>NC_060250.1:25671123-26921123 GCF_921293095.1 Ischnura elegans | reverse complement strand
TATTTCCAGAAATAATATCTTTTAATTCTGTTTTTTTATATATTTAACAAGTTGCCCGAGCTATTCTGAAAATAATAGAAAGTGTTTCTTTTTTGTGGTTTGATGAGTGTATTTTCACCTAGAAATCAGGATCAACATTTTCGTTGCACAAAAGGACAAATGTGTAAGATTCAGATAAAATGGCTGCGCTCATGACTTGAATTTTAATGATATTAAAATCGGTGCAGTAGCAACACTATTTATTTATGAAAAGAGTCGGAATTTTCATTAGAACTTTCGTTCTCTCATCTAACACGTTGTACCCGAATACAAAGCGCCTAATAATTTTATAATATTTATTAAATATACGATCTTAAAAAAATCGGGAGGGCGTCCTTAACCGATTATTATTACAAAATTTCTATATCGTTTAGGAAAAAAGTATTATTTCAGCATGAGGGACTTGTGAGGCTACCGATTCTTTTTAAATACCTTTTAGTTCATAAGCATCCAGCATCATACACTTCAGCATTTTCCGGTGCAGCGGTCATTGAACGGCATGTTGCAGAGGAAAATAAATATTAGGCATCATTTATTATAATAACAAGTACAAAAATTATTTGTTACGAAGTTTCAGATTACAAACTCTCTGTACATTTTTCACATTGGTGGCAAATTTATGATATTAATAAAATAAGTATTTTAGAAATTCTCTACGGACAGAAATAACGTATAAAATAAAAACCAATGGGTTTCTGCATGTTAAGGAGGCCCAAAAAAATACATTGCAATGTGAATGCGTCATTTGGTAAAATGTTAAAGAGATAGTAGATCATATGAAAAATACGACTGAAAGGGAAATCAAGTTGTAAAAGCATATGAAGTTAGACTGCATGATGGTAACGTCTGAATTGATAAAAATTAAGAGATGACTGAAACTTAAATCAGCATCTGAAATCGAACGAATATTAACCGTTACGACGAGTAGTAATTTCTAAGGCACAGCCAAAAAGTTGGAATAAGCACGCATGCGAAATCAGTCCCACAATCCTAAGCTCTCGAAGCACTCCTGGAAACACTCCATGATCCTTTCTGCGTACGCTTTGCTCGCCTTGCAGTTGGAAGCGATTCTCTCACCCCTATCCTTTAATATCGTCTCTTTCACATCTAAGGGGTCCAGCGAGAGCTTTCCGCGCGACAGGAGGTCATCATTTTCCTCTAAGATGACCGGCAGATAGGCCGTGGAAAGTACCAGTCCCAGCATCCTGAGATCCGCGTAACTCTGCAGGAACGCCGATAAAGGCAGCACCTCGTCCAGCAACTCCGTCCCCACTATCTCTCCCAGCTTGTAGTGGTAGTAATCCAGCAGGGACTCTGCGTTCTCATCCCGAAACTGCCGAGTCGTGGAAGAGTGGAGGAACAGCAGAATGTCCGTAACGGGAGGGCAATAGGAGACTTTCTGCAGATCGACCATGAGGCAGTCCACGGGTATTGTTGGGTCCTGGCCGTCGTAGGCGAACATCAGGTTGTTGGCCCAAAGGTCCCCGTGGCACATGACGCGGGGGTGTTCGGAGAAATCCCTTCTCATAGCCTGCCAAGCTTCTCGCAAAGTCTCCGAGACTGTTTCCCGCTCGCCGAAGAACCTTTCGGGCCAAATCTCGGCGGCGGCCGTCGCGACGCTGACGACGCAAGGGGCTACGACGGTCTCTGCGGCCTCGAACTCCCAGAGGTCGTCGAGGAACGGCAGGTTGCGATTGCTTCTTTCCTCTTTAGCTTCCGAGTCTGGGGAATCTCGGGATTTTCTGTCGTCCTCGGCCATCGTGTGCTCGTAGAGGATGGAAGCGGCGTGGAACTTTGCAAGGGTCTTCATCACTACCCTGCAGTGGGGGAGGTCCAGAAGGGGGCACTTCTGCAGGGGCTTGAAGCCTAGCCGGGTGACGTCCTCCAGGATGATGATTTCTTCATCTTCGGATCCGGGGGCGGGGAAGGCGTCCGGATGTACCGTATCTCGAAGGAGGAAGCACCTGGAAAGATACGGAGAGGGACTTGAATGAAAGTGATTGCCCATATTCTATGGTTGTCTAAAATCATAAAATTAACCCGAATTCTCACTTTTCTGGAATTGTTTGTAAATAAAATTACATTATTGACCAACTTGTGGCCATAAATCAGTACTGTGCTCTCGAGGAACTTTAAAAATGGGAAAAATATGCATGGGACCCATTGATCATAAATTGTTCACAGAGTGACAAGAATATCAACAATTCGATAAGTTGGCTAGATGAAGAAAATATTTTTTTCATGAGTTCATGACCAGTTACTGAAAAGTTGACTGCAAATCACAAAACGAAGACAGCTCAAGGAAGCTATCAGCATTTGGTAAAAGTAATTATCTACTGGGTGTTCCTATAGAAACCAAATTTAATCATAAGTATACATGAAAAATATTGATTTTTATGAACTTACAACTTACTATGTGCAATGGGTTTATTATTAAAGAGTTTTACCTTCATTCGTGGTGAATGTACCCCGTTTTGGCTACATTATTTCCATAGACAAAAGCATCCCAAACTTTATTAAGATGGGTCCATACACTCATGCCGCAAATTCGTAAGAAAGAATCTTTTTTCCCACGCAACCAAGTAGCTGGAAGGGGGAAACTTAATATTAGTTTTGTCCGAACCTATATTTTTTTGAACTACATATCTTTCCTATGTTTATTTTTTGCCTAGCACTGAATTTAGAGCCTGAATAAAAATTTTGATTTTCGAATGCATCTTCCTGAAATTCACCCTGTGAAGTCCAATTTTTTGAACGTCAGTAAGTATAGGAGTAGAAGAAAGATTCTTTGAAAATTTTCATGAAAATAGCGCTTCTTTTCTTAGGTGAATCATGAACGTACGTCGCACTTGAAGATGTGTGCGCGAGGCTTAGAAACGCGTAGTGTCAATTATTGAAGGTTAGTGGAACTGGCAAGATTTTTTTATATTCATAATGGATGGGTTCCATCACATCTCAACTGGAATTACCAGTTTCATGACGTTTCTTAATTTTTCTTGATGGTATCTCCTTGATATATTTATCGCGTAGAAACTGCAATCACTACACAATTCCTAGATATGTATGCCTAAGTTGAATTTAACTAAGTTTAGATGGCCCGTGATGAAAATAGATAAATACAGAGCTATCCATGGCCAGATTTTAAGTTAACTTATGGTGAAAGATTTTGGAAGCCCCTGTCTTCATTTTAAAACCCAGGCAATACTCATCTCTAAAATCTCAAATAGCTGAATGGCAATTTGTAAATGATTTATGAAACAAATCCCAAGCCAGAGGTCTTAGAGAAAACCGAGGACTGAATTGTTCAAAAATAAATTATTTTTTAGACGAGTAACGCCATCGCGAACGTCAAGGAATTTTTCGTATGCAAGAGAATTAATAATAATGTGCTGAGCCTAAGCAGTTCGGCCTCCTCTATTGAAGAGTTAATTCAAAATATTTCTTTACAACTACATAGTTAGCAAATAAATATACTTAGTTACGGTAGATGATGTTGGATGAAATTTCATTCATGGAGATGTTATATAATTAAATGGTGTGTTTGACAGATAAAGTGAAAAATGAAAAAGAAGAAACTTTGTGCATTCACATGAAATATTTATTCACACATTATACTAGAAAATGTGTGAAAGTGTGAATAAATATTTCACGTGAAAGCACAAAGCTTCTTCTTTTACATTTTTCATAATAAATCGCTTTCACAAAGTTACACCTCAAACTATCAATTTTAGATAAAGAGAAATCCAAATAACCAAAACACATGCGTAGGTATTCCTCAACAAGGTAATTAGAATCAAAATCTACATCTATATAACATCCTGTGAACTGCCTCGAAAGGCCTGGTTACATTAACACGTACAAGTTAATGTACGTTTGCGTGAATGATTTTGGTGGACCGGAACGGAAAATGTTCGAATGCATGAACCAAATTAGAACAGGTTCTATTTTCCGTTCATGCATTCGCACAAGTTGGGTGGTTATACGGTACATTTTCGTGTTCATTCACGCGTTCATACATTTAGAAATTAACCCGTACGTGTTAATGTATCGTGAAACCAGGCCTTAAGGTTTTTGGCGGGGGGTGAGTATTTTTACCGTGCGTGCGCGGAATTTCGTTGTTTTGGATGCCACCTCAAAGGCACATGTGAACATGAGGCAGGGGTTAGCTCACAACTCACAAAAAATTAACCATACGTTATATTACGTCAGAGAACACGTCACCCCCTCAATCGATCGAATTTTCTTTTCTTCCACGAATTACTAGTTCAAAACTTGGATTCTGCATCTACATCTATTCACTACCCCAGCAGCCGTCGTAATAGGTATGTAGCGGGGTTATTAAGACACCAGCCGCTTACAAACGAAAAGAGGAAATGCGCCCACGAAGTTCCACGCAGCACTTATTGTTTTTTTAGTTGTTTCTGAGTCCTTATTTTTTATTTTTTCCTTATTATTCTGGTAAAAGACTAATCTCTATACCTGTCCGTTAGGCAAAATGTCTACCTATCAATTTATCGTTCCGTTGGACCTGGAAATATAGTAAGGTCCTAATATGATGTTCTCTGTACTGCTCGGAAAGATATTCATTCTTAAATGCCCATGCAATCTAAACCTAGCTTGAAGCCTCCGAGTTTCCAGTGGCTCCCAGCCTATTTCGTTTAGATTCTGTATAACGCTTCCATACCCTCGTAGTAGTTCTTGACAAATACCTCAGATTTTCTTTGCGTTTTATTAAGTGCCGTGAATAAGACCTTCTGCACCGGATCCCTTATACTGGCTGCGTATTCAAAATGTGGCCTAACGAGTGAGAAATAGCACCTCTCTTTCACTCTTTTTTCGAAAATCTTCCCACGGCACGCTTGACGAATCCTAGCTTCTTTAGGGCTCCAACACATGTTTTTTTCTATGTGTTAAAAGTTATCTTAACTCCGAAATATTTCACTTCATCCGTCGTCTTTATATTAAAAACATTCACAACACATATAGGAGTGTAGCTGGACGACCTTCCGAAAGTCCTTATTCCAAGTTACCGGTAATGGTACAGAAAAAGCAGGGGCATGGTTGGAGGTTGATTTCATAATCCGATCATATCTTTCTCCTCTGCAACTTCTGGACTGTATCGAACATCTGGACTGTATGTATTTCAAAGTTTAAACTGTGAATAATAATTTAAATCAATAATTTCTGCAGAGGGTGATATTGGTAAAACCTTACGACTTTTTTTAACCAAATAATTGCATTTCTTATTAGGTATTATACGCTCCCATTTTATCGTAAAAAATTTCAAATAAAAATATAAACGCATTGTTTAACACCAACTTTAAAAAATATTTTTTATTTCTTCCGTTTCCTGTTTAAAAAACTCAAATAGAAGTAGCAGAAGGGATGAAGTGGAAGTGGCCTTATGAAGTGGAAGCTTGCTTAGTCGCGGTCTGGGAATACACCGGCAGTCTCGAGTGTGATCACTTTCAGACTTTCAGTTTCAGTTTTGAGCGAGGAAGGGATGTTGAAGACAGCGTTAGATGGAAGAATATCGGTTAAACGAGGGAGAGGAAGGAAGAAAAGAGGATTTTTGGATAAAATGAAAGGCAATAGGCGTTATTGTGAATTGAAGAGGGAACTCTGATTTTGGAAACGGGCCGGGATAATCGGAAAAATGCTAAATGTAAGCCTATCTTGACCCGTAAAATACTTATGATCTAAATAATGAATTGATAATGATCGTCGAATAAATAATAATTTTATCATCGAAACTAGACTTAAAAAACGTTAAGAAAAATGAAACTTTTGTCGTGGAAAAGTCGGGGAATTGTAAATTTGAATGATCTTACAATGACCATGGCTCCACCTTCAGCTGTCTAATCATTCCAGAGGATTATAGAACTGAGTGAGGTTATCGCATTACTAAAGATGGTGTGTACATGGCAGCGTAAGGGAATGAACTAGACGTACGTGAATAGAGTAAGGGGGCAGTTAAAGCAACTGTGAGGTCGGAGAGCGCTAACGCCACTTGTAATGCAACTTTTCGAAGGAATGGCGTGAATCTTAAGTTCAGATGCCGTACTTTCGACTTCACCTGTTCCTCCTGAATAGAAAATGGAATCTCATCATTGGGTCAAATTTTACGGAAATTAATGTATCGAGGAATGAAGTGAGGTTTTATGTAATCTACCAATAATTCATTTCGGTGATCAGTTTTGGAAAAGTGCTAATTAATAATAATGTATGCAAACTTCGTAGCCGAAACCGATTAACTGTTATGAACATAGGCGGATTTAGGGAGGAGAAACGAGGGCACGGGCCCCCCCTCCCCCCAGACGCTTAAAAAATAGACAAGATTTTTCATACGGTTATCATTAAGTTCGTTTTGTTATGCGTATTACGGAGCCACAATCATATAATTTCATATTAATAGCTTTTATAATAAAATTAAGAGAATATTTTGTACAGTAATTGTTGCATGTTGTTTTTAATCGCAAATATGAGAAGACCGACCGTTTGCCCCCCCCCCCCAGAAAAAATCCTGAATCCGCCCTTGGGTATGGACGAACACAGAGCCATGGCCAAAGAAGCGTATATTTTTCACCCTGGTGGAACTCAAATCCCCGACCTTGGGCTCAGGAGAAGAGGACTTAACACCACCACATTACTGAGGCCGGCCGAATTCGTGTATTTTATAATTAAATTCAGTTGAAAGAGAAAGTATTTCCCGACGATTTCGTTAAAATGAGAAGAAACCCAGCAGAATGATGACCACGAAAACAAAGGAATAGGATTTAGAAAGGAGAAGTTGAAAAACATAACTATTATCTCTCCCGCGGCAATATATATATATATATATATATATATATATATATATATATGCGAATTATACTAGACCACAATAAGCATCGTCTTCCTTGAAGAAATTTCGCTAATTAATTGTTCATTTCATCGTGTTATTTCCTGAAGTACATAGGAAATAACGATTAGATTTATATGGCGATTTTGCGGGACAATATTTGCGAAACATAAATTAGCTACGAGATTTGAAGATTATTGACTTATTTTCTCCATCACAGCGGTACCAACGGGAAGAATGGTATGGTATTTTTGTGGGTCAATATTTAAGAAATTCATGATACTGAGATTCAAAGATTTTTCTCCGCATATAATAAAGTATTCTTCGGGAGAGATCATCCTATTCACGTACGTAATTATACAAGTGATTGACAGCAAAAAAAAGTTCAAAAATAGGCCAGCACGGAATGGGGAAAACTTGAATATTGCCAAAGAATTCAACGCAAGTACAATAAGTTTATATTTTCGAGGTTTATAGATGAAAGGTGTCATTCAGTCAAATATAAAAATGTTATTACACAGGTTAACGATACTCACTTTGGAATGGGAAGCTTTGTCGAAGGTGGTAGGCTGCTCTTCAGTAGAGGTACCAAGTAACTATAGACAGTGTATTCCCTCTGGAGCAGCTTCAGCTCCAGGACGAGATTTCTGTGCGCCACCGTGATTGGAGGCAGCTTCACGAACATGTGAGTCTCATTGAGCTCACCGGCATGATGGACGGCCGCCGTGAGGATGTAATGCCTTCCCATGAAGCCCACGTGCTTTGATCCCGCTGGTTTCACTTTGTAGTCTTCCAGGATGAAGTTGTTGGACCCTAGATAACTCTGTATTGCGGCCCTGCAGTCTTCCTCTCGGACGAGAAACTCCATGGTGATGAGATGAAACAAATTACGATCGGAGAAATAGCTACTGATGCACTAATCCTTGCTCGATTGAATCGGTTTCGACGGGTCAAACGTTAGGCAGTGGTTTGACCAAGACATGTACTTCTTGAAAAATTCATTCAAACTATATGGAAAAAAGCGAGAGTAATGCTTTCGGGAACCTACTGCGCTGCATAGTGGTGTTTTCCTTTGAATCCCAGAGCCTAATGGAAATGTGAAAAGGGTATACTGTTTGCCGAGGTTGACCGCTTCTAATCTATGATGCCGAGTTTGCTTTTCGGCAGGACCTCACTGGTGAGTCATTGTGCGGCGAACTAGTCCATTGCAATTCTGCATGCGTCAGGTTGTTTTCTTTCCTCCATGTTTTTCGGGAGTATCTTGAATATTCTCGCAGTCAGCTCTTATGCCTTCGTGAGTCATCGACGCGCGTTGCCAATGACCTCCCATTTTGACTGCTTTCCGCGGGTCGCCAGCCGTCGCGTCGGGCCTACGAATTTCTCTCAAATCTGTGGATTCTTCGAATTGGGCATAATGAGTAACGTACTGCGTTAGATTAAACGAAGGCTTATTAATTTTGGCTCATGTTCGTTCGCATCACTCCAGTCGGATCTATTGCTCAACTAAGGAATCGGAATGTTACTCGAATCCCGAGACATTCAATAGCATGGCGTTCAAAAATGACTGCGCTGTAAACAAAAGCCGAGGCGAGCATTGAGCCCCTATCTGCGGTGTTATTATGGGAAATGGAAAAAAATAAGGGAAGTTAATACTTATAAATAGATGTCTCACATCCGTATGTCAGCGCACTCCATAAAAAATATTCCAGATAAGTTTTGTATGAGGTGTGCTAATATGTGAATGTGGGCATGGTCTCTAAGGAAGAGTGAAGTGACCTAATTTGAAGCTGCAGTAGTGTTGCTTTGGAGGCGGGTTACAAGAACTTAGCGGACCGGCAGAAAAGCGAATGAGAAAGTACTTAATAAAATCCACGCAGAAAAAGAACAATTGTAAAAATTCAAATAAGGAAGGCAAACCTCATCGGACACTAACTCAAGCACGAAAACTTCCATCGGAATGTCATAGAAAGGAATATTCTAGACAAAAGGCATTGAGAAACTAAGTACTTCAGAACTTTATACGTTAAAGTATAGGCGATGGATAGGGGATACATTAACTAAGGCGGCATGAAGAAATGGGCTGAAGATGTTATTGGTTGCGACAATAAGGGAAACTTTTTCAAGGAGAATAAAATAGTAACACACTTATTACATCTCGCATCTTAATCCAGTTATCTTCGCTGAGTAGTCTATTGATAAATAGTGAACGGATGCGCTCGTTTTTAAATAAAATCTGAATAAAATTTACAACTCCCTACACTTATGACTTATGAAAGCCGTTTGTATTGCTGGACACAGATTTTAATCAGTTTGATATAATAATATTTTGAGTTTATACCCCTTAAACGGACCAATATAATGAACAAAGCTTTTAAAAAACACAGCCATTTATTATACATTTCTGTATTAGCATTTAAAAATAAAGGAAGGGCTGCCCTTTTTGTGAGTAAATATTATTATTATCATACTTAATACTATTCTTGTTATTTTTTCAAATGATGTTTACTGAGTACAGAAGAGAATGTAGAATATATATTTAAGATGAGGGAGGTTGGATGGGGAGGGTGTTCAATGCAAGATTGGATTAAGTAATCTTAAATGAGTTCTCTCCATAATATTATACATATGCTGAAAATTAAACTGAATTTAACAAAATTTACAAGTACAAGTGGATGGATAGCACGTACTGCGATAGCCTTTGCTTCCGGAGATTCATTAAACACTGATCATTTTCCTCCTTTCGAGGGGGTCCTCTGCCCCCTCTTATATACGCCCCTGACTCAGCTTAAAATTCTTTTTGGGCTGGAACTTCTAATATTCTGTCGCCAATGGCATAGCACGGGATTGACCTCCTCAATAAATTCTACTGCACTTTAAATAATGCAAGCGATGTCGTTTGGCACTTCATCCCTAGGATATAATGACGTCATGGCAAAATTAGCAGTGCCGGAACGCACTTTTCTTAATTTTTTTAGAAGTGAAATATTACCGTGTGTTTTTATTGCAAATCTTTATTTACATTTTATTACAATGTTCTTACTTTGGTTAGGAATGTATGCATTAGAAATTTTGAGGCAACAAAATTGATAAAAGTGTTTTTTGACTATTATATCTTTTGTTAACCAGTGCCGGAACGGCGCGTCCCGGCACCATGACACCACTGCTAAGATACCTAGTAATTCCTCGCCAGGGAAGGATATGACAGTATTGATTTCCTTTCGAGGCACTTATAAACCAACAGTTTTGAAGAGTAGAAAGTTTCTCAATTTTATTAAGAAAATAAAAACATAAACTAAAACATTACTGGTAATTTTTCAAAAATATGCTCGCACAAAAATTACCAGTAACTTTTAAACTGCTGTTAAGTTGGGATTCCTCCATATTAAGACTGAAAAAAACTCTCTATATTAGAAAATGAAGTTCAAAAACTATATTGGAACTAGTGAAATGTAAAATATCGAAGTAACGCGGTGAAAACGAACAAAGCTTTCCCAGAAAATGGAAACTGGATCCCCGACACAGAATGTTTGTTGCTCATACACCAATACCTTGACTCGGGATGAGCCCTGCCCTCAAAATCAGCTCATGAATTTCTCTTGAGGATTGAAAAAATGGGTTGATAATTGAAAGGAAAATTTTCGCATGCCCGTTGAAAACACTGAGTGTTCGCGAAAGAAAAAGGCTGCTTCGATTGCGATACTGTTCACTCATGATCCCTCCGTTTTATTCGATACACATTTTCCCTAACGCATAGATAGCTAACTGTAAAACAACGTATTTCTATGCATGCTTTTCCTTTTACATCCAACGCCCATTGCGACCCCGGAATATCCGAGATAAAACTAGGGACCTTTGCCCTTAAGATGAAAGTTTACTCATTTCAGTGTCAATGCCTCAGTATTGCGGTTACCACCGGCATTTCGTTCTCATCTTTCTGTGGCCTTGGAATGAGCAATATACTCATCTGTCGGCGAGAGCAGAAAAGCGTGCCTTATCTGTTTCATCGCAGTGAGATTAGTTGATAACATTCTACGTATCTCAGAGAGCTTTGAGAGGCAAAATAGCAAGGTCAGGGTTAGGATTCGCAATGTACATATTCGCAAAAACAGTGACGGCGCTAGCAGGTGCGGGGCTAGGGGCGAATCTTCAGTGCGGGGCCCTTCACTTAAAATATTAAACTCTATACCCCATCTACAAACTCGAGCATTTTGAATCCCTACCACTCTCTGGCTAAGTATGTGTTCCCCTCCCAAATTCAGACTTCGTAATTACGCCGTTATGATACCATCACGCAGTTCATAAATTCATAAAATTATAACGTAAAATAAACATAAAAAGCGCGCTTTTTACTTTAAATTACTGCATTATTATTCCTTTTTCATAATATTATTTTTTGTCTAGCACGGACTTAACAATACAGTAATAGTTGAATTTGCGTTTTCAAACTATCGTATATTTTAATTTTTTCACGAACGCGGGGCCCCCCAAAGCGCGGGGCCCGGGGCAGTCGCCCCGGTCGCCCCGCCCTAAGGCCGGCTCTGCGCAAAAACCTTCACTCGCTAGCGTTTAATTGTATTCTCTGTCGCAAAAACCTTGCCAAAGCTGCGTCAGATGGTCCAATATGTCATACGCATGTCGACCATAGAAGGGGCACAAGCTCGTGGACGTTTACAATAGGTGCTGAATACATTCCTTGATTTTACCTTAATATTTTATCACAAATATAATCAATTTTCATGTGAGTAGAGAGGCATTCACTAAACCATGTTAAATAGGTAGGTTTTGCTTGCCATTTTGAAAATTTTATGAGAAGAACCTTCAGGCTTTGTCATAGAATACAATTAAAGGTTATACTATGTGCAAAAATAAATGACGCTATAATAAACAGATATTGTGCAAATATTATAAAAAAGTATAAAAAGTTTGGACCATTCATTTGTAAATTCTAATATATTTTAGTTTTAAATTTAAAAGAATATATTTCTGATCACCATTTTAAGATTTACAAGTGGTGGGTATCAGGGTGAATTAATATTTCGTAATTAACATTTTGCAGAAAGGAGCCTTATTTTTCTTACGTAGCTTGCAGAGCACGGTAACTAAAGACCATGAGAAACATAGGTAGCATTAAAATGGCATTATTATTCGAAAGTTAAATTCGAATTTTTTAAAATAGACGATCTATGAGTAATGAGGCGAGTGGTGGGTTATAAAAATGCGTAGAATTCACTTGACGAAATGGTGGCTTGAATGTTAATTTTAAATGTCAGCATTCAATGGACATAAATTTTGTTGAGGACAATTTTTTCTGTGACTGCGAGTGTGAGTACAGAAATTATTTTCAAGCTTATCCTAAACGATGAAGCTGTTGTACGAAGATAGTAATTTTGAAGTTTTTTTCGGAGCGATTACTAAATTAGTATGTAAGCTATAGATACGAATCAATTTTTTTATATATAAAGTAATGGCAAATGCTCAAAAGGCTATTTATACGAGGGTAGTTCAATTAGTAATGCCTCTTATTTTTTTCTCATAACACAGTTATTGTAAAGAGTCGGAATTTGGTGACAATATGCATCAACATGTCTTGTCCATGCCCTATTTTTGTACGTAGTACCCATAAAGTTCTAAGGCCTAGCACCAACATTTTGTGGGAGCATGTATTCCCTGGTGGTAAAAGCTCCTGTCTTGTAGGCGTTGCCATGCCGAGCGTGGCTGATCATGGAGCTCTGTTTCTGCATCTCCTTAGTCTGTAACTTTCTTTACCCATCGCCCAACTTCACTCCTACCAACTGCAGCGTTACCATTCACAGCACACAAACGTTTATGGATGTTCACCTTAGTTTCTTTTTCTGTGCCCAATGTAGACGCTATTTTGACGCTGTACTACGATTCTGCTATCTGCTAGAACGGTGTCAACAGGGCCGGCCTTAGGGCGGGGCGACCGCCCCGGGCCCCGCGCTTTGGGGGGCCTCGTGTTCGTGAAAAAAATTAAAATATACGATAGTTTTGAAAACGCAATTTCAACTATTACTGTATTGTTAAGTCCGTGCTAGACAAAAAATAATATTATGAAAAAGGAATTATAATGCAGTAATTTTTATTATGCAATTGCGTTTGTCACTACAGTACTGTGTCGTGTGAGTGATAACAACGAGTGAGAACATTATTTCATGTTTTTATTATAACCCACTACATAAGAGTGATTAAACTTCAATGCAATGGTAAGTTTATTTTTATTAATTTATTACCATTTTGACCTGCATGTGAAATTAAAACTATCTTTTTTTCACTTTACAGTAATTGCTTCAGGCTTACAACTAATTAGCTTTCATAATCTAACTTATAAAAATACGTACCAATTGAAAAAGCGCGCTTTTTATGTTTATTTTACGTTATAATTTTATGAATAAATATAATTATAAATTTTATTTGTATTATACTATTTTGGACTCAACTGCGTGTTGGTATCATAACGGCGTAATTACGAAGTCTGAATTTGGGAGGGGAACACATACTTAGCCAGAGAGCGATAGGGATTCAAAATGCTCGAGTTTGTAGATGGGGTTTAGAGTTATTTATTTATTTCACACACCACCGAAAACAGCACTGTTCTCGGTTTGGCAGGCGATGACTTTACCCTGCCGCCACCGAGGCCGGCATAATTTAATTTTTATTTAATTTTAATATTTTAAGTGAAGGGCCCCGCACTAAAGGTTCGCCCCTAGCCCCGCACCTGCTAGGGCCGGCCCTGGGTGTCAAACTTCATCAGCGTACATAACATAGGTACATCAATTGTGAAGCACCGACAAGGAAATTGATCTATGTATATCAATGAATTTTTTTAAATGTGGGGCATTACTTATTGAACAACCCTCGTAGATACCCTGAAAATTTAACGATGGTAACTTAAGTTTTAAACTAGCACATCGCGAATAAAGTCCAAATTCAACCGGTCGAACGGTAGCGATGCGCCTTCTTAACGGTTCATTAATCTCTTCTTAACAAAACGGTTATATTTTAAGCAACACAATATTCCCACTGCACAAGCGCTCAACAATCTCACACCGAATCAAATCCGCTCATCAAGAAACAATATGCATGCGCTCAGCTGGCAGTAGGCGAAGCTCACCTCCGAAACTAGGAGAATTGGAGGTAAGCGTTTAGGCTCCCAGATGAGCGGATTTGATTCGGTGGGCTATTGTTGAGCGCTGGTGCAGTGGAGGTATCGAACAGTATCAAGATTGCGTTTCATTGCTATTATCCTTAGAATGATTGAAAAAGTAAACATGAGTAACGAGAAACAGGCTACTTCTCATGGTACTACGCTGGGTGTAAAACGAAAATAGACACTCATGGGAAAGGCAAGCCGCTGCCTTATCTAAGATTTTGAGTTTCCATAAATTTTGTACGTAATTTCATTGTGAAAGTTATTTTCACCCTATTTCTGGAATATTATATTCTGCGAAAAGGGGATTTTAAAGAAGCCGACGCACAGTGGGCTGAAATCGAAAAAAGCTGGCCAAAAATGATTTTTTTACTTTTTAATTTGGAAAAAACTATTATAGAATGATCAGTGACCACATTAATGAAATTATTTTATTTATAAATAATTTTTTTAAAGCGGGAGACGTCTGTCAATTACATGAAAATGATCTCATAATATTTTTCCCATTTTTTGAAAAAAATTGAGTGAAGTTTTTTGCTACTGTTGCGTTATGTTTTAAAATGCCTAAATTTAAATCATTACATAATAAAAATGACCCTTTTTTTGAATCCGTCGTAGCGAATGTTTTTATTCTAGCGATAATTTTTATTACTTTTATTTAAACAATTAAAATGTCCTATTTTTCACGTATTTTTAACATAATGTAGAGAAAAACTTTATGTTTTTCACTTTGCTTCACGAGGTTTTTAGCATCACATTATAAAATAAAGTGTCAACTTTAGTTATTAATGGAAAAATCTTGCCCCAATTTGCCACCCCGCCTCTACTATCTAGTTATGTGCGTGAATGTCCAACCGCCCGACACGGTGGTTAGATGCGAACATTTGTTCAGACTCAGCTTTAGTCGAGGATAATTCGCTAAAAGTGAGACGAAATTACAGCTGTCTACACTTACATACACTGCTAACATTCAGCATGCCATATAAGTCCTATTGTTCCAATTTTTCCAAGGGCACATTACGATTTCCTTCATAAAACATAATGGACTCAACGATTGCGTCGGCAAGTCAGATTCTTGCAGCGGGCGGCTGCAAAGCATTATACATACATTCTTGGAAAACCGAATTCTAAACACTATACACTCGCATATTTTGCTCTCCACGCCCTCCTAGGCCTTTTATAACTCCCATCAGCTCAAACACTGGAAAGGGCACACGCGTGGCGGAGCGCCGCCGTGGTGGCGGGCACTATCCTGCCGACCGCGTTAATCCCTATTGTACCCGAAAACACAACCACCGTGTTATGATTCTTATCTAGCGTTAAATAAGTTCGGTACTCGGTTCATAACTGTCCCTTTGTAGAAATGCCGCTTATTGCTTTATTGCCTCGGTCTATGGAGGGGTTTTTGGACAGTTGAGGATCGCTTCCCTTCGATATCCGCGCAAACGTTTCCACGAAGTAGCTCATACGGGGTTTTCCACAAAGGCTTCCTTCCAATTGGTTGAAAGATATTCTCTTTCACGATTTTTCCGAGAAAATTAGTCAGTTTGTCTTCTTGAGTGCGAAAGGATCTGAGTGCTTGTGATACGGAAGCGAGGAACCAGGGTTTATTTTCCCTATATCGTGAAATTTCAGCGTTAAGACCGAACTACCGCTAGTGAAGAATATCTCGGAACGATAAAAAGGTACGTTTTCCAAGTAATATCTCAGGCACGACTAATGATGGGAACACTGCCCGATGTTTTTTTCTGATCCTAAGCTAACATCAGAAATTACCGGTATATTTACCATCAAAAACTCATATTTCATTTTTATTTATTAATTCCAAAATTTGTTATGAATATTTAGATTTTTTTGTAAGAAGGATTTGGTGAGGACTTTTTTCCTTTTCAAATAGGCATTAACGAGGAACTCATCTCGAGGTTTGTCTCAATTTTAAAGCTCTGACGTCTGAATTTGAGATAGATTACGCCAATTTCAGCGAGTACTACTCAGAAACTGCATCCCTTTATGTGGATTTGTATCCGTGGCACTACATATCGCCCACAGTGCACAAGGTACTGTTTCATGGAGCATCAATTGCCAAGGCAGCAGTGCTTCCAATTGGCCAACTTTCGGAGGGAGCTTTGGAATCTCGCCACAAAGATATCAGAAGATTCCGAACGCACCACAAGCGAAAAATGTCACGCTTAGCTGAAATGGGAGATCTTTTCCGAAGGCACCTCCTTAATTCGGATCCTCTAATATCCAATAGTTATGTTTTTACAAATGCTAAAAGAAATGTTTCAAAGGATAAACGAAACTTACTTGTATTGGTAGAGCAAACTTCTAATGAGGACAGTGACAGCTGGGAATCCGATGAAACCTGGTAGTGGGCTGGTTAATTTATCCTTTATGTTTTATATAATTGTGTTTATTTATTATGGTACATGAATAATTTTATGTGGCATTGTGGTTTAAGGTATAAATTGTTTGCTAGGTGATTTCTTATGTGGCTTCTCTCAGACAAAATGTAGACGTAAAGTTAATTGACTAAATCATTAATAATGTTTAACAAAATAATTTTATGTATATACTATGAAATTTTTTATTTAAATTATTAAAGCTAATATTAAAGTACTTATTTTTTTTATTCCTAACCATTAATTTCAATTAAATATTCCCTCTCTACTAAAGCGGTCCAAATAGTCGATTTTTGGTTTTTTTCCGTCTCCTCGACTTTGTTTAAAAAAAACTCCCCGGATGGATTTTTTTGAAAAATGTCATTATATTCATTTTATATAGCCTAAACAAGACTAGTAGGAAAATTTAATCGAGCTAATTATAAAACTATGGAAGATATGAGTTTTGGCCAGCTTTTTTCGATTTCAGCCCACTGTGCGACACCAGTACCTAAAATCATCCCAGCGCTTTGGCCGATCTTTTCTGCGTTGCGATAATTTCCAACGCTCCATTTAAACGGCGTTAAAATTCACATGTGTTGCCATAAGAAATAATTACCCGCTCACAGACAGGAAATCGAACCATGGATCTCCGACTCAGCGATTCCCTTCACAAATTGTTGAGGATCGAGAAACAGGCCACTTCTCACTGCACTGCGCTAGGTGTAGGATAAATATAGACACGAATGCGAAATGCAGACCGCTGCCTTATCTAATATTTTGATAAATTTGTCGGACTCAAAATTAAATACCTTGAGATCCCCGGCGTATTTAATTTTGAGTTCCGTTGTTATATTTTATTTTTAATATTTCTACCTCGCCGGACCTCAATTTCCAATTGAATTTGCCTTCAATTCGCAGGAGCATTTACGTGAAGCTCATCACAAGATATTATTAAAATCTGGGTCGTGAATGAAACAAAATCAAAAAGAAAATGTAGTAGTTCATCCTTTCAATCGTGTAACAAAGTTCCATGATTACCCCTGAAACCGTATAATATGGTTTTTTTAACCTTTGATTCTTAAGTTTCATTTGATTCAGAGTTCGCTAGCTACCGATTATTCTAGCCACTGCATCTTCAGTGAGCAGTCAGTACTTCTCTGCTCTGTGAGAAGAATAGGTGTCTGTCTTGCGCGGTCATAAATAAACCACACGAGATAGCATCTGCGTTTACTCGCTGATAGGCCGGTGACCTTTGCCGTGCGCCTCTCAACCAAAAAAAATTGTAACAGTCAGGCGGTAGATAGTCGCGCAACACTGAAAAAATCCATTGTGATCTGTGGGGGCGTGAGATAGACCTCTCCGGTCGATGTGTTTTTGTGACACGCTAAGATCGGCCTTGGCAATCGAAGTGAAAACCGCATGGCATGGGAAGTTGCTACCCAGCGCCGGATTGAATTTCCATTGATAATTTCATATCTGTAGCTCGAAATCGTTTTATGCAACGGCGAATATCATCAGCACAAGCGATTTTGACGGGATGCATGCACGGTAATTGGAGGAGTCGACTTACAGCTAAGGCTATTTGCACCATTAGGAAAGGGTAGGGAGATAACAGTGGAGAGAAACTCGGCGTCCGCATCAAGCTGCTCTTTACCAAAGGCGGCAAGGGGATCATGGCTTAACGTCCCATCCGACGGACTGAGTGTTGTACTAAAAGTGCTCAACATTTAGCAATCAAAAAGGGACCGGCTAGCCTGAAAAATCCGCCCCACTGCAGGGGTTTGAACCCGGTCCTACAGAGTGGTAAGCTACCACACCATCCCATTATCCAGCGGGATACATCTGAGCGGATTACGAAGTAAGGAGACGAATACCCAATGGCTGCCCCTATCAGGGAGGATGACTGCAAGACGGCCGTGCAGAACCTCCTGGGCACAGAGGACTTCGTGCTCGAGGGCCTCACGGTGAGGGGCGTGGGCGACGGTAACGCCGCGGGCTTCATGGGCAGGCACTGCAAGTTGACGGTCGCCGTCCGCGTCGGCGGAGAACTCCGCGAGTTGCGCTTCTTCGCCAAACTGCCTCCAGCCACCAAGTCACATCGCGCCTTCGTCATCGACGCGAAACTCTTCCACCGGGAATGTGTCGCGTACACTTGCCTGGCGCCCATGATGAACGATGCTCTCCCACATAACCTATCTATTCCCTACCCCAGGTAAGAGGCTTTATTTCTGACAATTTTTTATAAAAAATATTTATCTAGTATTTACCCCACACAAAATTTCACAATATAAGTTAAAGAAAAACAAATTTTTTGAAGTGTAAATACCTTCAAGTATACATTCAGTTGAGACTGCATTCTCGGAACAAAAGTGAAATGTTTTCGGAGGTTACTTTATGTACGTATAAAATCGTTTCAGGCTTGATTTTGTGGAATTTTGCTATATCCATGATAAAAACACAAATGGTAATTTCCACACTAGTTACATTGAAAATGACACAAAGTGTTGAAACCATGGTCGGTCGTTGAGTGTTAAATTAAATAGTGTGGAAATTACCATTTGTGTTTTTATCATGGGTTACTTTAAGGTATCAGTTGCTAACGTACTCATCCCTTACACCCTCGCTAGTGGTTTGTAAACCTACTTTTGATGTTATATTAAAACTGAAGGTTATCAAGGCCATGGCAAGAATAGTACCTCCTCTCTGGAGGAGGATGGGATGAGCTGGGAGAGGGGGAGGCTGGCTTATTTGAAGAGGGGTTCATTTTGATAGGGTACTCTTAGGACCCTATCTTCCAACCTTATTTTTGAGTGGGGTTGAAGCCATTGCCTCATCCGCCCCGCTAAGGCATTGCGCTTCTCTGAAATCATAAAGGACGGGGTAAAAAGCTAAATCTAATTAGGAAAAAGGTGGAAAACTCAATCCTTTATTCTTAATTCGAAACTTTTTCCAATTATTTGAGCAGATCGTACGTCATTTGCATGCAAAAAACGTGATTTGTTTACATTTTCGTATTCATTAGCTAATAACTTGAAAAATAGTCATGTAACGAGCCTAAATCTAATTTTTCATCATCATTTAATGTGTTACGAAAATTGTACTAGTTTTTTTTGTGGAATTACGTACATCGTTTATTATTAACGTACGGGTATTGTAACCTGTGTAAAAATTCATATTTTAAATGCACTATGGAGAAAATATAACACTGACAGGCTACTTTAGAGGCCATATGTCGATGAGGTGCAATTTTTGGAGTTTTTTTTAAATCAAATTTTCATGAAAATGATTTATACTTCTTCTTTGGACCAATCTCTTAAAGTATGGGTTCTTCTATCTGAATCTATATTAAATTTTGTCACCTACAAATTACGGCAAATTCTTATAGTGCAGGTGTTACTTCAGCCGCGACACCGTCAACCCGGAGATCACTCCAGTTCCCGGATCAGCTGAAGAAGAGATCATCATCTTGGAAGACGTCTCCTTCCGCGGCTGTGAGTTCCGTGAGGGATTCCCAACGATGGACCTCCACCACTGCCGCGTCGTCATGAGATCTCTGGCCCGACTCCACGCCGCCTCTATCCTTTACGAACATCGGAGGAGGCCGAGTCCGGATGAGTCTCTCGGTCCGAGGTCCTTTCTGGACGACCTTTGGAAGCCGGGAATTGCCCGCAGCTACGCTCAATCTTGCTCCAGGACCGTTGCGACGGCTTCTGCCTGCCTCTGGCCCGAAGAGTTCGGCAACGGCAGGGACGCAGAGGTGTTTTCTGCCATGGTGAAGGCTTGGGACTTGTTGTTCGATGCTGGCACTGCGTTCCCACAGTATTCGAACATCATGTGCCACGGAGACACGTGGACCAACAACATCTTGTTCTCTTACGAGGAAACCGAAGGTGGCTGCAAGGTTCCGGTGGACTGTGTGTTCGTCGATCTGCAGATAGTTCAGTACGTGCCACCCGTCACGGATATACTGGTCTTCCTGCACATCGGGACTCGGAGGGAATTCAGGGAACGTCACACGAAATCCCTTCTGGAACTTTACCACAAAACCCTGGGGGAGTACGTGGGGACCGATTTGCTGGAGAGAGTGCTGCCCTTTTCCGCTTTGTTGCAGAGTCACGCCGACTTGAGAGCGATCGGTCTGATCATCCCCGCCGCCTATCTGCCCGTCATCTTCGAGGACATGGTGAAGGGGGGCGAGAAATCTGGAGAGCCGATGGACATAGACGAAGCGATTTTGAAGGACAGGGGCGAGACGATCGCGTCCAACTGCAAGCTAAGCCAGGCTTACGGCGAGAGAATCATGGAGTGTTTTAGAGAGTGCCTGGAGGGCCTCGGACTTTGGTAGTTTCACATGATTGGTATGTCATGGCTCTTCCTGGAATGAGATTTTTTGGTAAAAATCGTGCTTATTTTCTCATCTATATGGTATTATGACTTTCATTGGGGAAAAATAAAACACCTACTGTGAGTCACAGCCCACAAAACTCAAGAGTACTGATCAGTTTTCAATTGCGCCGTTAGTTTCGCAGTTACCATAGGTTTGCGTCGTTTACAACTTCTTTAATTTGAAGAGGAATAATAAATTTCATTTTGGGAAAACGGTCAGGCGTAGATTTCTCTGAACTTCCTTACATCAGCACTGAAAGCTGTGGCATATATAAATTCGGGAAAACCAAGTGCTAATAGTCGGGCAGTCTGGTTCCACACAGAAAAACGGGTACTTTTTTTGGGAAAGAATTAAATATGAGAAATACTACGGAGAAGAGGAGTTTTCAAGTTGATAATCCAACGTAGAAATAAACGGCCCCTGTTATTCAGTTTTTGTTATGAAATTGATTGCTTCGTATGGACAATAGCGCTCCTCTCACTTGGGTGTCTTCTTTTGTTTTGCTGGCATCAAAAACGTAATAGGCCAAGCATATTTCCTATTAACTAAAGTGATCACTGATTAAACATTGTCTCACCAATGAAGTGATTTCTGTGTTAACCGTATCTACTTGTTCCGCGGCGATGGTGTTCTTCAAGTGTGATTCACAAGAAACGAGGCTTTCATTTTTTTATACGCTACTAAAATAGACTACAAGTGTTCGATATAATTCCCATTATTTACCGATGCTTGGTGTCTTGGTAAATTTATGTGCTACCTACCCATTAAAATTTTCTACGAGTAATATTAATGGTAATCAAAATCAATGTTCGGAAAGTAAAAAAATGTAGGAGTCAACTCGCAAAGAATGGCTGTGAAACTTAATTGAATTGAATAAATTATTTCATATTTAGCTTAATTTAGTGTTTTTGCATATTGATGTATAATCACTTAAAACAAATAGATGATATTTATTGGATTATGTATTAAAGATTATGTTTCATTACCTCTATTTAAATTTATTGATCTATAATAAAACTGATTTTGGTGTTGCAGTAGTTTTTAAGCATACTTCTAATAACTTTTGTCCATAGCAAGGGTTAGCTAAGAAGGGAGGATAATTTTCAACCGCATTTAGAAGGATATAGTTTCACACAGTATTTTAAAATCTCGGAATGCGTCGAAGATCTGCTCCTGTTTCATTTGATCAATCTTAATAAATGTTAAATCCTCTTCTCTTCATTTCTATTCTTAGGTTGCTCAGCGTCTTTTGCCTATATCCTAGATTTTTCTATCTCTGATCTCTCCCACGCACCTGCACGTAAGTTCTACCTTTTTTATCTCTGGCAGCATGTTCCTATCCTAGTCTTCGACGTTTAAAAAAAGGTGATAGTCGCATTTTAACAAGGTATCAAAATTTAAACTTGCCCAGATTTTCTTTATGGAGTAAATTTGAACATTATTTCGGTAAAAATAGACTCATAAAATTCTCTCTTAAAACTTAATTTGCTTACATATGGATATATCATCAAATTTTCACTATCAAATTAAAAAAAATTTGGGGTACCCGTTCATTGCTAACATATAAGTGAGAATATCTTCCTTAAATATGTAAATAAATTTATTTCAACGCATCGATACAATTGAGATTTGGTATTGTAGCTCTTATGGAGGCTCTTGTCGCCTTTTGTTTTAGATATTGCTTTTTTGGCTAACTATTAAAAATGGTTGATAATATTAAGGTAATATTTTGTTCCATACAGAATCTCTATTTTTATGGATATAGAAGAAGTGCCAAAAATCAACCAATAAACAGTTTTAATAAAATTTATAATTCTTGATTTAGCGGTTTCTCGCAATGCATTTTTTTTACAACCAAGTGGGCTAAATATTTTAACCTAATTTAATAGCATTTGATCAGGTTTTATTTTCTGTTCATATACTTTTACATACAAAACATCAAACATTCACACAATTTCCAGTTTTTAAGGTACAATTTCCCCCAGAATTAAAAATTTCGCCCCGGAGATTCAACCCAGAAACTACAAAAGTGGGTACCCCGTAAATGAAAGGACATGTTGAATAAAAAATTTTGGGCCCCAGCCAAATTAAAAGGTTTTAAACAGAGACTCGCCAAAGAAACCATTGAAATATCTAAAGAAGAAAAGAACAATTTCAACAGGAACACCGGCATTAAAATTAGCCATACTTGGCAACCCGTAGTGAGAAAAAACAATCAACAACCCACTCCAACCTCCCGCTCCTCTTCCCCCACCACCTGGCACAGATACCTATACAAAAGAATTTAAATTCCCAACTCTTCAGAATCCCTTTAGAAAGCGGCTAGCATCGGTCGGGAAACGTTGGGGCCACCCAAGAATTGACGCGGCGACACAGCCCATAAGTTTTTATTGAACATGACGAGCACCCGCGAAAGTTTTAACGAAGAACTATGAAAGGATATCTTTGAAAATTGTTGAGTGAAACTTTTTATATAAATCGATCTAAACACTGTATTCCATCTCTTAATTTGGAGTCAATAGGCCATTAGTTAACAGTTACATGCAGAGAAAATAAAGAAAGTTCTTTCAATTTACTTTCGTGATGTTCTGTACATTTATTCATAGTTTATGGACTATTTCTCACAGAAGATGTTGCTTTAATTGATATGAAATGTTTAATGCAGACATCGGCTCAGGAGAGCTTTGGTGGGTAGTACCCATTGAGCGCTGTTGAACTGACCAAACACTTATCTGAGTTACTTCCAAAGGTTTAGATGCTCCAAACATTCCCTGTACGATTCCATTATCCTCGTCTTGTATACCTCATTGGCAGCAGCGTTCAATAGCACTTCTTCCCCCCTGTCCTTCAGAACCTTCTCCACGAAATCCGGAGGCTCTCCATCTGAGCCGCCTTCCTCCATCATGGGTGCCACGTCCTCGCTGTTGAGGCTGAACGACAACCAGTCAGTGGCGACCAGTTTCCCGAAGAGGCCATACTCTTCCATGCTGTCCAGGAATGATGTGAGGGGCATCAGCTGGTCCAGCAAATCTTTTCCGACTATCTCGCGGAGGTGATTGTGGTAGGTAACTGCCAGGTTCTTCATGTGCTCTTCTCGGAAACTTCTAGTCGTGGACATGTGGAAGAAGATTAGCAGGTCTGTCATCGCTGGGGCGAATCTGAGGAGAGCAGAAAGAACACCAAAACTATTAGAAAGAAAATGATCATAGCAAAGTAGGGATTTATGGATAGGAAATAATTAATGAGACGCTCATAGTGTAAGGCCCGCTTTACATTAAAATTGTCAATAAATTTAAATTAAGCACGAAATAAAAAGTTAGATTCACAGCTTTGGGGAGATCATAGAAAATATACTGCGTACTCAACGGTATTCCTCATTCTTCAGCAGAACTTATAACAAATACCTTGCGAGCTGGAGGTCAATCAGTACCACGCTGGCGGGCGTTGAGGTTTCCTCGTCGTCATACTTGAACATAATGTTGTTGGCCCAAAGATCACCGTGACAGAGGACGTTCGTATAAGTCCTGGAAGGCTTTGAAAGTTCTGATAGCTCTTCCCAAGCCTTCCAAAGGCGCTCCTTTAGTTCTTTCTTCTTGTTTAAGCTCCCGAATCGGTCCGGCCACAGGCCCGCGACGGCCGCGGTCATCGTCTCCACCGAGGACTTCACCCCGAGTCGTTGCATCTTTCCACCGGTGTTCGTCAGCAGCGTGTCCCGAGCCAACCGAAATGTGCCGTCGATGTAGTTGAAGTTGTCGCCCTTTCCCCTGTCCATCGCGGTCTTCTGCAGAAGTATTGATGGGGCATGGAGGAGAGCCACCGACTTCATCAGCGAACCGCAGTGCTCCAGGTCGAAGGGAACCATATTATCATACATGCGGTACCCTTTTTCCTTGAGATCCTCCAGAATCAATAGGTCTTCCGTAGTGATTCTCCTATACTCACCGTTGCCCGCCTTCGAGCTGCCTTTGACGAGGAAGCAGCGTGGTACTGGCAGTTGATATCCTTTCGGAAGAGAGGCAGTCATGATCGGAACCAGTGTTTCGTACACGTCGAGCTCCTTCTGAAAGTGCTGCATCTCATCCAGGTACATGAGGTGTGAACCGGATGCCGGGGGTGTTTTCACGAAGAAGCGGACGTCCCTGCGAGCTTCGCCGATTCTCACTGTGGCGATGAGGCTGAGATGTCGCCCCATGTACCCTATCGGAGAATCGCTCAGCGATTCCGTTCTGAACTTTTCCAGCTGAAAGTCTTCTCTTTCTAGGGCTCGCCTTAGAGCTTTCAAGCAGTCGCCCTCTGCGAGAGAATTCATTTTTATTTCCTCAAAATCCTCTCAGGTCTAATTACAGCTGAATATAACCCGAATTCTAGCTACGGGATTTCTTATTTCGAACTTTATGGATATCGAGGACATATAGTACTGCCTTTTAAATGATTATAATGTTACATACTGCGATGTGTGCTCTTATTTATGCGAAAAATGTTTTCTCCATTTAGGATTATTTTAGTTGAAGAGGCAAACGAAGCTCGTGAAATGATAAATGCACTATGCAATGAAGTTAATTGTTTACGTTCTTAGGAAATTTTGAGTTAGGAGTCTGGAGGAAGGAGATGGCTTCCCTACAAGTTTGTTGCAATATCACATTTGCACGTCCACTTTATTCCACGAATACTATCGGCTAAGTGACGAATGCACGTATTCTACCGCGTTGCACTGCTAGGAGCAATCAGCAAATTTTCTTCATGTCAACCATAGATGAGTAGTGAAGGCGGTTGAGTGAAATAAATTTTCTCCACTGTCCTTGAATGCACAGCCTGCTAGGTAATATACGTTGACTATCTTAGAGATGAGTCACTCTCTGTCACAGATTGAAATTCCTTCTGAGCTGACATATAGAGGCACAAGGCCAAAAAACGTAGTCGAAGGATACTACTATATAGACTCTATTTCATTCAGAAATGCAAGTGAAATAGTACGCTTAGTCACTCAGTGTATCCTCTGAGGCACCAAACATTAAGAAATCAACTGATCTAAAAACTCCCGTCTTCATGGTGATGAAAAGTGCAGATGATGTCTCGTTTTACCGGGGTTGTTTTTCATGCTCGCAGAAGTTTGGGAACTGGCAATTCTTATTAGGCGATGGAGCAACTCTGGGATTACTCTTATCTATTGTACACTTGTCGGCAAAATATTTATAGCACCTCCCGCAACTCAATTCGAATTTCACTTCTAAAACTCAGGATGCGTATGCATTAAATTTATGGATGACAGGGAGAAATTTGAGTCGAAAGCAAGATAGCTGGCTCGTATGCGTATAATACATCCCGCGGGTCTCTGTATGCTTATCTAGCGTCTTAGTCATCTCTTCATGTCTAAATATTGTTATTGTTATGCATAGGCGCCGACTCCATGGGGCCTGAGGGGGCTCGAGCCCCCTCAATAATTCGTTTGGGGGGGCGGAGCCCCCCCAATAATTCAAGAAATTAATTAAGTTATATTATGCAGTGGCGCCGACTCCATGGGGTCTGAAGGGGCCCGAGCCCCCTCAAAAATTCGTTATGGGTGTGAGGAAATAATGTGTCCCCGGATTTTCCCCGGAGTGTTCAGATATCGAGATTCGAGTTATCAGTGTTCTAATGTTGATCATATGACTCTTCTAAAATGCTTAAAAAACTTAAAACTCACTGCTTATAAAATTTCCCAGGGCAAGATCCCCGGTTAGGGCCCCCCCAATATTTTTTGTAAGTCGGCGTGCCTGTTGTTATGCATTAACGTACAATACATATTTAAAACTTGTGTTTTTAGTCATAATCATACCATAGTGGAAGATTGGTTTCTGGAGTGTGCAAAGTAAGAGGCCAAATGCGGGTCGCGTCAATGGAGACGCCAAAAAATTGTAGATTAGAAAAAATTGGGCAATTACACTGGTAAGGTATCCAGCCTTACTCATACTTGTGCTGGTACAAATATTTAAAATACTCGTTGAAGCCACTTCTATTAAAGCCACTAAACCCTTTTAGCTTCCTCTAAACTCAACTTTCACATCTATATATGTACATAAATAAAAAAGGGTGTATGTTTGTCTGTCCACTATTCGTTTCCATGCGACTGCATGGATGTCGCCCAAAGTTAGTACATATGTGCACCATATACTCCCAAAGCCCGTGGTGCTACTTCTGGTTGTGTCTGACACGTCCTTTGCGTCAGTTTCTCATTACTATTTGTTGCATCACGTCATACAACTTCTGCGGTTGGTCATCCTGCAGGGTAGGCACCCCCTTTGACATGTTGGAAGTAAAACATAACGTAAAGGATATTGTACTCAACTATAATTCCTCTCGGTGCAAACCTTTCACGCAGGGGTATGCGTTCCCACGACATTTTTGCCGTACACACGTACGCATACACAACAATGAATGTTGAGGAGCGGGTAATGAGCTGATACTCATACCGTTCACGGTATACGAAAATCGTTTTTTTCTAATATTGAAAGCTTCTGGACTGCTGCACCAAGTAATCTCCTCAATGGCTGAATTTCTGCCCTGAGGATAGAGTGAAACTTGTACCCCGAAACATCAGCAGCCATGAAGGAGCACCCGAGCAGACTTTACTACCAGGATATGCTGGGAAAACATCAGGTCTTATTTAGTTTATTCCATGGGCGTACCCAGCGAGGGGTAGGGGGGACAGCCGCCCCCCCCTAGAAGCAAAAATTGCAACAGTCTTTAAGAAAAATCAGTACTGAATTGAAACGAAAGTATTCAACAAATTTTCTTTAAACCCACAGAAAATTATATGTATTAGTATAAGATATGTAACAAAAATAAAACTATTTTTTCAAGAAAATAATCTGTAATCTCATAAACTAATGTCACAACTTGGCTTGCACCCCCTAGACCATGTCTTGCCCCCCCCCCCCTAGTTATGATCCTGGGCAGGGGCGCAGCCAAGAATTAAGGCTAGGGGGGGTTTTAGGTGCAACTAATACTTTTTTTGGGTGCAATTGGGGTGCAGGGTATTGCATACCCACCAGGGTAAGCAGGAGTTGCAGGGGTCCTCCTCCAGAAAATTTTAAGATTAATGGTTCAAAATGGCGAGTTTTACGACTTTCTGAGGGATATTTGATTAATCATAACACTATTCTATAAGTAATACTGATCCAATGTAAGTAAAATGGATTATACTCAAAAATTTCTCTCAGCTCTGGGGGGGGGGGGTTTTTTCCCCCCCCCCTCCCTTGTTTACCCAAAATTTTATCCACACATCCTCTGTAACACAGTTTTCAACTTCCCCTCCACAATTAATGCTCATTCCATCCATACCTTCTGTCTCCTCTGTGTCTCATCTAGTAGCTGCCTCTCCTCACCCACCATGTCCAGCACTTCGTCCTTCCTTCTCTCTGTCCACTTTACTCTCTCCACTCTCCTCCCGACCCACACCTCCAATGCTTCCAGTCCTCTCTCGTCCTCCTTTCTTAGCACCCACGTTTCCACTCCTTACAGTCCTACATTCCGCATCAAAGTCTTCACCATGGGCGCACCAAGCAAGGGGAAGGGGGGGGGGGGCAGCTGCTCCCTCTAGGAGCAAAAATCGCAAAAGTCTTTAAGCAAAATCAGTACTGCATTGAAACGAAAGTATCCTACAAATTGTCTTTAAGCCCAAGAAAAATGATATGTATTAGCATAAGATGAGTAACTAAAATAAAACTTTTTTCAAGGAAATAATCTCATAAACAAATAAAGCGCTGTTATAATTTTCTTCAAATGTTGGTTAAATTCACCTTTTCGATGCTAAAATGCCACAACAACTTGGCTTGCCCACCCCCCTAGATCATGGCTTGCCCCCCCCCTAGTTATGATCCTGGGTTCGCCCTTGCTCTTCACTTATATTTTTTATAAACTCTCACATTATGATCGTCTCACAAGCTCCATCCTGTTCATGAATGCCTCCTTGGCTAACACAATTCTCTTCCTTATGTCCTTACCTCTGCATCAATTTTCCTCCACTGTACTGTACAAGTAGTTGCTTATTCTACATCTAACACACAGTTTTCAACATCCCCTCATTATTTATTAGTGATTAATCCTCTTGCCATACCTGTCGCAGCACTTTTTAATGCATCCACTTGAGCCTGCAACGCTTTAGCTGAAATGAACATCTACAAGCTTCACTGATTTAAAAATTATTCCCCCGACTTAAACTCCTGCTTCCAAATCCCACACCTGCCATACCATCTCCCTAGCATACACATTAAAAGCAAGGAAATATCCTCCTCCAATGTCTTTTCCTTCTCTAAATTCAATCTTTCCAGCCTGTTACTGCTTTCATACAGATCATCCACTTAATCCTTCCATCTACTCCGAACCTTGTCTCGCTCAGTTAGCATCCTTCCATCTTTAGCCTTGATTTTTGGCATGGATTTACCTCTTTTGCTGCCTGATGGCGACATAACCTTGGCGTAAAAAGTGCCTACCTCTCCTTCCTTCTGAAGCTTTTTCATTTCCTCACACTGTTTTTTCCACCAAGCCTCCCTTACCCTCTTTATGTCACACCTTAATTGATTATTTTTTCTAAAAATATCTTATTGCCTGGCTCTGTGTCCATGGTCTTCCTCGTCCATCTTTTCTCAAGTTCTTATATCATTTTCTCCATTAATTATGGATTCTTTATTCTTCCAATGCCAATGTAGGCAATTGACTTCTTGGCCTCTTAGATTATTTTAGTGTGAATATCATCCCACCCTTCCTCTGCATTCTGTGTACTTTCAATCTCCCAGATAGTTTTTGATGGGAAATCTCAGGTTGCTTCTAACGGTTTAAGAGGGTAACATATAAAAAAATGAAATCATCAAGGAGTGATGACCTCATTGTGCTATGCAATAGATTTTTTTTAAACTAACAAATGTATTCCATGTACGTATGTATTTATTAATCAAAGGTAATGAAGGAAATTGATTTGTTATACAAATGATAAATATTGGGAGAATGCTTTTTAGGAGTGAGAAGAATTCCATTATAACTCTACAGAAATAACCATGGTTCAAAAAACCCCCATTTATTTTGCTACCTCCATGGTGTAGGTACTAGTGTTTAACTCAGGTTTATATATGTACATACATATGAATGCAAAATACCAAAAATGTGATGCAAATAACTTAAACACATGAAACTTCCATTCATTGAGCAAAATAACAACTGATTCGCATAGGATATTTTATCAAAAGTTTTCATTCCATTGAAATTGTTGCCATTGAAACATACCTTGAATGGTGAGATACAACAAACGGCACTTGCATCACTGCTTTGGGAAATAGATTCCAATTAATACAAATATGAAATAAGCACTGAACTACTTTACAATTGACTCTATTTGCTTCCTTTACTACTCACTGTTTTACAAATCCTGTGGCTTCTGAAGACCAAGTGCGACACAAAATGTGTATAATCATCAATAAAACTCATCGAATATCTTACTCCATTATTGTAAGTTGGAGTAATGGGGCAAGTTAATTCAGAATGATCTTTTTCTTTTTTATACCTAATTGCTCTTCCTCTTGTTAAAGTTTGCATGGAGTTTGGAATTATTGTTTTTTTCCTGAAATACCAATTTTGACATGCTTTGTCAAATGGACTCATTACTATCCACACATTTAATTAATTCCTTCATTGTATCATTGCTGATATTTCTAAGTCTACTTTGCCATAAATAATCAGAAATACCTATCAGCTTTTTAACATTGACCAGTTAGATTCAACTCAGATTAATACAGGCCTCCATCCTCTGCTCCAATTTCTAAAATGCACTCTATTATGTTTCTTATTAGCAATTGCAAATTCACTATCATAAATGCAGATGTACGAACTTTTTCTTCAAGATTAGGAATAGAAAGAATATTGTACATCAATTGGTCATCTATCAAAACATCAGAGAGATTTATGTTATCATTATCACCATTTACTGGTGTGGATGCATGACTGTCACATATACTTAGATTCTAGCAATTGGTATTTTACTGTTTTTTAAAGAATTCCAATGCAATTATAGTAAGGGCATCAGCCATACTTAGACTTATCAGTTTTTATCATTTCTGGGGTCCTCTGGCATGTGTTGTGAAGAGTCACTTTTGAGTGGTGGTATGATTGATGTGTGGTTGTCCATTGGAACATAGTAAATTCCTGTGAATAACCATGGACATTGAGTTGAAGCCACGAATCTAGCCTCCTCTAGCAAAGTCAAACAACCTGTTTATGGAGTCCTCTGGGTAAAGTTGATATAATTTTGGATAGGTGATAGACATATTTGCTTGTTCTAATTTCAAAAATTAGCAACTGCCATAAAAGCTTCAAAGTTTTTCTCTGGTAGTATCTATTGAAGTTATAGATCTCATTTCGATTACTTGAACGTGATGTGTTTGCAATAAATATAAAATTTAGTTTTTCATCGGTCCAAATGTATATTTAAGAGACAAGACTTTTAGCAGTGGGCTTGGAGAAAAATTTGAACCTTAGTTCTTGCATCAGGCTTCTGCAATCCATAATTAGACAATATTAATTTTCTTGTGGTTGTACTATGTGTTTATCGGAATGATCCCCATGTAAAATAAAAGATTAATAAAAAATTTGATATGAAGCTTTATGGTGAGCAAACTTGGAAACTGCAGAGGAAAGAGGATGAGAATAGGCTTAAAACATTGAAGATACTGGTGAATTTGGAGAGAAGGTCAATAGAGAATGGTAGCGAGTAATTTCTAGACATGGTGAGTGAGGAGGGGAAAGTGTTAGAAGGGATAAGAGGGGCAGAGGCAGTGACAGATTAAGGGGGGTTCATTACTTTCTGCGGTACCTTTACCTCCCTGAGAAAATACCTTGAGGTCCGATATGTGTAGGCAAGTGGCTTTTAGAGTGCCGTCAATTATTTTTAACCTGGCAGAGGGTGGGCGGCAAAATGTAACCTTAGAGGGCGCATGGGGTGTCATCAACACCCCAAAGAAAATATTTTTTTTTCTTTCCTAAGATTGATATAATTATGTTGTATTCTTTTTTAAATAGGTCCACCATATTAAATCGATACCACTAAACATGCTGATTATAATGTTTTAAGGCCTTGTTACACGGTGTATTAACCCGTACGGGTTAATGTATGAATGCGTGTCTGTTTGCATGTCTGAAATCATGGACGTTTGCGTGAACGAGGAGCATGAATGAGCGGTTACACGGTACATGCGTTCGCACAATTTTTCACACATTTTCTAGTAACGTGAGGCGTTTAGTTTTTGTTGCCACCAGGTGGCTCTGTTATGAGTTCAACTTGTGCGAATGCATGAACGAAATTAGAACAGGTTCTATTTTCCGTTCATGTATTTGTACATTTTGGGGTGGTTACATTCGGTGGTGGTCCATTCATTCTCGCGTTCATACATTTAGACATTAACCCATACGGGTTAATGCACCGTGTAACCAGGCCTTTACAGTCTAAAATCGAAAAAAAAAATAATAAGCTCTCATGCAAGAAAAAAGCTAGAGGAAAGTCCGATGTCTTGGAATAGGAAGGTGGAAGGGTGTATGGGGTGTAGGTGATGCCCCAGGACACTTTAACTCATTTCGACCCTAAAGCAAAATGAAAATTTTATGGTACCTGGCAGTATTTTGTCAAAATGTTGATACTTGAAGGTATGAGAACACTGTAGATACCACGATGTGCGTACAATGTGTCAAGGAATACCCATGGGGTGTCATTTACACCTCGTGCACCCTTTTCCGGTATTAAACATTATTTATTAAGCTGGAGAGACAAAAACTTCGTTTAGCTAGCCACTTTAAAAATTACCACATACATAATCAATTTTTCCAGCTATTACTGGGGAGGTGGTCACCACCTCGCTCACCTCCTCAATTTGACAGTGACAAGAATATGAGGGTGGAGTAAATACTTAACAGGAAAGCTTAATAAAAGCCCTGGTGAATTTTGCATACAAGAGGGTTGAAGAGAACTTGGTTCATGGCTAGAATGAAAGTCTTTTGTCAAATTAATAATAGAAATGCAAGGTGAAATGGGACATTGGCTGGTGTTTATGGGTGCCAAAAGGAGGGCTTTAGGGGATGGAGTGCACTTGCACTCCCCTGACTTATGAAAAATATTGGGAATTTATTGCTCGGACTACTCCCCCCTATTGGAAATTTCTTATAAGTCTTACAGAAATTCTTATAGGATTCTATAAATCTTAAAGAAATTCTCACAAGAACTCTGGATTTCTTAAAGAATTCTACAATAATGTTGCGCGGGTCGCATACCTTTCAGGTTATCATCCAGCAGGCGTGTCACCGTAACTTATGTTGGCAATTGATAACTATTTAAGGAATTCTACATAAGATAATTTTTGGAAATTATGTATAACTCTTTTTTAAGTAATGTTCTGCTAATTTTCTGGTGTTTTCAGCATGGCATTTGACACAAATGGTTCCAAGAAGCGGAGGCTTCTTTAATGCGACTTTTTTGTATATATATCCCTGAGGGCACATGAAAAATTGTAGACTTATCAGATCTGTCTGTTTCGAGTCTACAGATAACTTAACCGATGGAAGTTCGATATGGGCCATGAATAACCACGATGTAAGATGATTTGGACGATTGCATACGTTGCAGGATACGGTTCACATGCAACCTAACAACCAAACCTTGTTAGGGATTGCTTTTATATGTTAATCATTCACTATGTCTTTATGATAGCAGTTTAATAAAATAAGTTGTGTGCTTCTAACCAAAATAAGGCATTGACCTCATTTAGTAAGTCTCACAAAACTGGAATTCCTAAAATTATGTTACCTTAAACAGACAGTTTTGTTGAATTTTAAACTGTTCATCATTGATTAAGATAGATAATTATATTTTTTCAGAATCTGGCATATCTAATATAAGTGGAAATTTTAATGAAAACAGTGTCTCAATGGACAAAGTGAATGTTTTAGTCGTCTCAGAAGAGAATGAGAATGAATTTTCGACGATTAAACCTAAATTAGATGTGCACAGTTATTATTTTATCGAAAATACATCAACTATTATTCTCAATCAATGTTTCTGTGAATGCTATTAATTTCCATAAATCTTGCACTTATTGTTAGCCATTTTCTATGTATCCTTTTCTCCAAATGGCATCAAATTCCATTTTACTTTGTCTATTTCTTTCATTATCTATCCAAATTTGCATGTAGAGGTCATTCTCTCTGGTACCTTGAATAAACATTGCTCATATACATTTGATTTATCAAAATTTCCTTTTCCTTCCCATATAATTTCTTGAAGTATTCCAAGTCAAACTTGAATTTTATTTCATTTTCTTCTTCAAGTTTCCAGGTTAAATCATATTCCATATTGCAATTCCTGTATCTTTCATTGCGTAGTGATTGCCAAAGTTGTATTCTATTATCAGTCCATCATTCTAGGCTATCGTTGGTTTCATTGGTTTTAGTTTCTTTTAGCATGTGGGGACGTTAACCTTATACAGAACCCAGGATCTCTATGGTATCTCGCCTTGTTTGGCCAGTCAGGTGAACTTTACAGAGCTTGAATGTCCTTGCTTGATGTACACTAATGATAGACATCTACATTTGGTTCATGAGAAATCATTAGGTTTGCTGTATACCAGATATAGGCATCTGCATTTGGATTGAATTAGGTATAATGCTAATTTTGTACTCTCAGTAGGGATGTAAATCTTATGTAGCTTTTTATATAAGTTTGCACAAGTGTTTTAAGCATGATGATATGATATTTATAATAAATATTTCCGTCAGAAAATTTCTTATAAATAACATTTTGTAATTGATAGTTATAAGAAATTTTCTTATAAGAAAAATTCTTATGAGAAATTTTCTTCTAAGAAATATGTCCAATTTCTTATGAGAAATTTTCTTATAAGAATTTTCCAATAGGGAGTTGGAAAAGACCAATATGGCAGCTGTTTTCCCACTCATTTCCTCCATGGGTGGTTTGAATCTGATTTCCACCGTTCAACAGATTTGAATCTTGATTCCCCATGTCTAAACTACTTTGAATATGATTTTCACCATCCTAGAGGTTTGAATCTGGTTTTCCCATTTTTGCTACTTTGAATCTGATTTCCACCTTATTACCGCGTTGAATGTAGAATGTATTTATTAATCTCGCACACACTACTTATCCTGGTGGGTATTCCATACCTCCACACACCCCAGTATTAGTTGCACCTAAACCCTATTGGAAATTTCTTATAAGTCTTACAGAAATTCTTATAAGAATTCTCTAAGACTTATAGATTTCTTTAACTCTTACAGAATTCTGATGGGATTCTATAAGCCTTACAGAAATTCTTATAGGATTCTATAAGTCTAACAGAAATTTCTATAAGAACTTTGCATTTCTTATAGAATTCTGTAAGAATGTTGCGCAGGTCGCATAACTTTCAGGTTTTTATCCGGCAGGCATTTAAGTCACCATTACTTATGTTGGCAATTGATAATTATTTAAGAAATTCATATAAGATTTTTTTGGAAATAATGTATAACTCTTTGTTAAGTAATGTTCTGCTAATTTATTGGCGTTTTCAGAATGGTATTTGACATAAATGGTTCAAAGAAGTGGAGGCTTCTTTTTATGAGACTCGTTAATATTATATAAGCTTTGCTTTATAAGAAATTTTCTTATAAGAAAAATTCTTACAAGAAAAATTCTTATAAGAAAATCGTCCAATTTCTGATAAGAAATTTTCTTATAGAAAATTTTTTATAAAAAAATGCCCAATTTCTGATAGGAAATTTTCTTATAAGAATTTTCCAATAGGGAACCCTCCCACCCCCCAACCCTAATACCTAGCTGCCTTATATCTTAATCTGCCTTATACCTTAATATCCCTGGGCCTGCACAGCTAAGGTACTAAAACATGACATATCACTCAGCATCCTAACAAGTGCTCAAAGTGTTATTTCAGAGTTAGCTTTCTCACCTCGGAATGGATGTGGTAAAAAATGGAATGCCTTATGTGTATATACTTGGCAAGGAAAGAAAAGTAATGGTGAGTCATATCACTTGCTCCAGACTAAATTTTTTAACTTAATATCCCACTGCTTCTTTTACCTTGACTTCTCGCCTGCCTCAACTAATAAGACCAGTCATTATGCCTGAATGCCAATTTCAACTACCAGGCATCTCTAGACCTCGATGTTGCGGCATCCTTTTGTGACCACCTGCAGAGCTCCCATTCCGGTTGTCGGCAACGTTACCTGGACGGGTATAAATGTCCACCTTACTCTTTAGGGGAATGTGGGAGGAAGTGGGAGGAAGGGGGCAAGCAATTTCAATAGGTACCAATAAAGGGTAGACTGTAGTTTGAGAAGTGTTATGGTGGCTTATGCATATTGGATAGGTAAGGGCAAATGCTAATTTCTAACAAACTCTGAGTCCTCATTTCCTCGAATGACACTTTCAACCCTTACTCAAAACCCCCTGATACAACATTTATATGTGATAATCTTCAAATTTTAGTCAAACCAGCTTCAGTTATCAATTGATAAAATTTTGGGTTAACCCGTGACTCGTGGCTTAAAAGCCTGTGTTTCTTCCCCTCCGCTGGGGATTTGTTCAGGACTTGTATGAGGCCTTGGTAAAGATGTCACTGGCATAAGAGAAGAAAGATTGACTTTTAAGCCATAAGAAGAAGGTTAACCCAAAAGTTTTATCAAATGACAACATATGGACCAAGAAAATTTTAACAACATCATTAACTTCAATTAGTTTCATTCATTATTTTTGATGGATGACGACTGAGCCAAATTTTTGCACAGCTTGCCCACACACTAACGGCAAGGTTCTAATGAATGTTGCATTAGCTGTGACCAAAATAGCTGGAGCCAGACACAAATTTAGGAGAGTTTACGTGACTACATTTATTGCTATGATGAGGGATACACTGCAGAGTTGGTGAGTATCAGTATGCATCTTCTGAAAGTCTTCTCACTAAAGAAAGTTTTCCTTACCTAATGCCACCACAGTGAAGAATGAGAAGTGGGTGAGAGTGAGCAAGGAATGCTCACTCAGGCCTAGGTGACGAAAGGAAGGGAAAGGGAGCCTTGAGGATGGTCTGTGATCTTACATATTATTCTCAATGTATAAATTGATTCCCAAAGGAGGCACTTAATGGTGAGAGATTTCATGACAATCTGGGCACTTCATAAATGTTGGCCACAGTTATGTGTACTGGGGCTAGGCTCTCAATACATGTCTCTACAAGTTGCGATGACATGGGCCAACAGTACATCATGACTTCATGCAGATTCTTGGTGATCATGACCATCGAGTCAAATTTCGAGACTGTTCTTTGAAGCTTCAGCATGACCTTTGCAGCATTCAAATGGGATCCAAAAGACCCTCCATACTTAATGTGTAGATACTTTATTGTCCTAGAATTTTATGGTATCTATAGTCATTTCAGTGCTTCAATGCAGCGGTCATGGTTAAATTCGAGCGCTGTGACCACATACATGGTTTTTTATTCCTCTAATGAGAGCTATGTATTTTTGTATTCTTACACTCCACCATCGTCATATATCACCACTCCTAAGGCGGGTTTGATGTAGCTCTCCACACAACTTTCTTATCAACAAAATCTTTTTGTTCTGACATATGTCATCTCTTATGGTACATCCTCAACACAGCTTATAAATGAATATTTACTTTTTACTTCTCTTATTTAACATTTACTTTTGGCAACATTACCTTTGGCATCAGATTTGCAATTGGGTGACTATGCCTATATTAGCAGTTGGGAATGCAATTTCTTGTAACCTGACCTCACAAATCTAATGATTTACAGAGTTTGACCAAAAAGTATTGGAAATTAATGTTTGAGAGTATGTACCTAAGGCTAGAGCATGATTCTAGTAGAATGGATGGTAACCAGTGATGGACTAGGAATACAGACTGACCCAATCACCTCAGAGCTATTAAGACAGTAAAGATTATCCTTCAAAGAAATTGTGTCATGTTGGTAGTGTATTATGGAGTAAAAATTAGCTTACTAGCTTTGAAAAATGAGTTTTTGTTAGCATAAAAGAATTTAGCACCAATGCCTTTAATATGAGAAGAACGTCAACAGAGAGGAGCCAAGCTGAAAGTGAGGATATTCCAATGGAACATGAAATTTCGTGGAAGAGATAATGTGGAAGATCTAAGACCATGCAGGATATCCATCAACTAGCTGTAGCATGAAAAGATAAAGTTCAGAACTTGAGCTGCATGAACCAACTTTTGGACTCCTATCAGCAATGTATTTTATTAAGGGCAAAGGAGATGAATTTATAAAATACTGATCACAAATCTTGGTGAAAGTCTGTGTATGTAGTGGAAATAAAGTTGAAAGAAACTAAGCCCTTCCTAAAATAATTCCATGTGTATCTACCTTGATCTAAATAAAATGCACTTAAATTTTTGATGTCTTATTGCAGAACCATTCACCTCAATGCAAAGTACTTACCCTTAGAGTATTACCACTGACCAGCAAAAATTATACATTAATCTTTCATCAACTCCTTGTATTTTGGATATAGTGTAGCAATGAGCTTGAACTACATCAAAACGCTGAAGCCATTAACATCTCAAAGGGACAACTCTTTGACCAATAACATGTGAAAAACGTCCTCGATAATTCTATTTATAGATTCACCAATATCCTCACCTCAAAAAAAAGAAGGAAGAGAAAACTCAAAAAGAATTTTTTCCTACATCCTGATGATGCATACCAAATTAGCACTGAAAATATAAAACTTCTGTTGATGCATGACAATTATCATTGGAAAATATTTGAAAACAAATTCTCTAGTAAATTGGAGGAAATCAAAGGAATAGGAAGTCATGTGATCCTAAAACTCATACTATGTGAAGGCCTATTGAAGATATGTTCTACAAAATATTGTTGTATTTGAAATTGGGCAAGTTATTCTTCAAGAAAGGCGTTCATTGTAATTTACCTAGTGTTGTTAATTGCCTACTAAAATTTAAATCCTTGAACTAAAATAATGTCGGCAAAATACTGCTAAATAAGTTTATTTACTTTGATGGTACAAAATTTTTACGCTCATTTAATGTAAATGTAAAGAGACAGTTTAAATAAATTGGCAAATAAGCTATTCCTTAATTGTTACTGCAAATTTTTGTTCTTAACTCTAGCAATACGGCTAAAGGAATTGTTAATAGGGATCCTGCTCCCTAAAAAAAAATGGACTGATATCCAGTTCCAATCATTAAACCAATGATTAGATTTCTATTATGGCTATATACCACAGTTTAGTAATTATATGGATATATACACTGGGTTTTGGTGTTATAATATTTAATTTTTGTATTTAAAGCTGATTACAAGTGAAGCCTTGTTGACGTTAGCATTCAGGCATAACAAACTTTTCTTCAGCATTTTGGTGTGCTAATAAATGGGTATTGTTCCCTCCTCTTAAAACTCGCCCTTGATGTAGTAAACAATTCATTTGAGATACTTTTGGCACATTTAATGTTTTATCCTTCTTTCTGTTGACTAAGGTGCTTCAAATGAGGCATGTATTGTGTTCCGGAGTACATTTTATATGGGCAACTGCAGTCTACTCAGAGTGGTTTTACGCAAATTTCTTTTGTCACAGTGGAAAGCATGTTGAGTCACTTTGCATGTGATATGATTTATTGTTTTCAGTCACAGCCCTGCTTCAAGAGGATCACTTAACCTATCCAAGCCTCTAGGTTTGTCATCACCTGAAGCTATTTTCAGTTATAATATTTCCAGAGAGAATGTTATACACACTCATTTTCCAGCTGTATGACTATCGCTCTCTTGCTTTCTCTCTTTCTCAGTAAACAGAAGTCCATAGAAAATGTAATGCTTGAAACACAATCATCCAAACCTTATTCTACACATTTTTCACTTTTTCCTCTTTTATTTTTCCCAAAGGGTGGATTTACACCACTCCTCTGCATATTTTATATTAACAAACAAAAATAATTGTGTGCAGTCCCTCTCTTCCTCTCCTCTCCCATTCTTCTTCCTCCCTGTTGTAACTCCCGATTTCACCCGACCCCGTTCCCGACCAACTGCTGCCCCCATGGATGCCCCCTGCCTTCCCCACACCGTCTTCCCTCTTGAAAGCCCCCGCACGCCCTCCTCCCCACCTCCCGTCAATGCCACTTGCTCCAAGATGTCGTTTAGAATCCAGTCTCCGTGGTGGTGGTCTGCTGCCTCGTCTCCTGCACCAAGTACACTTGGCTGCCTGGCACAGTGCTGGTGGTGACGAAAGTGCGGTGCTTGGCACGGATGAGGGAGAGGTTGTTCTCAGCGGTGTCTGCCCTGTCCTCAGCGGCCTCCAGCTCACGCTGGAAGCGCCTCACCCGGGTTACGCTCTGCTGGGACATGCCCTCCTAAAGATTTGGATGCAGAGACACACGAATTGACAGAGGGATCCCAAAGAAACGTATAATACTATCAAGATATAGGAATAAAATGAAGCTGCGTTAGAAGGAGATTTTAATTTAGCAGGAAATCTAATTAAATTTAAATAGTTTTCAAAATTAAATGAAAAACAGCTTATAAAATGTTTTGAGTAAATCAATTGAGACTAAAGTTTATTGTTTTCAATTTTAATGCATATAGATATAAAATTTAAATGCTTATGCAGCCACAGTAAAAAAAACATAACAAAGATCCACGGGATACCTTATAAAAGAGGTACAATTTTCATGAATGTTCTTTTCATGAAAATTGTACCGCTGTTGGGAAAAAATCATATGATGTAAGATCATTTTTACAATTCTAGTTAAACCACGATACAATGATTTATTGTAGAAAAATGAAACCACGATGTCGATGTAGCAGCACATAACACAAAAACTCTTCTTTGTAAAATAAAGAAGAGTTAACTAAAACTCTTCTAAAGTGAAATTAAAAGGAGTGAAAATAATGATAATGCAAAAGTCAGTAAAATTTTCAATCTAGGAAATTATATGAGACCATTTGAATGAGTATTTTATTTTTAACACCTTAGAGATAAATTTAAAGATTGATAACAGTGGTACTCACGCATTCCTGGAGTTGCCTCTTGTAGATGTTGACCTTCTGGGTGGTCTTGTCAAGGGCTTCCTGAAGCAAAGTAACATTCTTGTGGTCCTCCTCGCATTGCAGCATCATTTCCTTAACGCTGCGCTCCTTCTTACGCAGGATCTTGATGGTCTCAGCGTGGCGACGCTTCTCCTCGTCAAGCTCCAATTCCAGATCCCTCACCTTAAGCAATTAATTTCATAAGAACATCAATGCAAGAAACAGCCCTTTTCTTTCAACAAAATTTAATACTCACAATGCTATCAGGATTTAACTACCTATTTATAATTTTTTAATTTACAACCTATTTCACTGTAATAGAGAAGAAATTTTCAATACTGGCGTCAGCTTTTGGCATTAGAACAGGCACTTTAAGATGTCTGTTTACATTTACTTCGAAGCATGTTAGAGGCGGAAGTTATGGCGTTATGAATTGGATGTACATTAAATCACTTATCTAGAGGTCGACAATTCAATTAACATTATTATTCAATGACATATCAAAAATATTTCCTCATAATTCAAGAATAAGGTGATCCACAGTTAAATTAAGCCATGTGGAGGGACAAAACATTCAAGGACCACAAGAGGAACACACCACCCAATAGCAAAGACTGATGTGACCCATGCCTATGGCAAGCATATTAAATTAATTGAGAGAAAAGCCTGAAGGCTGATTCATCATAGAAAATTTAAAATAAATGCAATGAGAAAGAAACATACCCTAGCCTCCAGTTTGCTGATCACACGGCGTCCTCCAACAATGGCATTTGCCTCAACTTCTTCAAGACGAACGGACAGATTCTTAACTTCAATCTCCAGAGACTTCTTGATGGACTCAATCTTAACCACACGCTCCTGTTCCTCGTGCAGTATCTCCACGGTGTGCTTGAGTTCAACCTGTACTCGCTGGTAGCGCTCATCAGCCACCTAAAAGAAGTTGCATAGAGTAATGAGTAAAACAACAATAGAAAGAATTTTGTAAAGGCTCACACTAATCTCAGTTATTGCATGCCATTCACTAGCTTACCCTCAATTCTTTGGTAACTTCATCATAGTCTGAGGCCAAGGTGCCCAACTCCTGTTCAATCTTGGTCTTGATGGCGGACAGGTTGACATTGATGGTGGTGAGCTCATTCACACGGCTCTGGGACTCCTCATACTGCTGCTCAGCAGTGCGCTTGGCTCGCAAGGCCTGAAATAAGAGTTGAATGCACAATTACTTCTCAATAGAACCCTCAGAGGCTTAGAAAGCTTCTAAAAAAATGAAGCAAAGTTCCACACCATAAGTAAACAATATTGAATACCCTTCACTGAGATGATCATAAGTGGAAGAGTGTATAAGAGTGGATTTTAGCAGAGATAATGCATACCATTCATTTTCCTATTTATATCATTAATAAGTATGTATTTTCCAAAGGACTTGGGAATCACAATATTAGATTCTAATCTCTTCCTATTTTGAGATGCTAACAATTTTAACATGGAATCAAAAGACTGACTTTGCCACTTCTCATCTTTTCTATGCATTCGTGGACAGGAACCTGAGGTGCTCAGGACAGGAACAGGATAGCACAGCACGAGAAATCGAACCCAAGTGCAGGGAGAAGATTGAATTTTGTTCCAGTCACGTATTGTTTGAAGTGACCAATTAAAAAAAAAATCTATATTTCTACTTAATAAGATAAAATTAGAGTGAACATGAATTTTAGTGGTAACCAATCTGCTTTAAGGGCACACCTTGAAAGAGGCAACCCACACTACATTCTGGCCTTGTCATATGCAACCCTTATTACACAAAACACCTATTATCGCAGGAAGAAAAGTTTTAAATAAAGCCTTTCGAAATTAATTTCATAAACAATAAAATTGAATAATTGCATATCTACAAATTTTTCCCTTCTAAAATTTCTAGTATTACTTTTGCATTGATAGCCATCAGCATTTCTATGTCACACACATCTTAATATTTTGATGAGTAAGAAGAATCATGATGGGAATCTTTCTCAAACTAATTCGCCACTTCACTGATGACGTTTGGTAGTTTTCTTATGCCAGCCACATCAATCATGTATCTATCATCTATCTCTCAAGTATCATCGTTCTAAGACAAAGATTTCTTGGTGGATTTCATTTGGTAGCTCCACAATGTCTTCTGCAAACATTGCATAATTAGTTATTTCCACAAATATTTTTAATTATGCATAGAAAAAATAGCTACTGGAGGAAACTCTAGCATTGTGAATTAAATTCCATGATTGATAATGGGTGCTAAATAAATTTAAACAAAACTAATTAGAAATAACATTCAAAGATCCATCCTCAAATGCTTCAACAGCACATACAAACTGCATGCATCAAAAACTCAAAATTGATCTATTTAAATTTCAAAACATCATTTAAAAGTATATTGAGATGAGGACTTTGAATGCACTCTATGTTTTACAAATTCAACTAAGTAATTTAAAAAATAGCTCTTACAGATTCAAAGTTGCCTCGGACTTCCTCCAGTTCAGCAGTGAGGGACTGGATGCGACGCTGGGCGACTCCATACTGGTCAACAGTGACCTGCAATTGCCTGTGGACTTCATCGTAATGAGCCTGCAGTTCCTGTTAAGAATACATCAACATTGTTACCAAAATAATCGCAAATATAAAGAATTTTTAAAATATGATATGAATGATATCTTATGTAATGAATCATTGAATTTGAAAAGCTGATACTCAAGGCTCAGTCAGTTGAGCAACTTATAGTTATACACATTGTCACTTGAATAGTGCCACTTTTAATATGGTGCATAAATGGAGTTTACTTTCTGGGCATCCCTCATAAGTTTCAAGGCTACACGGTGAAATCCCCTCATCAAACTCAGACGAACCCTAATATCATTGTAACACTTAAATATTTACCCACTTAAGTTCTAAATAAAGACCAATTGGCACCATTCCCAATAAGTCATGCATGTGCCAGCAAATGAATCATCAGAGCTCCTTCAAGGTAAAAGGCCATTAAGACACATAATTTGTCATTGCGATCAATGTATTCTTTCAAGGCCAAAATTAGCTTTCTGAGGAAATAAACGTCATGAATAGAGTTTTTTCAACAAATAATTATGCCACTAAAAATATTTAGCTTTATTCAAAATTTCAGCAATTAAATTATGAAAACCAATAAAAATTCTCTATTCTCTTATCATGGGAAAAGTCATCAATCATAAAACAGAAAATGATTGCTTACTGTAAGCTGGAGTGATTGCTTCTTGATGGTCTTCTGAAGTTCAATGTTGTTCTTGTTGGCAACATCCAGAGACATCTCCAATTCCGTGATCTGGATCTGGAGCTTCTTCTTGATTCGTGTGACCTCAGTCTTGAGCTTAGTTTCAGCCTCAATCACACGTGCATTCAGCTGCTCAATCTCAATGCTGGTTTGCTTGCTGAATAAATGGAAATAAAATCATTTTAAAGAAAATTCTGATGCACTATGCTTTACTGAACTCAAGGCTGTAGCCAGTCAATTGTTGTCACATAATACCCAATCGATTAAGATTAAACTACAATGAAAACTAAAAGAATATGTGCATAGAATCAAAACACTGCTTTGATTTATATTTTTCTTGAATTAATTTGATGGATTAAGAATAGCAAATTATGAATACTATCAATATTAGCATATAAAAGTTACATATGTAAGTGTGTAAGGTTTGGTGAGAATGAAATAAGGGTAAAGTTACAGTGGGTCATCTACTAGGTCCGTCAAAGATGTTTTGATGATTGACTCCGCCATCAAATGTCTATCATGGTTTGAACTGACTGACTGAAAAATCAGTAGAAGACTGTCAAAAATTATACCAGCTCTTATAGCCTACTAGTTATAAAAGACTTCAATTCCAAAATGGAATCTACATATGTTTGAATCATAGGCAACTCATATTAGAATATTGACCTTTTGAAATGAAGCTCCTCTGGCATAGCACTACCATAAGAAAAATATCCAAGATAAAAATTAATAAAATTTCAATTGAAATGAATAAAATCGGGGTAAAATTATTTCTTTTCTGGAAGTAACCGCATACAGTCACAAAACCTTCAAGGAAACCTGGAGACTGCATAATGGTACATAACAACACTTTGAAAATAGTGTTTTGAATAGCATAGAAAAATGATAATTTTTAATTTCAGTATGACTAGTAATTGAGAATGTGTTGATCTCAGATGATATAAAGGTAGTATGAACTCATACAGCCTTAAAATCAAATAAAAAATACCATATCGAAGAAAATACTAGTTTCAATAAAAATCTACATGGTCATTCCATTTGTTTTCCATATTTCTCATTGAAGGTGTTCACAGTCATGTTTCTGAGTGACAGAATTACCATACAACGCACCTAGCTCCCTAATCATGCTACATAAACAATTTATTGTCGATGTTTCATGCGTACTTACTTTTTATGAACATAATAATTAGATGCTTTGTTCACAAAATTCTTCACTTGAACTTTCAAGTCATCAAGTGGTCGATAACACATCTCTTCATCGCCAATCCTTCGTCTACGTTCGTCCATCTCAACTGCGTGCTTCCTTTCATCATGTGCTGTCATTGCTTGCACCAATTCTTTACCTTGCCTCAGCAGTGTGTTTACATCCACTCCAGTCGTTGGGGACTCATTTTTCAGCATCTCCGCTCTGGCTCTCGCTTCCACTCCACGCAAGGCATTACGAGATGCAAACTCCAGCGTCTTGACTCGCTCTAGCCCGGAAAGCTTTACGCGTGGCTCACTCTCAGCTTCCCAATCGGAGCCTCCTTCATCATCTGTTGCACCTCCATGCACTAGACTTCTCTCCATCTTCTTCCGCATGGTCACCTTAGCTACAATGCGCTGCCTCACAGCAGATTCAGTGAGAAGTTGCTGAGAGATGGCTTTTGAAGACCTTGTCAGTTTCACATTCGATTGCCTCAGGGTTCCATCTTCTTTCCTGATGCCTACTTCCCTGAGATCCTTACTGGAGCTTGATTTAAGGCGATCTTTCCTATCTAACAATTCCAACACTGGCTTGTATTGATCAAAAGCATAGCGATAATTGTCCTCATAGAGGAGAGACTGGGGTTTCTGCCACTGAGGTGCTGGTTTGAGGTACTGAGAAACAGCCATTTTTCACAAAAATATGATTATATACAACTTTGCAGCAAGATAGCAGGTCTCCTAAATATCACAAATGACGTAATCCACAACTTATTCACAAGTTTAAATGAAGTTTTCACTCTCTGCTGCAGCCCCCAGCAGTGGATCTCAAGTGATGCGGTTACTAATGAATGCTTGACTGTTCTTCCCTCTTTGATAGTGACTTCACTACTCAGTGTAGGTATATATATCAAGTGGATAGGGTACCAACTCTTTCTATTTTTAGACATTCTTGAGCTCCGTCTGGATGTTGTCCACTTAAAAGAGGCCAAGAGCCTGGCTTTCAGGTATTCAGTAGACAGCTTTTGGTCATGAATTTGCAAAAAAAAACAATGCAAACCACATATGCATTCCATAATCATTCAATTGACCCCAATATTTAACCCTTAATCAAGAGTCAGGGTTAAAATGGGAGTTGTGAAAGCAAGGCAGGTGCTGAATGCACCTGCTAAACTATCACAGTGATTTAGGGCGAATGATGTAAGGGACTAAGATACCTAAGGCAATTGACATTCTCAAGGCTTAGTTGGATAACAACTACCTCATTATAGCTTGTTGACTAAATGCTCCCATGCCACTTCTACTGTGTACACATTTCGGTTTCATAAGGGATAAAAATAATTATAATTTCTCTTTTCTTACATTGGAAATACAAAAAAATATTTCTCTGCAGTTAAAATTATAAGCTTGTCTGAACTTAAGTAGGATCTTTTGAAGGTAGATATATTTCTGACAGACAATAACACCTGAAGCAATTTCTTGAATAAACCTACGTAAATGATTCTTTTTTTTTATCTAACACAATAGAGGAAATTAATTTAGATGTTAACACTTTGAGTGCCAGCCGCTAATTTTAAAGCCCTACTAAAAATTCCAACCGTTACTACTAAATTCGCAATTTTTTAAAAATATTAGCATCAAAAATATATTTGTATCGATGAGTATTTCAATAAAAATGGACTTTGCTCTTCTTTGTGAATGAGTTGAATAACATTTATTGCTAACTTCCAAATATATATTTTAATAATGAAAACCTACTGTTTTTGAAAAATAAAAAAGTTGCAACAAATGATGTACCGCCATAAAATGCTTAATATTTTTTATTAAGCTCAATTTGAGCTATTTAAACCATGGAAATCATACAAAAGCATTGTTCCAAGCAAATCATTCAAAATCCTGGATGACAAAAAGGGTCACTGCACCCTCAACGAACGGTTCTTTCCTCCAAAGAATTTTCACATAAAGTAGGTTGAGAAAAGGGTGCTGGTAGCTACAGAAGACTTTTCGTCCTCAAGACATTAAAAGAACTCTTTTTCCATCGAGCAGTCGATTTTTGAAATAGCAGAACCACTAAGCAGTAAACTGGACAAGTACCATGGGTGAAATATTACAGCTTCACGCATATGAAGTCAATTAAATAGAAAGACGTAATATTACGTCCATGGCATTCCTCGCAACGATTAGCAGGACGTAATAATACGTCCATGGCACGCTAAGTGTTAACAAAGGATTCATATCAATGCATAAGTTTGAAAATAAGTTAATAATTTACTATGAACAATGTTACTAGACTAAAAATATTTCAATGCATCAGCTCTATCTTCAGCAGTGAGATATTTTTATATTTAAAAGAGGAATACCAGATGAATCATACAATGGCTCATACACTCTGATTAAGTTACGTTTTAACCATCAATACTATTGAAGGAAAGCTGCCAGCAGAGGTAAAAAACAAGCAATGGAACCTACCGGATGGATTCAATTTCTTCATCCTTCTCAGTCAGCCTCTTCTCAGTCTCGTGGCGGAAGTGTCCAAATTCAGCGGTGATCCTCTGGCACCTCTGCTCTTCAACCTTGCGGCCCTGTGATTCACATCAGAAGAGAGAAACAAGTCAGTTACAAGAAAACAGATTCAGACCATCTTTGTGCATTTCTTTCCATTATTAGAAAATGAGCCGAATGCAGCATCCATTTACTTTCTTTAATAGAATACAATACGTTCATCTAAAGTGAGAGAGAAAGAGCTTTTTAAAAAAGGCTTTATTCTGATGCGTAATGAATATGTAACCTTGTGAACCAAAAAGCGGGAAAAAATAGTTAGGTGACACCTATACATACGCGTTGAAAAGTTTGCAGATACTTCAGGATACCTTGTTGCGCTATGAATAAAGACAGCAAACGGTTGCTGTGACGACCATAATTGTAGAAGAAGTATTTAAGTAACCGAGGGAAGACAATGCACGTCAAGGTCATGCATGCCCTGTAGCCTCCCAGGGGACTCAACTCGTTAAATGGAGAAAGTGATGCATTCTAATCTTATTGGAGGATGTTGGCTGAGGACTGTTTTTAGTCAGGGTACACTATAAAGTAGAAATGCTATCCCAAATCACAAGATTCTACCTCTTATAGGGGTGGGTAGACATCAACATTGAACTTCTATGAACTAAAATCTGTGTACTAAAATACATACATTGAGCATGACTCCTTTTTAGAATTATGATTTAAAAGTGTAAACATGTCAATAATGACTTTTTTCACGAGTTAAAAATTCATAAGGTCTCAAATTTCAATGGCATATTTTCAGTAACTTATGAAACCAAACAGTAAAATGACAAATTATCACAATATCAGGAAATAATTTTATCAAGGAAAGTAAAAAATTATAATGCAATCAATTTTGATTTTGCGTTTTAGAAATTTGACTTCCTTGATACATTGTGAACATGTGTTTTTTTAATCATATTCATAACAAAAGTGAAAAACCATCGGCTAAATAACCCTTTAAAACTTAAGCCCTACAGTGTTCTAACAAAATTCTATGAAGAAACAATGACATTTTTTTAGGAATTGAACTCAGATATCATTTACTTTGAATTAAAACTAGGATATTCCTCTGCCGATAATAATTCTGAAAAATCAGGCATCAAAAAACTGATAATCACTGCATAATTGATTATTATTCAATTTGCTTGCATTAATACAATCAATTACGGAATCATAGATGAGCATGAACTTACAGCCTCAGCTTCCTTGTATGCAGCAGTGAGTTCCTCACGCTCGTTCTCCAATCGGCGAAGCTCAATCTCCAGCTCATGGAGGCGGCGGTTCATGTCAGTCAGCTGGTTGCGAGCATCATGGAGGTCATCTTATATGAAAAACAAAGTTGAATGAGTTTTTGCCTTGGCTTAAGAGAATTATTGGAATAGTGTAATACATAATGAAAAAGATAATTCTTGATTTGTCCCAGTAATCATGCCTGCAGTAAAAAATAGCCTTCTAAAATAACTCTTTTTTCTGGATTGACCGAGGGAAACATAAAATTGTATTAGAGTGTGTAACCATAAAAATTTCCAGCCAAGATTGAATGATGTTTAATGAATGTTTGCATGTGCCTTTCATGTGACCAGAAAAAGCAGTGTTGATCAAAAACATTTTGAATTTAAAAAATCATAAAAATAATCAGAAAAGATGAAAAGAAAGGCAAGGTTACACAATGGTACAAGATATTTTTTTCCACCTAACTGGGTGATTGAAATAGGAAGAAAGATGATATTAAACTACAAAGGCCACTGCTATTGAAAATAAATTCATCCATTTAATGCTCAAAAAAATTAAAATTTTATCAAGATGCCTTGGTATACCATACACCAGACACATATGGCATTTGCAAAGACTGAGATGTTTATTGCTCTGATCTAATAAAATAGCCAGGAAGAAGTTAAGTTAAGCAGCATTAAGAAGTTAAGCTATAAACAAAGTGTTCAAGAATCATTCAAATGTATCCATTGATTTCAATTACATTGGGGAGTTTTAAAGATTATTTATCCATTTAAGAGAATAAAAGCCTAATTAAAATTTAATTGAACAACCATAAAAACAAGTATGAGGTGGTGTGTTTGACTAGGTAAGGAGATGTGCAATCATGTGAAATGAGAGGTTTTGTAATGGATTCAAGGGCTCACCAGCAAGCTTCTTGTTCTCCCGACTAAGGGCATCCTTCTGCTCACGGGTCTTGTCCAGCTCGTGTGTGAGACGCTGGATTTCAGTCTGCTTGTTGCGCACATCACGCTGGCTCTGCTCGTACAAGGCAACGGTCTCCTCAAGGCGTGACTTGAGCTCAATGTTCACCTTCTCCAAGTGCTCTACCCTCTTCTGGAGTTCCCTAGCAGTGTTGTTGGCCTACAGAAAAATCACCATGTATTAACTCCCAAGAAAAGAGGCATATACTGATGCTTAATAAATATAATGAACTGAGGTAAATCAACCAGATTCCAAGTTTATCTTTCAATGTACTGGAAGGTACAAGTGAGTAATGGATGATAATACATTAGGATAACTTGTCCTTTACTATAAAATTTTCAAATACTATTTATCATTAAGTTTCAAAAACTGTGGAACAAAGCGAATGCTATTACTAAGGATTATTTGTATTAATGAACAGCCCCAGCTTATCGATAATGTACCAAAAAAATTATCTATATAGAACAAAGGAATTAGTTTCACTCATTTCTAGACAATTATTTATCACTTGGCATATTGGTCTTGCATACCGAATCAACAGCCTCATGCATTTAAAATAAAATAACCTACTTTCTCTATTGAAATTTCTTTAATAATTGAAAAATATGAGACCTTTTTCAAAAAATAGGTACTTAGGATTTCCACAGTTCATTTAATAGTCCCAGCAAAAAAAGTATTAAATCAGAAAAATAAAATCAATGTAAAATATCAGCTATATAAGGAGCACATTACATCTCCTAAAAGCAACAAGGAATAATTATTAGGATAATAAAATAGCAGCAGTGATTAAAAATAAGAAAGGTGATATGATTAATTAAATTGAAATTAATAAAGACAAGAATTTTGAGAAGTTTGCTGTAGACATTGCTCATTGCCAAGCGATAATTCAAACATATGAACAAAAAAGTACCATTATAAACATTTGCATATCATGAATTGCTTCCAATTTGAAAAAATTATTAAATCACCTCTAAGAAGCCATAGTGGTGTAAAATTGCTCCTCTAAATATTAGTTATTTCATCATTGCTAACATGAATTGAACAAAATCCTCATGCATAGGTTTAATTTACATTTACAGGAATACATATGTAAATAAAGAATAAACTATTAATCTTGGCAAGGATAATTATTTGATATAAGACTAATAACACATTTGTACTCCAGAGAAAATTTATTACTTTGAATGAGGTAACTGACAAGCCTCTCTTTGTAATGAATTTCCAGGACCACATATACAGTTAAATTTATGGTACCCAAAGCAGAGGTCTTTACAATGAAAATGCAATATTTACCTTCTCCAAGTCAATGATGAGGATCTCCACTTCACTCTGAAGGCGAGACTTGTGCTTCTCAAGAGCATTGACCTTGGCAATCAGAGTTTCAATGTGTTCCTCCTGTTCAGTCAGACGGGCCTGGAACTTGCGCCTAGAATAAAAATCAAGATGAGAACATTGGTATGTAGAAACACCATTATTTGGTATATTATCATTTTACAAAAGAAAATAATGAACCAAGAAACTGAAAGCTGATAAAAAAGTTATGCCCAGCCCCAGAAATTGCTTATCCAAGACTAAAACTTTAGGATAGAATTAAGTAAATGTCATAGCATATATAAAAGTCATTCAGCATGTGGGGATTCACAGAACTCCTGCAGTTGATCATCGATTGGTTTGAGAGCAGAGTCACCATAACAATAGCTTTGACACAATGTGATGCAATAATAATATTTCCATAATTGACGCAATGAAATCGAGAATCGAGAATTTCACACTGGGTGCTTGAGCAAGTTGAGATACCTAACCATCCATTTCCATAGACTTATTTTGCAACCTTGAAAGAATTAAAAATACTTGGTTGCAAAGATTGTATACCATGAAGCAGTTGAATAATTTTTGCTGAACCATGAGGCCCAGATCCAGTCCTTAAATGCTGTGGTATCTAGCATTGGCAAGTTTTGAGGGAATCGTGGAATAATCACATTATTAGCTCTCATGTAAAACACTTAAAAATGTTCTTTAAATTAAAGAAAATAATGATAATTTTTCCAATAATGTTGGAAAAAAATATAAAATCCTTGCGGAACTTATCTGATCCCAATCAAAATTTTACTTTCATCTAATTATTACCCATGGAGGAACCCTCACCTGAGCTCCTCAACTTCCTCAGCGCGAGCTGCAGCCTCGGTCTCGTACTTGGATCTGTAAGTCTGGACCTCACCATTGGCTCTAACCAATTGGCGTTCCAGGTCCAGGCGGGCCTCGGATTCCTCCTCCAGTTGGACGCGAACGGACTCAAGTTCAACCTCAACCTGGTGCAAGGAGGCTTCAAGGGTCTGACGCCTCTGTAAGTTGATTGACAAATAAAGAGTTCATCAGAATGATTCTCACTGCACATCATACACCACTTAACCAAATTTTTAAATCCCTAAGTTCTTTTTCAGTTAAATGATTCCCAATGAAACATAGATTCTACTTCAGATTTATTACACATATGAAAGTGCATAAAACTTTTGATGTAGATTTTCATCTCTAATTGGAGTTTACTAGAAGTTCAAGGAATGAATTTGATGACAACTTTGGTGAGAGTACATATAAAGATAATACTCATACGCGGCATCCTTGCAGATGAATATTCTATGCTAAATCAAACAATGAGAGTTCCAGGAATCAGAATATCAGACAAAGACAAAATCCCTATATTTCTATCCAGTGATCACTAATGACTTCACATAAAAATCATTCCCGAAAAAAAAATGAAAAAGAAATTTATGAGCCTTAATATCCTTGATAAGGTTTTTGCATCCTAGACCTGAAGGGTTCTACATATCTGAGTAGTCTATCTGCTCCAGCACCAATCAAATACATTGGAAAAGAGTAATCATGATAACACTTTTTCACTAACTTCTGAAAATATGGCCAGGGTCATTCCACAAACCCTCTAATATCTAAAACTCTATTGATTCCAACATCCAACTGGAATAATAGTGACTTAACTTCATTACTATTTTGCTCCTTTGAAATTAATGTCAGTTGTTGAACGATGCCGCAGAATTGGCCATAGTTTTTTAACTACATATAATTAAAAGTAAATTGGTTAATTAGCTGATTGCATGCAGCTGCATAACCATAGTATTAAGTAAAAGGAAGTGATAAATACCTATATTTCACAGTAGACAAATGAATTCACCCTGTAAAACCTCATACAGTCCCTAGGATGCTTAAGGCAATAAACATTGGAAAATTATAGGACTGGGGGAGCCTATTTCCAAAACATCGGTTGTTTCAGGAGGGTACTGGCCTTGATTTTAATTGCCAAGTTGGAAATGTATCATATATCTTCAAGTAATTTGAATGTCCTCAGTTAATTTCTGCAAGGGGTTATGGTTTTCCAATGGAGCTGGTTAAGAGAAGGGGCTGCTGCTCAATCAGCACAACAAGTCGAATTGGCTAATTCCATTTTTAAGCTCACGTGATATTGACCATTCTGCCTCCCTCACGCTCACCTTCCCCTACTTTCATTTCCCATGCACTTCCAACAAAATTCATCTCCTCTGAGATACCTAAGAATCATTAGCTTGACCAAAGATTGCAAATGGCTGTCACATTACTTACGCGCTCATCATCTTCAAGACGACGGCGGGCATCTTCCAGCTGTCCAGCCAACTGGCTCTTCAGGTATGTGGCGTTCTCAATGTTCACCTTCAGGTCCTGCACTTCCTTAGTGAGCTCAATGTTTTCCTAGAATTAAAATAATACATCATCATGGATATTGTAACGTCTAATTTTTTTGAAGTTGTTATTTTGGTTGTGAAGGGTTTGTTTGGGGAGGGGGGATTGTTGAGAGAGATGTGAAAAAGGAGGGTTTTTGTGGAGTATTGTGGAGAGAATTGAAGTAAATAAAAAAGGTTATGAAAATTAATCGTCTTACGTTACAATATTTATAGCTTGATTAATTATACTCACATATATTTCATGAGCAGTATTAATGAAGTAATGGAGATTTTTTAAATGACAATTACTATGAATGAATGCTAACCTGGGGCATTTTGAAGATTGAAAACAACAATTGAAATGGAAATTAGGTAATTCCATTGAAAGTTATTGCATAAAAATGGGGATATACCATTTCTGTTAATAGAACAATGATTCATTGAAATATTAATTTTCTGAAACATGACTAGAATATTTACTTATAGCAGAATATAATATTAAACTTTGATTTTTCAGACATTTGACTGTTACAGATTATACAGTTACCATTTTGGAAAAATCATTTTGCCATTCAAATAATAACTTCAATTACTTTTTTGTTAGAAATTAAGAAAAAAATTACACCTAAAAGTTCCAAGTTAATAATCAAGGCAATGTATTATTACAATTTTCTGTTTTCAGTTTCCACTCTTTTGACTACTACGAAGGATAGATAGATGGAAAATGGATGTAAATACCATGCGTACAAAGTTTCCGGCATCATTAATGAGTCAAAATTGAATGTATTATTACCTGAGACAGACGAGTCTTGTGTGATGTGATGTCAACGATAGTGCGGTTCAAGTCCTCAATCTTAACACTGTAGTCATGGACATGGACTTCCAACTTCTCCACTTGCTTAACGCAGATCAACTGAAATTTACAAGAATTCATTTAATTAACTTGATAGTTTCTTAATAATTAAAAATAAATATTATTTTCTAGATAATCAATCAACCACATCAAAATAATTGATGGGAACATTTGAATTTACGAAGGAATTTCCAAAGTTTATAGGTAACCACCACAGCTTATAATGCAGACCAATTGGTCATGAGGTAAACATATTGGTATTCCATGATTGATAACTCAATACCTAATTGTTTCTCAAAATAAAGAGATCAATCTTGACCAATAAAATGATTCATTATTTCTTAAGTAACACCTTTAATTACTACTAAATATTCTCAAGCATTTTTGCCAAGTCAAAATGCTTAATCTATTCATGAATAAAATCAAAATACTTTTTTTATTAGTTTGAAATCATGTAAAATGGAAAAGAAAACATCTCCCATCATTTTATCGAAAAAAAAACTTTTATCCCTAGTGACTATGGGGCAAAATAAGAACCGAAGTCACCCAGAAGATTATGATGAAGCACAAACTTCACACTAAGATGATCAAAATTTTTATGCAGCTTAAATTTGGATAGACAATATTGCATGAGCTAAATTTTAAATGTATTTATAAAGTGATAAAACCAACTTTAGCCGGCAAAAGGCAGTCAATTTGGCATCAAATAAATAAAATCAATTTGGAAGTCAACAAAAGGATTCAGATAAGAAAATTTTTATTTGAATAAAGAGGATTACGTACCCTCTCCTTATTTGCTGTTTCAACCTGAGACAAGAGCTCGTACACCTCCTGCTGGAACTTTGCCTTCTCCTTCTCAGCTCTGTAAAGAAAATAAACACCATCAATAAAAGGGTAACTTTGTAAAACTGCACACGTGATATCTGAAATAACCCTGGGAATTCCCTGTTGATGCTTTTATGGAACACAGATATAGCAAATCATGAATGCCGTAGCAAATTTTGGAGTTCATTCACTGTTAAAAGCCATTACATATTATTTATGCAATCGATATACCAGCATCAAATATATTTTCCAATATTCATGAACAAAACTCTAGACAGCCCCTGAGGCCTATAACCCAAATAATAGTAGTTGGCATATGCGATAGTACCTTCTTATATTTTGAATTTTAATAGATTTAACTCAGAAATAGAGAGAGAATAAAGATATTCTTAATGCCCATGCACATTTGAGTCTGATACTCCAAACTCTGTAATTAGGTGCGGATTAGTACTTAGTTTCTTATTGGGTTCACTAATTTCATGGTGCCTCCAGAACCTCTCAACGTTAGAAGGATTCTGGAGCAATTCCTTGGAGAGTTAATCTGAATGAGACACATTAGTATTGTAAACTGAACTGGTGAGAAAGAAAACGTATGACAGACAAACTCATTAATATGATTGACAATTTCTTACTGACTCAGGAAATTAGGGAGAACAGTGCAACCCCTTCATATTCCACTTTATGTTCACACAAAATTGGGCGAGGGTTTTATTGAGCTTTGCAGCATCCTATTTTTACTTTGAATAACCTATTATGTAACGTTGAAATTACTTCTATTATAGGTTTCATTTACCTTCTTTCTCTGTTAATTTGAGGCAAATATATTTAAATTCTTATGCAGTAAAAGAAGCTCAAGTATACATCTTATATTTTTGAGACTTAGAAGAAAAATACACGATGGTTTGCATTTTAGCAAAAACAAGGATTAAGCTAAATTAAACAAAATCAATTTACTTGCCATGCATTAATGGTGTATAGACTGTATATTAATTTTAGTAAAGAGGGCATAGGAATCTAATTTCTCCCTTTAAATGAGTGTATAAATAAGCACATTTTCCTCTCGTTTCTCTCCTCCTTGAATTAAATAGTATGAAATATCTAATTTTTTCCTCCGCACATCATTCGAGGTAATTTTTTTCCGGGCATTCCACACATATCCCCTCGGGGTGTCATGTTCCCTCCTCGCCCACTCTTTCCATTAGCGGCCCACCTGGGCGTCGCGTCTGGAAGCGGGCGGGCGGGCGGGGAGGGGGGATGGCGAAAGAAAGAAAGAAGAAATATCCTCACCGGAGGGAGCTGCCTCCGGAAATAGACCGTCCGCCGCTGGGAGAGAGGCGGGAGGGGGCCTAGACACACGAGGGTGGGGTGGGCTCGGCTCGAGGTCGCGGGGCGGCGGCGAGTAGCCGGCCGGAGAAGTGGGCTACCGGTGTGAAGAGGGAAATCACCTTCGGACGCACCGCGGCGGATCGGGCATAAAGAGGACGAAAAAGCTGCGAGGGTGTCGCTTTGGGTTACCGCACGCACGCCTCTCCCGGCGTCCTTCAACGCAGCGGCGGCGGCCTGCAACGTCACGCGGGGGTCGCCAAGTTAGCAATCACGGTCGGTCGCGATTCCCGGATCAAACATGGCGGCCGGGAGTGAACCCGGAGAAGGAGCACCTATCCGTAAACAATGGGTGCGGGGCGTCGACGTCATTTCCCTCCATATAATCGATACCTCCACTACATAAACGCTCAACAATCGCCCACCGAATTGAATCCGCTCATCTAGTACTACAAGGGCTATCTAAATGAGCGGATTTGATTCGGTGGGCTATTGCTGAGCGTTTATGCAGTGGAGGTATCGCATTCTCCAGAGCATTCTTTTAGAAGCTTCTGTTTTCCCCGAAGAATCATTGCATCGACCAATGAAAAGCGCTACGAAGTGAGAGCAATACAAGAAGTCGAATGAGCCAAGGTATGCGTCCAAAATAATTTATTTTAAAAGCATCCTACATCCATCTTCAGATAACAATCAAATAGCCCATCTTCAAAGAGTTTCCTATATCAAAGAGTCAAACGAGGTGGATATCCTTTTCGAAATGGGGCACTTTTAAGATAGAGAAATTCACAGGAAAACATTCACTACGAGCCACCTGGACAGTGATTTCAAAAATTAACGGAAGCCGATTTATAAGTCGAATATTAAAATATTCATCCAACTTAATGAAGCCAAAATCGGTATCTTGACTGAAAATAACGAGTTTAATATTACGGAAAGACAAAAATTAGTGGAAGTATAAACAGTGATCGAATGACGGTAATTAATTAAGGGATTGGGAAAATGAAGAATGCATGAAAACTCATTGTGGTCGCCAAATTTAAACACTACACTGTATGTTAGAATACTTTACCGAAAAATGAGAAATGAGAAAAAGATATTAATGGCATCTGATGATATGTGTGCCGATGACTCAGAAATATTTAATACTCGAGAAAACAGCAAAAAACAAATAAAATGTATTAAAAATAACCGAGAACTAATTCTGGGAAGTGTATATGCTTATTAGAATAATAAAAACTCCACTATTGCGCTAATGCAAAAGGACCACGTTTGTCACACTCTCGCAAAAAAAACCTATTACGATAAGAGTTACGTAAACGAGCACGTGTTATCACACACACTCCGAAGGGTTGGTGCTTCTAATTCTTCCACTTTGAATCGATCTATTTCTGCCGCAATCTCTCGGCAAGCTTTCCTGAGAGGATAACGACTCCCTGGAGCGATGACTTCCTCGGCGACGACAGATGATAGCAGCCAGGCGCGCCGAACGAGACTTGCATTACGTCATTACCCTACCGATGGAATCTCGACGAGGGTACTGTTTCAATTAAGGCACGGAAGGAAGTAGTGAAACCACGTAAGCTTAGAGGAAACATTCACTGAATTAGTGTTGCCAAATTGAACGCCGTCCTATTGCCTAATTAGTCATCGTCACATTCATGGGTGCTATCCGTTTTCACAGCTGTTTCATCTTCGATTTTATTTGAACGCAATCGGAGAATCACGGAATTAATTTTAATAGCGGCCATTTTGTGAGAATAAATCATTATCATACGGAAGGCGATTGAAAATATTTTTCACTTAGACTTAAAATGACCCACGACCGACCAAAAGTATACAAGTACGAAGCGAATGATTTGAAATTCGTGATTGCAATTATTTATGGTATTAAATACAAATACAGACAGGAAGTTCTTGAGATTTCGTCAGTAAAATTCTAAACGAAGAAATTTATTTAAAAAAGTTTAGAAAAATTAGCTTTCATAGTCAGGAATGTGAAATTATAAATCACTTTTGTCTGTTTTTTTTTGTTTGTTCATCAAAAGAATGAACAAAATTGACAAATTGGCTTTGAGGCAATAATTTTAACTTAATTCATGTCAAGAACTACAACACTATACTTTACATAAACTCTTCATGGCTATCTTCCTCATTGTCATTTCACATAAACAGACCTAGCAAGTACCAACTTTGATGAAATATATCCAAATTGTAGCAATGAGACTTGAATATTATGATAAATAATTTGGAGTGATAATTAGAAGTATGACTACACTGTTTCAAGATTGAAAACTTTTAGATAAAAATAGCCAAATTGCGGATCATATTATATAAAAATATCGAAAAATAAAACGAAAAGTAAATTCGCTCTCGATGCTTAGGCAATGACTTTTTCTTCAAAATATTTTTCACAGTAGAGGAATATGGTGCCAGCGTAAAATTTTAGCCAAAAATGGGAAAAGAACGATACACTCCAACCTTACCTACGAACACAGAGCTCAAAACAGCATACCATTTCGAATTTTCGATCCTCAAAGCGTTTCCGTAAAAAAGAAGCCTTTGAAATGAGTGCATCAGACAAAAAATATTTGGAAGCATATATTAAAGAGAAAAACTCAACGCACGTCTTCCTGTAAGAATGATATCTGTTGAAACTGAGCACGGGTCTCCATATTGTCTCAATAACAGAGCGACCAAGCAAGAAGCATACTACGTAATAACGAAAAAATCAAGGAGAAAAGAGATGACGGACAGCAAAACTAAATTTAAAAAAATTCCAACAATAATGTTAAAAAAAAAACAAATTTGAAACCTTATTTGTCCAGAAACACGTTCGGAAATTGTAATAACTACTTACACACCATCTGAGGAAATAAAAAATTGGTATTTCAGAGATGGCACTGAGATAAGCAGAGCAAAGAAACACCAAAAAAGCAGAATGCAACCATTCGATAAGAAGGTATGCGTTCTCTTAACGTATAACAGCAGGATAGAGGCGATGAGATAGGGAGGAGCGAAAGGGGAGGTCATGGTCAGTGGTCAGAGGGGAAGATACGGCCCGTGGAATCCGGAATGCGAATCTGGAGCGCCAATATATCAGAATCAGGAAGACAAAGAAAGAGAAGAGAAAGAAAAGAGTTTGACTAGCATTAATCGATTTTCATGAAACACTCTCAAGACCTAAAATCACTGAAAGACTATATTTATAAGCGACAACGTGTAAAAAAAACTGTCTGCGCTTAATGAAGTTAGTAAAGTAAATTTTGCCGAAAATACAATATGCATGCCCGACGACATTCAAGTGAAATTAATTTTTTTTCTGTGTTTCTTCCATGGTAACTATATTCTGTAATGTATATTGTGGCGTAGTTAGCGTCATTACATTTTTCCCGCATTTGATTAATCGTATCCACAACTGCCTCATCTATGCTGCTATACATTGCCGAAGCAGATTTCTTCACTACTACACATCATACTCTTCGTTGTTCTGATTTCAATATGAATCAGTAGATGCAAACGTTCCCTTAGCTAACTGCGTTTTGTACTTTTATTTTTGCGAAATTTAGCATGAGAGCCCGAATAATAATTATGCACAGACAACATAAAATAATTTTGAGTACGTAGAAGCTAAGAATGAAATTCGAACTAAAAAAAATTAGGAAAAGAATAAATTAAAGCTACGTTATGTAAAAAGGTAACGTAGCTCAAATTTATTCTGATTTTTCTAGCAAGCTACGCCAATAATGTGAAAATCTCAGGAAAAAGAAAAAAATAGGGTAGAATGGGAAGTTAGAAAATATAAAAAAATAAGAGATAAGCCGGTCCGAGATGGGCTTAGTTCCCACCATTCGTTGATCATCGAGATACTGGAGGCAATTAAAAGACATTTTTGTGGAAGGATTTGGATTTCCAGGTGTACGTACGTTGGGGGGACGACCGCCGGCTATCTTTCCGGGCGCAGGCGCGTGGGTGTTGGTGAGGAAGGAGTGGGGGAGGGCGAAGAGAGAGGGAAGGAGAGAGAGAGAGAGGGATCCTGTTTCGAGGAGGAGGCGCGTCGCGAGATGAGAGGAGAGGGGGTTGGGGCGCTGGCACCCACCTCGCGTGCACTTATATGGCCCGGGCGGAAAGAGAGGGGGAGGGGTGGGTGGGGAGGGAAGGGGATGAGAGGGAGGGGTCAGGGGCGTGGGAAGCGCAAAATTTAAGGGTCGACAACGGTTAGGGACGCGAGCGGAAAACTTTTTTGTCGGCAAATTTTTTCATGATAAATTTCACGAAACTAGTTTCTTCGATTTCATATAGTAGGTAGGTAACTGTTTGTGAGAGCGGCAAAGGCCAATGAATAGTGAGGGCTTGAATCGGATGAATTTGGATTAGCGGAGAGGTTAAACGGGATGTGAACCGTGTGTGTCCATCTTTGTAGGTAACCATAGGTAACGATGAAGTGCAGCGAGGTGGTATCGACCGTCTTTCATGCACATCCGTCAGAGTCAAGCGTCTTCGCACCCGAAGAAGCTGGCTTCAATGCCGGCGAAGCTGTTGCCAACAAAGATGGACGCACGCGGAGCATATCCCGTAAACCTCTCCGCTTAATCTTCACCACATCGCGAAAGCCTACTCAAAGAATTTGGTTATTTGAAAAGGATAGACTCTGAAATGGTACTTAAGACATTGTATTACTCTTATGTAAGAACTTTTTATGATGCTTCTTGGAGTTTAGGTCAAATTGAAACCAAGTTATAGCCAACGTTTCGATTTATGTAAAATCATATATGTGTATACTTTAAATTATATTACTGTATAAAAAACGTGATCGTAACATTTTTATGTAAAAATATTGTATATCGTTGTCATCTTTGTTTTTTATACTGTTCATGTTTTCACTTTCATAGCCCTGAGGATGATTTTACATAAATCGAAACGTTGGCTATAACTTGGTTTCAATTTGACCTAAACTCCAAGAAACATCATAAAAAGTTATTAAACAAGGTCAAGAATAGAAGAGGAAAAGTAGTAATAATACTTATGTAAGAAGTAAGTTGGAATATGGGTCAGTTATTTGGAATACCTATTTAAAGAAACATATTGTAATGCTAGAGCAGGTTCAAAAGAAATTTTTAAGATTTCTATATTTTTATTATATCATATGTATCCGCTTTTCGAAAATTATGTTTGTTATAGTGATTTGTTAAGAGTGTTTGGTCTCCATACCCTGCAAAATAGAAGAATCATAAACGATCGGCTATCTCTGCATGATGTCAACAATAAGGGCCTATGTTATGAGTTACTGAAGGAAATAAAAATAATAGTTCTAAATGTTAATAGCCGGCTTAAAAGAACATTTTACACATCGAAGGTTAAAACAAATTATTGTTCCAATACGCCAATACGAAGGATTTGTGTACTATATAACAAAAATTTCAACGATCTAGACTTGTATCAAAAGAAATACTGCTTTGTAAAAAACGTTAAGAATATGTTTCGCGACTGTGATAATATTTAGTTAATATTTTTCAGCATTTGTTATCATGATTGTTACTATTTTTTGGCTGTGACCAATTTATTTTCAATTTTTTTGTAGTTATATTCTTGTATTGTTCGCCCTATAATAGGGAAGTGCACTAATTTTTTTTTATTGCTGAATTTGAAAGTTTAGCCTAAAAAAGAAACATTAGTATAGTCACTTTTATTTTCTGCATCTGGGGTATGCACTTTAAAACGTTTTGAAAGTCGGAAAATTTCATGTTGCGCTGAAACACAGTGCCTCCATCTTGATTGAGATGTGACGTCACAAGGCAGTAGTCACCAGTGGAGTATCGCTGTATTCCGTCGCCTTCTTTAGCGCGGCGAGAGTTTCCGGGAATCGGTGGAGTTTGCTTCCTAAAAATGTCGTCTAGTACCGAAAACATGAATTCAAAATAGAATTATAAATGATTTTTTGTTCCAAATTTCATCTCGACGTCGAAAGAAAAGCCTGGAGAAGATATTCATTCCCGTGCCTTAAGCACAAGCCATACGGAATAAATGGTTCAAGGCTGCTCCTGACTCTTACCTATCGATGATATTCTGTTTTGAAGATCATTTGAAGGTATTGTAAGATCAAATTGATATTTATATTATAATAATTTACTTAATAGGTACCTCAGTCACATCAGAAAGTGTGTTGAGTCAAAATATAGCATCTTCCGCGTAGACCTACGTAATTTATAAACTGAAAGTAGTTTGGTTAAAGAATTATGGCGCGACTGTTTTTTTACACGACCGGGCAAAATGCGTACTTTGCCCATGATATGTGCATATATGATAACAAACGATTTTTGTTAAAGTTAAGCTTTATTTGTTGAAATTAGTATATTTATAGGTGATACAGATATAAAGGTACACGGCAGGTCGCGCGGCGTAATTTGTACTCCACTGGTGACGGGTTCATCTTGCTGATCTAAAAAATTAGCTACAATACCTCGAACTTTGAAAACTCGCAATATAGGCAGTCAAAGTACATTGTAAGAATACACGAGACCATTATAGCCCAGAATGTACGTACAATGTCGAAATCCTTGGTTTTCAAAGATTGACGTATTTTATACGCCAGCGCGCCCGGTCCAGGGTTATCAACTTTTATTTCATCCTATTTGTTAGTTGAAATTATATTTCAGAATGGTTCTTTTAGCACTGCTACTGAGGTAAACTGGTAGGTACTGAGTACAAGGTACTGAGGTATGTACTGAGTAAGTAAACTCCCTTTGGAGTAATGTGAATTACAAGTGTTCGAGATATATGGCATTTTATATTCGCTTTGTGTTCTTATTAATTATGCCTGTACGCATATTGTTGCTTGCCGCGAGCCTTTAATGGTATGTGCTCTTGCAAGAGTGGTTTTCATTTTTAATGTGGAAGTTGGTCAGTATAAGCAAAGAAAAAATTAACATTTTAGCGCACACCAACCCTTGTAGTCATCGTATCTCGGCGTTTGTAATGACACTGCTAAAATACCTAAACGCCATAATGACGATAAAAAAATTGTCTCATGTCAATGATTGCTGCAATTATAATTAATGATAAACTAGACTCCGTATGATCACAATGAAGGCAACAAAAAATAATGTCATGACGAAGACTTGAACCACGGTCCTTCGGGTAACATCTTTCCATTGCCTCGTGCACTCTACCACTATCCCAACCGACCCATTGGGAAAATGAGGATATTTTGAATTTATGTACATAACTTGTAAAAAGTAACGCATGAAAATTAATTAATTACAGCCTAACTAACGCCCTAATTGAAAAAGATGCAGCAAGGTACGCGGTCTCCCCTTGTTAGCCTTAACGTCTCGCATTTCTATGGAGCGTTGAACCTGTCCTCCTTATTCAAAAATTCAGTAACCATAAATACATCAAAGTTTGGTATACCATTTATAAATCGTTGGAATTTTCCTTCTCCCAAACAGGGGCGGATACAGAAAACACTCAAGGGGGGGGCGCAAAAGATATATTGAGTTGCCTTTACTTTTTATCGCGATATCGCAATAAAAAATAATCAAGTCACAGGCAGAGTAAAATAAAATTTTAATTAATGTAATTATGCACATATATAAGACAATGCCATCTTATGATATAAAAAAAGTCACAATCGTGGTTCTGCCATGTTTGCCAATACGGCCGGACCCGCAAGGGAGGGGCGCGCGCCCCCCGCACCCCCCCATCTGTATCCGCCACTGCTCCCAACCAAGATTATCTTTTCTTGAACCCATCCTGGACAGCGAACCATTGCAACAACCAGCCAGCTCGGAAATAAGGCTAACATCCCATGATTCTAGTAGCGAAGGGCGAACGTTCCGGCCGGCGTGAATACATACGCAACGAATAAGTCTTGCAGCAAACGTCTGAAATAGGTTTATTAGTTTGACTCGGTTCTTACAAAAAATGTTTTGGCATGATAAACGGCATTGTGCCAAAATATACCCAGCGAAAAATAAATGCCATCATGCATTTATTAAAGATTCAATGTGCTATTCGTACTACTCTTTCCAAACTTGAAGTTGACACGTAAATTAATATTAATATATTACGCAATGATGAAGTCGTTTACTCAAAAGAGAAGCAGCCACATATATAATCTGAAGATATTTTATGACAGCAAAAAACGGATACCCTCAAATTCTGTATTTTTTCTATGCAATAATAGTGGTAGAACTAAACGGTGTAGAAGCTGCCTTCTGCTACTGCCTTGTGACGTCACGGCCAATATTCAACATGGACACCCGTTTTAGCGGCCTTTGAATTTTTCCATATTTCAGACGGTCATCTCGAATCAAGTATTCACTATTAGGATTTAAACTGTGGTTTTACGACATTATGTTATTCTGAACTCTAATTTTAAAAATGTGTTTGGTGCATTTGAAACACTAGTGCACTTCCCTATTATGTATATGTTGGGCAAACATTAAACATAATAAATAAATAAATAATAAATAAATAGAACAAAACTGGGTGGAGCTGCTAATTGGCAAAAAGGAAATTTAGAAGTGTTTCTCCTGATTAAATTCTCCTGGAAACTTTAATTCCTATTTTAACTGACATTTGGAGACACAAGTCGAAAAACGATAGAGACCAGAGGTGGTGATGTTTTTCGTCTTTTTGAAGTTTTTTTTTAGTCGTCAGTTAGATTGTTTGAAAGACTATTGATATGAGGGAAACCTAACACAACTTCTTTTCATTTTGTATAGGGGTGGGGCAGCTCTTTTCTTACTTGAGACGAGGGTGGTAGATATATGGGTGGGGCCACCATGAAAACATTTTTCAGCACAGTGTGATGCGGTGGACATCGAGTTTTCGGTCAGATGATGGAATTTTCAATAAACTGGGAGGAAATCCGCAGAATAAATTTTTTACGCTTACAAAGAGGTGGGGGTGTCACTTATTAGAGCCAGATTGAGTCAGTGGGCAATTAAATTCAAAGGATACTGTAAAAACTCTTCTCGTCATCGAAGGAAGTGGGGAGTGACTTTTTGGACTCTTAATCGGTCATGCCAATGATTCACAGCATTCTTAGAGGCTGACACAAATTATGCGGAAAAAATCCAAGGAATCCAAAATGTTATTTACCACGCTTGGCGTGATGACAGAGGGAGAATTCGATATGAGTCTGCATCGTGATTTTTTTTACTTTCCCAATGGGCAAATTATTCCAATTTCACACACTCGAATGTGCTGATGAAGCATATTTAACTTGATTTTTACGCCAATTGTTTTTTGAACTTGAGCGGGTGAATATCAAAACGCTGAGCCCACCCTCGGCCGTCAGCTGCCACGTCACGAATCGCGGAGCCAAGAATTTCCCCAGTAGTGAAGTCACTTCCCGCGTGCTCATTTTTTGTCCAAATAATGACATCACTTCTGAACGGTTCATTTCTTGGTGCAGCAATACTAAGAGAATATTTTCACTTATTCATTTTTCTGAGCCAACCACAAATAAAAGTGAAAGATATGAAAATTCGATACCACGAAAAAGCATTCCATTAAAAAATGACCCCTACACCGAGGTACGGAAGTTAGGCACCTCCACATATTTTGTAGAAGTTAGGCATTGACCCGTTCGTTTCTCCGGCTTAAGGGTGTGGATATTTAGGAACAGAGGCGACTATAATTTACTTAAGCTAGGAGCTCAATGAGCTTCAAGAATATAGGGGTACTTCCGCTCCATTATTCGGCCAGAAAACTTTAATGGCATGACAAGATTCCACACTAAACCTCGGAAAAGGCTGGACGGCAGATAAAAATATTCAGGGAACATCTTGCACGCGTAATTTGAATGTTCAGAATTGGTTGATTTGGATCACAAGTAAATAGGATATTCAAAAGAAAGGGATGAATTGCCAAAGTGGAGTAAATGATAAAAGATGATAGCATGCAGTATTATCCTTTTAACAATCACTCAGTAAGAACGAAATAATAGCTACTCGTGGTTACCTTCCTAAATTGGAGTACTCTGGAGTTTATTTCACGTCAGAATTGACGCTTATTAAGCGAAATACAGGAAATAGAAGTTAAGAATCACAGATTAAATCGCCGTATCCTTGAAATGTTTGGACAGCGATGAATTCAATGCCAAACGTCTACTTATACCAGTTTTGGCATGCTAAAAATGAAATTTTTGTAGCTGTATCACATCTACTTTATTGATTTCCCATAATAACGCGTAGAAATTTTCGACTCCTACCTCTGGTAATTCAAACGTAATTTTACAATTAATAAGCGAATCCTTATTTTGTACATAAAACACAAATTCAACCGGAGATTGATACGTCTGAATAATGTTATTTAAAGGGCCAAAAGTAATGTTCAAAATAACGTCGACGGCAAAGGCCTAATTTATGTCCTTTAAGCACTAATGGAATGAAGAAAGTGAAAAATCACTACATTTTTGAGCCATGTATGGGTCTAAATGCTCTAATTCCAGTAAAATTAGGTGTATGAGAAAGAAATTCTGCATTTTTATGCATGGTAACAAATTCATAGCATACTCTTCTTTCACGGTGAATTTTATATAATGCTCCGTAAATAAAGATAAATTTTAGTTTTTTGAATTGAAATCCATATGCTTGAATTTGGACACTGAGGAAGGAGGATGAAAAAAGACTGGAGTCGTTTGAGATGCGGTGACCGACGAGAATGGAGAAGGTGAAATGGACGGGCAGGTAAAAGAAATGGGGAAGTTCTTGACACGGTTGGTGAGGAAAGGAAAGTTTAAAGAGGGGATAAGGAAAATGCAAAAGTTTTGTATGGAATGAATTCTAAACGGTAAAGGGTGCTGAAAACTTTGTTGGATAACGATATGTTAGACAAGCTTGAGAGGAAGATGAGAAATGAGTTCATGGACAGTATGAAAAGGAATAGCCCTTATGGCGAAATGGGGTGAATTGCGGAACGACCAACTAGCCGGGTAATTAGTATAATGCTTCATATTATTATTAAAGTATTATACCGATTAAGGTAGGTTTCCATGGAGTGCTTAAGAAGAATTCCGGGAGCCTCCCCTTACATCATGCACACTTCCCTCTTCAATGCACAATAAGACCTACTCCTTTTCATTCTATCTAAAAATCCCATTCTTTTCCTTCCCCTCCCTCGTTTACCTAACATTCTTCCCTCTAGCACTGTTTTCAACAATATATATAATATGCTTCATATAAACCCTCATAAACTGGAAAACGCATTTAAATAAGTGACATAATAGAAACAGGAAATGGGGGGATGACACATAAGGGAGTGAGGAGATGGGAGTTGAAGAAAAACGTGTCTCCACGACTGGTGAGTGAGGGAAACACGGTGCTGGTTGTTGAGGGGACCGAGAAAGAATGTGACGGATTATGTATAATCGAGCCCCTCCCTGATTTTCGTCTAATTATGCGCCTCTTCCTCACTTCCCTCCCACCCGCCCGCCCGCTCCCTCCCTCTCTCCATTCAGAGAGGATTCACCCCGCGCGCCCCGAAATAGCGCCCCACCACGTGACTTCTCCACCACGTGACCAAAAGGAAAAGGGGATTGCGGAATCCAGGGAACGACCAAGTATGCCGCGGAGACGGCTCCAAGTATCTAGCGGAGAGAATAGAGTGAACTTTGTCAAATAGCAACGGCAAAAATCGGCAATATTCTTCTATGACGGTGAATTTCTAATAATGCTCCAGAAATCAGGGATAACTCTGGTTTATACAAGAATTTCCATGAGAAAAAATTCCCCTGGACCGGGAATCGAAGCACGGACCTTTGGCTTTCCGGGCCAATGCGCAGACCACTAGTTTCAAATCATTTTATTTCCAGTTTTTTTCATGGGTAGTTCTCAGGTACATATTGTTCCTTACAATTTTTCAGTAATTCCCCTCGCTATCCAGGTTCTTTAATTCCCATGGCAATTATACCGAGGATCATGGCACAAGGTGTTAGGCCCTCGCGGTCCATCAAGGATGGCAACGCGAGGGAGAATGGACTTCCAAGAAGCCACAACCGGTTGAGAGCCTCAAACCTGCGCTAAAGCCGCGCAAAGCGGTATGTGTAATATTTCTAACCCTGCCGCGTGAACGGCTGTGAAATATACAAGAATTGCCATGAGAAAATTTTTCATTTGAAGGTGGACGCTGAGGAAGGTGGATGGAAAAAGATAGTGAGTCGTTTGGGATGCAATGATGGACGAGAATTGGGAAGGTGAAGTGGACGGAAAAATGGAGCCAACGGATAGAGCTGACAACTAGTCCGTGCAACATCAATTTTAATTTAGAAAGAAAGAACTTTGTTTTCCGAAAATGTTGAGGAAAAAAACTGTGAAACACTAAAAAATTCTCTAAAAACCTCACAAGGAAGTCGCCCAATATTCTACTCGATTTTGACGATGAAGAGTAGACTTATGACTAGAAATCAACCTCTAACGGTGAGAGCTTAAGAATTTCACTAGTTACTGCCGGCTTAACTATTCCATATCATTCTGAAACCCCAATGCCCAATTTTCTCTTGTGTCGCAATGTCCTTTGATTTAAACTGTCCCTTAAATATAAATATCCATTGAGAAAACGCGGATGAGTTGAAAATGGTCGGGGTTCCACCATTAAAAAGTTTTCGAAGTATTTTGTCCAATTGATGACTGGGTGAATACAGCATTTCGGAATGAGGATCCCACCCTATATGTCTATTCCGAGCAGAATACCTCCTTTGGGTTGAGAGGTTTCCACGAGAAATATTTCGAAGTGATGTTTCACCGATAAAAAGCTGAAAATAGCTCCAAATAAGATTTATTAAATGAGATAATGAGCCTTATGGCAAATTATAAGCTAAGAAGAAGCAGATTGAATGCCAGAGGACTGAACGAGGGTCCTAATTCGATAGTCAACAGCAAGGCGAAACAGCTAAAAAAATGTTAGTATGCAATGCAACGTCTTGTTCAATACGTTAGTAAATTATTATTATTACTACTGCTACATATTGCTATAAGTAGGCTACTGCCTGGTGGACCGAAATTCAAACACAAAGTGATTCAATTCTTCAAGCGAATAATGAATGAAGCTAAACACGAGCGCGAGTCTGCTAAAATATGCAGATAACAAGGACCAGAGAGACAAAGACCAGAGCCGGAGTGCATGAGACGAATATCGCGGAAGTAGGTTACAAAGGAAGAAGGGACGGTGGAGTGGGGGTGGGTTAGGGGGTGGGAGGAGGGGGTGTCGCGACCAATGAAAGGGCCAATCACGGCGATAATAGCTCCATGGCACGGTTGGCATCTCGAGCGAAGAGATACCGCATAGTAGAAAAAAAGGATGCACCGCTAGACTCCTCGTAAAAGAGGCATAATGCCTTTGCATCTCTGAATAGATAATGAATTGAGTATTGTAAAAATGGGGGTAACGAAGTTTTTTTAAATACATTCAATCAAAAATTTATAGACTGCAGTAAAATATTTGATTGACTCCGGTAAGCCTTCCAAATGAATCGAAAAATTATTAATTTAAATAAAATGCGAGATATTTTCACAACTAACGCCTATGCTAAAACATCTTTACTGACAGCGACACGTTCACCCTTAAAAATGAGACTTTGCTCACTCTCGACTGAAGAGTTCATAGAAATTCAGAGATACCGCTAGGTTAACGAACACTCTAGATTGAATAAAACGATATGCTAAAAGTCGATCCGATTTTTTTAACGCATTTTCTCAGAAGCAGTAGCACTTACAGCAGGTTAAGTTTAACCTTACTCTAAGCTCACACAAAATTTCCGGGACGAAGTTCCCTCACAAAAACACCGATTCTAAGGAATTTTGCGGCAATATCTGAAAGGAAGGGATTCGAGCCACCACGTCAGGAGGGGAAATTTCAAGGCTGTCTTTCATCGACTGATGGAAAGTGTAAATATCCTTTTTTCTGAAGGAGGCAGGAGAGTTAAGCTAGGCTCTTGGAATGTATACTCGAGGTTGGACAAGAGGTCCGCCCGCCAGAGTGCCTCCCTTGCAGAAGTGGTGCCCCCTGGGAGGGGAAGAGGTGGGGGAAGTGGTCCTGCCTCCCGCCCCTCCCCTCCCGCGGACGGAATTAGCGCGCCGTCGCTGCCCTGCTTCTATTTCCAACCCCTCCCCTTACCCCTCCCATAGCATCCCCACCCACCCTTCAACAACTCATACGCCGGGCCGTCATCTCTCCGGCAAATTGCCTCACACACAACAAATGGTTCCCTTCTCTCCACGGTACCTTTTCTATTCAGGAATTCCAGCGGTTCTCACGAGAAACCAACTTTGGGTGGCCGTTCTTTGGTCGGATCCGATCTCTTCTTTGTCGGCGACCGAGCCCTGATTGGGTGCGGGGCGGATGGATGCATCTGACTCCTCGCTCAAAAACGATTCCGTTCACTGCTTGGATCGAAAACGTAGCGGCGACGGCTATTACATCGTTTTAAATGTCTTAGCGACTGAAAGACATCTATTATTTTTGGAGTTGGGGGAAAGGGTAGTTTCCCGATGTACGACTTCCTGTAAGCCAGGCACAGTACAGTATGCGGAGTCTATCCAGCAATATAAATGGTTTCCGCGAAGTCGCACATATTTTCTGCAGCATCAAGTATTCAAGGACCCAGACCTTAGGCGCAAGGATATTTGGAAAGGACTACATTACAACATAAGGAAACGATCACAGCCGCGGCAGGACAGTAATGAAAGGGCAGTTTGTCAACAAATGACCTACGTCGGAAACGCATCATATTAGTATCTCGTAACTATGAATTTTTTTCGAACCAAATGAGAAATATTTAGAAATAACACCGCATACCTAAAAACAGAATTCTGCAACCAAGGCACCAAATATTTTACTCCACCGGAGTAAAAAATGTGCACATATAATATGCGACGCCAGAGCTTATGAAATATATTATTTGACAGATCGTAAGCACTTTTTTCATAAATGAAAAAGCGCTCTTCTATTTTTACTTAAAAAATCAAGAAACTACTTAGAGCAGTAGGAAGGGAGAAATAAATGATTCCACCAGCAAGACACCGAAAGAAAATATAGAAATAATTGCGGCACTGATGGACTAGAACGATGCTTTAATTCATAAAGTTTTGCCAACGTGATTTCAAGCATGGGGCATGTATTCTGTGCATCAAGATGGACCATAGAAGACTTTAGAAAGATTAATTCTGTACATTACTTTAAAAACGAATGAAACAATTTATACCTAAAAAGTATACTATTAATGAAATAGAATCCAATAAAGTGAATGTGTGAAACTTTTCGTATCCAAATCAAACAAACGGCCTAATACTAGTTAGTGATAAAACTAGCAGCATTTTATTCCGTATTCTGGGGAAAATAATACTTTGTACTAAATATAACTAGAAAGGACACAGAAAACTTCCGTATCACTGAGAAAAATGGTCTTATACAAAATTATAAAATATTTTTTGGTATTGGTAAAAGGTACGTATTGAGAATATCAGCAATACGCATAAAATATGGTACTAGTAAGAACAAACAGTAATGTTCAACATTTTAGAAAGATTCTTACTAGATATTGCACAGTAAAATTCTTAAATATCGATTTAAAAGCGGTAAAACTGAAAAAAAATCATTGTTTCCCTATAAAAAGAGTTCAAAGAGTGGACTCAAAGATAAAGACATCATTTACACGTCCAATAATCACAGATATCTGTTTTGGAGAGGGTGAGGCTGTTTTCTGAAGACTTCCCTCGAGGCTCTTGAGAGTTAAAAGTTAGGTTTGAGACGGTGCTCTTGGCGGCGCCACTGTGCTCATGGGAAGTGAGGAGGAGAGTAGGCTGGGACAGGCGCATGTTTATTCTGGTCTACTATCCTAGGCCCATGCCATCTGGGGCGTACGAAACATAACTAGCGCAGGGGAAGGCCAGAATCCTTCTGCACACACACACATGATATTTTTAGAACTTATTTGGTTCTGTAACCCGAAATCTTTCCGAAACCTCTTCCACTCCACTTAGCGCAAAATGGCATCGCTAGCCTTACGCTGCCGGAGATTCAACTGTTTTAGTGCTACCATCGAGCAGGAAGAATAGGAATGCGGAGCTTTGATGAAGCCTAAATTTGCAAGTGAGCGGTGATAGTTGCTGAAAACACTTATTTCGCCATTTTCATTAACTCTCACGTTGAAATGATTAAGGGCTGATTTAAAGTCATTCAAAGCACTTAAAAATCGTTAAACCCTAATATTCCTGGAATCCGGGGGATAAATTTGCAAGGAGATTCTCAAATAGGCATAAAAGAGCAGCAGCATAATTAGTCTAGGAAGTTAACTCTAACTAAGAAGATAATTAATTTTACTTCGCAACGCATCCGTATTTTGGCATAAAAATATCGGATTACTCAAACGAAGGAAATTTAATGAAAGATTAAAATTACGAAAATAAGTCAACATTGGATTTCAGAAACCTGAAGCCAAAAGTGCAAGTACGCTTGCCGGTTAATTACGGTAAATACAGGCATAAAGCCGTAAATACATTTTCAAATTGAATTTCAGCCAATTTAACACCATTTCAATCACCACATAAAATAGCCACAGGGTATTATTTCTTAATGACAGAATCTTGAACAGTAAACGCACAATACAAAAAAATTGGGGCAAACCATAAAATTTGTTTTACGTATTTTCTCACAATGAGTGATGCACACCAAGTCTCACGGAGTATTATGTGCTAAAATTATCTCTTTTAGTACACATCAAAATATTCTTAATAAAATAATAGTCCTAATTGTTAAGGTCATGTGTAATTAATGTAGTATATTCGGGACGTACTTAACAAATATATTGGCGAATTTCAAAGGTCGAATAGAAATACGAGATGAAGGGCAGGGTTCCAAAAGGAAAAATTTGAGGGTAAAATATATCAATGTTAAACGATTTTAATTATGAATGCTTTCATAAGAGCAACCTAAATTTATGCCACCGTCAACACTCATTACTCCTGAGATGCGGCATGGTATGGTTCTCCACTCATAGCATAAAATGATAACATGGAAAGTCATTTCACGGCATATTTAATGGTCAATTTTGAGGCGAGCTGTTTTGGAGAAAAAACCGATTTTGGAAAGTAGAGAAATCCGAGAGGCTAGCTTTTCGATTGTAAAATAAGCTTTTACGTGAAAAGAAACGGGAAGATAAAATTAGGAATCCACCTAACTCTTGATAAACTATCTGGCACGTAGGAAAGATAAAACATCCGTTGATCCAAAGAAATCCTGAGGAAAAATATTCGGATTCCGAAGACGTTAGTTAGCGAAGGGATAGAATGAAGAGGCTCTGCCATGATTAGTGGATCTCGGACAAAATACACCCGTTTCCTGAGCACCACGGTTGGGTGTCCCGTTTCCCAGACTAAGCTCTCTCGGGAAGTTTTTGACTGTAAAGGTTATCCGCCTCGAACAAAGCCGGCAGGAGACTATTCTTACATCAGCAGGAGAGCGGGCGCCCTCCCCTCGCCCCCACCGGCAGAGGCCACTCCCTCCGCCCGCCCGCCTCGCCCGCCTCCGCCCGCGGCGAGGGCGAGCGGGGAAAAGCGGGCGGGCGGAGGGTCGCTCTCGCCTCGGCGGGGAGAGTACCGCGGAACGGACGCCCTCTTCCTTCACGACAGGCCATCAATCAAACACACACACGCGCCCACACAGATGGCTCCTCAAATGTCAACACGAAAAATGAGCAGAAGGGTAAATCTTACCGAGCGAATCACTCACAGCATCGGCGACTTTAACACTATTTAATAATACTTTAAGTCAATTTTTCGAACAGTTTGATATTTTTGTTCTGGATTTTCAAAAGAAAAAAAAACACATTCGAGATAATTAACACGTACTCAATCATAATGCCTCTTAAAATAATAGTTTTTTATCACTAAAATCTAACTGATAAATTAATCACACGGCGTATGAGCGCAACCACAGCTGAAAGTACATTGATAGGGATTACAGCGAAAGAAATCGCAAAAACACTCAGTTCAGGGGCGATAAAAATCTTTATAATAAGTATTATAACAGTTAGTAGACTCAAAATTTCATTTACAAAGTCTCAATTCGGATATGTTCCCATTAAAATGACTTTAAAGTCAAAAAATCATAAGTTCGCATTGTCTATAACCAATGTATTTTTCGGGATAGGTTTCGCCCATAATGGCTCCATGATAAAGAGTTGCGGCTCAGGAGCATTGAGGAACGACAGAGCCTACATGTCTGACTGCGTTGTTGTGAATGTAAAAGACAAGGGCAAGTGGGTGAAGTAGAGGGAGGGGATGGGTAAGGGATGAAAACAAAGAATGTGTGAGATGTTGTTGAAATGCTACCACCAGACCAGGATTCGCTTGCAATGAGGGAGAGGTGACGACGCCTGTCGGCATTTCTTGAGAAAATAGAAAAATGGCAACCTTTTACGAGAGTGTCCACCCAATTTTTTTCATCAATTCTATGAAGTTCGCGTGTGAATGTCGTAAATGCGTGATTTTCCAAGGGAGATAACGGAAAATAACAGTTTCATTGAAAATCACAGCATACCACGAACACCGCAGAATTATGGTGAAACCACGGCATTAATGACCAAGGCCACGCGTGGAAGGGGTACTGGAGACTTTTGACAAGAAAGAATAGCCCACATGAAACCAGGACAATAGAAAATTGGCGGAATACTATCAATACGAATACAAGTTATACTCGATAAAATCTGCCTATAAATAAAAAAATAACGACCTTCCAATATCTCAAAGACATGATCATTGATCAGGTCAAAGGTAACCCGTTGATGACTCTAAAACATCGTATCCCGGGTCGCGATTTCCTTAAAATGTAGATTTGCGATAGCCATTCATATGTAGAAGAGAGGTGGAATAATGGGTTTAGCGCTTGCCTACAGTTGGAATATCTCAGGTCCTATCTCGGGTGGATCTGTAATTCGTCATCGCTCAAAAATCCTCAAAGTGCGAGGTGACACCGAGTCAGAAATTGAATTTGTGCGTTACAAATGCCCACGGATTAGTTCACCGCGAGCTCTTCACTCTAGTATCCAACCCATTCTTAGGGTTGAAGCTCTGAGTGAGTGATTGATTTCATTTTAGGGCCTTTTTAGACGAGGTGGTAGGGCCACATCGCCAGCGACACAGCTGGCCACTCAGCTCATTATCGGACATGGATTCTCATTGAAGTTATTCTAGCCAGCGATGAGGCCAGCATTTGGCCATCGGCTGTCTACCTAGCCCCGTAATCACTCAGGTCGCCAAATTGAATTTCAAGTAGTTAAAATCCGAACGAAACTGGCCACTCCACCGACCACAGGGCTCGGTAGTCCGTTGCTGCGTGGCCTGACCACTTCGTCCAATAATGGCGTTGTTCACAAATGAGGGAGTGGAAGCAATCAAACAAGGGTTTGAGGGCACTCACCGGGCCTTGGCCTTGGTGAGCTGGTCGATCTGCTCCTGGAAGTCGACGACGATCTCCTGGTGCTTGCGGCGCAGCAGGTGGGCCGTCTCCTCGGACTCCAGGTGCACATCCTCCAGCAGCTTGCGCAACTTGGCCAACTCAGTGTCGCGCTTCTTGTTGATCTCGAACTGCCGGCAGAGGGAGTGGCGGACATTGAAATCCCATGCAAATACTTCCCTTCCTTATTCCATCCCCGAGCGACCGAAATAGGGAAATGTATGGGCAAACCACGCCACGAACAGTATGCAATTTAAACAGCCGTCTGCATTACACCCAACGCCATCGACTGCGGCGACAAAGTTCGATCTTAGGCAGCCTTGCGTAAAGCCTGATTCAAAGATCATTTTATGCGTACAAGTTAAGGGATGTTGGCAATGGCAGCTCAGATGATGAGTCTCAGATGCCATCATTTTCTGAGGAGGTAGCAATGGTTAAGATTTATTCCATTCCTATCTCATGTTGCAGTGGCGTTTTATATCACTCAACACGTACGTGAAATACAGCAGCAGGCAATAATCGCACGAGACCAAACTCATTTTGCTGCGACGCCATTTACCTTTATGATTACGACCACATTAAATACCATGGGCCCCTCAAATGAGCATGTGATAAAAAACTGATGGCTTCAGAAATCATATTCCCAGTATGGCATTGAAAAGTACAGCTGAAACGATTATTTAACTTGTAAGCGTAAAATGAACGTATGATTCAGGTTTAATACAGGAAGCATAATATATCGAGATTGGTTCATTTACTTTAATAAATATTAATTATACATGTAAAAAATGTACAATACAAAGACGAAAATGCCCAATTAACCTAATGGTAAAATGAAATTTATGCTCGTTACTTACTTATGCTCAATCGTATGCTTATGTTATGTTCGGTAAGCAATTGGAAAAGATCTCTTCACCCACAGTACTGAGTAAAAATAGTCATTACTGGTGCTAGATAACGAATTATGAATTAACCGCGGGGTCAATAAGCCCAACTTAAGTTCTTTTCTCTTATCTCAGTATCACTTTCTCATTATGACCATTCGATAGACGTTTCAATAAAACAAACCACCCAAAATACACCGGGTATAAATGATGCCGAAAATTTCGATCGACAAGAAAATCATCCGCCCCATAAAAATTTCCAATGCCACTTTGAATGCCCTCACTTCGTGTACTGACATTACTCTAACAAGAATATTACAACAATGTTTGTCAAAGAATTTTTGCTCATTCATCTTAATAAACATGCAGTAGTTCAATGAAAATAAATATTTTTGAAATAAGCACATCTTCCGCACCAAATTAAAGGGAACAACTTTCAGTAACCCGCGAGAAGCACGTGAGGATTTCCTATGAAATAAGAATGCCACAATCGTCCGGAATCGGTTATCCTAAAAACATGCACCCTTAAACTCTCGGGAGTTCTGCGTGTTGCATCATATTTGGAGTAAAGCATACCTTGTTTTTAACTCGTGCGGACCTCGCGACCATAGTTGGAGTGAAGCATACCTTGTTTTTAACTTGTGCGGGGGTCTTTCATCTTCCAGAAAAACCGTAAGTTTAGGTTGGGCAAAGAAAATAAACTTGATTGTGAGATATTTTTGACCAAAAATGGAGTGAAAGAGTAAAAAAATACGAGGACTGGAAAAGAGGCTCCTCAGCTTTTTGCCATGGGGTTGTATTACAAAAAAACATTTTTTTTTCAGCGGGCATTATTTGTGCTATTTAAAGGGGGGAAAGAGAAGTTGAGGGCGGAAAGTACTGAAAGATGGTGATGAAAAAAACTGAATATTTTGATAGCAAAAGAGGTTCGGTACGCTGGAGAATCCTTGGCGTCAGGTCCGCGCTTCGCCAGGGCCACTTGGATGGAGTGTTTCGAGCCACACAAGATGACTGGTAGTTACTGGCATACGGTAAGGATGAGGCATGTATAAAATGATTGGTTGGGGATGCGAAGAGGGAGTGAGGGAGGAAAAAATAGGGTTAATGCAAAAAAATAATGATGGAGGACACTAGAAATTAATAGAACGAACTAAATGATCGGGTGAATCTTGAATTACTTCATTCCGTTGCCGACCATTCGCCAAGACGCGGACCTGATTTCCAAGGATTCCAACGTATTTTCAAGCGTCCATAACCCCATGAGTCACTCCATTTGTTTCACAACACTTCGTGTGAAAATTTCTTTGCCACCGTTTCCACCACATCCCCCTTCCCTCCCTTTCATACAGGTCAATTACAGAATGCAATTGAATATGAAGTTTCTGAAAAAAAAACAAAAAAGAAACAACCCCTCGCTAAATAATTGATGACTTTTGATTCTGTACAGAACTAAAAATATTGAGCACCTTATAAGGACAATGTAAATTCGTTATGACCATTCGATCATGATTGGACACACGGAATGTCGAGTTTTAAGGCCACGGATGTGAAATAAAATTATTTTTTATGTGGATTACGTGTTCAAAGTAATCCTCACGAATGTACGGCGGGCTTATTCATCCATCCATCTTTGACTTAAACAGACTCACTTAAACTAGGAACTCTCACGTCGAGAAGGAATTTTGAATGAGAAGACTCATATTTCTCGCCCGTTAGGGGTTTCTGGAAGGCACATCGATAGAATTGAGCTGGGGTGGGTGCCTGGAGGGGAAGCAGCTTGGAGGGCGGGGAAGACTCGTGCGCGCAGGCACCACCCGTAGCGAGAGACCAATGCGGTGACTTAGCGCTCGCTTCGAGCCGTCTCTCGCAGGGGATTGGCCGGTGGGACACAAAAGGGGCGTGGCCTCCTTCTCACCTGGCTTTCAGCTCCTCCCTCGGCTTCCTCCAGCCTCTCAGACAGCTGGATCACCTGCACGCTGAGGTCTGCTTTCTCGCGCTCAATCTGAGATCACAATAAAGAAAAAGGAATTAGTTTCAAAGTAATAGATTCCAGAACAAATTCAATTAATCAAAAAGAAAAAAGTGACAATAATTTTGAAGGTCATTAAAAATGTGCACAAAGATAAATGTTATCTGGTACCCTCTAGCTGTGTAGAATTCATCATTTAGGATCACAAGGTTCTAAACATGCTCTTTTTAGAGTAGGTTGAGTTTTAATTATCTAATATCCAAATTAAATATTTGTGGGTAGCGGCTCAATTATATATTTATTTGCTATAGAGGATGCAATGTATCGAAACATAAATAAAAATGAGGGCCGTGGAATGTGACAAAAAATGAAGGGCAAATGACAATCCGATGATTAACTAATGTAAAAACTAAAAATTATTTCGCCCGACACAATATTCATAAATAAATTCCATAACTGAACCCACGTCAAAGAGAAAAGCAGAGCACGTGGTCTACCAATTACGCGATTTTTGAATGAACCACGTCAAAAAATCCGTTTAAAATATTCCCTCAAAAACTTTTTCGAAGGGATGTTATAATAAAACAAGTTCCTTAAATTTTCATACTTTTTCTAAGTGCCTCTTAATAACTTGCTTACCAAAGGAATACTTACTATATTAACGTCTAACAGGAGATAATAATAATATTATATTTTTTTACTCAGCTTGTCGATTGCATATCCACTTGGGGAATAATGATGTCCAAAAACAGTAGACACATTACGCACTTTAAAGAATTATTTCGCATTGCTTGCATTTTTCGTATTATGAGGAGGAAATGCGGATATTAAATGATTTCAATGTTTCTTGCACAGTTGCTACTAAACGGTTCGGTTTCATCAACCATTCTTTTAAACCAAACCAATCCCGAAGCGGTTCGTAGAACGCAATTTCTTTACGTTTAACATCCCTGCCTAATGATAGATGTAGAGTCTAAGCAGACTGACCTAAATAATCACACATTCAGCTCGCCGTTTTTTCATTGCAAGTTTGTAACTTTTACTAACATCCCTGCGTAATGATAAATGCATTCTCTAAGCAGGAAGCATGTAACTGACCTCAATATTCTACATATTTAGCTGTAGATTAACGATGAATTTTTACTGGCACAAAGACGAAATAAATAGCTGAAAATTTTGTACATAAGGTAGTTTATTCAAACTTAGAAAAAACAGTACATCACACTAGTCAGGGCATGAAATTTCTAATAAGAAAAACATTCTACACAATGAAAATCTCCTGAGTAAAAGGCAGGGCAAATGCATTCATACACAGATATTTTCTAACTAACCAATTAATACGACTTACTATGCCACTGAACATGTAAAAATTACATGAGTGATGCCTTAGAACCTTCGTAGAAATCCCTCATAAAAATTATTCCCCCAAAATGATCAAGAAGGCTATTTTATTTCTCACGGGGTTAAAAATGATGCGTAATTTGTGAGCCCTTGTCGAGGGATGGTTATCACGTTCCGCAGGAGAGAAATCTCCCTCACCGGCTGGACTTCATATGGTTTATTTTTACCGGGCGGAGGCAGAAAACGGACCACACCTGTCCCAACTCCAGATTTACGACAAGGATTTGGAATTAAAACTTGCCAGGCAGGAAGAGGTTGAAAAGTTTAAAAGGGCATGAATTCCGTACCTTCTCGGAGATTTGGTTCTACCCCCTGACACGCAGGTGGCTTACGTTTCCTCCGGACGAGACTTTTAAAAGAAAACTTGGATCAGAGATTTTTGATTCCTCTGATCTGGTAGATCTACAGCATTTGACCGAAAGCATTAGGAAATGCTAATGATAGACTTCCATTACGACACTCCCTGAACTGGAACTCAACCTGAGTTCAACAGTTTCTACTTCACTTCAGGTCATTGAATCACCAGTATTTTTTTTACAAAATCTCGATCCGATAATAACCATTTAATGAAATACATTCTACTGGCCAAGGTAAGTATCGATAAAACAATTTAAAAATTACTCCATAATTCCCCCTTTACATTGTAAACTTCTTTATTACATAAGCAATACGGTCTATTCCCTATCATTCTGCCTCTGAGCCTTGTTCTCTTCCTCCTCTCCTGCCTAACGCACTCCCCTCCAACAAAGTTTATAGTATCCCTCCCCGCTACGTTCTTGCTCTATTCACACTCTCTACTATTTCTTATCTACGCAAGAAATTTTCTGCCCTTACCCACAATGCCAAGAACTTTCCTCACCGCCAACCTCACCTCCTCAAAACCCACATCTCAAAAGCCTTCAGCCATTTCTCATCCTCCTTTATCAACATTCAAGTTACCGCACAGCAAAGCTCAATTTTATACTCTTCGAAAAGCCTTTTCATACAATTTTGTATGTACAACAATACTTTCTACGACTATTTCCTGTTCACAAATCTCTCCCTTTCTAACGCAATTTTCTTTCTGATATACAAAATGCAGGGGTCGTTTATATCCAATAAACCACAAAAATAGCTAAAATATTCCATTTGATTAAGTTTCCGACCATTAAAATGCAGATAATGTAATAAGCACAAGAAGAATATGCCACGAAGATGATTTTTAGAGCGATTTTACCAAATATCGCTTATTTGAAAAATATTACGACTCATTTGCATCAAAAATTTATTTATATTTATAATAAAAGTTATTCTGGAATATTGATTCCTGATACAATTTTTTAGATCTGTTGGGAAAAGTTAACCCATTAACTACTATGAAGCTCAACCAATCCCCATTTAACGTTGACATAAAAATAATCAGTATTTCTAAAACGACGGGAGGTCTACAGCAGAAAATAATATTCTTCAGAAGATTACGGATCACAAAAAATCCTTTCTCCATATTTTCGGGAGACCAAGTTTCTTTTGATAAAATATTAAATTTAAATCATAACTAGCATGTTTTCATAACCTAATCTTCTTGATTGATATATATATCTTGCATAGGACGTTTCAAAACTAATGCATTAGGTACATCATAAGATTTCTAGTCAAAGGGAATCTGATATTTACTAGGACAAAGTGAGATGAGTATACAAGCACGATAGGACAGAGATAAGTCCTAGTTTGAGTATCCAAACTAGGTTGTGAATATTTGTCATCTCGAGTACCTTTTTCCACACCATGAGTTGTTCGAAATAAGTACGGAACGAATTGAGTTCTTCTTGGCGTGTGACTAATACTACCCGCAGCTGCATTTCCAAGAATACCAGCGAGTTCTAATTTCAACCATATGCCGCAGCAACTTCGAGGAAACGCAAAAATTTTGTACTCATTACAATAACACTGGCTTTTTCGTTTATGTAAAGGAGAAATGCTATTTATCAGAAATGATTCTCACTGAAAGTAATTGCGTCTCATTGAATTTGCAGCAATTACGATCATTTTTACACAAATTACATCAAAGACTAAATCTAAACAGCATTTTACCAAATCCCGAAGTATCTCTTCAGATGATCTTGCAAAGAACTTTCTAGCAAGATGCAAGCATTGGGTGAGTATAAAACGAGGGAGAATGGATTTTTTGCAATATATTACGTAATTTTAATTCTATCGCCACTTGGTTGACTGTTGACTAGATTCTATTACCATAGGTAAAAAATAATTTAGAAAAACGTTCCCATTAAAATTTCCCAAGTTTTCTTCACTAATAAATTATTATTGTACTTAGTCTTACTCAATATGGCCGAATTGGATTAATTTAGTCCCGTAGATGGTATATGCCCATGATTATTCAACTGCACAGAGTTTATTGGAGGGTGCCAATCAATGACGGTTTTGAGGAAAATCCACTGATGTGGAAAGCAGCGCGAGATGGTTCGCGTTGAAGTTGGATACATGACTCCTGCCGCTGACTCACGCTTGCGCCTCGTTTTCCTCATAACCTCTTTCTCCTTCGTCTAAATCCGGAGCTTTAGTCAACCGCCGCTCCGCTCTCGGCGCCACCTATCCCCGCACACCATCCGACAGCCGAACGACGTACCCCGGCCCCAGACGTGGGCGGCCCCAGGAATTCCCGTGGAATTACACGGTGGCGGCCCACCTTCCCACACGCATGTCACGCTGTATTTCGGGCCGCGCGACCGCTTCCACCCAAAATATATGCGGCGCGCGTGCGCGGGTCGCCCGCGAAAAAAAGCCGAGCTGGAGGGTGCGCACGTCCGCCATCTCCTTCCAGAGGGCACCAGCAGCGTCAGGCGGATGGAGCATAACTGCTGGGGCTCCACTGACTGTTTTATGGTGGGTCCGTAACCAACAAATTCGTTGAATTTCTCAGAAACCTAGAGTAAATATGAAGGTTAAGTTGGCTCACTTCCTTGGCGGAAAGCGAAAACGAAAAACCTTGCAAAATAATAGAAAAGGTCCAAGAGTACAAAATACTTCCTTGAAAACCGTATGAATAAAGAGCCATTTCTATGTATTTATGAAGAAAAACCTACGTAATGGTATTTACAGACTGTTTCGGGCCGCGGAATGCAATTGAAAAAAAAATTGAAAATAAATCAATCGCAATATCAATACATGAGCCTTGTATTAAAATGCATCACAAAATTTAGCTGTTTGTTCTAATCATTGCTGATATTTTCGGATAGCATTATTTTTGTTGTCATTATCAGCGTGAGACCACGTTAAAAAAGGAAAATAAAAAGATAGGAGGAAGTCCGTAATTCCTCAGCGTCAACACCAAAGAAATGTCTCAAATAACATGGATTCCACTAAGGGTATCAGGAAAACTAGAATTTCCCCAGAGGCGATGTTAAAACAAGAAATAGGATGCTATGATGTTCTCTAGGGATGTTATCCGCCAAAATAGTGAGACCCCGTAAGAGGCAAAGTAACGATTGCCGATTGCTACGAGGTAATGCTACGCGAATCTTAAGATCTCAAAATCTGAGATTAGAGTCTTCTAGTTCATAACAATTATAAGCAGCAATTCTTGGAACTTAAGTATGCCGTCCACAATCGATTATATAATTTATGTGCAATGTTATTTGTGATTGGTGGAATATTTCATTCCTTGGTCTCTATCAGAACCAGCCAAAAATAGTTCTTCAGTGCCACAAAAATTGCTACGAAGGCAGTCTAAGATGATATTCGAAGCTAGAGAAAGGGATTTAATAGCAAAAAAGATCTATTTGCTTTAAAATATTTGAAAATTTCACTTTTAATTCGTTTTATGATTCAATATCATTACCATAAAACGCATAAACTAAAAATATTCAATTCAAGACGGTAGTGACTAGTAACCTACTCTGAAGAAATACAAGGTTTCAGATGAATTATAAGTTAAGCAATCAACACGAGGTAGACCGAAGTTAAGTCAATCCCTCAGATAAAAGTAAAAAATTAATGAAATTAGGCAGTCCGAGCGAATCCGGCAAGGACTGAATGGTAGTCGTCGTTTTTCTGCTCTATTTGAAGACAGATTGGCGTCTCGCCAACGGCTCTTTTGCGGAATGGAAAAAAAGAGAGTGTCGGATTCGCAAGAAGAGATTTGGGTGGCTCGAGAAAGTGCAGGGCTGCATTAGAGGATGCAAAGGAGCAAATACTCTCCTCTTGGAGTCCGTGTGAGTGAGGCCAGTGCCCCTTTGACGTTGGAAACACTTGAGGCACTTGACTGCGAGTTGCTAACTATTCGGTCTTTGGAAGCTATTGAACCTTGCAAATATTTTACTAAAGGAAAATATGGGATTATTCACATTTACATATTTTTTCTGCAACCAAATCACTTTTAGCATTAAAAATGTTATCAATAAGGTGAGACGTGGAGATCCTTCATCGCAGGCGTTGAAGGAATTAAAAAATTGCTGTTTCATTCTTTCCGATCATGGTTTCGTTGCAGAGTAACATTATGAGGTTTCCTCGATAGCGTTACTCAGTAACGAAATCATATTCGGAAAGAATAGTACACCATGTAGAAATAGCCAAGTCTAATTCCTTCAACTCCTACGTATTATCAAAAGGTTTTTAAATATAGTGGGTTGACATTAGCTCAGACTGAGCGAATAAAGGCTGAAATTGAATCCATTGGGAAAATATTAAATGACGCTTCGAATGATATTTGAGCTCCATAGATTGCAATACACACATTTAGGTTATATCACAAGCAATCTTTTCTGCAGGCCTAGCTTTGTCACATGAATAGCGTTCAATTCAAATTCGGAGCTAATAAGAAATTTCAATTTTTAGATCGCGATAATTCTGTCACATTTACTGCATACTCTAATACATAAAAAGATACCATCTAAAATAATGATTTAAAATACGTTATTACAAAAGGGGAACAGCGGACATAAGGTTCTACTTACTGTAGGGGCTAAGCTCTGTTTATTAATTTAGCAAATTTTATAAACTCCATATCATAAGCTTAAGTTCTCGAGTATAATTAACCTGACTATCTGACAGTGAGATGCATGCACCTCGACGACTTATTTAATTGAAAATATAACTTTTCACTTCAGGAAGCAGTTTTAATAAAAAGTCACTACCTGACATATTTTTTTTTATCGTAAGCCTAAAGCTTTCCCAACTCGTTTAGGCATAGTGCGAACTATTAAGAATTCAAATAAAATGACGTCAAATAAGCAGTTTTAAACAAAAACGGAAAGTACTCAAGAATTAAATAACGCATTTAGAACTGTTCGTTTTTCTGGAAAGAATTTTGATGAAGAAATTTCGAGAATAGAGGTTATATCTACGGCTGAGTTAAGCTCGAAGAATGCACGCCCTCACGCCAATGGTAAAAAGATATATACGAAATATGTAATGGATTATCGAGAAAAAGAGACTAAAAAGCGAAAGAAAAGAATTTATGTGAAATATTTGGTAATTTCAAACATTCAATAAGATGGAGGGAAACCGATGCGATGTCACGTTACATGGTCAGAACATATTTTCATACCCCGAAAGAAGTTATGTTCATCTGAGTTCCGATTTAATTTTACATCGTAGTGATCACGAAGTCTTCGAACCACGGCAACAGAAGAAGAATTTCTCTCTGTCATTTTACTTTAATATCACACAATAAATTAAATAGTGATGAATACTATCGGCTACTGCCTATGATAACCTTACGGATCTACGCAAGAGTGACACTGATGTTCCAAATGAGGCGATTCATCAGGAGTAGCAAACAGCTGAACGGGAAATGGAATTTAAAGATAGTGATTTTATCATTTATACGGATCACGGAAGCATATATGAGTTATATACAAATTCTTTGACTTAAGAATCAAACTAAGCTCCGAAAAAAAGTGTGACAAAAAATCTGCTCGAAAAGGCTAAAAAAGGGCGTTTCGTATACTTTATACAGCGTTCACAAATATATTACTTCATTTAAATTGCCAAAAAAGTTTATTATAAATTTTTATCAATTTGAAATTCAACAACAAAGAGAGAAGATTAGAGAAGTAAATATATGTGTCACAGATAGGAGGAAGACAGAGAAATGCTAAATATCTTGCTGAATTCCATTCCAATTCGTGAATATTTTCTGAGATTCTGCATATTCTATTACACACACACACACACTCATATAATCAATAGTCATGAACTCGCCAAACGTTTTTCTTAACAAATAGCTAGACAAAAATATCAGCGTCAGATTTTTTTCATTATTAAGCTTTATGATGTTGCTGACACATTTCCGTCAAACATTACATGAGTGCTCCTCGACTGTAATGCTACGCGTTAATATTCCATTTAAAAGCAAGCTGATCAAAAGCTAAACCCTTGCTCCTTATCCAATCACTTGGAAATATTTACACTTCACCGAGCGAAGCAAATATAATAACACTTGGGGTTTTACGCTGCGTCGACAGTCACACGGTTCTCGGTATTGCCTTAGAACACATGTAGAAAAATGACTTTACCTTCAAATATGAAATATAAATACAGCTATAAGGACATGCTTTTGCGCCAGGGAAGTAGTTTATTAAAATTAATGGAGAACTGAAAGAGTGTTACTGAAGGCCTCATAGAGGTAGAGGTAAAAATCAGAGGGATTTGTTGGATTGGATATATTTAAATTTAATAACCCGAAAATTACGCGAAAAATGGAGAGGAAACCCGGAAGAAAAACGTCCAACAGACCGAAGTTACCTTAGGCAATCAAGTAGAAAATGTGTGAAAATTTGATGGTGACATTGGCATGACTGAGAACAGAAAAGGTTGGAAGTAGCTTGCTGACGAGGCCGAAAATCATTCAAGTTTGAGTAGCCACAAGCGTAGGTAAAGAGCTTGAGAAGAAATCATTCTTGGAGATACCAAAAAATACGATTCTTTGTTAATGTGCTTGATAAAATTTAACGAATAGATGGGGAGCGTGGTAGCCTAGTAGGTAGAGGTCTTTGTTACTGATCAAGGGGTCAATTTATACTCCACAACAGTTTCCAGAAAGCTTCTTCAGGAGAAAAGTGGAGTTTTGAATCTTTATCTCACGTGAAAACACCGATTCAACCTGCTATGAATGCTGGAACGCCAGAGAAACTGATGTGGAAAATTTATCAACGCGGCGAAAATCCCGAAAAACGTGCTTCTCCTTCTACACCTCTCCGCAGAAACTTTAATATAGTCTCTTTAGAGAGTTAATTAGTTATGGAAGATTAGGAAAGAAATTTCAGAGAATTTTCTGCAATGAACAACATGACACGATTTACAATACAATATCTTCAACAAAAAAACTTTGTAATGTGATAATCGGAAGAATTCACATTGTTCCCATTTCATCAAGGAAGGAAACTAGAGCAAATTAGGCTTTGCGATTACAGGTAATTAAAATACGTGGTTAGTAGAGTTGTTAAAATGCCACAGAAAGAAATCGAATACAATAATTATTGTCTTAAACATTTTCAAACGAAAGACTATTGTAATTTCACCTGCTGTTACCCGGAAAAAAAGAATATAGGGCATAACAGATAATAAAAATATTGGCATCCCCGCTTTGAACCAGTTTCAGAAATATAAGGAAAACTAGAACGCTTAAGCACTTTTATAGAAAATTTTGTGGGCAAATACCCTTATCAAAAATAGATATACGTTGATTACATAAAAGTGAAAACTCATGCGTCCTTAATAAACTTATACTCATAAACGAGTGATAATAATAATAATATTACTACTCGAAATCTAGACGAAATTCTAGCTTCATCTTTGCCTCGGTTTGCATAGAATCTCGGAGTTGGATTGAAAAATTTTATCTCCACCAAGGTATTAAATTCATTACAGGTTATTGGAATGAATCTGATACACCAACCTAGGTTCCAACACTTTTATGTAATTTGGACCACATATCCAATAAAGAATGTCTACCATGTCTATATTGGCTAGCCTTCTTCAAAAAATAATTATGACTCTAAAATAACAGGTAATTTTAGCCAAGCCTCCACGTAATCCCGTCCTATTTTAGGGACATATGTTATTGCGGAAGATATTAATTTAACTGGCAAACTGCCAAACGCAAACATGCGAAGATACTGTAGACTACATCGTCAGCCTGCATCACCTAGAAGGCTCACTTCCTTGAATTGAACTAAAAAGAAACGAAAGACTACTCAAACCGAGACTACTTTAGAGTGCTTCAGATGCTTTGAGAATGTATTTTTCTTGCAAAAGAAACACAAAAAAATGAAAGTAAAATTGTGATAATTTTAGCTGTTGAGTTTTTAAACTGAGAAAAAATCCTTTTACATGGTGGGCATAATTTACTAAACTTTCCGGCGTGCTCGTGAAACAATGATACTTGTCATCACAAAATCGACAGCAAGCCTCAACATGTGAATCACCGAAGAATAAATAACATTGTACTCGAATAGGAAAGATTAGAGTAATTCCTGCAATCACATGGATACGGAAGTAAGAATTAATTACGCACGGTTAGCATAAATTAGTAGCTCAGAGGGCCGCATTCATACAGAATTATTCCAAGTAGTAGTTTTGATTCCCAGCTGCCTCTAAATCTTAAATAGACACACGAGTGCTGATGAAATATTATAAGGCATAAAGGAAGCATTTGTATCAATAAACGACAGAAAAATATGCATTTTAGCAAAGTATTCAGTATGTAAAATATAAATAATGAAGAATGGTATAAAAGTATTGAGACTACCATACGTAAACAAAGGAGTATTTTGATACTCATTGATGAGGGCCTTCAGCACATGTCTCTCAAAAATTCATGGTAAGGTGCCTCGTGAATGACGGCGCACAAAAAACAGATGTCATAATTTTTAGAGGTAAGAAATGCGTCTGAAATTTTATGAAAAAAACCAGAACTACGCGTGACATGCTTGATAGAATTTCTTCTCTTTCGCAGAAAATTTTCACAGTTGAACAGTGACACTACCGCCAAATTGCTATTAATTGTGTTACAATTGTTCAGATAAGACATGCTCATAAAATGGTTGTTGAGTGTTGCCTGTCAAGTTGATTGGAAAATAAACATTTTGCATTCTACAATAATGGCTACAGAAGATCGCACAAATATATTTAATGCATAATTAGGAGATGATTTGGTTACCGACTCATTTGCTACGGAAAATTGGAAAATATTGTGGTAACTTCAGCCATCACTGATATCGATTAAAAAATGCATTTTCTATCAGCAATGGAACTCTATAAAACAAAATAAATTTTAAAAAGTAATTTAGCTCACGGCATGAAATATGGTACATGAACAAGCATTCGGGATACTCTGTGACCTCATTTTATGTGAATTTAAAAGTGATTTTGAAAATGAGATTTCTATATGATGTTTGAATTTTCAATTAATGACGATCAATTCATGCACCTCAATAGTTATATATATTATGATTTTATTTTTTTGACAGTTTTATGGTGTTCTAGGAGAGGATTCTACTTCAGTCGCTTTCTGTTACGGCTGCGAGTATTGCGTGACTGTTACACGACATATCATCATAATGTTATATTTATGTTTAAATAAAATTCAAGAGAGGATAAAAGATCAAACGAAAACCCTCATCATATCAGTTGATATTGCTTGAGGCTGATATTTGAATGTTCGCTTGATGCGAAATTTCTTTCTAAAATAAATTCGACATTCACTCCTTAAATGAATTACATGGAAAATGGAATCATGCAGAATGTCTATAAGCGTCTCATTTGCTGTTTTTTCTATAGAAAGTAAGAGTTAATTGACAGTCACGGATCAAGTTAAAGATAAAAGAGAAAAAGAATGCAATTTTAAATCTCTAACTTTCACACAATGCAGTTAACATAGAAATCCATTCTAAAAGAGAATAAGAAAAATTCAACCGGTCATCAAAGACGCCTTAATGTTGAGCTCCTATGTGTATCGCTGTGTGAATATGCAGCTATTTAAGTCAAGCTCTGAAGGAACGAAAAATATAATCCTCATATTTCACATGATAATTTTCTCTCAATTGTGAGCATTTTCAATTTAAAAGTTTTAGATCCTGTTTTAACAATCAGCGTTTGCAACTCACATTTACATAGGGTAATCCAATTACATAATCAAATAAACTTGACTTCTTGCAGTGAAAGAGTATTGGAATTTACCATTATTAAGAGCACTTTTAAGTGGTTTCTACATTAATCCTTGGGATAGGCAGGATAAAAAAAATATTTTTTCGACATGGATTTACCTAAATTATTAGGAATCAACATCGGCCCCTTAAAACTTGGGATCTCGTATTTCTAGCATCGGCTTAGGACTGAATTCCGATATCCTGGCAGGTTCAGAACACGGAAAGGCGGAGACAAAAATATTCCCATAGACTGTTGCGTCGGCGCAGGCTCCGTCCGTCTCCCAGGAAGACGTCGTCCGTCCGAAAAGACCGGGGAGCCCTGCCGAGCGTGAGGATTAGATCCACTCGGAATTAGACGGCAGAAGGAAGGAAGAGAGACCGGGGAAGAAGAAGGAAGAAGGACATTGGGACAGAGAGAGAGAGAGAGAAAAAGAGAGAGAGATCTATAGGAGAGAGGCCTCTCTCCCCCCCCCCCGTGCATAACGAGACGAGGTGTCGCAATGGGGTGTCGCCAGGGGAGGGGGGAATGACGAGTGGGTTAGGGAGGGGATAACAGATGGTGGGAGGGGGTATCTCTCTTTCTCACTAGAAGCAGTAGATGAAGGAGACGGAGGGAAGAGGTAAGAGCGGGGGCAGCACATGATACTCACCCTTTGTCGCAGCTCCCTTTCGGATTCCAGGTCCTCCTGGAGGAGACGGATTTTGTCCTGAAAATAAGAGAAACGGAGTCAGTGCGAGTGTCAAGACCTTCTAGGAGCTATACTCATCTTTCAGAGGGTGGAGCTCATAGGAAGGACAACATGAAAACGGGATAACGATTATTAAATATTCAGGGACGACTTATCTGAGAATAATTGTTTAACGAGTGATGAGATGTTTATTAATTATATTTATATTAGACAAAATTAAAGGGAGTTAAAAATTAATGATTCGTGTTTATGTAAAAAAGACTTTTAAATTTTAGATGGCCCTATCATATTATAAGCAATTAGAAACGAAAGAAATTATACTGCTTTAAGTAAATGCAAAAATAATCAACAAAAAAATGACGCCGAATTTCTCAAGAAACATACAAATTAAATGTAATGGGGTGCACAACGGTCACAGAAGATATAATTATCGAAAAATGAGGAATGAGTAGACGTTGTTAATCGAAAAAAAATATCAAAAAGGGTGGATGCACAAGGGAGAAAATATCCGGCCGAAAAATCTATAAGTAGAACATGGATTTTTTTTTACTTTAAAAAAAGGGAAGAGAAATTTAGGGAAATTCTACATATGATTCCATGTAAAGCGATAGGTCTGAAAATCGCAGAGCGATTTCCACTTGAAATTATTCCACAAAATGAAGGATGAACCCGGATGAAATGGATCCTGCCGTCGCACTGCATAATTCCCAATGGGGTAAAAATACTTCACTCAATTTCCTTAAGCAATTCCTATTTCCATGAGTGCTTGAGGAGGAGGGACAGAATAATTAATGGCCGGGATAATTCCGGGCGCAACACCGGAGTCGTATCACTCGTCCGTCACGAGGCGGTCACGATCACGCTCGGTGCGCCACCATTTTGTTCACTTCCCGTGGGCGACCGAGCGGTCGAGCACCGTCAAGCACCGAGGGGGCACGACACGTGGGTAAGGAGGGGCCGCGGGGGGGCCGGGTCCGTGGAAGCGATGCCTACCTCCAGCCTGGAGAGAGCACTGAGGTCGGCGGTGTACTCGATGTTGACATCGGCTTGCCCGCCGCCCGTCGATCGGTACGTGTATGTTTTAGTCGTCTTGGAGACCGATGCGGACATCTTGGCGGCTTTGCTCTTGATAACTTGTTTCGAAGGAAGGGCACCAGAAAATCCGCGCTCGCTAGTGTCACTGACGGGGCACTATCGTCGAATAACACGGACTTCGGGACGGGAGGCCGGGTATACCTCTCTTCAGCCGCCACACTCGGACTGCGGGGACGCGGTGCGCACTCGCCCCTGCCTATCACCGCACCCGCCCCTCCCCCCGCCTCCTCCTCCTCTTTCGGCGCCCGGCCGCGGCGCGGCGCTCTTGTCGGGCGCCGCAGATTCCTTCGGACGTCCTCGGAGGACCGCTCGGGAGGCGAGGGGTGAGGTGAGGCGCTCCCCGCGAGGAGAGGCGCAAGGCATGCTGGGAAGAGGGTTCAGGGTTCTCGAGAGAGGGACCGGGAGAGCGGCTAGATGACCGGGAGAGGCGATAGGCCACAGAGGTGTCTGCTCCGCACACTGTATAGCATCTCATCACTCCCATATGCATTCTCTACAGGTCTCTCCAGCGAGGGATAACCAGCAGAAAAAAGATAATCCCTTATTTCTTACTGTTTACGCCTACTTAGCGAAGCTATCGTTTGGCCCATTTTATAGATGAGGACGGAGCTCGTTTACTGAAAATTATAATGAATTATTTCATCTTACCCGACAGTTATAGCTAGTTATCTTCAAACCCGAAAGCTGTGCCGAAACTGTCATGAAAGATAATTTGACAAGTGAAAATATTTAAAAATGACCTTCTCCGCCATAAACTCTTCCACGAAAGACAAGACTCATTTCTAAGGCCTGCGAGTTGGAACTTTCACTTTGGAGAGCCAATCAAAGAAGCCACATATTACCACCCATTTTATTTAAAAGCTCTCATCTCATAATTCTTACGCTAGACGGCAGGGCATGCGCGTAATCATTCCGCCCACAGGGATTCGAACGGTGGCCTCCAGGCAGCAGGTGCGGGCGACGGTAGTTTCCGGGGCGAGGCGCGGCGGACGTCCCGTCTATTTCGGTCCGCGACTGCCTCCGGAGGGGAGGGGGAACGCACGCAGCCTCTCGGGTTACCGGGAGAGGGGAAGGGGCGAGTTGGGGGGCCGGGGGGGATGAACCACCCCCTCCTTTTATAGACATGGAGAGCGGGGGCAGGGGCGGCAGGCCCCCGTGAGGGTGGTGAAGTGGGGCAGGGGTGGCTCTGCAATACTCAACCTCACCTGATTGAGAATTCCCACGAGATGTACAGAGGTCCATTTTGTCGGTGCAACTGGCAAGGGAATCATGGGAAATACGCGTCGTCGGCTCACGGGTTTGACTAGCTATTGGCTTCTACAACTGTTCCGATCAGAAGGGAAGTGAAAGACCACGACTGATGGTGAGCGGGATAGAGGTGCCCAAACGGGGATAACTGCGGTAAAAGTATTTCGCAGGAAAGTACCATCATGAAAAATAGCGACACTGCTGGGTAAAGATTTAGCTAGTAAATCAAACCATGGGCCTTTAGCATTACTGCGTCAACGTGAAAGCCACACCACTAGACTCAGGTATCAATGCTTAAAATTTGAAGGGTAAGCCGTAAGAGAACCGCTACCAGACACACAAATCTCATCACAGGGTCTTACGGGTACTAAATGCTTTTCCGACGGCGGTTATGGTAACAAAGGCAGTTCTGACATCGGATCGAGATTTGTGTTTAACCTCACACTTCTGACTGCTCTGCATTTCGGATGCGATAATGATGGCTGTTAATAAATAGGGCCATAAAAATATCGGCCATCGTTTTGATCAACTAACGATCTCTCTTTGTTTCCTCCAAAAATGTGCAGTGTATTCCTATAAATAATTGTAATCCACTACACCTTTCATGATTTTAATTTTTCCTGAGCAACGCTTCTATTGATTAAGGTCTGACCACAACTAAAAAAAAGTTATCAATGGCGGCGTCGAAATTCACAACATGAATGTGATCCAGAGATCTGATAACCTACTTTCGTGGAACAGTAAGGCATCCTTGCGGTCACTCTAAGAACGGTAAGTGTTGGATACGGACCAGACCAGAACTAACCATGCACCTAATACCAAAATGCCTTCACAATGAGAGGTCTGATGAATGTTTTCATTTTCTACTATTTTGTTTTTCTCACACGTGCCTCACAGAAAGGCAGTATGAGAATGGAGCACTAAAGGGTAAAGTTTCAGAAATAGTTTAAAAAACTATCAATAAATTAAGTACCAACATAAAGGAACTCAAAATCCGAAAAACAATAACGAGATAAACGCAGCTAATTGCGAGCAAAAGGAGACCTTGGTGTTTGAATGAATACTGTGCCTATTATGGAGCCAATTTATAAGATGATCGATTAGAAAAAATTACGGATGTGGTTGCACATTGGTTACAAAAATGGTTCCTATTGTCCCGGTGGGGAGTTGATAGATGACAGGGCTGGAGAGAGGCGAATGAGGAAAAGTCCATCGCTTAGTAGTTCTTTAATTTGTAAGGTTATTCAGAATTTAGAGTCTCAAGTTAGAAATAAATACAATACAATAAACAATAGGATTACATAATAAATGACCCAGGGACCTTTAATTTACAAAGTCAACGTGAAGGCCAAAAGAGCACAGGGAATTCAATATGGAAAATGTTGTATACGTGCACGGAAACTCGATTAAACGCCATCGCATCACAAAAAGATGACAAAATAAGGAATGAGAGAAATTAAAGACGCCACAACCGGAGAGATCATATTTAGTAATGGCTTATTTTCTCGATTTTTGATAATAAGCTTACAAATACGAAATTTGATGCTATTTTTGTCCGTTAGTGTACCGTAATTTCGACCACTTTGAACCATTTTACTGGTCCTATAACTTTTCGTTACTCACCGCGAATGGTGATCGTAATCACAGTCTCAGTAAGAGTATTTTACTGACCCGGAAGTGACGATGTTATTGTTGGCTTCTTGAGGTGTCTGCCGGTCGTATTTTCCGCGACATAGTGTAGCACAACCAAGCAAAGGCGGTGTTTCAAAAAGGGGATAGAGTTGGAGAGAGGTCTCTTTGAGGAGCGGAAGGCTCTCGTCTCAATCCTGCCTCGGTGCTACAATGAGGTCACTCACCCCAGATTAAAACACGAAGGAACGTAAAAGTGATGAAACTCAAAAAAGAAAAAGAAACGCATTATTACCGAGCAATGAACTGAGACTACTTTTCTCACTTTCATTAATGACTCGAGCTGCACTCTCTAAATTCTGTTACTCATCCTTACATGCTCTTTCAGCACGTTCACAATAAAAGGTTTAGCTTTTAAAATGTATATCAAATTAAAAAATAAAATACGGATAAAATTATTCAACTTTCGATCGTGATCTCATGGTATAGTCAAGAAAAAATATGAGGAAATACCGATCGCAGCAGAAGGATGTTACCATGAACCAACAACTAAATTAAGTGTTGAAAAGAGTAAAATCGACTGGGCGATAATGATTACGGCCATACCAGGCTTTCTATAAAATATTTCCAAGATAAATAGCTCCTCTGAGCTAAATCAAATATAATTATCCGGGGTATTTCAAAAATACTTAGGTACCCATTTCTAAGAAATATTTTTGGATTTCCACCTCTTGCTGTTTAAAAAAGCTGTAGTTTGCGCGGACTTTATGGTTACCCCATTCAGGGTATATATTCGGGGTAACCTAAACTTCTTAAGTATTTTAATTTTCTAGATCTATACTTCTGTTATTAAAGAATCAATAAATAAATTACACATGCACTAATCGCTATTACGGCTGCAAAAATATTTATCGACAAATGAGAGCTATTTAATGCTTTGGAGCCGATTATATTCTAAACTTATGACTATAGCTTTTTAAAGACGTTGATAAAAATTGAGTGGAATCGGTGCCATGGTCTCAGATGTTTTGCTCGGACTTTCGCTTAGATGATCAAAACAGACGAAGACAAGGGGACAAGGAGAGGAGAGTGGAGAAAGCAGACCAGAGGCTCCCCACTCCAAAGTCCACAACACCTCCCCACCCCTTGCCCCCCTCCTCCATTCATCCACGCAGCATCCATCCACGCGCACCCCTCAGCATCCAAAGGGGGTGGGGAAGAGTGCCTTGGTGCATCGCGCGGAAGGCGAGAAAGCGCAGCGTCCGAAGGCAGCGGAGAGCGGAAGGTCAGGGGCGGGCGTTGGTCAGCGCCGATCGTAAACAGATCGCACCCACTGTGTGCGGGGACAGCGTCTCTTAGGTCAGTGGTGGCCGCTGTTTACGCGGCTCTACTGTCGCCTCGACTCCCCTCCGCTAGCAATAAAATGGGGAAAGAGGGGTTCGGCCCGTAACAGAGTGGGCATGCATCGGAGAGACGAACATGCGGGAAGAACGGGAGACGCCAATCGAGAGTTCGTTGCCGTCTCGCGGGATACACTGTTTGGTGAGTTTTCGGAGGACACGGCAGACAGCTAAGGCCGTATACGTAATAGGGGTGCATAGAGATGGAAGAATGGAGAGAAACCCAGTGCCGACACAAATTTTGTAACGGAAGGCTCCAAGGAGACGAAAGCCCTTTTAACGGAAAGAATGCTGAACTTGACGTACTATCCACATTTGGTTGGATCGAAAATGGGCTAACGTCGCAAATCGCTTCCCGAGGGGTGTCATCCTTAATCATTTGCAATTACTACATGATGCACAAAATATTTTTGCCCTGGCTATCCAGTTTGATCTGAAAAAAAAGGTTTTTACTCAAAATTTTTCTGGTATTCTTGATTTTCTCGTGTTTTCCTCCATTTCGAATAAAATACCATTATTTAACATTTTTTATCCACCATTTCCAGTTAAAAACTACAAAATAAAATGTTTCATATATACTAATTATCGAATAAAAGGATAACAGTTTTATTTTAGACTCGTTAAGGTAGATTTCTCACTCATTTTTAAGCACTTTGGAATCATTTCGGAAATCAGCAAAAAATAAAATATTCATCCACACTTACTGTTAGTTTACTTCATCCCCATGTCATTATTTTATAAGTCTTTCACAGTACGTTAAAGGAATTAAAATAAATTATTTTGGGTAAAAATATATATGCATGGATACTGTTTTTTACTTCAACAAATTCATTACATGAATGCATTTTCTTTTGTCCTATATTGGTCATCTTAAACTTGCACATTTACATCCTTTACATACAGATAGTCAAATCAACCTATATTTATGACAGCAATAATTCATTACATAAATGCCGAAAAAAATCCATGCTTAATTCAACGTATATAAAATAGATTAGGTATACTTTAACTAGTGAATTCCTGTGATTAAAAGTGCTTACAATTGCGTCTTTGATCTCAATGAGTGATATTTCTATTCTTCATTTGAAATATTGTCCATAAATTCTTCTATTTAGATAAAAATATGAATGGTATGCTTCATATTAGCTCATAATTTATTGATTACAATAATAGATTGAAATAAAGAGAATTCTATCATACAACATTATATTTAAATATCGAAGTACATTTTTATTTTCGTTAATCTACCTTTTCATATTCATTTTTTCTTATCGAACATTATCATTACACAAATTTAAACTCTTGTTCTGCATTTAACAGCCTCATTCTTAGCCTTTCTGGCAATGTAGAGTAAATATGTTCATCTATATTTTCGTGTCAACATACCCATGAAGATGCCATAGTGAATAGCTTTACCAACCTCTCTACCGCAACTGAATGACAGGGATAGGTATAAAATTCCTAGTCAGGACACACATCGTTCCTTGTTAGCTTTGAAATTAATTCCTAATTGGTGAGTACCCGAAGAACTGGGGGAAAATAAGACGGAATTTAAATGCCTCCGTAGCCTCGGAGTAACGATGAAGGCCACTGTGAATACTGCAAATGATTAAAAAAACTCCACAATATATTGTTGTAAATTCATAATCGAATTACTTTTCTACTTAGATAGTATTTATACCGTAAATGAATTAAATTAGGAATTTGGATACACCATTTAGGTATTAGATAGTGCGAAATAGGTGCCAACCACCATTACGAAAGAGGAAGGCATGTATTCCTTGCGGCAGAAACTACTGTGGTCCAAACTCGGTTCGGGAAAAAGCATAGCCAATCTCCAGGGCCACAGTCTGGATTATTCAATTTAAGGTTCTTCAAGCTTTATAAATAACTTCCAGCTAGAAGTTTGCACATGATGTTTCACTGATTAATCGGCATGGAGAGGGCTATTGGTTATTTTGTTTAGTCACAAAGAAATGGCCTATCATTTTCTATACGCCATTTTACCCAAATTGATGTATTTCGTTACCTTTAAATATTTTTGACCTTATTTCACAATAAATGCATAGAGACGAAGAACTCTAAATTTTGATGAATATTTGATTTTTTCAGATTTTAGAAAATTCACCCAAAATACTAAAATATGAAAAAGAGATCTACATTAATTGTTCTCAAATTAAAATTTTTAATCTTTAACTCCATTAATATTAAGCGAAATGTATACATTAGGCTATTGAATGTTGATTAAAAAAAAATAAAACAATTTTATTTCAGCCGAAATGGAAGAAAACAGTTAGAAAATCAAGAATTCCTGATTATTCGCGTAAAAATCGATTTTTCGTGGGTCCTCAACTACTAATCTAGTGATAGCAAAAGACTAGGAATGGTACCTCTCCGGAAATGATTTGCGATATTATCCCTTTTTCGTTCCACCTCACCAATATTTCCCTAAGGTTACAAAAAGCCCTTGATTGCTTAGACGGTGATATTTTTAAGGCTATTTTTCTACCTTTGGCAAATAAGGCATGTAAAAATGCATAACGAGTATTTTTTATGGAATATCCCACTATCTCACAAATTCTCCTATTAAAGATAAATTTGTAACTCGCCGGATAGAAGAATGTGAATAGTAAAAGACTAATTACTAGCGCCACATATGTTAGCATGAAAATTAAAGTGGCCGGCTAATGTTCAGATTAAGAGATAAAATGCTAAATGGGCAAAGATGTAGTTCTATACGAGCAGACATGTAGTGTGTGAGGGCGCGAAGATAATAGTCTGGTCAGCGGATAGCAGTCTCATGAGATAACTATTTGGCACCGGCGCCTCGGGTGGAAGATATGTGGTGTGGATTGTCTTGGATGACACCCCTCGCCTTCTGCTCATTTCGCGGTTCCGCGTGATTCACGAACAAAAACGGGAAAAGGCAATGATGAGGACCACCACTCAGCCTCTCTTTTAGACGACAGCCTCACCAAGAATGAGTGATTGTACCTGATTGTATACACTTAATCGATTGGGAAAAGGTGACTCCGCGGTGATACCTATAGCAAAGTCCCCATAAACATACATTCATTACTTCAATTTACATTTATAGTATGGATATGCATACTATAAATGTAAATTAAAGTAATGCTGTCCAACAAATATAAATTTCCCGAGCAATGCTCATTTAACGTAATCTGAAAAATACTGAGCATTTAACTAAGAGGATGATGAATACATATGAGTAGATATGCAAATTTCGGAAAACTCGACATTGCGGCGATAACGGGATTATATTTTAGGGCTTTAACTTCAACAGATTGTTCAGCGAAATAAAATTTCGGAGTACGATGGGGCTCTGGTGAAGGAAGTTGTCCCCCTGCCATGAATGTGTGGTATCTCAAGCCGGTAGCTTAGTCCAGGGTGAGCTCTGCTCTCACCCAAAGAAATTAACCTTCGGATTGAATAAATAGGTATGTGATACATCAGTTTTCCAATTCCACATAAATCTCATTTGTAGTTGGTGGAGTAATTTAACAAGAACACTTGGGAGAAAATACAAATTTACGGTGAATGGCATCTATCGGTACCTGTGACGCCTACTTGCCCAGAAATATTCTGTACCAAAAATCGGTGAAATGACAATGGATCACAATGGGAACAATGCAAAAAATAAATAAAAGACATGTACCAAGAATGTTTGGTTTTATAATCCGGTCTTCTAGAATGGAATCATTAGAGAATGTCGAGGAATTATAATTCTTTGAAATATTCGTATGGAAGACGCGTTCAAAGGTCCATATATGGCGAAGTGTTGGTTTTTTTCGTAAATATGGAAACCAACGTGGGGAAAGAATAATGAAATGACTTCATAATGATCGCAATTATGTAAATAATGTGCATTTTAATGAAATACTATAATGAGTGAAACTGTGAGAAAATTTACATGAAGCATTTTAAATATTCAAGGATGCGACTTATACACCACACCAAAGTGCCCTTCTTAGAAAGCAATGATTCATCCCGCATGCACAAACTCAAAATGCATAAAAAAGGCACTCAAATTAATTTTTTTAGGGTGCATAATGCCGCTTTCATTGAAATTAATACGTACAAGTAAGTAAGGTCCAATCATGAATATACAACTATAAACGGAGAGATACAAGAAATAAAAAGTTTAATTCCCACTGTGAATGACGGTCATTATTAAAAAGGTTGAGTAAAAAATGGAAGATTCAACGGTTAAATTTTCGTGAAATAAGGATTATGTTTCATATACAACTTAAAAAGAGGATACAAGGGTCACTATCTAGGTTTTCTTTAAACATATTCAACAACCGATCTAAAATCATCTATGAGGCTAGTTTGTGAGAGAAAACTTTCTCTGAATGATGAACGACGCGATGTAAAATAAATAACAGCATGAAGTATGATGAGAAAGCAAACAGATGGCCGTTTCGGTGGGTCGATTACATATAACATTGATGCTAGATGATTCAGATGAGTTATCCACAGACCAGGAAACTATTCTTTCGGTGGGAGTATCTTCCAACACACAGTTCCGCAGTTCGCTCCGTCCTGGCATAACTTCCATAACGCAAGCTTTCTATTTTTATCGAGGAGGGATGTGTTTTTAGAATGACTATTCAGTTAGGGGCTGCCGAAAATGTTTCCTCTGGGCGTGAAAAAAATACTGGCGCCCGCGAACTGTTTCAAACACAAGGGAAATGCTACCGCACAAAAGAGCTGTTCAAGAGAGATGCAAGAGGTATTCAAGAGAGTAAATTAATATTCATTTAAACACAATATTACGCCAATTCACGAAATGAATAAAAATAAAAGATTTCTCTCCTATTCTAACCAAGATTAGACACTGAACTACGAGTGGCCAGTACTAATTCCTACTAATACTTTTCAAGTATACAGCGAAGTGGGTGTATGAAAGAAAATTTCGCCGTTACTGATTTTCGGATTGATAGGCGAATAAACGATTTAAAACGTCAATTAGGACAAATGCATATTTTGTTTGATCTACGGGATAGTCTGAGCGAAAATAATAAGAAATCAATATCAGGGGATAAAAGAGCTTCAAATACAGAGACTGGTGAAGGAATAATTTTAAAAGTAAATCCATAACACATTCATGATCGAAACTTAGAGCAAGAGCAAAACGCAGTAACCATCAATTATAGAAATAAACTATTTCCCCACTAAATTAACCGCTCCGTTAAAAAAATTCCTACGAAGTCTATCGATTTTAAGGCAAATGCACTAAGATATATGGTATATTGCTATATCAAGCAATGCTAAATATAATCTTTGCTAAAAATACAATAAATCGTAATTTTAGCAAACAATAAAGATGAATGTCACATAAAACTACTATCGCAATAAAATTTTGGTTCACATGTGCAAGGGGAAATGTGAACAAAAGCCAAACTCATCCGCAACACGAGGTGGAATGATTCACCTCAGAGATAATGATGATATCTGGCGTCCCTTGGATGCTATAGGGGGAAACTCTAGGACTAAATACGTCGGGAATCTCACCCTTCACCGAAATAGCTCAGAGGGGAAATGAAAGAATATATGCAGTGTTTTAGACTGTAGTTCATTCAGAAAGATGAGAGAATGTAAGCATGTATTTATTCACTTTACGATAGACTCTTTATCACCGCCGAAAAAAGGGCACCAGCGATTGAATGGTTAATTTCTTAATGTTTAGAAAAAAGGGAAAATACCTTGAAGAACTTCAGTAAGACACTAAAAAATATTTTACCACTTTCCTTATTCTTTTATCACACCATGACACCACTTTCTAGGCGATCAATGTCATTGAATCAAAAATGAGAAATTTGCTCATCAATAACATGATATTATTGCAGAACCTAGAAACTGGTGAAATGTGGTATGAAAATTTCTCACCACGACTCCGCGAGCCTTGGTAATAACCTATGAGAAACCCTTACAGTTATATAATTATTGTTAATCAGTGAGAAACGGAGAGAATATTTAAGTTCAGTAACCACATCATACATTATAATCAGAATTGGTTACTGAGTTTAACTACCACATAATGACGTACAGAATAAATACAGTACATAAAGTTCTTCATTATCTCATTTAATTCTGCCCTGAATACCTTCGACTAAACGGAGCAAATATTAAAGAAAGCATGGATGTACCAGAGGATAAAGCGATTTCATCAATCAAAAACGGATTTATTATTTTCCAAAGCTATGAAAGTGACATAACTGGCACTAAGAAACGGAAAATAGAAATGATATTGAGCTCATTGTTGATATTTTAATAACAAATCTGTTGCATTAAGTAAAATATAAGCTATTATCAGTTCATCGATGACATTAAGTGGAAGGTAGCAAAAGTTGAAATAAACCGACAAGATAAATTATACCGACAAGACAACATAATAGATAAGGCGACAAGATAAACGAACATACTAGCTGCAGTAATTAAACGCTCACGGATGCATAAATACAACCGTTTTCCTTGATGACAAAATGTGAAAAGTAATTAATCACACCACGTGAATGTGTGTGAGTAATGTGGTCAAATAAAATGATACTGGATGAATAAAATAATCTAGTTTCCCACTAAATTTATTGAGAACAAAAAGAATCCTCAGAGAAAATATGAAATGGATGAATCTTGCAATATGAGAAAATCGGTTAAGAAGCGAAAGTGAACGTTGAAATTCTATTACTCGCATTGCATTTTTTTACGCATAGAGATATAATAATACAAGAAGTTTTAATAAGTCCAACCTTAGTAATTACAAAGGATGAATGGATATACACATCGAAAAGTAAAAGAAGCATATGAAATGGCTTTGATCGTTCAAAAACTTAAATATTCTCTACATATCTCACTGATTTAACAATAATTATATTACTGTATGGGTTTCTCATAGGTTATCACCAAGGTTCGCGGAGTCGTGGTTATTACATAAGTAGAGAGAAAATTATTCAAAATGGAGGGGACCACTTTCTTCCGGTTTTGCTTCTCTACCTTCCCCTTCTCCGCTCCTCCCTTCCCCTCCCCTCCAAACAAGAGCCCCACCCACGCAGAATCCTCACGCCCCTCCCCTTATGGCTTTTACCCCACCACTCCTCACACACCCCGCCAGGCCAGTGCTTCAACGCCGTCTCCAGCGATGATAGACAGATCACGACAAATACCTCTAAAGCAACCACGGGCCGAGTCTATGATGAAACCTATCCTCTACGTGATTTCCGGATCAGCCCTCACCACGAGAAGTCATGTCCCATCGGAGTGAGAAGTTCCTCCTTCTACGCATTTCGGCAAATTACACCACTAATATCTGCGAGGATACAAAAGAAATCTTCATAATATAGGATCCTTTTGGAGGATTCGATAGACAGCTGAAATCATTTGCGCAAATGAGGAAAGGCACGGAAGGAAAAGTGGAGAGAAATCGGGCTTCGGCATTCGCCCCCGACGGTTTATCTCCTTAATGAGGCTTTGAGTTACTTCCGTAAATTAATTGAATAGCTAAAATAGCCAAATCCCGCAATATTAACGAGAGATACCAAGGAAAAGTCTTGGGAAGCACGCCGGAATCAGAACTTGAATGACGTATTTGGGCAACTATTCAATCCCTCACTTATAAAGATAAATATTTATGACATATTTACAGGCAAGGCAAAGCTGAACTGAGATAAAAAAGAGCATGATGGTAAGTAAAATTGTATGAAAAATCGGAGTTATATGGAACTACTTCGATAGAAATAATTTTCACTATTATAATATGAAAAGATTACAGAAGAATATTTCAGTATGAAAACGTTAAATAAATCAATAAAACTAAAAATTGAACACAGCATAAAAATTACAGGAATTTTTCTCTCTTAGGGCCCCCGAGCACTGGCAACTTTTTATTCGTCGAAACTAAGAAGTCGCCCGTGCGCGAGGCCACAGTCGTGTGTTCCATTTGAACTTCCACAAAGCAACTAATTAGTTGTTAGTTGCCACTAAAAAAGTTGCCAGTGCGCGGGGGCTCTAAGACCTCAATTAATGCACTTAGTTCTATTCAAGAAAATTCAGCTTCGAGTTCTTGACCATACGGATCCACATTGATAGGTTGGATGATTAATTTCTCACTTTTCAACCCTCAATGAGCAAGTGTTTTTATAAAATGACAAAGATGACCATATTTCTTCAAATTGAGGCTCTCCTAGGCTAGGGCTAAGATTCCCTCCCAGCCTATTCTTCATTTCAGTGTAAAGATAGAAGTCACACGGCACTATGTCCACATTGCACGGTGGGTAATCGAAATTGTCCCATTGAAATTGCTCTAGGAGAAGTTGGGCTGCATCAGCGCTGAGATGACGGACGTTGTCATGGATCAGAACACTTCCTGAAGTCAGCACGTCTCCTCTTTTGTTTTGCATGGGAATGGGCGTAATGTTTCATAATCTTTTACACTCAAGCCACAGTGCATTCAAAAATTCTACTCTATCGGCATTAAGGGTAAGATACGTCAATGCTGAAACTATTCGGCGAGTTTTCTGGCTCTCTCCCCGCAGTGCACACTTGGTGGGAGAATCAATTGAGGCAGTGTAGTTAATGTGATTGCCACTAACCTTAAACTAACAACTTAAGGTCAGAAATTACGTGAGGGTGTGGTACGGAGGACGCGCAATTGCCCTACCTGAGCAGTACCCGCCTGTCACTTGTATGGTGTTCTTGATGAGCGACCGGAGGTTGAAAAAAAACCTCCCTCGTATATTAGTGATTAATTTTCAACATGATGCTTAAAACGCGAATCAATAGGTGCAAAAAGTGGTGGTAAAATCTTCTATCCACTCCGCTTATAAAATAGACCAACCCTGACCTAGTCCCCTTCCAATTCTTTGGTTCGGCGCTTATAGAGGGGAAACCCAAGATCCATCGCAAAGAATGGGCAGCGCGGACCTATAAAAGGGATCCTGTAAACAACGGATCTCAGCGGGGACTCCTCCCCGAGACGTTTTCCGTTCTCGCCCGCTATGTTTACATCCTCCGCTTTCTTCCTTTTTTATATATCTCTCTCTCCGGAGCCGCTTTTTGTTCCACACCGCACGAAAGACGTAAAAACCTATTTTAGAACCTTCACCCTCCTGCACACAACGCAAATCGAACGGACGTTATTATGCGCCAGATACGGGAAATTTGATTGCACAACACTGACCCATTTCCTTCGCACTTCTATTTTGGATTACCATAGGGGAATGGTGATTGAGATGTTATAGTTTGGAGACCTTCTTGATTGTAATGGAAGGGAAATAAAATCAGTGCATCTAACCTTTACGAGTTCTGAGGGATCATTACGTGAATTTACTCAGCAAAGGGAATGCGATGGGCATAAGGATATGGAAATACGTATACATTTAGGATTACGAGAGGCAATTCTTTTCGAGATGCTACAGCCTGCAGAGCTTAGAAAGTTAAATTTAATGAAAATAAGAGCGATGCACCTTGACTCCGTGAGTTCTGAGGGAGCATTACGTGAAATCCTGAGCGGAGGGAATGCGATGGGGGACCTGCAAAAGCGGATGGGATTTCACAAGATGGTTGGAAGCAGTCCAGGGGAGGCGAAGCGATGATGGGGGACTCCACACGGGACCTGGAACGACCACCAAACCCAAATAACTGAGCGGTGAGAGAAAATGGAACCACTCACCGTTCCTTGACGGAGACACGAGGATACTTTACACATTTTATAACAGAAGGAAGAAGTAAAAGGCATAAAGATTTGGTAAAACTGCAGCGCTTGGATAATCAGCCCAAACTCAAGAGTAAAATAACATTTGAGTATTTAACGTAAGTATTTTACATATTTCATACCTGAGGGATAAATGAAAATAAATAGGGTAGATATGTAATCAATGGTATTTTAGCCATGAATGAAATAACCACTATCTGGAATGAAAATTATTTCCTTAATGCTTGCACCTAAATTTCAGTGAGTGAAATTACTGCGCAACCATCATATGAGCTTCTTTCATCGCTATTAAGGCATGAATTAAATACAAAATCTTTCTCTGAAGTAAAATCGTATAGCAAAGAAGATTGGAGGTCAACTTGGAGAATCAGTCATCAGGATCATTATGTGTTCACAACTCTGTTCCTAAATTCACCTCCGGCAGATGCGTAAATGGAGATGTGCCAAATGACATGCGGCCCACACTAAGTCTACACTTCAATGAGGTGGCAGTGCTAGTGGTGTTCAACACGTGGTCTGCATAATTCGAAAGGATTTGCCGTTGAAAACATTATGCTCGAGGATGGAATCGGAAAATCAGAAAACAGTCACTGCCAAGGATAAGATGCATAAAAATCAAAGGGCATCACATCAAGCCAGCTAATGGGTAAAGTACCTCAATTGAAAGAGGGAATTGGCGCCCCTCACAGACCACCGCAGACGCCACCTTAAAATATCATGACACAATATCCATAGCGGGCATCACATCAGCCGGCATACGAAATATTTGTGGCAAAGCCCTGAAGAAGCTATGATTCGTCAAGCGTGTGTGAGAAAATTTTCGGAATAAGTAGTAAAAAGGAGGTGCTATTTTGCACTCGTCCGGCCACACCTTGAATATGCAGTGAAAATATGAGATCCAGAGCGGAGAGACCTGATATGAGAACGTAATAAAGTGCAAAGAAAAACTACGCGATTCGTCAAATACATCTACGAGAGTAAAGAAAGCCCTACACGGATGGTCAACGAATTAGGCTGGGAGCCGCTAGCGAATAGAAGCCTGCGCGATATGCTTAGATTGATTGAGAATTAGATACCTTATGGGCTTCAGCATTATAGCAATGGATATCTTTCAGAGCGTCACAGAGAACATCACAATAGAACCCCAATATCTTTCCATGACCTACAGAAACGATAAATCAAGAGATGTATTTTTCCGAACGAATAGACACGGGAATTCGCTTTTCCCCGAGCAATACAGGACTTTAATAAATGCCAGACGGAACTTCGTTATAGCATTTACTTTTTATTTTTTTACAGCTGATGTCCATACATCCCTCGCCATACGCCTATTGAGGCGGCTTGCGGGGTACAATGAAGATGCAGATCAATTTCAAAACAGTAATAGAAAGGTGAATCTGTCGATTAATTAGGCTCTAAATGGCCTGATCAAAATGTTAGCCATCAGCATTTATCCCCATCATTTCGGATTCTTCAGTCTCTTTGGTTCCACTTGGCTTCCAACAAAACCACTCCCTCCACTTCCGCCTCCCCTCCAAACCCTCACCCTCCCTCCCCATTAGTGAGACTTCCTCCGAAAGACGCCGACTCTGCGCCACTTCAAGCACGACGGAAGAGTCGAATATTGCCAGGAAAATGCTCTCATGATCAGCAGGAAAATATTACCCAGCGCACCTGTGACGGAGGACATTACTTCGGACTGGCTCCAAAACTAAAAGTATGAAATGACATTGGCAATTAGGCCCATTGGACAGGTAGAAATTAAGGGCTCCAAGATGAAAAGGGAGATATCTCTCTATGGCGCACACATTAGTTTATCAAGGCAGTGAAAAGCTCTTGATAACGCATGAATAAGTTACACATAATTCTGTAAAATGATGTAAAAAATCATTTGCGAGAAATAATTAAATTGCGAAAAATATTTTTAAAAAACGAAAAGAAATAAAATAAAGTTAAGACAATGAAAAATACAACAGAAAATTCGATTGATTCGAAATGATTTCATAGGTTTTAATTGTTTCATAGGATTGAAAAGGTTTTCATATTTTTACTATACCATATGTTTTTACATTAATCTCTCAGCAGATTTGGATGTTCATAGGAATTATTGTACTACCACTTCGCTAGATTTTTAGCAACTTCAGAGCTAACAATGGAAACACTACATGAAAAACCAATTACACGTCACAATTGTAATAGATTCATGGGATGAAATGAGTGCTTATTTTATGATTCAGCCAGGCAGCCAGGCATGGAATGACGCCTGATCGAGAAATTGCATGCTATTGATATCTCTTTTTACAAAATGAAGTAATGTTTTACTTAAACCTCTCAAATCCATTAAAAATATCGAGTTTGGATCGTCAGTTTGGGTGATTCAAAACATTCTTTGCCCAAATTTCGGAATTTAATGAATTCCGTCTTTAGGGCTACATTGAAAGAATCATATGAGGGTAAAAAAACATACATATCATAGCTTATTCAATACAAAATCTTTCTATCATCCCTCCAATTTAAAATCAACGTTTTTTCAGATAGTTCAGGACAAGATAGGATCTTCCTTTAACCACGGAACTTAATGACACCTATGGCACGGAGACTCGTAGAGGAAGCGAGAAGATCACCACTGAAGAGACCGCGAAAAACGCCACTCAACGCAGGCCATCCCCCTTCCCCTCCCTCCCGCGGCCCCCATCCATTGGCCCTAACCGACTCCCTAACACACCCAGACCACTCCTGCCCCAAAACCACCATTGTGATGGCAATGGCGGAGATAATGTTTCCACGGAAATAGCCCTCTCCGCGGATATTATTAAAAGATATACACACCCGCACAGACACTCGTAACTATGCTCCACGCTCTCTTGCCCTTATCTCACAGATTCCTCGCAGAAGGAGAGAAATTCTACGAAACCATAAGACGAAATGTAACTATCAGTACAAAGGAAAAGAGCTATTCACAATTCTACGCCAGAAATAATGGATAATTCAGGGCAATGTGCATGAATTTTTACAGATTCAACGCCTCTTTCCATTCTATTCGCCAGTGCAGCACCTCAGCATATTACGTATGACCGTGATAACCCTCATTAATACAAACTCAATCATAACTAAGAACCAATGATAGGATAAAAAATTAAATAAATACGGAGTGACAGAAAATTGACGTAGTAGAATTGGTTTCCTGGAGATTTGGCCCAAAAAAATAAACGGATATCACCATTCAATGACACAAAAGTATTTTATTAAGCTCATTAAATCTGAAAAAAATAACTTGGATGTCATGCATTACAAATCTACTTGCAAATACAAAACTTCGTGATAAATGAAACATTAATTAGAATCAGGAAAGCTATACAAAATATAAGAGGAAATTCGGCGATCTGTTATTAATATACGCACTTATTAATCTAATGATCAAAATATCTAATGCTTTACAACATTGTGGCTATGATTAAGCTATAAACAAGGACAAAAAGGATCTAAGAAAGTATTTGAGTAATTAATGATGGAAGGATGATGGATTTGAGTCTCAAATCCTACGCTTTCAGAAAAAACTCGATCTCAGATGTCAAGGACGACCGTTCTAACATCGGAATATTCCGAATGTGATCTCTCCCATCATTCCTCGTGGATGGGCGCACATGTGAACAACCCCCACTACACGTCCGCTCCACATTCCTGCGCTCTCAGCCATTTCTCTCACCTGAAGATAATCTGGAGCGCTTCGGAGGGGGAGACGAGGAATGCGTCAGCCGCGCCGCGTTATTCCGGGAACTGTGACGAAGAGCAAGGGGTGGAGGGAGGTGGGCGGTGGAGGCGTTTTTCCCTCCCTCCCCTCATTCGCCAGTCAGAAGAGGGCCCCAAAAGCCAAATCCACCTTCCTTCCCTTTCACACCCTTGACTGGAAATTGGAAAAATTGAACAGGTTTCCAGGAGATTTGGCTTATAAATATTAGCAAACATTCATTCACCACTATGCTATGCATTTGCAAGTAAATTTTTCATACAAGACTTCAAAGTCTTTTTCTCATATTAATATAATATCAGCTTAATTAAATAAGGTAATAAAACTACCATATTATGCCCATAAAGTGAATACAATAGTATGCATACACCTTATTTCTTCGAATATAGATGAATATTTTCACATTTGGCACTTATTATGCTTTTGAGAAATCAATACTTCGTTCACGCATAACCATAGAAAACGCATTTTCATGCCGCTATTTGCCATATAACATACTTCACTACAGGAGGCATAAGCGAATGACGAACCTGGACGATGAAACATAAGTTCCCACGCCAATGATCATATTTGCCCCAATATTATCACTATCTTGCACAGATCGCTTTTAAAGTAATTGAAAGACAATTTATTTCTACTTTCGGCTCGATATATGAGAGTATTTGTAGCGATAATTAATATACCGACACGACCTGGCGGACGACACCGATTGTTTATTTACTTGAGCTGTTGCCCTAACTATACGCCCAAAAATCATCGGACAGCTTTTCTTAGTTTCATACTTAGGTCACAGAGTAGGGATATACAGAGAGGAAAAAACGGCTGAAGGTGGTAATCAGCTCATTGCGCATTTCACCATGCTCTAAATAAGGAAAGGTGGCTTGAGTTGCTATTTGGTTGCTATCGTTGCTATCATTCGCGCTTGACGTGGAGTGTTGTGGCACAATTTATTTTAAATTCCTCCACTCTTCAATGCTTTCACGTAGTGTGCTAGTGTTTTAAAGAAACGTGGAAAATAAAGGAAGTGGAAAATAAGACGAGAAGAAAAGGTTTTGTCTTGTGTTCAACCATTAACTGCAAAAACAATGCGGGCATGACGGAAGCAAAGTTGAGTTTCTTCAGTTTCCCTAAAGACCCTGTGGGTAAGTAATTTCATATTTTTTCTGAGTTACATTTCTGATCGAAGAAACTAAACTTATATTCGAGTATTATTTTGCATGCGAAATGAAATTGTCGAAAAAGTTTAATTATAACTTGTGGTGTTGGCGCAGGTCCAAGGAATGGGTGATTCGATGTCGTCGGTCGGATTTAGAAAACAAGACTGTCAGTTATTTACATAATAACTGCCGGATTTGTGCGTGTGATTTGGCGTTCCTTGCTCTACCTTTATGAGTAAAGAAATAATTAGGCTACTTTGAATTTTAAACCCTCTTTTTTCGGTGGATGGTAAGTCGTTAGCACTATTTGGTTTGAATTTACAGCATAATTTTACTTATTTTCAATATGGCCGCCGTGCGCATTTTTCATTACAGAGAAACCTACGGTACAGCCACCTAATGTCCCCTCTGTATATATCCTTAGGTCCCATTACGCAGTCAGATAGGAAAATTGGCGGTGCACAATTTTCTACGTCATCTTAGAGAACTTGACGACGGAATCACCCCCACCACTTATGTGGGGTCGACAAAGAAAAGCATGTAGGTGCCTCTTGTTATGAAGGGACAGATATGTAGGTTCGACTAAGAATGCGGGCCTTAGATAAAATAATCAAGGTATACGCTTAAAACTTAAAAAAAATGGAAAAGAGAATAGCTTCAGCCGAATGAAATCAGCGAATGCAAAACTCTAAACCCTTCCTAACCCAGAGCTGCTTCTGGGAGAAATCAAATTTCAAGATTTTTCAATTTGAAAACTTGAAAATTTTAAACTCAATGATAATTATCCTGGCATGTAAATATTTCGTCATTAAAATTTACACAACAAAATAATATTTAGTTTAGATATCTCCTGAATATAGCTGAAAGTTTAAACATTTTTGATGTTGCTTGGAAGCAACATTGGGTTATAAAGGGTTAAGGGTCAGTTTGAGAAATGAAAGTGACAAAACTATTCCTTCTATCTATTATATTCCACGCACTCTATAACATATCATGGCAGCCACCAGAGTCACATGTGTACAAACTAGGTAACAAGCAACAATCACTGACAATGAGATGTAATTCACAACTCTTAGGCAACAATCACCTACAATAGTCGAATAATCACATCAACTACCCATATAGCATACCACTAAACAATAGTACATTATCAAAATGTTCGTATGATAAATTGCTCTCTCAAATATTTCATAACAACAAAAACCATTACAAATATTACAAAAGTAGTTAACATTTGGCTACATACAAGATAAAAAAGAAATAAAGAAATCTCCAGGAGTTTTAGAGCTTAAATTCTCTTCCCTGCTTAGAAATCCCGCGCCTCCTAAACACCCCTTCCACGGGCCCCTGAAATATCTCACGGCCCATTCTCGCATCGGATTATCGACGCCAATGGCACCCACCGAAAGGAATCAAGGCTGTCACTACACCTCATAAAATATCTAACAGACTAATGAAACATTCGACCTAATATATAGGTGCTATCTTTAAAACCTATTTCTGAAGACGCCCATAAAATTCTATGGCCAATCGATGTAGGTCCATATTTTAAAACTCCTAAATATTTATTCCTTACTGTGAAATTTACTCCATTAGACACGGAAACCAACTGTTGGAGCATGAATGCAAGTATTCTCAAGACGTAATCAGGAAAAAAGCAAATGAAATATAAATATTTTTCAAATTGAATTTACATTATTTGAGTCAGTAAAATAGGCAAGCTCTACGAGAAGATGACGACCTTGGACAAAAAATTGTAACATCTCCATAAAATATAATAGTCAGCGTCACTATGGCTAATCAAACAAGTGAAACTAAGGCTTAATCACTACGCGCACTCAGTTCACAGGAGAAACTCATCGACCAGGCACTCCAGTCACAGGAGACAATATTTTTTCGCTAAATATCTTTATTCCTGACCATCTTCCCCAATGATGAAAGCTAATCACAAATGATTGATTTAATTTAAAAAAATGAACGATAGAAATAATGACGCCAGAAATCGAAGGCAAAAATACCTCCCTGCAATGTTCTAAATGCTATTGTACCCAATGTGAGATAGGATTTATAATATTAACGTGACAAATGATGAAATGTTTCGAATTCATTATCATTGAGCGCCCGGACTCATGGGAGCTATCTATCGCCTGAACTGTATGCAACCCTAGAGCACAGGAGTTTAACAAATTACCTAACTCGAAGGCGTAAGATGGGGCTTCGTAACACATCGACGACCAACTGCCAGAGCATTTGACCCTCCACTCCAATGAAATATATTACTTGAAAAACCAATGTAATTAAATTAATGCACTTAATTGATTAACAACAGCATATCTGGACGATTATTTAACCGCTCATATATGCATATGGTAGGTATCGTATAACTCCCTATCGTTTAACTTTTCGCAACAAATCGTAATAATTGGAAATTATGTCCATAAAGTTCATTTTAAGACTTCATTGGGCTTTAATAACCACAGATTAAGGAAAAAGAATATACTTTTATGGGTTGTTGAAGCCCAGTAGAAGTGAAAGAACTAAAATAATGAAATACATTTCCCATGAGCCTGACAGAGTCTAAATAATTTGTTTCGTACAAAACGAAATTTCTGGGCGCATGTTCTATTATAACTATAAACAATATAACGCTCAATATATACTTAAAATATTAACATAATGAAACTACGAATTACAATGAAGTACATCTAATTTAAATTTTAATTGATATTAAGTATAAATTGAGTGTAATAGTGGAACATGCGCACAACGCCTTGCGTTCTATGTGAAGCAAATGATTTAGAAACACTGTCGGGGCTATAGAAAATTAATTTTATCCTTTTTAGAACCTAAAAAATTGATTTGAGAATATCGAGTTTAAAGGGAATACAAATACCAATTTTTTTAATGCGTGGAAGTGTTCATATGTAAACAAGTCGTGAAGAATTGGACTTTACAAATATTACATTATAAATTTCCAACCTTATCTTTCTCATTTTTTCGTTTTAATTTCTTCCTCTTTTTCACTTTTCCAACATCACTTCTGCTTCTTTTATATGCCAAAAGAAATTTTTTGTTATGAAACAACATTCTCCATCCTTTTAATGAATCCACGTGCTCGTCGTCGTTTTAATGAAGCGTCGTAACGCTCTCATCGGATTTTGTAGGCAATTTTTTGAACTAATCCCAATATTTAATTTTTGTGATTATTTGATTTCGATAAATGAATAGATGTATGGAAAATACAAAAGTTAGTGTTTCAGACAATTTTAGAGGGGGCCAATTGTATGACCTTTTGTTGCATCTCGTTTCGATCGCCCCAATCATTTGTATAAGTGAGTAAGAGAGCCGGTGAGTGATCGGAAGTGGAATATGGATAATAATGTTTTCCTGCTCTGGCATATGACATACATCAAAGAGAACGCTGAAATTATTTGATTTGATTTATTTCGTTTACCAGGCCCAGATGAGGCCACAATCCGACCCCCTCTTCCTCTGGACCAAGGCATAGAAAGAAAATTTGCACAAAAACTCAATTCCCAAACGTTTGGCTGTTTTTGCTCGATAAATATAGATATTTACATCAAATAATTCCGGTAATTTCACTCAAAATGTCTTGTTAATGAGATATCCTATGGTAATACTTCGGAGGAGCTTTGAGGCCAAATGATAGAGAAGAGATGGTAACGACAAAGAAATACGCTTAAAAGAAGCTGAGAGTAAAGACAATTTGGATCTAATGTAAAGGGAAACATCACGAGGCACATTAGAATAAAAAAACCGACCAATTTTTTAATGATCCGATCGTTTGTTTATTCCCATCAGCATCAGGACTTTATCAAATATATTTTTTAATTGACAAAGTTTCACTACACCTCTGATCCTTTGCTCAGGCCCACATTATACAGAAATGTTGCCATAATGGGATTTTTCTCAAAAAATGAAGTACGATACAGCTAAATTATTGGAAAGTCTTAACCTATCGCCCAGAAAGTTGCCCATAAAGCTGGGGAATTATTTTATGACTCCTTTTCCACTAAAAAAACCTCAAAAACAAGAGAAAAATAAACCGAGATATATTAAACATATTCGGACAAGCATCAATTACTAATGCTAAATTGCGCAGGATACAACTGTCCTGATGGTTAGCCTTCACTATTTCCTACTCCCAAGACTTATTTACATTTTTGAAGAAAAAAACATTTTAAATAACAAAAACAAACTAAATGAAAATATCACAATGTAGATGAGACCTCCTAAGCTAGCGTACTTAATAACAACGTAAGTTCCATTATTAATCACCCAAACAAGTTTATTGTACTTTTCAGAGTTAACTTGAAATCATAAGCCAATAAGGTGATCAATACAAAGGACGCCACATAAGTGAAGTAATGAGAGTGAATATGTCTGTAAACAGTTTTTCTGATAGTTTCATTCTTAAATTAAGCGAGAACATCACCAGCTCGGATGTAACCCAACGCGATTGTAGAGTGGCCCTCTCTCCTCAAATAGATATCATTACGCACGCGACGCTTTAGAGAAAAAATACAACTCGTGAATTACTCATGTTTTCGGGAATATCCTCTGTTCCTTCGATATCAACGTAGAGAAAAACCATGAGTGTTAATGAATTTCATTTGATAGAATTTTATAGTGATTTTCTATCACACCAATTTCCATGATGAGATAACGCTGGAACTTTTTTCATGAGTCGAAATGAGAAAGAGGAATAGTGGGGGAAAAGGATATCACGACATGAAATGCAATCGACCATCTGCAATTTTCGTCACCATTTGAAACCTATTCCCGAGAATTCTTGAAAAACTCGACCTCATAGTTTCACAAAGCTAGAGCTAATTAGTTTATGATTGCAGTGGTCATCATAATTATTGCCGAAGTCAAGAGTAGTACAATAAAGCTAATCAGAGAGGCTGTATTTATTTATTTATCTTCATCACCACGAAAACAGCTCATTGAAGGCCTTTTACAACGAGAGAAGTAACATTAAACAATAACTATCACACACAACCATGCCCTTGATAGGGACAAGCTACCCAGGCGGGACTCGAACCCGCGACCTTCGGTTTGGCAGGCGAGGACTTTACCCCGCCGCCACCATCATGTTTAATCTGGATTAACAACACACGCACATAATTAGCTATTCGGAATGGGCGGAAGTGTTCAGAGACTTCTATTTCCACTGCAAGGCAGATAACTCTCATTTGGCAATGCTCGAGGATTCCAGTCCAGGCAGTCGGCGGTATCACTGCCAACAGAATCTCCCTGCCCTCAGCAAGAAGCGATGTCCCAGGATGCGTGCAAAAAGTAACGCAGAAGGGATTCGAGTAAATTTCACGGCCATCTGAAACCTGCTCCGGCCAGCTCTGAACAAATATAGCCGCATCAGTCAAGGTTCTAAAACATTAAAGCATTATAAAACTGTCTAAACGGGTCGGTTGTGTATGACTTAAGTTTTACCTCGTAAATGAATGTACCCGAAGGTACGGAGTAAATTAGAGTTAGTGCAAGAGTGCAAATAAAAGGGAACCAAGGGTAAAAAAATCCTCTCATCGCGCAGTACTCATTATTTTTTTTAAATAAGGCGAGAAGGAGTTGGCCACTGCAGGAGTACGTGACCATATCGTGTAACTTAAGAGCGGGAGAAAAAAACATCTATATTATTATATATGCACCTCAGAAGTACCTACAACACATTTCGAGTTGATAGAGATTTAGAAGCCTTGCTTCAGAAGAACGAAGGCGCAACCTGGAATAGATAATGTGACCAAAAACGGCATTCAGCTCCATAAATTTCAACCTACAGCCATACCACTCGAAAAGGAATTTAATATCGTAAATTTCTAAGGTAAAAATGGCGTAAATATGATTGATCGGCATATTTACGTGACCGGAATAGACATTTATAAAATAGCTGATTTTTAATAATACAGTAACAGCGACTAGTTATTGTAGCTACCAGTTTCAGATTATTGGAGAGACAGCTACACATGGTGGGAATATAACCTTATGATTCATCGTAACGTTGATTTTACCTAGCATTACACTGATGATCACTCAAATATTTCTCAATTTCATAGTCTAGTGAGCTTCATATTCATTTCTCGCGGCACGGCGTCGAGGTAATCTAAATTATCATCAACGAAACTGATAAAGAATCCCACTTCAAAGGCACAAGCGAATTTAAAGCCTTGCTTCACGTACTCCGGATATTTTCGTTGCGGCAATTTAACGTTACCATCCTAAAAAATCTAAGGCTGACACACACGGCGGTAAAATTACCGTCGTCGCGCCGCGGTACAGTCGGGAGGAATCCATAAAACGTGTCTAACGTGAAAAAACTAGTCCTGGTTCTGCTTATTTTTTCTCCATAATGGTTATTGAGAAGGTTAAATTATGTTAGACGGTTAAAAACGCGGTCTTGAAAACGAAGGTCGCAGTGATGAGATTAATGGTTGACGAGTTCATGTTGGAAGATAATTTTACTGAAATGTTAAGTCATTTTAATATTTTTTCCCCAATTTCATTCACCTGACAGGTTTCAACGTATCTCACGTCATTTTAAAGAGTTTTTTCCCTATTTATCAAACACATTATCATCCTTCCGTATCCAAAGACAGCACATAAAATTGGGGGGGAGGGACTTTTATTAAAGTTATTTTTATGAAAACTTGTACGAATTCAGAAACTCATATTATGCATTAATGGAATACACGGCCCAAACACCCCGTGTAGGAACAACCAACGAACAAATCAAATAACCTTAAGACACAAGAATTATTACATGCCTGAAAGTAAGAACCTTAAGAAACAAGAATTCTATGTACAAACACTTGGTTTCAAAGAGATAAATTTAATGAAAAAGTTTCAATGAAGACAAATCAATACAAATAACATTGAATAATTATACAGGTAATTCAAGTTACTGCGGATTTTATTACCACACATGACGCTGGTATGATTTTGCACTCCAGTAAAAAACAGTTACGTTTCCATAACGCAGAAGAAAATTTCCGTTAACATAATGAATTCATCAACTTAAAAAAGTTCATCAATTTTTGAAAATTTTCCATTGAGAGAGAGAGAGAGTTTGAAAAATATTACATTCCTGCATTATTCCGTTTTCATATTCTCCGCCTATTTCTTCTGATATTACCGAGTAAATATCGACGGCCGAACACATTTTCGCAAATGAGCTGATGACGTCAAGCGCTCCTGTCGAGCGGGTCACCGCTTGTCAATAACCTTGGGGTCTCGCGTGATTATTAATACTCAGGGATTCCATTCCTCAACGTCGCCAACTCAAAGAAATGGGCAGAAACTTTTCCGTTTTATAATTTTAAACAGAATGACTGAAATAGAACGAAGTTTTTCATCGAGATATATCTTTCGCGTCCTTCCGACGATTTATTTACATGAATGGCGAAGGTATTCATATCTGAGTTAACGACATTACCGGTAAAAAACGGAAGGCGAGTAAAATACGAACTTTATTCCAGGAAATGCAAATATAAAGTGCAATCTCATAAAGTTTTAGAAACAGAATGCTCCATTACGTTGAAATCAAAAGCAAATTCCGTTATTAATTAGTAAGGGGAGATAAAACTTGTCTATCGATCAGATGCATTTATGTTACTTAATGGGCATAAATGAAAAGCAAACGGGTTCCATCAACAGATTTCGAGGAGAAGCTATGTAATTACTGCCAATTCTATATCCCTCACATCCGGACCAACGCTGGACTAGCAGCCGGACATCCGGTCCAATGACGCTGCTTAGATATGATTCAGTGACCTGAAACGGGACGATAGCAGAGAGGAGAATATCAAGGATAAGAAAATTATATTGAAGGGAGAGCAAGAGTTACGTGCCCTCATCCCAGTGAGAAAAATAGAAATCGAAGAGATGAGCTACATAATTTGATAAAATAGTTGAAGTATTTGGTAATGCGCATCATTTAAAATGATGAGTGAAATATACGTAGCGCCAGAACCAGATTCATTCAGTGGGATACTATATGAATGAGGAAAGGAAGTTTTACAATAGTTCACGTAGGATATGATAAAATGCCATTATAAACTGCAGTCTCCAGATCCAAGGTGGAAAATAGATCTTCCATCTTTTATGGGAAATGATGGATTCTTTGCGAAAAAACGTTTCGACCCCAACACTGACGTCAAATTCGCTGCGCCAATATTGCGCTACTCACATTTAGACAGACTTCTATGTGAAGGGAATTCGCAAACTTATGTCCCAGTGAGTTGCAATAATACTTAGATAAATAAGGAATAGAAAAAATCATTCCCTGTTAACCATTGGTATAAATTAATTGTTCTGCGTAAGCTATTGAAAGACCGTGGCACGTCACCTAGAGTGTTTAAATACTTGAAAGTAGTAGGAATTTCATAGGGGGGGAGGTGCTAACCGTGCTAATTCGAGGGACCAGACGGTGTTGTGAGAGAGAGCAATAGTGGTAGATATGGGGGAGAAGTAGGAAGGAGTGGGAGGACTTCAACCTGACAGCATTGTCGCGAGAAAAAGGAATTTCAAGAGGGGTAAGAAAAGCCTTGTATTGAAGCAGAAAAATATACGCATGAAAACATGACGAGATTCGTTGATTTTTGAAGGAATAGCACTGAATGCTGCATAACACATAGCTAGTATTCGAGATATGGTTAATTGGGAAAATGACGAGGCTCTCCCCACAAAAGGAGATAATTCCAGCAGTACCACGGTTATTCCATGGAATCAGCGATCCTTAGGGATCTAAACGAGAATATTATGCTATTATAATTCTCCATTACTTCAAGCAAAGATTTTGGATAAATGTTTGTTCACAGTTTAATTGCAAGGCGCCTCCCACGACTAGGAAATAATAAAGGAGGTAAGCATAAAATACATCACCTAATCTAAAGGCGAGAAAATATCGCTCCATTGGTCTGACAATGCCGTAGCCTGCATTTTGCCGGGAAACAAATTCTAAACAAACAAAAAATTCAAACTTTGAGTTGTATATTGAAGGAGTGCCTCACATAATATCTACTCTCCCCGGTAGCTCATCCCAAATTTTTTTCCGACATCTTTATATCCGCCTCCGGCTGCATCAACAATAGATTATCGGAATAAATCTAGGTTTCCATTTCAAACACATTCATCCCGAAACTAGTTTGGTTGCGGTTTGCGTATCGTAAAATTAATGGAACGATATGGAGTTTGGCCTAATATTTTGAAGAAAATAAAAGACATTGCATCGGAGGAGAAAACGAACAGATACACGTAGCAAATCAGGTTGGTAATAGCACACGTATGGAGAAACACGTAAACTATTCCTAGTCGATGGAGGGTCTTGCAACGCCCTCGGTCGGCGAGTTTGAAAATTAAATGCTCTTGTGACTATATCCCTCTCTTCTGGTTTCCCCACCTCCCCCCTCCCTCTGGACTATTCCTGCCCGAGCGGGAGGGGCGACTATTTCGGATGGCACACGACCTTGGCGCCGCAGCCGAATGAAGGAAGTCACCTCTCCTACAATCCACCCGCAGCATCCGAACGGGAGCAGCGGGGGTATTTTTCCGTTCCCCCCTTGGTCACGCCGAGGTTCTGGCTCCGGCCGATAGGCGAAGTCGCGGTCGGAGTGGCCGCTCGCGGGTGAAGAGCTGCAGCGCCTCCCGCCGCGCCTCTCAGCAACCTCAATCAATCGAGGAACACTGCGGCGCGAGTTATGCATTTGGGCAAGCAAGGTGTAAATCGACGTTACGACCATAAAATGCACCATACACATCCACATTCTATGGTAGCACTGTTTCCAAACACAACTTTAATCCTAAAGGCTGTGAACATGAGATTACGAGACTTACACACAAATGCAAAGGATATACTGTGAAAAAGGGAAAACTGCGCAAGCTAAATTAGGCGCAAAAGTCTCTTTCAATGCCTTAAATCACCCGCGGTGTAAGCGAATTCCACATAACCAGACAAAAAATCATACTCAATTTGACACAATATTAACCACATTTTGATTTCGTACCTGACAAACACAATAAACTAGCCTTTTAGTAAATTAAGCCCTATATCTCAACGTATTTCAGAATTTGAAAATATTAGTGAATCATAGAAAGGCACCATTAATTCATTATTACCATAAAAACAATAATACATAGAGCTTATCATGAATGGAATTCTTAATAAAGAGAGGAAATTAAAATTATTTAGAAAATTCCTCCCAAGTAATGGTCGTAATTGAGAATTTTAGGGTACCCTCCATTTTTCGAACATTTGGTGACATTATTTACCATCATTGCTGGAATTTGCCCTTTAATGAAAAAGAAATATATATACTTCGCTTGAGGATTATTTCCCGTAAATACTAAAAAAGGAACCAGAAAAGGAGTAAGTCTGACAATTTTCTCACGCCGAAATTAAAAAGAAGTTTTGGGCAGCCCTAAACATTACCTACTTCCTCGGTTAACACCATAAGCCATTAGAATGTAATAACTTACGTAAATTACTATTAAGTGATAATTTAAAACAAAAGATTCATTATCTGGAGTTTCCTTTCTTAATACGACCTTATGAAATTACTTTTCGTTGGAAGGGGTAAAATAGTCTTAAAATTAAAAGCGTGTTGGCAATGTGCGAGAAAAAATATTTAAATGAAGGGCTACCAAATAGACAACGACCAGCTTGCAATACTTGTCTTTTTATTTGTACCGCACACTCCTCCATGGCACTTTTAACAGTTACTTTTTTTAGGGCAATATTTAAATGGAAAGGACTTTATTACGGATCTTATTTAATGAAATAGAAATCATTATTGAAGCCTAGAAAAGACTTATCGAATAAAAGCGAGTTTAGGTGGAGCGTGGAACACACATGAATCACGAATTAAACAAAAGTACTGCATGAAACAAGCCACGAGCTTGGTCAAGGTTTAACATGGAGGCAAAGAACTTTTTAACTTTATATATTATTTATATTTCCAAAATCGAATGATCAGGAATTCAAGTTAACAGATTTTTAATCTCAAGTGTTTACTAGTTGAAGTCTGAGTAGTGACAACTGCATAAAGTGAAAACGAAATAGGAGGTTTACCTGAGGCTTGCCATAAGGTCAAAAAGGATATCGGCTACTAAACACATCAAAGTAAGGAATCAATAACATCATTGTTTATTTTCCATTCCGTCTCATGGAATAGTACACTTTAATCCAAGTGAAGGTTTTCCGATTGGAACTTTTAAGATAATGCCATCTCACAGAGAATCTCAGCTATTTTCTTTCGCGATGTTACAAAACAAAAACAGGAAACGTTCAACTCGACAATGTGACAGAAAAATGTATTATAAAAATAAGCATGAAGTAGTAGCGCGTCTTGCGAACGCAAAATGAACCCAGAGGAATTTGATGATTACTAAGATTATGACATCTCCAACGAACAGCATCGCACTCTTGAGTCTCAAGATGGGAAGCCGTTCCTCTGAGCACCACACCATCGTGGTCACAGTCAAAAGGACCGCAGCACCGGCGCGGCGGCAGCCCCGTTGGCAGCGGCGTGCGAGCGCGTAATGGATAGCCGCACGACCCGCATTGCCCTTTCGAGCCCTTGGGGACGAAATCGCTTTTGCACGGTTTACTTTTGACGATCATCCAGGCTGAATCACTCGAGGTGAGTGCCCCCGGATATTCGCTCACAGTTTCTCACGCATCCCATGGGGAAAGTTGTGAGCAAAATGCTCCACCAGCACATTTTAACCATTGATATCATGCTCTATTTTTGTTGGGCTCACAGGAAAACATCAGGCGAAGTATTCTTTATTTTGAATACGAACCACATTATCAGGTCAGTTAGACTGAAACGATTAGAGAGATGCGTCATCGAAAGGACAGGCTAGCGTTTCGCAGCGTCTACGAGCAGTTAGAGGCCACTATAAAACTTAAGAAAAATTGAAAAATTACCAACGCACATAAAATATTTTCATAAACACATAATGCCAGACTAATGGATGAACGTCTGAAAACCTCTGACCCGTGCCACTTAAGGCTCCTAGCGTCAATTAGGGCCTTGTGAAGAGCGAAAATTACATTCCCATATTGTTAGATTGCGGAAAAGTTTTGATTGGCGAAAAGGTTCAAAACTAAGAAATATTTTACACATCGGATAATATTTTCCAATCGTGCAAAGCCTAAGAAAATTCTGATTGGCGATTTTTACGGATTCTTCGAAAATTTTCGAAGTTTTTGCAATGTTATATTAGTTTAATATCGTTGTTACTATTACATTCAAAGTGACACTTTCGCTTACTATATGGCATCGTAAGTACGGTATTAGTTAATGATCATGGTCCATTTGGATCACAGATAAGCACATTGCCTGGCCCGCCAAATGGCAAAATAGCAGATTCTTTGGGTTTGGGAGGATGGCCCTAGTGTGTATAGAAGTTAGTATTGGCTATTGTCCAATTGGCATTCCATTTGTACTCGGCGTCGATTGAATTCGCCTACTTGTAAATTAAATGTACACATGACCACAAAAACAGTCCTCAAGTTGTGATATAGCACCGTTTTTTCCCTATCAGTGTTAGAATAATTAACTACATACCCTAAAACGCCCACGTCAAGTTCATGTCCAGCAACATTATGTATTATAAGTGTCTGTGATTGATTAGACAAAATATCACCGGAAATCACACAATGACTCCAATTTTTCTTATTATATCTCTACACTATCCAAAATATATTATTCTAAGAAATAAGGATCCTGGATTGCATTGTGGCCCTCAATATCATCCGGAAATGAGAATTTTCTTCGTTAGATTGCCAGTCTCGGTGACTATTTTTGTATTTTAACTCTTGAGATTTTAGCGTCATTAACGAAGAAGATTGGATGTTAACATCGTTTACCAGACACCACACCACACACAGACGTGAAATTCGAAGGTATGTGGTTAGTTGCAATAAAATTATGTATACAACAATGAAATATTACTCCGCCCTTCAAAAAGGGAAAGTTTTGTTCAAATCCCATCTTAGCTTCATCTTAGGCCCTTTGGAAGTATAATTTTGAATTTTTTTTTGTACCAAATTAACATCATTATCCATGACCTTTGATTTAAAAAATCTACAACGGTGATTGCATTTGCAAAAAATAAACTATGCGACTGAATCAGGTATTCTCGCAATGAGGCATCGATCATGGAACACAACATTTTTGAAATCGCAGACAGATTTATTTTGGTGGGTGAAAATAGAAAATGTATAAGATTAACAAACGAGAATGCCACGGTTTTGAATCATATGTAATTTATAAGCGTTCGTAGCAAAATTCCGCCAAAAGTTCCGCGAAGCGCGCGAAAGAAACTTTTGAAACATGACATTGAGAGTCAGAGAAATTGGTCAATCTGGGAAATCTTCCAAGCCTTATTTCGTCGTCCTTGCTTTACTACTGCAAACTGGTCGACTCGGCTAAACCAGGAGAATAATTTACATATTAGACGCTTCGTCCTTCAAAAGGCTGTCTTCATAACTAGATCGGCGGGGTATTTAGGAAAATATTCTCTCAATCAATCGGCAATGCGGAACATTAAAACGACAGTAATATTACTTCGTTTAGTAAAAGATAAATTAAAATGTGTAAGGCATACAAAATTAAAAGCAATACAAATGTCTGCAAAGATTACTAGCGTGATGAAATTTATCATGCATAAAATAACTGAAAATATGCTCTATGAACAGGATATATGTGCTGTATTTTAAGAGCAAATTCATACGAATTACCTGTCATATATTCTCTAGGTTCTGGACCAGGTAACTGATAAAAATTACCGACAGCGGACGAAAAGAGTCAAGATTTTGGCGAGATTAAATTTCCATTCCTACAGGTGAGAACTCCTTGTAGAGTGCTATTATTCGATTATGGACTGATTCCGTTAAATAGTATTACGACATGTGACGAAATGACCATAATTTAGGTACTTAATAATCTCCTGTTGTCATCAACTCGATGAGTGGGTCTGATGATTCGACCAAACACAGTGTTATGATGGATACCTATTCCCACCCTAATTAAAAACTGCTTTGTGCCGTTTTATGAACGTACTTTTTTAGTCTAGCCTTCCCGATATCAAATCGTAAAACCAACGAATGAATAAGCCGATTAACTCCCTTTAATAGCTCACTACAAGACCGACTCACTACCATCAGCACAGGGCAGTCTAATTTAAGTTTCCAGGGTGTTGAGCAAGACATTATTTTACGCGATAGAATCATATCTCTCGTACTTATTTAAAGCAAATTTTATGGCGAGTAATTTTGGAGAATAGAAACTTCCGATAGAATAAAAAAGCAATGATCGGTAGTATATTCATTTCCATTTAATGTTTTGGTTTCCTATAAATGGTGCTCTCTCCTGTCGTTTATTTTATGCGAAAAATATTGTCATCTATATAGCATAAATGACTAAACTGCGGAAAAAAAGGATTACATCTTTTAGCGTGGTCCACACCCAGTACTTATTTTTTCGACGAAGATAAAATAATTCAAGCAATCTAATCCACCAACGGAAAAAGGGATGCTCTATTTTGGAGCACTTGTTTTTGTTTACCTTTACCACAGCTATGACGCTCCAGGCAGGAATTGACGAGCGGATAAGAATATATTTCCGAATACCCGTGAGAGAACATTTCGCTTAAATGCACTTGAACCTCACACCCTTTGGACCAGAAAGTTCAAGCAGCTCCGATAGCAGCTCATCCCACGTAACGTACAAAATAGGCCGTAGTTACGCTTCTTTAATTTTATACCTTACTTATAATGCAATGCCAGGTAGCTACTGAAATGTTTAAAAGGATATAAATTAATTTTTTATGCTGACGATATATTTAGCATACATTTTACTGCTGAACGGCATAGGGTAAATATTATCAGCGGCTTATTACTACATTAAATGATGCAAAACTTAAGCCCATTCCTTCGCTGGACGCGTATTTTGAATGTAATTAAACCTTGTACGGACCAGCGAAAGAATCAATCCGAAAAAGAAGAGAGGGGAATGAATAATGACTATAGTATATAAAATAACAAATGTTGCACGATCAAATTTAAAAGCAACGATTTCTTTTCGAGAGGATGACATGAGAATATAAGATACCGAGACAAAACAGATTCAGAGGATAGGCAAGAGCCCATTCCAAAAATCAAGGATAAAATTCTTCGAGGGCAACAAGTTCAACGAGCTAATTCGTCACTATACAAGAGTTAACTTCGCTTGGCAAAATATTTTAGCTCGACGCTCGAGAAGCCCCTGCAGCAATGAATGGTTTTCGGCGATGCCTGCAGCTTTTCGGCTTGGGTTAACCGAGTTCACGAGACAGTCTATTAGTCTTCCCACCGCCCTCTTGGCCCTGGCCTCGCCTTCGGTCGGAAACCTTTCCGCTATCTCTTGCCAACACTCACAGACACACACAGACTTTTTTCCCCTGGGCTCCTCGCCATAGACACCTCCCCGCACCCATCACACACAACTCTCCCCAGGTAATTAAGTGCCGCAAACGCCCAGCTCGCCCAACACTTTTCGTCGCCCAAAAACTAAGCAATCACCATCACAGACTCTCTTCCAATAACTCAAATGGCATCAATAGAAAATTCACGTTTTTTTTATGAGTTGACCTTTTCACCAGGATTCAGAACTTTAGATAGCACTCACGGTTTTTTAGTGAAAAGAAAAAATCCTTTTGGTGAGTTGTGGCTAACAAAATGTTACCAGAACACCTTCCCGGATTAGGTGAAATTCGGATGCCTAAGGCTTATTCCGGGGTGAGATCTACCCTCACTTATTCAGACCAAACTAAGGGCTGAGGCAGTGTGTTTTGCTTCAAAGCTCTCGTTTATTAAAAGCCACTTATATTAAAGGGAATATAATGGAATTTGAGAAATAATTACGCGAATTTCGCCTTTATTATTCAGCAGACTGCTTTAGAGGTAACTCATTTCTTCTCATATCCATTTCAAGAAAGGGGGGGTCAAAACAGCGTCACTAACTTTTCGAGAGATCAAGCAAACTTTCAATTTTTTTAACGAGTCACTGACTCAATGAAAATCATTTTAATGGGGCTAGAGATGTATTTTGGAATTGATATAAGAGTGTGAAATTTACGAAGTTACACCAAGATAGGATCAAAGCAAACGACCCAATAATAAAAATCTGAGAGTAAGTACTGATTCATATGGAATGGTCAACAGAAGACGTATCTGCAAATAACTACATGAGGCTTCAAATTTCATTTTTCTTGCCATCAAAAATTAGAAAAAATCGAAAATAAAATCACAGATGACACTCATAAACCGCTAAAGTCTTATCTTAAGGAAAGTCAGCATAAACAAGGATTGAAATGAATGAATGCAAATTCTGCAAGAATTAAATGAATAGAAGTTACAAAGTACCACTGATGCTATGTAGGAAATCATAAGGTATTTAAAACGCTTCCTTAGGAGATTTTTTTTACATAAAATACAATAAAATAAAACAAAATTACAGGAGTAGCTGAATTATAGCCTTACATGAGTTTTTCTCTCTATTATGAGGCTGAAACCGGCCGCGGTAGTGTAAATGACCAAACTGAATGAACATTCGACTAGGAAAATCCATGGCCACGGGAGATGACGGCTGCTACTACATGGACACGATATGGCTGAAATCTCCTCCATTGAGGATCGCGAATGAAAGCCACAATTGTTCATGGCCGCGGAGTTATTTTCAACACTCTCGGTACTCCCGCCTTAGTCAAGCACCCGATTCTTCGCGATAAAGAATCTTTCGCCACCCCTGAATTGCGGCTCAATGCTATCGGATTTCGCCGCGATGGAAAAGCGTGTGCTCTTCGTATAAATAGATCGGCCGCTGGAGTGGAAGGGTGCGGGATGCGGACGCGCCGCGCCGCGTGGGAGTAGGGGAGCAAAACACCATCGGCCCCTCGGGAGAGACTATCTTTCTCGATATGTGGGAGAGAGAGAGCATTTGGCAGAATATTAGGAGGTGGGGAAGGGACAGATAGGAAATAATAGTGGAGGGGGAGGGCGGCCAAGCGTCAGAGTAGTGTCCTCAGTTATCGAGGAAATGCACGACCAGCCTTGAGGTGTCAGCGGGCCAAAAAAAGCAAAAATGTTTTTAAGACGCGCTCTTCATTGATTATGTCCTCAGTCCCAGCATTAGCTTTTCTAAAATCAAGCAGTAATACTTGTAAAACATATAGAAAAATATCAACGAGGTAATACACAAGAAATCAATTAATATCTATGAATTTCACTGAGAAAATGAAACTATAAATGATCCCACAATCTTGGTAGATAAAAATGTTCTAAACCGACCCTCCGCGCCACGTAATTTTTGAAACTTTTGACGGTCACCATAATTACGAAAAAAAATTCTGGGGCGGAGCACGTACGGCCAGAAGACTTACTCTAAATAGATAATATTGAACGCAAAAGAGAAGTTCATATGGAATCGCTAAAACTTTTTGAACCGAAAATTAAGCATAAAAACCTATGGCATTACAACATCGAAAGTAAAAATGGAATATTGCAATGAAAGGTAGTTGCACTACCGTAAGTGTCGAGGTTCCACTATGTCAAGCTCAAATCCGTTGAACGTATTCGTAAAACTCGAATCTTGTTGAATCAACTGATTGACGAAACAGCAAGAATTTTTAATTTTATAAAATAAAAATTAATACTTTTAGCTTTAAAAAATTGATGACAAATTTCAACCAGCCAAAGAAAAGTAAAAACGAAATATCGTGAGATTGACAAAGCTTAGCATTTTTCGGGGTGAATAGTGGACAGGGTGCTATGAGATTCACTGTAGGAGGTGGCACTTAGTTGGTTGGAGAGCGTGAAGCGAGGCTGCTGGCTTGGACAAGGAGTGGTTTACGCATTTGGAACGCTTTCACAGCATTTCGGAATGATGAATACGTGTGCGCTGGACATAATTCACCGCCACCTTTAAGCAATAATCCTTAAAGAAACACAGCGAAGAACACAACCTCGCGGAAATTATTTCCAGGAAACATAGTTAGCATATAAACATAGCCTCCTGTTCAAGGACTAATGATTACGCTGCATTTGCACGGTCATGGTGTCCTTGAAAAATTATCACTGGGCAGGTCAGACCTATTTAAAAAAATTCAATAGGACATAGTGTTGATAAAAACGCGGGAATTTTATTCGCAGAGTCTTTTATTACGATTATAAGAAATTTTAAAACAAACGACAAAATTATACTGATGTAATCATTATTTCAAATAAAATAAATGATTTTAATAGATAATGAGAAAAAGATAATTAAACTCCAATAAATCGAGGGCTGTTTTGTTTTGCACACTGATAATATATAACTGAAATAGAATATAGAATATATCTCAAATATTCATTAGCCGAGTGAAATGCAGCAGTCTAGCGAGGATCAACTACAATTTTAAGAAGTCAGAAGAAACACTAGATTCCCTTTTAATTGACATTATTAGTGCTATTGTAAACTATCACCATGGTCGCGTCTGTTATTGCCACCAGTAAAATTAACGAATTACCTTCGGGCAAATGAGGAGCGATTCAGCTGGTACGAGTAAAAACGGGTCTTTGAGTAAGTTGCAGATGAGGTGGCTGCCTAGAAACAGATTCAAGGTAATTTAAGTATACTGGCACTAGCCATGGTGATACCTCTATGGAATTATCCGTAATGCATAAAGTGTGCGAAAAATCCAGACAAAAATATCATTCGCCTTGACCAGAATTCTTTAGAGAACAGTTTAGTACGCTTCGAAGAGATAGACCAAGATACATGGTGTAGCTGAAAAAGGAATGCTATCGATCAAAGTTCGAAACTCTCGATTTACAAAGCACAAAGTTCACATACAGCTCGCCACATTCTTTCAAAAAGCCATACTTTAATGGCAATTTGATGATCCGGAAGGATGTGGGCGACAGATAAGCTTTTCAACAGATATCACACATTAAAGCGGGTAACGAGCATTTGAATAAGTTGTATTGAATGGGAATATTCTCTCTAGCGTGCCACAGATTTTGGAAACCGAAATATGGAAAAAATGTCTCAGCTGTTGGAATGACAGATGTATGAATTAATCCACTGAGCAAAAAATGCGAATTCATAAATATTAAAAAAATAAAACGGCATCACATCTTCCCTAAGCCATCCCCAAGGAAAGTATTAATAATGACATCTTTCAGCTATCTAATGAAATGAACTCTCGATTTGAAATTACTTAAATGTAAATGACCGCAGATGGCCTAATACCAAATTTCACGAAAAAATTATTGCGCTCAATTCTGACTTACGGAAATACAGAAGAAATTTTCGCTCCCTTTATTGATGTCTCTTCATAATATGGATAAAATGTTAATGAAGCACCCCAGAACATTACTGTGAAACCAGAATTCAATCAAAATTGAAGATATTCGAAAAAAATGGCCATCTGTGGTTTTAAGACATAATTTAAAATTGCTCAATTTAAATCATCATCGCTCATATCAAGTTCGATAAGCAATTCTTAAGAACACATTGGACATTAAAAATCATTTTTACATCATTTGACGCGAGAACAGTATTAAAGGAAGCAAAGAAAACTTATAAAACGAAGGAAAAGGAATGCTAGGATTTTGGTGTTGAAAAATCTTTTTTCTTTTCATTACCATAGGAAGTTCTGAAAAAGTTCCGAAAATGTGTTATACTCAGTCGAAACCCAATAATATACTAATGAGCAGAGTTATTATGGCGGAAGTATATTATGTAAAGGGAGTAAATTATAAAAATAGTTTTATATTCACAATGGACTATGAATCAAAGTAAAATTAATAGCTATATATTGTAAGATAGCCGATTTTTCAGGAATAACTATATGCAATTGGAGTTAACTGAAAAATTAAGAATGTGAGATCCTAAAACTTCCTACCCTAAAACATCAAAATTCAAACAGTTGAAGTAATTTTTCACACATTTTAAGAGGAATTAAAAAGTGGAGCAAGTGGAGTCCATAGTGAATATTATATAATTTTTATAATTTACTCCCTTTATATCATATACTTCCGCCATAATAACTCTACTCATTAGTATGTTCTTGGGTTTCGACTGAGATAATCCTCCCTTGTGACACACTTTTTAAGAGGAATTAAAAAGTGTGAAAAATTACTACAGCTGTTACTATGATTACTATCGATGAAATTCCACAAAGAGAGCTCGTCAACAATCAATCGAACAGGTTACGTTTAGTACGTAAAGAAAGAATAGCTAGATGCTCAGTTCACCCGAAAAAACTTATTTTCTAGCGTTTTGCGAGTAACGCGCGGCGTAAATAACCTTGAATTGCTTGTAGTAGTTGCAACACTTGCACTAGGTGCCTTAATAATCGCCCGGCTAAGGGCCCACTTACTTCATGCACCTGGGTCTAGGACTAATTTATTATTTTGCGCTCGCTCCTGGGCGAGTTTCCTGACTTTAAGTTGATAGGTAAGCATTCTCTCGTGAATGTCACGAGCAATTAAATTCACGTGGCTCCTCGCTCTCAGCATAACAAAGAGACAGCCACTTTCCTTCTCATACGAGATGAGCTAATAAAGAGCGAAAAGAGAGTGAATTTTTGTTTTATTATGGACGGGAAAGACTTCCTAAATCGTGAACCAGGAGTGGCACGGGTTCGAAGGATTCAAAAGATCATCGGCGACGGTTCCCGCTCACTTCCTGTTTGGAGAAGAACTCACTCAATCTACTGCTCCAGCTTGGCGCTCTATTTAAGAGGGATGTTTTCCGCTTTGGCCCATCTGTTGGTCAGGTGACTCATACGCGGTATTTAACATCCTCTTTCCGCTCTCCATAATCAGTTTTTGTCCAGGTGTGGGCTTTTCAGTTCAAAAAGAGGCACGCCATATTCTAATTGAATTTCCAAAAGAACTGATTCTGCAGCACAAAATGAACGACCTGAACGCTACAAGTTAATCTAGAACATCAATTGGCTTACTTGGAAAAACAGATCTCAAACATTTCACTCCGATACTTTTCTTCTCGATCCTCATAAAAAAACAAACAATATAACGTAACTCTTAGGCATTTAGATGCTTTCTGCAAATTACTGCGAGTACCGCGGTGGAAAAAAATTGGGGAACCACTACAAAAGCTTTATCTAGTGGGCAATGTGTGCGGGAATGTTCAAGTATGCATAAAAATTGAAGTTCGCTGGCTGCAATTTGTTTATTATAAAAATTATTGCCCTCCATACCAACATCGGCAGTTGCTTTTGAGAGGGTAGGATATAACTCCAAAATTTCGATAACTATACGTAGTGCAACCCTCCAGAGGCCGTATTCTGTATCTCCAAACCAATCGGTGCGGCACCGATTCGTCGGGTGGGACGTCACTCCGACTCCCGGCAAGCAGTGGTGCGATTCTGTACGAACCCGATCGGTGCGGCACCGACGTGAATGCGGGAGATCGTCGGTAGCCGTACCGACACCAGAAAGGTGTCGATACGGCCACCGACTAGTGGGTTTCGTGAATTCCCCCGTGCGTATTGTACGTTTTATTTTGTTTTCCCCTAATCACCGAGTAAATAATGAGGTTTTCCACCATGTTATGACTTTCTCTCATTTATTTTATCACTTTCACTCGCTTGGAATAGGCTTTATTTCACTCTATCATCATTTATACCCCTTGACATAAAAAATATATTTTTGATTACATATGAGTTTTGCCGAAATGTTATCACTTTATATTATTTGTAATAGGCAACTATATATTAAAATTTTATCGTCATCTATTGATTCACTTGATGGTAAAAGAAGATATTTGTTTATAAGTATGAGGTTGGCCGCAATATTATAATTTTCTCTCACTTGGAATGCGCAACTTACATATATGTCACCCAATCACAATTTCTTTATTCCCTTGTCATTACACTTCTTTTAATTACTCCCAGCTATATATATATATATTTTAGAACAAATTCCTTACTTGTTCCTCTATTATAACATTTACATTTGCATTTTAATCCTACTTTCACATTCCATGGCATGTGATTTTCGTATGCAACGATGCCAATGGCATTGCCTTCCGTTGATAACATTTAGACGGAACTTACTTAATAACAAATATATTACCAAATCATGAATAAATAGCAATATTCGGTACCAATATTTAATAAGGAGAAAATACCATCTCAAGGATACTTTCAGTAATTCATTCCAGCAACAACAATATCCATCACATGCAAACTATATTTCGATGCTTTAATATTGTTTCCTTCGATTCTGTAGGCAGACCAATACTACCACACATTATATAAGTATTGTTAACAAGTTACCCAATATCAATTACCTACCTTAATCTAACAATAAGTCGTAATTTCCGCAAATGAAAAGATTTAAAACAAGGAAAACAAACTGCGTACCAATGAGTCTTCACTTTTTCCTACCCTTCTTTCATTGGTGTTGACACGTCACATGACTTCTAACTTCGGATATATTCGGTTTTTCACTGTTTGGGAACGAGGGTTTTGAAACCGACGACCGTACAGAATCGCTGGAAGTGCCGTCGTCGGTACTGAATGATGTCCAGTCGGTGGGCTTGAAAGGGAAACCAATCGGTGTGGTACCGACGAAATACAGAATACGGCCCCAGGACCCGATGAAAAAATCTATAATGACGTTTTGTGATGATGAATGCAAATAGGATCCCTCCTTTAGACTGATAAGGAGATGAATACCTATCTAACTTCGAACTTTTCATAAGCGTACACATCTCATCGGAATATACTTGAATGTCGTAATCTGAAATGAAAGTTTCTGGTGGGATACCACGGCGAAATCGATTAAGACAGGGAGGAGCCATTGGCTGAATCCACGTCCTCAAAAATTAAGAAAAAACTGTGGAAAATTTAGTATTGCTTACGTTACTTTCACACAATCTGAAATTAATACTGAGCCATTTTGACTGACCACAAGAGCATCAGAAGCTTCTCATGAAGTGTGGATAGTGAAAATGTAAATGGAAAAAAAGGTCTCGCAGCTGCAACGGAAACACAATGGTGGACAATTATAAAATTAATTCATATGAATAAAAGATTACATTACGCAACAAAAGAACTTATATCAAACAAAATCAAGATAACTCGTAGGTATTACGATGCTTTAAGCTGCTGCGTGTAACGCGATGGAAAAAACCGGGTGAACACTAGAAAAGCTTTAGGAACTTTTAAGTATGCATAAAAAAATGAAGTTAAACTGATGAAATTCTTCCCTTGAAAATACCTACCTCAGTAATCAATTAAGTATTTCATGAAAGTGATGCGCCCGCTCCCAGCGGGCTTCCCCCGCTCTTTTCAATGCAGGTCCACAGAGGGATAGGCGCGTTTCTAATTTTAAAATGTAGAAAAAAAGGCAGGGTCTTATGTACAAATTTAATTGGAATGTTCATGCACAAATTGAGGTCAGAGGACCTCTTTAGACACAACATTGAAAGTCATTAGTCAGTCACACTATCCTCTGTTAAACGAACATGATGACTCATACTTCCGTACCAACAGGAGATTTGTATGTGGAATCAGCCGCATTTTAATAAAAGTTATGCGCCGTATTTAAATAAGTTTGTGCGCCGTTAACGTCAGGAATTTTTACCGTTTTTTTAAATAATTTAGAAACCAATTTTAGGAAATAATAGCAATATTTAGGAAGTAAGATATGCCATCGCATGTTCTCTGATAAATTCTGTGCATTTTGGTACCTCATTTGTAGAGTTCGGTTGCGTATAAGTTGAGAAAAAGGTAGAAATAATATAGAAGATGACTTCCATGAGAAGCTTGATGGACTAGAAAAATCCCACGAACGCGAAATTAAGCAAAAGATAGTTTCCCAGGTCGGCGAAACCCCCAATAGAAGGTTAATGCCACGGGGGGGAGACTGATGATATCAGCCGAGTATCGAAATTGAAAAATGACGCTAAATTGAAGAAGAAAAGGCAGATTTCATTCAGTTTAACTCCAGACAATGGCAGTAAAACTCAGTAAATAGGAGACTGACGCAGTACGGTCGAGGAACGATATCGGGTCAACGCTACCCCACTGAATGGCTATCTTCTTTATAACCGCAAGTTGATGAGGCGAAAACGCGAAGAGATTCTTTGCACTATATTTTCAAACCTAAAATACACACTCATGAATTATCAATAATCAACCAGTATATCGATATAACTCATGAACTCACACCTCAGAAGTTGAAATCAATCTCATAAAGCTCTGTGGAAAGTATTGGTTTTTCATTTGCAACGTCTGAAGTTCGCAATGATCGCCTTTATCCATGAATTTACTGCATCTTGTATCGATTCACATCAACATCATTAGGGATACTTTACACGTTTAGGTCGACTAGAATGATAGCCAGCAATTCGATACATATATCTTAATGGTGCTCTATTTTCCTAAATCGCATATCCAGTCTATAGGTCGGAATTTACATTTTCGTAAAAATTGAAATATCTTTCAATAAGCTCTGTAAGTTTCTCGCATATTTACGAATAGTATTGAACTATTTACAAATTCGATCAGCGGTGATAGTGCCATTGATAACTAAAACGAGCAATGTGACAATGCCATCAAAGGTTTGTCACTTCGGTACCACAAAACGCATCCAAACCTGCACATCCCAGGGATTAATGAACTCTACAGGGTAGAAATAACTTCAATTTCATACATATTGTAATAGATTTTTCACCGCAAGCATTTTACTGGTATGTATGAAAAATCTAAATTGTTTTTCAATGAATTTGTATTCATGTTACATAATACACGCAGAATGAACTGTTGAGTCACGTGCGTAAGCATCCATAACTTAAGGAAAGGAATTATTGTTTAATTTTGTTATACCGTGAAGTATTATGCAATCAAAGAGCCATTCGAACTGAAAACAACGTACTCAAAAATATTTCTTATCCGTCAAAAATGTCTCTGCCTTCGTGTAGTTTACTAGACGCGTATGCAAGGAAGTTATAGCAGGTGGAAAGATTATGTGCAGCGTTATTTATTTGCATTAGGTAAAGAAGATCCCTATTATACCCAGTAAAAACTGCTACAAACCCCTATCGCATATAAAATAAAGGTTTAAAAAAAATCCTAGCACCATGTTTGAGCTCACAACACATTAAACACAAAATGCCGCTAGATCTATTGGTGGACAACTTCATTCATATGAAAATTTTTCGACTAAAAATACAAAGAAAAAGCCATAAATATTGGATGCATGCTTATTGGATACGTAGGGTTTCAATTTTTATTCTCGTCATCAACTTTTAACTAAATCCAGAAGTGATAGTCCTCTTAAACTACGCTTGACCGATGGCATATATAACCATTGGTATGAGACGAAGGATTGATAAAAAATCAACTAACTTGAAAGAAAAAAAACGCAATAACACGTGGAATTTGAAACATTTATTATATCAGATAAACTAATGCTTTGCAACTGCTTCAAAAGTTACGTTGTGGAAAGATTCCGCGCTTGAAAAGATTTTACTTTGTATAAACCACAGATTTATGTTACAAGATCCAACCGCGGTTTCGATCTTAACAGCGTACAATATTAATAGTAGGTGAATACAAAAAATTCATTTATATTCTCTTATAATAATTTTTATCTCCTTGAGTTAGGATAAAAGTATAAATAGAATAAAAGCGTATTCAAAGCAATCGTTTTTTCAATGTATAAAAATACTCAGATTAGCGTATACGAAAATACTCAGCTGACTTGAACCAAAGTAATTTTGTAATTATAAAACTGTGTTTTAATTAGCTGCCTTATTTACCACATACCCATTGTCAGTGTAAAAAGATTGTATAAAAATATTTTTTAAAGTGTCAGAAGATAAAAGTCTTATGCTCTTTTGAGATGGTTGTTCCAGAAGGTCATTTCAGAGGTTTTTTTATATTTCAGTTTAGTTTTTAAGGAACAGATTCACTGAACAGATAATAGAGTCATAACATATTATTAAATTTTATAAGCTGTGAAATCATAACTTAAATAGAATTTTCTTCTCACAAATTTGCTGTTTTTTAATTAAATTTATCTAGCTTTCAAAAGCCAGAATAGCATCGGCATCCATTTTATTGACAGGCATGCAATTTCCTAAAATGTTTCGAAGGAGGACCCCCGCATCCCCCGCAAAGGAGGGCCCAATCATGAGGAGCCCCAGCCGAGAGCTCCCAATCACCCCAGACTGCCCCTGAATCTAGCATAAGAATGGAAAAAGTGGCTGGTGCTCAAAACGGTAAAAAAATGGGAAACAAATAAAGACGCTCAGTGAAGTGATAAGGGTATTCTCAATAGGTAAATGAGTCTGTGCCACAATGTTATACATGAAAATAAACATGCTACTACTGGACAGGGATGCCAACTTAGAAAAAATATTGGGGGGGCCCAAACCGGGGATCTTGACCCGGAAAATTTTATAAGCAGTGAGTTTTGAGTTTTTTAAGCATTTTTAGATGAGTCATATGATCAACATTAGAACCCTGATAACTCGAATCTCGATATCTGGACACTCCGGGGAAAATCGACAAACCTGACACATTTTTTTCTCACACGCATAATGAATTTTTGAGGGGGCTCGGGCCCCTCAGGCCCCATGGAGTCGGCGCCACTGCTACTGGAGCCGAAAGTGAAGACAGGAGGAGAAGATTAACGGGGAATCCGTTGGATGACAATGTAAAAGGGCGGCTCGCGGATACTGGGATGCGTTGATAAGAATAGATGGCGGCCACAGGAGATGTGGATGTGGAAAAGGATGAAAACCACTGGAAAAGGACTCAGAAATGACAGACAAACGAGAGAGTAATCGGCGAGGCAGTGGAGGAAACGAGGCTTAGAGCGGAGAAAAGCAGGAAACAGATGTGAGGATAAAATGTGTGATTTCTTGCGAAGATTTGCTGCATTTCAAAGAAAACGACCGGGTAATTTCGATGAAAACGGTGAAAAATGAAGGCTATAAAAATGAGAGAAATGAAGGGAAAATGGAAACGATTTGTCGACTACTTGGGTTGAAGAGAAAATTGTGGAAGAAAAAAGCCATGATACGAACTGAAAAGTGATTCAAAATAAAAAAAATTTGTTTTACCGTGGACAAATGAGTAACTTTGATATATGAATGGAACTCGTTTAAATATTCGGGAGTTTGGAGGTCTTCGTTCAAATCTATTACAGGGCCATCTTTATCCAGACATTCAACCGAGGGAAAATTAATTTTTCCACGGTGGACCTGTTCACACTTTTGAGCCTTTGCACGTTAAATTGTCAGCCTGATACCAAATCTAACTCTATAAAAAGTCAAATTTCAAGGATTGAATCTACACAACATCCACCTACCCCATTCACTGCTTTTGACTCCTTCAGATTTCCAGAATATCCATTACCTCCCGGTATCTGCAATTTCTCGCCATTTATTCCTATTCTTTACCTGCGTGCTTTCCTGCTATATTTTGGCATTAACATTGATTGCCGGCCAAATAAATTTACGTAATAGAGGCTTCTGATTTAGAGCTGTTACAGCTCGATCTCTTAGTAGCTTGAGGCTGCTAATTGCGCCTTCGTTGGAGACAGTCTACCAGTTCACGCTAATGAAAAGTTAATCGTAAATCTGTTTATCATCGAATTTTGCTACTCTCTCGAAATATAAAAATCCAACAGCTATTGAATAGTATCGGCAAGAGTAGAGAATGATACCATTTATCCAGCTTGAAAAACAAATTGCGCAAAAGAAATTATTTTTTATAGTACATAATTACATGCTTGTTATAATAAAATTAAATGAGAGGTATATTAAAGAATCACGATAAAAAATAAAGATAATCGAAAAATGTATAAAAATAACTACAGAGAGAACAAGAAAACAAAAGAAAAGTATTTTCCAGACTACGTTCAGCCCTTCCCTAAATAAAATTGCTCTTCACCCAGGAAGTCTCATTAAAATGAAAAACTAATCAGCAACAGTACCAGTGAATAGATGACAACGCTAAAAGCCAGGAAGTAGTGAATATTTTGGGACGGATTGCCTTAGAGGGTTGGTCGTCCTAGAACAGTCTCTGACGGGCTAGAGGCGTGAAAAAAGGTAACGCGCTAGCCGCAATCGTGTTTTACAATGCGAAAGGATCGTGTTTTGACCTCATCACCAGAAATAGAGTGGATCTATCCTTACTATCAGAGAGCACTTCTAAGGAGCATTAAAAAGGCAGTCTATGATTTTAAAACGATAACTCCACATCAAATAAAATAATTGAATTTATGGAAAATTAAAGAAAATCGATATTATAGTCCACCTGAACCATTGTTATCACCGTGGAAAAGCATGAATTTTGGAAGAAAACCCTAACTTGGAACTTGAAAGGAGGTTTCCCGCTGCCTCACGAAATAAATTTTGTTTTTGGGCAACCATAAGGAAAATAAAGGATCCTGGTGGGGACAGAGAAGTTAATGGAAACGGGAAAGGATATTTGTCACCTAGAGGACTAACGAAAATCAATTTAATTCTAGTAAAGGAAGGAAAAATCGTCATATCGAACGGGGAAGGATGAGAATGCAAAGCAGAGCTGCGCAAGTTCCCCATCAAAATGAGTTTACCTGCTAACCTAGCGTTGCTGGATAATAGAAGTAAATTGTAGAAAAGTCGCTAGCATAGAAAAAACACGCTGGACTCATAAGTCAAGGAAAATATTTGAGTGTATGAAATCTCCGACGAATCAATTTAAGTTATAGGGAAAGTTAGCTGGCGAGAATATAGAGAACTAATCTCTGAGACTTTTGAGGTGGGAGACTTTTAATAGAAATAAAATTACAAAAAACGGCACTACATATTATGAAAGTCAATGAGAGGGCGCGATTAGTGTTCATAGCAAAAGAAGGATATTTGGTTACTAGGGGCGTAAGACCACTTGGATGTTGGGAATACTGACTCATATCTGTGCAGATAATTACCCCTCTCTCAAAAAAAATCACGAGAACGTAAAAACCTATGCATAAGAAAGAGAAGTGACAGGAGTATATTTACAGTGGAGCATCCTCTTAAGGTTAATCCATTCCACTCCATTGATTCCAGGTTTCAATTGCGCAAAAAACTCCAAATCTTACTTCTGCTTACATCCAGCTGTTAGAGAATGATCAGCAAAACTGGAGGCTTAAATGAAAATTTTCATTTTTTTAAACTATCATGATGAATTAATATTTTGTTCAATATTGAAAATTAAATCACGTTGCAAAAAAAATTGACTGAAAAAATCCTCGGTAATAACATATCTTTGCATTGTACGCAATATCATCATACATATTATTACAGAAAGATCTTTTTCTGTCATTCCGTATATGATCTGTTAATACTGCACCTTCAGGGATGAATGAGGTATTATTTTCAAAGTTGAATCACTGGCTTCAGACTACAAATACAATCTCAATCTCGAATTTCACTATTTACCCATTCACTTGACTTAAAGTTTCGATTTTTCCACATCGACTACTCGCTCGAGGTATATCGACTCCGCATATTTTTTTATTCCAAACATTGTTACTTCTAATATTACCTTTAAAGAAGTTTTGTAAATTGCGTGCCATCATACAGTAATAAGAGTCATGATCGTTCCTACTGGTACTAAACTCTCTTGCCTGTATCGTATTCAGATGTTTTGCATATTTTTGAAAGAAAACTGGTACGAAGACAGTACTTTATGATACACCTTCTCTTTTTAAAATACAATTAAACCGTTTCCTTAACATACTTATTACCTGATAGCATGCAAGTGCGAAATTTCGCATGGATTACCTAGTCATTACTAGTACTTACACTGTTTAAGTGTACTAGGCATTATTTTACGTAAAATATTGCAAAAATTGGCATAAATGCTTGTTACATTGCATTTAATTATTTTATTTACTTTGGAGTCGGCTCAGGAGGACTAATACTAGCATTCATAAAGAGAAGTAACGCACAGACAGCTACTAATTAGATCGTTAGGATATTTTGCATTCATTGAGGCAGAGGTTCATTGTAGAATGGACGCCCTCGACCCACAAGAGGCGTGAAATGGCCCACCGCGAGGGTGCGTCGCAATTTGAAGGGAGAGTCACCATTGACCGACACCGCTCTGAGAGACCTCGCAATCAGAGAGAAAGAAGGGACGAGGCGACGGCTGGAGGGGAGGATTTGGGCGAGAGGAGCGGGGGTAGGGGGGCAGTGGACACGTGTCATTCCCGCTGACATGAAAGTCAATCATATTTTCATACCGATTAAATGAAAAATCAACTGGAACACCAAACACATATACCATAGGGTTTGTACGCACGGTGACACAAGCTCACGCAAAAGTAACCACAATTAAGGTTTAAATTAAGGTTTAAAAGTTAAAATTTTTTTAACAGATTTAAAAGTTAAAAGTTTTAAAATTGGGTACATTAACAGCTAACTTTTAATAAATTGATAGCGTGAACGGAGGCTGACACCCAGTATCCAGTTTTATAATCATGAATAAAATATACTTATTTTATACTTGACAATGAAATAATAGAACATGAATGAAAGCATATATCAAGGGGTGAGAAGCCAAGGGGTACAAGTTATTTTTTTATGAACAGAGTTAGGTAATGAAATTGATAGAAGAAATAAAAATAAAACTTGGTCGCCAAGGGGCACGAGTGAGTCTCTGTTCTGCGGTGACAGCGAGTGGAAAATCAAGTGGGAAATCAAATGGAAAATCAAATGGAAAATCAAATAGAAAATCAAATTGATCTCTCTTTCTTCTTAAACTAATTACTGTACCTGACTCTGTTTAGAAAAAAATCTCTTGCACCCCTTCGCTTCTCACCCCTCATATGTCTTCATGGTTTCTATCTGGTATTCCGTCGGCTTCGGTAAAAGACGACGAAAAATAAACCTCATCCGGCACTCGACCTGAGAACGCCTGAAAGATTGCAATACCAACAAAGCTGTCGTAACCCACAAGTACCACGCGGTGAAACCCCTACGCTATGGAGATATCTGAAAATAAACTAAAACTGCCGCGGAAAACTGCGAGTCGACTTCGAATTAAAACACATTTCATTGTCATACTACGGTATTATTATTATTAAATTAAAACGAATATTACTTCTAGAAAAGCCAAAATGTCTATGCTATTAAAGTCGAATACATTTTCTCCGATTTTATTTACATTTTGTCAGTCAGTAAAGATAATAAATAAAAAATCTTCAGTAGGAAGAGTAATGAATAACCAGGAAGTTGTGAATTTTATGGGGCGCGGACGTATTCAGGCCCTATGGCGACTGTCAAGAGGCGTGAAGATAGGGAGCCGTGAGGGTGCGTCGCAAATTGAAAGGATCGTGCTTTGACCTCACCGCCACCGCTCGAGTGGTCCTCACAATCAGAGAGTGAAGGAGAGTGTGAGGAGGTGACCACGGTGGTGCGAGGGGGGTGTGTGGAAGGGCGGGCGGACCTCGGACGACGGTGAGGAGAAAAAGAGGGCCTAGAGAGAGAATAAGCTTCCGGGATCGGAGGGCGAAAGAAAGGGAGGGTTAGGGGGAGGAGGCCTTTGATATTCGGGGGGTGGGAGGGGGCATCATCCAGTCACGCACACTCTCGCACACGCGGGGATGGAAATAGAAAGGAGGAAGACGGCTGCTGGCTAGAGACGGGAATTCCCCATCGGCGGGGTGGGGGTAAGGGGGGGAGGCGGGGGAGGGGGGGGGGAAGACGGGAGGCAGCGGTGTGGTCCACGGAGCGAGCGAGTCTTGAGACGGGCGGGTGGGAGAGAGAGAGATAGAGACAAGACAGAAAGGATCTGAGGATACACGGACCGACCGCCCTCGGCTGCAAGGCGGACATGTCTTCCTTCAGGACTTACGTGAGTGCGAAATTTTTCGTTGTTTTTCCTCATTATCATCCTCCAAATGGGTTGTTATTTGTTCCAATAACCCTTGCGCTGTGGCCACGGGGGGTCTCCTACTGTTTTGATGGAAATGGTGCCCGCTGGTCTTCGTTTACTGTGATTGCCATTGGTCTGTGACATACAAATAGCGGTGTCCTCGAGAAGTTTTGTCGCTGGAGCTCTTCTGGCCCCATCGTTCGGTAGGGGTTCGGCGGAAAATCAATCGCCTCGATCATGGAGTGAGAGAAGCAGTGCCAGTTACAGTGCGGTGACCACGTCGTGAAATTGGGTGGACCGAGGATGTGTCCCTGTGGAACACCCCCCCCCCCCCTCTTAATCTTACCCCTCTTCAAATGTGCGAAGTGTTTAGTGAATCACGAAAACGGTTATAGAGTTTTCGATAAAAAAATCTATGCCGGAGGACCTCACTTCACACCTCAGCTTATTCGCGATAGAAGCGAAATAGTGTATTATGGAAAATCTTATAGGCCAACATCAATACTAAATGCTGTGCCATTTAATGGACGTTATCTTGTTTCTAAAATCTGTCGATAAAAATCAAGTGTTAGAACTGAGAAGAAAGAATAAAACCATGTCTACAGATAAAAAGCATTAGTTATAGACGTGGTTCTCATATGTTGGAATAAACAATTCTGTTATTTCTCTCGAGATAAACTGAAAATTTAGTCTCAGGTAGGGTGAGTGAAATATGAAACGTCAAAAGTGTTCTGGAACGTATTTTCATACATTGGTGTATACATACAGCGGTGGCAAATGGTTTATTATCATTAGATATGGCCCCATATAGATGCTATTTAACCTAAAATATCCGTGATCCGCAATGCTGGTGCTGATTATTGTCAACCTTTCTTCTCGACATGATCATCGCTACAAGTATTTTACCTGTTTACTCTCAAAGCCTTCATAACACGCAGCTTACTCCTGCTCAAATACCATTTTACTAGACTAAATTACAGTATGATTAATATCAGTGAAAGTCACGCTCAACTCCTAACCCCTGTGGACGGTTGTTATATTCTCACATCATAGCAGTATTTTATGATTTCAATGAATAACATTTCCTTACTACGATTTTCATCACGAATAATTTTAAAAATACGGAGACCCTAAACCATCGGTCCCCATTTGTTTGCTGTCGCAAAAATATCCTCCCAGTGTTCCAAATTTGCAAGGAATTCTCTTCCTCCCGTGCTTCGAGTCAACACGTGTCGTAGACCTGAGCCGTGTCAACATGCTCTTCCGCAACGGTCATCGTTTGAAAATAACAGCAGGAAATCAACAGATGCATTAATGTTTGAATTATTTTCAGCCCTAAATCTGGAGTAAAGTTTTTGGTAATCAAATAATTACGGTAATTCACCTGTTTAAATAGTAAAGTTTTACGTTATTTATTCGTAATTACAGTTGATATCGAGGGTATTTGGTAAGGTTCGTAAGAATACATATAATTATCCATAATTAATTGATTATAAATTTCCCTTAGCTATTTCATGTAACAGCAACAACATATCACAATTATGTTTTCCAGTAATAACTAACACACACTGGCGTCAGCACCACCACTAGCAGGGATTAAAATTGGAGTCTGAGTTTATAAAAAATATAACACGACAATTTGGTCAGATAACAACGCTTTCAATGACTTATTCAAGATTACAGTTCATAATATCGACCCTTCTGTGCACTGCACAAAATTTCGTGCATAATGAGGTTAATGAAGTTTTCTCTTTGGTTTTTTAATGAAGCATATACAACGCATTGCAGTCTTCGTTTTCTTCCACCAGAGAGGGAAAAATATATCCTTAAAAATGCTCTCTAACATACGACCGGTAGATGAAAACAAAACAAAGCTGAAAAACATACTAAATCCTGATACACCTGAAGCATAAACTATCCCACAGTACATGATATTTACTTTATGTATTGGTTAAAGAAGTAGAGGAGACAATGCCAGCAACTAAGATATGACGGGGTGAGAAGACAAGGGGTACAAATGATCTTTTTCTATTCAGAGCTAGGTACAGATATTGATAGAAGAAATATACAAAAACTTGGTGGCCATGGGATTCGAGAGAGTCTCTGTTCTTTGCTAACATCAAATGGTAAATCAAATGCACTACTATCTAGTCGATCTCGTATTTTTTCTTCACCTAATTTCTGTGCGCAATTCAGTTTAGAAAATATCAAAATATCAAATGACAAATCATTTTTTAACTTAAAATAGAATCAGTTCCACTCCTTGCAACTACTTGAGAATGATGCATCAAAGAAAGACCAATTAACGGTCCATAGAGAACAATAAAACAAAGATTTTAACGCTCTCAATGTCAGTTAATTAGAGTACTTTTTGTGTTCATGACTTCAGTGAGGCCTTTACTCCTTTACACCGTTAAAACACTCTTGCCTTGTCATTCCCCCTTCTGAACTCATTCCAAGCCGAGCATTTAAAATACGCCGGGGGCGGCCTCGCAAGAAACGACACTAACGACCATCTGCAAAGAGAAAAGTGAAAACGAAGTTTCTCCATATCGCAAAACGCCGACTAGAGGTTTGGGACTCCTTTAACACGACAATACTTCACCTTTTTTCATAGCGGTAATCATTATCAAATAATTGATCGGAAACAGTTAATTAACACACCAAAACGCCAGTAAAGCATTGAATAAGGACAAATGAAAACTCACTATATGCGGCGTTCGTTAACTGCTGTTATCCTAGGGAAATAGTAAATTGAAGAAATGAAATGAGGGTCACTATGATGGCTGTAAGTATTAGTATATAGAAAATGACGCGGAAAAGAATTCCTTGATATTTTTTTCATAAACAATAGGGGAAACTAATAGATGTGATCCAATATTTGGATGACCAGGAAAATACATCCCCAAAAAGTGAAAACGGAAACTAAATCGCAATGAACAAATCCTTGACTTCTCAAAAGATTTACATGCTTTCAAAAGAACACAAAAGTACCACGTAGTTATTTTTCTCCGTAGAATTTTAGAGCTATCCCACAAAAGCTCGGGCACAATGCCGGATCAACAGGTGGTAAACATGAAATTTCTTCCTTAAACAAAATTCGGCTTCCGGGCGATAACTACATAAGGGACAGAAAGCGTGTGCTATTATTCAGTGCGAATCGCTAATGGAAGGGCTAAATTGCAGCGATGGCGGACCTATGACACGCAAACTCTTTCAGTCCAACCAAAACCTAGCAAAACTCAATCATCTATCTCGCACATTATCAGAACAGCAAAAATGCCAATACCGACGTCACAATGTTAAGACTAGGAATTGATAAATGTAAACATGCAGAAAGAACATCAGCGCTGCGTAGCAAAGATAGAAAGTTAGAACAATAATAATGAAAATACGAAATCAAAACTAAATGTTATCAGATAAATTTTATCACCAAAATAGACAGTAATTAACAGTATTGCACACATTTCAAAATGATTTTTCGATGACCATTTTTTACAATTTAAATTTATTTTCGTATATTGGTCTCTTGGTTCATTTCATCATCTATAAAGTCATCTAAATTCATGAAATTGGTATCTATTAATAGCATAATTAATTTTTCTTTTTCAAATTAATAAATATATACATTTTTTGGACACGGCACGGGAGGTAACTTAGGGTTTTTCACAATTTTTAGACACGCTGGGCACATCACTGGGCTGGTGAGTCGTGGCTCAGCGTATACCTCCCGAGGCAAGTCGGCACAGTTGCGTTTGGCGAGGGCCCACTGCTCTGTCCGCTTATAAATTTCGATCAACTTGACATCGTCGTATTTTAAGATTTCGAAAGACAGACTCGCCGATTGCTTGGCGAGCGTAAACAAAGCACTCTCGCTGCGCGCAGGCGTGCGCCACCGCTGGAGGACGGAAGGAAGGGAGAGGGGCGCTGCTGACCCCGGGACACGTGACGGAGTATTAAGCAGAAGTGCTATTTGCCCAACCCATCAGCGTCATCCCCACATGACCAACACATTTGCACGAATATCCAAACTCATACGAAATACAAAAACTAGTTTTTAACGCTTTGAATGTTTTTATTTTCAACCCATATTTTGTTTAGACACGTTATTGAGTTTTTAAAGCTATTTAATGCATAAATATAAATTTTCCCTAGCTAAATATAATAATAAAACTTTCTTTTATGCCTTCTATTAGGAGGAATCCAACATGTAGGACCCAAGAAAAAGTGAATTCCCCAAGAAACGAATACGGAAACAAAATAACAATTAGATTTATATTTTAGATTTAGATTCAAAATAACACAGCAGTACCACTCGGTTATATCAATTGACTTATGTTTCTAAAAACTCAACAGTAAAATCACATTTTATCGCTACCATCCTACTTGTCTCCACTTCAGCGTCACATCTACATAAAAATGCATTGAAATGTCATAGTCTTACTAAAGCTCGAGAACGGCTGGACCGAATTGGTTAATTTTGGTTTTAAAATATTTCTATAAGTCCAGGGAAGGTTTAAACGGTGAGAATATTATTCCGCAGGGCCCATGAGGCCCTAGAATGGACCCTGGCCCATTTCCATAAGAAATACATAAAAAGTTCGTTATAAATGCATGCAGACCTTTTTTCTTTTACACATTAAAGTTAGTGATTATCGTCGCATACAGTTGGAGCATATACCATTGGAAAGAAAAATAAATACAAATTCTTACTCTTGCAATCCATTTTCGTTTTCTGCGTAATTTATGGTGGATTTTGAAAAAAGATTTCTTAAAAATGCTGAAATTTTAGCGTTTTTATTATACTGTCCCCTTGACGACCGTCGGTATTGTTGGTGTGGTTTGACTTCCCTTTCAAAATTTATTCACAGGATAAATCCTTTGATTAAGTAGTTTAAAATTTCGTTTGATATAATTTATTCACGACTTTAGTGTGCGAAAACATTATCCGTTTGATTTAGGCTAATTTTATAATTAACCGTTTATTGTTTATGTTAAGACAGTAATTCGTTTATGTATTTGGCCAATGCGAAAGTATTTACCGCCAAGTGAGTGGAACCTTCTTTTCTTTGATAACATACAATGCTAACGAGAAGATCAAACTTAAGCTGGGATGCCGACTTACAAAAATATTTGGGGGTACCAAACCGGGGATCTTGCCCCGGGAAATTTTGTAAGTAGTGAGTTTTAAGTTTTTTAAGCATTTTAGAAGAGTCATATGATCAACATTAGATCCCTGATAACTCGAATCTCGATATCTGGACACTCCGCGGATAATTGACAAGCCTGACACGAGGATTTTTTCCTCTCACCCATAACGAATTTTTGAGGGGGCTCGGGCCCTCTCAGGCCCCATGGAGTCGGCGGCACTGAACTTAGGTCTTTGAATTCAATCAAATGTGCGACGGCCAACAAACTACCTTACGTTACGTGCTAACCGTACTTATGACCAGCGGGAGACTAATAATAAAAATAATAGTCGTATTGGTATGGCAGAACTGCGTTATAGAGTGAATGTACATGAAGCGAATGAAACGAGTTCGTAAAAATCAAACACAACAACAGCGAGCACGACGCAATAAATTAATCGATTCCGCAGACACAGTGCTCCTGTGATCCTGGAACGAGTAGCATTCAACTAAGATCGGGTTGTATATCAATGTGCCGATAAATCAGTAGCATTCGGAGAATCGAAAATAATTTGTCAATATTTTTAGGAGTTAAGATGCAGCGGTGAATCTACTGGATTATGTTGTGCAGGTGGAAAGTAAAATTTCCGCAACCACCTGATCTATTACGTCATTAGTTTCTGAAATGGGAAAAGCATCTAAAGTCTTATTGGCAAACATTTAAAAATACGACAGTTGTTTTCATCTTGATTCGCCATCGCCTTGCCAAGCGAAATGACTCCGCCATATTTATTTAAACACCGGAAAAAAAGTTTATCAGAAAGCATTCAATTGATGAACTATATTGTAACTGTGTTGTATTGAATGAAAATGTAAATATTATATTCTTTTGAAGTGTAAGGAAGCTTTATTTAATAACCGCATTTAATAGTGATATGTCACAAACTGTACTGACCGAAAAAAAGCGTAGGTAGGTACTCGTTTGTTGACATAATAATCTGTAACTCAATGATTAGATAAACGTGGTTGAACGACGGAAAGAGCATAAAATATTTGGACTTCCAGAGATATTTTATTACCAAAATTTGCTAAATCGATTTAGCCATTTTCGAGTTTTAGCGAGAAGAACTATCTGCAATTGATTTATTTATATGGTTGGAATGAAATTACTTTGCTTTTCTACAAAACACATTGTAGAAAAGCAAAGTAATTTCATTCCAACCATATAATGGAATTCTTCAAAGTAAAGGCCTCAACAATTCAGATTTATTTATACATATATTCGAAGGTGATACAAAGTTCAACGGGCCATCAAATCAGGTATAAAGAATGAAATTAATTTTCGAATTAATAAAATAGAAATCAAATACAAGTATACGAAAAGCAAATATCATATTATTACTACAATTATCACTGTATACTGTCGATTTTTAAAACAATTTTTCATTCAAACTAACAAAAGAATTTGACACAATTGCATCAAAGTACCAGTAGATACATATTTTATAGTCACATCCGATATATCTATACTTATAGCAGTTTATTTATTGATGGAAGTATCTCAAGCTTATGACTGCATGACATTATTTATAATAATAAGATGTCTTTATTCGGGCGAGGTTGAGACTGAGAAGTCCCCTTTATAGGAGTGTATAATATTTTTATTTCAGTATTTTTGTAAATATTATTTATATGCGTAGTTTTTCGCGGCGTAGTCTAGATGATGTCTCCATGCTTCTGGGTTTCACCTCCTCCGGTATTTCAACCGGCGTTGGAATACCGGAGAAACTGTCGTCGCGTCGCAAAGAAAATCCACGCGGTGAAACCCAGAAACATGGAGACAATATTATTTACATTCATAATTATTTCTAGAAAATACTGAAAATCAAAACGATTACACAGAATAAATTTTAGATAAAAAGAAGATAATGTCACTTTCGGTACCAGAATAACTGTATGACTGGCTATAAGAATGGCTGTAAACAAACCTGGACCTGTCATCTTATCCAAACGATGGATTCAAATATATTTAATAGACCATAGAGGCACCACTGGCGCATATTATTGCAGGACGAGACCATGTTTTAATGACCAAGTATTTAATCTCTGATGGTCAGTTCCCTGCAGAGTTGATACCTTTCAATCGATTGATCGTCTAATTTTACATTCCGCGACAAAAATATCATATCACAGGGCCATCCGGGGAGTCGGCACGTTTCTTTCCGCTCAATATTTACAAGAGGAGTTAACATGCCTTCATTTATCTTGCGCCGGAGAATGGAAGTAACGTCAACCGTTACGAATTAAATCTCCAACGATTCGTGTCGCTCGCCGGCAGATGGCCGACTATTTCTCTCTGTTTAAATTGGGGGTGGAGGGCATTTTAAATAGTATCTCCGTCCTGCGGATTCATTTTTAGAGCGTCGGGATATGTGCGGTGCGTGCAAGCGCATCATATGTGTTCCATCTGCGGGCATTGCTGCGCAGTCATCCCCGTCAATCAGCTCACTTGTCCTTCGACCTCGGGAATCGGCCACTCGGCGGCCGAGACAGCTTGGGCGCGCCGCCGCCGTTAGCACGTGCCCCCGCAGAGGGAGGTGCTCAACGCCGCGAGCACCAAATTGAAATGAGCACCGCGCTGATGGATAAATCGCGGCCAGTTAACACCACGGACCGCCCGGCTACTCACGAAAATCGTCGTCGGCCAGACGAGGCGTTCATTACGCAGGCCAAGGGCCGTCCTCAGCAAATAATTTTAGCGAAGAAAAATTGAGGTTGTGCTGACAACACGCACCATCCGGCAGCTGACGATGTCAACGCAAAAAAAAGCGTCACCGACATCGCTGGGCATATATATAGTTTTATATTAAAAATAGGCATGTTCATTCAAGCGAGCTTTATAGCCTAGTAGGTAGAGCGCTTGGCTGATCGATGGGTCCCGTGTTCAAATCCCACTAGAAGCCTTCGGATACCTCCAAAAAAAACCCTCTTAATACGACGTGGCCCGCGGATAAGAAATTTTCTCCCTTCCCAGAATGTGTGACAATCACACCCCTATAACTTGATTCGGGGTGAGCTCTCTCATCACCTATCCACACGAACTTCATGGTAGAAATGGTTGAATCTTAATCTAAATGGCTGAATTACAATACTAATTGACAGGCAGCAAATTGAAAATATTAAAGAAATTCATCACATATGAAGAATAAAGTATAACTAACATCGCTAGAGCGAGTATTTTTAAAACATGTAAATAATAAAATTTTATAAACATTTTGAAATATACATCGAGGTTACTTAATAAGCCAAAAGTGGAAACAATTATTTTGCTTCAAAATATAACCCAAATGTAGTGCACAATGCTCCGTTTTGTAGGATATTTGATGAAAAGTAGACGCAGGGTACAAGACAAAATAGACGTCGGGTAGAGACCATGGACAGCGCAACCTCTGGAAAAGGTAGGCAAGACGACGCAGTATCTTAAATCCATAGGTTAAAGGCCATCTTCAGAATAACATTTCCGCAGAGTGTGGATTTTGAACTTCAACGAATGTTAAACTTTTAGGTACTATTCAGGGAAAACTTGGAGACCCTAACGTCAAAATCATCCCATTTTGTGACTGATAATTTCCAGGTCTAATTACATTGGGATATGCCAAGGAATGACCAGGAATATAATGACAGAGGCCAAAGGTATTCAGTAGAGTATAAAATTGAAGTGGAGAAATCGCGTAAGATTAATTAGCGTGAGGTGTCACAGTCGAAGAATCTCAATTAAACCAAGTGTAACCCTACTTGGTACATATTTTGAATCTAAAATACAGTATCATGAAGGAAAATACGTTTTAAATGGTGAGAAAACATATCTCTTTATACAGTGGGATCTGGTGTACCCGATAAAGAGTCGGCAATAAAAACGAAAAAAGGAAATACAATGAATGGTAAAAGAAATTCTGTAGATTCAATGTTCCTGGACACTAAACGTGAGAGCTTCGTGGCAAGGCCGAGAGGAGGGAATCAGCATTAAAAAAACTAGATCGAGCATGTGATATGAAGACGTAGAACAAAAAATGACCTCGATCACTGCGATTGGGTGAGAGACGAGAAGATTCAGAACATTATGGTATATATTGTACCCCCAAACTGGAAACAAATCGAGGTACGATCGTTTTCCAGTAATTATTTGATCGAAAAGTAAAATACTTGGACGCGATAAATCTATAAAACATCATTAAAAATCTTACTCAGAGCTAAATCGATACCGGCGAAAATTTACCCGACATAGAGCCAATTTACTTGACATATAAGTAAAATGAAATATCCTTTTCACTTCGATAACCTTAACCTGAGTATAAAAGATAAGAATATATAGAATAGCTTCCCCATCAAAATCTTAGTAAAAAGCACTGATTTAGTTTTAATAGCAAGGTGAAATTAGTAAAAACAGATTGATGGACGAATGCAACTCTACATATGAAACTATTGGTATTTATCAGAGCATTGGGAACAAATAATAATACCCCTAATATCACAATTTAATTGACGACAGGAGGATAAATTTGACTACATCTCGCGTTGAATTTTAACTTTAACGCCGTAATTAGCAATGAAAATGAGGTAAAACCACAAATTGTTTTGGTATATCAGTAAGGTGTACAGTAAAATAATGTGTTGTATTTCACGCACACATCTCGCATGTAAGACTACATCCGCAATAGCATTCATCAACAAAATTCTAAAGGAGTCACATTAATATAAGCATAGGAACATAAGCAGAGATTTAAGAATAGTTCGTCTGATTATTCCCTCGTCTTATTTCACGCAGAAACATGTGCCAGATTATTCAACTTCCAAATAGAATTCATCTTTTCACTTTATCATTCCCGTGTATTGTACACGTTTTCGTCATGAAGAGACCGATGACACACAGTTACATGAGGTATTTGAAATGTGTTGTGACTAGGAGCAACTCCGAAAATGTGGCCAAAATTTGAAGCGAAATGAGAGAACGTGCAGGGGTTGCTTCAAGTGCGAGTAGGCACTCAGCTCTCGGGGTGAGAATGAAGAAAGTGGACGATCGGGAAGAGAATCTCTGTCGAGGATAGAGGATGTCCGTGGTGATAGGAGGCATTTCCACAGTCCTTTGCGACGACAAGCATGTTCCACTGCTCACGGTTCATCCGATACGCACTCGCTTCAGTCGGCAGAGTTGGCCCTGGGGTCAATGCGCTCGCGGGATAACATAAAGAGTCGGAATCCATGACTGAAGGGCAGTGCTCTCACGTCATCAGTATTTTCTTGCTGCTCAAACATCACGAGATAAACGGTAGCGAGAAAGGTTCGGATACAAAGGGGGCAGTAAATCCGATGCATCAGGGCATTTCCCTATGAACATTTCCGGACTGCACAAAATAGTACAAAAAAATTGGGGGGCAAAAACCGGGGACCTTGCCCCGGTAAGTTTTATAAGTACTGAGTTTTAAGTTTTTTAAGCATTTTAGAAGAGTCATATGATCAATATTAAAATCCTTATAACTCGAATCTCGATATCTGGACACTCCGGGGGAAATCGACAAGCCTGACACATTTTTTCTTCACACCCATATTGAATTTTTGAGGGGGCTGGGGCCCCCTCAGGCCCCATGGAGTCGGCGCCACTGCAATGGAATGATGACTATGATGGCACGCAAGGCCTATTGGTATATAAAAGAGATAGATTATAGTGATTAAATACTTGTGGGAAGCAATAGATAAACAAAATGCTCCACTTCAATGTGCACTCCTCAATAATTGAAGAGCTAAGTGAAATTAAGGGGTAATTCCCAAAATTTTATACCTGAAATATTACGGTTTCATTTTAGATTGAAATTATTTAGAAACATATGTTGTGAGCTGCAACTAATTAAAGGGTTAAGAAGCACGAAGATAATTTTAAAATAACAAAAATATGGTTTGTAAAAAAGCAAAATTTTCATGTAGGTAGAAAGAATAAAACCGTAACAAGAGTTTTTAGTATTCATGCCAATTTGAAAAGATTACTTGATTTCGAAAGGAATCATAATTAATACGTTCAACTTGATTTAACGTTGGTTGCATATTTAAATTACAACAATTAAACACATGAAATGGGGAATCAACTTCATCGACTGCTATGGATTTATTCAAATAATTGAAGTAGAAAAACTAAGCAGGATCATAGGCTTCCATGGAGAGGAAAATATTGAGATTCGGAAAAATATTTCATATTTGTGTTAAATCTTTTCGGTATTTCCACCTGTTTTAATATCACCAAAGTTTCAACGGACGACTTATCTACTGTCATCAGGGGGAACGAATAAGTTATCACAAACTAATAATAACTTTATAATACTTATTTAGTGACAATAACTCATTCGTGCACCACGAGGACGATGTACTAGTCAAGACTTTGGTGATATATAATGATTTGAACAGGTGGATCCCGAGAAGACTTCACGCAAGTAATAATTAGCCGGGAAAGAATTACACCATATGTCTCATATTGCTTCGCGACGGAGGTAGAGAGCATCCTTGAAAGTGATCGTGTAGTGCGGAGGGGTCTTGTCCTCCCCGATATCGGAGGCAATGGCCAAGTGACCGTTTTATCCCAGGGCAGGAGGAGGGAGGGCTCGCGAACGACATAGAGGCTGCCCCTTCCCGAAGATTCTTGGCCCGCCTCGCCTTCTCCAGGTGTGATCGGAAAGGCAGGGAGGATTTGGTGAAGGAGGCACTCGGTGCACTGAACATTGAGGGCCCTCGAGCGGCATAAAACTTCTCCTGCCGGGAAATTCGACACAAAATACGCCCCAATATTCTACAAATTCCTATTCTCATGCCACAATATTTCCCACCACCAAATTTTATAGATATTAGGTTGGGGAAAAAGAAATCCATTATTTTTGCATTAACTTCAGGAAATTATTTAATATGCTTTGGATTGTCCGATATCGGTCAAATATAAACCGTTTTGTTTGATAATTTGTTATTTTTGACATTTTAATGATATCTTCATAATTCCTCTCTAATAGAAGTCTTGGTATTTTTTGGCGAAATACTATAATACCCGTTTTTCTTTATCTTCTTTTGATACCAATTTCTTAACACTCAGGAAGTTTTGCAATGCGAGAAAAAGATGATAATCGCTGTTTGCTTGGTCTGGACTATACGGTGGATGCATTAAAACTTTCCAGCCAAGCTCCCGGATTTTCTGGCGAGTCACTACAGATGAGTGTGACCTTGCGTTATCCTGATGGAACAAAACGCCTCTCCTGTTGTTCACTTTTGGCCGTTTCTGGTCAATCGCTAGCTTCAAACGGTCCAGTTGTGGACAGAAGAAATCTGAATTTGCCTTATGAAAACAACTCATGATAAATGATTCCTTTCCAGTGCTACCAAATGCACAGGAGAATCTTCCTGGCCGTTAGTCTTGGTTGGATTTGAAAACGAGCTTTAATTTGAAATCGTCTGATTTATACTTTACGAGATATCGATCACTGCAGTTACCAACATACAAAATAATGGATTTCTTTTTCCCCAACCTATTATCTATGGAGTGCCTTCAATCCCTACGCGTGCGCACTACCCAGGTATGGCAAGTGAAACGAAACAAAAACGTTTCGTTTCGACACGGAGGGAAACGAAAATACTAGGTCTCGGTTTAGTTTCGTTCCCGCACGAAATTAAAATCACCGAGAAGTTTAGTTTCAACCCTGGACGAAACTTTACTCCATGGAACGAGACTAAATTAATTGAAACTATGCTGCTCATAATAATGTTTCGATCCCAGTATATGAGTGAAGGGGGATAAGAGGGAATAGTTTTGACCCATTACGTTTGACATGCGTGTAGAGAGGTTAGACATTGAGCTTTAAAATCGAATGGCCAGTTGGCGTTCACCGTTCTCCTGTAAGTGGTAAAGAAATGAGTGTCCCATGTATCTAATCGCGGAGGACCGAACCTCTACTTCATTCAACCATACTTCGTACTCGGTGTGTGGGTCGAAACTAAACAGGTGAAGCACGTGGTCCCTCCGGTGCGAAAAATTATCGGCGTTTCGTTTCTTCCCAAAGTTTTACTTTAGTTTCGACCCGAAGTAGTTTTGACTACGATTTCGTTTCGACACTGAGTTTAACCCCTCGGGTTCAAATCCATTTCGTTTCGTTTGTACATTTTGCTGCCGGGAACGGAACTATTGAAAGTTAACTGGTTTTGACTTTCGCTTAGTTTCTATTGCTATCCATGGCACAACCACCATACCTGTACTAAAAGCTGATAGAAAAGTTAACCTCATTTCCCAAGTTTATTAACTAATGTAACTGAAATAACCTTGTATCTACCACCAAAATATGTGTAACAGATAACTAGAGGGCGACTTCAATGTCTACTTCAGCACGGTACCCTATGTCCCCCTTCCCTCTTGGAAAATTCACGAGCAACTTAAACCTCTTTTCTTAAAGCCCATGATGTAACTTAAATGCCGAGGATAATAGAGTTGAATGGTTATTATTTTCAGAGATTATCACGGACAAGCCAACAGTATAGTTGAACCGCATTTCCCCCAAGTCATTTTTAGGCCAAGAAATTTACGAACCATGCAACCACCACGCAAAAGAATTATATCGGAATTATTCTCTTTTCTTTTTATATTTGAAGGGAAATGTTAGGAAAATTCAATGTAGGATTTTTCAGTCAATTGCGTTGTTATCCCATCATTTTCGCTCAAGTCAACGTCACAATTAAAAAGCAAAAACACAGGCACATATTTAAAAAAGTCTGGGACATTCGATTCCATTATGACCCCATGTTTAGAAAAGCACCAAAAGTTAACAAAATATTGTAAATACAATTACAATACCGCATAAAAATGAAATGACGAAGTCTTCAATTTCCCAAAATAAATTAGAAGAAAATGAATCTTAGGAGAAAAATGGTAATGGATAGCCAATTCAAACTTATTAAAATGCATACAAATATCCCGATTTACATCGACAGGTCATGTGATCCAACTGGAGCTTTGCATTCTTCTTCCGATTGCGCGACTAACTTGATGTTATCTGTATCATCGGAAACGGAATTATCATCGTCTAACATTTACATAATTATTTTTCATAACATTATACCTACACAGTTTCAATAAATGGAGCTCGTTTCAATGACTTTTGAAATAGATTGGACGCAGGTAAATCCAAAGAATTAATAAGTACCCGAGAGAAGGGAATGAGAGTGATAGGATTTCAGCAATTCTGAAGGCAGACTCCAATTCGCACTTTGACAACCAAATACCATTCATCCGCAAATAAACATTCATTAAATTGAATCAGAATAAACCTCATGCTGATGAGTATATGTTAAAATATGACAGGAATCCTCGGCTAATGATATATATGCTCTTTGACAAGACGAAATATCAATCAATCGAGCTCCAAAGATGATATTCACGAAATTTACTGTAGCCAAACTGCTTCAAAAGAACACTACCACAGAAAGCCTTTAGCCACATTTTATATCGAAAATATATAATAATCATTAATCCAATGTAAACCTCTTTGAAAATCAATTTAGCACTAATAAGTGTTCGACTTCGCTTTTCTCCATCTGCGTCACTGGAATTCCCTGGAGCGTGCCATACGGAGGGCTGGCTCTCGACGATGGGATAAAAGGCGCCAGGCGGAGTCACGCCCCGTTTCAAGCTGTTTTTCGTGGAGTTGAAACTTTGACTGCTTTGCGAATTTTTATTTCTGATTCTAGGAATTATTTTTACGAAGAATTTTCAGTGTGGTTCAGCTCTTTTCCTCCTACTCTGTTACCTTCATTTGTCCAGCCCCAATGATACTCTCCAGATGCTCTTCCAGACAACTTCATTCATTTTCCACAACTTTATACGGTGATTTGTGTTTATTCCCGAGTGACATAAAGAGGAATAAAAACAGCATTACGTTTACTGTGACGTAGGAGGGAGTTGAATAGATGAATCGCACACTCTTTGCACGATTATTTGGCATTTTAGTTATAAAAAAACGAATGTAGGAATTTTAACGCGCCACGAGTGTGTACATTATACAAGTGTCCAGTTTTCTTAAATTTCATTAGGAGTTTCGCTGTACAGATGCTTCTCACTAATTGCCTTGATATCTATGCGAAAAATCCACAAAGACAGGGAGATTCAATGAAACGTCCTGCAAAATAGGTACCATACTGCAAGATTCCTCCCACAACTTCAGCATTACTTATAATTTTCCAGGCCTTCACTGATCGTCGCCATATAAAAGGGTCCACTATCTAGCCGTTTGTTTCTAATCCTAAGCACATTCTTTCTCACAGCGAAGTCGTACCGATTGCTTACAAATCCTCTCATTTCTACTCATATTTTTTGAGATTGGATTGATATTATTTCTGCAAATGCCTCTGGCCACGTTCCCAAGTCTTCTCTCAGAGACTAGTTCCCATAATTCTGGCCAACTATCATCCTCTGCGATTTCAATCCGGCATAGATTTCATCCATTCCAAAAACCTCCTTGCCTATATACTCCTCCATAAATTCCGTATGTGTACGATTTTCCTCGAATGTAATTTCTTAAGCCAAAAACGCAAGGTTTACAGGCAAATCCATTTTATCGGGGAGCTTCACAAAGTTCTCCTTTACAAACTAATCTTTACCTGTTCGATATGATGATATTTTGCAATTTGTTTCTTGAATATAATAAACTTTTGCTAGCTATCTGGCAGCCAGATGTCCTTCCCCTTTCGCAGTAACCTTCTGCCCCCCCCCCCCATACACCGAACGATTTTTTACCCATTAGTTGCTCAAACACATCACTTATTTCGGCTCATTGTGGCACAGCAGAAAATCTCCTCTCAAGTTCCAAGAAAGAGTTTTCTACTTTTTTACATCTTTTCCACGGCAATAAATCTTCAAGTAATCGCCTATTCTATCTATTCTTCATTATTCATCTATTCTTGATTGATTGGTCATCTCATCTTCTGTATAAATGTAGCTTACATCATATGGAAGAGAATAAAGACGATTTCTATGATATTAACTGTTGGCCCTCGAATAACTGGAATGGGAAAATTTTTAAGAATCAATCAAACATTTACCCCGTCAAATGATTTAAATTTTTGTACGTTTTCGGTGATATTATAAAACATATATTTTAGCCTCTGCATAGATGAACAACCAGTGTCCTTGAAATGTGATGGTGGTAATTATCTTATATCAATCATTATGCTTGATAAACGATACAATGAAAGTGGTGAAATAATTAATCATTCATACTGAACAGGAATAGAGAAATGAAGTTAAAGCACGACGGCCTAATAAGTTCAACATAGCTTCCTTTTCACAAAATATATAGAATATCCAGGATAAACTTTGAACTATCAGCAAATAACATCAAAGACGGCAAAGCAATGGGTAAATTTGAAGGAATTCTGAAAAGTGGTATTGATGACAGAGAATTCATCCATTCCTTTCCCTGTTTATTGTCACCGTGGACACTCCAGATCTCCTTCAATGCGTTAGGATCATACGTCTCTTATTTACCGATGAAGGCCAGATTGGCAACGAGAGCCTAAATGAGACTCGCGCTATGTGCCCCAGAAATAGTCCTCAGCATCCACTACGGCCGTGTCGACATGGAAGCTGAAGTACCGGAGAAACAATGGTCTTGTTGGCTCAGGGTGAGTCGATGTGTTGCAATTGCTGGTTGAATGTTCTCAGAGTGAGAATCAGTTGCCTATTATCTATATCGCCCAAACAATGGACAAACAATTTCGGTTTTCATCAAATTTATAATTTCTCCAACATTTCTCCGCACTTTTTCAACTCAATCTATTTTATTTTCATCATTCTTCTGAAGCATTCCATTCCCTCAGAATTATTTCCTAACCAATAAACTTAAATTTCCTGCTCTAATTTGTTTTTTATTTTGTAGAATACTTCCATCGCCTGATCTATTCTACCGAAGATTTATTTCTTTCTTTTTTCATCGCTGGTTATTCAGCTACATTTGTAGCAGGATTCCCACAGAAAAAATCCGCCAGAGAAAGCACTAGATACATTTCCTAGTTTGAAGTTAGTCTTGACTATTCTCCTCTGCAGCATACTAATATGTCAACAATATTCGTATTTAATTTCACCTAATATCTGTCTTCTATCATTTCCATGCCTCGAAGGATCTTTTTCAAATTCTTCTCGGACTCCGCTATACTTGCTGCGTAATTCATTAAAAAAATCAGAGATGCATGGTATCACTCGTAAATTAAGTTTCCGAAGAAGATTTATCTGTAGCATGGGAAAAATAAACCAGATAAATCAGGAAAGGCGATTATCTTTATCTGCTTAAATATTTTGACATTGTATCGAGTATATAGGTTTAATGTCTACAACATTATCTTACGGATCCTTATAATTATAATAAATATTCCAAAAACTACCTGAGAAATCGAGTATGTACGAGTGGTCTAATCCAGCAGTTTCCAAATGCAGAAATAAAAGTAAAAATTTCGCATTTTCAATTGTCCCATTGGTTTAATCGCTCCCTATGATTTCCAAAACTTTCTTACAAGAAGCACACCGTTTTCTACGGAGACGGTGGCTGAGAGTTTGGAGGTAATTCTAAGCCCGTAATTCATGGTTGTACCATACGGTGGTCCATACTCTTTATTCATAAGCATTTTTGCGGTTAAGGAAGGAAATAAGTAGTAAAGTATAAAATTGTACAGTCGATATTTCTCTACTGGTTAAAGTTTCAGTCAGTTCGATCAGACAAAATTGCCGATTATATTAAAATCTAGCACGGTGCTCTTTGAGTCGCCAACAAAATGTACCGTACATAATCTATCTTCGACTCTAAATATTATAAAAATATAAAAATTGGCCTCCACCTGATAATCATCTAGGATCTTAAATATTTAGGCATTCACATAGGCTTGCGTTTGAAATTTTTAAAAATTATTTTCACCTTTAGTTGTAATATGCAACTAATACTCAAAATGTCCCTTACGAAAATTGGAATGGTTATGAATTACGGTTGAGGAACGGAAGGAAGGGTGGAGTTAATCCATCAAATATTGATGACAGGAATTGCGGATACTTCGTCTAAATCTCAAATCCGATAGAAGGAGTAATGAGGTTGATTTAACCTCACATAGTATCCAATTAGCAACATGAGTTCTTCCAAAATATCTCCGCCACCACCAGTATCTGATTCCGAACTACCAGAGAGAAAGCGTGCCCTTTCACCACAGTACCAGTTATTACACGAACGCTTCACGTATCATAAAAATGCTCTACTTAATATCTATTACATATACTTCAGATTATTTGGAAACTAGCGGATTGCCTTCATTCACCCACATTCCTTTGCTAGAATACTAATAGAACATTTCAAGCTGCAAAAGTTTAATTTTTCAGCTGGTGTTTTTTATTTCACTATTTAACGCTTGTAAGTGAGGGAGAAGAAAATAGCACGAGGAAAGCGTAACGGGCCAGGGAAATTTACTGCATTTTAACCTACCATAAACGATGTTAAACCAATACTAATAATTGTTTTCATTCACGCGATATCTCTTGACGAATATTATTTTCAAGATATCATTCAAATCACACCGGAACTTGACTGATTCGCAAACATCGTTTCACAAAATCTCATTTTTAAGCCCTTCATTTATTGACTCGAACATTTTAAACTATTTTTTATAATACTTCCCTTCTCAATTTAAAATAAATAACCATCTCGTGCAAAGATTTTGTTGCCTTTTTATGAAAAGGAATGTGCACGGAAGAGTGCCTTAGATAAAAAGATTTCCATTGCAAGATGCTTATTGTGCTCATAGTGTTACATCCCTAATAATTAGTTGCAAAAAAGGAGAATAACGCATAATATATGAGTACATTGGGGTGAAAAACAAAATATTTGAGGGTAAATTAGAAAATAAATTAGTGAGATACGAAATCGGAACTTAATTAGCTATGCAAAGTTCAGCTTCAATCACAGTATTTCACAATTTCCGTTTGCCGAGCCACTCTCAGACCCGAGAATCAGACTTGAGGCACAATTTCACGTACAAAAAAGTGTATGCCATTCGTAATCCAAAGGATCAAAAGGCAAAAAATAGGATCTAAACCAATAATACAGTGGCGATAATGAGCTATAATTGTACACAAAAATCCCCAAAGCAGTTGCTTATTCGCAACCACCCCAACTTATTCGATCCCAATTTCAGGTATAAAGTGTGCAGTATGATGGAGTACTTTGGTATTACAATGAGGCCACAGTGAGGAGTCATCGGGTACTAAGGAATTTTAATGGAAAATGAACCTGAGGAAGGGAGGAAATCGTATAGAAAAATGACCTCTATTGTATCATGACGAATAACATTAGGATTGAAACGCATTAATTTAAAATCGATCACATTTTCAGAATGATGGAAAGAATACTTGCTCCTCATGTAAAAATAACTTGGAATAGTGAACTCAAATTTGCAAAGTAATTAGCATGTTTACATCCTTAGAGACCTTATGAAACACGTGGCATGAAAAAATGATACCTTATCAGAAAGAAAAGTGAATACGAAACATTATTTTTAGTTCTAGCACATTCCGGATCTATAATATTTGAGCAATCCGTATTTCAACCTCATATTTTCGTAAAATTCGCCGTAAGCTTAACGAAAGATTGCATAGAATTCTCTGCGCCGACGCCGAGAAGTCTGGGCTCATAACATCTACATTACGCAAGAGCGGCGATTTTCAACTAGGAGAGGAAGAAAATAATTCAAGGTTTGATAAATGTCTCCGATGAGTGGAGCTGATGCCAAACGGGCGCAAATTGAGCGGGAATCGGAGAAATTTTGCAATCGAGCAATTATTTCGACCGCTATCATTTCCGCTCGTTTTCCCAGGGATCTTCTCGCCGATTCGTCCTCTGTTTTCGCAGGCAACGACCGCTGCCGCCGGTCAAAAGCGCCCCCCGTCCCACGCACACTCAGTCCGCACCCTTTGAATGGCTTCCAAGAGACGCTTTCCTGCCTCCACTTGCCAATTCCGAAAAAACCCTTCGGAGATAACGAGACCACGGAAAACACGGACTCGGTTGAACTTGCATAACCTTGGTGATTATAAACAATATAAACTGGGGAAGTTACATTCGTCGGATTTCAGTAAATAAAATTCCACGGAGGAAACACTTGACGGATGATTCACTCCCTCGTGGACTCATGTTATCGCACTCTTCGGCTTCGTTCCCAAGCAGTTACAGTAAGGATGAGTAAGGGTAATTATTAGAGATGCGTGAAAATCGCAAATACGATAAATGCGATATAGATGCGATGTGCGCAAATAAATGAGACATAGATGCGATAACTGGACTTTTATGATATTTTTACGCAAATTTGCCTTTTCGACGGCAAAATTCGTACATTTTGTGCCGAGCGCAGTTTAAATGCTCCGCCGACACTCATCGCTTAAAGCATGTGAGCGACTGACCAGCTACTAGTTGGCTGGGACTCTACGTGGCCGCGAACTACAAGTGGGCGCGGGCAAGCTACACCTCCGCCACTATATGTCTTATTCCTTAATTTATTATTGTTCTACAACATAGTTGTTTAAAATATTCTGTACTTTGCCATATAACTGTGTTTCACTACATTTTATCTTCGTCTACCTCATTATGAAAATAAAAAATAGACGCTAAAAATGCGATAAATGTTATTGAAAGTGCGATAAAATAAAAATGAAAGTGCGATTTTCACGTATCTCTAGTAATTATTATGCGGCTTCATAGCAGATAAACCGACGATAAAATTACCCTTACCACTTCACCTACCGCCGACTGATCAACAGCTGCGGTAATATCAGCATTATGATTGCGATTTAAATTTTAACTCTCCCGCGCTGATATTAAGTGCAACACCAATACTGTGGAGGAGGGACTACTTGAGAAATTTGCGGGGAGGAAGGCAAATTTTAACTATCGATAGGGTGGTTTCCTATTATTTTTTTAATTGCCTAAATCGAAAGATTATTACTCCTGGAGTACGTATTTCACGCTTTTAGATTTTTAAATGACGATATCTCTTTTTAGCGATTAAAAGAAAAGGGAAAATTTTCAAGCGCGCGAAAACGCGACGGCTAAGTATGAATGCTGGGAAAACACCGTGTGACGTCATTCTGGTTACCGCTGTAGGCATGTGAGGTGACCTTGGGGCGAGGCTTTGAGCGCTGATACAATGCAGGCTGCTAGCAGGTAGCAGAGTACCCTGCTAGCAGGTACCGCTTGGCTTAAATGAGGATTATTAATACCCTATCAAGCGAAGGAAACTACGACCTAAGGCAGTTTTAATAGGTGATTATTAAGACATGTTTCCCTGAGCTCTGTGCCTCATGCATGCATTGGTAATCTTAGGCGATGTAAAACTCCTATCTACTCGTACAGAAACTAGGTCCCTGTGTCGTCACGTGGAGTGGAATCGCATGGGCGCCTATCAGGCCTTTTTCAAATGCGGTTAAAATTGACCATTGCCATTCGTCTAAACTGGGATTTCTAAAACCAAATAATTTGTGTATTATGAATACACTAATGGTGGGTAACGAATCGGAATCAATGCCTTTCGTTTTCTATGATGAAGGTAACTACCCTACTCCACAGATCTTTCAAAATCAGTGCGGAGTCTTCATTGATGAAGGGGAAAATAATTTTGTAAATCGAAAAGTGTCCATTAAAATGTGATCCACAACTTATGATTTCTGAGGGATAAGTCCCCCCACCACATTCGTGCTTGTTATTGCTGTAATACTAAATACAGGTCGAAATAGTGTCGCAAATAGACTCCTTTACGTACCTCATCATCATCATCACTGGTCAACAATCCTAGGATTGGTTTGACGCAGCTCTCCACTCAGTTCTCCTATCAGCTAATCTTTCCACACCTACGTATTTCTTCTCTTTCACATCCTTCTTTACTTGTTCCATATATTTTGCTCGAGGTCTTCCTTTGCCGTTCTTCCCTTCCGCTTCTCCCTCGACGATTGTCTTCATCAGGCCATCATGTCTCAAGATGTGGCCTATAAGGTTGTTCCGTCTTCTTATTAAGGTTTTCATGAGGCTTCTCTTCTCTCCTACTTAGGACTTCCTCGTTACTAACTCGGTCGATCCATTTGATCTTCAACATTCTTCTATAGCACCACATTTCGAAGGCCTCTATCCTTGCTTTCTCCGCTGCGGTCATTGTCCATGCCTCACTTCCGTATAGGAGCATACTCCAAATGTAGGTTCTTATGAATTGTTTTACGTACCTATGGATTTAAATGTGACCACTCTCACTCAGTGTTAAAACCAGAAGATTGGTTTGGTTAGGTGAGGGTAGAGCTCACCCCGGACTAGGCCACATGCGTGTGAACTTCTTACATCGCCAGTTCATAGATGGCCAGTTCCTTTCCCTGCGAAACCTCGCACTTTGTGGATTTTTGATTTGTAGTGGAGTATCCGAAGGGTTCACTTTTGAACCCGAGACCCCTCGGTCAGCAGCCATGTGCTCTACCCAATAGTTTACCATGCTCAGTTAAATATGATAGCGTATGTTATGAAAAATCAATACCTCATGAATAAAAGATTAGTCCAGCGTGATCGATGCGTCTTCTGATTACTTCGGAGTAGCATTCCAGCGGAGGGATTTTGTGGGACCGTTCAGGAAGCATAGACGGAGAAGGGAGTCAATATGGCAATAAATTTCTCCATAGAGTCAATAAATGAGGATAACACAAGAAAAAGTAAGAACAGAAACTTAGTAAATTAAGAAATTCTAGAAAAACATACAGGGTGGAGAAGAATAGTATCACGAAATGTTAATCCTCGATAGCCGATGTCAATAGAAACCAAATTAACTAATGAAGTTTAGGACGAAAATGAACCATTTTTAAACTACAGAAACTTATAGCCAAGCGTTCTGATTGGCCACAATTTTGCCCGGTAGCCGGATGCCTTGATACATCGCGATCTCCGGCACGCAAAGCAATCAAAGTCTTGAGTTGTCCAGAGCATCCGGCATCACATATTAATACGGTCAAAGTTGGTGGATTAGGTGAAGATCAACAGATATGAGGAAAAAAAGAAGAAAGATCGGGATGGAAGCGAATGGAGACGGAAGTCAGCACGGGACTTGCCAGCAGGCAGAACACCAGATAATGATGGTGACGGTCAATATCACAGGTCAGCGACACGGTAAAGATGACATCTCGAATACCGCGTTTCCTTACACTTCTGCGGCACGCAGCAAGAAAAAGGAGGTCTAAAACGCACCTCGAAAAAGCACCAGGCAAGAATTCAAAGGATGAAATCAGGAAGCAGAGAGCGAGGATGAGCAATTCCCAAAGGACGATGGTGCGGAGGGAAAGGCATTCATGGGGAGCCGGAATTCAGGATTGCAGTGACGAGGGTGGAAAAGAATACGACTCGCTGGTGAAAGTAAGAGAGTTCAGCATGCCGAAAAAAATCACGTGAAATGCATACGAGGAGATCGGATGTAAAAATAAGTTACCATTTGATTGCTATGAGCTTGTAATACCAATTGCTTGCACTAGACAATAGAAATTTCTTGGGAAATATAATGGAACTCATGTCTGTCAGTACTAGATCAGCCGATTAGAAAATTAAGAAAATTTTATTGAGCATGTGTTGAGCTACTGCCTGTAAAAAAAAGCAAGTTACCCGAGTTTGAGGAGCTCTAGCGTCTAAAGGAAGCAATCAATTTCAATGCAACAAAAATCATACGAAAGAGAATTTATTTCTACGTTGTATAATGTACTTGGAAAAATCTTCGTCTCAATAGTTTTTCCTGTACTTCATTTTTCTCAAAAAATTACCCGTTTTTGCGCGTAAAATAAAGCTGCCCAACTTTGAGCGCTTAGCATTCCCGTAGTTTTCGTTCCTTTAACTTGATATAATGAAGCCACATCTATTATTGGCAGTTTTCTGAAAACAAATTGTTTATACCACTAAAAATAACGGAGTTGTTGGAAACAACGCAAACCTCTGCTAACTTCGAAACCAGTGGGTCAATTGAAAATTGATTGGTACTGTTGCCTTCCGTATAATGCTAGTGAAATGAGGTACAGGAAAAACTATTCAGACGAAGATTTTTTAAAGTACATGATACAACGTAGAAATAAATTCTCTTTCGTATGATTTTTGTTGCATTGCATTTGATTGCTTCGTTTAGACGCTAGAGCTCCTCAAACTCAGGTATCTTGCTTTTTTTTCAGGCAGTAGGCAGTTCTGGCTACTCTATTTCTAAAGAAGTCTCGCCTCGAAAATTCCCGAAACAAGGATGAAATCACCAACAGTAAAAAGGCTGGAAAAATAAAAACCATAATAAAACCGAGGAAAAGGATAAAAAATAGAGATTAGACTCATTAGGTGTGGGAATACTTGCGGATGAAAGATAAATACGAGGTATATAGTTAAGAAAAGACATTTTATATACTCATCCAAGATGACCCATGAGTTATAAATCAGACGGCTGACCTTGCGCAGAAAAATGTATATATTTACTACGTCCTTTGTGCAATAGCTATGACTTTTTGATAGACGAGTGGATTAACAGTAAAATTACATATATACCTTTTGAAGTAATGGCAACAATGAATTTGTTGTACCGCACAAACATTTATTTATGTGTAGAACAACAAAATCAGTATTGCCAAATACTAAATGAAAAGGTTCCATGACGTAACGGTACAGACCGTAAGCTATATCTACTTATTTTTAAATTAGTTCCAAAATTTGGGAGTAAACCTGATCCAATAAGCGATCGCCACCGGTGATTCGTTAACTTTCACTTGATTACCGAACTGCAATGAATAGGAAAAAGCTTCTGGAAAACATAGCAAAAGCTGAATAGGGAATTCTTACTATCGCAGACGGCGAATTAATACACTGTGCCCTTCGCATCTCAATAAAGTGACATTTGCATGTTATAAATCATATTATTTTAAGTGCATTTTAAGTACCAAAATTTAAAAAAAATGGCTAAAACAGTTATTAATTGACCTTTAAAATGCTCATCCGACAGAATTCAGTTGCCGGCATCAGACATAATTATAACACGCAACTTTGCGAGCTTTGAAGACAGGATAAAAATAAGGATAAAGAAGAAAGATGATAGTAAGAAACGACAAGCTATAATTGATACAAATTCTCCCCATCACGTCTACTTTGGAAGGACGGCAGACCCACAGGCGGTTCGCTGTCCATGTCCCGCTGTTTCGCACACATTCACGGGGGGCAGTATTGGGCGCATCTCGGGTCCACCCGCCCCTGCCGCGGACGTCACTCGCACCCCCCCCCCCCCCCCAGCGTCCACTCGCCCCCCTCCCCTCTTCTATTTCGGGACGCCGCGCGCGCGGCGAGAGAAACAGTGAGGGGGTGGGGGGGAATGAGTTGCTGGGCCAAGTAGCCCCCCCCCCTCCCCTCGCCTCCCACCCGCAACCCCGTTTCCTCGGGGCGCGGCTATTAACGGGGGCCACCTTCAGGCGGCCGACGAAAACAAATGCTGTGGCCCACATGGCGACGCCAATGGCCGGCGATTTTCCGCGACATCGCTCGCGATCGAGACAAGATCGGCGATGGTGCGAACCTGGACGGAGCGAAAGCCAACGGCTGACGCGCACATTGGATTGTGCCCTTATTACACAAGCGAACCCGATTACCGTCGAGGTTAATGCCCCAAGGAGTACACTTAAAAGAGCTAATTGGAGCTAAATAAGAATTGCTTACCGAATGTATAACTGTGGCATTTGGATAGTGAATTCACCCATAATTAATATAGACGGTTTGTTCCTTCCGATGATAAAGAATAGTAATGGAAAATATCTGTGAAAGATTAGGTGGTGGAACGTTATTGTGAACGCGAAATTGATAATCCAAAATAGGATACGTGAGTAGTGCTCTATGGTCGAATATTATTATAGAATACATGGTTATTGCGTGATTAAATTTCATACAATTAAATTTCAACTTTTTAAGGAATTACGTGAGGCATTCATGCAACTGAAAATGTTACTCAACCCACGAAAATATCATTATCATGCTAGAGTCAAGTGGCTTTTCTGTTTTTGTTCCAGTTTTTGGTTACAACACAGCGTGTAAAAGCGTTTCCTACATGAAATAACAGTAACGATGGGTAAAACAAGAAAAAAACACATGAAAAAAAGTGAATAAAATATTCAAGAACCAGCGAGAGAAATCACAGTTATGTTTGACGACCATGGGATATTACCTAAACAGAACTTAAAGTACTCCATCAGTTTTTTTTGGGCTCCGTAAATAATCCACCAAATATTAAATTCATTGACATGATGCGAGGAGATTATTCAAATCAATATCAGTTGAGGAAGCTTACATCGTTTACCAAATAATTTCTTCAGATTTTTCTTTCTCAAAAGATAATGAGGAAAGTAAGCCATTCGATAAAGATGCTGGAAGACGTGTGGAAGGAGTGCGGCTTGTGTAAGAAGGCGAGATATTCGCGTCGAATTCATTCATAACGCATCGAGTATCCGTTGATTCTCCGGGGCGAGGAAATCAATCTTCCTTATCCAGAGCTGAGCCCCACTCTATATCAAAGACGCTCGAGAAATCCATATTCATTCACTAGAGGGGGTAATCCGCCCATCTGTTTGCCCCGATGCCAATAAGCCAAGTGAACCCAGGGTCGCCGGCACAGATCACGAATTTGGCTCGGGGGCAGAGAGGAAGAACATTACAAGAGGATTAACGGGCGGGGGAATGAAGACGAATTATGAGGAAAGTGCAATGGACCAGTTGCGGGAATCGTCAGACACGCCCTGGGTGGTATATAACCTTGTGGCCTCAGCAATTGCTGTGGCAGAGTGGATAACCTGATATTCCGAGGATAACTTTTTCTTTTAAACTCACTCCCTGAGATCAATACTGAAACATACTGGCCTGTAGAACAAGAAGTCTCAGTAATAGGTTTCCCTTTGGCCAGCAGAATCATCTCGGAATGAGAAAATTTTCCAACACATACCTTGCATCAACTGAGGTTACTTTCAGAAATATTATCAACAAACGCTTCTTAAAAGGTACCAGGGAGAAAAAAGGAGATAATTCCGTAAATACGCTGGAGGACGTCTTAATTCCGTATTTATCAAAGTAACCGATCCTTCAGAGTATAATTATCGAGGCTTGAATATTAAAAAATATTTTTTCTCAGAACTGCAAAAGTGAACATTCATTTCTATAATTAAGATAATCTTAACGTGATTTACACTGATATTTAGTTTTCTGTAAGAACGAATGCAATACTCTTCAAATCAATAAATTAGGATTTTGAATTAAGAAAATTAATCGACCTGAAATTCATAAGGTATGCTTCTCAGTTTCGACAGCGATGATAACATTTTTATTGTCATATTATAACGCTAAATCCATCGTGAATAAATGTTAAGGTATAATAAGAGAAAGTATTAGTTCCTCATTGACATTTGGCTTGGCATGATATGCAATATGCGGGCATTGCGAGCCGTTAATGGTTATGGAAGTCAATTAATTTGATTTCATTTCATTTGGTCTTTGTCACAAAGGCAAATTATAAAGGCAGGTAACAAATAAAGGAAAATTTAGTGCACTTCAATGAATGATGAGAGCACTACATAAATGATTCAAAGAAAATTGATGCACTATTTGCAGAACGATCTCACGCGGAGGAAAAATATTTCAAGAGGAGTGTAATGGAGGTTCTATCTAACATTAATACTACAGAGAGTTCTGTGGCAATGGTAATGGGGTCCACTGTTTTCCTAATATCAAAGGGTACAATCAATTTTCAATCCACGTGAATAGGTCTGAAACATACTGCCAATAACAATCTGAAGGAAGGGCTGTTACGGCTCTTTTACATCGTTTATCTTTGTCGCTTTATCCATGACGAGGACCTCCATTGTCCACTTCTCGCCCAAGCTGTTCTAAATGCTAATAGGGTGGTTTCCTATTATTTTTTTATTGCCTAAATCGAAAGATTATTACTCCTGGAGTACGTATTTCACGCTTTTAGATTTTTAAATGACGATACCTATTTTTTGCGATTAAATTAAAAGTGAAAATTTTCAAGCGCGTGAAAACGCGACGGCTAAGTATGACTGCTGGCTGAACTCCGCGTGACGTCGTTCTGGTTCGGACGGGCGCTAATCTGGCCTTTTTCAAATGAGGATAAAATTGACCATTGCCATTCGTCTAAACTGGGATTTCTAAAACCAAATAATTTGTATATTATGAATACATTAATGGTGGGTAACGAATCGCAATCAATGCCTTTCGTTCTCTTTGATGAAGGAAACTACCCTTTTCTTCAGAATATAGCGATTTCCATGAGCGGGCAATAATTAACAAAGTTCCTTTCTTCATGATTGACGAGAGACAATAACGACAGCTCTAAGCAGGGCGCTGCGTAGGATTGTGATCCCAACCCTGTTTAAATAAGTAAGTGACATATCCTCTCATTTCTTGGGACAAGTGGGTAATCTGAGTCCCCCGCACCCTTTGGTCCTACTTCTTTCCCTTTATGACACACGGCCACACGGTGTCGCACCCTGGCCCTTCTCCAGCCGCGGTTATATCCGATCGAATGGAGGAGGGGAGGGGACTCCAGGGGGAAAGGCCCGGGCCCGCCCACGGCCGTCGCTGGCTCCTTCATGGTGGAATTAATGCTTTGAAGTACTATTTCCATCGCGAAATGGCCGATTTGGTCGGCTGAGAATAAACTAAAATCTAAAAATGCTTAAGCAGCACGTTATTAAAAGAAATGGGTATTAAAGAAATCAATCATAAATAACTGGAATCATTGCACCAAAGACTAATGGATAATAATTTGAGAAAATCTGACTGCTAAATCTGGATCAGGATGCAAACGTCATTGTAGTTACATTGTAATTAAAACGGCGGTGCCACTAAAGAAATTGAAGATTAACCAGGGGAGTTACTACGACCCTTATCAAAATGGCATAAATAATACCGCTTGTTCTTTTGGACAAATAATTTCTTTATCACGTAACCGAAAACAGTAGGCAACAATAACAATATGCAACAGCAATGCCTAAAATGGAGAAAAAGCGACTCTGGGTGGAATTAGAAACCTTATAATCTCTGGATTAGCATCCCGTCCGGCGCTCAAGTGATTTCATACCGCAATGCAAAAAATGAAGATAATGGTGGATGGAATGAGGAGTATTGAAGCATAGCATAACAGATGAATGAAAATGAAAAAATAAGCTATAAAATAAAAATAAAATCCTAGAAATTTAAACCCAAACATACTTTTGACGACTTAGAAAAAAAATCAACCTAAAAATTCACTCTTTGAATTCAATTTAATGTGGTAAATGATTATCGAACGAACATGGACACAGGGAAGATAAACGTTGAGTAAAAACTGATCAAAAGTTCGAGTTTAAGTGCAGGTCACAGAGCACCTATTTATAAATGTTTTCGCGCTTAAATACGACCTTAAGGGACTGGAACGATATATCACCACAGCTGCCCGAGCGTTTCCAAAACATTAAAATATTAAAAATAATATTAAAGAAGATAATATTTCCTATGTTTTTCACCCACCTGATTTTATTTCTTTTGTCTCTCGTGATACAGAACTAATATCCAACTTGTAAAAGCACTTTATAGCAATAATTGGCACAGCATTCATCATGAATAATGGTAAACAAAGTAGGAATTGAAGAGCCAAGCAAAGCGTATTTGTACTCGGTGATCAACAGGCCGTGAAGCCGCTTACTTCCTTCAAACACAGCCACGCGCAAATCGACGGCGTCGAAATGCAAGCGACGCGAATCCCCTCCAGCAGTGTCTCGCCCACGCGGCAAAGTGCCCTCCCTCGCGCACCCAGTGGTGGGGAAAACCCCCGCGGCTGGCCGTGGGCCGGCGGATAGCTCGTGCGCGCCAGGGAGCCACCCGCTCCAGGGACATTTGCCGGCGTCAATGAGGAGGAAATGGACCACCACCCGGAGAGCGTTTTATTTCCATCGGAGAACGGCGATAATAAACTCAAGCACGAGAAGAAAATAGAAACTCAATTTCTGGCACCCTAAAATTAAAAATATCGACGAGTAATTCACAAAATCTGTAACAAGGACAACGGAAAAATTGAAATATCAACCACGGCGAAGCAATTCCTCTATCTTTTTTTGAATAAGAATTAGTTAGTGTAATTGGAATCGGGTTAGGAACCGGATAAGACCGTTTCAGGCTAAATTTTCAACAAGAGTCAGATTAGATTAGATTAGATTGATTATAGCGTCACTCGTCGAAACTAGGGTCTTGAACAAGTTACAAATACCACTCGCGAAGAAAACCTATGATCTTTTAGAAATTCTCAATCCTGAGGCGCGATAATGTTTTTTCCCGGGAATGTCTCTATTGCTGTCCACGGTGTCGACTTACACCGTCTCGGTTCTCGGCTGCGAATGCGAAATACAGCGCTTAGAATATTCGATGAACATGAGTGCGTTTAATTTACGAGGACGTGAAATAAAAACGTTAAGAGAATGAGGGCGCTTTCAGGAGCTGCGATCGAATTCCACTTCTCATTAATTCTTCATGGTAAACGCTTACTTTAATTACATGTAGTTTACACTCGTATGAAAATATAATTGGAAAATATAACTGGGTAGAATAATAAAAACAAAAACTAAAGTATGTGTTAGCACATGTCCTCTTTACGTTCAAATGCAGTCACAGAAGTATATTTCTCGATAAAATTAAAGAAACAAAATTGAAATAAAGTTCCAACAAAGGGCGCTGGTGCGGGAATAATGTAGGAGAAACTTGTTGATTTGGAATACAATTCTGCACAATTTTTTACGACCAAAAATACGGTTGACCTATGAATATAATTTCTGAGTAATTCTCGCTGTTGGTCGACAGGAAGAACGGTGAAGGATGACCTCGAAAAAATTATGGTGAACAAGCGATGGAGGATGTAAAATAGAAGATAATAATTACTCTTTAAAAGATGGGAGGGTACGAGAATCGACTCTTCAGCTACGCCCGATCAATCCTGGGATTTTTGAGAAATGATGATAATCTTAATCGCTCTACACCTGCACATTCAGTCTCGCTGAATACAAGTAAAGGGCACGGAGCTCATCATTTGGCTGGACCACCTCATTCACGCGATGCCTTCGCGAGGCAGCCGCGGTGCGTTCCTTCCCTCTGACGCCCGGCGTTCCATGGCTAAGTTCTTCGGACGATTGAGAGGGGCGGCAGAGGACAGGGTGGGCACGGCGCCCGCTCACCACACCCTCTTACGGTTGGGAGCCTTGAATATTAAAAATTAAAGGATGGCGGACTTAACACTTCGCCGTGACTTCGCCGCTGAAGCCTGCAGCGGCGAGGCACTACCGGTCCATGCGAGGCTACTAACAGACAATTTCCATGTAACCTACGGAGTTTCGTAATATTAATCACCCATATGACCAAAGGCAATCTGCGTTAAAGGACCCAGAGAATCCTGGATTGTCACACATGATTTTCGGAGGCAAACAAATAAAAAGTCTGCATGATACCCTGACGTTTTGTAAACATAAAAGGGCACACAATGAAGCCACTAATTAACCACACTCATGTAGGAGACAATTAGTATCACTGGACGTTATTCACTGCATAATTTAAAAATATTTACAACAAACATAATGTGTTACCATGCGGTAAGCGTCGAATACCACGGGTACTTATCCCTGAACAAACGTTTAGCCTTCACTCCGGAAAGTTTGTCTTTTTTGTACGCAGTTCCATACCTTGTAGAGCATTCAGGGACAAAACAAGACATTTTACTCATTTATCATCACGATATTATTAAATACCTCTACAAATTACGCGAATATCCGCCATAAGCCGCTATGTAGTTCCGCAATCACAGAAGCATCGGACTGCCACCTGACGTCCATCTTCTAATCTGAAACTAGAAACAATAAAAGCACAACGAGCTTGGTGGGGTTTGTGGCAACCGTTCTATGGGTGGAGGGAGGAGAGGTGCAGATGCCACTTGGAGGCAAATAAGAGGAGGTTTTTTATAAAAAATAAAACTATAATAATAGTTTCAAACCATCGTGTGATAATTTTTCCCCAATTTGAGGTCAGAATTTAAAACGAATGTATTTTTCTTAAGGTTTGGGCCCAAGCTGAAAGTCAATTTATTCCGATTAATTTTTTTAAATTCATTACTTGTAAATTAGAGCTAATCAAGATGAAAATATTATGAATATGGTGGTCAAGAGTCGTATTACCTTTACTAAAATTAATAGAATAAAATTCTAACATGAAGTATCTTACCGCTACAATAAAAAAGCTATTGATGGAAATACGCGATCAGCGGTCTTCCGTGCCATGGAAAGGTGGGGATAATAGGTCGAGTGCTTTTTGGGATTTTATTCTTGGCCGCTCGCACAGAGAAGCCAGAAAGAAATCGCTTTTTCCTTCAAATTTAAGAGCCATCATCAGAGAGCGCGAGATGAGGCCGTTTGAGGCAGGCTCATTAACATATAGGGCGAAATTTCCTCATTGCGATCCTAAAACTATGCATTTTAACGCACCGTTAGGTGCACTGTCGATACTTATCCATACAAATGAATATAGCATTCTTATAAACAATTTATATATGTCAATAAATAGTGGATACTCCTCACGGTACAACGAAATATTCTCCTGTGAATTTTCCCAACTTCTGCGAAGCCTAATACCTTTTTACTATGTAAAAGAGCGATCATACACGCAGTATTAACCTGTTATTACCGTACATAAATGATTCTTAGGATTAGTGGTTCTGACACCTTTTCTCAAAAAATAACTCTTTTCTCTTGTAAATTAAACGTCGATTTTTCCCAGAGTAACTTCCGAATATTAAATATTTAAAAACTCCGCTTGTTTCAAACACTTGTAGAGAGAAAGGAATGTTCCTTTGTTAATTATAGTAAGCCTTTTCCTTTCAACTTTTCTTTAATATTCTACTTTTAAGATGCAAATAAAAGTCGTTTTAACGTCATACGGCAAATTTCAAAGAATGTTTTGGGGCATATATATGCAAGTAACATATTCTTTGATCTTTCTGACAGCTGCTGCAATCTGGATTATGTGATATTAAACCTATAGCATTCCTCGTTAGTCTCATTTATGGTATTTTTACCATTCAAAACAATCATTTTATTGCTGGTATATTTAGGAACACGGTCGATATTTTCCATATTCCAATGCGAAAATTCTTTCCAAAAAAATGAAACTCGACAAGAAGACTCGAAAAAATCCATGTCTGACTGAACGTCTTGAAAAGCTGCGTGCATCTTATAATTACAATTCAATACAAAATACCTAGAAAAACAAGAAAAAAAGTCCAAAGATTTCATCAGTATACCAATACGACATTAACGGCCGTATTCATAGATTTCCGCTAAAACACGCTAGTAGGGCGACTAACTTAGTCGGCTGCTAAGACCTTTTAGTCGCCTACTAAGATATGGTATTCATGGATTGTATTACGTGAGCTAATAAGAGCTACTAACTTAGTATGCTACTAGCCAGCTCGGCAGCCGATACTCGGTAGCGATTTGGGTTCAACCCGCTAGGCTACGCTTGACAACACTGCATCTGACTCCTCCGCGGCGCGGAAAATTCGTAACACTATCAAACAAAAGAAATTGATTCAGCAAAATGCATTGAAATTTTTACTTCATAATGGATAATTCGATGTGATATCGCATCTCAGACATATTTTTTGATTGCTGTACACAAACATTATGCAATACCTTTGGGAAAGGGTAGATTTATGAGTAATACCGAAGCATTTGTATGTTTGAGATGCAGTTATTGCTTTACAAACGGCCGTATATTTATTGATCATATACATTGCGTATTGTTTGCACTTCTGATATTTGTTTCCATTAGTGTATGCGTGATTAGTATGGAAAAACATAACTAGCAACGTCAGTACTATACATATATGTATTCGGAAAGCAGAAATACACCTCAATGTCGGAGTAGAAACGAAAACTTTTGCAATGCAGAAATGAATCGTTAAGAAAATAACGTTGAGATAAATGTAAGAATGATACACATTTATTACGTTACAAACACCTACGTGCGAGCAATTAGTAACATATGTTTGCAACTCCTAAAATGTTAGTCAAGGAAACAACAATCTGCTTCGCTACATTTAAATATTTCAAATATTGACAGCGTGCGGAAATATACGGCATATAGTTTACTAGAGGTGGTTAATGTAAAAAACAAAGCATAATTAACGTAACTTGTTTTACTTATTTATTGCTGATAATATCACAAATAGCACTACAACACACACAACATTTCACTTCACATTTCACGAGCTGTCTTTATGACACTTATAATCCGTACATTCTGAATCAACTGGTTCAATGAAAAGCTTGACTCACACTTAATTTAAAACACTATAACGTAACTCTAGTAAACAATGATAATCAGTTTTCCAATCACTCTGCACACACCAAAAGAATTTGCACTCGTTGACGTTCGAAAGAATTCTTCACATCTCACTTCCCACTCATCACTAATGATTTAGAATCAGTTGATGTTATTTAAAATTACCATTACGTAGACAATGAAATAAATAGGCTGAAACAAATGTTTAAACCAGAAATTGTAACATCAACAAACTTCCAATCTCACTCTCAACTATCACTCGTACCGTAACCAAAACAAAAACAACAGCGCAACGAAATACGCGAAATGTAAACACTGCCGAAAGCTCACGATAAAGTGACTAGAATAAGTAATACAATCAAACACAAATTATAAGCGTACAAACGAATTAAAATTTATAAGCGTTTGCTGTATCCCTAAAGAAAAACTGCTTCAAATATGAAACATATCCCCTTCGCAACAGCTAGTAGATACCTTTGATCGAAATGGTTAAACCAGTATGAAATAAATAAATAATTTTGTCGAAGCTCTTACACTCACAAATCACTTCACTTGTCGCTTCACTCTTTACTTCATCGTCTATATGCAATCAATTCACTTAGGGTCGCATTGAATGTACAAATTGTGTTCACTTACACTAGAGGCACAAGTTCACTGCAAGTCGTAGCTTCCTCGCAGCTACGAAAAACTTTCAATTCCTGCCAACAATTACACTACATACGTTGCCTGCCTTACTTGAAGAATGGATTCTCGTATTCCATTTTGGCACAAATGCATAAAAACTCTATAACAGTATACAAATAAAACCGGAGTTCGATCATCCACAACGGTCCGCCATATTTAGTAGCTCCCTTAAACAAGGCCGGAGTGCGACTAAGAACCGGCTACTAAGATAGTAGCATACTAAGCTTAGTAGCCCTTACTAACGATCTATGAATACCATTTTGCTAGTATGCTACTACTTAGAACGCTACTTGGGCGTTAGTAGCTTACTAAGGAAACTATGAATACGGCCGTAAGGAACTACATGAGGAATAGAAAAATAGGTCTTCTCAGATAAGAACCCAGTACTCTAGCGAAGCGCTTACTCATCCTTCCCTGGAAATGACATTCTTCATTTTTTCAGAGCACGTATTCCTTTGACAACGTCTTAATCTAATTCGCGTAGAATGCCATTCTTGCTCAAGCGCGGCTGTGTCGCTAGAAAATGCAGCTACCACTTCCATTGAGGACAATCAGCGGCACGGCATTTTCAAGGGCAGCCCCTGACCTTGGAAAAGACGCGCAATGCCACGTCGCTGCCATTCTCCCAAACGGAAACATAGATCACTATTTTTCTCATTTTTATAGAAGTTTTCCAACAATAAGAATATGACTTGTTTTATCACACTCCTTTTATAAAATATGCAACTATAGCCATAGCTACCTACTTCGCATTCACATTCAGAAATAAAGACTTGACCAACATTCTATGCAATCCATTGACATTTACCATGATTAAGTCCCACTCAGTCTAAATTAAGGGTTTAAAGGCACACATTACCATTCCTCACTTCAAAATACCTCAGACCCAGAGCATCATAAACTTGTAGCCGAAAAATTTGTAATTAAGGGTGTTCTATACCTCCGCGAAAAACGGCTCTGCAGACTTTAGGTTGCTCGCCATTTGCTCGCTTATTATACACTCTGGAGAGAACTTGTTTTGGATATGGTTTAAGCTAAGATTATTGTTATTGGCAAGTGAAAAAAAAAAAATTTGAAAAGCATTTGTTAATTAGTTATTTGCGCTGAAAAACACAATAAAACGCCTATTTTCTCGATGTAATTCTACCACGTAGAAAACGCGATTTGAATTTTTTTTCGGGAAATGAGAACATTCATCCTTCTTCTTAGAAATAAGATACGTTTCATCAATGTAATATTTGTAATAACCACACTATAGCTCAATTTCCCGAGCGTGTTTTCTCAACGTCAAGCGCTTACGATCTTTTCTTCCATGGCGCTGCTGTATGATCCCCCACTCTCGGTGAAAGAGCTTCTCACCCCACAGCAGTCTCTCTCACTACCTCCCCTCCATCGTCTCTTGTGTCCCCTACATCTGTTTTTTTTCCTCTATGCTTTCCTCGACCTAAGCTTGCCCGTCTGACCCGTGGTCGGGCCCCAGCAGGCCAACAGTTTTTTTCGTTATTATCCGAAGCCCTGTGTTCTTGTGTTGCGAGCGGCATGTTTGAAACGGGGCTAGCGCGAGTTTTCAAGTTTTCTGTTCTTATGCATGGAAAGTGAAAGGAAATCAAAGAGGAAGCATATCTTTTGTGGGAAGGTGGAAAAGAAGTACTAGGAATAATGGTGAATGTATAAATCCTTTTTAAGTGTGCTACATTATTAACAGTTAGTATATCTTTAGACACGTATTTTCATCCACGTAAAATCTGTAAAAACGTGATGCAGCTAAGAAATAGACTATCAAATTATTTTAACCATTTTATTCATTAGAAACCTGCAATAATAGATGTTATTTACACTACAGAAGGAAAAACTGCTTTAAAGTAAGTACCTACCTCTCGATAATTTATTGGCTGTGACTATAATATATTAATTTTTTGTAACCAAGCATTGAAAATAAGATGAATACAGAGAATATACTGCACATTATCAATTAGATTCTAGGTTGCACCATTGCCTTTTAAGTTCTTGCTGACGCTAACCAAGAAAAAATATTTCACCGAGTAGGTAATATAACGTGCATATCTTCATTTCGTGTCTAAATATTTTCAAAAGTAACCGTTATGTCATCAAAACACGATATGAAAAGTATCACGTTGGTTTATTTGTCTCGTGTTTCCGACATATATGTTTCTCGATAACTTGCAACCGAGGGAGAAAACTTCGAAAAGTTATTTTCTTATAAAAATATTCTTATTTATTAAAATTACTATTATTTATCATTACATGAGTCACCCAAAAGAAAGAATTTGAACTTGAACCACCGTATCACTAAGCAGGGGTTAATGTTTGGTCGATGTAATACAGCGACGACGTCTAGATGACCGAATTTAATCTTTAACTATCTATCTAACTATTTGCATAAATATGCTTGTTGTATGCAAAAATTAGATACACGAGATCCAATGAACCTGCAAACCAGTTTTACAAGTATAAGACAAGAATTTTACTTGTGTAGCAGGAGTGACGAGAAAACAAACAATACACACGGATAAAACTCGAATGTGGGATATTTATTTCGCTCGAGTGAAGTTATGCAAACTAACTTCGCGTTATATCTCTCACCAACAACCTGTTTCACGTGCTGCTTACACTCTTCTGAGCGATTGATTCTCTCAATGAATTGTTCTCACTACAGGTCGTAATGAACCGAAACTCTGATGATGAATGCAACTTTTCTCAGAAGTGGGCGGCAACTTCCGCGATTTTTCAATGCTAATTTTTGTGAGAATGACTGAACGAGGTAGTTAGTTATTTTTACCCATCCATCGACCGAGTTATTAACTAAAATTAAGATTTCGTGCCAGAGTAAACGACCACATTGCGGTATAAATATGCGAGACTTCATGTAAAATACTAGTGCGCAGGATCAGGTAGACTCATTATATTTAACTGTTGAAATTATTCGGCATAATAAGACGTCTAGAAATTTATGACAACTAAATGTAATATCATTAAAAGTTCTTCAGTTTAGAATGATTCTAACATCACCGCAGAGCAGTTGTAGTCATTGGGAAGAAACTAAAATTTCTCAGGAGCATTACCCGATCAATTTTTCTCTACCCCTCGAGTACACTGTATTACCCTTCCGGGATGGAACCCTGCATTGAAGTTAGGTCTTGTACTTAATATGTCTCCCATTTTTTTAATTTCGAAGGGAATTTTAGATCTTATACTCCACTATTATTTAATATGAATGAGAATACATGTATACCAAGACTGTTATTTGCCACGAAAAAAACATTTCGCTTATGAAGAAAGATCTGAGGTTTTCCCGGCGCATGCTGTTGTTGAAGGCAATCCCGAATAAACTTCAACAACATTTCGCTTATGTTAGCCGCGATTCAAACCCAGATCCTCCCGATTGCCGGTCCGTTACATTACCAAGTAAATTTTTCTAGGCGAATCTTAGACACAAGTAAAAAGAGTCATTGAAGAGTCAGTGAATTTCATATTCAAGGAAAAAGGTTGCTTCGTGGTATAAGTGGTAGCATATTTAACCGGCCATCGGGGATATCCGGGTTCGAATCCCAGGTTAGTCAAATGATTTTTTCATGTCGATTATCATACTTATTTAACTATGCACTAGTGTATTTAACTATGCACTCGTGCGCGTGACTGCGTACAAATTTGCTTGTTCAATGTAGTACTTTGTATGAGTGAGAGCACAAAACCTTTTGCATGTGACGCTGGAATATCCTCTTTTACGAATAACTCTAACCACTACACGGTAGATAATTTTTAGTTGCCGTTCCATGCTTAACAACTTTATTTGGTAGAATGATTAATGATTTTCAAAACGCTCTACATAAAAACATATACTTAATTCAACTTACAAATAAAATCCGAAGATTCAAACGTGATGGAGCGGAATTTTTCCATATTGAAAGAAACACTTGCAATTTTCCACGATTATAAGAAAAGTTAATGTGACCAGCAGTAATGCTGTGTGAAGTTTCAATGTTATAACAACATCTTCAACGTACAAATCGTGTGTAATTCATTCAATGTATCTTCTTGGGACTAAGCTATGTCTGATTACGAACTAATGGATTCGACTTTGCCAACATTTGGCCCGCTTTAATTTCGTAGGGGATAAATTATTTCTAATGCCTTTACTAATTTCCTTTGAAAAACTGCGAGAAATATTCCTCCTTCCGTTAATTATGTAAAAGATAAGGATCATACGATCGATATTCATGGAAAAAGGTTCCGCGCTAAATAAAAGGATAATTATGGTAAAGCTTGAGACTAAGCCGGTAGATACCGTAGTGGTACATGTTAACATACCTACGACGGACTACTAGGATGAAGAAGTTAAAGACGTCTATGAAGATATCAAATCAGTAATCAAACAGGTGAAGAAAACCTTATAATTTTAGGTGATTGTAAGGAGAAGGCTTTGGGTGTCAATATTAACGGAGAGAAAATAGTATGCTACGATTCGCTGACGACATAGCAGTCATAGCCGAGACAGAGAAGAATTTTTAAAGACTTTGACAAATATATAAAGGAATATGGCCAGATATCAGTTGAAAATCAACAAAAGGAAGACTAAGATATTAGTATGGAGCAAAAGAGAGGAGGCTAGGACAAACATTAAGCTAAGAAATCAAAAGTTAGAAGAGGTGAAAGCGTTTTCTTACCAGGGAAGCCGAATTACCAACGATGGACGAAGCAAGAAAGAAATAGTAGAATAGCGCTGGCGAAGAGGGCTTACTACAAAAAGATGAATCTTCTTACATCTGAGAATACAAGCATAGAAGTAAGGAAACAATTCATCATATGCTACATATGGAGTATGATTCTCTAAGGAAGTGAGGCTTAGACGTTGATAGCAGCAGAGAAGTCAAAGAGTGGAAGCATTCGAAATGTGTTGCTACCGAAGAATGATGAATATAAAATTGATCGAACGTGTAAATAATGAATGAGTGCAAAAGAAGTGGGATAAAAAATAAGACTTCTAAAAACCTTAAGCAGAAGACGGGACAACTTACTTGTCCACATTATGAGACCTGATGGCCTGATGAAAACATTCATAGAAGGAAAAGTGGAAGGGAAGAATGGCAAGGGACGCTCCCGAATGAGTTACATTGGAAAGGTTATAAAGGATGCAAAAGGGAAGACATATGTCGCTATAAAGAGGCTAGCGGGTAGGAGAGACGAATGGAGAGCTGCGTCAAATCAATCTTAGGATTGTTGACTAATAATTATGATCTCATACCTATAATCCCTCGGTACCTAGAAGAGCAGAAATATTGAGAAGCACACTAGTCCAACAATTTTTACTATTGCCCAAATGTAGCAGTATGAATTTTGTCAACACGTTGGCATTAATATCTACTATTGGAATAAGAGAGAGATTCTTCTGTAGGACAATATTGGATGTAATTTTTTTATTTTAAACTACATTTTGATAGCATTAAAATTAAAATTCTCTCTCATTTCACAGGCCCGTATTGTCGGCTTTCGAACTCAGAAGGTCTTGTTTATTGAAGTGAGGAACAGATACTGCTGTATTTGGGCGAGAAGTAGCGATACAAAATCGGAGGTGAAAGAGCAATGCTACAAAAATTGGAGCAAATCCTCGACAGCAATGGAAGCTGACATATTAGTCGAAGGGTTCGAAACAGGTATAAAGATGCGCGAATTAAAATATCATTGGATAATTGGTACGATAATATAAGGCACGGAATAATTCATTGTTATTGTTCTGGAAGATACTATAATACTGTCATTTCATTCGTAGGTGATGGCGACAGCAGCGTTACGAAGAAATTGATTGAAGTACCACCCTATGGTATCAACTGCCCAGTACTGGGCAGTTGATACCGTAATAGAGTGCATAAATCATTTATTGTGCAACTACTGGAACAGGTGGAGGGAAATCGCAAAGAAATTAAACATAATACGGGAAGGGTATCAGTCGCTTTGCGTCGGAAAAGGGAGACAATATCCCATGGAAAGGGACACATTTTCGTTCTTCGGCCGATACTGTAACACTGGACGGAAAAAATAATTTTTCTCGAGCCCTGGTACCATTCCTGCTGATCTTATATATAAAAATGAATCGCAAAATGTGTTGGTAAGCGCATAACTCAACAACGCCTGGACCAATTTGGCCAATTCTTTTTTTAAAATGTTCGTTGAAGTCCAAGGATGGTTCTTACGGCGAGAAAAAATCGAATAATTGCCGGGAAAACCCTAAAAACAGCCCTTTTCTTTTTCACATACAAACGTTTTCTAACTAAAACGTAGAATCAATTTGAGCTTTATTGCTATTATATAAAGTTCATATTAAATTACAAGCACTCACTGTTATCTAAGAAATGTAGGTGTGTAATATAACATTTTAATTACTAAATATATTCAAAATATTAATTAAATTGAAATTACATTTTAAAAATTTAATTCGAGCTGATTGTAAGCCCAGCCGTGGCCCTGCTCGAGTTGACACTTCACTACCGTGTTTGTAAACAAATCTCCAAGCAATTGTTGACAAACGGTAATGTCCGTGTTCCTGTCGAGGAATCGAGTAGTTTTAACTCTTTTCCTTGGAATGACAGCAAATTAGTTTCAGTGAGCTCATCAACAAAGAGTTCCAGAATATGATTGATCACCAAAAGAATCAAAGATGCTTGATTTAGCGAGCAAGAACGAAGATGTGGATGACTAAAACGAGGTAAATTCAAATAGTTCGTACTATGCATGGATTCGAATCTTTTAAATGTGTAACAAACGAAGACGAAATCACCAACTATCTATCTGAATATTTTAAGTCCTTGGACGTACCTGGCTTACCAAGGCACGATTTACAGAAAAATGTAGTTTCTGTGCTCATGATCTTTCGAAGCCTAAACCAACCATAACTATCCAACGGAACGTGTTTGATCATTTAAAAAATTGGTGATGAATGTGATTCACGCAACTTTACTCAAAGGAAAATTCAAAGATTAGGAAGTCCTCATTCCGTATATTCCATGATCTCAACTCATATGCCCTTTTGAGCTTAAAAGTATTCAATATCCAATTCGTGTTGCATTCGTGATAACGATTAAAAAATCGCATGGTCATTCTTTCAGTTTTTGTGTTGTTTGTGCTCATGTGCTAATGAAAACCCATGATTTTCTCATGGTCAATTTAGCGTGCTATGTTCACGAGTCGATAAACCATCCTCTGTATTTCTTCCTTCGCTTCAAGTGCGTAGCTAGGATAGGGGGTTTTTGGTGCAGCTAATACCACGGGTCTGTAGGGTATAGAAAACTCGCTAAGGTAAGCGGGAAGTGTGGGGGCACTTCCCCCAGACATTTTTTAAGATAAATGGTTCAAAATAGTGGGTTTTGTGGCTGTGTGAATAGTTAAATATGTTTTGTTTGTTAGTCATCCGTCCCCCTAATATTAATAACATAATCTTTCATAAATAAATTCTCTAAGCTCTTGGGGGTGGGGGGGTTTATCCCCCAAAACCTCCCCTCGCTGCGTCACTGCTTTTCTTCGCTATATTTATTTAGCTTCATCCGCTTCATCTTGCGCCTGATAACAAAACAAAAACTGTTGTTTCTCAGAAGGTGCTTGACGCAAGACATTAAACCCGAATGTGTAGGGCTCACCGTGGTGCGTTTACGCATGCAGTACGTTTACGCAGTGCATTTTTTCCAAACAGAGATACTAAAACTGGCGCGCCTTAAGTCATTTAATGCGAATGCTGCTTCATAGGGGCTTTTCTTGCACGATTTTGAGCATCAGTCAATCGTCGGTCTGGGGTCGTGTCAACCTGCCCCCTGAATGGGCCAAGTGTATGCAACAGACTTGGACCTAAAAACATTTTTTTACAGCTAATAACGCAAATAGCCAACAACTGAATGCGTATAATTTTTATTTCATGAACTGCTTTATTAAACCACAATGCCCAAAATTTCTTAAGCTAAAACGTAAGAAAATTTGTTGAAAAAAATCCGCGTAAACGTGCTCCGATTCACCCTATGTAGATTCGATAAAGAAAATGACTTTCTGACAAGCAATTTTGGTTCTCATTTACGTAGTTATATTGAATTTGTATCCTTATTTTATTATAATAAATTAAACATGATTAAAAACGATGCAGCCGCTCTTGATTTATAAATGGTGTAAGTAAACTGTAAGTTCATTGATTGTTAGGCGGTACGAAGTTCGCCGGGTCAGCTAGTTCTTATATAAAATGACCACCTGAATCCGAATATGACATCCGTTTTCCTCCATCACCCACCATTTTTTGGGGGAAGGCCCCCTATAATTTTCATCAATTTTGCAATAATTTGGAGGAATGGAAAGGATTATTTTAGAATTTATATTTCTTATTTGGCTTTTGAGAGTATAAAAGTTCTAAAACATGATAATTAATGGTAAGGATGTACATTTAGGGGGATTAGTTTCCGTTAATGACTAAAAAAAACACTTTAAAAATCATCTTTTTTAATCCAATGAAAATATAAAATCTCAGTTTTATATTCTGCATGGAACTAGAAAGTATTACATTTCTTTTTTTTTAGCTGCGAAATCAAGAGAATTGCCGTCCAATCCTTAGCGGGAGAGGCACTGCGAGGGCCAGAGTAGTAAAGTGAATCTTCCGAGCTATTGCTACATATTTTAATTATTGTTGCTATGCTATACAGCAAAATATTTTTATTAATACTGCAGTTTCTTGCTGTAATGTATTATTATCTTTCGGGGAGGATGATGTGAAATAGAAGCTGGAAATGTTTTAAAATACGTGAAAATTTGCGAAAAATGGCAAAATTGGTCATTTTAATGCGTTATTACACAATTTACGGAGACTAATTTCCCTCAAATCTACATCTTTACCATTAATATTATTTTTTTCAGAATTTTGCACCCCTCAAAATCCCTAGGAAAAATTTAAATGCTAAAATAATCCTTTTAATTTCTCCAAATGACCGAAAAGTGGTAAAAATTGGAGGGGGGGGGGGGAGTTCCCCCAAAAATGGTGGGTGATGGAGAAAATCAGAGTTCATATTCGGATTTAGGAGGTCATTTTACATGTGAATTCGAAGGAATTATGATTTGAGCAAAGCTGATCATTTGAATCCACACCCCCTTCATAGTTTTGTAAAATGATATAATGTCAGGAAGCATTTTGTTACCACTTGAGGCAGTAATACTTGCGTCATGGATAATGGCAGAAGTAAGTACTATACGGATTTTATTGAAACGTAGGTATTACAATGCGGAAATGTCGGGAGTAAAGCCAAAAAGGGAAGGATGTAAGACAAGGGCATACCCAGGGTCATAACTAGGGGGGGGGGGCAAGCCATAGTCTAGAAGGGGGCGCAAGCCAAGTTGTGACATTTTAGCATGGAAAAGGTGAATGAAACAAATATTTTAAGAAAATTATAACAGCACATTATTAGATTATGATATCATTTCCTAGAAAAAATATTTTTATTTTACTTACATATCTTATACCTACTAATGCATATCATTTTTCGTGGTTTTAAAGAAAATTTGTTGAATACTTTCGTTTCAATTCAGTACTGATTATGATGAAAGACTTTTGCGATTTTTGCCTCTGGAGGGGGGGCAGCTGCCCCCCCTGCCCCTCGCCTATGATGTAAGGTTCTATTTTTTCTTGGGGGAAATTCAGGAGGAACGTCTGCTTTGTTCTTACTCATCGTCCTTACTGTAGCCAATCTTTTTTTGATAAAGTTCTACTGTTAAAGGCATGCTGGTACACCAATTGTTACTGGTAATATTTCTTCCTCTGCATTCAATGTGCTCTGCTAAGCGTTTGGCAATTTCATGAGGTGAATTGGATTCTTTGAAAGGGCATCTGGCTACGTGCCCATATAAATTTCAATTTTTAGGTAAATTTTCCTAGCATCCACCATAGCAATGACTTCAATACCATATTTCTTTTGCTTTTGGATAGATACTGCGTTACAGGACATCGGCCTCGAAATGGTATAAGTTGGTCAAGGATCGTGATGTACTCTGATGGTGTATTTGTAAATTCAAATTTTTTTGGATATTTTATTAATGAACTCAGTAACTGCGACTTACTAGTCAATTTTCTTATTTTGTAGTCTAGTGCTAAGGTCATATAAACTAATGCACCGTAGAAAAAAAATCCGATAGCCCAGTGTACGGGAAAAAATTTGATAGACTTCTTTGCTCCAAATCTCCCTAATATCAACACGGGAAATTTTATACGCACCTGAGAGAAAAAGGGGACTAATAAGAGCTAGTTCATCTTCACTCAACTGCCTAGTATCACGATCTCTTGCATAATTTCCAGAAACAGAATTAAAGTAGAGATTTGTGATTTTCACAATTATAACTAATAATTCTGCGCAAAAAGAGGCGAAATGCTGATGATTCATCACACACACTTTTTGCACATGGGTGTATTCCAGGAAGATGAGTCATCGGCGATTTCATCAAGCCAAATGCGAGCGAATGAATTTTAATCGTCTTCACGATGGATCGGAAGCGAGAATAAATTGTAACACTTTCGGTCGCATCGGGTCAAAACTTCGGTTGCAGCAAAACTAGGGAACACTTTGAATATTAAACGTTACTTAGAGTTAGAATTACAAGAAATTAGAGACCAGAAAAACTCAAGTTCGAACGGCATCATTTTATTAAAAAAACATCGAAGAAAAAGTCAATATGACCCGATGCGATCTATTCAGGGTTATTGGCCTTATTAAAGCTGTATGTGATGTCTGATGCAATATGCAATTTATGATATTCCTACCATTTAAATCAATAAATATTAAAGATGATAGAAAATCAATTTTCGTTCATGCATTAATTGTCATTTGTCTCATTAGTGTTCTCCCTGAATAAACATGTTCCGGAAAGTAACTGTATTGAATACACGATTTCAAATGGACGTGGGTGATTACTATTTCATTCATACTGAGGAATAACGTAAAAATATAAAGTTGTACTTAAAAAAAAAGTTTCACGAAGTACGCGCATTTCGGCTAGCGTAATTGACTTTTACGATTTTTTGAATAGCACTTAGCAATTTTGTGATATGAACGTTGACCAGCTCTCCCCTTCGAGGAGAGTCGAATAAGGAGAGAACAATGCAAGTAATCGCCTTTCTTCATAGAAGCCGGCCGCACTTCCCAGCCTCGTCGAGAGCGTGCGTATTTGGATTCTTCCAAGAAACGGCAACCGAGTGGCTGAGGTGGGACTAATGCCGCCAGAGAGCAAAAATCAACCTCCGAATCCTGACCACTCTCAATATCGCCCCTCCGCAGTGAAACTTGATACAGCGTCGGGTGTTTTTTTCGGTCGGAGCGAAGCTCGACCCCTCCTCCTTTCCTTTTTTTTTCCTTCGATCAGCGAACACTCCCCTCCACCCAAGGAGGCTTCCCATTCCACTGGCCGTAGCGGCCAACTTCGCAACTAAAATCCGGCGACGGTTGAATTTGGATTTTTGAATTAGGATAGAACACCCTTAATAACATTTTTATCTTATTAGTGAGTTTTTAAATAATAGTTTTTAATCATTCATGACGAGATATTAAGGACGCAGCTGCTCCGACAGACTTCTGCGTCGTCTATTTTTTTGTCAGAACTGCTGATGACGCATTGGGAAATTTGGTCTCGCATGGATTTAAAGGAATAATTGCATCACATTCGTTCACTGCTTTAGGTCTATCTCTTATATTGAATAGTAGTATAACTTGAGCGAAAGTAGAAAAAGGAAGTAATTGTGAAATATAAGGTGATATTTGGGTATCAAAAGGAGAGATCAAAAACCAATGCTCCATTTCGCATGAACTTAAAGTAGTCTGTATTGCGCATCAAGCTATATCATTGGAAATAGAGTGTAAGCATGATATAATCTCAGTTAAGTTTAAAATAGTTAAGTAAGTATGCTTAGAAATATTCCCCCACTCTTGGAATGCACTACTCAGTGTAAATTCAAGGGTTTCGCTTTAATTTACATAATGATGTCGACTCTTCCTAATAGATGGTTGCACGCATTAAAATTTATACTTTCTTGACGCGAATAAATGAACACTCATGCGAGCAGACAAATACCTTCAGACGTCAGGACGATACTAGAATATTTCGGTGATAATCGACGAAAATGAATTCGCTTTTGGGTGAGAACCATCGCTTGCACATTTATTGGACATGGTATTCGAGTACCCAGATGGTACATAAGTGAATGAATACCCAGGCTAGTAGAAAAAATTCCTTTTGACCTGAGGCGGGTACTTGAATTTTTCGGTAATACATAATTGTGAGATATGAATAAGCTATATGGTGATCACCATCGCTTGTTCATTCGTCGATCATGGTACTCGAGTATTCACATGGTAAATATACTTGGGGATATTTCGCACACTTCTCAGAAGTACTGAGTATTCGAGCCACCGCACCAATCCCTCTCTAGTGACTCTCCATCACTCTCGGGACACAGATGCGACGCGACGGTACGGGCAAAGAGGTGAAACGCATGATGCGGCGACGTCCGGGGAAGCCCGCTCAAACACACACACACCATATCACACACTTGCGTGTGTAATACTACAGTGTGGCTGCACCGCGACCGCGGGCAGCGGACAAATCCCCCCTCCTCCTCCTCCGCCCTTTGGGATTATTCGCCGCGAGAGCAACACGGGAAGTGCTCGCTTAGAGAATCCCCACACCACCAATTGTCGGCGGCGACGACTCCCACCCCCGCCCAGTGCGGAGTGCCGGCGGGCGGAGCGAGGGAAGGACGCCATCCCCACGCATTGGGACCGCACACAGTAGTCTCCCCGCTTCTTGCTTTACGCTTTGGGCCACCACGATCACGCAGCGTATTCTGAAACTCAAGAGTAAACATATAAAAGAGGGAGGTTATCGGCTTATGTGCATGAAACCAAAATAGGGTGGTTTCCTATTTTTTTTTAATTGCCTAAATCGAAAGATTATTACTCCTGGAGTACGAACTTCACACTATTAGATTTTTAAATGACGATATCTATCTTTCGCGATTTAATGAAAAGTGAAAAATTTCAAGCGCGCGAAAACGCGACGGGTAAGTATGAATGCCGGGAAAACTCCCGTGTGACGACGTTCTGTTTCCCGCTGCCGCAAGTGAGGTGACCGTGGGGCGAGGCTCTGAGCTATGATACGACGAAGAATGCTAGTAGGTAGCAGAGTACCATGCTAGCTGGTAGCGCTTGGCTTAAATAAGGATTATTTATACCTTATCAAACGAGGAAAACTTTCCGACCTTAGCTAGTTTTAATAGGTGATTATTAAGACATGTTTCCCTGAGCTCTGTGCCTCATGCATGCATTGGTAACCTCAGACGATGTAAAACTCCTATCTTCTCGTATAGAAACGAGGTCCCTGTGACGTCACGTGGAGTGGCATCGCATGGGCGCCAATCTGGCCTTTTTCAAATGAGGATAAAATTGACCCTTGCCATTCGTCTAAACCGGTATTTATAAAACCAAATAATTTGTATACTATGAATACACTAATGGTGGGTAACGAATCGCAATCAAGGCCTTTCGTTTTCTTAGATGAAGGAAACTACCCTATTGAGAGTGTAAAAAAATGAGATCACGTGGTGGGTATGACTGGCTGACTACGACGATTGCGCTTGCTTTTAACTTTGTTATTTTGATTAGGAATTTTACTTCCATTAAATTTATTAACCAAAAAGAGTAAATATCAGGATTGGAATGACATAAATTTCATGTCCTCCATGTACGAAATATTTCTTCTAATATTGAGCTTGGGAGTTCCAATGCTGGCCAACTGTTTTACTGCGCAGCCTTCTTGAGCGCTGTCGTAAATATTTACCAACCCTGAGTTTCCACCCAGAACTTCTATCCACCGTTAAGGAAACGTATGAAGGGACATATGTTCGTAAAAAATCATTTTAAAAGTAGAAGAGAAGATACAATTCGAATCAAAAATACTTTTAGCAATATTTCAGTAAATAATATTTTTAATTCATTCCTTGCATGAATTTACCATTTAATTGCGACATTTTCCTGCATTAACAGTCGAATGTGGTGGCATTACCATGCAACTAGCGCTTAACTTCATTTATTATTCATTTATTTACTTCATTAACTTCATTCATTTATTATACAACTGCCATACTGCAGTTAACTTTGATATCCGTAAGGAAATGGGCCTACATTTTATTTTGTCATGACTCTCATTATGTAATGCACTTAATTAAATTTAAGATGTCCATCACACTCATAGCTGAAGTATATTTTTTTCTACTTTATTTCTAGACATTTACAACATCAAGTGTAGATAAATCAACCATTAAAGGTATACGATAGATAAAGAAAAACAAGAGACTACAGAAATACTCCGCTTTATAAATAAGATATCTGGAAAATTTATCTATGAAAATCCATTTATAACGAACAGCAATCGGTAGAGCATAATAAGAATGTCTAATTTTAACTGCCACATGGCATTACAACAATTATACCCACACTGATTGAAGTATTTGCCTCCGCCACTCTTATGACGAACTATGTATGAGATTGAATTTACAAAATATCCTAACATATTAGCCACTATTTCGATAGTTGAGCATTGAACAACTTAACCGCCGAGGTACCACAACAGCCTTAACCGATTAAGCGCGCCGGGAAAGATCCACATCTAGCACCGCAGCGTGCCAACGCATGTCCTTGTGCGCGTAACTCTTACTTCCAATCGCTGCCAAATTACAATGGTAAGCACATTCGCCGCCGTCCAAACCACGAAAGGAAATGAGGAGTGACACTTCCGACCACATCCAAGGGCGGGAGAAGATGGAAACTTGAAGAGATAAAATTATTCTGATTGATCATTGGCATGGTATGAGTACATAGGTACAAAAATATTTTCGCGAGCTCATTTCAGAAAATCAAATTCTCAATTCTTTAGGAGTTGTAATGCAACCAAATTTAGATAGTGAGTGATTCGGGCGCAATCACACCTAATTTTGTCGGGAATTGGGCAATACTGACGTCACAGACAGCCTTTAGAGCCAAGTGACTCATTGTGTTTACTACATGAAGCGGAACGTCTGTACGAAACACTTCATTCAACAAAGCATTCCGTCACGGATAATGCAAGACGCGCTCGATGATGTGACGCAAAATCAATGATAATGCAAGTAACTTCCAAAAGTGTCGTAATCGTCGCTGATGCCGTTGTTCTATTCAAGCTTTTATTCTCTATTTTTGGATAGAGCGCCAGGCAAAAAGAAAATTAGCCAACAAGCGTCTTCAACACGCGGCGGTGTGGTCAATAACTGATGAATCTAATGGATCAAAAATACTTTTAAGAAACAAAACCGAACAAAATTAAACATTTTCGTATTTTAAGTCCAATCAAAAACTCCAGGGTCCGGATAAGGTGAATTCTCTCTCCTGGCTAATAATAAGGACTTACCAGACTACAGGGAAAATACCAAATAAACTTAAATAATGATTTACGTTGCTCCAAAGTTAAAATAAAAAAGGATGACTCGAAGAAAGAAGAGTGGTGGGCGAAATAATTCAGTCATGTGCTTTATAAAAATGCGGAAATACATGCATAGGATTTTATGCATCCCGAGTGACGTCTTTTTGGGAAGAAGCTATAGCTCAATGAAGCTCAGACAAGATTTTCACATTGATGACGTATCAAGACATTACAGACTATCATTCGGATATGATTTGTTGTTATTGTGAGGCAGATACTCGGCGAGGAAGGCGATGGACGACCATTCTTCACAACTACTGCACGGAACTACCATTAACTTTTCTTCGCCTCTTTCAAATTAGCTGCATATGTGTGTCAACACCACTTTTATGACAACAAAAATCGACTGTCAATGCCAATCCCACACATTAAAGCATCGTACATTTCATTTCTTTTGATACATAAATTTATAAAGAAGATCTGCCAACACGAGAAGACTTCTACATCCAACAGAAGAGGACAGCTGGTAATTGGATGCGTATTTATCTTAGGCAGCCGATTGCTCGAGAACAGTGGTCACTCTACGCGCGTCTTACATTGCAAAACATACATACATTATATCTTCAATGGTTTGGTCATTCGGAATTTTGGCCATTTATTCGGAAAAATGGAAAAAAAATTCAAATGAACTGTCTTACCTATTTTCCAGGTTTCTCCTTGGAGTAGCAAGGGGTCGTCGTCCTACACATCGCCTTCCTCGTACTTGCGGAGTGGAAGCAGTCTGACCTCATCGTCATCGGCTGCTTCGACGACCAAGGACGACAAGCCATATGGATCCACGGTGAGTGCAACGGATCTACTAACTATAGCACTATCACAAGGCAGTGTGAATCTATGCTCCATTCACTGGTTGAATGAATCGGGCGAATTTCTGTTAAAAACTCTTTATTTCCCTCTGGTCCTGGTTTCCATAAACCATCGTACTGTATGCCCATCAGTTATAAACAACACGATTCCCTGTACCGAACTAAAACGTTGGATACAAATTATCATTCATTATTGAACTAACGGCTATTTTCTCATACCTACGTTACGCCACTCAAAGTAACCTTTACTTCCCTCTCGTCCCAGTTTCCATAAACCGTCACTATATGTGAACTGCTCGCTGCATGATATTAGGATTACATGAAATCACAATATAATCCCAAGACTAATGTACAGTTCCAATTTTGAAATGAAGATGAATATACATCGGCCTGGCCTTGAATTGCAAGTGAACTCTCTCCAGATATCATCCTGAATAACGTTCTTCATTGTCGATATTCCGCTGCTTTGGCGCGAATACATTGATTTGTATGCACGGCAGAAATATTTAGCTGATTCGTTGCCCTACCACACCACAGTATCACAGTAGTCGAGGAGCTTGCTGGAAGTCATTAATCCAAAGTCAACATAATGATAGGGATGCGCTTCTTCGGCTAACGAAATATTATATAAATGACCACCTGTGCCATCAAACATTAAGAAAATTAAATTTCTTTAAAAAACTTCATATAAGATCATTTTCACTACACAACTAGATACTGTGAAACCTTTGTTCCCGGACCCCTTGACATGAGGGCACAACACACGAGAACTTCGGCTCTAGCTGGAAGAGGCGGGCGTCGCCGCGAGAGACGCAGAAGAAGGCTAGCGAGGGGCAAGAATACCTGTAAAGTAAATTTATTGCTTTCAACAAGGCAATGCAAAATACTGTTTTTTTGCAATAAGGGAATAAGAAATCTGGGTTGCCTCATAAGAGAACTTGTGCTGAAGCAACATTTATAATTGTATTTTCGTCGCTAACTTTTTTATTTCTTCATACAAAAGTGATAGTAGAAAGTGAAAGTTTTAAAATGAGTAACAATATTTAAATAAAAGATGTCGAACTTCGTCCATATAACGCCTGCAATCTGTTGAACTACCCGAGAAACTTTTCTGCAACTGATACCCGGGGTTAACCTAAGATCATACAACAATAAATACCACTTACATCGGAATCATTAATGATATGAGTATAGCCAGATAGTAAAGCTGTAGATATGAGCATGTATGTATGGGGAGCTGAGGAACCTCGCGTCCACACTTGCACCTATCGGAGTTTTATCTTTCTGGCTCCCCGTACCGACAACGTACCTCCTTAGATTGCGATTTAAGGCAACCTTTCTTCGATTAAGGATTGCTCACGCCACGGACTGGTTGACTGATATTGCGGACAGAGTAGAAATCATGTATCAGATTATTCAGTTTCGGTTTGAAGTCCATATGAATGTGGATGTTAATACTATTTTTTGTTCTTCGATGAGTGCGTGAGAATTTCTGGGTTTATTATCTCCACTAACATTTTTTTCGGATTTTTTTTCAGCTTGTACTTTCTCGAAAAAAACGTGAGCACTCATAAGTCACCCAATCGACACAATTTATACAGGTATCATTATTGTAATATCCTTATGTTTTTTAATTTACTAACTAATATAGATGATGCTTTTTTTAATCAACATATAATTTTTTTAATTATAACATTGAAACGGGCTGTATTTGCATTCTTTTGGGCATTTAAAGATGAACTGTCATATCTTCTATTGGTCATATACCGATACATATCATATCTCCCAATTAAAAAACTTTGATATACTACCAATTATCATTATCATTGCTGTATTCAGAGCGAAATTTCGTCGCAGTCGAACTTCGTTTTAATGCCAATTATTTAATCTGAAGGTTCAGAAGTGCTTTTTGCTTCGGTTGTCTTTTCTTCGAACTAATGTTATAAACGGAAAACCTTAGTTTTATTTGCGGCATGGGCGGCGGTTGAAAAAGTGAGTGTGGATGCACAATGACTTCTAGAAATGATAGTACCTTCTATGCACCTCCACCATTACTCATTACCTACACTGAAAAAGATGACTTGTTTGATTGGCTAAAAGAAAACTCTCAATCTGGGAAATTGAATTCAATAAAAGGACAAACGCCAACGCTATTACATGAGTAACCATGAAAGAAATTATTATGCAAACGTTTATTATTTGATACGCATTTCTCAACACCTAAAATACTTAAAGAGTATAGCACAGAGATATAAACTGAACTCAAAAGGATAAGAAATATCGTCCTGTATTCAATAGTTTATGTTCACCAATCTCGATAGTATCCACCAATTATCAGGTCATATTCATTGATATACCGATAGGAGCATAGGCGGATCCAGGGGGGGGGGGCACGGGGGCACGTGCCCCCCCTCCCCCCCCAGACCCTCAAAAATATGCAAGATTTTTAATACGATCCCATTATAATTGCGTCCGTTTTGTATTACGGGGTATCCTTGTGCCCCCCCCCCCGAACAAAATCACGGATACGGCCTTGCTTGTGCCCCCCACAGAAAGAAATCCTGGATCCGCCCCTAGATAGGAGTATATGAGTACAGTCTAAACCGCCTCGACGACGGGTCCGTCGTCGGCCCGAAAATTAGCAAACGTGAGTTTTTCTTCGTTTATTTGTTGTGTAACCTACTCTGTATGCCTCAGAGTTGTAATTATTGCCAAATGGTTACTTTCCTATTAGAATTAATTATATCGGCAAATAATGGGATCCAAAACGAGAGAAGTCCTCAAATACGATCAGGCAATTTACAAAAAAACTGAGCTGACGCAGAAAATCAAATAGTTTATAGAAGGATTTTTATAGTTGGATGAAAATTTGACAGCAATATATCATTTAAAAAATTTTAGCGCAGGCACCTTCGTTGCGCAAATTGTTTCATTTTGGACGGGAAACTCAGTGAACCACTAGCAGTAAGTCCTGATAAACATTGTAAAGCTTTAATTTATTCTTTCTTCTTGGCTTACAGGGTAGCTCTTACTCACGAAGCAGATACGGAACTGCCAGCGATAAGAGCGACACAGGTGGGACAAGCAAAGATGGAAGCGGCAGCCTATCATCCTCCACGAGCGGATACCGCTCCTCGTCCGCCCTTTCGACACCTTCCCGCACCACCGACAGGCCCTCCTACCGCACCACATATGGAACCTCGCCCTCGAGCTACACGTCGACGACGGGTAGCAGCATCAGGGATCGCTCGGCATCGAGGGATCGCCTGGGCTCCTCCTACCTGTCGCCTCCGACCACCCCTTCCTCTCCCTCGTCCACAACGTCTTCGTCCAAACCTCGGGCGTCTTCCCCCGCTCCCGAGGAATCGTCATCGCGATCCTCCTCATACTCCCGGCCCACGTCCCTGCGCCCCCTTTCCCTCGCTTCCAGGACGGGCTCCCTCAGGTCGAGATACGAATCGGATCGCCCTACGCCCACCTCTCCCTCATCTTCAACTCCCAGCTATCGGAGTCCCAGGACGGAAGTCTCGTCAACGTCCTCGCCGTTCAAGTGGACTAGCAGGTACTCCGGGTCTAGCACGCACAGCACCAGGAGCCCCGGAGGCGAGGTACCCCCCACTGTGTTCGGCGTGTCCGGAGTACAGGAGGAGGCCAAGGATGAGCCGAAAATCCCACTCAAGGAGGAGCAGAAGGAAGAGGTGGAAGAGACGCCCAAGGGAGGAGAAGAAGACAAGGGCACGATCACCATGGTGTCGAGGGGTACCTCTCCCAACCCACCCTCCACGTACTCTAGGTACAGGAGGTGCGAGTGTGCCTGGCAGATAGAGAAAGAAGTCCCGAGGCGGAAGGTGGCTGACGCGAAGCCGATGACCGACGCCGAGATGCAGACTGACAAAGAGAAAGAAGAGGAGAGCAGTGGGCACGTGTCGCGATATTCTCGTTACTCGAGCTCCCCTTCGTCACGAATTTCCTCCTCACCGTGGTCCTCGTACCTCGATAGATATTCCGGTAGCAGCTCCTCGTCGTACGTCCCCAGGACCTATTCCAGATACGGATCCCATTCGTCGTCCGCGGTTTCCAGTCCCTCTCCCGGCACGTCGAGGAAGACCTCTCCCGTCAGGTCGTCCTCGGCTTCAGCCGCGTCGTCAACGTCAACTCCAAGCACAGCGGCAGTGACGACGGCAAACGAACCCACCGAGGTACCTAGCAACGCGAATGCAACGACTCACTCCTCCGAATCGAAAAAGAGTGAAAGTTCAAAATCCTCCAAAGATAAACCCCCCGATAGTCCGGAAGCCAAGGTCGATAAGACTGCAAAATCCACTCAGGAAAAAGAAAACTCTTCACAGTCCAAATCCCAAGGTGATTCTTCTTCGAAATCGATGACAGACGATGAGAAAAAGAAACCAGCAGTTGGGATACGTCTTAGCAGGTCGGACAGCTTCCGCATTGATCAATCAAAGTCTTCAGAAAAACCAATGGAAGAATCTAAGAAGTCTCTTTCAAATTCCTCGATGGCTTCCGACAATAGTGAGTCCAAGAAATCATTCCCAAAAGGCAACTCGAATTCTTCAGGAGAGTCCAGCTCGCCAAAATCTCCAAAACCACCATTAAATCAAGGGAAGGCAGAAGTTGCCACGAGTCAGCAGTCTTCATCGGAAGATTCTAAAAATCCGTTCAAAAAATTCCCGCTTAGATCTCCCTCCGAGTCGAAAGGTTCTCAAATTTCACAAATTTCAAATTCAGAGGATTCCAAAAATCCGTTTCAAAAGTACCCAAACACGATCTCTCAGGAGTCATCAAAATCAGTTCCAAAAATATCCAACTCTTCCGAGGACTCCAAAAATCCTTTTCAGAAATTTCCTCGCCCATCCTCGGAGCAATCCTCGACGCAATCAACCGCGGACAAGAAAATAAATGAGAAAGAAGCACAAAAATCATCCCCTTCTACGGGAGAACCAGGGCTCCAAAATGAAAAGAAAGCAACCTACACAGAGTCGAAAGGAAAAGATGAATCAGGCTCTGTTAGTGCATCTTCCGCTCCTCCCTCTGCAACACTGCCCGCTCCCTCTCCTCCAAGATCCAGGCCAGGATCAACAGAGAAATTAGATGATTCGACCAGCAGCAGAACGTCTGCTGGAGTGAAAAGTTTGCAGTCACTGGAAGTAGGGGGTGACTCATCAACACCGGTACCTAAACGCTCTACGGGCACATTAAAACTACCTTCATCTTCAAAGCCACCAGCTCACCCAGGGTCCTTAGTGAGATCATCGTCAGTCGCTTCATCCCTCAATGTCGCGAACAAAGACTTCCGAAAGTCGTCCCTGAATGTTCCGGACGACGTTTCCGAACCGCCCACGATGAAAGTGACGAGACGAAGGGCTATCAGGACGCTGAGTGGAGGAGAACCCCCGCCTGAAGTGCTCTCCGGATCATCAGCTCAGAACTCGCTCGAGGGAATCGACCAAATACCATCGTCATACTGTCCTCCTTGCCCTGGGAAAGCTTCTTCGAAATCCAAAAGAGGAGATGTTGACGTGTCAGATTCTGACGAATACGACGATGATACAAGTGCAGAATCGGTCGAAGATGAGGAAGAAATGGACGAAGGAACGATACAGGATTCCGGAAAGGTAGGAAAACCACCTCCGATGCCACGTAAACAAGGAAAGGAAGATGGTGGCTCTATCTCTCACATCTCCCGCTCCCGCGCAAAGGGCCTGGAGGTGCGCAAGAGGGGAGATGTGGGAGGAAAGGATGAGGAAGGCGCTGCATCCGCAGGGTCTCAACGATCTTCGCCCTCCAACCGCTCCACCCCTCGACCTCCGTCCGAGAAAGCGACGGAGGGTGCCGAAGGGGCGGCGGATAACTCCTCGGGCCGCACGAAACCCCTCCTTAAGCTCAGGAGGGTGGAATCCGGGGAGAAGGCGTGGTGGATGGAAGGGAGTAACGAACCAGTGCCAGAGGGGATCATCGTCAGAGTTGACAGCGCAGCGGACGTCAGAGCAAAAGCTCCCTCGGAAGGAACGAACAGTTCAACGACGGAGAAGACCGGATCCGAGAAAATCCGAAGCAAGCTGTCAAAACTGAAGAAGGTAGAATCGGGAGAAAGAGCATGGTGGCTGGAAGGAAACAAGGACGCTGCACCGGAAGGAGTGTTGGTGTTGGAGAGTAGTAGTGATAGCCTAGCCAGTAGGAGTGAAGCGCCCTCGAAAAATATTGGCGGAGCTAAGTCGGAGGGTTCCGAGGCGGGAGATGAAATGACAACGGTGAACTCGGAAGAAAAGGGCACCAAGAAATCGCCCTACAAGTTAAAAAGAATTGTATCGGGAGAGAAGGCTTGGTGGATGGAAGGGACAAATGAACCAGTGCCCGAAGGAATAATCGTGAGGGTGGACAGTGCCGCGAACATAAGTGATAAAGCCCTTTCGGAAGGGACTAAGAGTTCCACGTCGGAGAAAACCGGTTCGGAGAAAATAAAGAGTAAACTGTCAAAGCTTAAGAAAGTGGAATCGGGAGAAAGAGCGTGGTGGATGGACGGAAACAAGGATGCTGCACCGGAGGGAGTGGTGGTATTGTCGGCAAGTAGTAGTAAGAGTGAAGAACCCTCGGAAAATGCAAGCGGAGCCAAATCTGAGGGGTCTGACAGTTCGCTTACGAGAAAGAAGAAACAGCACAAAATAAAGAGAGAGCCCACAGGAGAAATAGCGTGGTGGATGGAGGGAAGTAAAGAGCCCGTACCCGAAGGAGTGGTGAGGGTTGAGAGCGATAACTGTCTCGCAAGCGTTCCTGAAAGTTCCGAAGGTACAGGGAAGCGCTCACAAACTGGAGAATCGCGGCCATCTGGACTGCGCAGGGAGCCGACTCGTGACTTGCGAGAGTCACACTCAGGTTCCGCATCCACCGGGGGCGGAAGCGACAGGAGTGCCTCCGGAAGCGACGCTCAACCGGGAGAGAAGAAGAAGCCCTTCAGAATTCAAAGGATCGAGTCCGGAGAGAAGGCGTGGTGGATGGATGGTAGCACTGAACCCGTTCCAGAGGGGGTCATCGTCAGGATGCCCACCCAGAGCGACCTCGCAGCGGCCGCTGCCTCCACGCTGGCCGAGGAGGGGATCTCTAGCGGTAAGCAGAGCGAGTCGACCACAGAATCCTCGAAGAAGAGGTCCAGGAAATCGCAGGCCGAAACGTCAAAAGATGGAAAACCAGTGGTAAGACGGCGTAGGGATAAGGACGGTAAGCCCCCAAAGACCCCTTCGAAGGCTGCAGAGGCCTCTGAGGGTAGCGATGGCCTTAGGAGAAGGATCTGGAGGGTGGAGTCAGGGGAGAAGGCTTGGTGGATGGAGGGGAGCAAGCAACCAGTGCCGGAAGGGATAATCGTGCGCGTGGACAGCGACCAGGGCATCGGATCGGTGGGCGCCCAGGTGGCCCAGAAGGCAAAGGAGGGAGGGAAGTCTTCCTCCTCGTCCTCCTCCTCATCTTCATCATCTTCGTCCTCGTCATCTTCAGAGGAAGAAGAGGAGGAGGACATCCCGACCGACGGCAGCTCAGAGTCGGAGGAGGAGGGACAGGAGGGGGCAACCCCCGCACCGCCCCCCCTAGGGGCGAGGACGAGTCCGGACGGAGTGGAGGAATCGGCGCGAGTTGACGGTGGCGGTGCCGAGCGGTCGGACGGTGGTGCGGCAGCAGAGGACGAAGACAGGCTGAAGAGGGAGAGGGCTCGTCGGAACCTGAGGTTCTTCATCGGGCGGCACACTAACATCGACGACCTGCTGGGCGGGGAGGATTTGGCGTCGACCCCGACGGGCGAGAGCGTGGCGGCGATGGTGGCCGCGGTCGAGGCGAGCCAGAGGGCGGACGCCGGCCGAGGCGTCAAGATGGAACCGCGGCCCTCCATGACGGGTGAGTCCTCATTAATTGCCCATCTGTAACCCATTTCCGTCCCATAAGTAGATAAAAATGACAAATTTGCATAATCTATATTTTTTGTGAACCGACATTCAAGTAGTATTTTTTATTACGTTATTATAGTTGTTATTATGAAATACTTTACCGATTTAAGGTATGCTTTAGTGGAGTATTTAAGAAGTCTTCCGACGGTCCCCCCTCCCCTCATGGACTAACTTCTCCCTCTTAAGTATTGCAACGTTAGGTTCCCTGTCCAAAAGGGACGGAAATTTTCCACGTAATGTATAATTATTATTACTGAAGTTTTCTACCGATTAATGTAGGTGTTTATTAGGTTAGAGCTTACTCATTATTCAAGGACCATCTTAGGAGTATTCCGAGGCATAAGTTGACATACAGTAGGGTGATAAGAGCTTCTTCCCATGCGCCGGAAACTTTCTCAGGTCGAGCCCTTCGTGGTACATATTTATGTTTGAGTGATTTATATATTTTGCACTCAGACCGATTCCACTGGCTCGCTTTGCCCCATCAATCTCGATAGACGTGGTATGAAAGAAAGGATTCGACGGAACTTAACGACAATACTTAACAAAACATGCTCTAAGGAGAGAAAATCCACCCACGAGCCAAACGCATAACCCAAGGATTGGCAGACGACGACTAAACCAGAGCCAGATTCATTTAATAACTAAAATTTTTAAAAAAATATTTTAATATTTAAAGGGTTAGTATAAATAATTTTTTTTTTTGGATTATCTCAAGATTTTTTCCAAATTCTCAGATAAGAATGCCACAAAATCGATTTTTTTCGCACGCCTTAAGTTGACTCAATAAGAAGAATCCCTGAGGAGGACACATTTAATCAAGAGCAGCTTTTACGTCGCTAATGACTGGGTCTATACTGGCGGGGGTAGGACAATTATTACGCTATTTTATGACCATAGTTTTGTACTTTTTAAGAGACTTTTCTTAAAAATTTCAATATTTTATAAACCGATAGTATTTAGTGAGTATGGAAAGGATTTTTGAAACATGAAAACTTTACAAAATCATAATAAGCCCAATTAAGGTAATTAGACGATTCCGATGAAATCAGCAATCGCAAATAGTTATACAAACTATGCGGAATAACTGTTTGGAGCATTACATCGAAAAATATAGAATAAAAGTTTATAAATTCTTAGAAACAGTGACAAGTTTCAGCGATATATCTATAAAATTAAGCAATATGTAACTGTTTCATACCGTACAATTTATTTTCATCAGCCAGTTCTAAATTTCTCATTTATGACATTTAACATTTAGGCCACAAAATACAATAATGCAGCGTTAACAGCTTCATCAACCTATACCATTGACAGTGAATAGCACCATAAAATGAAACAAAACACTTCCATTAAAAAAATAAATCGCTGGATTACTATCGAGTGGTTGCTACATGAAATAAATATTATAGTTAAAATCAATCGATATGGAGTTCAAGCAAACACTAATCACGGAAAATAGAAAAAAAAATTACAGAGCTATTTCGTATTAAGTGATTTTCTAGAGGGTGTATTGGGTAAAACACGATTCTGAGAGCAAAATGATCACAAAATCAGCAAAAAATTCATTTTATTCTTAGTTTTAATACGAATAGAAAGCTATAAATGCATCGATATACATTTACAATCGAAATATTTAACCTAGACCCACCTTTAGAATGACTACAGCGAACGCTTCATGATCCAAAGTTTTCAGTATCATTTCTGATTATTGTCTCAGCGATTCAGTAAAGTCGCGAGATAATCCGCTTAAAAACCGGAGGAATTACCAATCGCTTGACGAGGAAGCACCCGTGGCCGACTTTAAAAATAGCCATCATAAATTGATCGCCGGAGAAAAGCTGATGATCTAGCTTAGGATGGATCGGCGAGAGGCGTCAGATCTCAAGGAGGTAGCGAAAGCATGGATGGCGGCTATTACATTGAAGCATCCACTTGAAGGGAATGCCTCAGCCAAGTAGGCAGGCGTAACTCATTGAGTTCATCGTTGACGGCTCGTTTTTTTCAGTTGTTTTGCCCTCTGCTGAGGGTTACAAATTAAGAATGGGTTGAACAGAAAGAATTTTTCCATTGGAGACCGACTGGCCCATCGATTCATGCTGTCATGAAGTTTTTTAATTTAAGGTTTTATCATTTTACACAAATAGATTTGCTAGCATTTCTTGACGGCTTATTCTAATTAAATACTGAAGTCTCTCTTGTGAATGATTGCGATCTTCTCCAACCATATGGCTGTATAACGGTTAATTCTAGCGGCATTTACTCTTTTTTAATAAAAACATTCTTGGTTAAAACAGAATAGTGAAAAAAACTAATTGAAATATCACGGCGTGCTGTCTCGCGCAGAGTTTGGCTCTTTTTAGGATTCGAGTGCCGAAAAAAAGGCAGAAAATGGTGCATTCGCAAAAGTGAGTGTTTTATGAAGACTTCACATCGAAAAAAAAACTTAACTGCCAAAACATTCGTGCGGATAGAATTTTCAGGACTCCAATTCTTTCTTCGCATACATAAAACTTAGATGCGAAAAGAAGTACAAACAATATCAATAATGTACTCCATAAAAGACCGTTAACTTTCCCGGAAAATACTATTGATAAAATCTTCTCGTATTTGGCACCGTGTAAGGCTGTTTAAGACCTTAAATAGCCTTACCCGGTGCGAAACAAGCGAAGATTTTATCAATGCACTCCATGAATTCCGTGGATATTTATAGGCCGCCAACCAGTACAGCAATTCTTTATATTATGGTATCATATAAAAATCAACATGAAACACAAAATGTGCTTCTTTCAACCCTTACACTATGTAATAAAATTTTGATTTTATCGGTCCTATATGGAATAATTAAGCAAAAAAACCCATAAAAAGGATACCAGTCGCATAAAAACAGAGACGAGCCAAAAATGGAAAAAATCTGACATTTCCAATAATTCAGTTGATCACCGCGCTAGCACTGCAGCAAACACTGTTCACCTAAATGAATAATGCAAGGTGGAAGGAGAACGCGTCATTCTCGCGCAACCCTTAAGGTCGGCTGAGGAATGGTAACGTTTCCCCCCATGAAAAAAAGTTAGATGAGTGCCGTCAACAGGGTAGAAATCCCTTTGTCTTTTCTAGAATCTAACGCATAAATAAGTATGAACTCACAGAACAGAGGGGTCACCTAACTTCACGAAGTCATATAGTAAAACGAAGTCATGATAATTGCTTAATCAGTGTCGGATAATCAGCAATGAGGAGAGTGTATTCGCCACAGGTTATTAAAAATCACTCGGGGCACAGGTGAGCAAATTACACAATGCAGAGGAAAGATGGCTCACGAGCACGCTCCCCTCGGAAAACGTGAACGCGATGAGTTTGAGCCGGCCGTGCTCCAGATCGGAGGCCGATTTGGCAGCTGGAGCACTTTGCTCGCCAGAGATTTACGGCTGAGGGAGCCACGGATACCACCACGTAATAGAAGTGCGTCATAATTGCATTGCGATGAACTTCAATTGTGAAGAGGTATCCGTCCTTTCCAATTAAAAAGTATACACTTCCAAACATTCCACGACCATGTTTTTTTGATCAATGTTACTTATTGCACAACAGGCTTCAACACATTGGTGCCATTAGCAAGGCAACAGCCCTTGCACTACACGTGCCAACTAAGCCAAGGGTTAGTCTTAAGACAATCACAACGGTATGTTAAAACCGGCTGGGTAATTAATACAATTTGAGGAATATAATTAATTATGTACAATAAATCTATGATAATGGAACTGCATGAAATCAGGGCCGAAGCTGTTGATATTTTATAAGATAGTTACAAGATTACATGTAAAACTAAAGCGAGGGATAGCAGTTAAAATGATGGACTTAATTTCGCACTGGAAATCGTACCGTCCATTTATCAGAGCGATAAATTGAACATATACCACATGTGCGTATGTTTGTTTCTTAAAAAACAGAGTCATTGCTGGTACCTGGTCTATCCTTGGCAGCATTCCTTCCGCCTGTCGTGGTCTGATATGCTTGCTAGTTTTGCTTCATCTGGTTAGATCTCAGCTTCAAAAGAAAGTTGTGACGTTTGGAGCAGGTTCACTCTAAGTCTTCAAAGTTTAATGGATACACTACACTAACTGTGCTTGCCGCTTACACGTTAGCGTATGTTTGCACGGTAACACATGGAAGAAAAGACTGAGAGATATAATCTGGGAGTATTTCACAAGAATTCAAGAAGGTAAATCTCTCACCGACGCTCCGCGAAAAAAGTATCGTACCAATCAGTCATATCCAACCCTTCATCGCTGCGAACACCTTACGGAGGCGGCAAAGAGATACGAAGTCAAGAAGTTAACACAAGAAAAATGGGTGACACGTGTGGTCTACACCGATTTGAAAGTGAATAATCATTTGCATTTCATTACGGATGACTTACATGTAAGTGTTACGTATTTCACGCCTTCACTCAGTAATCCAGGATATTATTCACGCCAAACGATGGAAATAATCCCTTAGTATTCATCCCTGTTCCCCTCAAATCACCGAGTAAGTTGTAAGAATGGACGCAAAAAAGAAACAACGCATCCTATAGTGAAACAATCTCGCAGCAGACTGCCCACCCGAAAACCGACTGAAATAGTTCTGAACAGTCAAAGATGAAAGTAGACACTAAAATACAGATGCAAAATCGAATGATATGGATCCAAATGGCTCCACAAGGGGAAGAGCTAAGGAAATGTATGTTTACGTTGAAAGATGGAGAAATGTAGGAGGTTTTTATTTTACCACCTAGACTCGGCAGCTCGGAATGGAGCTTTCAAGACGGAATGAGGACAACGATCTTATGTACCCACAACAAGCAACAAAATAGAATTTAATGATTTACTTGCAAGTAAAACGATACAAATCTCGCATTATTCAGAAAAAATCACAACTATATTTGATTATTTTTTAATAACTGAGTTTCTATGAATTAAGAATTTTCTAATGCTGACCGTAAAGATGAAGAAAAATTGACATAAATAACATTAAAAAATGAAATCGCAAACAGAAGACATACTTGTCAAACGAAATATACGAATGAATAATAACAAAAGTTATTTTTTATATTCGGTCTGATTATAGCTGCGGCTGAAATTAGGGTCATTAAAAAGGAAAGGAAACAACACTGAGGAAATATAACAGGAAAAGTGACGACTACGAAATCTACGAGAATATATTTAGCTAATTTAATAGAGGACCAAAAACGAGTGTTTCGAGATTGTTAGCAAACTATGGCAATATCTAAGAAGTAGTATCGAACACCGGACACTTTTCGCGAAAACGTTAGTAATAGTCTTATGGAATCTATATCGAATCGTGGGGTTAGTAAAATTATGTTATATCATATATATATAATTTTAATAATACTACATGATTACAGAAAAATAAGAAAAGATACTTATAATTAGCATAATTTTACATACAACTTACTTAATAATTTTCATATGAAACTTGCAATAGAAATCTATACTTCAGATAATACAAAATTCAGAATAACTAGAGAGCTGCGAAACTTCCATCTCCGCCGATTCTGCTACTGATAATTTTCTTTAAAAAATCAGCCATTTACACCGTCTGAAATCAACATTCAAGAAAATATCGAAAAGCAAAGCAACAGCGATGTAAGAAAAGCTGTGAAGAATATCCAAAGTTGATTTTAACTCATACTATTTCCATTAAGGTTTTAACAATCACTCTTACACCAAAGGCTTCACTGTAGGTCGAAGATTTGTGGATTATCATCTCCGAAAAATTGAGAGTTAAATTTATTTCACGGGCACAACGCAATAGTAAAGAAGGTCAATATCTCAAGCTGTCGCAGGAATTAACACAGTGTGAGGGAATTGAGTTCTCGCTAGCACGTCAAAAACAAAAAATGTTGCTAGAAGAAACTAAGTCTTGAAAAAATTGGACATGGTCTCGAGTGTTTGCACTCCACAGAGTACGTTCATTTTTATGAATATATTAAGCACTCTAAATCTCATAATTTAGGATTTTTTTCATAATTTCCTTCCGTGCTTGCCATTATATCTGGGGGTTTCAAAAGGATAATTCGAAGAATGAAAGAGGTTTCAGTCCTAATTCATAGCTTCAATTAAGAGCGTTTCAGGGTTACTTTAAAATACGCGTGCCAGTATTCCATAAGTAAAAAAAATAAAATAAAATTGACCAAACCTCCAGGAAATATTATATCGTATATTAAACAAGGTCAAGAAAAGGAAAAAAAATAATTTTCCATAAGTAATACAACAAGCCGACTGCAATGGCAGGCTCAAGAATGGCATTCTGTATACTAATTTAGTCGAAAAAGTATGGCCTAAAAACAATTTTCGACACAGAAAGCGATAAATAGTACTACTATGAACAAACTATTTTATGCAGAAACATTAGATAAATAGAAAAATAAATGGTAAAAATTGCAACAAAGCAAGTAAAATCTTGACTACTTTACGGCTCAGTTTTGAACATAATATTCAGAGCTAAGTCCATTACGAATTTACGGTATACTCTAGTATTACCTACATACGGCTAGATGTAGGACTTCAATAACTCACGCTGATAGAAGAAGAAGGAGCCAATTTCCTATTTCCCATATCTCATTGAAATCAGACGGTTTTAAAACCACAACGACCTTTTCATCGGAGTAAAATATCTCCCCTGGCATTGGCAATATCTTTATAATCGTCACTTCAAAACAGTCGCGCAGCAGCAGGCTAATATTATCTTTCGCTGGCTCTTCAATGAGGATGAATGAGAAAGGGACGTAGGAGTGGGAAGGAACAGAACGCATTTGAAGAACGAGGAACGCGCGCCTCGCCCCGTTAAGCGTGAGAATGCTGCGACAATGGGCCTCAACGAGTGGAGGTCGCCGCGGAGTGCGCGATAATCTCAATTGGTCGCCGCGCGAAACGACAGAGAGGCAATCGACGACGAAACACTCGTAAAAATATCAATCCTCTTTTCCGAGTCTGCGGAGCGCGGCACTTCCACGAATCGGTCGCAACCTTTCGCTCGTTCCATCAATAGCCCTCAATTAGTACCTCGTAAACTCTTTAACTCTTCCCTCACTACTGCTCCGGGCAAAGAGAAAAGATTGTTATTGAAGTATTTTACCGATTACGTTAGGTTTGCATGCAGTACTTTATAAGTATTCTGACCGGCTTCCCTCCCCCTATGAATTATTTTTACTGTTAAAGAATTCAACCGAATACGGTAGGTGTCCGTGGAGTATTGAAGAATTATTCTTGAATCCTCCCCACTCTCCATCGACTTTCCTCTTGAACTCAGAAGAAGGCCTACTCCCTTTCATTCCATCTAAAAAGCCTCCTTCTCTCTCGTTTTCCCAACTCTCTACCCTCTTAACACTGTTTTTAAAATCCCCTATCCGGTCAGTGCTCGCTTCATCCATACCTTCTGTCTCCTCCAAATTTCATCTAGAAGCTGCCTCTGCTCACCCACCATGTTCAGCACTTCGTCGTTCCTCATATTATGGAAGAGCTATTATTGGTATCAGCATGTACAGAAATTATAATAAAATGTTTATCTTTTAATCCATTCAATTATGTTAGGTAAAAGAGGGAAAAGAAGGAAGAGAATAGTATTTATAAATAGAATGAAGGTTAGAAGGCCTTATTTTGAATTGAAGAGGAAGAATGACTGCCAAATTACTTCTAAAATAAGCCAATCTAACAAATCTTAATCGGTAGAATACTTTAATAAAAAATTAATTCAGAGCACTACGACCCTAAGGTTGGTGCAGTTGTGCTTACGTTTGACAAAATGGTGCCTCATCCAGAACACAGCAGGACAATGACATGTAAATCTGTATTACTACCGAGTCCATCGTCTCTATTAACCTTCGCCATGAAGTGCAGCCCTCCATGTATTCAGAAAGTTCCTTCATTTCCTAGACATCTTTCTTCCTTCTCTCCTTAATCTGCCCAAGTACTTACATATGTATCGATCTTCCTCGGTGGACGTCTCCTTCAGTTTTTCCCTCCATTAAGTATCGCATGTAAGAGCAGAGTCTTATAACATAGCCCATCCATCGGGCCATTCCCTGGCGCACGGTGTTTCGCAGTTGTATTTCTTCCCCAGTTCTTCGGTACATCTAGTTTTACACCCAATCCCCATCCATTTGACCATCCGTACTTGCAGCAGCGGCACCAGGACTGGAATACCTCAGCTTTTCTAACGATCCATATAACTGAACCGTACATTTCCACTGCTCATAGGCATTTTACAACACATTGTTTCCTTGTCCACATTGTAATGCAGAAGGAGCCGAGTGGAGGGCTTTTTGTTATAAATGCCATATTTGCTAGGGATATACGATGCGTCATGTCTACTTTGACTATCTGCTATCTTTTAATAGAGAGGAAGTTTTTTTTTAAGGTAAAAGATCTTCGGCACTGGTTCGCTCTCCCACCGACTAAGGCCTCAAGATTACGTGCAAACATGGTTTTAACTAAGCTCCCAGCGTGTCTGTATCCGAAAGCCGAGGTCAATACTGAAACCACGACACTTTTCTATAACGACGAAATCATTAATAGGTAAAATTGAAAAAAATATCAATTAAAGCCATAAAATTAGGTGCAATAACATGCCTCATGCGTATTCTCTTTAGGAAGTCCTGTATTTAATAGTAGTAAAATATTCACACGAAATTAACAAATTCCCAGCTTCATTTCAAGCAACGCTAGCTAATGAGATATCATAGATATTTTCTGTAACAAATATTGCATCATTCTTCAATTAATTATTTTATCAGTACCTAATAGTTGCATAATTTCTTCTACATAGCTTTTGGAGATCCCTCTTAAATCATAGGACTTAGGAGTTGGAAATAGCGAGAGGATTTTATCTTTAAATTTGGCAAAAAATTGGGAAGTGAGGTAAGATAGGTATAGGGGAAAGGCATAGTTGCCATTTAAAGGCTCTGGGGATTTTTAAGATTTGGAGGATTTGAATTGGTACTCAGACCCATCGAATAAATCGTTTCAATCGCAGCAGTTTGGTTAGTGCGAACATTTAAATTCTCCTAACTTCAAAACATACAGGACGAATCGATTCTCTTTCTGCGACTCGCGAGATATCCAAGGTAGGTTGCCAGTTAAACGAGGCTTATGTTTACTATTTTCCTCGCTTAGTAAAGAGAATACGAAATAAACGCTGTTTCCGCAAAATATCCGGGGAGAGAACATGTAAGAGATGCGGAACGAACGAGAATAGGTCACCAGACTTTGATTTGACGCTGATTTTTCTCTTTGATAACTTTCTCCAGTTTCCATAATAATATTAGCAAGAATTGAAAATTCACTTGTTGAGTTTCGTACTGATTTTATTTATCGGCATGATTTCGAAAACATTATGCCATCGTGAAAAGGCTGTGTGACCACTGAAAAGACATGGAATTGCCGAAATCAGTTTCGGAAATAAAACTACCATTGTAGTATCTAATAACATGCCAGGTTAATTTACCTTTCTCCGATAGAAGTGTGAATGAAAGATAGTATTAATTTCCACACCCTTTTCACGTTAACTGATCCGGGTTCGACACTGAGCCACTATCAAGGTAAAAGTAGCCTCTCTTATTTGTATTAAAAATTGAGTAAAAAATAACTATTGTTTATCATTCTTTCTCTCTTTTATCATCATCCTATGGAGATTAGGCATTTCCACTAACGTAAGTTTCACCGATTACTCTTGCATGCGTAATTTTTTCTTTCCTATTTCGCGGTCCCAAAAAGTAAGCCGCAAACGTAAGACAACATTAGCATTAATGTTAGGTCAGGAGGGTTCAACTTGGCCTAAGCAATCGGTAACGGCGCAGGCAAGCCCAGCTCTCTTCTTTCTGTTTACCCTGAGGCCGCAGCACATCGCACGAGGGAGGGAACATGGCTCGGATTCCACTCTTTTCGCTCCTCGCCTCAAGGCCTTCAATTGTTGAGGACGCGTCAACGAGCGAGTCCCACGCGGCGGCAGTGCATGGGAAGCCGTGTTTTCGATGACTCCCCCTTCGCTCTCCTTCCTCCCTCCGCTCAATTGGCCGTTTAATAGCGGGGATGTTTTGGATTGCGCGGGAGAAGGGAGGAGGTCAGGGAAGGGTCGCACGAATTAGCGGCGACGCGCAGCGGACGAGTGCCACACCACGCCCTCTGCCCTCCCATAACAAACATCCGAAAAGCGTGCCTCGCCTCTCAAATACTCCCCACAATTGCGAAGAAGCTTAGCTCAAACTGTGGTAGGGCTTCCTGTTTAGCAACAATGATTATTAAAGGAAACAGATTATCTTGCTGCGAAAATTAAATGGAGTCACCCTGAAGAGCACTGCAGGGATTACAAGAGGGCAAAATTATTCATAAGTTCATTGGAATCGGGCATGATACAATGGAAGTTCGATAAATTAAAAAAAGGGTAATGGCACAATTTCACAATTATCATTTGGACAATTATTATTGCAACGAATGTGGAATAGTGCAATTGCATGTTATTTTAATGTGAAAATTATTTACCTTGCCCAGTACTCGACCCAGAATTCGATTGCGAAAATAAAATAGAGAACGAATGATCAGACAGCAGTTTTATTCCGATGTGAGAATTTTCGAACACTTTCAGATTGCGAATACGAAATCAAAGGTAGAGAAAAGTCCCAATGATTTCCCGAATAACCACCGAGTAATTTACGTTACGGAGTGCTTTCACCGTAAAAGGTTGAAATTCACGGTAACTAAAGAATTCTGAGATTTTCGGTTCTATTCCTGGGAAAACCAAATAATCATTCCCCCGAGGAGTTTATGTATTCGGAGAGCCCATGTGGGTGTGTCCGAAAAGGACGGTCGACCATTAGTTACATCCCAAAATTTGTCTTCGCCAGATGCCGCGGTGTTCAACGTTTATCTTTAGTTGCGGAAAGGCTGTATTAAGGCCACAAACAAACTACCTTGTGGCATATTTCCAGCAGCATATCATACTATCACGTCCTAATTATCCATCTAAGTACAAATAAAATGATGACGTCCTTATTATGACAGAACGAGTGGTCAAAAAGCTCGGTGCGGATCTGTGGTATACCTTTTCGAGTCAAGATCAAGACCAACTATTTTTGGTGTTGGGAGGTCTACTAGCATATAATTTTTACTTTTAAATAAAACATTTTTTATGTGTTTAAAGACCCTTGCAATACATACACGCCGTGTTTCGCGTAGTTCAATGAGCTGTCTGCTATCTATATTGTCAACGCTCGCTGCCGCGCGGGTACTTCCATTTGTGCGAATATCCATCGTTAAAAGGTAGCGACTATTGGTGGCGATAGGTGTTGGAGGAAGACTCTTTTCGGTGGAAAAAGGGCTTCTTCGCAAGGGCCGTGACAAGAGAAATAGACTCTCCCTAATTTAATTGCCTATCTCCTTGACATGGCACTCACATCGGCAGCGCATGCATAGCAGTTTCTGACTGCCCTATTGTTGACAGATACAACAGGGAGTACTTTTGCTGAGAGTGAGAAACAGTTTCAGCTGATGAAGGCGAATTCAATTATTCAGAAAAAGTTATGCTTCCCGCGAAGCACGCCTTGAAAATACATCCGGATTATGGATGTTCCTACGTAAGGCAATTCCGGATTCGGGGTGCTTCATTATAATTGCAATACGTCTCAAAGTTTGAGGAAAGATAAGAGGGGGTGACAAGCCAAGGGGTACAAGTGATTTTATTTTCTAAACATAGTCAAGTACAGAAATTAGGTAAAGGAAACAAAACGAGATCAACGAGGTATTTAATAGTGCATTTAATTTTCCACTCGATGTCAGCACAGAACAGAGACTCACTCGTATCCCTCAGTCACCCAGTTTTTGCTTATTTCTTCCATCGATTTCTGTACCTGTTCAGTCTGTTAAGAAAATGAAATCAGTAGTACCCCATGGCTTGTAACCCCCTCATGTATTCATTCTACAGAGAGGGTAAAAATTTCATTTTTTAAGGACATTACCGTAAAATGGGGGAATTGAGTTCCAAATACATCAAATCTACAGGAAGCCGTGAAAAGGCACATGGTATATATTTTTAAATGACATTAGAATATTGAATGGTAATTATAAATCAACCAAAAATAATAAAAGAGGCATTCATCATAAAATAAAAAAAGATTTTAAGCTATATAATAATCAGAGGCTGCCAACATCTTCATTCGGTTGTATTACAATTAAACCCTGATCGCCGTACGTAAAACCTAACTGGTCATCTTAATTTTAAATATAATCGTATGATTACGAGGCTTTTGCAAGGAATTTCATTACTGTCCAAAATCTTGGAGCTTCTCAAGGGTTCAACTTCCTACGAACGATTTCCCCGAAGTTTCTCTCATTTTCAGTCTGCATTTTTTAAGTTTCCCTTTATGCATGGCAAAGCACTGATATACACGGATTTCATAGAAAACACAGCATGGTATATTTTGAAATAAAATATATTTCTTATAGGTGTGAAAAAAAATTGCATTAAAAAAATTAAAAAAACTAAACAAAATGAAAAATTTTACCATTCTTTACTTAAATATCTGGGATCATAAATAAGAACTACAGTAATAACAAAATACTGAACTTATACTAAGCTTACCATTATTGCAGCAATATGAACATCTCTTGCCCTTATTCTCGCACCGTTCCCAGTTGATAACTTGACTCTCTTAGCCTTCAGGTCAACTAAATTTTGCGCCAGTGACATCATCTTTTCCTTCTCGTCTCTCTCTTCCTGAAGACCAACAAAACAAAAGGCCCACCTCCTCGCTCAAACGCGGCAATGCTCCGCGGGTTCAACCCCTTTTTGCAGCGCCTCTGAATTTTTTCCTCGGACTAGAATCAAATTTACTTGAAATTTCCTTGACTTTCAGTCCTGACTTCTATTTCCCTGACTTCCCTGATTTCTGCAACCGGTATGAACCCTGTTGTTGTCCTCTAGTATTGATTTAAGATTTAGTCAACCTGACTGTGCCGCTATAAAAAAGGTATTTATCTATTAAACTATAATAATAATCATTACTCCTTAAACGTTTTAAAATAACATGGATACCAGATTGGAGCTTTAGGTGACTCCAGAGGCTTTTGCTTGATGGTGGGATCACCTTTAGAAAACAATCCTACTACTGTGTATGTTATTGAAAAAAACAAAAATGTCTTCATGATGAACTTTTTATAAATAAGTAATACACCGGAAAGAAAAATAATCGAATTGGAATCAAATTAACAAAATTATAAATGGAATATGTTCAATGAGATATCCTCCATAATATTTTTGTTGGTAAATAGCAAAGTTTTATATGATTTGGTAAGGTATATATGTTGATACTGTCTCTGATAGTTTTTTGCAAAAATTAGTTAATTGTTGACCCCAAGTAATGAAAACTTCGTTAAAAATCTATAAAAATTTGGTTTGGGCAAAACATATAAAGTATTTGTTCGCATATAGCATTCATGGGTTTTATCCAAAACTTTTGGGCTAGAACTGCTGCGAAGGTAGAATATCGATACGATGAATCTAAAGAGCATAGCTGTGTTGATACTCGGCCTCTATCAATTCCTCCGCGATGACGACGTCTCTTCGGAGCGTACGACGACGGCTGATGGCGTGAGGGACGCATTATAGCCTATCGAGCCATTTTCTCGCCGTTTTTACGGTCTCTCTCGCGCGCACTCGATTGAAAGGGAGGAGCAAAAGGCGGTCGAACGGACGAGTTAAAGTGGCCGTTGATTCCTGAGCGTCCCCTTCCACCCATCCGTCATTCTTTTAAGCGGCCATCTCCTTCCATGCTTGATTCCGTTTTATAGCCCACTGCAGTGCAGGACATTCCTCATGAAACAAAAGTCTTCCAATGAGCCGCAATTAGACGCGAAGCAGATTTTTTTCGCATCCTGCCACCAGAAGAAGTCGCCATGAATTTTGAGCCAAGTAATTTCTCGAAAAGGAGGGTCACGCACTCAGTGATAAAACCAGTGGGTTGGTTTGGATAAGTAAGGGTAGAATTCGTCCCGAAGTAAGCCAAAGCCGTATGAATTTCATGCATTAAGGGTAGGAGAGGCAATTCCTTTCCCTGGGCCACCTTCAGTGGCGCAGCGAGGGGGGTTTTTGGGGGTTAAAACCCCCCCAGAGCTCAGAGAAATTTTAGAGTTTAATCCATTTTACTTAATTGGATTGATATTACTAATATATTTGTGTAAGAGTTAATAAAATATCCCTCAGAAATCCGTAAAACTCACCATTTTGAACCGTTTATCTTAAAATTCCGCAATTTACTAATCTCGCACCAACCGCTTATCCTGGTGGGTATTCCACACCCACACACCCCGATATTAGTTGCACCCAGCCCCCGGCTTCTCCCTACCTCTCCCCTGCAGGCTCATGCGACCCTTACTGTCCGATTAGTTCGTCATTTTCGCCGCTGGCGCTACTTTTGCACTCGTCCGACGTCAGCCTTGCGATTGTATGGGAAGTAATGCGTCTTGGTGGTTCATTGCGATAAACCACGTTTTTTACAGTCTTTTCCTGCAACGGAGGCCAGTTTTACTTATGGTATATCGTTGATCGAGTGTTTAGGAGTTTGAAAAACTCTCTTTTTCGGTTTAAAAGGAAAATGGTGGGCAAAAGATGTATCGTGCCAGGTTTTATGTACCTCTGGGTATGACTCTAACTTAGAAAAGGTGCATATCTTTTTGGTGCCAAGGGAAGAAAGACTACGAGCTGAGTGGCAGAGGTTCATTCCTCGTGATAATTTTATCGTCAAGTATCCGCAAGTTGTTTGTGAAAAACACTTTATTGAATCCGATATTCTTCGTGAGAAGATTATCACGGACAACGAGGGAAACGTCGCACAGTGGTCCGGATCGCGAAAAAGTCAGAAAAAATCAGATTTTCGTTGGATGTCTTGAAAAATTCCTCCCTACATGTTATTTGGCGAGCTATTTTCATTTCTGCAGTTATTTTTACGAAAAAACTATCATTTCATGCGATATCGTGGAACTTTAACTTATTAACTGGCTAATTGTAACGCTGACTGCATAGATAAACGGTAATCATGATAAAATATGAAAATAAATGATAATTAGTTGTATAGAATGAGTTAATATTCTTTCAAATTAGTCAATAAAAAAACGGCTAAAAGTAGGGTTTTTGGGTGCATTGACTTACGTTAAAGAGGTACGATTTCCAGATTTCGAGAGATTCTTCTGTATGGACTAAAAAGTAATTACTAAATTAGTGTCAAAATAGTATTTAAGTGACTCTTTTATTCTCATAAAAGCATGGTTAATTCCTCATAAATTTACAATTATGTATTATAATTGTTCAGCATCAGATTCTTCTGAATCCCACCCATCCTCCTCTTCTCATTCACTCGAAAAATGTTGAGACTCTTGCAAGTCCAAGAGATCACGAACCTCCTGCGGAAGATCTTTAAGGCCCCGGCATTTGTTTAGTTCAGTTCCTAATGTGCTAATAAAAGGATCCGATATTAGGATCAGTCTCCGGAAAATATCCTCATTAGTTTGTAGTCGAGATATTTTTATCGCGCGATATATTCTAATGTCTTTATTGCGAGATTCCTGGGCCTCCTCCGACAGTTCTCCAATACGAAGAAGAGCCGACTCGATGTCATCTGCACCACCTTGTGCACAGTGGGTGGCATGTAAAACCAACCATAATGTCTCACAAAATTTTCCGCTGTATCCATACAGAACTTTTTAAATTTTACTGAATAAATCAAAAATCTGCAAGACAAAGACCTTAAAATTGTTGAGAAGTGAAAGATTAACTATTCCTCTACTCCTGAAAATTAATTAACTATGTTATATCATGTGAAAAATACTGCATAATGCAATAATAAAAAGATGTTATATTGCAACAATGAAAAGAAAGCATTAAAAAATATTGACCCTCGCCAGTAATTTCAGCCGATAGGCGGGAATTTTTGAAAAAGCCCCTAGCTGAGTTTTCATCACTGGATGTACCATATTTTGGCTTCGGCACATCAACTAAAAGGCCCATTCTCTTTTTAAATTCGTAGGTACCAATTAAAAAATAAGACTACTAGGACAATATCCCAGGGGACCCCATATCACCATTAGAATACGAGGAAAATACGAACCTGAGGTGCTTTGAAGGTTGCGAAATGCAATATCAGGAAAATCAACAATTTTGTCCAACCAAGTGCAATTCCGCTTCAAGTGCGATTTAAAAAACATGGCAAATGCTGGAATGCCAGCGAACTTATTCTTAGTGATATCCTCGAAAGGAATGACCTTTCCTTCCCGTGCAATGAGCATCGAGAAATGATGCTTGCTGCCATCATTGTCCAGTTTTTGAATTTAAGGATGAGGCAAGCTGCACGGGTGGAGAATGCCGAGGTTGGCCGAGAGTATGCCTCCAGAAGGAGAAACTTAAAGTTTTTGAAAAAATAAATGCTATTCATTTTAGCCTTGTAGAAATATCTTTTTTGATCGTTCACACCTTTATATTGTTTAACCATTCCTTTGCTTGAAGTGCCTATAAGTAGAAGTATGCCGTGTGTTGCTTTCCAGATGCTGAATCTACAATTACAGTTATCATAAGGATTAATATTTTCAGTTTATAGGAATTCATATTGGTATCTATCCAAGGAATGGAGCAGCTAATACAGCAGTGGCGAAACAATGGGGGAGGCGTGAGGAGATAGATAGGAAAAAAATTAATGAAAAGTAGAAAAAAAGATGATTTTCGGTGGGTATTGGAAAAGAAAATTAATTGGCCTGAGCTATGGAACTCGAGAGGTAAATATTCGGTCTTAAGTTTTACTGTTGAGAGGACTTATTTAGCAGTTACGCTTGTTACAAATAATCAATGTGAAAGCTGTAGCGGCAAAGTTACGCGAAAGCTTTTTGGCTAGGTCGGCACTCGTTTCTCCTCAAGTACCTAGGAATAGTAAAGGGAGATTGTCATTGCTTCTTTATTGCCGCTTCATTTACTAAGTTTTCAGCCTAATACTTCTGCCCATGCTATTGAGTACCTTGCCGATATTCTCCGTTAACACTTCGCAGTTTTGCTTCCATTGCAAGGTAATTTCGACCGATGTCCTTTTCAGGTGGGTATATTATCTTCACACCATCGTCCTATTTGTCTTAAATGGCTCGCGGAAATGGGATCTACAAAAAACACACCTATATTATTTATCCCCGTGGGATTAAGCATTCAAACACCCGATTTCTTTGGCTATTTTATGACCGTTTACGGAAGCTACTGCACCAGTTTTCACGAATAAAGCTATATTATATTCTTTAAAACTGAAGCGCGTAAGAGTGAGTACATGCGCGAAGCACGGCTTACAAAATTTTATAAATATAGTCCATCAAGTTACCTCACAGCCATATCAACCCATGTAATACGCCCGGAACGACCGGACGAGTGCACTGCTAGCGCTTGACGGCCAGCATGGGAACTAATCGGACAGTAAGGTAACGTACGTGGAGCCGCGGACGCCGGGGGCTGGTTGCACCTAAACCCCCCAGCCTTAATTCCTAACTGCTCCCTCGGCCACCTTCCCTTCAAGGATTAAGTTTGGGGGTGTTCGAAGGCTTCACCCAGGATTTGAACCCGGAATCCCTCGATAAGCAGCCAAGTGCTCTACACCCACGACGCTGCAATGCTCCTCTTTGGGGATAGATGAGGAAGTCGTAACTTCTTTATATGTATTCGATAGCTACCAGAAATTTTTTAAGTAAAGAAACAATTTTAAGTAAAGAATAATTAAAAGCAAAACTACACGGCTCAGGCAATCGAAGGTTCTTGGCTCAATTTCAAATGTTTTTTTCCCAGCAAGGCATTGAAAGTGAAAATTTTAACTCCTTAAATGCATACGCCCAATGTTTTCAAAACTCTTTTCCTTTATAATATTTCTAAAACTCGTGGATTTTCATGTGGTACAAATGCTACCTACCATGGCTCTGGATCAGCATCACGTCTTATCACGAAAAACCAATCCACACGGCCGAAAAAAAAACGTGAAATAAATTAGATATTTTGACCGAAACACGGCCAATAAAACATACCCTTAAGCATAATTCCCACCTTATAATGCACTATCAAATTTCAATAAGGAGAAGTAAATTGATGACTTAAGTGTGACAAGAGTAGGGGAATAGATGTGCTTTGCGAGCGTGAACATTTTCGAAATGTTCAGATATTGGGAATCATTCACATAAAAAGGGGCAGAATGCCTGGGTAATTTCCAATGGATACACGGCACACATTCGTACTCTAGTCACCATAGCATATTGTGGCAAGGTACGAGAGTCGTTCGATAAGTACTTAGAATTTCCGGGAGATTAGTCTTCGTATCAAAAATTAATATTTTCCAGCAAGCAGCGATCTTAACTAGTCAGCTTCTAGAGTTTCAGCTGTATCCATCCCATGGTTTCATTGTTGTGGCCCATTGTAGCGAACAACTTTCATTTGTTTTTAAAAATGGATAAAAGTGAGTTTTATGCGGTGATCAATCACTTGGTTTACGCCGAAAGAAATCAAATCTAATTTGAATGAAGCACATTGAAGATCTAATCCTTCGTTTGTAATAATTTACATTTGAGTAAATAATTCAAACGTGGACGTACATGCAAAAAAATTAACATAGTTTCAGACGCCTTGTGGAAGTTTCTATCCCCGAATGATATTGTTTTAAGTGATAGACGAATCAAAGTTTGCGATATAGTACAGGCAAATCGCAATGGATAATCGCTTAAAGTTTGGACGAAAAATTGGGTATTGAAAACAAATCGGAAACATGGCTGCCGATTTTGTTCACAGTGAGGAATAAACAAAATCGTATGGTCAATGCCGAGGCAGTTTCGGCGCTTTTTTGCCGCAATTATGAATATTTTTCTTGTTATATGGATTCCTCACTACGATTAGAAACAAAATTACAGTCAAAACAATGGAATTTTGGAAGTGAACAGGCTTCAAAGCAGGCGGAGATGATGAAATGGACCGGTCAGGACTTGGCAACGTCGTTTCGACATGTATGGGGAGTAATCTAAATCGATTATTTAGAAAAGTGAAAGCGATAACAGGAGAGTATTATGGATCGTCATCGGACCATTTGATGGTAGAAATTAAGAGAAGCGTCCTCATATGAAGCAGAAAAATTCCCTCCTTCAACAAGACAATGCACGGTTGCACGCCCATGCAGTTTTAATGGCCAATATTATTGAATTGTCCAATTGTTTCAAAATTCACCGTATTCACATGATTTGGCCCACAGTAACTTTTTATTATTTCCCAGCTTAATTTCAGGGCAGACAAATTAATTACGTTTGAGGAGGAGGTCATCGCCCGAACTAATGTCAATTTTGATGAGATCCCAAATTTCTACTTTTTGGTCGGCTTAAAATGCTTAGAAAAATGCAAATAAAAATATATAGACCTGAAAGTAAACGTTGTGAAAAACAAAAAGTTGACCCAATATAAATTGTTTTTCTACCTTTTTCTAAAGACTAATTGGACGGCCCTCGTAATAAAAAGTTTGAATATGATAACATCGGGGAATGTAGAGACTGGATCCACTTGGTTAGAATCAGCAGCGGACCTCACATCTCCATTTTATGTACTTTTATTTGGAAATCTCCATCAGAGGAAAATTCAGAATGCTGATATTATTTAAGATTATCTTCTATATCAACTACTTTCTGATTTTCACAGGAAGAAACAACGACGGACGGACGGAAGCAATTTTATTTCTTGTTTTCATAAACCACCGGAAATTTATCGGTACAAGTTTATCTAAATAGCTGAAGCGGTTAAGGCATTCGACTCGCCTAGTACAAGTCCAGATATAATAATTTTTTCCCTGTGGAATTTTTCTACTCCCATCTTACAATGTTGATCTTGAAAAGGGTCTTTAGCCTTTTTATACCAGCAAGCAGCATTTAAATATATGCAAGTTTCAGAGGTATGTATTCCCCTCTACTTAAGGGCAGTATATTGAAATAAATAGCTAATGTAAAAAAATAACTTAAATTATTAAATTCCAATCTCTCGTTCGATGATTCAAAGGATAGTTTGGACAGTGGTCGCTTCCCGATAAACTACACATTGCAAGTGCCCTCATAATAAAGCGTCGAAATAATGAAGTATTCTAGTACTGCAGCCGCATTAATTTTTTTCAGTAGATACATGCGATCCGTGGGCAGCCGATCCTTATTCTTAAGGCCGTTTTACACGGGGCACGTAATTGTACAAAATGACGTGCGTACGAAGGCGCAGTAAAAATTTCGTCGTGTAAAGCGGTGAACAGGGTGGTTTCCTATTATTTTTTTATTGCCTAGATCGAAAGATTATTACTCCTGGAGTACGAATTTCACACATTTAGATTTTTAAATGACGACATCTATTTTTCGCGATTAAACGAAAAGTGAAAAATTTCAAGCGCGCGAAAACGCGACGGCTAAGTAGGAATGATGGGAAAAAGTCCGTGTAACGTATTTCTGGTTCCCCCTGCCGCCTTGTGAGGTGACCTTGGTGCGAGGCTTGAGCGCTGATACGACGCAGGCTGCTAGCAGGTAGCTGAGTACCCTGCTAGCTGGTAGCGCTTGGCTTAAATAAGGATTATTAATACCTTATCAAATGAAGAAAACTTTCCGACCTTAGCCAGTTTTAATAGGTGATTATTAAGAGATGTTTCCCTGAGCTCTGTGCCTCATGCATGCATTGGTATTCTCAGACGAGGTAAAACTCCTATCTACTCGTACATAAACTAGGTCCTTGTGACGTCACGTGGAGCGGAATCGCATTGGCGCCAATCTGGCCTTTTTCAAATGAGGATAAAATTGACCCTTGCCATTCGTCTAAACTGGGATTTCGAAAACCAAATTATTTGTATATTATGAATACACTAATGGTGGGTAAGGAATCGCATTCAATGCATTTCGTTTTCTTTCATGAAGGAAACTACCCTGTGGCTGGAACCCATGCGAGAATGCGTGGACGCGATATGGAAAAATAGCCCCTGTTCTAATTTCGTTCGCTTATTTGCGCAATTCCACGCCATAAAGAGAAATTGATGCAGTTATAGCCTTCGCATTTTCGTGCCGCGAGTAAAACGGTCTTATACACGTTACACCAATCCATTGCAATCACATCTGCCAGAACTGAGCGTTTCTGGGTCTCTCGTGTTTAAAATCTCCATCGTCGCCAACGTTTCGAAGATCGCGTTGCTTGTCGTCTTTAGAGCAGTCTAATGTAGGCATCGAACAACTCGGTTTGAATATGATTGTCCTTTGGTACATAAGACCAGTTGTTCGAACCCTGCATCAGACTGCCCTGAAGACAGTGAGCAGCGCTCTAAAATAAAATAAATTTATGTAATTACAAGACTAGTAGTTGCCACAATGATACCACCGGGTTTAATACAGTTACGTTGAAATAATATACTTATGACAATTATACTATATGAGAACTAGCTCTAGAAACATTCAGTGCTCACATAGGACGGGAAGGAGTCTCTTCCCATAACACATCTGCCAGAATCCAGCTAGGCTCTGCAGAACGGACGTTAGCGTTGGACTTCCGAAGAGAGTTCCGCCCAAGAGATCGGCGTCTTGTACGCCAATTCACGGAACTCAAGCGATTCGTCCACAATGGGGGGAAAGGGTATATAACCCACGCCTTCAATTGCTCGGGGGCCACTTTTAGGCGATGATGTGCCCACCCTCGAACCCTTGGCCCGCCTCCCAGCCGTCCATTTCGCTCCACCCCACCCACTTTTGGCCACAAACTGAAATGTACTGCGTTTCTGAGAATCCTGAGAGGCGCGACGACGGGGGAAGGGGGTTAAAGGGACGCATCGTTTCCGACCAATAACTAGTTGTTTGTCCTAATGGAAGAGCCTCAAAATTTTCGAAAATAATTTTAATGACAATTCCAGATTAGATATATTTCTCATATAGTATAATTGTTATAAGTATATTATTTCAACGAAACTGTATTAAACCCGGTGGTATCATTGTGGCAACTACTAGTCTTGTAATTACATACATTTATTTTATTTTAGAGCTCTTGTTACGTTAAACTGTGAGCATTCATAAAAAAAACATATTTGCTGACGTTTCGGAATTTTATTTTCCATTTTCAAGAGCTCTCATAGGAAAAGATGACAGTTACAATAATGCAAGGAAAAGCATAAAAAGATATTTAAAGAAATGAATCATATTATTGCATACGAGAAAATACTGAGATGAAAGTTTCGAATTTGAGCTACAGAAAAATGTTGACAACGGTATACCGTAGATAGCCTGCAAATTTTCCGACGAAAGCGGAATTTTAAACGAAAAAAGACCGTTCGAGAGCGGGGGTGATGGAGTCTCTTAAGAGGGAGGCCACTCCTCGTGGGTGGCCGAAGAGAAGAAGTTAAGAGGAGGGGAGACATGAGCGTCCAGTAGCCCCGAGAGTGCGCGCCCACCCCGCGAAGTTATTCCGACGACGACTCGAGCGTCCACTTAGCGCTCGCACTGCGGACAGGGACGAGCGACGCTCCGCAATGGATTATCCGCACCCTAGACGCATACTACCGCTTCTTATAATTCTTGATATCTTGAAGGCCGTTTTACACGGTACACGGAATTGCGCAATCTGACGTACTTTCGAAGGCGCAATCAAAATTGCGTAGTGTAAAGCGGTGAATTGCTAGAACACATGCGAGAATTCGTGGATGCGAGACGTCAAAATAGCCCCTGTTCTAATTTCGTTCACGCATTCGCGCAATTCCGCACCATTTTAGAAATTAATGCAGCTCTAACCTGCGCAATTCCGTGCCCCGTGTAAAACGGCCTTGAGAATAGCTCAGCTGAGAAGTTTTCGGGATATGCACCGCGTGTCTCCGTCTGACATGTGTAGACAAAGAGTTTCGCTAGCACCCGATCCCGACGGAAGTGCATTGAAGACGGTCAATACCACCTCAGCATTTCATCGACCTGAAGAAGCCAACCAAAATTCCGGCGATACTTGTCCACAAAGATGGAAACACGCGGTTCATATCCCGAAAACCTCTACGCTGAATCTTCACCACACCGCGAAAGCCTATTAGAGGATCTTGCGAAAGGTGTTGAAAGGCTGTTCTGTTTCACACCGTAAAAGTATTTTACGATGCAAACAAATTATTTTACGATTTTATAGTACAAACATTTCCGATAACCTTTGCAAACGGCAAAGTTCATCGTGAAAAGCGTCAAGTTCTATGAGAGAGTGAACGCAAAATAGATTAGAACCTGTTCTAATTTCAACAAGAAAAGTACAAAATATCAAGTTCATTCGTTTGCACAAAATATTTCAAGGAGTAAAACGGAAATACCAATGCTCAAAAGTGGAAAATGAACGTTATTTCCCCGGTTGAAAAGAGAAACAAATGCATATTAGGTATACTGAACTACAATAAAAGCGAAAGCATCAAAACAAAGAAGAGGACGACAGACATCCGAACAAATACTATCTATACACGATTATATTAGGGATGGTCGGATCGGATACCTCGGATCCAAATATCCGCGGATATTGCCCTTCATCGGATACATCGGATCCAAAGTCACGGAAGACATCGGATCTGGATCCGAAATTTTAAATAATAGCTTCAGTGAATGCAACGCACAATAAGGGTGGAAAGAGTTCCGATTCTCTCTTCGAATGCGCCGTCGCATGCGATTCTTGTCCTTCTCACGAACCGCTTCGCTTGAAAGCTCTCGCATAGGTTATGTAGGAGAATTTCAGCTGTGGAAAATAAAAAAGGCAAAATACGACTGGCAGATAGTGTGACTCTTCCCAAGAGATTGAACAATCATCGGGGGAATCTCAACGTCAGGAATTTGAAAATGCATTTGGATCCGAAAATATCCGATCAGAAAGATACCGGCTCCGAAAATCAAGGATCCGATCCGAATCCGGATCCGAAAAAATCCAGGATCCGTCCATCCCTAGATTATATATAAATACCTGTAGTAAAGTTGACACACAAGTAAAGAATTTTTGTCGCTACTTAGTAAGACATTTTTCTTAAATTCCAAAAAACGCTCAATAAAGTATCTATCCATTAACCAATACTGAAAAACAGAAGAGATGCGTAAGGTACTTACCTAAACCAGCGGTGCGGTGAGGACTCTTCATTCACCGACTTTCTATAGCATGAAGGCTCTATGCGAATCACCATCGCCCGATGTCCGGAATACCTTAAATAGAATTTTTTTCTTTGAACGCATACTATAAAATTAAGATACACATGTTATAAGTTTATTGGCCAATAAGTGAGAAAAGTGTAAGAGATTGAGGCATTCAAGTCGAACCTATGACATAAAGAATTAAACCCATTTCTTGCTTTCGTGGTTAATTATTTTCAGCTTTAAGCTCTAGATATACATTGTCCCCCATGAGAAAACAATTCACATTTCACGAATTCACAAGAAATGTTTGATATACACCGCCATCATATCTTTATCACCGTTTTTGACATCTTCAGAGGCAAAAACAATTTGAAGCATTGGATACGCAGGCGGTAGCGAAGTGATTTAAAAGACACCCACCTGAAAACAAATAAATATCTGAAGTGAAAACCTTCTGGGAAAACCCTCGAAGGAGATGGGCTAGGTCAGATTTGAATTGACAAATCGTTGGTTGAAGGATATGAGACAGGCAAAAGCAATCCTCGTTTTAAAGAAAGGGAAGTGAAGAAGGTGTTCTAAAATACAAAAAAACATACATTATTTTACGTGGTTATAAAACTAATGAATGCTGGAAATGTTAAAAATATGCTCGATCTGATGCAATGACACATAATGATGTATCACTTCAGTAGGTAGACCTTTAGACCTTCTAGGTTTTACACTCACGACAGGATATAACATTAATAAGTTTTCTTTTTCAGCCCACCCAGAAGTTGGACGATTCCATTCCAACAGTTTATCCTTTAAAAAAATCTTTGAATTAATTGCACTGAATAGTAGAGGCCTTCACGTTGTAGAAATCCATCTTACTGATTTGTGAATGAATAGGGCTAGTCCTATGAATATGATACAGTGTATCGAAACTAGTCAGGAAAATAAAGTTCCAAATTGTAGAAACAGCAAAGTTTTTCATTCACAAATCAGTTTGAATTAATTGAGAAAGAGAGAACACATTCAACGCGAAATCCAATTTAAATAGCATATGATGATTGTGAAGGCTACTTACGATTTATAACACAACTGTGACGTCATATACTGACGCGAATAAAGGTGAATTAACCAATATCAATGATCACAAAACGAGCAGACTTCACATGGACAAATTAGTTTTCCAGTATTACTGCACAACACAGAAAACCGCGGAGAGTGCAGTAAATGAATTTTAGCAAATAATTTAAACCAAAATGTATCTAAATTGAATGATATGTTTCTAATAACATAACAAAATGTGGTTTCTTTGCACCAGTCTATGAACTATTTGTTAACGCCAACGCCGGGTTTTTATACGCCCTATACCAACAGCTCACCCACATTTACGAACCCATTGCCCTTAAAATGTATCAATTAAAAAAGGTTATGGACACCCTTGCCGTATTCATAATTTTTATACGACTCATCACCGTAAAAAAAGTATATAAAGCTGTTGCAGAGAATTTTCAATTAATTGAAACCTTAATAAAATACAAAAAAGTGTGAGCGAGCTAAATATAAATTGAGAATAAAGTTTTTCGCGACTGAGAATCGATCTTACAACCATTATCGTTTCAAAGCACGTTCACTCCACCAGGCCACCGCAATTACTTGAATAATTAGAGTAATAAGACGTAAAATGCAAACCAACAGTGAAAATCGGGGCAAGTAACCAGTAAATGAACGCAAAATAATCACTATACCCATCAAAGATAAATCGAAACAGAATGCTAAATTCGCCAGCACTTTCTCCCTCTGTGTGCATAAATCTTCTCGCGCAAACGAAATATTTGCGGTGCGTAGCCAATGACAGCAAAAGTAGACACGGAAACTAAATTTCCTCGAGAAGCAGAAGTGGCGCCACAAACTTTGCCCTAAAACTTTTGAAATTGATTGTAGGTACTATCATTTCCAAAAGTCAGCCTGCAACTATGCTCCACCCGCTGATTGAATGAATCAGGCGGATGTCAGGAAAAATCTCTAGCGTCGGCACACAATGCACTAGAACTATTCCTGTCCTGGCTAGGAGAGCTTCAGGTTCCCGAGAGCGGAAAGGGACGGTATGCAAAGAGGTTACCAACATTAAAGATAATTCTAACGACGCGACGTCACCACATTATTTGTAACAGTTTAAGCATTCAAACTGGCAGTATTTGCAATTTATTGGCTATGACTAAAGGATCATCATCATATCTTCTTTGGATGAAATACCACTTTATAGGACTTTAGGAAACCACAGTGAATGGTTTTGATTTCGAGACCCCAACATGTGAATGATCAGTTGATCACGCATTATTTGATTAATGCAGAAAAAAAAACTTAAATAAATATGTGAGTCTGGAGAATAAAATCATAAATACTTACACATTCGTATACGACTAACTTAATATTTGAAAAAACTACATTCCTCATGACTCGAACACGAGTCGCACTACTTCTTGCCAGTCGTCGACGATTTCCTCCTATCCGCGGCGTCCAATGATAAACAGCGTTTAAAGGTAGCATTAAATCAGAAAATGAAGAGAGAGGGTGAGCCGTCGTCGGGTCTGGAAGCCCGTAAGATAAACCTCGGGCATCGATGCGGGCATGGACGCGAGGTTCCCCAGATCCACATCCTGTCCGTTGGGGCACGACTATGCTTTTTCACTTCACCTATTCTAGTCCCGAACGGATACCGCCCTCGTCTGCTGTGGCAGCGTCAAGCTCTTCCAGCAAGTAAGAGTTCTTGTGTATTGTTTGCCAGCCCCTAAAAGTTTTTTTTTCGGAAATTAGCTCAATTTATTCAACAGTTGAGGAGGCATAAGTGCACACATACTTTTGGAAACAATAGTACGTTTCCCGTTTCTGTCGCTATACCAATGTAATAATAATAATAATAATTTATTACGCCACATTTGTTTTTTACATCTTAATACAATGAAAAAAGAGAAGGAGCTTTAGGTGTTCTCGAAGGTCATGGACCAGAATTGAGCCACCATCAATTAACAAAAATGTATGCCAATAACATAATAATGCAGTACATGATACATTAAGTTTTATGTAAATAACATCAGAATAAATTTTCAACTTTTTCTTGCGAGAAGAGCCAGTCTTTAGCAAGTCTCAACATGACATTTGTGGTTTTATTATTTTTAATTCCAGCGGGCAGTAGATGAATAATTTTGGCCCCATGTAAATAAAACAGCGTTTATATACAGTTAACTTGGGTCTATTTGCAATTATAAATGACTCATTCCTTAAATTATATTTATATTTGTCACTTACACTCGGCATATTTCCACTTCTGGCAAAACACAATTTAAGCACTTTGAATAAATACAAATGCCTTAGTGGCAACAAATTTAGGGCCACAAACAACGGAAATGAGTGCTCATAGTAATTTTTAGACAGTATTACCCTAATTTTTTTTTTTTTGCAGAATGAGTGCACACTTAAATATGTTCATGTATGCACTGCCCCAGCAGATTATACCATAAGAAAGTTTGGAATGAACAAGGGCATGATAAATGGTTTTTTTAACCGGAAGGGGACATTTTCTTCGTAGGTAGTAAAATTTGGACAAGGCACTTCTAAGGCATTTGTTTACAGTAAGTAAGTGTTTATCCCAGCGTAGATTACTATCCAGATTTACTCCCAAGTATTTCATTTCACTCACTCTATCAATGACCGGACAGTTATAGACACAATTGAAACAATTTGTACAATGAAATATGAGTTTACCATTAAAAATAATTGTATTACATATGTCATCGCACATAAACTTCGTCTTTTCACTTAACGCTAACGTATTGAAATTAAACCATTTTCGCAAGAAACATAGATCCTCTTTAACAAGTGCTTCAGCACAACTCCAATTGGGAGATGAGTAGCACAATGCTATATCATCAGCAAAGGCTGTGAGTTCACCATTAAATTTATTTTCACATAAATCGTTTACGTAAATCAAAAACAGAATAGGCCCTAAGACAGAGCCCTGTGGTACTCCCGTCTCAATTGTAACATATTCACTAAAACAATTATTTACTTTTACACATTGTGATCTCGTCGACAAATAACTTTCGAACCACTTCAGTGATAATCCTCGTATTCCAGCTTGCGCAAGTTTCATTAGCAGTATTTAGTGCGAGAGTGTGTCAAATGCCTTGGTTATGTCTAGATATAAACCAATAGTTCGCGAGCTTGAATTGACTGAATTGTATACTTCGGTCATATGCTTCTCTAGAGCACCTTCAGTTCCCAATCCATGCCTGAATCCAAACTGATTTTCGTTAAAAAATTTGGTCTTGTCTAGGAATTTCAGAAGGCGAATTTTAACAAGTTTCTCTAGAATTTTTGCAAATACAGACAAAAGAGATATCGGTCGGTAATTCGTTATTTGTTGTCTGTCTCCTTTTTTATGCACTGGTATAACAACAGCTTTCTTCAAAGGGATCGGAAATACGCCATCGATAAAACTTAAATTACAGACGTGAGCGAACACAGGAGCAACATCATCAATGATTAATTTCAACATTCTAACATCTCTACCGTCATGTCCAGGGGACTTATTTCACGAAAGATTTTTAACTAATTTTACTATTTCAATTGGCACCACTGGTTCTATGTAAAAGGAATTCAACTTGCTATGAGACTAGCCGTCGCTCTTTCTCCATTCATCTCAGGGTCTGATAGATTGACCCTGATACCGTAGTGATTTAAATAAGGGCCAAATCTCTATCACAACAGGCATCGTCCCTCAACACGGAAGCAGATTGAGCCGTCGAAGCATGTCAGAAAAACCTGGATGCATACCTCAGAAATTTACCAACACAGATTACCGCCGATTAGGTGTTGGATAAAAAACTAGTTACCCCCTGTAATAATGTAAGGAATTTCATCATTTGAATCCAAATATCAGTAAGAGGAAGTACAGCTTTAAATCTTCTAATCTTCTATATTATTTCTACTGTATAGATACCTTTTTCTCAACTTCTACGCAACCAAACTCTACAAATGAGGTACCAAAATGCACAGAATTTATCAGAGAACATGCGACGGCATATCTCACTTCCTAAATATTGCTATTGTTTCCTGAAATTGATTTTTTAATGATTAATAAAAAACAAAAAGAAAAAACAAAAAAAAACAAAAACCGGTAAATATTCCTGACGTTAACGGCGCACAAACTGATACATTTGTTCATTTGCAACAATATCTCGCATTTTTTAAATAACTGTTTTCAAAATACGGCTGATTCCACATTCAAGTCTCATGTTGATACGTAAGTATGAGTTATCATGTGAGTTTAATAGAGGATAGTGTATTTACTTCCAATGTTGTGTTTAAAGAGGTCCTCTGACCTCAATTTGTACATGAACATTCCAATTAAATTTGTACATAAGACCCTGCCTTTTTTTCTACATTTTAAAATTAGAAACGCGCCTATCCCTCTGTGGACCTGCATTGAAAAGAGCGGGGAAGCCCGCTGGGAGCGGGCGCATCACGCTCGTTAACTTCTTAAATAATTTTAGTTAGCCTATTTCGCTGTATAAATGAAATCTTATTATCTTGCAAATATTTCGCATAAATTCAAAGTAACACCACCTAATTCTCTGCATCTCATGCGGAAACCACGAATACGTTAATTTGAGTTGGTGCAAAAACACATTATAAAGTGCTGAAATCAATTCAATACGAAGAAAATCCTCCAAGTAAATCCATGGACAATATTAAACAGTGTTGAGTAAAATAGCTACTCTACAAATTAAATCAAGGTGTGAGACGAGAGACTGCGTAACATAATATTGTAAAATGAAGTATGCAAAGGATATAGGTATAGGCTAGTATAAGTCCATTTTCTTGCTGACTCGTACAACTAGTTTCCACGCATTCATGCGTCATCTTCAGGTTCTAGAGGAGTGGAAATGCGTCGCACCTAATAGTGCGAGACAACATTTGAGTGGACACAGACTTTTCATATTTCATTTCAGCTACTCTATCTTAACTCGAATCTCGTCGCTCGCAGTCGGTGAAACTAGGAGTAGGTAGAAACGGCCTCAGCTAAATAAGCTCTTTTAAGTTAAAACGCAAAAGTGTGATTAATGAGGTCGGGATGCGTGGGATACCTCGGAGGTGTATCCCGCGTCGAGAGTGGAAGGGTGCCAGGGGGGAATGGATTGTTTCCAGACAGGAAGAAAGAGAGTGAGAGAGAGAGAAATTCGCGACCAGCGCGTGGTTTTCTAGGTCGCGGGGAGGAGCGGCCACGACAACATTTACACGAGCTAGGATGATGGGTCGGACGGAGATCGACGAGCAACGAAGCCTATGGGCTGGGTGATGATCGTTTTAAAGGGGCGGAGGACGCGCAAAAATAAACAAGCAACTGTCGGAAGCGGAAACTCCTCCAAAAGACGAGTTCAATCAGCGGCGAATACAGCCAACAAAATTGCTACACATTATGCAACAAAAATGAAACTCGACGAATTAATAGTCTACTCTCTAGAACAAAGGTTAAATGAACAGCACAGATCGTAAATAAAATTATCAAATATAATTAAATGAAAAATGAACTCTATAAAGGAGCAGAATGCACAAACAGAATAAACATTATATTTTATTAATAACTTGTATGATATGGACGATGTAGTGGAAGTTATTAATATTAGTCGAATAAGACGCGTACACATATATTGATTTTTATCACACGTTTTGATACAACAACATTATCAAGTGCATCATATGCAGCCAAATTCTTCTATACAATGCAATTGGAAATGCTTTTGTAAAAACGAAACACATCGTGCGAAAATAACATCAGTGTAAATATTAAAATTTCTTTTTAATCTAATAATTATTACATGAAAATGAAACAGAAAAAAGGAAGAGAAAGAAAATGAAAGATGGGTGCTGGATCACTGATATAATCAAATAATGAGCATCGTAAATGGAAACGAACATAAGGGGAGAATCATTGAGTGAGTGAGGGAGTGAATATTAGAATGATAGGGCAATTTAACTCTGAGCGATGACGCTACGATATTTTTTTCACTTCACCATTGCGTACGTCTGCAAAAGAAACGAAAGTTTAAATTGCGTCCCAGTTTGAAGCATTTATACGCATATGTTTGGACGATGATATCAGAATTCATCAGGGAATAGAGGGAAAGACGCAAAATTTACTGGAAATAAACCCCATGAAATGAGTGGAGACAATACGCGATGCACAAATAATAAATTCGATTTCTTGAACCAGAATATGCTAGCGAAATATTGCCTGTATCTTTAAAAAATGATTTTTGATAATTAGCATCGATTAAAAATTATTTATTAGAATATATTTATTTATATTATAATAAAACAAATAATTATACGTAATTAATTACCAATTAGACTTTGGCTAAATCAAGAAAAAATAGGCATTAGATTTTTTAAGGTCCAACAGCATTATCCATAAAATTCGGACCATTTGGTAAATTATGCACAGAAAAAGTTTTTTTAGATTGGAATACATTGCCTAATCAAATGTAAATTATCCCATCAGTTCAAAGCACGCGTCTGAGTTAAAGTTAACTTTTAATACTCGACTAAGCTCTTTGTAAGACGCTTACTCACTCAGTCATTCAACAATGTTGGTTTTGTCTAACATACGTGGTTTTAAGGGGATCCATAACGACAGCAAAAGAATATTCTCCAGACCTAAGGTTTTAATTAGATACAACAAGATTTACCACCAGACAAAGCTAACACCACTATTTCTTTGCATCAGCAATCCTCGCAATAATGCCTATACAAGAGAGGACCCGTTAATCTGCAAACAAACGCTGACATTAAAGAGGTAACTATAAATTATTGCTTCAAATTACTTATTATAATTTATGGATAAAGAAATAGGAACTTCGCATTATATTTAGCTTTCAACTTTAAAGCACCCACTTAAATCGTCTCCTTGGTTGAATCCAAAATGAATTTGTGAAATACTGAACGATTATACTCGCCCACAATATCTTTGTGTAAATATGTCATAAATAGCAGAATACTTTTTAAAAAACTGATAACTCTCGCCGTTAGTATTGAAATTCGCGAAGTTCAAGTTTGAAAGCCAGGACCGAAGTGTTCAGACGCAATTACATCGTTTATGCAAACGCATTGTTTTCTAAACACTCAAACAAATATAAGAAGCGAAAAATACGCTATTTTAAGCGATTTAAACGGATCTTTACCTCGAAGCCCTGAGAATTCACTTACTCATAAAAGCAGCGCCCGTTCCCCTCGCGTGGAATCAAAAATAGCCGCTGGTGGCGCTAACTAGTGGCCAACCAGTCATGCAGGAGGCCGAGCGGACTCACACCAAGGCGCGAATTTCAAGTCATACAAGTGAACGGCCTCGACTGTCAGAATGAAAACAGCGAATTTTTGGGAACACGCATAAGATTCTAGAATAATTTTCCTACGAAATCATGTTATTTACCACTAAAACTGTAATAACCGTGTAAAATTGCTCCACATTACCGACGCAATCACTCAGCAATTCAATCCGAAAGGTTGGCACCTAATCTTATTTATTTATTGCCACACCACCGAAAAAAACCTCTAGGACTTTTTTATTGGAATTTTCAGGAAAATTTTGAAGAGACAAATAATGCCCCGCAGTTTAATTCAGGGCTTTAAGACACCTCAAGGTATAATTTAAATTAAATCCGTTCAGCTGAAAAAACCTGACCCATAACTTTTTAGACTAATAAGGCGGTTAGTCAACATTTGAAATCCTTATTATGAACTCAATACTTAAGTATAGGTAGTGAAAATCTAAGAAAATTTGAAGGGACATATTTTGATAAAAAATACGGAATAACAACAGGGAAAATAATAGAAATAATGAAATGACAGATTGAAATTATAGCTACACTAACTTGTCTTTGCTTTGCATGTAAGTATTACATTTGTGATCAAGTTTTCCAAAGATTTCACTCGTCTCAACAGCAATCCAAAACCACTGACAAAAAATCACTTCATAGTATACCAAACATTTTATTTTACCGACCGGATTCAACATTAAACCATCAGTCTAAATAATATGAATCGTCCCCATGGTTGATAGCAAAGTGAAATTCGAAAAAAATATATGAGCTTATCTCTTTTGCAGATTGAGCACTAAAATCTCATAGAATAAGGCGAAAACAGCTAAAATACTTGAAGAAATGACTGAGGAAAATATTGTTAAAGAAATCTAAGCCCCCAAAACTTGCTTCCAATATCAGTAAAGATTCTTAAATCTATTTTTCTGATTGGCTCACTTCCTTTGGCTTCTCACATATAGTAATATGTGATTGATATGTTGTTCTTCAGTCAAATTACGACCAATGGACGCGATTCTAAAAATTGTAAGATATATTTTAATATGCAGTTTCCCTTCATTTTCAATATTTTCAACTTCCCCGTAAACAGCACAGCACAGCCTTTACGACAGGGGTTCCAACATTAACAATGCACACTACAAATACTCATATATAGATATGGATCACCTACCTAAGCGGGAATCAAACCAACGATTTTTGGTCATAAGGACGCGAGGACTTTATTCCACCGCCACCGTGGCAGGCGGCGGAGGTATGTTGGAGTTGTTTCCGCGTTCCCAGCATGAGAATTTGTTTTCATTTAAAGTTAATACAACATTGTGATAGAAATACTAAAAGGTTTTCCTTCATTCATGGCATAGAATACTGAAATCAGAGAAGGAGTAGTAGAGAAGGAAGGGAGTAGTTTGTAAAACGTATGGAAAAAGATATTTTCGTCTCGAAAACAAAGGAAAACTCGTAAAATAATTACAAGGGTGATGGAGTGGAATTTTTGCATATTAAATAAACACTTGCAATTTTCCACGGTCATAAAATTTACTTCGACCTAAGTTTCGATGTTACTAGTATATATCCTTCTAGGTACAACATGGTTCCAATGATTATAAACCATTTTGTACCATGAAGATGATGCAGTAACATGGAAACCTAGGTCGGGAATAAATTTTATAATCGTGGAAAATTGCATGCGTTTATTTCAATACAAAAAGGAAAACTCTGTGGATTTCAGGCTCAACATTTTTGGTATGACTGTATGATGCACACGCAGTGGCGTAACAAGGAATATGCCTTGGAGGGGGATGGGATGGCGACTCGTCCCACCCCTCCAGGCGAAATCTGGTAAACTTTTTGACAAATGACATGTATGGAAATACATTTTATTTCATTTTGGCACTAAAAATTTAACTTTAAGCAGCGGTAGTTATTATATGTCAAAAATAGACAATAGTTTTAAATAATGTTTTTATTTCTCTGAGGCTTTGGGGGGAATCTATCCCCTCATTACGCCACTGTGCACACGGATACTTAACTTGATGTCTCTCTCTCTCTCTCGTCGCAGGGTCCGATGAGGATGAGGACCGCAGTAGCAGCAGCAGCGGTGCCCTGGAGGAAGTGGACCCCAGCCAAGTGATCATCCACGACAGCACGGCGCAGACGCCAACGCTGCTGTCGAGCCAGCAACAGGCGAGGTGAGTGACAGGGCGGAACGAGGCATTCGCTCGCAATGCACATCCAATTGCTCCCCACTTGAAGGCGCGAGTTTATAGTCGCCAGAAAACAGGCGTGAAAACCTTTCAGAATTGATTCCACAATACTTCTTACCGAATCCTCGAAGGCTCAGTACCCCTCACTGCAATCTCCTTGTTTATTTTTTTTTAGATTCGCTATTGCTGGAAACTATAACACATATACGTTGAATCAACAGCGAAGCCATGATCAAAAATTGTTAAAATTATTTAACAAAATGGAAATTCAATTAAAGAATAGGCCCCCATGCTTTGGAAGTGCACAAATGCTAACTTTATGCAAGTACTCCATTTCTTCTTCCATATTCTTTCATTAGCTAATTACTGTTTACTCCATTACATGTACGATTGCCCAAATCTAAGTAATTCTTCCACCCTCCCCTTGGCCAATACAAACAACTTCCCTTCAGAGCATTGGCTCCTGCTATATAAATCATTCTCAGCTACAGTATGTGCCATTAAATTCCAACTTCCTTCGATAAACTCCCTGATGAATATAGTTCATCTCGTAGTTCGTACTCTCTTTATATTCACTCTCACCTTTTTCTGTCAAAATATTCCTGACAGCAATCCTAAATTGAATATCATCAACATGATTTTAAGTAGTTTTCTCATTTTGAGGCTTAGTTGTCTTCTCTCTCCCTTACGGGGGGCAATACGCTGCTACTAATTCTCTCAATACATCCTAAAATACACAAAATGATAAGTCATATTCAAAATAATTTCGGTAATTCCTAAAAAAAAACTCGATTTCAAAAATGAAACGGATTAAATTCCATCTAAAAACTTTGACAACGGCGCACTTACCATGTTTTAGGGCTATTAGGCTAGATCAGACTTGAGTACTGATATTTATATTTGCCACATTTAAGAAGCCAAGACATTCTTTTTCCACGGTAGACTTACCGTCTCCGTAATTTTTTGGACTTCAATATCGTGTTCCTGAATGCTGGGAAACCAATCTAATGACATCGGGGATCGGGTTGATATGGTGGTTAGTGAGCTGGCTTCCCACCCAGCGGATTTGGGTTCAAATACCAACGGTGGCGGAAGTTTTTCAGAGGCTGCCCGATCCCTGCTTCAGTGATTTGTGGAGGACACTTCAGGTACAGCATTCCATCCTTCAGATGGGAAGTTAAGGCGTGGTTCCTTAGGCGCCTTTCGTTAAGAGCACGCTAATGCCGACGCCAGGTTTCTCTCTACCCTTCATTCCCCAACCTTCCCTAATGGTGCAAATGACCTAAATTGTCGCCCGCTCCTGCCAATTACCATGCCAACAAAGCGAATGGTCGTTGTCAATAAAGCATTGTCAAGACTATTACCATAGCTTACGACATAAATCTATGATCTACAAATGATGTAAATTATAAAGGTATTTTATATTTTATCTACTGCATACACGTTTAATTTCTTTCATAGCCGAGTAATGGGCGGTTCTTTTATCACGTCTCTCAATCATTCCGTTCTTCTCCGCAGGGATAGTGGCGCCACTGGGAGCGAGGCTTCCGGGGGACGCAAGCCGTCATCTCCAGGAGGTCGAAAGGTAAGGAAAATGAATTTATCAAATCTAAGAGATAATGTTTGTGGTTAACGAGACCGTGGTGAAATCCAACGACTGGGCTCTGAGAATTAGAAAAGATCTAACAGGACGCAGACAAAAGTTAATCACATCTTTTTTTTCCGTCTACTCTATCTTTAACTGTGTATCCATCTTTATTGATGCATATTTTACGAGTAAATGCTTTTTGTGGTTTACAAAAATATTTTAACGAAGTGAAAATGAATATATTGATATATATTGATAAAAAATCACTCGCAAAATTACGAACAATCGCCAGTTCTAACACGAAAGACATACGACAAAATTTGGATGAAAATGCATATCAGGTATGAATTGAATTATAGGTCGTCTCACCTGCGGAAATATGTATTGTGCATGCGGTAATCTAAATCCGCTGGCGACAATAAGCTTACCTTAAAGCTCAGAAAAATATCAAAGCACAAGTCGTTATCATTGCATATCAATGAAGGCAAAATCAAATCCAGGGAATAAGTATTGGTGTGGGTCCATCGAAGACAGAAAAGAGTGGAGATGGGCATAAAAAGAAGACACTGAAATCGAAAAAATAGAATAAACACCCAAATTTTAGAGTATGAGTACATACTGGGTATCGATAAACAGGGTGCGTAATTCATTAAATACTTAAATCGACTTTTTGCTTTTCGATACACTCGATTTTGAGTAAAAAAAATCCGCAATAACTGCACCAGGTGTGATGATCAGGCATTGATGTTTAAATGGCTTACTTTACCATCACCCACAACGAGTCAACTTCCTGAGGAAGATGATTAAGTTTGCCATTGAAACGTGACCAATACCTGGTAAAATTACCCAGTGGAATTCCGGATAGGAAAGCTTATAGTCTTCCGTAATAAAACTTGATATTTTTGTTATATATCTTCATTAAAACACACATATTGAAATTTTTGTTCCTCCATTCCGCAAAATGTTCTTTGAATCATCAGGATTACACGTTGGTAATAGAAGAGGACAATTTTGCATTTCGTTGACCAATCCAAAAAAAATTGATATACCATTCAATAAAGAGGTCAAGGAGACCAATATTATATTTTAAAAATCGACGAAAAAGAAGACAAAAATGCACCTTTAATTTAACGACTGCATTACCGTAGGCATTATATTATAAAATAAATTGCTTGTAAGATGGAGGAGTTTTCCGGTAGAATACTAGGTTTTGAAAAACTACTAACTACGCGAGACGCGCTTTTCGCATTCACTAGATAAACGACACGCATGCTATCTTTCTCCCTCCTCTTTATCTTAACCACGTAAGTACGTAATATATTTACATACTCTACACATACTCCACTACTCATGAGATAGAAATAAGAGGTGGGTAGTAGAGCTGTGACGTTCATGAATGAATTGTTCAAAATGAACGATTCAATGACATGAACCGAATTAATTGAATCTACCTTTTTCTCTCGAATCGTTCAAAATGAACGATTTGATTAAAAATTCAAAGCCGTCGAATTAAAATCGTTCAAAATGAATGATTTATGTGGAAGATTCAAATCCTCAAAATCGTTCAAAATGAACGATGTATGTGGAATATTCAGATCCGCCGAATCCAAATCGTTCAATAAAAACGATTTGAATTTGACTACGCTGAAGCCCACCTACCCACGAAAGCGGTGAATTATCATCAGATCCTAACTAACGGTAATACAGGTTGGTAATAAAAACGAACTTGTCACCTTCATTCCTATTGATATGACTCTTACTGTGTGTGGTATGTATTTTAGTGTAATGGAATAAATTATATAGGTACACTGATTTGGTTGAACTTTCTGTCATGATAAAAAATTTCACGTAGTTATCAGTATTCTGACAATATCAGTGAAATGACAATTCTTGAGGCAGGGGAATTTTAAAGATGGAAATAAAAAGCATTCTTCATTCTCACAATTTAAGCTTTTAATTATTATGATAGGAATAGTTGCATGCCCTGGAACAGTTAAAAAATGCTTGCAATTTGACGGATTGAACGTCGTAAGAGTTATTTACGTTATGAGTATTTACATTTCGCAATAAATTAAATGTGGACGACTAATATTGTGTAGCATAATATTCAGACAAATTGAAGAGGTTTTAAAATCTGAAAACCATTAATTAAAGATGCAAAAAAATGAAAATAATAATCACTGTGAATCACCGTCATAATATTTTAAATGCAGTAAGTTGGAAGATTCACGCGGATTCAAGATTCACTCGGTTCATTATGGACGATTTAAAGCACTGATCAACTGCCACGAATCAAATCCCATGAACCGAATCCACAAAATGAACTGAAATTACCATCTCTAGTGGGTAGGATAGGATAAATACATATTGTATTCGTAGTGACGATAGGAGCCGATGAACGACGTTTACAAAAAGGACTATGGAATTTTATCGTAAGAAAATATTAGTTTTATTCGGAACATTTTAGCTTATATTCACCATATCATACAGCCTCCTGAATACCTCTGATTAAATATTTGAGCTTAGATAACAAAGTCTACGTATGGGAAGGGTTTTGCAATGACGCATTTATTTACTATACCAAAAGTTAAAAAATATCTTATTAACTACAGTTGGTAACAAAATCTCTATATCACTTGAAATACCTATTTCTTGTACGATTTTGTTGATCATTTTGCAAACCAAACACAAAAAAATTGAGGCCTGCGTAATTACAAACGTTGAAGGAAATAAAAATACCTATTGTAAGACCAAGTTGTAGAATATGTCATTTGTGTGCGGATACAATCAATTTCGAGTTGAAAATGTCAAAAAATTTCTTTGCCAATACGTAGACATGAAATAATTCAACATTGTATTTTCCGAGGCAAGCTCATGTATTTTCACTCTTGAGACCTCCTTACTGTCCCAAAAGACTTTAAAGGTTATTACAAAAATTCTGGAAATTCTCTCCGTATTTAAAAAAAAAGCTTGCAAAAAACCATACCAAAAGCAAAATTTAAAAAGTAATAAAGGGTCGCTGACTTGGAATAAAACGTTTTCATGCATAAGCTTCGCTACATGACTTTAGAGCTCGTTGGTACATTAATAGCACACAATTATTGCAATTAAAATCCCTTTATGTATCTGTTACACCTCCGGATACGTAAGCCCATACGAGGAGAAATCATTCTGTTCCCACAGCTACGTAGCGCACGAAGAAAAACATAACATTTCCTTCCCACGCTGGCGAAGAGCGGAAGGAAATCCTAGTCCCAACATCAACCGGGGAAACAAATCGTTCAAATCCACAGGTATCCTCCACGGTCATCGACCCATAAAAATCGCCCTCGAGGATTCCGATATTCTCTTCCGTTCTTTAAGTTTTCGAGGCCGATCCAATACTTCCGCCGAAGACTCTTTGACCATAAAATGCGATTTTTCGGCCCCGGAGAAATGACAGAGGAGGGAAGGGGAGAGCGAAAAAAACGAGTAGATCACAACACGAACGCACAGACGAAAAAAAGGAAAACAAGTTTCCCGGCGCTGCTGGTCTGAGGAGCGCTCCCTTCCGCGTCGAAATCTGGAACTATTTCCGAGAAGAAGGGGAAGAGAAAGGGAAAGTGTTTCCCCGTTTGGCCGCCGTCGTCCGTGGCGCCACCTACGGCGTACTTTGCTTTTTAGAAGGCTTTACACCGGTTCTTCTCCTCTTCCTCCCTCTCCCTCCTACCCCTCCTTTGGTTGTCCTGCCCCCCTTCTAGCGCTGCAACCCCCTCCGATCCGCCCCTCTCACGAGGTTAACTCACCTTCCTCCTCCGCGGTATAACATCTCGACGGCGCCGTGGTTGTCTACCACCGCCACTACCAAACAGAACACCCCTCCTGCCCCACCTCCTTCCCCCCCATGGGAAAAGGAGGCGAGAGGGAGAGAGTGAAGCCCAACTCCTCGGAGGCGGCGGCATCGGCCATTCAGTCAGTCAGTCACGGCGTCGGCGTCGTGAAACCACCCTCGTAGCACAACCGTCCCTCGCCTTGCACCCGCGCCGGCCGGTGGGGCGTAAGCGTACGCCGGCGGGTGGCGAGGAACTGCCGACAACAACCACCCCCCCGGGGAAGACGAGGAAGGGTCCGTCCCGGCCGGAGAAGAATTAAAGCCCGTGCTTTGTCGGGATAAGAGTGCGTGTTTCAACCTTTTGATTGTGTCCTCGTGGTGCTCGTTGGTGCTCAAGAGGTGCGCGAGATGGAGGAAGAAGGCGCGGCGGACGAGGGAGTGGCGTGCAGGGTGCAGTACCTGAACGACATCGACCCGTTCACATACGCAACTCACTTCCCGGAGCCTCCCCGGCCGCCGACGCACGTGTTCCGGCGAGGAGTGCCGCTCTCGGAGCAGGTGGCAGCGGTGCACGCCCTGCTCAAGGCACCCCACAGGGTGAGTCCCACTCAACCTAAGGAATACGAAAAGTAAACAATATAGCCCCACGAGGCGCCCCTTTATCAGCTGTTTCATTACCTACGGAACGAGTACCTAGGCCCCACGATTCCAATTGGTGTCGCGATTTACAATCGAACACCATCAGTTGCAACTTGCAACCGGCACCAGAAAGCTTGTCCGTGTATGTCAGGATAGAGCTTGTTATTATATCTACCTTTAAGTATCTTTGGTGAGATGTGAAACCAGACGATACCAAAAGACGGTTAAGTTTCATAAACTTTACGTGTTTGTGTATGGAATCGCATCATGCTAAAACTGTTATTCTACAAGAGGAATCTGCTGGTATTTCTTCCAATCAATCCGGAGAAAGGACGTGCGAATTTCCTAAAATACAGGGTAAAGGGGCCTGTTCTTATACCTGGGCCACCTCACACCGCGATGACTTTTTCAGGGGTGTCTTAAGGCCTAACCCGGGTTTTAAACCCTAGGGCCCTCGATCAGTGGCCATGCTATCACACCAAACTGCCCTTTCGCCGCATAAAATAGTGAAAATATTTCGTAACGATTAAAACTAGATCTGAGTAATCCCCCTCGGAAATTCCAAATGTTGAAGCCCTATGTCGTCATATTGCCGACTATGCCTTTTTCTAATATATTGTCCAGTCGAAAAGGATCTATTCGCTTCGAAAACAGAGTTTTCATCAAACACTACCCCCTCCTCCAGATGGAATGAAATGATGGCGTACCAGCAAATTCCACTCGCAGTAAAACTGTTTTTGCACGACCCGTTTTCAAATGCAAGCACACCAAGTTTTCCCACGTAAGAAATACTACATATTTTCTTTCCCTCCGTGATGGAAGGCTCCACCACATCTCACAGGAGACAACAATTTAGATTGACAGAACATAATCGCGCCACTGTGGTCGTTTAATTTGACACATCGCTCGCAGGTGAATTTTGGTTTTGATTTTCGGCCCTCCCCTGATGTTTTCTTTGTGCCCCGGACGACACCTCAAAATCCCTTGGCCCACCGCAACCATTGGTCTTACGACATTCCGCGTGAAACCCCACGGAAGCGGGAGGGTGGCGGGCGTCGATTGCACCTGCCTTGGAGGCCGCCTCTCCGACCGATCGCCGAGGAAGCTGCCCCGGCCGAGACGGTGGTACGCCTCCCGCGTGTTGCTTTTTTTGCGGTTCCGACCGTTAGGGGCTTCTTATTTTTGATCGCTCGGGTCCAGGTCGCCTCGGTGACTACAGCGCTCCCTCTTCGCAGCATCCGAGATAAGTGGCTCGAGTAAGGAGTGTATTCGCCTTTCGCGACGATATTTATGTTTACACCCCGCCTATCTAAGCGAGGAGATAAACAAACATGTACCATAAACTTAGGCCTATAAAAAAAATCACATATTTACACGGGCACCGTTCTTCGCGCCTAATTTGTATGATACCGTTACTCAGAACCCTAATTTTCATGAGATATAAATGTTATAATTACTCATAATGTATAGGTTGTGGTGGGTTTGAAAGGAACTCAACAAAGCAGTTACAATAATCCCATTGATTCAGATTTACTTTGCGGCATAAAGCCTATTATTCTTCATCCGTCTCTTCGCTTCGATCCCATTACGACCAATTTTTTTCACATTTCTATAATGATTTTATAGTTTCAGTAGGTCTAATCAACACTTCTTTCTCAGGTTTCTACAGCACACCTTCTCTTTGCCGTCGGTATTCCGGATCGAAAAATCTCCTCTACTAGTTTTAAGACCTTATATTTAAAATGCATGACTGAAAACACTCGTTCGTGGTAACCGCCTAGATTTGATGTGGTCTGATTAATATTACGTGTACGTATTCTCTCTCCCACGGCACTCGGCGCCGAAATTCTCCCAACATTCCTCACCCCTCCTCCTCCAATAGACGCCGCTGATTTCCTCCTCAGTGCGGTGAGACAGGTGGACAGGCCGTTGAAGGTCACGGGTTCGAAGTCCGAAAAATGGCTTGCGCCGCGCGCAACTCGAGAACATTAATGGAAACGATGATCACTTTATTTCTTCACACAGTTAGATATGGTTAACATAGCGAGTTAAAGTTTGACATCCAAAAATCCGGATATGATTTTAATTTTTACTATCCCTGCTATTAGCAGTTAAAAATGCAACCTAATCATTTGGAAGTTCGTGTACTCTCTGCCAAATGCCCCAACAACAATATCAAAATATCTACCATCACAGCATAAATATCATTTCGCTGCCATACACACAGTTTTCAACCGAGCCCCGTAAATCCGTAAGCCTTTAAAAGGATGATTTATATCTGTGTAGAGCAGCTGCAAGTTCTGGGGACTGGACTAATACCATCCAGCGCTGTCCCAGAAACCGAAGAATAGATCTCTCTAATCGAAGTAGAAAGTATAAACAATAAACAGCTTTACCCAATCTTTCAGCACTCGGCTCACAATCACCTAGACAAGCGACGATGCTGCTGAAAGCCAAACGATGAATCACTCTCATCCACATCAAAGACGAAAGCACAATATACCGGCTCAAATCTTTCAGCACCAGGCTTAGTAAGTAGTAGATTGTATTTATTTGATTGTAAACTTGGAAATAAGTGAAATGCCATGAGGCAAAGCCAAGCAGCAAAAGAAGAACACTTATACACAGCTTGGAAAAATTAAAAGAGAAAAAGGAAGGAAACGGAAAATCATGAAGCGAAAATCAGTGCATAAAATAAAAGAAAAATTCATTAGGTACAGTTAAAATTTGACCACAGAGGAAGAAAGTCTCACTAGGGAAGAATTTCACTTTTACGAGTATTTTTACTGTTTTTAGTTTGAAGCGTCAGTTTTTTTTAAGTTTCTCTTTAAATTATCTTTTCCATTTTTATGTGAGGAGTTCCTTTTCCAGTAAATTCCATCCCAAGCGTCCATATTTATAAATGAAATTGTGTTCGTGATCATGGGCGTACCCTGCGAGGGGCATAGGGGGCAGCTTCCCCCCCTCCCCCTTGAAGTAAAAATCGCAAATGTCTTTGAGCAAAATCAGTACTGAATTGAAACGAAAGTATTCAACAAATTTTCTTTAAACCCACGAAAAATTATATATATTAGTATTAGATATGTAACTAAAATAAAACTATTTTTTCAAGGAAATAATCTCATAAATCCCATAGCTTCCCTTTCCCCCCCCCCCCCTTAGTTATGATCCTGGGTACGCCCTTGTTCGTGATTTTAGTTTTGCCAGGACGCTATGAGGACATGGGCGTACATACAAAAAAGCAATAGTTCCAGGCGTGCTCTTCGATCGTTTGGATGTACCCGGGAAAGAAGGGGTCGGAGGATACGGTAAATCGCTGACAATAGCCCCGGGCCCCAATCCGTGAAGGCGACATGTGGCCACAGAGCTGACCGACCGAAAGAAGGGAAGGTCGCCACAATCTGGGCCAAAGCCTCGAGGGCCCTTTTCGAGCAGTGAAGCCGGCCTGCGAAAACACAAAGGAAGTATTCGGTTCGCCTTCGCCCCTCGGGAAAGTGCAGTGGTATATCATCCGCTCAGCTGCGATTTCCGAACGTTCGGACAAATTATTTTTTCGGCCATCCGTCAAGGGTGCGATTTCAAAGCACGGATATATTTGTATGGACGACCATAGAGTGGTTGGAAAGCGCCGAACGAAATATTCTGAATATATGTCATCGTCAAATGCGCTGATGACTACGCGCCACTTTGTGGAGAAAAAGGGAAAATTTAGAGAGCGGTGGTCCAATAGAATCAAGGAAACTGCGCCGATAAAAATCTGTTGCAGCCAAAAATGCAAAATTTCTGATGTTAGTCCCCTGGAAATATCGTCAATTTATCATTTATTTGTAAAAATGTACGAAATTTTAATTGGGCGTTCAGTCGTCAATATGAACGATGCGAAAACAAAGCACATTAAATGTTCAACAAAAAATAACTAGGTAAAAAAGATAAGGGTATGTTCATGGAAATCTTATAAAAAAGCATTTTTAATACACTCAGCAATATATGTTTTATGGAAATACCATTTGCATTCTTTATATACTTGAACACTTATAGAAATGTCATTTGGCAACTGGCGTAAGGGTTCTGGTTTCAAATCTCGGCCTAAGTCTTCGGTCACTTCCAATAAAAATGCGAGTTGTTCCAGGGAAACTATCTTACCCCTAACCTTAAAGTTGGAAGTACACTCCTGTAGATTATTCCGCTTTCCGAACCAGCTTTAGAACTGTTCGGACTTAGGGATCACTATCAAGACCAACCACTAAGTGAGTGATTGTAGAATTCATAATTATGCCCTGAGTTTCTTTTTTTAGTTATATAACAATAAAATATTTTTAAATAAGTAATTCTGTTTATGATAAAAACGGCTCATTGATGTTACGCTTAAATACGTTTCGGTGACTCATTCCGTTCTCTCCAATGTTTGATGGCAATATTTTATTCTTGTATAATAGCATAACAGCATTTAAATCGATGTTTACAAAAGAGGTTCCGCTTCATTCCGGTAGCAGCGTGCAGATCTGCGCGAAGTATTTGTCTCCCTACGGAGGGTTTCCGCTCACAGTCTCAAAGATGATGATAATCGTTCATTTATGTTCACGATAATGAAAAATTATCAGCATCATGAATGCTTTGGACGAACAGCGACCGGCAGGAAGAAAGAAAGAAAAAGAGAGGGAACTTGAACATGAGTAAGCCTGATCATTGTCCTTGTGACCTTCATTCCTGACCTTGTGAAATACCAGAGTAGTTTAGTAATGTTATCGTTCTCCCACCTGTAGTTCTGCCCGAGTCCAATCAATACTCTATCTCCAGCATAATTTGCATTTACCCATTTGCACAATGCTAATTAATTATTCAACCAGAGGACACTGAAGGTCCTAGACGACAATGGCTGTGGATTCGAAGGCTTCCGGATCAATTCTTTAAGGACGTGAAGAACAAGGAAACAAAGTCCTACATCAATACTGAGTATAAAAACTCACTAGAGCATGAAATATAAATATAACATTTTTATAAAAAGTAGTCATAAAAGAAGTTCGTAAAGTGCTCCAACATCTCTTCGTTGTCAGTTCTTTGAAGCTAAATTTTACAGTCGGTGTAAAAGCAAAGACGTAAAACCCACTACCTGAATAATGATGAATTAGAATGGACAGTCCTGCAAGTGGTAAAATACTAACCATCGACTTACGTAATAATGTCTAACAATAGAACAACAGGCAGGTTATATCTTATTCAACAACACCCTGACACCTTACATCGAATGAAATTTATCGTAAAATTAACAAAGAAGAGATGAGCAAAACAAAGATTTTTCGAATTGCACTGGAGAAATAAGTGTGTTTGTCGGTTACAGGTATTCTTCGCTTCAGGTAGGGGTATTAGGAATTTTTCTCTGGCCCACTGTTTGCATACGGAAGTGGTGTATGATGCCAAGCAAATAGCATAAACGGCATCACATCTCAAATTAAAACTTAACTAGTCATCGCAAACATTTAAAACTTGGCTCATAAAGAATGATAATACGAAACCAGGTCTCGCCATCACTGGAAAAAAACCTCACCGGCAGAACAGCAAGAGCTCAGCGCTCAAGAAGTTGACGGGAAGTATTTACTACCATGAAGATTTTGCTTTTCTACTATCTGAAAATCAACATTTTATTCCAATTCTTCCGAACTGGATGTTTTATCTGGATAACAAAAATCCATGATCCATAACCGTTGCTTTCGTTTCGCTAATGAGAATCGGCATCCCAGAACCAAGTATTAAAAAAAAAAATGTAATTACAATGTGATAGTTGGCCTTCCTTCACCGAGGAATAGAAGACTGGAATGGTTTACCCGATGAAATATTGAAACTCTACTCAATTAATAACCAGACATATAATAATTTTTACCACGAGGCTGAATAAAATTGAATTGTGAGGGCCCTTTAGTATTTAGCATTTTATATTTTACATTTTGGATTTTACACACGTTTGTATTCCAAAGAAAAAAAACTGACGAACTGAATAAGGATGAATTAGGATAGATTATCCTGTACGTGGTAAAAAACTAATGTATTACTGTCTAGTAATACAACCACAGGAACCTAATATCTTTAAAACACCCGGAAAGGATTGGTTCAGAGTTGAATGAAATGCCGTAAATCGATTGTTATTGTTACCGGACCACATGGTTTCGACTTGAAACAATTTGTTTGTTCAATAATTTTAATAATATAATCGACGTACTTCGTGAGCGAAATCTCGGAATGTGGCGCCATTGCCGACGTCCAACTACATCGAGTGGGGGATGAACCACCCTTTCTGGCTGATTCCGAAACGGGCCCGCAGCATTTCGGAGGTTAGTCTTGTGGCCCGGGGAAAAAGCCGCGTTTTCCAGAGATGCTCCCTCCCATCCTCTCATCCCAGTGCAGGTCGAAGAAGACGCGCCGTGAGGAGGTGGGGAGGGGATGGGGGAGATTGAAGCCCCCGCCCTCCCCTCGTCCGCTGGGGAGGGTGCTGTTTCAGCGGTGGAAGGGGATCTCTCCCCCCCTTTGCCGTCTGCCGACGCCGAGCGCAGGAATTTCAGCAGGCGGGCGCGCGCGCATTCACAAACGTAGATCGGTGCCGGGGACGGAACTCGGGCCGTTCGCGGACGTGATCCTGCATCATACCGCAACTTCTACCTCGACAACTTGACGAATCTTCCCACATGATGGTGATGGAAGAAGAAGGGCGAATGAATGATTATGGTGATGCGTGGTTCTTCAGATAATCTTAGTGTCATCACATCCTGAGAATTAAGCACGGTTCATGGTCATTTGATGCTAATGGAGAATGATTATGAACATGGCGTTACCAGACTAATTATTTTCCTTAAAAATTTATAAATTATGGTTATAAAATTAAGTCGGTAAAAAAATCTGGTTTTGAGTAAACTATGAGGGAGTAATGTAAAGACATAAATATAAACGTGTTACATTTAAACTATTTCATTCTGAAAATTGATTTCATGCATTCCAAGCTGCCATCCATAGTTTAATAACATTGTACACAATACTATCAGATACTCTTTACACTTATCGATCGTAATCTTAAACGTTATCACATCCACACTGTGATGATAACCTTAACCTCGATAAATATCTACCATTGTCTGTAAGTGCTAATTGAAAGCTATCGAGATGAAGTTTAAATATTTATCGGAAAATTCTATTTATACTTCTACAGAGGTGGCCACCTTTTTCTCTCTTATCGAGACACGTACGTACAAACATATCCTACCGTATTTCATCATGATCGTTCGTTCCGTGGACACTACGGTACAGAAGATTCCCAGAAAAGAATCAAGAATTACAGTTTTTTTGTTTCAATTTATGACAAGAATAATTAAATTTATTACACCCGTGTGAAACACTGCTGATAAAAAAGGGAAAAACTTTTTTTTATCTTTTCTGTCGCGATTTTTTTCGTTACATTCAATGAGAACTCCACTTCCCTTGTTCAAGCCCAAAGGCGAGCGGAAATATGTTCTCGAACCTAGGGAGGGGAAGTTCCTGTGTAGTTCGTTATTTCTCACAGATATATCGGCTGCTTCAGCAGTCGTTCTTAGTTTCACATAAAAGGGTACCTTAATAATGCACTTAATTTTAGAATCAGCAAACGTGAAAAGAATCCCTGCGCTTAGTTCATTCGAAATGTGGTATGTAAGTGTTTAGAGAGATAGTCATAGAGGCCAAAAATATAGAAAAATTTAATGAAGTAATATAAAAATATTGCTTGAACAAATGCTTCATTCCTTCACATGTTTACCATGGAATGGAGCTGCCATTTTTTCACTTTTTTCAGCAATTAAATGGTTTCACTATATTTTTAACTTTCGAGCACAGTCATACGCGCTCACACGTAATATAAATTTAACTTTCTGAAGTTCAATTCAAGAGCGATAATGAAGAATAAGCACATATTGATTAGAAAATAAAATAGAAAACCGTTAAAAAGTGTTTCATTTTTAAATAATCGTGAGTGAACATGGAGTCGACGAATGTATATTTTCCATCATCCCAATTAGCTGAAATAATGTGTGTAACCCTCGTAAGGAATCGTCAACATTTCACGAATAATTGAAAGAAACACTTACAATTTTCCAAGATTTTCAAATTTATTCTGGCCTAAGTTTCGATGTTACTACAGCATCTTCAAGGTCAGAAATTATCTACATCATCTTCTTCGAAACCTAGGGCGGAATAAATATCAGAATCCTGGAAAATTGCAAGTGTTTATTTCAACATAGAAAATTTCACTCCATCACCCTTGGATCTTCGAATTTTATTTTAATTTTTTTAATTTTACGAATTTTATCAAGAATTTGATTCTTGCCCATCAAGCTTACCGGGCGGCAAGCTGTACCCGAGAATAGAGCCACTTGCTGGCCACACCAAACCCGTTCGCCTCCAATTATATCACGAATCTGAGGAACGCACCCTCCCTTCGGGCGCATCGAAGCGACGAAACCTGATCGAGGCGGACGTAAGGGCCCCTCGAACCCGTGACCTTCGACCCTGGGAACCAGACGGACAGGCGAGGGGCGGCCCGAGTGATATGTGCGCAGAGAGGGAGCGGGCGAGTGGGAGGTGCCGTTCAGCGGAAGAGCCACGAGTTGGCGTGGGAAGGAAGGAGACCTTCGAAGGTTTTTGGGAAGGCCTTCCGTGAGGAATGTCGGGTTGGGGAACTGATACTACCGATTAGGAAAAAAATTGAGCGAAAACACGACGAAAAATGGGCGATATTAGTCAAGAGATCATATCGATTCGGTATTTTACAGAGTCACGCACGTAATTAATGAATGCATGCGAAATAGACGAATGAAGATGCATCGAAAAAATGCATTTGGTATCACTCAAAGAATCACTTTTCCTACTGAAAACGTCACGATTGTATGACATTTCGAGCCTGCCGCGTGAATGGCTGTGAAATTTTCATGAATTGCCATGAGAAAAAACCCCTGGAGTGAGAATGGAGCCACGGACCTTAGGCTTTGCGAGCTACTGCGTAGACCACTACGCTATCGAAGTTCCTGAATTCCCCTGGCAATCGTACCGAGGCTCATGGTACTAGATTTCTGACTTCCGCGGTCCATCAAGGATGGTAATGCAAGGGAGAAAGGACTTCATCAAAGCAGGTACTGGTTGAAAGCCTCAAACCAGCGCGTAAGCTGCGCATGGCGGTAATGTGTAATATTTCGAGTCTGCCGCGTGAACGATGGCGAAATTTACATGAATTGTCATAAGAAAAAATTATTTGACCCCGTCAAAATTACATTTCGCGTGAGTACACAAGCCTCTGATCGTAAGGTAAAAATATTGTAATCATTCGTAAGGTAATATATGTAATCATTTAATTACTCATTTGAAAGCGGAAAAAATAACTAATCCTACATGCTAAATATGTACTGGAATCAATCATTTCTTCTCATGGTAATTTATGTCAAAGTCATGAATTGTAGCTACCCGTAGTACAAGTGTAGGGGTGCAAAAGTAAGCATGTCGAAAAATATATTCATTCGTTGATTAAATACGTTGGAGAATTTTTAAAATAATGTTTAAGCCATTTATAACTAACGCAATCTGTGAGATTCTCCGATATCGAGAAAAATGTTATCCACTGAGGAAATGAGGAGTGAGGAAAGAAGGAAAAGGAAAGCAAGTAAAAGAAGAACAAAGGCCTAGAAATAGATCGCTCGTCTCTGAAATTTCACTCTTAGATCTCTCAGCCGGAAGGGCACGAGTTAGAATTTTTCACGGGCCGTGCACCGATAGCGTGACATGTGTCAACGCACATTTCCTAAGACGGAATAACCAAGCCATAGAATGCCGGAGGTTGAAGAGTGTAAAATGATATCCCAAGACTCCTTCCGTTAAAGAGTAGGGACCTTTGCGTTCCTAAGGTTTTGAAAGTGTCTTCATGTCATACGGAGGGGAAAAACTTCAGCCTACGCAGTAAATTTCATTTTATATGCAAGACAAAACCTCAAGGTCTGATTTTGGGCTGGTATTTTCTAATTTCGAAGAACCAATTGACGTCTTATTTTACTATTCTCCTATATTTTTTAATAAATTGAAATTTTTAAAGGGATAAAGGTTTTAATGATAATTGTTGCTACAGTTCCATACCATTACTAAAAATATTGCTCTTTATCGATGGAGAGAACACCTCCTTAGAGAGAGGGAGTGGATGAGAGAGAGAAATATATCTATAATTGGGATTACATTCCATATTAAAATGTTTATAATAAACTACATTTAAATTAAATATTTGTAAACATGAAATTAGTTCGACAAGTATGAAATTCATCCCCTTATTAATACCATTTCTTCAAATGTGACAGCTTCAGCAAAAATCTTTTCGTAATCTCGAGTAACCAGTATTTAACCGGAGAATTGCATCGTTTGAGGTCCTGAATTTGATTTTAAAGGCAATACGAAGAGATGGTAATAATATCACGAATGCCCTTAAGAGGGTTGAGGACTGTCATTGCGGCTTGGCGTCTTGCGGCCATACCTGTCACCTTCCGTGACAGATAAATCCACAGAATAAAACTGACGCAATTGAAGGCCGTGTCGGATCCATCAAGTTCGACGAATGTGGCAGTGATCAGTGTCTATACTAACGCAAGTGTTTGTTACGATTCGTCACCCTGGCCCTCCAAAGCGCCAATAATGCAGACGTTGGAAGGTAGAAGCGGCGACCGGTATAATAGGTCATGGTGGCCGCCTCAAAGCCGAAACACACCCGTTCACTGGTCTACGTCATTTTTGGTTGAGAGGCGGACGAGTGTGATCTAACGCGGATGCGCGGATATTGATTGCACGAAGTCACGAAGAGATGAGATGAAAGGTACTATAATAACGAGTCACTTACTGTTAGTGATTCCCAGAACCTTTCAGGGAGACGACGGGGCGGCCGCAGTATCGGTAGGGCCTCCGCAACAAATAAATACAACGAACAGAGGCGCAATGTAGGGTGTGATGTCTTTTTAAGTCCCTTTTTTCCGGTCAAAAGTATATTGTAAAGCTTTGAAAAAAGGCGAGATTTCTACCATAAAATATCGTTTGGAACATGCAAAGGTAACACTTGAAGGTAAAGTCGACTTGAGGGAATGTATCAGCCACACATTAGCATTTTAATACGTCGGAAACGATAATTTTGCAAAAAGTGGTGGTTTTTGTCACAACAAGAAATTTACGTAGTATTAAAAGAAAGTAGTAGCATTAGCCACATGTGCAGTCGGGCAATACTTCGAGAAGTACCTTAAAAGCGCAAATAGTCAGCCCTTACATCTCTTAATAATTGTCAATCTATAAAATTATAATATGATAACAAATTTTTTTCACTGTATCATAAGGAGAAGTTTTGAAAACGCGAACTATCCACAGGATAAGCACCCACCTACTGCATGAAAAATACCACAAGGTAAAATTTAATTACATTGGAGAGCAACCGATCCCAAAACGTCATTAGCCACGCCTAATTCATCAATCAATTGGATAAGGTCCCAAACGCACTTCTATCCTTTCCATAGAGACGCCCAGCGGGAATAAAAAAAAATTGAAAAAAGTATAATACAGTAATGAGAAATACTTCTCACCGTTTGTTCATATACAATTGTAGCTTCTCAGGTTAGTTCCTTAAAGTTTAATAGGTTGAATTAACAGTGGAGGATCTGAGAGTTCCTGGTCGGTGTAAGATAATGACTAGTACATCGTGGAATTTTCTTCGCACGAACGTTTTCTACTTGATTTCTAAGGAGGGGAATCCCTTCCCAATGCAATTTCACAGGATTCTAAAGTATTCTGAGTCAGAGCTTTGCTGGCGAATTCGATTGAATTTCATCATATGATTTCACCTACTTTGGAGTATTTTGCTAGTATTTACTCCAGATTTACTTTCGAGAATTAGATGATCTTCATAAACTTACTGGTTTAGTAGCAAGAAATGAATTAATTTCTAGATGATATACTGCGAGGTAGAGTATGTTTCATTCATACAAGTGCTGTATTTACGTACACTGAAATGGCATCATATTTCCCTACAGCTTTTGGAGCGCATTCATTCCTGACCAACAAAATGCTCAATCGTTCTGTGCTTACTTCCAAAATGCACATTTAATAGCACGATAAAATAATAGAGTGAAGATAAGATTGGATTCAGAGTGATTTAAATACTTTCAAGAACGGCCGGATGTTTTTTCACGCACTTTTCAGGCCCTCTTAAGGGTAGAAAAAGGGCACCAGCTATCCGCCACCATAAAACCACTTCAAACCCACCCTCCACCTCCCTTCGCCCAGCCGCACGCCTACCTTCTGTTGTTTCTATCTCCCTTCCCCTCCTCCCTCACGCACGCACGCATCTGACACACGCAGTCGACCGCGTAAGAAGTCACTCACGGACCTGAGGACGCGTATTCCACGATGCGCCTCGCATGTGCTACTCCGCCAGGAAACCCCAAGAAGTCGACAAGGACCGAATTTTTCGGTCCAGTAACGGCCATATATGTGGATTTTAACTCTAGCTCAGCAGCCCACTTCACCGACCACATGTTATTTCCCTGGCCGTGATTCGCTTTGAGAGTGAACATTAACTGTGAAGTCGAAAAATATACCGGTATTTTAATAATTAGACAACTTTTATTTATTTACCATCCCAACTGTCGAGGAAACGCAAGGTAACGGCGTTCTACCACTAAGTTCCCCCCATTTTAATAAAAAATACAAATATTTAAAGACATTTTAGGGCATTCATTACGAGAGCACCCACTTTCGAGAACCTGGCATATGCAGGAAACTATATAAATTCATCTTAACTGAATAGTAGGTACTTTCAAAAACAATAACATGAAATTTTTAATTTTGCCGCTACGTAAAATACGAATGCACCCCCGTTTACCACAGTTTCAAATCATTGATAAGAAGATAGCACGATGTAATTCCTTATGGAAAACGCTATCATACGAATATACAGACCAAAAAACATGAAAGTAAAAACAATGCGGAATAAAGAAGCGCCTCCATGAAGTACGAGGGCCGTTATGGATGGAAGAGATATCTTTCAATGCTGCGAGTTCAGGTTTGAATCGATTAGCGTATGTAGGTAATCCGCTCGAGATTATCATAGGTAGGCGCTTGAAGTGTTGTGCGTGAAGACCGCGTTCATATTATGGATGAATTTGATCATTGGAGGGAATGATATTACGGCGAATTTTCGGGACATTCCAAGCGTCTCTCATCAAATTCCGGCTTCTCAAAATACATCAAAAAAAGAATGCTATGAAATAAAAGATAGGAGGCTGAAGTTTGTCAAATCGCGATAATTATGAGCGATTCATCATAGTATTACACTCCGATCCCCTTCGTTGACTAGAAATTTTTGCAACACGTCCAAGTATGTGCACTCAAGTTAAAGGTTTGTGGCCCATCGAAGAACTGTGTTCGCAGGGATAGTGAATTTGGAGCGAGTGGAGAAGGTATTTTGAGAACGCCAAGTCCTGGAAGATTAAAATAATTTACATCCACACGCATTTCTGTCAGAGGAATTTCCAAAAGTTTGCCCTTACTTAAGGTCCATCACCTCAATCGAACTGTTCTACTGCCCCGTCTGGTCAGCACCTAGATCCAAGCCTCCCTCTCTTAAGTGGGTAGAATCACGAGGCGGGAAGGAATTCCAAATAAGAACGGAGAGTAAAGGGCAGAATGAGCATTTTAAATTTAATTTGATTCAATTTTTCGATTATAACTTGATTTCGTTGTCTACAGAACAATTCTGCGACGTGGTTCGTTTCGAAGGACTTTCATGGAGGTTCTATTTGGCTCGATTCGGACTGATTCGCTAAGCACTAATGGAAGTTAATAACTGAAAATTGTCAAATACCCCGAAAGCCGGAGCATCGATTTTCAGGCGAAGGGTGAAATATCGTCGACAATGAGGCTATATACAGGACGTCGCAGTCCGTTCCATAAATGCTTGATTTGTGCTGCCATTTCGGTCGATTTTCGATAAATTTATTCGTCTCGGATGTAAATTTCGGTTAAGAGCATTAGATATACCTAATTTCCCCGCTAAATTACCAGCGTTTACTCAACATTCTACCCTCAAACACTGTTTTCCGCGTTCCTATGGCCCCCAGAGCCGCACTGGCGGGATTAATTCTCAATCACTCCCGGTAGGGCCACCCATGCTAGATAGGTTGAAGGGTAGAAGCCAGACGAAAGGTAGTCCACGCCATGGTGTCACGTAAAAAAAACACAGTTGAAACAGAATGTAGAAACCCTACCAACTATCTCGTCCCTGAAAACATGGATGTAAATATAAAAATAACCACAAAGAATGAAAAATGACAAAGCAGGAGCAATTTCCACAAATTTTACATTTAATAGTAGGTACTACCGGTTTCGCTTTACAGCATCATCAGGTACAAAAATATCAAGTGCGCCACGTCTTAAATAGGAAGGCGCACTTGATGTTTTTGTACCTGATGATGCTGCAAAGCGAAACCGGTAGTACTATTAAATGTAAAATTTATGGAAATAGCTCCTGCTTTGTCATTTTTCGTTATGTCACGTTTCCACTTCATCTCGCCTGAAACCTCAGGTTAACAACAAAGAATTATGTCGTGAACACGTTGCTGCAATACGCGAGCGATCGTCGTGGCATTTTGAAGAAGAAATTCTGGGGATTATTACAAAATCTCTGCTTTCTTAATGATTTTGATCGTGACTCCGGATGATGGTAAAATCGAGGAGCGCCTGTATTGACTATTGACCAGAACCTAGATCCTAGCCTCCCTCGTGTGGTGTGGAGCCACCTTGCGGAGAAGATGAATCCCGAGTAAGGAGGGAGGCCCACCCGGAGCCGCCGCCACCCTCCCGAAGAATTCACTCTCCCTTGCCCGAGGCGGCGGAGGGGAGGAGGGCGGATTCCCCCTCCCACCCCCCCACCTGTCCCCCCTCCTCAATTCACTCCCCGCAACGACTCTACGTACGAGCGCTCTCACGTACAACGTAGGTATACATCCCGTCCGTCGGCCCTTCGCCATCCCAACGACCCTGGAATGCACCACGCGGGAGAGAAGCCGCGTCGTCATCGCCTCAAATGAAACACAACTTCCGGTCGACGGTAGAGAGTCCTGCCCGGAAAAAATGTCTATACCCTGCCCTGTCCTTCAGTAAACGAACCCAAGTCCCTTCGTGCACACTCCATGGGTGAAACCAAGCCAATCCTGCGAGGTAAATCTTCCACCCGTGTGAACCACAAAATGCAATTGAAAGACGTTGAGACGTGATGAAAAACGAATACTTAATTCCAACATTTCGTCATAATTATTGAATGAGATTAATGCTCGTATTATGTGTATTAATTAGGATCCTCAATCGATTGAGGTAGGTTAACCAATCACCCTTGCCTGTCCCTCTTTCCCCTTTAATTTCCCTCTTTAATCCGCAGAAAGGTCTATTCCTTTTCTTTATATCCTGAAGCCCTCTTCTCTTCCTCTCCTTCCACGCTTACTAACATCTACATCTACATAATAGCCTGCGAGCCACCTCAAGGGTGTTTGGCAGGGGGTGAGCATGCACCAACATGCAAAAGTTTGCGTATTTATACAACATTTATGGAAACCTAACCTATCCGGCTGATTACTTCGAGCTTACTCAATTCATAGAAGATTTATGAATTTTTGCCAATAAAGAATCGAAATCAAGGTTTCGTAATGCAATAATTACCTAACCATGAATACATTCGCAAATATCTATTTTAAAACATGATTTCATTAGATTGTGTGCTCTTCAATTTTGCAGTAATGCAGCTGTGCAGTAAATACTCAAAGAGAATATACAAGGGCTATAGTTTGATTTTGTTTTCTAATTCCTGGAATAGTTTACTTCAATTATTTTCCTTTTTATAGTAGCCCGACATTTCATTTGTGGTACTACGTTTAACGGTTCGCCCTCTTGTACCACAAAATGCTAAGGGGCCAAAATGATCGTTAAGTAGCACCAAAGAAAAACATTTTGTCACAGATATGGAGGAGCATCTAAGTTCCATCAGAACACGTGCTGTTTTTAAAATGCGGGTAACAGAACTGTGGAACCACCTGTGTGATACCTCATCGAGGGTCGGTCTCACCAGTTTGTTTCGCATTTGCCGCTTTGTCACTGGACCCCAAAGTTCTCATCACGTCCCAAACGCTCCAAACCTGACTTGAAGACGGAGGAATTCGTGATGCGGGCACGGGAGCGCGTCGAAATCAAAGGGCCCGCCCCGCGCGTGAGAAGACTCGCCACCAGCTGGACCCGTACCTGCGATGTGCCAAGTCGTTCGTTTCAGTGATGTCGATCACCGTTCTTCATTCACTTGAGTGAGTCAATCGCGAATTGTCGGTCATTACTTGTGTCAATCACGACCGATGTCGGTCACTAACTATGTCAGCTACTGCCTATGTCAATCACAACCGATGTCATTGGCAATTGATGCCTATCGCGACCGATGTCACTAATATCAGGACAGACTTCGATCGCGAATGATTGGCGAACTACATCGGTCTATAATGATCGAAGAACGACTTCGGCCGCGAACGGTTCAAAAGATTTTACGGCTCGTCGATGTGTTCCCTTTCATCAATCAATCACACAAAAGATCTCGATCTCTCATCCCGTCACTGCTCGTACCCTACTCACCTGCCGCACCATCTAGAAATAGACTCAGGGTTCACCCAGCCTTTCGATCTTCGATTTCCCAGACTTTTCGTTGATTTACGGTCATTTTATATGGAATAATGCAAAAAGGTATAAGTACTGTGAAAAAAATCACGTCGTAGAAATTAAATCAAGAACTGCTTTTAGACCGTTAATTAGATCCGCTGACAAAACTAGATCGACACATTTTAATTTGATATCAACATGAAGTTATTGTTGCGAAGGTTTAGCAAACAAAACTCAATGAATTAACTTGCCCTCCTAGTGGATATTAGGAGGCATTTGTAGTGTCGGTAAAAACCCCTTGTAATGTCGGTAGAAAAAGAACTCTTCAGAAATGTGACTAACAAACTCGACCATGATTAATTAATCTTCACTGCAATTTACGGCACCTGACATCGAATTATACTGTCGCTTACCATTATTACCCTCAATTAAAGTTAGGTAATCAAGTTTTCTCCTGTATCACCGAATAACTAGCTTTTTTAATTACAAATAATTTCACTGCCTTCATCTAAAGTAGAAATCTATGAGATGGAATCAAAATCTTGATAAGTTAAAGAACATTTTACTCTCACAAACTGCTGAACCCTTGCAAGATGGTCTCATAAAGAGATGACGTTGACATAACTTTGAGAAAACGTTGGGCCTAGTCGACTCGGCGACTATTGTTCTCCTGAATTGGGTTTTTTCCCAAGGAGTAAGTATGTGCTTCCTGCGAGCCCTTTTGTACGCACTAATTTGGCTCAAGAAACTCCTTAAGTCACGACTGGAATCCTAATGCTCCCGTTACGTTCACTGTGTAGTTTTATAGAAGCCGAGTGATTGCACAACCTCACTAGTGCGCCAAAAATGCCACCTGTATGAATCACATCTGCTGCCAATGGAGATGGCAAAAAAGATCCAACTCTGTTTTGTCCGACTCAAAAATCTGCAGCAGTTTACCTCACCATCTGCCCACGTAATTATATTTATCACTTGATAAAATCTTATGTTATCTCTTTTCGATGCATGAAATAAAGCTTCCACGATTTTTCCCGGCAAGCAAGGGACTCTGCTAGAAATAATTTATGAAAATTAATCAATTCGTCCCATTGGTATCAAAGAAATGAAACATTTCATTCAATGTTTTCTTCAATGAGCAATGATAACAAAAGTATAATTTAAACGCAAAAGGAGAATGCTTAAAAATACAACTGTAGAGTCCTGCTTTCCTCTGTCGCTTAGCATCAATTCTTCTCATTGAAAATATTCTACGGTTCTGATCCCTCATTTTGAGGGAGTGTGCAGGCCCTTTGGTTAGAATGCTTGGCTGCTGACCAAACGTTAGCAGGTTTCAAATTGGTGTAGACTTAGTAAAATAAAAATTCTCGTCGTGCGAGGTAGCACAGGGAAAGAACTGCCACCCCGACAACCCATCCTCAATTTGTGGAATTCAGAAGCCTAAAGTTACGTCTTACGAGGAGAGTATATACACTCACCCATTAAAAACAGTTGTCCAGTTAAAGCTCCGAGTTACTGTACATGCAAATATTTACCATTTCCTTGGAAAAACCCTGAAGGCATGCCAGATGAATAAATAAAAATGAATGATTCCAGGGCATATGCGGATATGGGTCGTATTTATTTCAAGGAAATAAGACGAGCAGGCTCAATAACTCCGCAGCAAACCAGCAACATTTCCCAGTTCTTATCATTGGTTAGTGGATATAGTGCATTTAAAAGTATCAGAATACGGTAAATTAAGGATTAATTTTGTGTTGTTATAACGAGGCATTTTTCATTTTATAATCGAAATTAAGGAATAGTAGATGTTTAATTTAAGTTTTCCCCAGTTTCATAGCTTATGTTAATGTAGTTTCGACCCCAAAAATGAAAATATGCATGATAACTGCAAATGTTAGTCATTTACCTTCGAATAAAAACAGAATGCATCACTTTACGTCGACAAAAACTGCTGTGTATTTTAAATGCCAACGGATTACAAGGTTATCCACTGCAGTGAAGAAGTAATGTTGCATGGAGTTTTCATACAAAAATAGAGAACCAATGATCAAGGTTTTTGCGGGTTTCCAGCCGGGTGAGAATATCGATACTCTCCAACTTTTCGAGGTCTGACACGTTCCTCGATGACGACGAACTCTCGTTCCTTGATAGCGACGAGCGTCTATTCGCCGGGAAAGCATCACATCTTTATTCATAGAGGAGCAATCTCTGCTCATACTTTTCGAGAGTTACACCATCCGCCAAGGTAATACGTCCCCATGAGGAGGAAAACGGCTCGAAAAATAAGATGAAATCAGCCAGGGCTAAATGAAAATCTCCATAGCTTGGCACCGTTAAGTGGCCAAGGCTGTGAATGCCATTGTGGGGTAACGGAAATCAGATGGGGGCTCGCATAAGCTGACGTGAAGTCGAGCGGTTCTTTCGTGATGCTCATCTTCCCTTAATTAGTTTCCTCTGAGACGAACTCGCGGTGGGAGGCGGCGAAAATCTTTAGAAATCAAAAATGGAATACCAGCTGGGAAAATGAAAACCAATTAAAAACGATAACATTCCTGCTAGCAGTATATTTCACGCGAACGACCCAGGAGGTATCACGTCTCATTATTTTCCAAGGCGATGACAAATGTGCCCTGTGATTTATTTTCTGATTTGTTTGAAAAGCTTTCCACAGTAAAGACGGACATAATGAAGATATAGAATGACACTCGACGACCCTTGCCAAGGTCAGAGAGTCATAAAATTGAAACAAGCCGATACGATGACCTTTCACTCCACTTAGATAACACTGAGCTTCGAGATCAATTCATTCGATCAAAATGCACAAATAAAAATGGCACGCTATAACAATAGCTGTCAGCTTTACACAACTGCAATAAGAAACAATAAAAATACAGGAGGGATTGCTATCGGTATAAGTTATTAGTATTCATTATTAATTGGGAATTAGTATCCTTCATCAATTTCACACTATTATCTGCATCATTGATTTTAATGATGATATCGTTCATTGCATAGGATTGCCAAGTTAAGTAGTTCAATTTTTAACTCAGCTGTCAAGCAGAGGTTTCAGTGTAGTAACTTAATTCAGAGTTTTAGTTTTTACCTGGAATTGTAATAGGAACCCCGAGAATAACAGCTTTCAAATCGCATATTAATGGAAAAGAGTGAAAAATGAAGTCGGGCCAGTTCCATAAGAAAAGGAAGTTATTTTTTAATCTTACTTCATGTACATAAGTAGAATTGAAGAAGTTGGTTCCGACATAATCCACAACCATTGACGTCACATTTTTATATTTACAATTGAGGAGCACATGATTTTCAGCTAGTTATTTATAATTTTGGATACGCCTCACGACTCCAAGGACACAAAGCTTACGTCAATCAAACATCACACGAATTCTATTTCCCCTTGAATAAAAAAGTTTTGATTTTAAGAACAATATTGTGCCTTTAAAAACGCACCTTTGCTTGAATAGTCGAAGTAGGAAATAAGACGATAAATATCACGGCGTGGCATTACATGACCACCAACTTCCAACGCTGTGGCATGTAAAGAATAATTCAAATGTCGGTTCCTCTGGTAAGGAGGCATGCGAGCAATGACCACCAGCGAGGTCTTTACTGCTTATCTGAGCGTCATTACGCTCCCACATTACGCGCCGCACTCGGATCACTTATCGAGGACGCCTCGACGACTTCTCGGCACGCCACCCACAATCGCGGCCGTGCATTCCGTCACCCGCCAAAAGACGTCGACCTTTCATCTCCTTCCTCTCGCCCCTCCTCTTCTTCAGATACAGGCCACGTGACGGCGGCATCATCCCCCTTACGCATTCACGCGAAATCAATAAAAAGGGAGGGGAGCGGAGATGGGGAGTTGAAAGGGAGCATCTTAATCGCAAAACGCTCGAAAAAAAAAGAAAGGCGGTGGGCTATGAAGTTTGACCCCTAATTTGGTACTATGGTAGACGGGATCACGAGATAAAATAGTCCGCAAAACAGAGAGAATGAAAATCTCATTCTTTTCTCGTTCTATCAGGCATCATAACGTGGTCTTGGATAGCAAAATTAATGGCGTCAATCGCTAAGACGACTGATTGAATGTGAACATAATCACGAGAATAAACTTATTTTCTTCCACTTTCCTAACCTTACATGGGTGTACCACATCAATTCCTAGCGGTAGGCAAGTTATTGCTTTCTGTGTGGTTACAGTGACCAGATGCCAAGGGGTAAAAAGAGGACAGCACCCTATGAAAAAGGAGGATATAGGGAGAAAAAGTAGGGCACTTAAAAAACAACGACAATTTCATAATCAAGTACGATAAAAATTTACTAGCGCCATGATTTCGTACATTTTTTCACTGGATTTTAATTTTTCAAGCAAATTTTTGCATTCTTAACTCTTTTTATGAATTTTAACTGAGGCAATATTTAATAAGTTTCTCTCAGCAGTCCACTGAGATAAAATAAGAGAAAATACCCTTCCCGCATTTTTATTGTGCCCTGATATATATATGTATAAAAAAATCATGATTTTCAAAAAGGAAGACATTTTTAGATTCTTCGCCGCAAAAATCTGCCCGGACACCGGACGAATATCTAAAAAGGAGGACATGTCCGGAGTAATCCAGACATCTGGTCACCCTGTATGTGAGGTACATGTGTTATGGCTTCGGTTTACGGGTAGCGATTCACGTTTGTTGGGATCTCGCACCAGTTGCATGAATGAGCGCGTTATGTTTTTGTTATATCGTGTGTTTTTTATTACCTTGTGGTGTACATCTTGTGATTGGTCGCTCCCTGTCTAACACCATAGATGTGACTCGTACCAGGGTACCAGGTAGACATAGATCTGCGCCTGATTTTTTCCTAGCTTCGCGGAGGACTCAGTCTCCGGCAGACTGACAATGAGATGGGAAACGACAGTGACGTGGGTGGTGCGACGGAGGTGTATCACCGTGCCATGCTCTCAATACCATGGATCAAATGACGCCATTGGCTTTTATTTTCAATAGAATACACTTGCACCGTAGATAAGAGCCCTGTTCACAGTAACTTCACTTTACTCAGCGTAACTGTGGAGTAGAAAAACCAAAAAGAATCCGCAACTACATGAAATGGCGTAAATTGACTTAAAACAGAAAATTTTAATTTAATGTAGTTCATCCAGCCGTTGTGTTTTTCTCAAGATTGACTGATCGGTAAGATTTTTTCATTCACGGTCCGTTCAGATTTCTCAACCAGCTTAGTTTTAAATACTAATGGGACGGTTTAGTAAAGAGCATACGTCCATAAACTCACATGTATTGGTGAAAATTTGCCTTTAACCATGATAACCATAATAACTTGGTTGCAAAACAACTGCGAGCTAAATCCGATCTATAAAACGTTCGTTAATAATAATAAACTCACTTGTTGTTATAGGAGTGAACTCCTTTGGAACATAGAAATTATTAGTGGTTCACAGGACAATTAATATGGTAATAAACCACTCTTAAAACAAATAAAGGAAGTGGTCATATGCATTATTATGAGGACACCGTGGGTGGCTTCAATCGATCACGGACTGAGGTCGAAAATATTGCCAGCTACTAAGTCAGCATCTTCATATCTTTAATCTTACCGAGAAATAATAAGAGCTATCAGGACCCTGTGGATTTAATACACGTGTGTGTATATAATCATTAATTTCTCAAGGATGCATAAGATGCATACCTTAACTTCCATCTGTTTACCAGGATCTCAAGCTGTTGGAAAATCTCTTTAGTTAATCGGTGTGAGGACGAGGTCTTGAGTATTCATGACGCACAAGCTGACATTGAGGTCGCATTTTTAAAGAGACTGCGTGGGGGAGAGAATCATAGGATTTCATCTCTTATATCCCGTGGGGCATCCGGTATCTATGTTCATATTGAAGATTGAGTCGCCAGGGCAATGATTGTGAGCGACGGAGGATGCGAAAAGGGACAATGTGGAAACTCCTTTGGTCACGGAGAGGGATATCGGTGACGCACGCGGGAGGTCGCGTCTATGGCCACCCATGGGAAGTGGAGAGATTTCGCGATAAGAATCAAATCGATTTACGCAGTCCGCGATGCTTCAATCGCCATTCCAAGCGAGGAACACTTGCGTCACGAGTTGCTGCCTTTGTAATGAATGAATGAATGCGAAATGAAAAAACACCCACCTAATCGCTGGCACTTCCCTTCGGTGCTCGTGCGCAAATGTTCAGGGATACAGGGGAAGAGACACATAGTATGAGACCGGCATGACATTTTAATCGACGTAAAAGTAAATTTTATGAATATTTGTGACTCCAGGAAATAATTTTTGTAGTTACGATTACAGAAATTTGGCTTATTGGACACTAATTGCGTGTATGAACGTTCTTTGAAGGTAACTGTCACAATATCGGCAGTCTAAAATCCAATAATATTACAAAAGCGACCAACGAGATACCCAGCCACTAGTCCAAGGAAAACACTACTGAATAATCAAGTTCAGAAACTATTATAGCCCGATACATAAGTAATCATTACGAGGCATAGTGTAGGAGTATCATTAACAAAGAAAAGTTAGGTTTACCTGATAACGATAGGATTAAACAATGTCCCAATCCGTCGATCTTGATGAGAAAGTATGGTGGTAAGTTGGATAAGATCATTAAATTCGTGTCAACAACTCTTCAAAACCCTTACAGCTCATATTTCACCGATGACTAATTAATAACCCGTTTATATTTAATTATTGAATAAATGGCCATTAAAATTATAAGAAAAACTAAGAGACTCGTCGTCAATAACTAGCGCTAAGTCTTGAATTCTGTAAAAAAAATTAAGCCGTATAAGTACTATTAAAACTAATTGTGAGAAGAATAGATATTTTTTGCAGAATAATTAAAGCTCATTTTATCATTTCCTGGGGAGAAAACAAACTTGACTCTTAGAATGCATTATTGAAATGGAATCCGCGTGGAAAAAGCCCGGGGATGGATGTGTTTATGAATACAGTCACGCTTACGCTCTAGGATTCTTATACAAAGGAGATACCATTCCCAACTAAGCGCGTTACAAGATATTATGCCACCGGCATTAAAACTGGTATATCCTGTCGAACTCAAGAAATCTAGAGGCTGAGATTTGTCAGTAAATCTTGTCACTAGCGCTGGGGATAATATCTTACCTCTAGTTTGTGAAATGTAATCGGTACTTATCCTCAATCCGAAGTGGATTTTCGCGATGCATTAAAAATACGATGGAAGACAAGCACTTCCGGAGATTCAACCGAGAAACTAAGCGAGTGAAATTTACGAGATAATATCAAAATATAATACCCATTTCACGGCTGTCCACAGAATTTCGCAAAAATAAATATAATCTCATAAGGAATTTATTTTTAAATGCGCAGATTGCAGGAATTCGTCATACTTATCCGTTTTTACGAATAAGTACTTTAGAAAACTCTACGATATTTTTACAGGTTGCAATTGCTGTTTTTACAAAGCTCTGATGTAACATGAATCATAACATAAAATTCATCGTACCTAAAAAAAATGGAATTTGACCCATTCGCATCACGCTAATCATCAAATTAACGCAATAATTCAAGTAAAAATAAGTTATTTGAATTAAAACGGCGCCAAAAGTAAGTTAAAAATGCTGTAAACAACTGGAAAAGGTAGATTAACGCGCATTATTAATATCAAGGTTTGCTTTTAGCATGGAAGGATACCTACACGTAATTCATGAGAGAAAAAAAATAAAATTCACTAACTCTTGATTAACATTGTGGTATTCCATTATAAGTTTTCCTGGATATCACACAATTACTTATACCACTTATTTTTTACAGAGCGCGACCGAGGTTTCAATGAATTATCATCATCTTCAGGCGCAAATTTAAATTCGCAAATTAGCGCCTGAGGATGATGATATTTCATTGAAACCCGGGTCGCGCTCTGTAAAAAATAAGTGGTATAAGTAATTGTGTGATATCCAGGAAAACTTATTCATGAGAGAATTTTAATAAAAATATTTACACAATAAAGCAGATGTTTTTAAATGCGTTTTCGCGGCGGTCACCTCCGATAGTACTGAGACGAGATGCGTTAGCTGGGTATACAGCCACGGCTGGTTGCTTCGGCCCACAAATAGGGCTGTGCGACACTCTCGAACACCCGAAAGTCTCGACGGTCGAGAGGAGAATTTCATTTCTCGGCATTGTCGGGACGAGACTCTCGGCGCGGTGAGAGTCTCGCCTGGGACGAGAGTCGAGAAGTCTCGCCCCTTCGAGACTTCTCGACACCCGCCGAAACTCCCGGCTCCCCGAAACAAATAAAACTATTTCTTTTTTATGCATAGAAAATATTTTAGCAAAAAGATTATTTTAAGACATCATATATATATATTTCCAAAACTAAAAATAGTTGTAATATATGATCGACATTGACAACTCAAGCATATGTTATTATTTAATTAACCAAAATTGACTGGCAACTGTGAACCTTAGTTACCATAAATAAACATTTCAAAAAGAGATATAAAATTCTATATAATTAAACTATGATCTCTTCTTCTTTGCTACTTTACAAGTGAATATTTCTTGTTTATCATATTACTATAATAATGAACATTGATGTTACCCTTAAATATGCCTTTGTATCAAAATTATATAATGTAATAGACGAGACTCTCGCACAGCACTACCCACCACCCAACGTGTCTCCTTCGAAGTCGAGTATCGCAACAATCTTTGTCGCGGTGCGCCCCCGCGCCTTCGTCCCGCGAGGTGGTCGCTCCATCGCGGGATGTGTGAGACGGAGAGAAGGGGACAGAGATGAGAGGTGCGATCCGGGGGCCTCTCCTTTTGAGGCGATTGCGATTGGGAGGGAGTCTGGGAAGGGGAAACACACGCTCCTCTCCGAACGCACACAACGCGTGCCTCTTCCCGCGGTGGCGGCTTGGGAAACTGACACGCGCGCTCCACTATGACCTGCACTCGCCCTTCCGCAAAGAGGGATCGCTCAAGCACCATCGGACCAAACACCCGCCAAAGCCCTTTTCACCGACTCCATTTAACTCTTTGCGAACCACGCAACGTAATGTCGGACCATCATTCTAATAGATAAACGGAGCCTAGCCTACTAGGTAAGCTTCGGTAACTATGCATCACGTGAGGAATAATTTCATTTTTGTAGAACGTACTATCCACTCGGAAAAAAATAAATGTCATTTATCTCTTCAAAATTTCGATGTTTTTTTTTTAATAGGGCATGTGTTTTTCTCCAAAAACCTGAAAGAGACTTTGAGTACACTCGGTAAAATAGCAATGAGTAAATCAAGATAAGTAATTAAAATTGGTTGCACATGCTAAAACACAGATTTTATATGTGTCAATGCGATCTAGGCATGCAGCAAAAATTTAAGCGCGTATAATGTTAATTTGCGGCCTTCACTGAATACATTGTTCCTTGGACCATTTACGTACTAGAAATTATTAAGTAAGATGCTAAAAATAACTTAAAAAGAAAAGCTTTGGAAATACCTGTCGTCACAACTTTCCAGGAAAAATTATTTCGTCCTTTTGTGAGGTCTTCCAAAAGAAATGCTCTCCCCAGATAGGTGTCCAAAAGATGGGTGCACACGTACAATTGAACATTCTCTTGCTGGAATTCGAACACGAGACCTCAGAAATGGAAGGAAGGTCTTCTAAAGCCACTGCAATGAAATCATAAACCGATCATTACCCGATTTCTTTCTTTGAAAAGAGATACATCGAAATCAGTCAGGTATAAATAACCAGGAATGCTACGGAAGTATTTTTAATATTTTCAATGAATTACTTCTATTCGGACTAATCTTTGTGAAGCAATATAAATTGATATTTTGGAATGTTTTGGTGATTTCCTCAGATGTACTGTCATAAGGTTTGCGGGTGAGTGCACATGGGAAGAATTTAACTGCTGAAGGAAGTTCACTGAAATGAAATGCTATTCATTCGGCGAATGAAGTTTGCTTACTCGTGTGCTCAATAGGAGAAGTCGTTGCGCAGTACAGCAAATATCTGTCCCTAATCCTATGTATTTCCTCAGCATATCTATTCTATCAGTATTAAAGTAAATATCCAAATATTAGCCATTTTGAAAATATCATATGCTCTTAACGGCTCAGAGCTTTCTGAAAGGAATTGTACCTTTTATTTATTATTAAACTTTACTTTTATTACACAAAGCCAAATGGAATTACGCACATCAAAAATATTCCTTGCATTGAATAATCGGAAAAAAAACTAACACAGAGGCGCTTTTAGCTATTCTGTTGAACAGAAATATTTCCTAATCGTGAAACACCAACGAGGCTTGCCAGGAAACAGGATGATAAATGGAGATGGTTGAATTTTAGAATGCGATAGGCATCAGTAAATAATCATTAGTCATTTAAAAATGGTTTAACGTCATATATTCTTTGATTGAATAAATCCACAAAAAATACAAATTTAACAGCGCTTAGCAGTAGGGAGGATTGGTAGGCTATAAGATGATGTGAAAAAGAAACTTTTACACGGTTATGTGAGGAATGCGCAAGGCCGATTTTGACGGGGTTCTAAAAATGTTCATTTTGGATTGAAATGCAATGAAAGTTTTTCTCGTGGAATCAGAATCGTCGCTGTGGTTTTATGATGATGAAACAATCAATGAAAACGAGACTGCACTCACTCACCATGTCGTCTCGGATTTCTTCCTCGATTTCCCGGCCATTCGAATGGAAATGGAATAAGACGAGCATCGGCCGTGGTCGAATTTCGAAACATCACGATTTGCTCCAATAGCTACCTTTACATTTCAGACGCGCAGGGACTGAAAACAAACAGGCACCAGCATATATAAGATTCGTCACTAACAGATGGTACGCAAGACGATTATTTTTCCTAGGCATTCGTAAAAAAATTGATTACCGCGCACGAGCTCAATAAACAATAGGGATTACTACTTAGTATTTTTACTAGCTTATTTTCCTTTAGCATCATTGAAGGATCAAAGGTTAGCATATGGATTAGCGAGGGCATTTAGAGAACTGTGCAAACGGGAAATCGATTCGCGGAGTTTCTAATAAGCGCACGGAAATTTATTACTTTTCTCTGTTAATATGACAGCCATATGCAATACTTTAGCAGAATGTGTAATCATACTTTCAGTTCGACCTATAAAAATTAGGTTAACATGAAATGATAACTGAACATGAGAGAATGTACCTTTTTTTGGAGAACGTAAATTACTTTTATGCGTATCGGGAATCTCACACAATTTTTTACCGCTTCGGGTTTTTTCAAGATTATCAAAATCGCTTACCGTCAGACCGAGTCAAAGGATTTTTTAAGGATAAAATTTTTTCATATGGCATAATGATGAAGATTTATCATATATTTTAGAATCGCGTGCTTATATCAAAGCTAAAAAATCGGCACATGTGTATTTGACGAATTCGTAACATGTAATGGCTTCTAAACTATGATCAATATTAATTGTTGGCCTGGTATGCTACGCTAACGTTACGAATATCTAGTATGACTTACTGACGTGGTGGAAGTTATTAGTTTGATAACTTCCACCGCATCGTGCCATTTATCATACAAGATATATTTTTCATGCTGCATGTTTGCCTGTTTTTTACTGAAGCATAACTTCTACTCAAAATTTCTTTTCCTTATTATTATTTACTCTTCATAATGTTTATCCTTACAGTAAATAGTCCTTACAGCGCGAATACTACTCCACGTATTCGAAAAATCTCTGAGGTAAGCAGATCTTTAAATTAATATTTCACGCTAAGGACCTTCCGACAAGTCGGTTTTTAATTGACGACAAAATTTCAGCTTTCAAATTTCTGGGCGAGCTCAGTAAACTTTATTTGCTCCCAGGATGGGCAAGTTGAGCACTCATTAATTAGCGCCTCGTCCCACTCCGCGACCCGCGCTGCTACAGCCAGCCCCGAAAATCCTCCACCGCATTTGTGCACAATGGAGAGCTTCCTGCATTCCCACGCGACGGCGGCAGAAACCGCTCTTCGCTCTCAACATCTCCCCCGCCCCGCCCTCCTCCCTTCCCTTCAACCCATCCTCCTTGCTCCCGGCCAAAATGAGGAATTTCTTTCTCTCTCTCTCACACATTCGGCAAAAGTTTCGGCTAGCCCCATCAAAATCGAACTCGCCACACTCGCAAAAGTTTATCAAAGACCGTCACACTTGCTACGACTCGTGAGCACGATTGGTCAACATCTACATAATACCCTGAGAGCCACCTCTAGGGTATTCTGCAGGATATATTATTCCGGAACTCACATTTATAACTCTCAATTTAGTTTGGTCTCTCACGGCAGTGCCCATCTACGTTATGACGGTATTCCGATTACATTAATGTAGAGTAAAATTATGGAGGAAATGATAATGAAGCACACAAAAAAATGAGAGTTGTAAAAAAATGTCACCTCCCTATTTCGTGAATTATCTGCAAACAGCAAAACAACAATGACACGATGGAAATGAACCGTTCCCGTGGAAGTGAGTTTTTTATGTGAGCCGTTACTCATGCAACGTAAGCGGCCACTTGTTGGACTTCCAAACAATCCCCGTACTTGATCGAATCTGAGACGTCATCCGAATTTGAGGCTAACTTCGAAAAACCCGTTTTTTTCAATACGGCATTTATACTCTAGTTGTACTATACTTATTCATTAAACTGGCTTTGACATCCCAATTCTTTTAAGCTCACTTATTTTTTTCTCGGCAAAATATTCTTAATCATAAACTAAAAATACTTCTATTCCACGCTTTATTTTAAATAGTACGACCCAGGTTTCTGCATATCATGCTTTCACTTGATGAATACAGTGTGGAATAGAACAAAGTATTTTTATTTTATGATGAAGCAGTTCCATAAAGTAACGCCGGAGACCGTGTCTTATATTAATATTCTTAATGCTTAAGAATTCCTTTTTAAGACTAAACGATTAGCATATCACGCTCAGAGAGTCGTGCCACAAATACCTTCCTTGATTTTCTCCGAAGTTTTTATTCTGGCCAGCAACGTACCCTAAGTCACTATATTCCAACCATGTAAATGAGAATACTAACCGTCATAAGCAGGAAACCCCAATCAGTCGCAAAGCAATGTGTGGAATCACCATTGGTGCATCGGCTCTGTGCGAGAGGGTTCTGGAGTTGGATACATATCTCAAGAGGCTTTGAGAGGGTTACACTTATCCCTTAAGGATAGAATATTGCATCATCAGTGAAGCCGTAAAAGGAAATGAAATTTTGCTGAGAAAGGCCCCGTGCCGTTTTTATATAACTTTTCAGGAGATTAACCGGGGAAGGAAGAGCACCGCTTATCAAAAGGCTTCTTTGTCGATGATCTAGTTCACAGAGCTAAAAGGTGGTAGGTCAAATCTCGACGGTGGATTTGGTTAAGAGAGTGTTAAGAAGGGAGGTGCTGTTAAGCCATTAGTCTCGGGTCTCAGCATAAAATAAAAGTCACCCTCTATCTAACTTTCGATACAAAGGTTAAAGCGTATCAATTTTATTTCTTGCCGTGGCTATCTCACAAAAGAATTACGCACACTTCGGATTAGAGCGCAACTTAAATTTAGCCCTGACGATAGCAGCTATTCTTTGCTCATCCTCCAAAACCTTTCAATTCTGCCCGTTTTTACACGCACCCCACTCTTTAAATAATGAAACTGTCACGTAATACCGGCTGTCATTACAAATAACAGCCACAGTCCCAAAGAAAGCACCTAACTCTTAGATAAATAACAATCGTGAAACTTCGCAAGTAAAAGCATTGAATTATCGATGCACGTTAAACTATTTTTTCAATAATTTCCTCTAGCCATGTTCTCCATCGAAGTAGATTCGTATTTTTTTGGTGAATTAACAACTAAGGTCATTATAAAGTTAACATTCTCTGGATAGATGTCGTGGAACAACATAACTAATGATAAACGAAGATAATTAGTGGGCAACGTGAGCAATACGATATCTTCGTTGATCACAAGATCATTGTGACCACGCAAGATATATTATATTATAATAAATAAAAAATATGAAAAGTATTGAAAACATTTTTATTCATATTTTGTGATCAAGACCATCCCAATACGCTGTAAATGAATGAAAATAAAATTCGCAATGAAATGTTTAAGTGTCGAATACTTGAAATGGACTTTAAAAAAGGTAACTAAGCTATAGAGGAAATATTAAGGCTTCAGGAAAGCCTTCCAAAAATTGTGCGAATATGAAGTAAAGAAAAACCTGTCATCCTCATGAGCTTCAGTGAAAGCGATTATTAGAAAATATTTATTTCAAAAATCACGATGTGTATCTATACTTTTAGAGACATTTTCTCTTGCGGGTTTGGTGCATGCATAAAATTTGAACTGATTAAGTATTTGTCCGAGTTGCTCTGAAAATATTGTGGTCCATTTGCAACACTCCCATAGTGAGGAATACATTGGTATTTATTTGTGGAGGGTTTGATAAACATTTTTTGATCGATAATCTTACCTTAAATAAAAGTTTCCGCCATTAAATCTCGTCATTTCCAAGGCTAAAGAACATTTTCAAAATTGATATTTTAAATCACATCTGAATAGAGTAAAATAATCGATTCCGCGCCATTGCCATAATAAAAGAAATTAGCTAAACCCTCAAAAAGAACGAGGTCAAGCGGTCAAGACAATAAATATCAAATGATAAGAGATATGTTTTGAATAACTTTATTTGGTATATGCTTTCGCCAAGATGTTTGTATTCCGCTCCTTTGCCTTCCATTGGACAGATCGAACTTTTCGTTTGTGTTTTGTTTTTCTTGTGTACTGTTAGTGGTGACCAAGAGTTGCAGATTGTTTAAGACGCTCATATGCTTTTGCCGAGTGAACTTGTCCATTTAATTTGCAGTTAAATACAATCCACTAATTATATTTGAAGTTAATTTTTGCCTTCTATTTAGAGCGAAAAAAATATCCCAATTTATGTGGCAGGTAGACTTCTTCGGAGAGCCTTAGGTAGACTGCCGGAAGGGTGGCACCCGTTCAGACTTCCACGCAGCGGTCTTGCGTCGGCGAGATCACAGCTAAACTTAGGACGCCAAGGCGGGGAAACCGCTGCGAATGATATGTGGTGCACGCTACGCGCTAGGTGACCTCAGAAAAGGGCCCGGGACACCAGAGACACGGCCTCCTCATCGAACGGGGAAATTGGAACGCCGACGCCGTCTCCGCCGCAGGTCTCCCGACAGCATTGCCTCTTCTCCACACGAGAGCGAGCGAAAGGTATATTGTATGGATGTACTTGGCCGGCCACCCCTGGCCTTTTCGCGAACGGGGGCAGCGACGTCATCCGAGAGGGCGAATTGCGGGAGGAAAGAGGTCATCTTGACTTTGTTTCACAGCGTGGGAGGGGGTATAGGCCGAGACGTGCACCACAGGATCGTAACTAACGAGAGGCAAAGGCCAGCAAGATGAGGAAGGGCTCGTTGTCCTGTTTCCTTCCATACTGTCGACTCTGATGGAATTCGGAAATTAAAGAGACCCATATATCTTTAGTTTTTTCACAAATCGAACGGTATCAGAGGTAATTGTTTGAAATTTTCCACAATGGTATAGCCGGCCTTGATGGTGGCGGCTAATTCAATCCTCGTCTGCTAATTCGAAGGTAGCGGGTTCGAGTCCCACTTGAGTTGTTGACGTCATTACAGTTCTTGTTCATTCGCTCGTTCAGAAATAACTGTTCATGGAATGAAGTAAAACACTCATAGGAGTGTTAAAAACAATGAGCCACGAGAGGCCCATGTACAAGGCCGAGGACTGGAGGAGAAGCGACGATACGCTCGTCGTGTGTGACGTCATTAGCCTATGCGCAAAATGGTAAAAGGCATCCGATTTGTCGTCGCTAATATTTCGAGAAGTTGGCGACGGATTGAAAATTTAAAAATAAGGGTCTTTTCATTTTTTAAACTGTAATATACAAGGCAATAAAATAAATTTGTTGAACGAGTTAACTATTTAACATTCGTGTAGCGCATGTCGTTGGGAGATCATACGTGACTATTAAATCTGCATCGTGAACTCGGGCCGAAAATTTTTAAAAACCTGGAATGAAACTAAACCACCAATCCTATACCGCGCGATAATTTACAATGGTCAAGAGAGTATTCCAATCGGAGTATGGGGAGGGAGTGCGCACCATAGCCTTTCTTCTTCGCACCCCCACCCTTCTGGTGGATGACCTCGGACCCCACGAGTCAACTTTCCTCTCCTCCGTGGAGACATCACGACTCGGCCTCTCTCGACCGGGTCGTAGGGGGGGCAGAAGAAAGAAAGAACACCCGCTTCGATGCCGAGTGAGGCGCTTATGGGGTCGAGATGACTTAAAAGGCGCCACGTGCGGATTAATGCGCTATGCAAATAAAAAGGGAAAACCAGGTCTTCAGTTGTCAAGGAAACAAGAACCGTCACCAAAGCGAAGGGAAGATGGAAGTAGGGTGAAGTGCGGAGAGGCCTCCTTTCGAAGCATGACTCGCAGTGCAGGTGGACGCCACTGAATCGGGATCAACGGTGAAGTACATACGACCAAACATAGACGGGGACAGGCGGAGGATCTTCGTTCTAATCTTCCTTTCCTCCATGAAGACACCCTTCAAGCCACACTCATTACTCCGCAAGTCAGTGAAGTCAAGTATTTATCCTCTATCAACCCCAATCATCCAAATGTTTATCGATTAAGTATCAGATCAACAATCAGCTCTTATCGAATCTTCTGTGATTGTCACACCATTTAACCCCGTGCATATTTATCTCTACTTCTGACAAATTATGGTACCATTTCTACATTTCTTCCTATTCTCTAAGTTTGCCAACATTCGGCACAGATCCTGTCCCCACAAAACGAGTCATTGCTCTCAAGTGTGAAGAGCTGAGATGCGGAAGAGTCGTCATTTTTCCCAATCTACGGCTATTCGTTGAGGACCGAGTAGTAAAATACAAGAATAATGTGTAATTAAAGCCTTTCTACATACCTGTTAATAAACACACATTTATGATTGCCTTGTGAAAACACTACTTGAGATAAGCACCGCAGTATCACCTGCGTGGAACGCTCAGTTTCCGCTTATAGTAGCTCCACAGATATACAGTTCTGTTAATCTAATTTAGAGTGACAGCTTATTATGGGCAATCAAAGGTGCTGCAACTATCATACTTAAAATTTATGATTGTACAGACGGACAATTTATTTGTGATATTCCTCGGTCCGCTGGCATACCCCCAAACAAGTGTTTCTGAGGATTTACGCCCACGCGGCAGTATTCATACCACTCTTGAAATAAGAGTTCCGCATGAAATTTGCGTGGGGTGAAAACTGCGACCTTGAGGTGAAAGCCCCTTCCGCACCTTGGCAAGTAATGATCGCGGATAGGCCGGGGTGGGGGGTCACTCTCTCGGTGGCCGTGACCCTGACAAGAGGCACGGGTGAGTGGGATCAATTTGGGTTGGGGTAGGGGGTGGCAAGGCAATAAACACACGCGCGCGGAATTTTTTTGCGTGCCGAACGGCGACTTGAATCTATTTAAAACCGTCAAGCGCCTCAGACTATCGATTTCCTCGGTAAGCCTCGCCACAGCGGCTGGGGAGGGAAATCTACGAAGGCAGTAGGCCAGGGCGCCGGGATTTTCCCGATAGCCATGAAATTCTCACCCATTCACTTCCCCTATTTCGCTTTCATCTCTGCCTGGGATAACCGTACAATCGCCACGAGGGGTGTCTGATATTCGCCGCTCTGAAAGTGAAATATTCCGTTCGTCCCCCTTGATAGATTGCTTTCGGAAACTCCGTTACTTCCTCTGAAACTAGTCATTGAAATCATATCCAGTGACCATAATTCGTCTCGGAAGATAGGTAAGTACAGCGTAACTTCGATAATACAAACCGAGTTGATCAGAGAAATAATTGGAGTAGGGTCAAAATTTTCCAAGATAAAAAGCAAAAAAAACCTGAGCGAAAAAGCAAAAAAAAATACCTGACTGAAAAAGCAAATAATTTTCATCAAAATTGTGCAGATTTAATCCCATTTTATGCAGAAAAATTAGAACAACAGACGTTTCTAAAATGGGTACGAATATCTCACACGCAAGCACGCAACGTATTTCTCTTTCATTATTTACACTAGTTCCCAGCCTTTGGATGACTACTACTTATTTCGTTTTTATGTGGTTTCAAACTAAGGTGAATTCATGGCATATCAGGAATTAAAATCTCACACATTTTATTACCTATAACATTCATGTAATTCGAATAATTATGCAGATATTACTGGTTTCCTTGATTTCTTCATTGGTGGAACAAATAGTGCTTTTTTACATCGTATCGATACAAGGCGCTATGGATCTAGGAAAAAGTTAGAACGAAAGTCCATTTTAAATTACCATATCCGATTCGTACGAGTTTCACTGCACGTAGCCTCTCAAAACAAACGGGTCAGCTTGTAGAATATCTGCGGACATGAAGACTGAACAGCGCGGTAGGCCTCTGTCCATACTTTAGTTGTCTTGGAAACACTCCTAACGTTTCACGGGGTTGCGAAACTTTACCGCCCTCATTTGTTTCCGTCAGGAAAGACTCGAAGCTGCGCAACGTGTGACAGATGATGTCACTCCTGCTGAATTTAGAACTGGCTAATTTCTGGAACCACTCTCCGCGTGTGCTGGGTCAGAACGGAAAGAAAAATACCGGGACCCTCTCTCTGCTATTCCCTTACGCAAATTTCCAGGAAATCATTCCCAAGAGTCCATAAAAACAAGGAGATCAAAGATATTTCACATCAGCTTATGTTAAGTTATCGTAAATTATAGAATGACCTGAAACTTTACAGATGGGGAAAGATAATCTTTGCAAATTAATGAAAGACTGAAACATCCGTAAATAAATAGACCAACCAAATTTACCAACTGCTTTAATAATGCTACTCAATTCGTATTAAAATAATGTCCACTAAAGTTATAAATTGGGTTTGATAACAAGGCAATTAAATAGGTATTTCAGGCCTAACTTTGAAGAATACTTCGCATGAAAAGATTAATTTTGAGCGACACTTAGTTACGCCTTTAAGAAAACATTATACATCGAATAATGTCATTAATCGTAACTATCACCATCGTCAGGGATCGATTTTCTGATAGCGTCGTCTAGTGAACGAAATGTGGTAGAAAATAAAATTTCATATTATCAACTTTTAAGAGTCACAAGGAGAAAAACTTCTATATCTTCCGTTACTACGGCCTAATTGAGTGGGATATCCTTCTTTTATTTATACGAAACGCCTTCCTAACCTCTATCAGAAGATATTTAGCTCGATAACACCGGAGCAGGGCTGGACGATGGGTGGTGAGTTCACTGTGTGCATCGAGATTCAGGTCGCTGATACAGGTAGGAAATTCAAACCGATCCAATCACAAGTTGACAGGTCTCATTGGATGCTGTTAATTCCAAAGGTGATGACTTCATCGCATCGCCTCGTCGCGAGAGAAAGCCGCACTCCCGGAAGACTCCCTCTTCGTTGGCCCGAGAAAGGGTTTCCTAGAGATCGCTACGAAATGCTTCGAGCACCACCGGCCTTCCCTCCAACAGTTTGTGACCGCGACCGAAGGAGAGAGGACTCCCCCACAGTCGCCCTCAAAAGATCCCGAGAATGAAGACTCAAGCGAATCGCGAGATTATAAATCTCGCGCACTTACTTTCAAATGGCCCAGAACTCAAGTCATAAAACAGTGCCAGCACAAAGGAGGAAAAAGAACCGGTGCTAAAACCTCGTCACATGTTACATTTACTGCCGCATATATTCATGGATTTACGATAGGAATTTCTAACCGTGGGCAAATTTTTCCTTTGCATAAATGTGCAAATCTATATTGGCATTATGCGAAATATTTTTATGATCTATTTGCTTGGTAGGATTTCCCTGCATGCTGGTGAATGATCACCCGCTACTAATCACCCTAAAGGCGACTCGCATGGTATTATGCACATGTACGAGAGGGAGTTAATGTCTAAATGCGAAAATGAACACCAAAATTCACAGGGTGACTAATCGAAAAGTACGAATGCACGAACAAAATATAGAACCTGTTTTATTTTAGTCCATACATCCGTTTAAGTTCCTTTCCGGTCCACCAACATCTTTCTTGCATTTAGGCAATAACTCGCGCGGGTTAATGTACCATGTAACCAATTTGGCCATGCCAAGTCTCACTTTCTCCGGGCTTTTCTTAAGAATAACGAATGGGCTCATGAATCTTTCAGCATAGCACGCCGAAATATTCTCAACATGCTTAGGGAAAAAGAATCACAAATATACTATTATGAATAACAAGAAATATTATCAGCTAAAAAATCTATACCTAAAAATTTAGTATCCTTCAGCATATTTCGTAATGGCGATACACAAAATAGCGCATTTCTTAAGGCTTGAAAACAACGCAGAAGTTAGTCAATACTTCATTTTACTTAGGCCTATGTTTCGGCTCATCGTGCCATCATGAGGGATTCGCTGATGGCACGCTATGTGCCGTGTGAATCATCATTTTAGTAATTATAGTTTGTTTATCATTAACCATTTCCAGAGAGTAACGCCAGAGACCATGCCCTATAACACACCTTTACCTTCCGAAGCCTCATTAATGCTAATAAAAAAACCTTATCATCGCACCATTGCCTTTCGGGCGATTCCCACCCCAGATCATGACAGTGAAACTACTTCTCAGTGCGATGGGGCCGATAAGCAGACGATAGGCATTTACCCTCATTCCTTCGATGATACGATAATTTGTCGACAGACAGCGCGGGATACGGATGATCATCGGCGAGCGAGGGAGGAGGTTGAGGGGGGGACGTGCTAATTGAAGCGTCAAGCAAAGGAGAGACACGAGTAGCGACGGAGCACCCTCTGGGGGTGAAGGGGCGCGCGCATGAGCGAATAATCAATCCTACTCGCGGATCACCCGCCACGACATTCCCACCCATCCCGCCAGAGAAAGTAGCCGGCGAAATTCGCACGGAGGAATCCCACGCATGGTTGGCCGCATAGCAGTTTCTGGAGAGGGCGTTACGCGCATAAAAGTAAAGCCAGCATGTTGGTGCCAAGATGTTTGTATTAAGCTCCTTTGCCTTCCATTGGATGGAGCAAACTTTTAGGTTGTATTTTGTTTTGAATGTTTATTGCTGGTGGTGTCCAGGGAGGGCAGATTATTGCAGACCCTCATTTGACTTTGTTGAGCCAAATTGCACATTTAATTTGCATTTACAAAAAAGTCCGCTAAATTTCTTTATATTTGATTTTTTCTAATTTTCTGCCCACTCCTTTAGCGCAAAAACAGCAGAAGTCTAAGATTACTAATGCAGTCTTAGTAGTGGTCAATCGCGTTTGCTGTGTATCCCGAAGGCATACGCGTTATATAAATACATCGTGAATTTTTATGTAACCCTAGGCTGCCGAAGGATTTAGATGGCACGATACAGTTGTACGTTTCATCAACATTATGGATAATTATTAACTTTGTTATGCAATTGAAATATGTATATTTTTAAGCTACACATCCAGCCAACTTTATTCGTGAATGAGTTGAAAAGGGATTGTCGTTCAGTCATCAGAGAATATATTCAGTTTTCGTGGGAAAATTTATCACAAGAGCTGCTTCCCCCGTGAAAGAACATTCGGGCGTACGCCTGGCTTCACTGGTCAACGGTAACAGTTTGAGCGAAAGGATTCTCCAGTAACCTTTATAATTGGCCAACTTAATCCCTGGAGACGGTGTCTATGGAAGTTGACTCCCCGCCTCAATTGCAGAACCTTATAGTAAGGAATAGTAGAGGTCGAGTGACGCCAATAACTTGTTCCCAACATACCTCTATCGTCTCAATGGTAACGTGACTAGCGCATGATTTCCGAAATGGTGCATTATTGTTGTGCATTTTGGTGCCTAGAGAAATCACTCGAGAGAAGTTCAGTGACCTTTCTTACGTGACTAAGGTTAGAAGTATTTTAGTATAACGTATTTCATTTTGATGTGCCTAATTTATACTTTCGGGCTCATTGATGTTTAAATTTCCTAATTCACGAGATACGTCATGGTTACACGTATTAACATAGAGTAAGTACATACTTACTCTATGGTATTACTGAAGACAATATTAGCTTATCCACCTTCTACTAATCCTTTAATTGTAAGTGCAGGACACAGCTCCTGTTGCCATAGCGACGCGTGCATTCTCACCCCCTACTACACGTTCCCAGTCCATAACAATGGCTTTCCCACTCGCTCTGACGTAAGCTCCATTTTTGACCGAAGTTAAATGATTTCCATGTGATGGCTGTTAGAGAAACCTTCTCCGAAACAATGAGACCCAGCAGGTAATTGAAGCGAGTGACTTTCACTTTCTTAAAAACCTCTTAAAGCGAGCAAAACACATCCCATCAATTCCACATTAACATAATTGCACACAAGATACGGTTATTCAAAATTTTCAACTCTATGGATACAAGAATTTTATGTTATGACATTTTGAGGCACAAAGAAAAAGTGGTCTTCATAAATCATTACGACTGTCAACTCTGTCCTAGTTCACACTCCTCGTAGTAGTAAAATTTGGGATAGAATAAGCCCAATAACTGCCAGTTATCAAGAAAGGAGGCTACTATTTCAATATTATAAAACATTTTAATTCCATAATACAACATCGTAATGTACACTTGGTAGTTTCCACATCAAGTGGGTCATATCAACATGGGATACATTATCATCGAATGTCGTTCGACTCCTTTAAATCACTAATCGGAAAGCTTCCGAAACTAAGGTAAATAAAAATTTTAGTATACCTTATCCCTTATTATCTTGACCAATTTAGGTGCCATGGCCATTTTTGGGAACATGATAAAGTATTAAACCTCGGTCGGCTTTTGGAATGTGATTAAATACTGAATTAAAATTTACATTTCCTTTGGTCGTCACAGTGTAGTGATTCCTTCGAACAGAGTCCCATTATTTTTTTATCTGAAGCGTGCCTTTTCGTTAACCTGTGAATTTTCCAAGCAGGTTAGAAGGAGGTGGAGGGGGCATACCCGTAAGATCTCAAGCTTGGCTCAACATTGGCTGTGCCCGTAAGCTTAAGCATAGATTTCGTTGAAAGTATAGCATATATAGACCGGTATTTACGTTGAAAAGCCATCGCAGAAACTAAGAGAATACTAATCATACCTATTACTCTATTGACACACCCGAAAGCTGAACAGCCAACCATTGCAACTCTTCGCTTTTTCTTCAGAAAATTAGGAAATATAATTCGTAGCTAGCAATATATTTCAAACGGGAAAACTCGGTACAACCGAATCGTGAGTTTCGAGACAACTAACAAAAAGAGGGCAAGTAATTCTTGTGCAGTCACCAGCGCAGCGTAAGCCAGATGACAACCAAAACAACGTACCGACCATTATGGCGGATTTTGCTTCAAAAATCATGGTATACGGCGCGTCCACTTTTCTTTGAACCTCCTAGGACTTTTCCCGTGGAAATTTGTGCACCGAAACATGGAATGATCTCTCCGGATTCCGGGGCAGTAAAAGTAAAGGGATTTGATGCTGTTGGGGTTCGCGTGAGGTGAGGGGGTTCGAGCCCTTGGCGACCGCCACGCGAGAAATCGTTCGCTGCCATGTCGGTCGGTCGCCCGCAATCGGGTTAATGGATCCGCGTCCCCTTTTAGGCGCCGGCGTCGCCCACTCTTGCCGTTTAAGGCGCCCTTCCCACCCCCCACACCGCGTTCACCCTGACCACTGCACCGCATCCGCGATTGCCCTTCGCGCCCCTTTGTGCATTGTGACTCGCACATATGGTGGGCCACTCCCCTGCTCGCCTTTTGCGGAATGGAAACAGCTTCTTCCACGCGGAGTGGTGACTCCCGCATGGAGATCACGGCCTTAAATCACATTACGTTGTTACACAATTATGCCACCAACAACGCTTTACTTTGATTCATGACCACTACTATTTGCCGACGTTCCTTCCAACACTTTTTAGAGCTCAAGGTGTCACTCCTTAAGAAATTATTATACCGGTGTGACCCTGACGGTTGTCATTGTACATCTACCGAAGCATATTTGATATTTCATTGTTGAGGGATATTCATCACATTAATTTTTCATTGGACGCCAAAAACAGCACCAAGGGCTTACGCTTGACTATTAACAATAAGAGATAAATTGATTAATATCAAAGAAAATTATGGAAGCAATAAATAACTAAACAAAAGGGAGAAATCAAATAGAAAGTCGCAGTACCTGATTGTATATAATGTTTTGAGAGTCAGAAATGTCAAGGGTAAGGGAGTGATGTCATAAATGAATGAATGGCATTATGTATTCTTGCCCCTTCCCCAATTGACCACAAGGTTGAAATAGTCTCAAAGAAGGGTTCTTCATTGGATGAGGATTATGGGAAACAGGACTCATTAGTGGAAGCGTGCTGACCTAGTGGGTTGAGCGATGACTTGCTGACGGAAGGAACCGGGAGAAGCCTTCGCACACCCCATGCAAAAATCTCCAAGTGCGAGGTGACCCAGGGAATGCAACTGCTCCGCCCTCTACCCTGAATATGTGATATCACACGCTAGTGCCTGTCTCCCATCACCTGTCAAACCATCTTTCTGAGTGGGACAGGGTTCATTCATTTTCTAATGGTAGAGCATTAGAAACGCATTTCAAAGAGCGCCCGCTCCCGTAGCGAGCATAACGCCTTCACAATGCATGGTAATAAACTGTGCTGCCAAGTGCTCAGAGCTTTGATTTAACATCACGACTGTTTGTCTTATATTTTTAATGCACACCAAGCCCGTCATTTAGAGATAATTAAATGAAGGTCAATCTGATATTAGGTCTAGGGATATGGATGAAGCTTTTGGAAATGTGGGGGCTTGTATTTCCCTAATCTCTTATCTTACTCCACACTTTATCTCTTCCCGACCTCACCCTGTGGAGCGGAAGCTTGCTTGAATGGGCAAACGGCATTATCTTCATGCATAGAATCCGACTGTTGATTTAACAAGGATAATGAACTTGATGAAAGGTTACAGAATGTAATAGTGTAGACAAAAGTTTATCAGTGGGATACAATACGCTGATAACTAATATCGATAACCCATTTTCACGTATGTATTCTTTCTTTTCGAATAGGCATTGGGAGTCGATAATTGCCAAATCTCAAAAACTGTCGCCGTTCATTCTGTAAAAGGGATTAAAGGGCTTTCAAAAGCTAGTTCACCAGTTTCCGCAATAACACTGCCGCACCGTAACATGATAATTCTGAAACCAGATGATACGGAAAATTTAGCAAATGAATCGTCTCTGGGCCATAGCTTCTTTTGCCACTGTAGAAGATTAGCCAATGATAGACATTAAAAATGCCCTGACCATAACTGGAGCTTCAGCAGAAAATTAGGAAGTAATAAACAGTGGTAAATTGCATAAATATAATAAACTGATTGGACGCCTAATACGACATTCAAGTTGGATCACTATTTCAATGAAAGGAGTGGTATGATAACGTGCAGGAGGAGGTAAAGATGTACGAAAATACCCTGATAAAATAAAGGTTGATAAGGAATGCTTGGAAATAGAGGGAATTATTTCCGCAAGAAGATTTTATCTCCAGAAAAATATTTGGCCAAAGAGAATAGTGACATAATGAATCTGAAATTCGTTCTTTCAGGAGTGTTTTGTATTTTCGGATTCCTCACCCAAGCCAAAGAATGCGGATTGAGGACCCGAAAATATAGGCCACTTTTGGACAACACGGCAATATACTTCGCACGGTCCATTCATTATTTTAGGTTACGCAAAATTCCATCCTCAGTCAAGGAACGCATTCAATTCAAGTCGGTGTCCTCAGAATGAGGCGACCTCGGTCTCCCAACGCCCACCCACGGTTGCGAAAACAAACGCACAATTGTGCTGCTATTGATGAGCCTCCTCTCTCCAATGTCCGTGTCCTCATTCCTCCAGCATCTAGAGCCTCTCATCTCTGTTTCGCCGCAGACGCCATCGGAGTCTTGACGCCTAATGCATTGAGCAAGCGAGGGATTTGTTACACTTTTGTTCGCACCTAGAGCGAGCCGTCCAGACCGTCTTTTTCACCCGTCCCCATTGTGCCTTTCAGAGTGAGACAGCCTCCCTCATCCACATCTGATGACGATCGCACTGTTCAATCGGGTGCGAGGACGCTCGCCCTTAAGCAGGGGTGGCCAAACGAAATGATCTTGAGGTCCACTTGAGAAATGCATCATTACTGCGCGGGCAAATAATGAAACGGCGACAGTCAACATTTACTTTTTCGGATTTCCACTAAAATTATGATTTTTCACTTACAGTGAAGCCTCTGTTCACGGACACCTCTGACTTAACCCTTTCTAACCCAGAGCTGATTATGGAGGAAATCAAATTTGAAGATTTTTCATTTTGAAAAGTTGAAAATTTAATACTCAATTATAATTATCGTGGCAGCTAAATATTTCATCATTAACATTTACTCTACAAAATAATGGGTAGTTTAGATACTTCCTAAATAGAGTTGAAAGTTTCAACATTTTTGGTGTTGCTTAGAAGCAACATTGGGCTATTAAGTGTTAAGGACAGTTTTGAAATCCCCGGCAGAAGCATATGAATTTTTATTAGGATATAAATTCTAGTATATGTACTCCCTCACTTCCGGACTCGGACACTTTTTAGGCACAATTTTACTCTTTTTACGGACACCGTCGCCATTTTGAGAGATCGGTCAGAAAACCGATTTCTAACCAATCTCTCACAAATTGAGTTGTTTCTTTTTTTAACATGAATATTTCATTTGGCTGGCTACACTATAATACTTGCGGGGTAACATTAAGCGTAAAAATTAGGCTATATAGGTCACCTTCGACTTGCGGAAACCTCTCACTTACGGACACACATACGGACCGTGTCCGTAAATGAGAGGTTTTTACTGTTCATCACTTTCTCAATAATACTAGCTATGAACAGTGGAGGATCCAAGATAAGGACAAGGGGGACTAAGTGGGGTTAAAAATTCCAGCAGTAGGGGGGTCGGAAAAAAATTACCATTCTATCTAGTGTAAATTGGATACCCAAGGGGGGGGCTATAGCCCTTTAGCCCTCCCCATAGATCCACCACTGGCTATGGATGAAAGCACCGCTATCACAATTAAATTAATGGTATATATGTCCTAATCTTAATAAGGGAATGGTACATGGCTAACATCGCAATCCATTACAGACGACAACAGACGATCGAATCAACAAGCGGCTCAGCGATATGAAAGAAAATAAGAGTCCATAGGTAAAGCTAACCCGAGGCCCGAGAATAAGCCACGGGCGTGTGAATTTCACACACATATCGAGCGGGAGCCAGTTTCTTTCCCGCGGCTACCTCACATACGGAGGAACTTCATGTAGGGGGCAGGATTTGGACCCTGGAACCTTTCGATTACTATGAAATCATTTCAGAATTGGCGCTGTGTAAATGCGATGTATCCATGATAAAATATGAAAAACAAGTGGTAAATGCCACACTTTAACATACAATTCCACAACCGACCATGGTTTCGACACTCATGTGTCATGATGAATGAAAATGAACTTTCTTTTTTACACATAAATATTTATTCACATTGATATTTATGTGGAAAAATAAAGTTCATTTTCATTCATAATGAGTAAATTCCACAAAGTGACGCCTCAAACCACTAACCTCATGTGTCATATTTCATGACAAGGTGAAATATTTAGGGTTTGAAATCATCATTTTTTGTTCATATGTCATTATCATGGATATTCGATCGGTTACTCAACGTTCTATCCACTGGGCTGCCACGCCTACCATGTGGTTTATGTATTTGATTTAATTGATAATTTTTCTGTTTAATTGAAAATCAACGAGAAACGCACCTTTTAACACGTAAATTCGGGTATAATTCCTTAGTAAACCGATACTGCCAAAGATCAAAGCCATGCCTGAGGACTAACTGATAGACTCGACCCTGATGAGCCTCAGGAGGACTTGACTTTTTACTGTTTAACCTGGCCCAGGTGAGGCCCCAAACCGGCCCCCTCTCCCCCTGGATCAGGGCCCTTTTACAGAGTTTAAAGAGATACAGAGACGACACGCATGTCGAATTTGCTTTGATCATTATTAATTTTTTTTGGAACATTTTGGTAACTCCATCCAAGTCGAGCCGTCACCTGACGCTCCAATGGACCATACTGTGGAAGACACTCAGTCGAATACTGTAAATGCAGTAAAATAAATAAAAATTCCTCAGTGAAAAAGCACTATATAGTGATAAATAGATTTCTAAAACCTATTCAAAGTGTGATATAAATCTTGGCTAATAAAAATTGTTAAAAGAGTCGTGTGGTATAAAATTCCATAGTTATGTGTTAAAAATTGGTGACAGAATAAAGCAGGCAATGATAAAATCAATGTGAAAATGGTATAAAAACTTGAATAAATAAATAAATATTTAACAGGAATTAAAATGGAAGTTAAAACAGTATTTTAATAAACTGGAGTAAAAGTTCCAAATAAATGAGGAGGGAAGAATCATTGGAGGAAACAACAGTAGCGCGAAGGTTCCCTCAAATCCTTGTAGGATAGGGATATATACACAATGTTTGTTACAAACACAACACCGAGAAGTCCCATCGCGATGGCCTGAATGTGTTTTTTTATGCGATGGAGTTCATTGTTCTTCGGAAACTCGGGGCATGGGAAGGGGTGACGCAAGGGTGGCCATTGTGCGGCGGGGTGCTGGGGACCCCGGGGAGGCTTTCGCAACGGCGAGACTCGCATGTGTCGTCGAGACTCAAGTGCGGGAGGGAGAGAGAGAGAGCGTGGCTCCGAATGAGATCACTCCAGGAGAGAGAGAGAACTATTCCACAGCGGAAGGAGTCGCGTTCAGCATCGTGAAGCCCATTCACCACCGCGATGTTTCGCTACAGCAAGAATTGGGAGAGTGAAAATAAGTTTCTGCGTGAGCTGCCACGATTGAAAGCCTATGAAGTCACTTAGCGATTTGACCCACCCCGACATTTTCGCTGCAAGGATTGTCTGATTTCACCCATAGCATAGGTTGGAATGAAGTGGACAATTAATAAACAATATATTTTGCAATGTTCACATAGACCTTTTATTGAGTGTGCAGAACAGATTCAACGGATAATACTCGTAGATTCTACAGTGTCAGACGAGATGTTGTGGAACATGTCACGCTACGGCATTGAAACGCGTTGCACTCAATAAAAAGTCTAAGTTGACAAAGTAAAAGCTTTTATTTATTAATTCATCAACATACAACATCTCGTCTGCCACCGTTAACTCTATGAAGTGAACAGTTTTTTCATCAACTCACACGATGGATTAGGAGTAATATTCTTTGAATTAAGAATATATTTATAGGGTTACATTAGTCAACTTCATCCAGCGTCTATTAAGACCGGCATAATTTCAAAACCGCTTTATTTCACTGCCGGCATAAGCTTTTTAATTTTGCGCAGAAAATGGAATTAATTTCGCCGAGCGGAGCTCTCTTCTTAGTGTCCATTGATTTTTACAATTTTAACATGTTTACATTAATTGGGAGCGAATGAATTAACGAAGCTGCAAAAGCCGAGAATCACCTCTATGTCGAACTGCATCTAATGTGGTAACCCCATTATTTTGGCGTCTTTATGCAGAAAAAAATTAAAGAAAGTCAATATAGAACCGGTATAAGGTCTATGGTTGTTCTCCTTACTCGGATTATTGTGATAGACGGGGAGATTCAATGGTAGGCACTTCAGCAGTAAATGAACGATTCATTGTTTTAAGTTTTTTTTGTGTTTTTTGCGATTCAAGTTCTCACACAAAAGTTCCCTGAACACCTACAACTTATGAAAAGATTTCTAGGATTAATTTGTATAGAAGGATGATATTTTACCGTAAAGTTAGGCGCAGGTAGTTTTTAAAAATACAATTGGATCAATAATTTCGTGCTATTAACGTTGAAAATGCAGAAATTGTTTTTAAATGGCAAGGAACAGAAAAAATAAGCACAAAAAATCCAAGTTGGCGTCTTAATGACATAAGGGAGAATACCGAGCATTTTGTACCACCCAGGAGAATGAGACATCATCACAATCGCTCGTATAATGACAGCAGGCCAATCATTCACGAAAGGGAGTCTGGGCGATTGAGATTCCAGACTGCACCGCACTCAACAGGCATATAACCCACAGAGAATTCCTCGAAACTCCCTTTTGGCTCACCGCCACTTGCCCTGGGCCCGTCGTCAGACTCTCCACACCCTAACGCCGCGCCTCCTCCCACCCCTTCTCGCTCGCGTCTCCTCAGGAGGCGTGACAGGAAGACGGAGCCGAACGTAATTGCTCACAATCTCGGGCGACCTAATATACATACACTCGAAAACCATCGGTATGCTAATTGTTTTTGCATATGCAAATTCCTCTCGGTGGGAGACGGATTAATTCGTACGGAAGACTGTCGTCGCCTCCTCGCCGTCGTCATAATGACGTAACGGAGAGGGGGGAAGGTCGAAGGAGAATCTTGATGATGGGCGGAAATACCATTTAAGCAAAAAATAGCAAATAACAAATTCTAGATCCAGGGTGGGAGGGGCAAGAAGAGTCTGTGGGTTGCGGTTCAGCTTTTTTGTAGCGAAAGTGTTTGCAGGAATAAAACTACGTCCACCGAGACGTTGATATTGAAGCGATGAGGAATACTCAACTTCAAGAAAAATGTAACTCCTTAAATAATAGTCCTTGGATAAAGGAATGATTTAGATGATATGCTTTACTATTCGGCCCGACCTCATATCCACAACCAAAACTTGGGTTTATTGGGTGGTAACTCCTTCGAATAAGAGAAAATCAATTATTTTATTCAATGTTATTCATTCACGCTAAGTTTGGAGCCATTAAGTACAACTGGGAATGACCTTATGCTTCGATAAACTTTGCCCAATTAAGAACATAAGTCTAGGAGCTGCATTAAATGATGATATAGCTGATGCGACAGCTGGTCTTAAAATTTTCAATTTTTTAGGCGTTTTCAGAATAAAAAAACAATCCATATTTTGACTTAGAAATGTGAACTTCGTAGTTTTCCAAATCTTTGCGGATTCGGAATCGGATCAAGATGTTGTAAGCCTATTTACGGACAAAATGTGAGAAAAATGTCACAAATAATATTCTTCATGAAGACCTTCGATATTCTATCTATTTTATTTCATCTTTAAAACGCTGTCTGAGTCGAAAAAATTATCACATCGATCAAATCCAAATTCAGAAATAAATTTCAAATCGAAAACCGCTTGGTTCCTCCAAGTGGAAACGACTTCGTATCCACAATACGGAAAGTGGAAGATTCGGCGACGGTTGAAAGCACTCTGGGAGCGGAGGATGACGAAGCGGAAGCTGAGAAGCAAACATCTTAATTCACCGATGTCACTCTCCTTGACAGAAGGCACCTCTCAAAAGAGTGAGGAACGAAATATTCCCTTTCTGCATCGCGGAAAACAAAACGGCATCTTTCCCGGATGGCGACGTCTTCCTGGAGGAGATATTCCGGAAACCGAAAGGGGTGAGATGGTGGCGAAGGACAAGCTCCACCACACCCCGCGACCCTCCACGGCACACAGGGCGCCGCAACACCTCGTTCCTTTCCGCGAAATGGACGAGTGGAGAGATAGCGCGGGGAAGTGGGAGTGCAGAGTTTGAGCAAGGAGTCACGGATCTATAAATACCACAGGGCTCTCCTCTTCCCCCCTTCGCTTCCCACAAAACGACCCTTTCCGCAACAACTCGATTCCCTCCGCCGATAGAGCGTACGGCACCATCCCAATACCGAAAGACAGGTCGCTACTGCCGCTGAGGCCCCATGGTTTCATGAAGCCAACGTGATGGATGCCGAAATATTGAAAAAAAAATCCACAAGATAAGGAAGAGTGTCTATTTGAATTGGAAATGGTAATGACACCAAATACGCGGAAAAAATTGGCACAAGGGATTTCTGTTGGCTGCCATGATATCATATTATGCTTTGGTTTACTAAACACTTAGTCATGTTTTTTAATCCGAAAAAAACCAAGTCTCTTAGTGACAAGTAAAAACTCTTGATGTCAATAAAAATAATTATAAATAGATAATCGCAACTAACAAAGACATCCATATTTTAAATGAGACATGTAAATCGAAAAAAAGGTTTTATAGGCATGAATGAATAGAGCAACGACGCAAACGTTCCAAGATATTTTTCATCACGGTTTTGAATGCAGCAGAATACACCAACTGAACGACTTAATCAGTATCTAGGAGATTAAAAAAACATTTAATTTTTCCTACAGTTCCACGCGCCAATAATTGAGAGCCTGTCAAATGTAGCAAAGAATCACCATAAAACGACACGCGTGTAGTCTATACCTGAGAAATCTACGCAGGCTTCGTGAGTAATAAATCCTAAGGAAAAACTATGGCGGGAAAGTCGCATTTTATTCTGATTACAGCTGCTGTGGTCGGATGCCACAAAAATTAGATGCAAGCTAGAAAAAAAAATATCGCACACTAAGTATGCGGTCTGTCTAGCATGGTATGACAGGATCACATCAGGATTACGGTCGGAATACTCGCCAGCTACAGTAGCCAGGTTGGAAACGCTCCAGGCTGGCTAGCTCAGGGTCGCGGGCTCGAATCCAGGCTAGTATGGTAATTAGAAATGAGGACGTTAGAAAACAATCCCGTGTAAAATAGTCACACTTAGAGGGGCACCTGAAGTCAAAGTGCCACGTACATACAGAGAACATATGTCGAAACACTCGAAAGAAAAATTCTTCTCTGCATAAAAAACATGTGCAGGTTAAAGGCGGGCATTCACTTCTCTTCCAACCGCAAATTTCTAGTTCCACCACCGGAGACACGAGCGGTACGCTAAATTCTTATTTATCAACTCGCCTTAGTGGTTCAACCACCTACCCTCCCCCCGCTGCAACATAGTACACATGATGGAATAGAGTTCATTTGAAATTTTAAAAATCTTGATGCGTGCATTTGTTTCATTCGTGTAGCTCAAAGGTGTCGATGCGAAGCTTCCTTGGAGAAATAATGGAGTAATTTTATGGGTAGAGAGAAGGAATGGAGAAGATGATTCCCGGAGTGCAGTCATGGTATCCTCGCGACGTTGCAGACCACAATATGCAGTCGCTTAGTGGGTACTCTCATCCTCGCCAAACACATTTCAACAAAAATACTCTGGATATATGTGACTTGTAGACTATCGCTGTTAAGAGAAGACAAGAGGCCTTAACGAGTGAATGCGTGGAACCTACAGAAAATTAAAATTAACTAGCAATTGACCTCAACCATTTTGATTCGCACGACCGTTTTCAATACATTTCGAAAGTCGGGTATGACGATGAAGACAAAGGAGCGTATTATAGCTACTAAATACAACCCGAGTTTTTTTTAGTTTTTTTTTCTTAAATATTAATTTAGAAGCCACAGTGAACAGAGGGATAAATGTTATAGAATTTTATCTATAATTCCTCCACATTAAAACTCATCACTAGAAAACTTTCAGAGGGAAATACATACTCAGGGACAATAACGAGACATATCTCTTTAATTTCTGGCTTGAATTCAACGAGTGAAAAGGCATCTAACATAAAAATATCCAGAGATATGTGGAGAATCATTGTTGAATCGGAAGTTGATCTTAGAATAATGTTAATGGGACACGTACGTGAAAGTATGAGCGAATAATTCCGATAGCCTTTGGCTACAACTGCGACGACGACAGCTCTGAATTCAGAACACCGAATTGAACATTGAATAAATTATTCACGTCATTCGATGCCATTATTTTTTTTAACCCTGGTGATGTACCGTGATAAGTGATGTCATAACCCACTTTTCCTCAAAAAATTTCCGCCTCGGACCGTCCCATTCCCGCAGGTCGGAAATGCCACTGTCGTCACTCGATTGTGTCTACCCTCGGCTGAATAGTCTGCGCAAATCGAATTCTCTGGTCGCTAAGCAACCGCTGTGTCTCCTTTCCGATACGTTGAGCGAAGAGATACCGTGAGTCGTTCTGATGAATGCGCCATTAAATGCTAGAGTGGCCCAAGATTTCAATAAAAGGAAAAGATAATATATGTCCTGGATATCAAAATATTCCCGCTGTGAAATTTTTTACCTCTTTTGACAATTGTGTTCCGTTATGATAGGGAATAGACATCTACTTTTTCTTACATAATTTTGTATTAATTATGAACAAAACAGTAATCGGTTCGCTTGATAAAGAAATAAAAATGCTATATCTGACTGAAAAGGTGTTTCAAGAAAATATTTTACAACACAATTACGACTGCTTGAACCACTTTCTCTAATGCTTATTCATTTCATCTTCCGTCCTTTCTAAATTCACGGCATCAATGCCCTCCACCATGACATAATACTTCATTAATTTTATGATTTTTTTCCATCTCAATAAAAGATATTTTCAGTTTCTGTTGCCCTAAGGTATGTGATAATACTGACAAATGGCAATAAGCCGCCTCCAATAGTATTCACTCTTGGACTGTCTCGTCAGTAGCTTTCTGTCTAAAGGTGGACCTGGCAGGAGCAAGCTGACGACATCGTCGCAAGCAATCTTCCCCTTCACTACTTTCCGCGGACGTCGACACAGGAAACGCATTCAGAGAAAAAAGAGAGAGGGGAGCAATTTTAGCCAAATTACCACATGAACCAAGTCCTTCTCACGCACCCATTGTTTTCGCCACAAGGCGTGTTTGCGATCGGAATTTTTTACTTTTTGGTCGTGCAGAATTATTTTTTTCTGTTATATCGGCCGCAGCAATGCGTTGTGCCCAAGGCGATCGACTTTTCTTTGTTTTTTCTCCGTTTCCCCAGCCTTCTATTCCTCCCCCTCCCCAAACGATCGGCCTCCAATGACATTCCCCCCTTTCCTTCTCCAAGGAACGGATCACGAAGATGAGGCACCCGATCACCGATATTCCCTTACCCTCTCTTTGCGGAAGTGGCGGGTGGATTAAGGGGGGGGGAAGAAGGAGTCCTCCTCCCTACGAGGGACCACACACGAAGCATCGCATTGAGACAAGAGAGCAGGTGAAGCAAGGGTTCGAACCGGACCCGTTCGATTCATTCCACCCCGTCTATGCCTCTCTGCTGAACCGGAACCCGGAGGCACGCTCCTTCCGCGTTGTCTGCGTCCCACCCCACACCGCGAGAGAATCGGAGGAGGACTCCGAACGAGAATCGAACCCCCGTCTAATCGTCTCGGAGTCTTCCGTGGCGTACAGAATTTGTGGATTTCTCCATCTTCCGGGTTATCGCCGCGTTTCGTTGTCAGAGGTGACGACAGTTTCGCCAGGATTCCACCAGGCGTCTTCAGGTCGAAGTGGTGCTTGCGGTAAATCATACATCGGCGAAACATGCAGATCCATGAAGATCCGCCTGCAGGAGCACAAGAGGGCCACGCAGAACATGAAATTCGACCTCTCAGCAGTTGCCGAGCATGCATGGAGTGAGCCTGGGCATAATATAATATTTGACGAAGCGAAAATCATCGCAAAAGAAAAGAGGTATTACCCCAGGCTGATAAGGGAGGCTATAGAGATCATCAAAACGCCCAAAAATTTCAATAGAGAAGACGGATACAATATAACCAACGACTGGAAGAGAGTGCTTAGAAATCCAACCAATCACGGCGCAGCAGCAAGGGTAACCGGCCAACAACGCCGCGGCTGCCAGGAGGGAGAGCTATATATACGCGGAAAAGCACCACTTCGACCTGAAGACGCCTGGTGGAATCCTGGCGAAACTGTCGTCACCTCTGACAACGAAACGCGGCGATAACCCGGAAAATGGAGACATCCACAAACCCCCTTCTAGTCATCTAACAATAAGATGTAGTCTCAGAGCATGACAATAAACACACGCGCGCTCCAGAGGCGGAGAGGAGGCATCCCCCCCCTGGAAAATTGGATTGATTGAAAAGATGATAACCTATCAGTTGGATCTACAATTTGAGTCTTTATTGCACTAACATAACGGACTAATTTTAATCATAATTCACGAATATCAAAAAGTCAATATCAGATATTAGAGGCATTATTGCGGAGAGATTTGCATACCACCAAGAACCGCGAAAAGTAATCGCTGTAAGTAAAGAAAGTAAAGTAACAAAACTACGGCCTTAATTCGCCCCTAGTGCGTTCCCAATTATAAAACGTGACTAACTGAGAAGAATGAGTGCTCCAAATGCACTTGAGTACCCAGATTATAGCCTGGTACCCATTCGAGTACGGAAACCCCTTCGACCTTAGGTGTCTTCTCGCATAACTCCATGAGCACCCCATTACCTCAACGAATACTATCTAGTAGGTTCCACGGTGAAATTTGCCTTTTCTCATGTATTCATGGGGATAATTCACTACCTTGTTGGATACTACAGTACCTATCTTGGTACTGGAGTACCATCTGGGTTCTCCAATACCTTTACTCGATTACATTCGACACACTCATACCCAGAATCCTTGTTCGCTATTTTGGGAAATCGTAACTTTAAGTGTGGCAACGGGCTATTATTACAGGTAATACTATAAATTTCCAAGCGTTTACTTGGGGCAAACCTCGAATTTCGCTTGTCTCCCAACATTTCCAAAGGGTATTTCATCCTCCAGATCTGTAAACAGAATATATCTCTACAGGGGATGTTGACAACAGTGTTAGAGGGTTGAATTTTGGGTAAACGAGGGGGAGAAGGAAGAGAGCAGGATTTTTACATGGAATCACAGGGATTAGGTCTTATTGTGAATTGAAAAGGGGAGAGAGGGAACACTGCCAGAATACTTCTTAAATAGGTACTCAATGCAAACCTAACTTAATCGGCAGAATACTTTAATGATAATAGTCGCACATGATGCGGCGATTCGATAAGCTGGTCGCCTATTCTGCTTACGATCCGAGGCCCTCGAGGATTGGTGAGGATGAAGGCAGCTTTAGCGAGGATGGAGCTGCACGACGATCCCGCACGAATGCGAGGCGTGTTCACAAAATAACGGGAAATAAAATTTTCAATTTCTCGCGAGTTTGTTGAGTCCAATTTTCAATTTTTTTTGTTATGTTGGTATACATGCCCGTGAAAAATGATACCATTTTCAGCTTTAGTCATTGTTTACTCTGACTATAGCAACCACTAAGGTTAGACGTGTTTTTTATGAGCTCCGTGATTTTCGGCCCACACTTCATTGCTTGTTCGTTAATTTTTGGCCAAAAACAATACCGTAACGATGCCCCAACGTTTATATTCGCCGGACATATCTCCGTATGACTTTTTTCTACTTCCAAAAATTAAGGGAACCTTTAAGGGCTGTCGTTTGACAAGCACAAATTACATTTTTTTTAAAACACTGAAGAGCCAAAGGCTATCCCAAAAATCGAGTTTGAGAAGTGTTTCGAGGTGATCGCCGTATCCTCAATGACCGGAGACTCTTCTTGAATAATTAATGGCAAATACAGATCATCTGACCTTCTTTCTTTTTTTCCATTCGTGTTCCTTCGCGCCCGACGAGGTCGAGTGACCTATTTCATTGTTTCACCCCCGCCTTTCTGTCTCTCTCTTTTCTATTCAATCTTCCTTCTTCCATTAACTCCTATGCCAAATGTGGTCCAAATTTTGATCCTTTTTTTCATCCCTTATCCCTCTTGCACCATTACTATCGTAATTTTCCCCCTATTCCTCGCACCACCCGATGAAACTTACTATTCTTTGCTATTTATTTGTAAATACTATAGAATATTTGTTGTTAATTATTGGTTACGTTGCTTAATATTATTAAATTGTTCCTCCTGTATTGTGAGTCCTCTGTAATTGGCCTCGTGCTGTTTTTGGACTGCATTAAATAAAATAATTAATTAATTGGATTAAGCGCTGGCACGAGTGCACGAAATCTAATGGGGACTAGTTTGAAGGCGATAGCATTAATGTATACGAAAAAAATATTTTTTTTCAAATAACTAAAATTCCCGTTATTTTCTCAATACACCTCGTATTTGAAGAAGTCAGAGCCGGTGAGGAAGTATGAGTGGGTTTTTGGATTACATATTTTATTTTGTCCCCGGATGTCTTCGTGTGCTTTCGTGAGAGAGGACGCTGAAAGCCGAGGGAGAGGAGAGGAGGGTAAGGAGGTAAGCGAGAAGAAAGAGTAAAATAGCAGTTCAAGGATATGGAGGAGAAAATAGGTCTTCTACCGCGCTGTAAATAAGAAAAGTAACGTAGAAATGGGGAAAGGCGACGAAGATTAGAAAAACTGACCTGATGTCTTGAAGTAAACTTACTTTACCAGTGAATGAGGTTTTCTCGGGTGTCCAGTCGGGTGAAAGCGTCCATTTTCTATAATGCGTCGGACCTCGACAAGTTGGAGAAAATTGACTCTCTCACCCGACTGGAAACCCGAGAAAACCTTACTCAGTCGATTCGCCGGGAAAGCACCAGATCTTTTTCCGGTAGATTACCATTCTGTCATGATAGTTATGATTGTAGCTGTGGTGTCGTAACAATAGCCTTATCTTCATTAGCAAATACTTCACATCGTGGCTTAGAGAAAATTTTGATATCTATACGTATTTTAAAAAAATAGGATTTTCGATAGGTATTAAAAGTATTTGCGTGGCCACTGTCGAACCTTACGGTGTTAGTTTTCATATGATGAGGATTGAAGGGAGTTGAATGGATGTACTCCTGGAGGAACAGTATCAACTTTCCCTGGATAAGGAAGGGATCAACGAATTTTATAATATAAATATTAAGACAATGTTTTCAACGGCGCGGGCTGTTCGATCAGCTGGTCGGAGTGCGCCGCTGCAGAGACGAGGTCTCCACGAAGCCAGACCATCTCGCTGTCCCGTACGAATATTTAAAGGAGCCGGAGCCGAGAGCGCGTGTGTGAGTTTTTGGATTATTTTATTTTGTCTCCGGATGCACGCGTTCCCGCCGCTTCGAGGAAACATCTTGGTATGGGGAGGGGGGCGGGGGAGGGAGAGGAGTCATCGCTAACCTCCCCCACCTACCTTTGTCATCCCGCAAGAAGAAGAGTTTCCCCCCTCCACACACAAAACACCTTAGCTCTCGCTCGTGACCGAGGAGAGCTCGAGGGAAAGAGGGCGAGGGAGGGGCCTGTGCTTTAGCGGCCTGTTGATGCATGCGGAGGGGACGATGTTGGCTCGCGCACACCACGAAGGTGGATAGGTGCGGTGGGAGAGCTGTGGAGATCGTGGCGGAGGGAAGGAGACGCGAGGTGCGTGAAGGAGATCTCGGTTTATTGCAGGGAGAGAGGAGTAAAGAGATGGGAAATCACTAGAAAGACATGGTGATGCACGCTACTCAATATAGGTGTGCGTACGTGCAGTATTATTACAATGGAGTTATTATTTATTGAATGCATATTGCTGCAAGTAGGCTGCCGCCTGGAGATAACATGAAAATATAACTGAACGAATTAAAAGACCACCGACCTGAAAACAAAGTAAAATAACAGTTATATACACCTTTAGGATACAAAAAATACTCTAATTCGAATACCATTCTACTAACAAATGAAATTTGAACAAATTAACCTTATTTCCAAATCTCTCTAATGAGCCACAATGACATCAACCAAGAATCGAGGAACAATTACTCTTAAGGCCTGTTTACACGGTACATTAACACGTACGGGTTAATGTCTAAAAGTATGAACGCCGAAATGCCCCGTGTAACCACCCAACTTGTGCGAATGCATACACAGAAAATAGAACCTGTTCTGATTTGGTTCATATATTCGTACATGTTCTGTTCCGGCCCACAAAAATCATGCATGCAAACAGACATTAACTCGTACGTGTTAATGTATCGTGTAAACAGGCCTTAACACATTTTAATATTTTCGGGGAAGAGGCCTGTCGACACGGTCTGGCCTGTCGATCGAGGCCTGTTTACACGGTACATTAACACGTACGGGTTAATGTCTAAAAGTATGAACGCCGAAATGCCCCGTGTAACCACCCAACTTGTGCGAATGCATACACAGAAAATAGAACCTGTTCTGATTTGGTTCATATATTCGTACATGTTCTGTTCCGGCCCACAAAAATCATGCATGCAAACAGACATTAACTCGTACGTGTTAATGTATCGTGTAAACAGGCCTTAACACATTTTAATATTTTCGGGGAAGATCTAAAAAACTTCCTCATCGAGGTTATTCTATTTCTTTAGTCTTCTATGGACGAAGATTTCTTCAAAATGTACGTTTTCTGCTTCTGGAACTTAATTTTGAGAGGCGGGAGAGACGATAACTAGGTAAGATATCTTAGTCTATTATAGGGGTAGAATTTTAGACCAGTTAGGCATGAAATCTGCTGTAAGAGGGGTTATCGATTGTGAATAACGCGTCTAATCCGAAACCGGTAGAGAATCAGCAAAAGGTGTAGAAAATACTTGGATGTTACCTGTAATTATATTTTGTAGTCAGAGCCTATGACTGTGATCATGTATTTATTCCCAAGTACCCCTAAAACTGTCCTTATGACACTTTCACTAGAGTTCAAAGAGCCAGAAATATACGACACAAACAACCATGCCCTGGATAGAGGTAATCAGACCAGACGGGATTCATGTCGAGGGCTTCAGGCCAACACGTTAAGTATCAACCTATACCGTTAGCGAACGCACTACTTGGTGGATAATATTTAGTTATAAGTGCTAAAGTGGAGTGGGTCACGAAATTTCCACATTGGATTCTCCTTGTAATAATAAAAATGGATATTTTTGAAGCCTATTCATTGATTTTGGTAGTATTTCACCGAGCTCGAATAACCGAGGCTTTGGGAAATTGTAGTAAATCATAATTGTAAAACTAAACTGAATTTCCTTAACGTTCCACAAAAAATTTTAGCAAACCCATCCTAGAAAATTTGCCATCACACTACTGTTCGTGAGGTATGCGAAAGCACTAACACGTACGCTGTAGAGAGTCGAGGCACCCTACTCTGGTTTTCTCTCGTTAACATACAAATAGTTACGCGGTTACTTTATTACTTTATATACTTTACATATTTTTAATCCAAGTATTTGCTTGTTATTGTTTATCGATGTCTAATAACAGAGGCCAAGGCCCATCGTAGAAAATTATAGAAATATTTCTAATTGTTGAAATGAAAGTTAGTACCACTTTTGCACAACTGTTCATTCCACAAGTACCACTACCTTTCATTTTAATACGTCGATTTTCCACTATATCACTCCTGAATCGGTTGAACATATTTCTAGATGTTGCTTCCCTGATAGTTTCACAAAATTTCTCAGGTTCTCACAATGGAAAATAAAGAATTGCACCTCTGTTCTTGAAGCAAGCCATGCCACTAAAGCTCACGCTTTTACGAAGACAAATTGGAGGAGAGTATTCGTGGGATGTCAGGAGAATGGGAGAGAAAGAGAGAGAGGAAGTGGAACGGAGAAAGGGGGAGGAGGATGGAATGGATGTAGTGCGTGCAACGGAAAAGAATCGCACCTTGGGGAGGTTGTGTCGGTTTCGATGCCGGCGGAGTTATTTCGGTGCCCGGGAAAAGTGTCCCTCTCTCTGTCTCCGCTGCTGCCCCGCTCAGCTCTCGCCGCCGCTGACTCTCTTTCTCTCATCTCGCACGGGTTCTCGGGTCGCGGGCTGGCAATGGAAGGGAATGCAGCAGCATCTCAAGGGAGTGTGGGGGCCAGCGTTATATCTGGACCTCCAGGCCGCTCTCCTCTCTCTCTCTGCTCTCCCGAAGAAAGGGACGGGAACGACTCCTGCACGAAAGTGACTCACGTGCGCGCCCAGCTGCCGCACCAATAACGAGGCCGAAGAGCACCGTTCGAAGTTCAGTACCGCGTTGCGACATGTCGCGGTGCACAACGGCAGAGTGCAATGCAAATGCATACATAGGGGAGCACGGCCGCCCGCGCATTGAAATAACTACAAGTTCCAGTGTGATACCATTGTCAGGCAAGACAACATGTCCATGACAACATATCATTGCTGTCACGAATTGATTGAGAATATATAGTTTTTCAGAGCGACACGGAGAACATCATATTCGAACCCCACTATATTTAAAGGTACGATAAAAATGAAAAATCAAGAGAGATATTTTGCCGAAGGTGTAGTTAGGAGAATTCCTTTATCCCCCGAACAATAAAGGACTCTCATAAATGCTAGATAGAAATTCGTTAGGGAATTTCCTTTTTATTTACCAACGGCTGGTGTCCTAACACACACCCCGCCATACGCATATCGAGGCGGCTTCCGGGATAGCATGTAGATGAAGTCTCTATTTTTTCGAGACGTATCCGTTCATTCTGCTTCACCCTTTGTTCGTACTTAATAAATTGTTAGTAGCTCAAGCATTATGTTATTTATATGTTTCGATCACTTATAATTGCCTCTCCTACTCTAATTTTCATGGATGAAAACGAATAGCTTAGGATATTTAACTCCAGAGAAACGAGCACAAAGCGCGCGCCAGCATAGTAATGCAATAGCCCATAATTGGCGCGTACGATAGTCTGTATATGTAACTGAAAAGGAATGAATGAAATACAAACGCTGTCATATTTCATTTCAGAGAAAAGAATACAGTATGGTACATACAGACAATGGCGAGTACGGCAATCGGGACATGGAAAAGACGAGCGCGCATTGTGCACACTCGGCATTTCGCACAAGGAAATGACGAGTAGATCCAACATGATGTCATATTTGCGAGCAACGAAAAAAATCGAGGAAAGCTTTTCGCTCCTGCCGCTATCATGAAATTGCCATTTTTCTAAACGCTTCTATTCATTCTTCTTCACCCCACAGTTCATGACTTTAAAATAAATTTAAAAACCTAGAATTTAAAATTTCAACAAGTAGCCTTTAGCATTTCTTTAAAAAATCTTTCTTGATTTCTAATTCTTCTACCTGAGATTTAATTATCTTAACTGTACTTGAATCAATTAAAACTTTACACAAGAAAGAAACTCATGTAATAAATGATAATATCAATCAAATAAGAGAATATAAAATCGAGATAAGTGATGTGGCGACCGATAAGTGAAGTTGCCAACACAGTAGTCACTTATCTGAAAATTAACCGCAAAAGAGACAATTATCTCCTATTGAAGAATATATCTTGGAAAGCGACAGATACCAGTTGTTCGAGGCTTGCGTGGAGAGTTGATTTTCAATGTGATATGGAATACTCACTTATCACCTTCATGATAAAAGTTAAATTTTGTAAAAACATAATGCCTTCCATTTCAATTCGATGGAAAGTTGGAGTCACTTATCCATTGAGGTAAGCATTCAAGTCTGGTAAAAATAGTACAAATAACGAGGGAAATGCTTTAAAAGAGTAAAATAAGTACCTATTTGAAATCAAAAACTTGCGAGTGGCATAAATATTGAAATGATTGTTATATGTTGCTATGTAGTATTAAAATGTCAATAGGTATAATCAGTAACGAAGCCTTCAGAAGGAGCAGTCATCTTGGGGTGAGTCAATGTATGATGTAAATCTGACAACATACGCCTAAGTTTCCTTCATTCACTTTACCTGAATCACTGACGTACGGCTGCATATTTAAAATACGGAAAGTATTTGAATTGAACAACATGGTTTTCAAAAAATGTTTCAGACGATACTCAAATCAAATAAAAGTTGTTTCAGAGGAAAATGTTGAAAGAAAGATAGAAGAATTATTCCTCAAAAAACTTTGAAAATGTAATCTCTAGTAAAATCCGGGGAGAATATCGAGAAGCCCCAGTCGTTCACTGACCCTTTATTTACCCGAAAACTGTATCAATCTAAGTAAAGGGTATACAAAAAAATGCTTGAATATCAAATATTCACAACCCGTGTGATAATCTAAATAAGGCAATCGTCGAAAGGCAAATGGACTGGAAGAACGAAAAAGGAACTTCATTCCTTAGTCATACACGACAAGTGATGAAAGACGTAAAATAGAAGAAATGTATAAACACGACAAGGTGACCGGATGGGTATATTGAATGAAGAACAACATCAAACCAACCTCAGGGTTGCTAACCTCTGATGATGGTAAGAAAATATTACTTGACTACAAATAATTCTGCCAAAGATTTTTCTACGAATTAGTGAGATACAGTGTGAGGATCGCGTTTTGGTAACTTGTCTCCTTTAGTTGCTGGGTGTGAGGGATGTTTGGCAACGCTGCCCGCGACTTAATACCTGTGAGCAGCAGCGAGCGAAAGGCTTTTTCCCGTGCCGTGTCAGCTCTCAGAGGATGCGTTTCGAGAATGGGGAGAGAGGGTGGGGAGGAGAAAGAGCCCATACATAGGTCGCCATTCCGGATGGGCTCTATCCGTGCTTGTGATTGATATAGCTGTCACTGACGTACTCAATACCCACTTACCACCTTCAATGTGCAAAAGAGCGTTCACAGCCGCATCGAGGAAAAACAATGAGAACAAATCCAAAACGCAAAGAAAATGGAACTATGCCGCAGACATATTATATACATGCCATATCCTCACATAATGTGTAAATTTAACCATTTTTCACAGCAAAAAAAAAATAATGTCTCGATCATACTCTGCAGTCATTTTATGGGCATATCAGGATCGAAATATTAAATATATCACGGAAGATGCATACTTTTTTGTTTAATACAGCAGTTATAGCCAGCAATTAGTACCCGAAACCGTCCTTTAGAGCTAGAAAATGTTGTGAGAGAGGTAAAAGAATTAGTCACATAAATATCTTATGTTTGTATTCCTAAGGAAAGATAAAAGTATCAAGGAAAATGCGCAAAACTATTTGAAATGGTAATCTCTAGTTAAGTCTGGAGAAAATGCCGTGAAGGCCCAGCCGTTTACTGAAAAATCGGAAAGGTAATTCTGCATTCTATGTTAGGATGTTCTCCATTTATTTACCCAGCAATAATACCTCTTCAAATTCGATCAAATACCTTAATCACATGATTTACATCACTTTTCAACATCTTGACATATTGAGTCACTGCGGACCAGATGTAAAAAAATAAATTCGACCGCCCTGTACTTCCTTTAGCGGCAACTCTCCCAGCATCCCTAGAAACTTCATTTACTCTCGGAACAAATATAGCGTGCCTAGATTTCAGTTTAGCTGACCTTCGTGAGAGCTCAAACGTAAGCTCGTAAAATATTGATGTATTGTAAACCTTTTGGGCAAGGCCCTGGCTATTGTTCCTGTTTGATTCCGCCGGATGAAGCTGGGAAAGGGTTATTTGAGGAGAGGGTGAGCACTGAAGATATCTGAGGGGGAGGCGGTGGGAGGGAGGGTTTTGAGGAAAGGAAGGAACGCAGCAATTGAGACGAAGTTTGAAAAAGACGCCCTCACGCTTCTGGGAAATCGAAAGGGCGATGAGGGAAAATTGCCTAGTCACACACACATACATTCACACACACCAAAATCCTCTCTCGGCCGTAGGTAGAGTCGATTTGTGAGACCCGAAATTTTTTGACGGCGTGAGATTTTTTTGTATTTTTTTACGGAGCCGCTTCACGTCCGTTCAACGCATTATAGGTTTTTCGGTTGAGAAAAAAAATGGTCGAAGAGAAGACCATGGAAGGTGAACTCAGGGATGACCGTGAACGTCATTTTGATTTGGACCTGGGCTCCACTGAGAACTCGCCAGAAAGACCACTGGTCCTAAATAACCCACTTCGAATTTCATCGGATCCTGCTCATCATTTAAAAGGGCTGCCTGAAAAGGCATATGCCACAGCAAGAATTGTAAGATGACTCGAAGTAAAAGTGCCTATTTGGAAGAGTATCACTGAAGCCGAAATGAGAAGTGAACGGCCCGTTTTTATTCAAATGAAACCACCTATTAGAAATAAATATTAGGATACAGTGTTTACGATATTATTAAGTTACAGTATTGGCTGTTTAAGATTGTAATAATTGCCAGTCCGCAGCGTAGGGGGGGGGGGGGGTTTGGGGGATAAAACCCCCCCAGAGCTCAGATAAATTTTTAAGTTTAATCCATTTTACTTAATTGGATTGATATTACAAATAGCATGGTGAAATAATCAATAATATATCCCTCAGAAAGCCGTAAAACTCACCATTTTGAACCGTGTATCTTAAAATTTCGCAATTTATTTATCTCGCACCTACCGCTTATCCTGGTGTGTATTCCATACCCCCACACACCTCGGTAATAGTTGCACTTAGACCCCCCCCGGCCTTAATTCCTAGCTGCGCCCCTGATAATTGCAACCGTTGAAAGTTCTAACCCAAGGCCGTACAAATATTGCTCGAATTCTAAAAGTATTAATTCAGCATCATTCTCGGTGCGATCATCATACGAACAAGTTTCCGCAGGCAATGGGATTGATTTTGACACGAAAATCGATCAAAATCAAGGGTAACATATTCAATCAAGGATTAAGTCTTCAGATGCTGTAACGTCCTTAATGTTATGGTTAATGAATTGGTTCTAGATTATGCCATCCGACAGAGAAGCTAAATAAATTCAATATGAATGTGTCTGATCTTTCTTAAGTTCTCAGCGTAAACGAGAAAATTGAAAATTCTAAATTTTTAATTTTCAAATTCTTTCAAAATGTACGTATGAATAATAAAAAATCACGCAATTCCGTGTGTACTGTAGTGCAAAACAGTTGGAATGAAAATGCCTCTAGCTTTAAAGACATGAATGTCGTCTGAGCACAAACATGAACTGCCATATACGTCATGTTAAATGTTACGGAAGCGTTAAGATGAATACACGAATAGCATGAAAATCCTAATAAAAATATAAAAATTAATCAAATTTCTATCGAAACAGTGAAAATGTATGCCCATCATCATCTAATGTAATAATATTGGTCATTGATGAAGATTCATAGGATACGAAAGCTAGAAACGACGGATTAATACTAGCTTAGTGACCTCTGCCGTCAACAGTAGATGATATAAACAAAAAATACCAGAATATTTCCGCCGTAAGTGCAAAAGAAGGTCGATTTAAGAAGAAAAAATAAGCTTATTTTAAAAAATAATTGAGAGTTAACACAAAACGAGTCGCCATGGTATAAATGAACCCCATATAATACTTTAGTTCCCCTCATCTGCTATAAAAGTGCAAGTTCAAATTGTTCTCAATAAGAAGATAGGTTATTCCGAAAATGGTCCATCAATCGCATTCATATTTCATCTAAGTTCCCGAAGGCGTGCAAAACAATTTTGTCCCTAGAGTCCCCCACGACAGTCTCGACTTGTAATTTGTCTTTGAATAGCAGAAGGTTACTACCTCAAAATTATAGTATTTGTAATTAAGTAGCGATTAGGCGAGAAGAATCAGAACGCCTCAAATCATCAATGCACTGGGTCCAAAAGAGAATGACATGCTTTTTGGAAATATCATTCAGAATATATAGGTAATCCATTATTTTAACCGAGTTTGGACGAAGAAATCCTGGATTAAACGCAGCATATCTCTTTAACACTTCTTTGGTTGAACTACGGCACCGCACAATAGCGAAATCGGGAAGAAGCAATGAAAGGAGAACTTGCTGTGGCGTGGGAGAAATTCAACTACCGTGTGGACACATGCAACGAAGTTAAAGGAGGTTACACGAAAACGGTTGCTAATTTTGAAAAAACTCGATAGAATTAATCCTAGGAGCAAAATTTATCGCACTTTTTTATGATTATTAATCGCATTATAATGGTAAGGTAGTTTTACGAGGAGCATTAGTACGAATCAATCGAGATTTTTAACATTATAACGACTGAATTATAGTCTTCCTTCGTGCTGCACACTTTTTACTGCCCACTATTTGTTTATCTGGATCCGAAGTATTATTCAATCCGCAAAAACACGAAATGAAGATGAATTTAACGCAAAGTCTCCCTCCATGAGCGGAATGAGCGCTGGAGACGACGGGAGAGCAAAGGTAATGATCGACATCGCCTGTTTTGCCCCCTCTATTTCCTCCACCTTTCCCCTCCCTCCCATACTCTTGCTCCAGAAATTAATCCCCAACTCCCTCCCTCTCCCCATCGCCTGGAAAGAGAGAAGACGCACACGAGGAATCCGAAATTTCTAGAAATAATTTCGTCGGGATGACTTGAGCCGACGGAGGTGTTCGCCGCCGGAGGTTCCAAAATACACCTCCGGACGAAAGGGTGGAGCCGTCTCTTCGCCCCACACTCCTCCAGCTCCCTCGGCCGAGAGAGAGCGACGCCCACGTCCCAGCGGCCCTCTCGATATATACGACCCTCATCTGCGTCCGTAATGAAGACGTCTCTAATGAAGGCCCCGTGCGGAGAGGTCGTACATACGTCGAGCCCGGCGGCTTCCGGCCGACAACTCGGCCTCCAAAGCGAATTTCCCTCTTGGGTAGAGGTGGGCTCCACCGCACTGCCGACACCTAAAACAAGTCCACTCCGCCGCGGCGCCACGCCGACACAGATGATAATAAAAACATGGGTCCCCCAGAATATAGTCGATAATAGAAAAAATTCTAAATATTTTAACTTAAGTTTTGCACATTTTAATCCTTTGAATTCAATTACTAATCGTCAATCCACATTAATTGCCACGAGGAAAAATTTCCTTGGACCGAGAATCGAACCACGGGCCTTTTACTATCCATGCCACTGCGCATACACAAGGCTTCCTGGCTATTTAATTTCCGTGGTAATTTTACGTGGAAATTCAAAGTTCTGTGGTTCTATTTCCGGTCCTGGGGATTTGTCATTAAATTCATTCAACTCAAATTTTCATTCAATTTAAAAGTTCAAATTATCTCACTGCTCCTGTACATAGCTTACCCCAAACGAGCACTGTAGACGATTATAGTATACATTAGCGCAGCAATATTGCGACCCAAATGGAGGACCTTACTCGGCGCCGAGTATATGATGAATTTACTTTCGACGCTCGCTGAGAGGTATGCAGAACTCTACTATTCGCGAATGAAATACAAGGCTGCCTAAAATTTACTGAATAGTCTCACTAGTACACCGTCTCAACGAAACTCAAAAACGATCAGATCATATGTAAGGAATATTTTATAAGAGCTCTGAAAAAGCTAGGATTCGTCAAGCGCGTTGTGGGAAAGTTTTCTGATGAAAGAGTAAAAGAGAGGTGCTATTCTGGCCGGGCTAATCAGGCTAAACCTAAAATACGCAGCGCGAATATAGGATTCAGCACAGAGAGACTTCATCCGTGAACTGAAAAATATAAAGGAAAACTGCGCATTTCTTCCAAAACTGCTAGGAGCGTATAGAAAGCGGCATACGGATTTTAAACGAATTCGGTGGGGGCTCTGAGGCTAAGAGCTACATGGCTTGAGCAATTAAGAAAATATATCTTTTAGAGCGTCGCGTAGAAAATCATCTTGGAAGCTCCCTATATTTATAGCTTAGGCAGAGTAGAAAAATTAAGAGAGATATTTTGCCGAACGTACGGGTAACGGAATTTATTTTCCCTCCCAAAAATAAAGATATTTAATAGATGCTAGGCGGAACTTAGTACACGTATTTCCTTTTCTTTTTTTATTTTAACGACTGATAATTTAACTTCCCCCGCCACACGCCTAACGAGGTGACTTGCGGGGTACATACGTAGATATATGTATACGTACGTATGTATATATGTACGATAGAAGGTAGATGATACCTCAGCATCTCATCGTTCATTTTCTGCTACAAGTTAGGACGGTGTCGAGCCTGCTTGTTTTTTTTTCAAGTCATTTTGTCTTCCAAGCCTTTAAAGATGTGTCGACTGAAAAGTTTGCCGAACAGCGATTGGTGCGTAAAAAGAAACGGCCGCAGTGAGTTCCTAATGAGTCCCCTTCCGGGAGCTCGGCCGCTGCGAAAACTTTCCTCGCCGTGACGAGGGGATGTTCCGCGGAGCGGTAAATGTGATCGAGAAATCAGAGGTGGCAGCAAATCACCCGAAAGACCTCCCATGAGGTAATCGCGAACGGCAATGAAACGGCACCACCACCACGAGAGGTAAGGAGCCCAAATGGGAGAGGCGCGCCGTAAAACTTCGTCTCTGCGTTTACGACCGACACTTCTCAATTGCTGCCCTCGCCCGCCAAAGGTCCTCCTCCTAAGCGGTGCGCGAGGAAGAGATTCCACCCTGAAGGGATGCGCACGGAAAGGCAGCCTACGAGCATAGTGAGGACAATCATCGAGGTATTAGGCCGCAAGCTCAAGACTCCCACAATTGGCCAAGTAAGCCAACAACCAAGGCCGTAGCCAGGAGGGGGATCAAGAGGGATTGATCCCCCCCCGAAATGAAAAAAATATATAGATACTTTACGCTCGCTTGGTGCTCACATGACGATATTATATAGCGGCGCATGGACATCTAGTAGTCCAATGTGACTTAAGTCAATAATTATCTAAGCGAATTTGTAGGTGCAGTGTGTGTAGTTGTAGTGCAGTGAGTGAAATAATAGTGCTGTGAATTAGTAGAGAGGTGAGTGACTTATGAGCCTTCTGAGCGACCGCAGAATTGACATCGACACCGAGGACTTAATTCATTTGTTCGCTGCAAAGAAAGTTAGAAGGCTAAATTCAATTTTATTATAATATTTTTTATATTTTCCTTTAAGGATTTGTAATAAATATGTATATTTAACCGTATATGCTTTTTTATTTATCTTATAAAAATAATTTTATGTTTGTCTTCTATTCCATAACCCCCCTCCGAAAATATTTTCTGGCTACGGCCTTGCCAACAACTACCTTTAACGATAACGATTGGTACGCTAAATGAATATAACTGATAACTTACGGATGGTATGTTGCTGATACTCCTCAAAATGAAAAAGAAACATAGTTAGAAACAGCGTTTTAAATTGCGCTCTAATTCTAATCGTACGAGAGTAGTTTTATCAAAGATCTGAGAAGGCTTAAATAATAATTAAAATAATCTGACACTAGACGTTTGTGTTCTGAAGCAATGAAAATATACTGAAGTTTTATCGTTTCAATCGATTATTTCATAAATTAATTTCTCCGAGCAGTAACAATAATTGAATGTGTTTCAGTCTTAAAAATATGAAATAATTAAGAATATAAATAAAATAATCCCATAAAAAATTATACACTAAAATAAGGTGTTTACAGAAATAGTTATATCTTCAATTGCAAAGCGTACAATAGACAGCCGTGCGCTGATGATGCTGTAAAATGCGCAGTTTTTGGGATCACGATTGAGAAGCTTTCCAAAGACTACATGATCTTCTCTGCATCATCTGCCTCTTGCGGCCTCATCCCGCGCTCTTAAGTCCGGAGCTATGTACGAGGTTAAGCCTTATTGATCCTCACACATCTCAGTAATGTGTAGTGCCAAGATTGGAAACAGCGATTTCTGTCTTCTCTGCGCGAGCTACCACGATTAAAATCCCCAAAACCACATGTCTTTTCCCCACTCTATCACCTGTCCGTGGCAGTCAAGACCTCTGATAGAGTATTTTCATCTATACTGTTTTTTTTTCATTGCAGCGTCGACTTTTTGAAGGCATAAATTAATGTTTCCAATAAGTCTAGGATAGGCAATGCGACTCGTGACCACCTTTTATGTAAATTTTTCATCGCCATAAATTCTGGTCCAAAATCAGAAAATTGAATTGAAAGTATTAAGTTTAGAACTGGGATTAGAGCATAGTTATCACAAAATACTTCGGAACTGTTTTCAAGGCTTACATGTTCTGGAAAACTTCTTCCAGTTTCCATAAACTTATCAAAAAAATTATTCTAAGGCATTTGGTTTCAATGTTGGCATCCACTTTGGGTCATTGCCACGGATTAATATATCCTTAAGCCAAGTTAAGCGCTCAGTATGTACGAACCCACTTATTTTGAGATCTGAAATTGAAAATTGCACCTAATTTAAGCGTCGTATAAATAGCTTACGTAGACCACTGCGCACTCCGAGGGCCACGTCACCTCGAGCGTGACGTCGACTGGATTCTATCAACTCACTATGACTGCTTACACATTGAGTGTCTGTGGAGGGAGGTTAATGCTTAATTCAGTATATCAATTTTTCATCTAATAAAAAAGTCGAATACAAATATAAGGCAGATACTTGCTTCCCACATTGCGATGTCTTTTCGAAAATTCAGTCCGCTGACACGAAAAAGCTACGGTGTCCTAATGTAGAGGAAACTGGCATTGTTTACACTTACTACACTCTTTCAATCATGGAAGATACTTAATTATTTTATGTCTGTTCTTCGTCTCCGAGTGGGCGCGATTTACAAATATTTTAGATCGCTCATGTTTTCACTGAAATATTTTATGATTAATTTATTTCTTCCTCGTCATGCATTAATTCTGTCACTATTATGTATAAACTATATTTTGCTTTTTTTATCATCAATGTCATTAAGCCCATACTTAATGTTGTTTCTTTTTATTTTCAGGTGAGTGCGATCTTAGATCCGTCATGGTTGTTTGAAAGTTTCCTCTGCGAGAGATGCTAATAACTGTGAGTAAACGCATGCATACGCTATTACAGAGAAGCATATTAAGATTACGATTTATAAAAAAAACTAGTGAGAGGTACTCCGTTGAAATTGAAACATATGATAAAACCTAAGATATGGATGAACAATTATCAAAGCAGTGGTTCCCTATTTGAATAAAAACAGAAATAGTCCTCACCATATGTTATCCCTACTAATCAATCGTCTTGTGTTCCTCCTATCTCACATAACCAGTATCTTTCATGTAACATGTACAGTCACTTCCAAAAGTTATAGGACAAGGTTTGTGGCACCACTTCTGCTTCTCAAGAAATTTTAGTTTCCCTAACTCTTTTTGTTTTCCTTGGTTACTCACCGAAAATATTTCGTTGCGAGTGAAGATATATTTACTCAGAGGTAGATATCAATTGCAAATTTATCATTCTGTTTCGATTTATGTCAGAGTTAATGATTATTTCGCGTGCATCTACTGCGTATTTGCCCCGGTTGTCACTGTTGATTTCTAACTGCTACTAAAACTTCTACTGAAAGCAGTTGTGGTGGCCCAGTGGCATAAACGTGTGATAGAAACGGCGGTGATTGTGAGATACCCATGTGGAAAATATTCCTCATATTTTTTTCAGGTCGTCCAATCGATTATTTCTTTATACATTTCAAATCATTTTCACTTTTTTCTTTCTCAACGTGATGATTATGAAGGCTATTTACGCTATATAACTCAGCTGAGGCATCATATCATGACGCACAAAACGTTAAATTAACCAATATCGATGATCACAAAATATGAACACACCATCAAGGTGCAAATAAGTTTTCAAATCTAACGGCACAACCGAGAATACTGATGGGAGTGCGAATTAAATGAAATATACCAAAAAATTAAGAACGATATTAATCGAAAAAGAAAAATAAGTTTCTAGTAGTAACGCGAAAAATTTGACTCCTTGCTAAATGTTTTGCTCATGAAAATCGATGAATTCTATATTCGGCTTTGAACCGTTTTACAACGCAAACGCCGGTTTTTTTAAACACCGGCTGACCCTCTTATCCCTGAATCACTTGCCTTTTAAATGTATCTATTCTTAAAAAGGATCTTCTTGTCCTATTATTAACTTTTACGTGGCTCACTACAGTCAAAAAATAGAATATGATATTGTTGCAGAGAATTCAAAATAATTTGTAATCTATAAAGAAATACAAAACAAGTGACCGAATAAAAAAAATTGTGATCTAAGTTTCCGCGTCGGGGACACTAATAAGTAACAACTACCATCACAATGAAACGTTTACCCCACTAGACCACCACAACTTCTTGCAGCGGAAGTTTCATAGTACGTACAATGGAAACCAACAGTGACAACCAGGGAAAGTACGCAGTAAATGCACGCGAAATAATCACTAATTCTCTAATTATAACTAACGAAATGATGTATTTGCAAGTAATGTCTTCCTCTGACTAAAATTCCTCGAGAAGCAGAAGTAGCGCCACAAACTTTGTCCTAAAACTTTTGAAAGTGACTGTACATTTTTTGGATCTATTAAATCATATTTGAATGCATTTTCGTACTGAAATGAAACAGAGCAGAAATTTCCACCCAGAGAAATGAATTATGGAGGCAATCATCGAAAAAATCCCATAAAATAAACCTATCGGAGAAAAAAGCTGATAAAAATGAATCTGAGGCTGATCGACACATAGATAATATTTTCCACCGTAGGAACTGTATGCATGCAACCTACAATTTTCCTATCAGTGGTCAAACGCCTCGTCTTCTCGACCTTCCGTCCATAATGGTATTACAACTTCTATGCATAAAAAACCCACTTGTTTTCAATTAAATCAGAAGTGATTCTCTTAACTCAATTATTCATTCTATCCCTAATTTCTATTTATTCTCACCAGCAAAACGCTACACTTACACGCATGCGTGAGGCCACCATGCTGAGTGTGTTTCAAGTAGCACATGAAAGCGAAAAATCTATTGGAATATCCTTTCATAGTCATTCATCAAAAGAAAAAATAAAGCATACCTAAAATTCCATTCGGAAAAGTTAATTTTGCAATTTAACAGCCGAATAATCGAAATTAAAAGGGAAAGAAAAAAAATCCTTAAGTACACCGCGGAAAAAGGTGAATCTTTCAATTTTTCACCAAAACAAAGAAAGTTAAATGAAAACAATTGCAATTCATACATGACCATGGCATATAATTTGATATCATTGATAATCTCTCGAGGAAAATCATTTAAGTCATATATATAATACTGAAGCCATATATATTTCTCTAGTAAGGCTTTACAAGGTTCACTATGGCCTAAAGATTAATTTTACACTTACGACACCTTCCGGAAGCATGGATAAAGAATTAAAACCCATAAGCATTTATTTTCAAGAACGTTTTTGTTTGATTAATCACAATTTCAGCAAAACAGAAAAGAATACTATTTTTAAAACGCCTTCAACTTCCGCATTCGGCACATACTTTACTTCCCAATCTCCTTTTCGACTATATAATTGATTTGAGATACTTTGATCTCTTTTTTAAATACAGAAGTTTTAACACCCTAAAATAATCGTACTACAGGCAACATACTTCCATGGGAATCCAAGGTGACAAAAGTGTATCTGTTGTCAAAATGTTCAAAATCCTTTGTCACCTGACATTTGTCAGCTCATCTGACGCTAACCTCAAAGAAGAGTTATTTTCGAATAGGCTTCCTTCACATGAGGAACCTAATGATTCTACCAATTGCTTTCAAAGGAGATAACCAACAAGAGTCAATCCCTTTAACTACAATACTAAGCTACTTTCTATTCTAACGTAACTCTTGATCGTTATTCTCAAACAGTTCTTTGCAAGTGACATTACAAGTTCTACGGCTAAGTTAGTTACGAGGAGCATTTCACGAATCACGCCAGCGGACTTCCTCCATTATAAGTAATATAGATAGTAAAATGAATAAGGTATCGCAACTACCGAGTTTTTTAGGTTCAAGGAAGATGGTTAGCGGTATAGACAACATCGCAGATTACAAATAAAATTAGAGAGATGCGGTGAAAGGAAAGGAACGCTCTGTTTCTAAGAGTGGCATCTCTGTTTTCCATTATCTTGTTTTCACAAAGGCTCGGAATCCACGATTTCTCTTTCGCAGTCTTAGAGGGTCGACCCAAGGCTACAGAATGGCTCCGAAAGGTCACTGTTTTGCCCGCTTTCATGTTTGCCAGAGCCTAACGTTTTTTCCTGACCCTTCAGCCTGCTCAAGATGGAATCGAAACAAGAGTGAAGTTCTGAATTCCGTCGGCGAAAGCTTTTCGAAAAGAAAGAATTAAAAGACAGCATTTGCAAATTATTTTCACGGAGCTAATCAATTTCGTACGAGTAATCAGAGAAGCGGATCGTCCATCACTGAATCTAGATGTTGCACTGTCGTCCGGCATTTGCAGTTTAAGCAAGAAATTCTACCATTTCGTACGATCCTGATTCTGACTTTTGTGTTACTATTCGAATACCATCGATTATGTAAACAATACATCTTACTACCAGGTCAATATGCAGCTACAAATAAATAAGCACTCTATGAAGGAGTCGATTTTTAAAATCATTAATAAATTTATCCCGGGAAATAACAGTAAAACAATTACAGACTAAAGCACTCATAACATGGATTTTTAAACCAGCAAAAGCGAAGTTCATCTATCAAATAATAGGTCATGCTTAGAAAATACGACTTACATCTCGAACTGTGCCGATTCAAAATTGATTCTTCTCACGAATGTACGACGAAAGAATACACAATTGCTTGGAGCACCTTTTGTGGTCACAAGTATTAAATAATCGAATTTTTCCCTTTAATATTACTCCATTATTATTCTTATATTAGGCCCAGAATCAAAGAATAGAGGAAACTCTTATAGTGGAACCGTCACTTGTTCCGATCCAATTGGCCAATGACCATTCGCTCTGACAACACTTGGGATTTAGGTACATTGTAATTTATTCACAAATTGATCCAAACTTGTTTTCTTGATGGATGTCTCAGCAATTAGTAACTGAACACGATTTTACCATCTAAATCTAAATAGGTACCACCCCGCCTACCTCCTCGATAAGCGTATGGCGGGAGGTCTTAGGACACCAGTTGTTGGACTACACGAGAAAACTAAAACTTTAGCTGCGATCTGTGAGATGTTTGGCTGCCTGATTTCGATCTAGTATTCTTTGAAGTCCTTAATTGTTCTGGGAAAAACGCAGTGCAGCAGGCTCCGAGGAGGTGCGGGCAAGGTTCAATCCCGATACGGCTGAGGAGGAGTGGGGGACTTATCTGCATATCCACGCGCATTACGCCCGCGTATTTATCGCGCTCGAAGCCAAATAAAGGACCATCATCGAACGAACGCAGTTGTCTCGGATGGAGCACATCGAAGTATCCGCGTGCTATCCCCATTGGCTCCCGATGCAAGTGACGCAACGCGCGTGCGGTCGCGTGGGCGCCGGCCTGCACGGCTGAAGCGCAGCCCAGCTTCGGACACGCAGCGGGGCGTGGGTCCGCACGGCAGCGAACTGAAACAAAGGGAATGGCCCGCTCCTTATTTCATCACCGCGATCGTGCCGCGGTTATTTCCGGAAGCGAAAGGTAAACATTCCGAGCGGAATGCAATCGTTGCGGTGGCTGGACGAACGTCTTAAATTCGCTCTGTCGGACCCATGTATGTTTTTCGAACGAGGAGAGGTGAGAGGCGGCTGCGTCCATAGGGACTATGCCAGGTGGCAATTTTTATTTTTGGAAAAACAGGCGAAACGGGAGAACATAACATCCTCTCCCGACCCAGGCCTAGTAAACATCTCATGCCGACTGCTAAGTTTTTCGCGGTCGTGTGTTACGTGGCTACTCACGCGTACACCGTGATATTAACCGAACGAGAAAACCGGTTAACACAGTATGTTATCCTCTCATTCGCTAATTCGCGCAATAAACTAATTAATTCTCGCCAATAAAACGTTCATCAAACTAAAAATTCCATGCATGATTATGAACCAAATGGTATTAAAAAATGCTTCCTCAAATGTCATTGAGATTTTAATTTTTATAATGACGGTTCTGAAAAGCCATGCAAATATTTTCATAACGTACGTTAAATAGTATATTTTCCCTCGGCTTGCGATCCATCCGACGAAATGAACAGAATGGTATGTAATCGGATATTATAAATATGCATTTAAAATATTTATACCAATACTATGAAAAATCAAGTTTTGGCTCAGTTTGCCTAACGATTTTAGCTTTACTCGCACTCATTCATCGCCAGGTTTCCACATTAAAAATTATATTCGATGAGTACGAAATGGCAAAGTATTGGAACAGAAAACACTGCACCAGAGGAAAGTACAGGGCCCCATTTAAAGCTGTTTTGCAAGGCACAGTTTGATTGTTTACTAGAGGTGGTAGGTGGTCATTGAACCACTCGAGATAACCCCAAGAGAGAAAAAATCACAATTGAAGATAAGATTCCTGCGTTCTGAATCTTAAAGCTCTTTAATCAAGGTAGTTCGGACTTAGATTGACTTTTCCTCGATCAGTGGTAAAGATACATCCGCCAAGTCATTTATGGCACTGCTTTAAGATGCATGGGCGCACAAATTAATTATTATCAGTACGATCATCATCGGCTTTATTTAAATATTAATTCCATCACATGCTAAACCATGTATAACACCACCAACGATAGACAACCCATTGCATATCCAGTTTGACTTTCTATCAAAAAATCTACGGAAAAATTATAAACATCCAACTTACGAACAGACTGCCTTCACCGAATTTGGCGTCGAGCGTGCGACCATTAGCGGTAAAAAATAAAATACGGCAGACTCAAATTTTTAGAACATCCATTACCTCACACACATCTCCTAGATCAACCTTGGTCTTGTCTCTTAAGAATTTCACTCGGTAATCTTGATGTTTCCTGCTCAGCCTATCGTTAATTCCCACTTCCCTTTCACAGCGCGCTTAAAAGTGCTGGTAATCTTCATCCCTCACGGCCCCCTATTAGCGTACTTCCCTCTGAGGGAACCCATTGGGACCCATAGTCTGGATTATATAGGCGCCGATGAGGATTAGTATCGATTTGCATCTACTCAACGCCGTTTTTTTCGCAGCGGACGACGTACACTTTCGCGGCGAGTGGCGCTAATGTGTTTCCGGCCCCCTTGATTCTGAGGCTTCCGTTTCAACAGGATGACGAAAGGGAGTCAAGAGAGGGTGTGCGGAGAGTAGCAAAAGGAACTCGTCCACACAACCGCCAAAGCAGTAATAAGAGGAGGAGACAGTGAGTCTCCCTCAAAGCGGACAAACCTCCCCCCCCCCCCCGCGAGTGGCGTTTATTAAACATTATTGGGCGGAGCTGCTAATAGAGTAGTTTCCTTCATCAAAGAAAACGAAAGGCATTGATTGCGATTCGTTACCCACCATTAGTGAATTCATAATATACAAATTATTTGGTTTTATAAATCCCAGTTTAGACGAATGGCAACGGTCAATTTTTACCTCATTTTAAAAAGGCCAGATTGGCGCCAATGCGATTCCGCTCCTCGTGACGTCACAGGGACCTAGTTTCTATACATCGTCTGAGATTACTAATGCATGTATGAGGCACAGAGCTCAGGGAAACATCTCTTAATAATCACACATAAAAAATACTTAAGTTCGGAAAGTTTCCTTCGTTTGATAGGGGAATAATAATCCTTATTTAAGCCAAGCGCTACCAGCTAGCAGGGTACTCAGCTACCTGCTAGCAGCCTTCGTCGTATCAGCGCTCAAGCCTCGCCCCAAGGTCACCTCATAAGGCGGCAGGGGGAACCAGATATAAGTCACACGGACTTTTTCCCATCATTCCTACTTAGCCGTCGCGTTTTCGCGCGCTTGAAATTTTTCACTTTTCGTTTTATCGCGAAAAATAGATATCGTCATTTAAAAATCTAAAAGTGTGAAACTAGTACTGCAGGAGTAATAATCTTTCGATTTAGGCAATAAAAAAATAATAGGAAACCACCCTATTGGGCGGAGCTGCTAATTGCCTGAACTAAATTTTAGAAGTTGTGAGTCTGGAAAAGAATGGGGAATATGAAGGGGAGGGAGAGGAGGAGGAAAGAAGAAGAACAGGACTTGGTGGGTGAGGAGAGGCAGCTTCTAGATGAGATACGGAGAAGACAGAGGAAGTGGGTGGAGCGAGTACGTAGCTGGGAGGGAATGTTGAAGACAGTGTTAGAGGGTAGAATGTTGAGTTGACGAGGGAGAGGAAGGAAGAGAATATGAATTTTAGACAGAATGAAAGAGAGTAGACACTATCGTGAATATGAATGGAGGGAACACTAACAGAATACTTCTTAAATACTCTATGAAAGTCTACCTTAATCGGTAGAATAAATTAATAATAATATTCCCCAAAGCTAATTGAAATAGGAATTAAATTAACTCTTCCAAACCGGTTTTCCGTTGTCTAGGCAACCATCATCGAGGAGGAGAATGTGTCTTAACCTATTCGAAGACGGGGTAAGACACATTCTCCTCCCCGATAATGGTTGCCAAGCCAAACGAAAAACCGATTTCGGAGACTTAAATAGCTATTATAATTGGATTTAGGACATACACTCTTAAAATTCAGTGGCATATATAAGTAATCATTTCGCGGACGACCTAGGCCCAAGCCCCCACCCTTTATATTCATCCCAAAGCACACAGATCATTAGAAAATCTAAACATTGGTTTTCGCCCGATGCAGATCGTAACCTCAGGTCAAGAAGCATTCCCGGCTTGTCAGAGCACTTCAGGATTGTTCGTCAAATTCAGTAAGGCTATTTCGGCCCTCTCGCTATCTCTCGCACGAATTCCGTCTTCCAGTGCCAAGCAACGGCTTAAAATGATGGATATTCGTAGAAAGGCCAAGATCAAAGTAATACTATGAGAACTCGTTTTAAGTTATGAGGCCACAATATATTTCAATTAAAATAAGTAAGAGTAATCAGCATGCAGTGTTCATCCCCTCGCACATGATTCATCAATCTCATTTAGATTGCAGCGCTTAATTTTGTTTTTCCCCATTTACCTCCCATCAAACAGATACGCCCCTGTCACCTGCATTAATTTTTTTGCGATAACTCTAATTAAATATACCGTCAATGGAAATCCCCTGGGTAGCTATTGAGATACATTTCAGGTAACTCCTTACTTATGTGTGACGACAGTGTTGTCATCATCATCAGTCAACGATCCTAAGATTGGTTTGACGCAGCTCTCATTCCTCTCTCCTACCCGCTAGCCTTTTCATAGCGACGTATTTCTTCTCTTTCACATCCTTGTTATGTGTCCTATGTAACTCATTCGGGGCCGTTCCTTGCCCTTCTTCCTTCCACTTGTTCTTCAACGATTATCTTCATCATGCCACCATGCCTCAAAATGTGGCCAACTAAGTTGTCCCGTCTTCTGCTTAAGGTTTTTAGGAGGCTTCTCTTTTCTCCAACTCTTCTTACCATTTCCTCGTTTCTCATAGGGTCAATACATTTTATCTTCATCATTCTTCGGTAGCACCATATTTCGAATGCTTTCACTATTGACTTCTCTGCTGCTGTCAACGTCCAACCCTAGCTTCCGTAGAGAAACATTCTCCACAGTGTTATCACTAAGGTTTTTTTATTTTTCCGATCTCGAAATAGTCCTATTTCTGGCGGTTACCTCTTCTTCCATGGTAAGTGAGGGGCAGCATAACAACAGGTTACGTACTGTATAATATGCTTCTAGAGCGTGTTTACCGCCGGCTTGGAAGGGAGAGGTGCTTCACCCCTTCCCACCATTCCCCCGTCACAACTGCTGCTTGCCTCTCTCCGCAAGGTCATTGCCAACGGGCAGCGGCGGCGCGACTCCTCGGAGAGACGTTTCCCACCTTGGGGCGATCCGTCAAGACGCAGCCGGATCAATTCTCAGAGCAAATATATCAAGAGCGCTCGTCGAGGCCAAGCGGGGACCGAAATCCGAGACCAAAATAAAAACCGCTAGATATGTATACGATGCCCATCTCCACGCACCTATCGAATGCTATACATGTTAAGATCTCAGAACATTACAACCGTAAAAACAAGATTCCACTGACAAAAAGGATTGGTCAAGACATCCAACTCATTAAGTCTAAAAAAAGTTGATAAAAATGTTAAAAATTATTGATACGGTAGCTCAAACGATTTGACATACAATAAATTTGAATTTAATAGCTTATATTATATAAAGGCTTACAGTATCACTGCGTTGGTTTATGGAAAAATAAAAGTTGGCTATCTCATCATAGTACCTCAGCGTGCGTTATAGTAATATCTTGGAGCAAATACTTACCCTGAATGATACCGGAATAATATTTTCCAATACCACAAGAAGTGGGAGATTAACTGATCTTGTTCTCTGATACTACTCTTCATACCTTCTTCATCTCTTCTTATCTTACTATACGCGCAAAATACTTTCATTCTATCCATTTATCCTATTCTCTTAAATCTCTCACCATGCCTACAGTGTATCGATCCTCATTCAATAGCCAATAAAAACCACGTCCCAAAAATATAGCTCTATCAAGTACATAGCAAGCACCTATTGATGACTGCTGACCACAATTTAGCCGAATTAAACAAAAAAAACATCAATACCTTTTCTGACTGGTCAGTATAGGTAAACATATGACATAATCTTGACTTATAAAGAGAGAGAGCCAAAACTCGAAATCTATTGGCGTAAAAAATAGTGCGAAACACAATGCAATTGAAAAATTAAAAGGTGCAGACTGCACAGGGCGAAGATTCACCTAAATTTGACTGCTCATCATCGTCGTGAGCTTTATTTCTATGGCACTCATCAACCACATGAATTTTGCCCTAGAATAACCACCCGACCTCCTGCCTTCTTTAGCCATCGTCTTTGCAGGATGGCTGTGAGAGGGATCGTTGCCTCTGAACGGAGGATAGTCCTCTGGAAGGAGAGAGATAGCACGCATACGGCTTAGGACAATACATTCGTCCACGCATCATGGACACGTGGGAGGAAACACCGACGTTCTATCCTCGCCTTCCTCTGGATTTATTTCGCCTCCTACCACGTTTTTATAGCTTCCGCTCCGAAGCCATCACATGGTTCATACCAACCCCCCGATATTCCTGACTTGTCCCTTATTTCCTGCCCGATTTTTTTATTTGCCTGACTTAATATCAATAGAAAAGTGCACGTGCATAGAGATTTTGTAGAAAATTGCAGCAAAGTAGGTCCAGAGTAAGGTAAGTATTCAGCAGGAATCGCCCATCATCCGAACATCCCGAATTTTCAGGCACCGTTGTTCTACTTCTTTGATACTCCGATGTTTCCTTTCATTTTGCTCCACATAAACAGTTATACGATATTTTATAATAGGCAATACAATATGAAATTTTCAAATGAGTGCTATTTGTGCAAAAACTCAAACTCGATGTCTCGAGTATCATTTTCGTATTGAGGAGGTAGAAATTCATGGATAACACGTACATTTAAGGAGCAAGTTTCAGTGGTCTTGCAATTTTTTGCGTAATTCTACCACTAAACATAACAATGATAGTGAATTCGTCATTATTGAATCATAAAATAGCTTGATAAACGTTCCAAGGTCATTCTCAGCCTCGTCATCGTATGCGACTTAGAGGCTGCAAATAAATATTCAACAGCCGCGCTTCCGCCAGACACAATAGGAACACTCTTTTTCTCACGCCTGTAATGACTAGATCCACCTCCTTACACCGGACGGGTCTTCGTCACCCGAGGAGATACCAACATGTATCGGTCCGGGAACCGAGCTCGACGATGACAGAGCGACTGCTATAGCTGTATCAATCGGCGATGACCGGCGACGACGCGATCACGGATGCCGACGACCCACGCGGCCATACGCGCACGCCGCTTTGTCCATCTGCCACCGTGAGTCACGCATATGTCGCCAAGGACGCGGAGCGGCCGTATAGGCTACTCTAGAGGTTCACAGGAAAAATACTCAATCTCTCAATGAGACACCTGCCTCGCTTCCACTACGCGGTTGGCAGTTATCTGAAGATAATTATTTATTTTCTTCTTATCTTGACCTCGTTTAATGCATGTTATAATATTTCCTGGAGTTTAGGTCAGCGTATGTGAAAGAAAAAAATATATGAACAATATAAAATACAAAGATATTGTATTTTTTTATTTTTCTTTGTATTTTATATTGTTCATATATTTTTTCTTTCATAGCGCTGATGATCGTTTTAAATAAACAGAAACTTTGGCTATAACTTGTTTGCATTACATACGTTGACCTAAACTCCAGGAAATATTATAACATATATCTGAAGATAATGAAACAATTTAACCTGCGTTAACAGAGTAGTGGTTCACTGCACCGACGCCCAGTTAACTGAAAATAGGATCGTGATTATTCCAGAATATACGGAGTACCAGGAAATATACTCGGTGTTTAGTCTTAATTTTGCGCCTCTTAATTCTTGCAAACCAATTTTTTCATCGTGAGTAACCAATTGGCGCCGTAGAGACCACCGGTATGGACGCCGGCGCGCACAAAAATTGTCCCCGTGCGATGCCACCATCGATAGTTCACTATCGGCGCACACGTCTACACCAGACTCTATAATCGCGAAATGTGTTTATTAAAATGATAATGTGGCGAAGAAATTTAAAAAATCATAGGCCACTAGAAGAGGAGTAGCCGCAGTACATATATATACAAAACATAACAATATAAATGTTATGAACGCTTCAATTACGACCAGTGGCGGACCCAGACTCAAACACAGACGGATGCATCAGGGCTATAGCCCCCTGATGCATCCGACTTACACTGGGTAAAATGGTAATTTTGCGTAAATATTACTTTTAAAAACTTAATTAAAAACTTTGGAAAATTAGCACTGAGCTAACCTTTAAATGTTGTGACAAACCTCATATTTTTCTTAACATCCCGGACACCCACAACTGCAGGGAGGTTACCCCCCAGATAAACCCCCCTTGTCTATATCCTGGATCCACCAACGATTGCGGCTGGCTGGGTTATCGATAAAAATCTGTCAATGAGACTCGGTAAGAGCGCGAGGAGACCTCAATGAGTGAGTGGCCGTAAGAATTCATGGGGCGAGAGGGACAGAGCACGTCAAGGTCGCTGGAGGGATTTGGGAAGCGGAGTGGGTGACTTCAGAAGCAGGTGCAACCGAAATGAACACGTTGCCTCCGGTCCGACCAACTGGCCGTGCACGATAAGGTGAAGGGACTATCGCGGACTAATATAGACCATGGGTTAAAATGTTTCACTCGGAGCCGAATTCATGACGTCTGATTATAACCTCCTTAGATCCACCACTTAAACGCTAATACGTCGCGATTTTTCTTTTTAATATTTCAGGTTTGATTGAAAAGCAAACATTTTCTAAAACTATTGCAGCAATATTATCATACTACCACTAATATTGCTTTATGCAGTCGACCTTAATAATATTTCTACAGTTTCAAGCCGACTAGCGTGCGGATGACGAAATTAAAAAAGGATCGATGGTGACACAGTCTATCAGATCTTCCCGGCCATTAATTTTGGTCTTTCAACCGTTTTTTTTTGCTACGAATTCATCACGATTAATTTTTTTAGGAAAACGGTGTATGAAATCGCGACCATTAAATCCGACTTCACGTCGAATCAAATGATTACCTACGATGAATGGTAATGATGCAAGAGCAGATTATATTCTAATAAATGTAACCGTTTCAGTAACACATTAATATGTTAGGCGTGGCTGACGAAAATAATATCACATTTGAGTGTGACAGGGGGATAAAAATTAAAATGTTTCCGCCATAGGTATGGTCGCCCAAATGAAGTAAAGAGGAAAGCAACGAGTCATATAAGAGAGGGGAAATGCTTAAGAAAATTAGACTAAATTATGATTAAACATTACAATAATAATAATTTGATCTTCCCATTGACCCTAGTAAAAGGTGCGACAGCCTAGAGGTAATATTATTCTCCAATATCACGCGGGCTGATCATATTTCAGGAACATAATGAGAATACACCATGATACGAGCCCATAGTCGATTAGGCTGGGCTCTTACTCATCAGTTCAGAGATATACGGACACATTCAGACATGGACGAAACGACGAACGCCACGCATGCGCAGTCATTCCGATACGAGATGAATTTTCCGAGTCCAATTCCTCGCCGCTATCCGTTCCATTTCCTGTCCCGAATAAGCAATTCCCCGCTAATTTTAAAGGGTCCCATACGCTTTGATAGTATGTACACTAATATCACCGAGGGCAGGATGAAAAAAAAGACGCAAATGTTCGGTCGCGGAGGACGAAGAAACGGGAATGCCGTAATGAGCGGGAAATAGGGGGAGGATGAGCAAAAACATGGGCGGCGCAATCATGCTTGAATCCGATCCAATTTCCCGGACGACTCCTGGACAGACTGATGGCGGCCTCACTAACCTCTCCCGTGTGTCAACACCTGAGAGGCGCAGGAAGAGACTGACAGCGAGCGAACTCTCGACAGAAAAATTATTTTAATCGTCCCTTAAAGTGCTTAAATTATTAATATACCCTAGGTACAGTTCCTCATAAAAATCGATATCCTTCTTCACTGTTAAAATGGTTTTCACGTAAATTTTTAGCGATGGGCGTGAATGAGAAATACCATGGTCATATCCCAAAAATTTTTCGGGGGGTCACATGCATGTGGGAAGAACACACATTCACTTGAAGAAGGCATACCTAAAACTGTATGTAGTGAACGTTAAGGGAGGTTTTGAACACCTTGGCTTGCTGAGGCGTTGATAAATATGGTTCTTGACACTAATAAGGCACAAGACGGCTATTTTTCCATGGGCACAAGAAGTCAAGCTACGTCTTCAAGCGCCAGCAGTGAGAATAGCTGCCGCCTTTGTGGCAGCGAGGCCTCCATAATGGCGATGGCGAGGAAACAGAATGCGCGTGTACTCGCAACTGAAAAATTCACGTTTAACGTCTTCATCGCCTAATTTGTTTTTTTTTGTGGCCCCAGTATATTCTTCCTCAGAAATATTGGCGAAGGACTCATCGCTAGTTTGAAAATTGTTTCCCATGATTGCCACATATTTGTATTGAAAATGAATTGGAAGCACTGTTCCCTTCACTTGAAGCAAATATGGAGGCTATTTTTTAAACGCACACTGACCGAAAAATAAGGTTACGGGCTGTAAAAATCGGCACATTTGATTGCTTCAATCGCCTCCAGAGAATATAGAGTTATGGTGAAGGCTGGATTTTCACTTTCTCGGCCGTGGTAATATTTTAAGGGCTTAACAAAAATCAATACAGGACATGAATTACACTGTGTTTCTCTTAACTCAAGCGTTTTAAAGATTCTACGGAGATCCCACGGAAATGCAGAGGAAAAAATTAAATCGAACAGTTCATCAGAAAATAATGTCATGTTTTTATTTTTCCAATATCCCAAGAGAGTTTGTTTTATCTCATCCACCTACTCCTCGAAATTTTTCTAACATGCGCATGTATTTCTAATTGGAGGGAAAACTAACGGTTGAAAAAGCCAAGGTGTATGAGACGTAAAAAATAACGATCCAAAAATGCACTTACTAGGACTGATTTTCATGGGGACTTTTTTCAGCCATAATAATAGACTGCATCGCCAATTCCTGCGAGACAACGAATTTACAACACGACTATTGATATAAGCCTGAAACTGATGAAAGTTCTACTTCCAAATTTAAATATTTATCACATTCCGACAGCGTGATTAACTTCTAGCCGACACCTTTCTGTGAAAAAAAGACATAAATCGTGTTAGAAATAGATATTTTCCGCCATATTTATCCCAAATTTAACACACTGTATTAATCCCGCATCAAACACCGAATAACTTGACGTTTACTTCGTGGTAAAAAGAACGATGGAAAGCGAGGCCATATTATTTTGAGACCAGTTTCCTAAAATTATACCGAGAATGAAGAATCATGGTAGAACCTTCGACGCATCGACCAATCTTTTACTGCATGTGGCGCAGAAATATTTCATTATTACGTCAAGAGAAAAGAAGAAATACTCGAGTCCATTCAGTGCACGCAAGGCAACAAAAAAACCCTTTCCTGCCTTCAAATCCCCATTACGTGACACACCCTCTTCCCTCCTCGTCATATGACGCCAAAAGGGTCGTCCCCCCTCCCCCTTCCGCTCTTTAGACGTCTTTCTGTGAGGCTTCTCGCCGCCGCCGCCGCCGGGGGCCATCGGGGACACAGACTGCTCGCCGCCCCATGCTCACTCAGTCCCTTTCCATTCCCACCCTCCGGGTGATTGACTACGTCATATGAGAGATTCTACTCACGAAATCAGTATGGAAATGGTCCCTTCACGTGATAAGATACCTGTTCACATTAGAAAATGTGAAATTACATACATGCGGCCATCATTTTTAATATTTTCGGACCGAGACTGACGCGAGAACCAAATTTATTCCATGGCAATGAAAACCTGATAGCCTCTGTATCCAATTATACTTCCTATGTAATAACTTAATGATTATAATGAATTATTAACTCAAATTATGTCATATTCCTTTTATTTTTCATTATACCAATGTAATTTAGTTATGGTTATGCTTACTACGCTTACATTTCTCGAATTTCTCACAGGTCACCATTAGTTCCTGGAAATAACACTAAATGTCGCCAGAGCCCGCATCGCTTAAGGTTAACACTCCATATCATCCCTAAAACCCGATGTAAGCAGACAAAGATCTTCATCCACACATTTAAAACTCTCAAATCCATAAATCAGTGGCGTAACTAGGACTATGTTTTTTGTGGGGGGGTGGGGGGTTAGCCTGGGGTGGCGATCCACCACCCCCGTTGGGGAAAATTTTTGAAAAATAGCATACCTAGAAATACATTTCACATCATTTTCGCACTAAAAATTAACTTTAAGCAGACGCAGTTGTTAAATTTCAAAACTAGACAATAGTTTTAAATATTTTTTTTTTTATTTCTCTGAGGCTTTGGGGGGGGATCCATCCCCCTCATCTTCCCCATAGTTACGCCAATGCCAAAAATGGTTTATTGACCAAGTGAAGGTATTGTTTTCTCAATGCCCATCCCCATTAAATATTTTTAGTATGATGAGGGCTAGTATGGTGACATAGTGAGCCTGCTGATAGAGGGGTCTCGGGTTCAAATCTCGCATGAAGCCTCCGGACATTCCAAATCAAAATCCTCGAACTGCGAGGCGGCCACGAAAGAGTAACTGATGGCCCCTTACTCTGAATGCGTTAAATTAACACGCCTGTGGCTTAGAACGGGTTGAGCTCCACCCTGCTCTTTCAAAACCAGCCTTCCGGTAGAATCACTAAGTGAACACGCTGAAAGATTGCTGATGATTATTTTTAGAAGTATGATAAATTTACCTTCATTTTTAGTTCATTTTATTGCAATAGATTAATAATCTAACAATACACAGCAATTCAAACTCGAGAATATCGACTTCTAGAAGAAGCATACTTCACCATTATCATTGTTCCCTCGGGCGACTACTCCCTGAGGTCCACGATGATACCAAGAAATTCCTTTCGACATTATCTCACTTAATTACAACTACCTAATTATATTTTTAGCATATGCATAACAAAGTGTTTCCTCAAGTTTTATAAATGCTATAATTTCCGTGATTAGATTTACGTTTTTACTGAAACAATTTCCTTTTTCTCTCCATAGGGTTTCTAATTTCCCACATGGATGTGGGGCATAAACTAATGAAATACATGTCTGATAGAGCAAGGTCATAGCTCAATAAATTTATACATATATTTTTTACATACCATATGATTTCCTCCTGCAAATCCACTATAAAATTCCATCGCTTTACCTTTCCCTTCGGTTATATCCAATACTCTTATCCCCTTATACATTAAACTAAAACCACGCATGCACTCGTCAGGATATTGAGCGGACGATTCTGGAATCCAGATAGATTTTTTTCTTTGAATTAAATCAAAATGCTCTTCATTCATTTCTCCTCCGCTCTTCCACTTTCGTTAATCAATACGTTTCCGCCTCCCAATAAAATAAAATGAAAGGTTCTTGATTCGTATGCCACACCATCACAACTAAACTATCGACTAAATCTCAAAATCCTTCATCTTCATGCTAATGTTCAACTAAATAGACTCCTTAAAGAGTATAAGATGATGTTCAACATCGGTGCTTCATTCTATCATTCGTTCTGAGCTCTACACGCGAAATATGTACGCCAAACTTAACTCCAATTTATTTGGGCATCAATGACTCTCCTAAATGGAAATGTAAAATTATATGATTATTTCCCAATCCTCACCCTAGGATATCAAACGTCCGAACGCATGAAATCATATTTAACGGTAGCATTTATGCTAATGGAATTACTTAACTTTTGAATTGTTGGTCTTATATAGAGCTATTATTTGTTACCTTAGTTACCATTTACTTCACACGAGAGTACTCGCTGGAGAGAGACAAAAAATTAAAAGAAGCAGGTGCATAAAAAATTAAAAATTTTCTTTAGAGTTGGTCATTTCCTGATTAGTTTTTCTAAGTTGCAAAGTAAAATAGAGAAATAACCAAGGAAAATATGTTCATATGAATAATCCAGACAGACACAAACTGTTCAATACTAACAAGCAAAGGTTAAACAATAACCGTAGAGCGTCGTTGTAGCTACAATGTGGGTAGTCATTCAGATTTCTAAAAAAAACTCTAAATTCTTTGAGGGTCTGAAATCAATTGCTAAAGACACACACATTTAGAACGACTAAAACATATGGGTTTCTTTGTTGTTATTGCAGTCTAATACTTTGGGAGAGATTTAACTTTATATTTTTAGATGAGCTCGCGGAATATTGGATCAAACGCTTATCATTAGATATGCGATAGTATACAAGAATACCACCGATGTCAAATACCAAACTACAAATAACTGATATGGATATCATTATTTAAGGTTAATAGATGTGAAATCATGCAGGGAAAGTGAATACTGTCGGAATTAATAACTATAATTCTCAAGTTTGAATTGAGTTACTTGTTTTGGGTGAGTTTAGAGCGAATTTCCAGTGTCAACGTATTTCAAACTATTTCATAGTTTTGTTTGTTTCAGTGAGTATGCACCATATATTTGAACCAGTTGGAGCTTCAGTTTGCGTCAAACTAAAAACGTCCCTTTTATTTAATATTCTGGCGCCATGCCTAAGTTTGACGCGCAGTGGATGATAACAAAGAGAAACTCATGTCAACCCGATAATGAGAGCCATTACTTCGATATGGCTTTCACGAAGTTTCACTTTTTTGACTTGAGTACTATTTGATTACTCTACTAAGTTTATGAACCCACTTTGTGATGTTTCCAATTCTCTAGGGCGCAGTTGAACAAATAGCAGGTTCGCGCTCGGCTGGGCACCAACCAAGTGGTGACGAACTTGCATCCGTGAAGCTCAATAGGGTGGTTTCCTTTTATTTTTTAATTGCCTAAATCGAAATATAATTACTCCTGGAGTACGTAATTCACGCTTTTAGATTTTTTAATGACGATATCTTATTTTCGTGATTAAATAAAAAGTGAAAATTTTCAATCGCACGAAAACGCGACGGCTAAGTATGAATGCTGGGAAAATCCCGAGTGTAGTTATTCTAGTTCCGGCTGCTGCCGTGTGAGACCACCTTGTTGCGAGGCGATACGATGCAGGCTACTAGCAGGTAGCTCTTGGCTTAAATAAGGATTATTAAAGCCCTATAAAACGAAGGAAACTTTCCGACCATAGGCAGTTTTAATAGGTGATTAACAGATGTTTCCCTGAGCTTTGTGCCTCATGCATGCATTGGTAATCTCAGACGATGTATAACTCCTGACTACTCGTATAGCATCTAGGTCCCTGTGACGTCACGTGGAGTGGCATCGCATGGGCGCCAATCTGGCCTTTTTCAAATAAGGTTAAAATTGACCATTAACACTCGTCTAAACAGGGATTTGTAAAACCAAATAATTTGTATATTATGAATACACTAATGGTGGGTAACGAATCGCAATCCATGCCTTTCGTTTTCTTTAATGAAGGAAACTACCCTATTGGCCACCTCAAAGTGCGTCGTCCATCGCCCGCGGATCCTCCACGGCGCGCCGCGGCGGTGGTCCCGAAGGGGAGATAGATGCATGTGGAGAAAGGGCTTCTTAAACAGCGCGGGAGGGGAGTGATGTTATGGGGAGCGGGGGCGCGGAGCGTTGCGCAACAGAAGCCCTATGAGGTGCGCGGTCGAGCGGACGGAGGTTGCAGCGGATTAGAGGCGATTAGCCAGCGGGAGGCGGAAAGAAGAGGGGTGGGAGGAGTTTAGGGATCTTCCCAAGGCATTAAGGGGATGAATAGACGTCAGCGACGCGAATTGTGGAAAAATACGAATCTGCTTCACGTTATTTCGGGATCTGCGACGAAATTATCACGAACAGATGTTTTTAACGAGAAAAATCTTCGCAGGGTCTGTCGGGTTCAATCAGAAATCGTTGCGCTTGAGTTGATCCATTAACGTTAAGTATATAGTTCGTTTAGTTTCCAACCTGATGAAAATCACTTAAAAACTAATCTCTATTTCATCTTTCAGACGTTCGCTACAGATACCTATGTGGATAGAAATTGAAGTTCCGCTCCTTCTTATTACTTATTTCTCACTATAATAATGTGCAGTTATGCGTTATGGGAGGTAAAATAAAATATTTGTCAACATAAAAAAGCTACTACGTTTTTCAATAGATAATTCAATTTACTTAAACTGGTCACAGGAAACAATTTTCAATGTTTTGGTATTAGGTCTCTAATGAACAATTTAGCTGAAATATCAACTTTTTTTTCGCTTAATACACGTCTTTGAAAAAAATAAAGACAATTTACTCCAAGTCTTTTACATAAGTATTTAAGAACTTCAACTAGTACTAAACTGCAAGTTCTACATAAATAAATAGAATTAAAAGTTGTTCACAACATTCAAAAAAGTATGGAACGTAAACTCAACATAAAGTTTCTTTTCAAATAATAGAACCATAAAACAGTCTAAAAAGTTAAAATATAAAATTATCAAGATAAAAGTTATTAAAACTAAGCTGAAAGAATGTTGCAGGAATATTTATATAAAACTAAATAAAAAAGCAGGTATAACCTTTAAAAAAATCTAGTTTCAACATTTTCTTTTCGGAGGAAGCAAGCCTGACAATATTTACATGAAACTTTTCCAACTAGCAATAAAATGGCTGCAATAAAATAGTCACAGTAATAAAATACCAGCGTCACACGGTCATCTTTATTACCAAGGCCAGTGGGTACATACTGTTAGGGATTCCTAGTGCTGAGAGCGATTAAACAGGGAATAAACGTAAAAAAACAAACTGAAAAGCGGTATTTTACGACCACGCTCTTTACGACCATGATGGAGATGGTTAATTAGTACGATAACAAAAATCGTGTGAGAGTTATTTCGAAGAATAATTTCATTAAAACGCTTCTCTTCAACTTGCATTTAATTCTGTACTGTAATTTATGGGATATTTTTAAATACTAATGAAGTAAAATTGGAATCAAAATTTAAAGAATTTAACGTAAAATATATTTAAATATCCTTTTTCTATTCCATGTTCCTATCCCTTTCTTTCCTTACCTCTGAATTTATATGTATATTACATAGAAGAGTATACATAACATCATGTTCTCATTTAATTTCATGTAACTTTCCGAGAGGAATAATCTGCCTTCATTTGGATGTCATTGGTTTTTCTATCATTTTAAAATGACTGCTAACTATCCTTTTACTACTCCATAAATGATTTCCAATACTGACCAATGTAAAAGAGAAACAAATCGCCCACAAAAATCTTCAATCATTACGAGAAATAGAGTATCACTCACTGCCACTCACTTTTGTTAAAATATCAGCAATGAGGAAATACGGCTGAATTATACGCCAACATGATCTAATATGGAAAAATTCGTCAAATGGATGCATTACTCGAAATTCTGCGGTAAATTACCAAAGGAAATGAAAATGGTGATGGATACAGAAATCGATTAGAGGAATTAGAAAGAAATATAGAAGTAAGAACATTCAGGAAATCAGTACATGGGAATGTTTCTGGAAACTGTCGAAGATTATGTACTTATTCATTCATCGAGTTGGCATCTCTATCGGAATTCTGAATCAGTGACAGCTCAAATGATGAATGTCGGACGTCATAATCTTCATGGACGGCAGCAACGATAGGGCTCACCGTCCCAATTGTTGTCATTTGTTGCCACGCATTTTCCATCTATGACCATGTACTGGAAATACAGCAGCTACCATTCAGCGCAAGAGAGCAAATGCATTTTAAGGCGACCCCATTAAGATTTATGATAAGGACCATAAAAATAGTGGACGCCTCAAATAACCGCGTTTTAATAAATTGATGGCTCAATCAAAAATTTTAATGTATAAGTATAATTTTTCTGTCCGTGAAAAGGATACCTGCAATGAACACTGGAGTTGTAGGTGAAAAATGATGGTGTGAGTCGGGTTTGAGATGGAGAAAAGTCTCGCACGCGTGCGGGCTTCCGTCACTTGAATTCTCATCGCTCGAGAAGCTCAGGTGACAGTCACCGTTCCTTCCCGTCTCCGGCTTGACCACCACCCCATCGGCTATTATTGCTCTTTCATCGCCTCGTCCGCGGCAGCGGAGGCGTGGGAGCAATTACAATCCGATTAGCGCCTCAAACGAGTTCGCGCGGGGAAAGCGATAAACGCTGCTGGCATCGACGGCTGCATATTGCGTCCATCAGGGCACGCCCCGTGCGAGTTCCAACTCGTCCGGCTGCAGGAATGGGGAATTCCCCGCACTAGGAAATCCGCTCCCCATAAGTATAAGGGTAAACACTGTCGTCGGATGGAATGCACGTTGACAGCTCTTCGTAGTTTAATTGTTGGTACATATAGAATTGTTATGGTACACTCACATATTGGAAAGCACACTCATGGACAAAATATACCCATGAACGTAATTACTTTTAGCCATTGGTCGATTTCTATACCACATTTACTGACGACCAAACGAACGATCGTAAATTCAGTATGAACAAAGTCATTTCTTGTCCGAGAATTTCCAATGGTCTGACAAGCAAAGAATCTAACGATGCTACGTTCCGTTAAAAATAATCGACAAAAATATTATCTCCTCTTTTAGTAGTCACTAAAGTAATCACTCTCAGATTGGGCCTGTACATTTAGAAGGATTGTAGGAAAATCGGAAAGGTAGTTCGAAAAATAACATATTAGTGACACGCGTTATTACTAAATTTAATAATGTTTCACGACATCACGGAAAAATGTACTCAGCCTATTCAATCAATTCATCTACAACATAATACCCTGCGATCCACCTCTAGGGTGTTTGGCAGGGGGTGATCAATCACCAGCATGCGGCATGCATTTGGACTCCCACATGCACACCACACCGTCCAATTTTTTCGACCGAGCAGGTGATCAATAGATATTGAATCTCTAGGAGAAGAGGCAACGTGTGTCGATCCGGTTCTTTACACTAAACAATAAAAAAAGAGTTATTATTCGTAACAATAAAAAATTTTCTAAGCTAAAGTATTTGTTTCTAATTTTAAAAAGGACGCGATGATTCACAGGTTTTTTTTTTCAAATTAACTGTTCAACGCGTTTCGTTTCGGTGCGCTCAAGACGTTGAGATATTCACATCTCCTCTAGATGAAGTCGGTCCGCGAGCACCGTTTTATTTTCCGCGCGCGTTGCGTGCCATCGAGGGGCGGGCAGAGCTCCGTTCCGCACGCGATGAGATCTGGGTTCGGTGGTGTTGTCGTCGCGTCTCGCAAAACCCTCTTCCTCCACCGCTCCCACGCCGATGGAGAATCCCAATTAGCATTTCCTCCGCACGGCAAATCACGGAGAAATCACAGCCGGCTTATCCAACACTCTCGGCCTCTTGGGTAAGCCGCCACCAATGATATAGCTGAAACGTATTGGTCTGTAGCTCCTTTACTTAGGTTCCATACATGTATACACGAAATGCTTGCATTTCCACAATATGCTCCTGTGACAGTACATGCTACATCAATTACCATTTATGATGATTTAGTCTACCACAGTAAATGTCTTTGGAAATCACATTAATGAGTTTAAATTTAGTTAGGTCTCCTACGGCAACTCCTGCCTATTTTTTGACGAAATGTATATTATTAAAAATTTAGAGGAAATTGTAATGAACATCTCCTAAAAAATGAGATGCGTGATAGTAATTTTAGCATGCTATCGCACTGTTTTGTGAATCACCAGCAAAAGAAAATGTACATCTATACCTACATAAAACCCTCAAGCCACATCTAGGGTGTTTGGGAGGTGGTGATCAATCACCAGCGTACATCATACAAGAGGATCCCCACATGCACAGCGTGCGGTGATGAAAATATAAAACATCATAACAAAAAATACGTGCACATTCTTGAAAAGGCAAAGCTTGCCAATGCTTAGTAATTGCTACAGCAAATCCATGCAATATTAGTACAACGGAAAAATAAAAACATGTACTGAGTCGTCCTAGAGAATGGCGCCATTAATTTTATTAATCGAGAATTATTTTTATCCCTCATTAACGAGGAAAGAATGGCATTTTGAATTACCCTGTCTTTCAGTCTATTTTCCTTTATTTTTTCTCGTGATCATCTGTACCATAGCAAAACGGTAAATAAAGAATATTTTTCACGTCGTCTAATAAGAACACTTTCCCAAATTTACTTAGTAAATTTAGCCAATACTTTGCTCTACGTTCCTCTAAAGATTCCCATCCTAACTCGCCGAGCACATTGGCAACGCTGCATTTTTTTCATAACAACTCATCACGAATTTGGTCGATCTGTTCTTTACATAATTGATTTCAGCTATCTACTTCATAAGGGCCCTCCACACTTACAGCACAGGCTTGTATAAATACGTATCTTTCAATAAAAATGAGTTTGCTGTCAATCCTTCACTTGATAAGAATTTCTTGTTGCAACATAAATATATCAAACCATTTAAGAGGTTCAGAGATTAAGCCTAGTATAAAAAAAAACATCACCATGACCTAATAACATATAAAAATCCAATGGGAAAATTTATTTCATGAATCAATTGTAAAAAGGATGCCACAGGCATTCGTCACGTCCATATGCTAATCCAGGTCGTAAGACCAATTTGTTAGAAGTGAAAACAAATTGGTCTTACGTTAACCAACGTGGCATTGAAACTAGCTGTACAGTAAAAATTCAATAAATGATGGCATAGTTGTTATTTTCATTATTTGTGATGGTCATCCACAAGATTACGCCAGAAATGGTTTAATTCCGACCAATATTCTTTTCATTTTATTCACATCCTCACATTAACCAAACATATCGCAAGTTTCCTTCAAGAGCCCATCTTCTCCGTCGAGTTGTACGACACGTGATTAAGCGTGAATTAATATACTCGAGACGCAGAATGGAATTCTCTTCACAAACTTAGCGCATCGGAAACGCAGCCAACGAATGCGCTCCTCCAGACAAAGCAAGATGAGCCCCCGGAAATGGCTTTTACTTCAATACTAAAATGCTTTCAATATTAATAGCTGTTCCGTCGAGGGTCGCTGCCAAACACGTGTCTCTAGCGTCGAAGAGGCCAGAAGATGGGAAGCTAGGAGGGGTGAGTCAGCCGCTGGCCATGAGAGAGTTTGTGCGCGTTTGGTCGTTACGCGTTGATGATGCAAGTGCGGAGGAAACACCAGGTGTGACCACGATACATTGCACACTCCCCGTAAACTGTTGAGCATCTTTCTTCCTCAATGATGCATGAATTTGCCGCAAGGAGAAAAATTTCGCAACGCAAACAACTTTGAGGGCGCATGCCTCGAGCTTGGCCGGTCTCTTTTGGTGGCTCATTACTCACATAAAACGTACGCTGCAAACATCTTGAAAGCTTCCAGGCATCATGGACAATGTATGGAGTGGATAAATCAGGGATGGATGCATTCGAAATGTGTTACTAGAGAAGAATGATAACGATCAATTGTATCGACCGAGTAAGTAATGAGGAAGCCCTAAGACGAGTAGGAGAAAAGAGAAGCCTCGTGAAAATCTTGATAAAAAGTTGGAACGACCATGTGAACAACAATAAGAAGAACGATAAGTAAGAGTAAACAACATAGGTAGAAGTTAACTTAAGTACAGGCACGTGGTAAGCCGCGAAAAGTTTATTAAACAGTTTTTATAATCGGACATAAGGTCACAATTAAAGTAACAGTGCATGAATGAAAAATCATGGTCCATAATGTAGAAAAGTTCCCTGTGGCATAAAATACTGTCACCGTTAGTGATGGCATATAAAAACTATTGAAATGCGTACAAACCTGGGTAGGTGGTTTCTCAGATAAAAAACAAGAAACCAAGGTGGAAATGCTTGGTAATGTTGTTGAATTACGAAGACATGTTAAAGGAATTACTCAGGCGATTCCAGTATGATGTTTATTTTACCGTGGCCTATCGAAGTCATTCTCAATGCATGCTACTATTTTTGCTAATGATATCCAAGATTTTAAATTCACAGTTTGTAATCAGAACTGCATGAAATCAGTCTTAGCCGACATTTGCAGGGTACGATGAATCATGCCCCACGAAGTAACATATTTCGACAAGTTCCACGGTCTTTGCATAATCTTCAGGACCAGATATAATTTTTTCATAAAAATTGATGAAGTTGTTCACGAAAATTTTTGGTGACAGTTAATAACGAGTTATTCATAATAACAATCGGAAATCCTGATCAAGGCAGCGACTGTTATAGCAAGAAGCATATGTAGTGGAAAAGTAAAATGCCATCAGTTCTTCCATAAAAATGAGTATTTTACACATCGCGTCTTGATGCAATTTCCACAGTAGAGGGATGAAGTTACAATTCGTCATTAACTTTTCCGAAAAAAGAAACCTTTAGGTACTGACCTACTTAAAGTCGATGGCGTACGGGGGACGACAATCACCACACGAAGGACCGAATTTTGGATGAGAAACGAAGAAACTGTAACAACGAACAGCTAATAACGCCTGGTTTTGCACATTGTAGACTGAATGGTTTAATTTTTTATCTTTCGAACAAATAGACACAGCGGCATACGCTCAATGCATGAAAAGCGGCTCCAGGGACCACGAGGAGGAAAATATTACCGGAGGCAATCTGGATCGTGAGGAATACTGCATGCGCATTGCGCGTCGATAAAATGAAGAAAAGAGTGGGGATCGCTCGGAGGGGTTTTCATTTCCAACTCTGTTAACAACTATAATATCTTGATGAAATAGCGACGTAATTTTGTCGAATTTCAAAGATATTTTAAAGTAATCACTTAGGTGAGTCCAATATGATTTTTAAGTCATCGTAGATTTTCAAAGTCATTCTAAATACTTTTTTTATTTTCTCAATAATATTCCTTGATGAAATCCCAGATTTAATTTGAAATTCACAGTTTAATGGAGTTTTCCATCTTTCAAACAACAAGACTCAGGAGCGAACACTCAAGGGATGAGGAACAGGTTCCGGAAAATCGAGAGGAGGGAAATATAACGAGACGCAATCGGCATTGAAAGGAATACTATATGCCGATTGCGGCGGTGAAATGAAGAAAAAAAACGCACGGACGGTCCGGAGGAATTTTCATTCCCGACTGGAAAATCTGTCGCTCCCATCGTCGGCTTGTTTATAAATAGAAGCCCTTGGGTGTCGTGGCTGCGGATTGCGGTGCGTGGGACAAGCTATAATGTGGCGCACGCGCTATACCACTAGCTAGACGACGGAAGGTCGAGATGGGTGCCTACCTGCTCCGGGCGCCATCGGTGTTACCCGCGATGATACGGGAGGAAGGTACGACCGCAAGCACAATGGTCACCGATCTCGACGTGAGCTCGATGCCTACTTTTCCAAGAGATTTCTTTCTACGCGGGCGGTTTAAGATGGTAACGTGAGCATATGCTTAATTTCTCATCTCTCAATGCACCTCGGATAGTTGCTTATTTTAGACTTCATACTCCAAAAAAACATTTTTCTAACTTCTCTTATTAAAAAACAATCAGCGTCCATAAGATAGATGCATGTGAAGTTGCTGCAGCCAAGTTGTAACGTCCAAAATTGGAAGTGAGGCCCCCATATTCAGCGAAGCTCCTCATGGTAAGGGTGCGACACTAGGAACATTTTTCTTGGCAGTTATGGTTTGTAATAACATAAGATTTTAAAAAAATGTAATACTTATCCTTGAATATACATAAAGAAGTCTCTACTGACGCTAAATATCCAAGAAAAAAGTTATTGTAAGGGGTCTAGAAAATATTTTCTTTTCAAATTTCCTTTTTCAATGCATTATTTAACATGAAATCAAGTTTTATTCAGTTAGAAAGAAATTTTATGAAATTCAACGGACTTAACGTCCAAAAATTTCGCCAAAAACTCCATTTATAGAAGCAAAACTAAAATGATAATTTATTATATGATCAATAAGCGTTCTCTCCATTATTTCTAGCTCCCAGAGAACTGCTATTTGTGGCCACTCGATCCTTTCCGCTACATTTCCTTCGCCCGTCCCCGCGTTCAATAGTTATAGCTTGTTACTTTCGTTCTTCTTTTGTCATTCAAAGCGAGGGGCGAGACTCGTTGAGAGGGAGTGAGTGGTGCGCAAGGTGGTAAAGGAGAGGTGGTCTCAGTTCCCTTGCCGAAGTCCTGTGACGTCACGGCAGACACCGGCCATTTTCGACGGATGAACCGCATGGGAATTCAGTTTCTTCAGCAACGAATATTGCGCTCCCCGACTAATACTGCCGATTTACTACTCTTTTTGCGTGGTAAAAGCATCATAAAGAATGCGTTGTACGGTGGCTACTTGTGGTAATAGCTCTAACAAAGCTAAGAAGAGCGGACTTCAAATATCCTTCCATAGGTATGTAAATCGTTGCGTTGTTGTGATTATATTATTTGAGGCATTATTCCTATTGTTAATCTATTTATCTTGAATAGTTGTGCTGGATGCTCTTCTATGCCTGATGCACTATGTCTTCATCATGGATTTCTTGCATAAATGCTTTTCAGCTCTTAAGCTGAAGAAGGGAAGAGTCCAGGGAAAGACTCTGTTGGCAGAAAGATCACCATCTTCGCATTAGATTAGACTGGCAGAATGTTTTCTGCAAATTGATATTGCCCAACCTTAGTTTTCCTGTAGCACAGACTGTGAATGATGAAATAGACACTCGAGTAATAGCATGTTTGATACAAATCAAGAGGTTTTACAACGTTTGATGAGACTGAAAATTTGGTGTACTCTGGTGCTATTCATTGAAATTGTTGAATAGTTCATTTTTTAGTTCCTCTAGTGCAGCTCACCAATTTATACACATTTTTAATTACAGGTTCAGCTATTCCAGTAACAATGGAAGATTTGTGGTGGCTTTAATCCCGTATTCATGATTCTTTTCCTAATTTGAAACTATATCAATAGATATGTTCCATCATTTACACTTGAGATTTATTTTTAATTTGCATACTTTGCATATGTTGTATAAATGTAAAATTTGCTGTTTTATGTATATTACATAAGTTTGAAATATGTATATTGTTTTCTTTTTTAATTCCTCCATCTGTGATTTTATTTGATGCAGCTTTTATCCATGCTCCAAATCTCTTGAAAAGCACTTATAGTGCATATTAGCTTGTTGTTTGCATACCTGTTTCTGTCTTATTTTGGGTAATGATATAGTGATGGTTAACCCTTCAAATTGACCACATTTGTATCAAAATTCCTCGAATTATGTTTATTGTACTATCTTAATGGAAGTTTCCCTGAAAATTCCCAGACGGCACAGAACCCTCCGTATCTAATTCGTATGTACATAGTACCCATTGACTAAGGGGATACTGTGCCGCTCCGTCGCTTTTCGTCAATGGATACATACCATTCGCGGCCTGTCGACGAAGCGCGTACGCAGCATGTGAATGTCCGCTACTAAGCACGTACGATTGGATACATAGCGCGCAGGAACACGGCACTCAGGCTAATCTCAGTCGATTAGGTCGAAATTAGTTATATCGTAACTCGCACGATCGAAAAATGTATCGAACGCAACACAATCGATAACTACCGACCGTAGCGAGAACCTTGATACGAATGAATTGTAAGTTCTCAATAGGTAAATAACACCATATCATGAATTCTAATTACCATGAAAGACTCACGACCGACAAAGTTTTTGTCGGTTGTGAGTTTTTCATGGTAATTAGAATTCATGATATAGTATTATTTACCCATTGAGAACTTACAAAACTTACTCGGCCACTTAAATAACTCTGCGAAAAATGAGATTCTCACGGCTAATTCACGCACCACCAGCATCCAGCATTGTTAAGTGGCTCGTACTTACTTGGAAACCTTGAGATGTTAATGAGAGTAAATTCTTATTAATTTTGACACAAAATAAGACATCACATAGCCCACGAGCATTAAAAAGCTTACCCTAAAGCCTGACGAAATAAGATTTTTAAATAAAAATTGCCGATGAAACAGGATTGCTGACACATCTGCTATTAGTATGATCGAATTCATCAAAATGCAAGCAAAAATTAACGTATAGTTCAGTCTCAGCTACTAAAACTTACCCATATCAGGCGCTAAAGTATTTGAAAAATTATTTGGTATGAGTAAAAGTCCCTAGGTAACTGCAGTAAATGTATCAACCTATTAAAAATATGAATTAAAGTCCTGCCAAATCACCAGCATAAACACTTGTAAAATAAAACATGTTATCTCTTAGATCACACCTCCGATTTTATACTTACTTTGCATGAAGTCACCACCGCAAGAAATTTTAAAGAGGCAGGAAAGAAAAAACCCACAGAAATACAATACATATATTATGTATTTTCTATTGTCAACCACAATAATATTTCCAATTTTCTCTTCTATCCCACATCTAATTTAGCGAAACAATTACTCTTATTCTCTTTCGAATAGAAAATTATTTAAAAGAGGACTGGTCGATACATACAAACTATCGTCAATACTTTCTCCGATGAACGTCCACTATCACTGCACCAACTTGCACAAATCAAATCCACATCCACAAATATGTCACTTCTGCCACAATGTCTGTCTTCTTGGCGACAGGTAACAGTGAAGCAATGGTACCTTCCTCCAATCTGGGCACCTTCCATTCAGCAAGAATTTTCTCCTCGTCTTCTCGTCCAAGGCCACAGATTACTTTCTGATATCACAATGGTGCAATGTGAAGCTCACACACCTAAAATTAATAAATAATAAAATACCATGTAACTTATTAGGTCAAATCATTTCCAATTTTTGGTATTTCTGCATGAGAAATCAAATTACTAGGCTCGTAAATATAGTAAATATTTGTATGACTGATATTTTTATTGTTTTAAACTATAGCATAAGATAATTTGAAATGATGAAAGCCGACGTGTAATACACCATAGGGCAAGCTAAGAAGCAATATTCGATCCTATAAACTTGGCAGCTTATTCCTAGTTTCTCCTTTAACCACACGTTTACCGAATGAATTAATACAAAAAAGACAACTAAAATGCAAGAATTTTCAAAAGAATTGCTGCTACAATATTTTGAATCACCATTTTTAGTACTGAATAGTTCGGGATGTTGATGCGTCAACATCCCGAAGCCACTTCTGACTTAAAATTACATCCAAATAATTACAGCGAGAAAGAGTACATACCTCACAGTTTTTCGTAGGGGTGAAATGTTTTCTTCTTATCGCCCAAATGCACTTCTTCTTCAACTCAGGATCTTTTGGAGAGCTAAAAACTTGAACCATATGTCCCGGAGTTTCCATTACATCCCGACAATACACACACGAAAGGCATTTCTAACAAAAATATCTCACAAACACGTTTCTGAAGCCCAGTGAATGAAATTAAAGAATAAGGGAAACTTCACCATTACCAGACACTCTATTCTTCACTAACTTAACCACAAAAATCCCTGAAATGTAGTGAGACGTGACGTAAACGACGCGATCTCCAACGGCTTGTGAACGCATGTGATCTTTCTAGGAGGATAGGGCACGATGGCACCAGATGGCACCACCCGCGAAAGAAAATAGTCCCAGACCGAATACAGTTTTATCGATGAGATACAATTTTATCGATGCATATGAATTTGCCAGTCCTCTTGCATCTTTTTTCGTCATTAAAGGAAATAAAGAAACAAAACCTTCTAAGTAACTTCCTAAGCGCGATTTTTGTATCTTGATTGTCCACCCTCGTATTTAGGTACGAAAACTTCCTGTGCCGTCTGGGTTGTGTGTGGAAACTCTTCGATCTTGTTCCTCAGCTAATACTTTACCAAGTTCAAATTATTCCATATTAAGCATTGCTACTTCAGAGCCATGAAGGTAATATTAGTACTTCTAGAAAAGATTTACACTGTTAACTATTCAAATATGTACGGAAAAACGTCCTGTAAAAACTTGACTGAAGCACGCTTATAGTTTTCCCTTCATTACCTTTTCCTTAGGAACTACTATTGGTGATTCAAATGACTCCTAAAAGAAATAATCACCGTTTGCACAAATGCATATAAACACAAATTTTACTCTTTACAGTGTTAATTGCGTTAAAGTTCTACATGGTATTATGGCTAGATGGTTATAGTTAACGACAATGGTGCAGAAAATTGAAGACAGTATATAAGAATTCACTCTGGTAGGCGAGAGGGGAAGAGTTGGACTCAACAAATGCTAGTTTTTAGAAACAACTCTTAGTAGTTACGAAATTTTATCTTCACGAGTTTCTAGGATTACTTTTCAAAATGGCATTTTCAGTTGTTCTTCGGAAATTCCGCTTTTTCAGTTCGGCCAAGGCAATTCTGTTCGTAAAATCAAAAATAGCAGCCGTTCGGCGTCGTCCTTTATTTATTCACTTTAAAAAAATACCTTTCGTTCATGACAAACTATTCTATTGAACGCATTCAAATGTCATACATATAAATTCCACCACCCCACAGCCGTTTCATCGACATATCTAGCCCAAAGGCGAGAATGTGAATAAATATGACAGGAAAACCCGGGCATAGCATGTTAATCCTGCCAGGCGGCTGAGCGAGGTGTCGGCCGTGACGTCACCGCCGAAACGTAAACAGCGAAGTGAGACCACCTTACTTTCTATCACCTTGAGTGGTGCGTGCGTGAGCTTCAGACAGCGTGTGCGTGCGTGGAGTGTATCGGCCAACCGGGTGTCCCTGAGTGGGGCAGACGACTTCCACCCCCACCTGGCATCGTCCCACCCCCCGCAACCATCCCATTATATCGCCCAGATAATAAATGTATTGCTCCCTTTGCCCATGCTGATCATACACCTCGGATGGGTGTCAGAAATGCCCTCGGAGTAAATTAGACCACCGAGAAAAGAAGACAATATCATACTCATGTGAATTTCAAAAATTAACTCGTCTAGCTTCTAGCCAACGATAAAAAATTGGGTCTTCCATCCTATATTGTATAGAAATGTAATTCGCAACTTTAATTTATAAGTAGGCAACTATCACGACTTAAAATCAAGGAAAAATGCTAATTACAGCTAGAATATAAATCTCGTGGTTACAAACACCTGGTTTAATCGTGGAAGGTTACTAGGGATTTCCACCGGGTCAGGTTCTCCATCGCGGCCGACCGACGTTGCCCTGATGACGCTGGACGACTCGCTCATCGAAACGTCGGCCGGGATGAAAAACCTGACCCGATGGAAATCCCGAGTAACCTTCCATGATACAATACGCCGAGAAAGCAGCTGCCTCTCCCCTGGAAACAAAAATTGCAAAATTCTTTAAGGAAAATCGGTACCACTAGATTGAGACGCAAGTTTTGAACAAATTTTATTTAAACTCGTGGGATATGAAAATAGTGTAAGACAAATAACTAAAATAACTTTTTTCATGGAAATAATTTAAAAAACCAATGACGCGGTGATTAATGTTCTTAAAATGTTAGTTTCAGTAATCTTTTATAAGCCAATGTGACAACTTCAACAACCATGCCTTTCCCTCGAAATATTTATCTTGGGCACGCTCTTGCCTGCGACCTGATATAATCTTCGTTATGGTATGTAAACCACGATCAAAATAAAACGTTTGCAGGTCACCATTTTAATTTCTGAGATATAAGTAAATGAATAAAGTATGTGAAGTCAAATCATGTTATATTCATGACAATGGCCACCCATTCGAGGCAAATCAGCAGTTGACATCCTGTGTAACATTAATTTACATTTTAGCATCAATGGATATCATTCGTGAAAGCAAAACTTTTTTCGACCGAGAATTTGTCTCAAGTTGTTCAACCGCGATGAAAGCTCCTTCATTGTATCCATACGCTGCGTTTGAATTCAACGATTAGTATAACGCAGCCCTTCATTTCACCCTATACCATTCCAGCTCCAGAACTTCCCAGTCATTCTTCCTTCTAGTATCCTTTTTAATTTGTCCCAAGTACTTGCTATTCTTCGAGGGATTTTGTTACATTTTTTTCTCATACAAGCAAACTAGCTGAATCAGTTTCGATCAAGAATATTCCCCGTAAATTACATCATCGTATACGTTATTATGGAAATAAAAAGCACAGAGGATGCGTGGCGCAAGCATAAACAACTTTCAATTTTACTTTGGAAAAAAGCGTATAATGAGAGAGCGTCGTAGCTATTCTTCCGCGATATTCAGAATAAAAGCAATTAGAATAAAGCGAACCACAAGCCATATTCTAGAGCGTCGCTAATCGAGTTATCCTTGGAAGTCGATTGCCTCGAAGCAAAAACACAAGAAGCGATAACGAGGATAATTGCGGAGGTGGCGCCTTTGTCATTCCACCCTCGCTAGCAGAGATTCGCCACAAAAGCTAACGGAGATCAATGCCGCAGATAAATATGCTTAAAAATCACTCGGAGTTATCCGTGATACACCCACCACATTCGAGAACTAATACCACAAATCTGGAACCATAGATCGGAATCACTGCCGGATTCCCAAAGATGTTTGGTAGAGAATACGATTTTCTCTTCGCCCACAGCTAAATTTTATCGAGGAATCCAAGCTTAATTACAAGTGGACCGTCGATATTCCTATCAAAAAACCTTTCCTTCTTCCTCTATTGGATGCCCGATTAATGCTGTGACTTGTCTGCTGGGAGACGGCCAGGTTAGTAGGCCGGCCGGAAAGGGAGGGGTTAGTATTCTAGGCCCCTATCTACGGTTAACTTATAAAGCAAACAAAATTGAGTACTTAAAACTTGCATTTAAAGATTTTCATTTCTATTCGTACATGCTGAGATATCTTTTCAGGGAATTTAAAATTAATAATTGAAAGATATCACAAATCAAAAAGCGCATTTGAAAGAGCAATTTAAAAAAATAGTTGTTCTTCAGACATCGTTCCCGCAATGACCGTTTGTTCCCGATTGTAAGGACACTCTGATTTTAACTAATATATAACTATACATGTGCGTTTATATGTATTTTTAAGTTTGAAAATCAAAGTGATATCGTACGTATATCTAATGAGTGTATAAGAACCTCATTAGATGTATAGCACTTCATTATAACACAATACATACTAGCTTTCCAAGAAGTAAATAAATCAAAACGAATAAAATCTCGCGTATGATTCTCAACCCAAAAAATGAGCATCGGATGAAAATACTAAAAATATCTCATCGAATTCAATTTAATTTAATTTTCAGGAAAAGGGTTAGTATTCTGAAAGGATGAAAGTAATAGGCATAAAATCAAATGATAATAGTCATTGGAGAAACAATAACATAGCAACCGTGGCTCCTCTTCCAGAGCCCCAAAGGTTAGGTGGTTGCCAATGAGACAGAAATGGCAAATTATTACGTACATTACATCGACAATGAGAACATTAATGATTTAAAAATCGAGATAGGAGTCTCTATCCATTGAAAATTACTACGCATTTTCCACGGAGAGATTCTGAGAGGACCCGATTTCAGTTGCCTGTTCTACTGAGGATGTGGTCGTCCTATTAACGGAATTGAAGCAGTTCAAATTTGAACGCAGTTGCCGGATGGCTATGATTATGAGCGACTAACGTCAATATAAATGCGCAGGTAAAAAATACAGATACCAAAAGCTTTTCTCAATTAATTTCTGATGAGAGATCAATCGCACGCCGAAATTTATTATTTTCATACAAGGAAGAGGAGATGAAAACACTCTTTCGAGTCCATCATCTCTTTTCTTTTGCCGCTTCTATCACGAAGCGATTTGAGGCACTCTTGGGACACTCTGCGTTGAAAACAGTGGCGAGATATCGCTTATGAGCTGCTATCATAGCAAGCAACATTGACGTGTAAACCAGGCTAAATAAAAATAAAGGGAAGAAAATTCGTAATCGAAGACTACTCCTCAAGTGGGGGAGGGGGGGAAATAACAAACGAAGCGAGCGTGAAAATGAGTTGATGTCGTGGTGAGCATTGTCTGGATGGATGCGGCCGCATGGGGCTCATCTTATACATTTATATATAGCAGTGCAAGCTATGAGACTCTCTAGTGGACGACGCAGCCTTCGAATGCATTCACAATGGAGTCGCTCCACCGCCGCAAAGCCGCAAGAAATGAAAAGGATCAGAGAAGGAAGAGCAAGACCGTCGCGGTGACTTCAAAGCGGCTCGTCGCTAATACTTGCGAACTGCTTCGGAAAATGTCTGCCATTGTCTCGATCCTACGGGTGCATAACACTATTTCCCGATGCATTCCATATCTGTAGCACGCTTCCCTTCTAAAGGGGACGGATGACTCCAGATCGGGCGGCAAGTTTTCGCCACGTGTTCTTTGTTAAAAACTTGACTATCATATTGAAATTCTCAGCACACACAGGATAGACCTTAGTCAACATTTTCTGGTATCTTGACTATGAAAAGTTTACCTCAGCATTTTAAAGGAAGTAAAAATTCTATATTTGGGATAGAGATGAATGTTGACAACGGTTAACTGTGTACACCCTGACAATTTAAAGAAGATAATTTAATTAAAACGAGCAATACACCATGGAAAAGCGGGAACTGACGCGTCCCCTCACGAATTTTATTCTATCGGCAAGTAATTACTTTTTAGTGAGCAAAAATTTAAAACAGAAACACTTTTTCTCGTCACATTAATTTTGAAATTTTAAATAGGGTCAATAATATTCAAAAGATTTTTTTTTAAATCATATCTTTTTACAGTAAATGGTTTGAATATTAAGATTACTAAATTGCTTGCCACTATTTAGTCAAAAATGATCGCAATATTCCTTCCTTCGGAAATATTCTTTTGAAGCCTTCTTGAAGTTTTCATTTATTTATTAAAGGATTGGATGGTGAAAAGCCATAAAAAGTTATTAAGAACAAAATAATTAGTATTCTTCAAGAATAGGTTTGTAAAAATATCACGGTGACAAAATGATTTAAAAGGTTCCGCAGTATCTTATTACGAATATTATTATAAATGACCTTCCAGTCAACCTCTGTGTGCTGTTACCCACAACTCGCGACACTGACTCTAGACCTATCCAAATGTCACGGGGAATTAAGCTATAATTGAGGATATATATGCCGAAAATAATACTCGATATGATATAATCAATTGAAATCAAAAGTTTTCAATGCTTTTACTCATGTTTGCAAATACACTATTTGCAAACACTGGGAATAAATGAATCGCTTTTCGTTCATCGCCGAGATGCGGATAATTTTGAAAACTTTTTAAAAAGCGAGCGGAAAGCCAGCATAAATCAAGCTACGTAACGGAGTGGGGGCTTTTCTTTGTAAACTGCCCAGGGTAGATTCGACGGGAGATGCAGGATTACGGATAAGGAGTGGGAAAAGAAGAGCAATGACGGGAGCGAGAAGAGCGCGTGCTCAACCTTCAAATTAAGTTCCCCGTGCCTCCACTTGTCCATAACCGCACTCCTTATCCTCCCTCCACAGCCCATGCTGCTTCGATGGTGCACTTCTCTTTTCAATCTGCCCGCCAATCGATTGGTGGAAGGGTGAGGAGGAGCCGAGCCCCAGGGCGATTCCATCCCCTCCTCTGGATGGGGGGCCGAACATCGACTTGGAGGCCCCCTGCCACGCGGTGAAGGCCGTCCTCCCTGCTCCGCAAGAGTCCTCGACGGCCAACAATATGAAGAGCTCCAACAACTCGTAGACCGATTCCTGGCCCCAGAGAGAGGCGTCCCTCCTTGCTGTGTAAAATAAATAAACTTCGCATTAGGGAACCTGGATAGCGTAGTGATCTGCGCAGTGGCCCGGAATGCCAAAGATCCGCGGTTCGATTCCCGGTCAAGGGGAATTTTTTTAGAGCATAGCGTGGAGTGGATGTTGACCACAATGTCAGAGGGTAGAATTTTGGGTAAACGAGGGAGAGGAAGGAACAGAATAGGTTTTTTTTTGATAGAATGAAAAGGAGAAGGCATTATTGTGAAATGGAGAGGGAAGTCAATGAAGGGAGGGGAGACTAACGGAATACCTTTAATATATTCCATACAAACCTGCCTTAATCGGTAGAATACTTAAGATTTACTAATAATAACTCCGAAAACGATAAGTATAATCTCCGGCCGACTTCAATAACTTTGCATGAAATTTTCAGCAAATTCTTATCCTGCCTAACCTATTATTTGCAGCACATTGGAGCCATTCTTATACGACTAAGCACGGGAGTAGGTACTCACCAAAGATGCGCCGAAATAGGAATTTCAAACGACAAGGTCACATAATGGATTAAAGTGAAATTTAAAGTGAAGCTTTGAAGAAAGCAAACACATTTTAAAAGGCAAGAATATCAAAAATGACTACTGAGTACAAACAGCAGTGGTCAACGAAATTTTTTACTCACAAAGTTAAATCATTATGCAGCTGTGTTCAAATGACATTTTACGATTGCACTGTTCAACCTCTTTCTTTTACTTTTGACATATCTGGCTTGTACGACCAGACTTCACGGTATCTCCAATAACTCTACTCTCGGTAGACTACATGCACAAATCTAAGTGCGTCATGCTCTAATTTATTATCACCATCGTACGGCACAAATGTGCAGAAACAGGTTGATCATTTATGTTATAAAAAAGTAAGAATCATATTTATATAATTCATCATGGATTTCCATTAAAAATGAGGCAAAAGTTGTTAATATGTTCTCTCCTTTCGGAGAAAATCGTACCGCAAGAGAAAAATCTTTCCTCCAGTTAAAAGCCTAGATTCCGATATGAAGGACAAAGACTGATTTCCAACCATAAAACAAATTGCGACAAACGCTACCGTTCCGTCGGTATCACTTAACAGAGTGATTTCACTACGGTAAATGCAGTCCACTTACTTTATCGAAGTAGTTCACGGCCGACTTAAATGTTTTTCCCAGCGCAATGGAGTGAAATTCCTCAGATCATAGCGGGAAGTAGGAATCCGCCCACCGGAGTTCTTTCGACGTGGTCGCTGGCTTTCCATTGCATCTCACGGTAAACCGATGGAATGCTAAAAGGGATTTTTTTTCCCCTACCCGACTACAAAAAGGCTTCGAAGAACTTCATTGAAATCTGTCTTCGGCCGATGGATTGATTTGATTGCCCGACGCTATTGACGGGAGAATGCCATTTCAAGTCGTTTCAGGTTCTCAGGGACGCACACAGCATCATCATTAAGACAAGGAAACCGAGTTTGCAGCAGGAGTTTTATCCCACGAGGAACACGAGAGATTGCGCTAATTCGCAGCGATAGTGGGACCGAAGGCGCTTTTTGCATTGCCGCGAAATTAATACGGCTAGGACCGCCTCTCCCTCCGGACGTGTCTTCCCGACGGCGAAACCAAGGACAAAGACAAAGCCCGTCGATGTTTTCCTTTTTCCGGTGGCGTAACCACACTGTCTCTCACCTCGAAATCAATGTCACCACAACATCAGATCACCCACAGTGGCGCCGACTCCATGGGGCCTGAGGGGGCCCGAGTCCCCTCAAAAATTCGTTATGGGTGTGGGGAAAAATGTGTCAGGCTTGTCGATTTTCCTTGGAGTGTTCAGATATCGAGATTCGAGTTATCAGGGTTCTAATGTTGATAATATGACTCTTCTAAAATGCTTAAAAACTCACAACTTATAAAATTTCCCGGGGCAAGATCCCCGGTTTGGGCCCCCCAAATATATTTTGTAAGTCGGCATCCCTGACAACTCATATTGGTGACCGGAATCCCTGCTTTAATTCGTATGCTGCTGGCTCTTAGTAGGAGTATATTAAGTTCAAAGTACCTATCTATCTTCCAGGAAACATCACGTGAAAACATTTAGAGTGAGTAGTGGCACTCTTATTATCAGAACCCTAGGCCCGCCTCGGTGGCAGCGGATTAAGTCCTCGCCTGCCAAACCGATGGCCGCGGGTTCGAGTCCCGCCTGAGCATGGGTATTTTTAAAACGTATTCTCCATATATATTCAAATAATCGCAATTGGGGGAACCTGTGATCACTAAAGACATTTTTGTTATTTACTTATTTATTTATAATATTATTATTATATTATAACTGTTACTGCCAACGGGCGATGATAATCAAATAGACGGATAGAGTGGGGAGGGAAGTGTTGTACCGTAGTGTTGGAGAAGAGAAGGCCGTGTGGAGCTCCATACGGCAGAGAAGGACCCGGTGGGTGGTCAATGACATTACGCAAAGCAATTACGTCAGGAATTTAAGGGAGGCAAGAACTGAAAAAGAAGTCCCCCGAAGAAGAACAAGAGTATTTTTTATTAATTAATTTTAATATAAATAACGATTCTGTTCTCGGTCCGTTTTTCCCCTAGAATCCTAGAAGACGTAATATTTGTTAAGGCTTTCGAGGGGCCGCATCAGCAGAATTTCATGTACACTCATGTCTTGAAAGGTGAAAACCTCACCCAGGCCAGACTCGAACCCGCGACTCCAGGATTATCCGGCAAGGACTTACCCAGCTTCTACCAAGACTGAGAGATGAGATTGGGCGCAGGTGAAAAAAGACACAATCAAGAAGATCAGGGCCATAAAGGAACTGCGGGGGAACGGAAGAAACTGATGGCTCCAGTAATAATGCTAGGATTGTTATAATATGAACCTACCTCTCTTCATCTCTTCGGAACTAAATTTTAAACGGCCCGGACTCCTAATGCCTCGTTCACATTACGATTGCCTGAGCGATCGTCCTAACGATAGCTGGCCGAACTAGTCGTGTGAATGCATGTCCTGACAATAGTTGGCGTAGTTCCGAACGTTGCCACTTTACGATGGTTAGGCGCTGGGAGACCGGAAACGGAAGCGACAAGAGAATGACGAAAAGCTCGTGAAGCTCTATTTTTTCATGGATTTGTCCTAGGAAGGAAGAATATGAGCAGAAGAAAAATTATTCGGTAAATGCACGTTGAACACAGTAATAACTTGTCCCTGCATACCTCAACAGCTTCGCTAACAGTCAATTTCCCGTTCACTTTAGATGCCAGCACTAGAGGGCATCATAGGTTTTAACAATCGTCGTGTGAATGCACGATAGTTCCGACAATCGCTGGAACTATCGTCATGTGAATGAGGCTTAAGCAATTGAATGGTTGCGAATTTTAAGATCGGGTAGGAAGGCAACGCTACCTCAGGGAAAAGTTAGAAAGTCTAATCATTCTAATTATTCCATTCTAGAAGAAATCCCCCGTAAGATGCAGTTCAATGTTCCAATTAGTTCACAGAGAACGATAGTCGCATTAAATATTTCCATAAGTCAGCAGGGTACGGATATTCTGCCGAAAAATGTCGCAACTACCACACATGCATTAACCGGACCATTGGCGGCCAGAAAATTCTTGAGATGTTCACCGTTTTCCCTCCTTACTATTACTATAAGTATAAAAAATATAATTCTCCAAATCCGTAATTAAAAATATTAAAACTGACAAAATCGAATCGAATTATATGAATCGTAGAATCGTGCTATAATATTTTTTATTGGCGTTTTGAGTAATCGGGCACTTTCCATCCCACGACAAAAGTCGACTTGCGTCTCAGTTTTCGTTTTCTATTGTTTGCCGGTCGGGTGTATGAATGGAGAACACCCTTTATTCAGCAAAGAATAAATGGATCGGCCGAGCTAGTAACGAGAAAGTCCTCAGAAGAATATGGGAGAAGAGATGCCTCATAAAAACCTTGAAAAGAAGACGGAACGACCTTATAGGTCATATCTTGAGACATGATGGCCTGATGAAAACATTCGTCGAGGGACAAGTAGATGGCTAGAACAGAAAAGTTAGATCTCGAATGAAATATATGAAACAGGTCAAGATGGATGTGAAAGAGAAGAAATACGTAGGTATGAAAAGATTATCTTATAGAAGAATTGATTGGAGAGATGCGTCAAACCAATCTTAGGGTTGTTGACCAGTGACGATGAAAAGATTTTCATTCATTTTTGGTGCAATGGAAATAAAATATCTCGTCTTTATACCGAAACCGTTTTGCGACGAGACGACAATGTGCATTATGATTCAACGGACGAGCGTGTAATCGGGACTTTAGGATGCGTTTCCTCGCCTTAACCGTCCTCTTCTCCGAGTTCTCTCTCCTCAGACTCCCACCCGATCACGAATCCTAACGGTCCTTCCCCCTTCCGCCCTTTATTCAGGGCGGTCCACCCACCCACCCCCTCCCAAAAGACAAATGACGTGGCCTGGGCGCACGCACGATCTTTTCCCACGAGGCAAAGCCGTCGTATCTCGTCGAGAAAGGGCCTTGTCGTCGATACAGAAGGATGCGCACACGCAAACGAACGTTTCTCGCACTCGTCCACGATGAGGCTGATTGGTATGCGCTCGAGGATGTCCTTTGGTCGCCAATGAGGCGGCGGCGGCGGCGACCGTATGAGTCTCTCTCTCTGGGCCCGAATTGGTAAAGAGGGGAGTGCGTATCGAAAGGGAGAGTTGTTGTTGCCGTCTCCGAATCGTCGTCGTCCGAATGGAAAGCGTGGAGATCCATCAATGAACGGCGCGCGCGCGCGTGAGACGATGACGACTGCGCGCTGCTGCTGAGGTCGCGAAAGGAGACTACTCCCCTCCCCTGACCTCTAAAATAGAGAGATCTTTTTTCCCCACTGGCGGGCAAGGAGCAAATCGCGCAGCAGGTGGTTTTCTCCTGTTCTTACTCTAAACCGATACATACCAAAATTAAATCTCCATTATAAATCCAAATTGTCTTTGAATAGCAATAAATATATAAACCGTTAGTTTAAGACACAAGTCTTGATTCTTGCATCCAAGTAGCACTTCAAAATATAATTCATTGTTAAGGTGTTAATAATGGGGTTTAGTGGTAAAAAAAATTAAAATTGGAAATAAAAAATATTCCATTAGACTGCAAGTCACGACGAGGAAAGAAAGACAAACTTTAGAAGAATGGTTTCCCGATAAGGGCTGCGAGAGAGGAAAAATCCGGGTTCCTCTGGAATAAGAAGACGAAAATGCTCATTGTGGATCTAATGATTAAAACTTTCCTGATATATCTACACCAACACTCTACTTCGTAAGCCGCTTCAATAGCTGAGCTGTGTGGCGGAAGAGTATGAGGGCGCAAACCGCTAACAAAAAAACAGAAAAAAAAATCAGATGTGAGTACTGAGTACCACCAAGCGTTGATTGAAGTCTTTTATTGTATAGGGGAACAACGAAATAATACACTCCAATCAGAGGTACCAGAGCCTTTCACAAAGCGAAAGAGGCAATCTGGATTAAATGTACGTGTATCCGACATAAGTGGATTCGATTTTGATACTTTAGGGATAAACACGCTCTGTAGCGATAGCAAAAAACCTGAAACAATGATGAAAAATCCTGAACAACAGTTGCTATCCCGAATGTATGCTCTGCGGTTTGACCTCTTACGCAAGCTTTAAATTAAAGTTCGAAATAGCGAAAATAGGATTAACAGATTAAATTTACAACTAAAACTACGAAACGTTAACACTTTGCTGGTAAGCTAAGAGGTGAAAGGCTTTTTCGCCTGAATTTCAGCCACCATGCAATTCCAGCTTGCAAAATTAATTGCCCATGTATTTTCTTCGTCAACAACCTAACGTAATAAAACTTTTTCTAAGTATTTCTCTTCTTTGTTTTCAGTTGGATGACGTCGCCTTGCAAGTGTACAGAGATGGAGACTACGGGGCTTATCTCGATCTGGAAGCAGCCATCAGCGAGCAACCAGAAGAGTTCGAGGGATTCCAATCAAAGTAAGTATAACTCACTATGACTTCTAATCTAATCACGCTTATCTATTTACATTGGTTTTAGTTAAATAAGGCATTGCAATATTTCCACTAAATTTATTTTCGCAAGACGCGTTTCGTTGCTACATCAACAATGTAGACAACAGCGAAACGCGACGTTCGAAAATAAATTCATTGGAAACGTTGCAGTGTGTCATTTAACTAATATTCCATCACGTCATTCCTTATATAACGTAATATTTACATTGAGACGCATGGCGCAGCATGATTGGCTTTAAAAAAAATGCTTCAATTTACAACGTGAGGATTGATGGGTGGTTCGCTACGGAATCATTTTTTGCCCAAATACTTCAAGACAAGATTCGAAATCCGTACACAACTTCTAATTAAATGAAAACCAATACTGTTGGACTCCATTGCGAAACAACTGCAGTTATTTCGGCATGTGATCTTTAGAAAAGAGCCAACAACGCACCGAAGTACCGACGGGAAAGCATAAAAATTGGTCCTAGATTTCTCTTTATCGAATTGCTGTATCCGTTTAAATTACAAATTATTTTATCTGAACACAGTATTGTTCAACTCTAGGAAACTAAGTGAGATTTACCACTGAATCCATAAAATTATTGACCAAATCATTTTTTTACGGAAATTCTCTCTTTATATATTTATAAAACATTTATTACTTATTACTCTGTTAAAAATTCTGTGTCTCAACTAACTGATGCACTAAACACAAAACCCCACGAACAGTGAAATAAAAACAGACAATAATTCGGAAAAAGTTTGACGGATTACAATAATATATAAAAATAAAGACCAAAATTTTATCTTTACAATGGTATTTAATTTTTTTGGTATTGAAGTAACAATTCGTTCAACATTTTACGTGATTTGCATTTCATCACGCAAATCCACTCGCTCGGGATCCCAGTTCAATCTTCTATATTATTTCTACTGTATAGATACCTTTTTCTCAACTTATACGCAACCAAATTCTACAAATGAGGTACCAAAATGCACAGAATTTATCAGAGAACATGCGACGGCATATCTTACTTCCTAAATATTGCTATTGTTTCCTAAAATTGGTTATTAAATAATAATTAAAAAACCGGTAAATATTCCTGACGTTAACGGCGCACAAACTGATGTATTTGTTCATTTGCAGCAATATCTCGCATTCTTTAAATAACTTTTATCAAAATGCGGCTGATTCCACATTCAAGTCTCCTGGTGATACGTAAGTATGAGTCATCATGTGCGTTTAACAGTGCGTGTAATTACTTCCAATTTAAAGAGGTCCTCTGACCTCAATTTGTACATGAACATTCCAATTAAATTTGTACATAAGACCCCGCCTTTGTTTCTACACTTTAAAATTAGAAACGCGCCTATCCCTCAGTAGACCTGCATTGAAAAGAGCGGGGGAAGCCCGCTCGTTTACTTTAAATGAATGGCTTATAAGCAGGGAGGGAGTTAGACAGCTATCGAACGGAATTACATATGGAACATAAGCATTGTCCGACGAGGAGAAAGTTGAAGGGGGAGGAGATGGATGGCTTCCAAGGACCTCATCCCTGGACCACCCGCGTTTTGACAGTGCGGCCACTTCACGTCAACCAGTTCGTGTAATTCGTCGATCAAGTACGCCTACCCTCACCGCATCACAGACATGCCACCGATCATGTCTCTCTTATTTGGAGGCATGAGCGGCTGAATACTAAATATGAATCATTTTTAATTTTACTATGGAAGAGTTTTAGTCGCTCATTAAATGGCACACAAGGATGCAAAGAGAGGATCCCATCCTTAAGGAACCTTCAAAATGTCCTCTGTCGTCTTTAAAATAGGAATATATGGAGCAAACCTCAGAGACGGTCCGATATCTGAATGCCGAAAGCGCGTTCGTAAGCCGTAGAAGGACATTATTGTCTCGCCGGAAATTCTCATGAAACGAAAATCGACACAGATACGTGAAGAAAATTCGAAATTTTCCTAATACGACGGTATTGAATGACTCGATATTCCCTCTTTCCCGATGCGGCATCACCGCCCGTCGATTATAATAATAATGCCCTCATTGTTTATGCTCTCGCTGCTGGAGTGGTGACTAAGCAAGCGCTTTCCGTACGAGGAAAGCTAAAGTCTTTTCAATTTGCGAGCGGCTTTCTTTTTTGAACATAAAAATACTCAAGAACAACAAAGCTCCGAGAAAACGTGAAGAGTGTTATTCTTGCGATTGTTTCCGATGGAGCCCGCCAGGTGTCTACGTGGCGCCGGTGGTTCTTTCAGCGGACAGGACAGGCGGGTGTGTAGGCGGGCAAACATCCCATCGCCAATGACCTCCTCGCGGGAGAAAGAGTGCATGACTGCATCTCTTGCTTTCCTTAGCGACTACATTCCTCGTTTTCCCTTCGAATGAAATGCTCGACAGTGTAAAATATTTATTTTTACTTAGCACAATCATAAACTCAGACGGATAGCTGAAAGATTTAATGTATTGAGAATGCTTATTCATTCTAGTTGTTCTTCCCTGAACTAATAGCAATATCCCTTCCGTAACGTATTTATGTGACTCAAACTTTTCAATATCGAATGCATGCATATCGCGATTTATACCATGATCATATAAATGCTTTAACATTTTAATAACGTCTGACTACTGGAATTGTGTATGATATTGATGCATATTAAAGTATCAAAATGACTATTACAGATTTTTTCTTATTCGAGTTCCATGTTTTCCCTATCATTTCATTTCACCTTTATAGGGAAGAAATGGGTATATGATTATTATTACTCTTATTTTTTCAATCAAGGGTAATCCTCCGACAATATTTATTTCCTCGAATCAAGGCATTACCAATTCGCATTTAATATTGGTACATGTTTCTCAACTTTAAATGAATATGCAATCGACGATCACGACTTACTTCTTCGATTGATTCTATTGTCTTAGGTATATTTTTTTATTCTCTCAGTGTTCGACATTCCCTTTTCTAGTCGTTAAATACGTACCAAAATGAAAACATTTATTTTGTTACATCTGCCAGTAGTGTCTCTAGAATTTCAAAAATGAGGTTGCAAGAGTATGCGAGGTCGGATTAAGAATTTCTATATGATGCTTCCATATTTATAAATACATATTATAAAAGGAAGCAAGAAGGAACATTATTACTCTCGCATAGTTAACCAAGACGGACTTCTGACAACAAATGTAGGCTAATAGGGAAGTGGCATGTACCGCAATGCCAAAAGTTTTCTTTTCACCCTTTTTCTTTCAACGACAACACGGATGAGAAAAAGGTCGAGACGAGTTATCGCAATTTGAAAACACTTTTGCAGTGGAATTAAATCGATAAAACCAGAATTGCGATGTCCCTTTTGCAAGCCTAAATAGGTTAGTCTCCACGTCTCCAATAAAAAGACAACAGGATATGGTAGGTCGATGTCACTTACCTTCCGCCGTCAATGTTGGTACTTTCGGATGAGCTATCGGTAGTTGTCCCTCGACAAACACTCGGCCTCGTAGATGAGGCTGTTATGTTTGGAACCTCTCCAAATCCTTGCAAGACAAGCAACAAACACGCAAGGACCGAGGAAAAATTGCCAACTAGCGCTGTCTAACACAATGTTGACGTCAGTACCTAGAGAAAAAGTGTACAATTATGTAAAAGCGTGTGATTTACAAAATAATTAAAGCAAAAATGCTTAAATTATTTAACTAGATGAACAGTTAACGAAAAAAATGTCTCTCGATGACCAAGCAAAATATTGCAAATCATTTGTTTTTTTGTTTTTTTTTGGCCTATGAAAAGCATAAATTCCGTCCACTTTTTTAGTTATCCGTCTTGAATATGCTGATTTCTGTATTCCATCTTACAAAAGTCCGTCACGAAACAAAGATTTCCAAAATACGTCTAGCAGCGCATTTCACAGCCAAGACACATGGGTCAAATTTAATTATAAGTCTTCAATCAATTCTTTTTGAACAAATATTCTTCTTTTACTTTTTTCATTCAGCCACGGTAGCAGTGGGGCTAATGCCTTACCAGCCACGTGAAGGTTGCCATTGCTAATCCCGGCATTTTTCAAGGAGGCCTATTGAGATTGATCTTGAGGTTAATTGAAAGAAACGGCCAACTTCTCCTAAACACGCTTGAGAATATGAATAAGCTTTATAAAATTTTTCAGTGGAAGTCAGCATAATATCATTACAAGTGTGTTATGTTTTTATTACATATTGTAACTCACTTTGTTGACATGCAAACGAGGAATAAATAATGATCCGCTTGTATCTCATGATTCCAGTCATGCTGAAAAATAATAAAACTTGCTAATTATACTAAATTAATTTTAATCAAACACTCGTTTCTTTTGATTTGAACAACTTTGAACAACTCGTTTCCATACATTGTATCACCTTCGGGTGAACTTCTTCATCAAACTTGATGATGACCCGCTGTATTGAAACCCAGGTCGTGTTTTTAATTAAACTTAATAAAGTGAAATAAGGTGGATTTCTTTATTTCTCTCATGGAAATTTTTCACATAATTACACCTGAAACGTTCCATTTGTGAAAAGTCTTCTCATCGCGTTCACATATTCCGTGAATTTAAACAGTCTATCCGGACAGCTTGGTGATTCTGTGTATTTTCGTGACATTCACCTGAGTAAGTAAAGAGTCTCACTCGAGAGGGGCACGCTCCGACTCGTCTGCACACGATGGGCTGAGGGAGACAAAATAAAAACCAACACGGGAGGAAAGGGAGAGAGGGAGGACACACTCCTCATTTTCATACGCGACGACGACGGAGACGCGGCCCACGAATATGACTTTCGGTCAAAACCCGGCGGAGAGCGGGAGCCACTACACATCCCTCTCTTGGTCCTTATAATTCCCGGAGTCTGTGCATGTCTACACATGAGGCGAGTGCGAGAACAAAGGAGATGAGAGGGAGGAAGGGGGAAGAGAGAGAGAGAGAGAGAGGCCCACTCGAGAGAGGAGAGTGGTAGCAAGGAGGAGAGGGGGCGGTATCAAGGGGGAGAGATCCACTCGGCCTATTCACCTCGTCGAGAGGAAAAGGAAGGGCTGCTGTCGCTGCTTCCTCACGCAGGGGGAGGCTGCCCACGCACCACCCCTGCCACCAACACGCACCGTCGAGTCAAAGAAAAAAAGGACGAGGTCCCCTGGTGCTGAAGGCCAGAAGGGCTCGAGAGATTGAAGATTGAATAACACGATCACTGAGGCAGGGGTCGGAAATCCGTAGGCAACACGCGACACCCGAAACTAATTCACGCTGGACACACGTGTAGTGTGTACTGACGTGAGTCACTTCGTGTAGTGAAATAGCTAATAGGATTGCGCATGCCTGAAAGTAGTTACAAAAAAATTGGAGAAATACTAGTGTTTGCATTGCTAATGGCAATACTGATTACAAAACGATTGTGTGAAGCGTCACTTTGACGAACTAATGCCTCATCTTGAACTTTGAATAAACTTAGTATTATCGGATGATGACGCTCTGTAAATGAAACTACAGTCGTACGAAATAAAATTTATGTTAAGAATACAATTGAATACAAAGAATACAAAGTTTTCAAGATGACATGCTGTTTAGATCAGCCGCGAGAAGGTCACCAATCCCTGTTACATGGAATATGCAGCTCCAATGATAGTTTTTTCATGAATCGCGAATAAAAAGAACCAAAGAAATAAGTTTCTTGATAACGCAGTCGTATAATCCGACACTTTTTCCATAATTTACAAAATACAATTTCAATCTATTACCTCAATTTCAAAAGACCTCATTTCACTTCAATTATAAGGGGCTTTTAGATAGTTTTTCCACTATGTGCACTGACCAAGGCTAAGTGATGTCTTCCGGGACGATAATCGGGACGAGATCAATGATAAGAAAAGTGATGAGTGTCCATAAAGTAATTCATGTTAAAATGAATTTTTTAGATATTATTATTAAAGTATTCCACCGATTAAGGTAGGTTTTCATGGAGTATCTAAGAAGTACTCTGGAAGTCTTCCTTCCCTTTTCAATTACAATGAGGCCTATCCCCTTTTATTCTACACTTAAGTCCTATTTTCATCCAACCTCTCCATCGTTTACCCAAAAATTCTACCCTCTAACACTCTTTTCAACATCCCCTCTCCGCTCAGGACTCCGTCCATACCGTCTGAATCCTCCGTATTTCATTTTGAAGCGACCTCGTCTCACCCACCATATCCAGCACTTCGTCACTCCTCCTCCTCTTCGTCTAAGTTTCCTTGCGATCCGGGATGCGAAAGATGCTGCATCTCTAATGGAATAATCATGGGGTTTAAATTTCGGTCATCGATAGATCCCAAGAGGTAATTAAGATTATAATCGCTTGGATATGGAGCTTTCATCACTTATTTTGCTTTCTCTTCTGGACGGACTATGCGCTTATTCTATGAAGCAGCCTTTCTAGTTCTTATTTTTTTTACTAAGGGAGTAATTTTAATTTTATTAGCTTTTTTACGGCATATCATTGTTCCTCGTCTCCGTTTATTTACCTCCTCCATTTTTTTGGAGATAATTGAAGCTGAATTGGCCGCTATTCACGGACACTAATTATCATTTGATTCAGACTTAAATATGGAGAAAGAGTAGAGGTAAATGTTACCTTCTGTCGGACTCATCGCAAGGGGGGTCGGAGCATGCGTAGCGCCCTACGCACCACTCGGTCGTCCCTTCTCCTCAAACGCGCCGTCGAGTAAAAGGAAAAGGCTCAGGTCCTCGAATGTAGCTGGGAGAGGAGGGGGTCGAGGTTCTAAAGGGAATGAGGATTCCCCCGCGACCCCCACTCGAGGGAACTTGTGGACCCTTAAGGTAAAAAGGAAGCAGGGCACACACTGTTCTTCTCTCACCCTCTCCCTGTTCAGGCGCAGCTCATGCGTACCCTCATGTCCCTCTTCACAAAAAACTGCCAAGGAGGGAAAACATTCGAAACAACAAAAAGGTTACGTGAAATGATGCTGCCATTCTTTTGAAATCCTTAATTTTGTGCGCGCCCAGAAAAAAGCATATTCACAGTAACTCACTCATGCGTGAAGGGTTGGGAGATGCATTGCAAGGGATGACATTTTTATTTCGTCAAGCAAGAAAGAAACACACAGGTATAACAGTTGATGAAAAATTTGACTGAAATCAAAATAAGTATGTTTTCACGTCTGATTTTCATTTATTGCCACGGAACGTCACACCAGTGAATCACACAGTGCCGTCGGGCCTTAGAAATATCACCCGAGGTTATCATGACGCCATGCAAGGGGAAGCAAGCTAAGTCAGCGACCTCCATCTCGAAAAGATCCTCCTCACGCACTAACCGCATCCTCGAATACCTCCTTCTCAAGACGACGCACCCCTGCCCGAAGAATAGGCTCGACTCGCAGATTTCAGTCCGGATTGAGCGTAACCTGCTTTATCTACCTCCATCGAGTGACTAGCTTGCCTCGTATCGAGGAAAGGGAACTGTTCCCTGGACGACCCTTCGATGCATCTGCAGTTGGAACTCGTCGAGAAAATTTCAATCCCATCACATTATCAATCGCTCACCATCACCTCACCAAGTGTGATCAGGTTGTCTTTTGCGTCATGAAAAAGACCTACAAGGTAATTGGCAGGTATATGATACCAAGAAGTACGCTTTTCGCCCTAAAAATACTCAAGTTCTGGTACTGTTATAGAGTGGGATGCTGTTTATCTGCTAGGAATACTGTTGTAATTCCAAAGTATAATGGAAGAGATGCCTTTCCACGGGAAAATTATCTCGTCCTCGACGACTTTTCTCGACTATTACAACCTCTAGTGGTAACCAATTCAACTACGGATGCTCACAGACACCCTTTTCACAGAATATATTTCACTTACTGACATTCACTCTCAGGGTTACCCTCCCCACTTTCAACAATAAATACCTATCAATATCTAAAAAGAAAAATCTCGGTTAGCTTAGTCTGATTTAAATCGACGATTTATATTTAAATGCAATACATCTTTTATTATTTTAATTTCATAAATCAAAGAAAAAATAAAAATTGCAACATATTATTTAGTTGTTTTTATACTGTACCATTCATAACTAAGCCCTACTACATAATGTTACCCGTAAAATGATACTTTGTTTCGCCTTATGAAACAACCTTATGAAAAATTAGACGATAAAAAAGTTAACTTCAACTTTTTTACAACACATTGTAACGCTTCATTAAACCTTGCAAATTTAGATCTAGATACCTACAATGATCATTCGGTATTTCTTTAAATAAGAAAAATGTTCCATCAATTATAGAGGAAAGAAACGAAACGATCAATAAGAAGGAGAAATGAATTCAAAATTACGTGGCCGGGAGGGAAACGCAACCCAAGAAAATTGCAAGTTCTCGACGAAATATTCGGGAGAGGGACGATTTTTTATGGTCGCATTCGCCTGCCGTGAATGGCGGGTGCACTCTCGAGTGGGCAACCGCAGTCGGAAAAGCTCATTAAGTCACGGGAAGGTGTGACTCGCCGTCTGTCTGCTCAGGAGGCGGGGGGGGAAGGAGGTCGGGATGAGAGGGATCGATTCGAGAGAGAAGCGAGTAGCGGAAGAGTCGGAAGGAGAAGGAGATTCGAAGGGAGGGTTGGGAGACATCCGTCTCGAGCAGAGGTGGATGGGGGACGGGTTTAATGGAGATGAGGGTAGAGATCCTTAGGGTTCAAAAACCCTTTCAGGGTAAGTTCCTCACCTCTCCCAACCTCACCTCTCTCCCGCAACCAGATCCTCTCTCATTTAGGCTCCTCTCCGCGGTTTCCAGCCTAAAGTTACAACCTCACATCCCTCCTCCATAGCGATGGGAAAAAAAACACTTTTTTATTCGGATGGACGTTTTAAGGCGTCGAATAAAAACAGTTTTTTTCATAAAAAATATAAAAAAATTAAATGAAAGGAAAATTGTTGAAAAAATCTATGTTTATAAAAAACGTTTTTTATACATTTTTTCCACAATTTTCCCTTCATTTAAAATTTTTTAATCTGGAAAGGAGTTTTATTTAATTATTAATGTTTAGGTTACTCATGAGCAACAAAAAATTATAAATTACCTTTTAGTACGGCATTTTTTAAAAGAATACATTGATATTTATAGTGACATTATTGCATTCAATGAGGAATATTGACTGTAAATTTACTGGTCAACTCTCATTGTCAGTGGTATTGAACACATAAATTACTATAACTCACCATATTACGGAACTAATAAAGGACTTGAGAGATTGAAGTCGTTTAATTCAAAAGTTATGACAAGTATTTCAAAATATCCATTCTTAATATGCCATTTAGGCAGGCCAGCGGCTAAGTAACCAGTTACGATAGTAAGTTGATCTTAATAAACAACAGAATACAGCATCTAAATTTCACGAGGAAAAAAGTTTTTTAACGTTTTTTCAGCTCACGTGAAACAAAAGTATTTTTCAAATGTTTACAAAGTTTTAAAAGCCCATTTTTTTCGAGGTGCCCATGATTACCCCTGAGCCGTATTCTCTAATTTAGGCTTCCCATAAATCCCCGTCCATCGTCTTGCATTCCATTCAGCCCCAATACCTCAAAGAGAGTTTAACGCCCGGAGAACATGTGTTGAGGAAGAGCGTGCATTACCAGGTTGGCCAAACTATCGAGAAATCCGGAAAGAATCCGAAAAAAAATATGCGGGAGTTTCATCGAGTACTTGGGAAAATGTTTGATATAGTAATCTTAATAAAAATTTCTATTTCTGAAAGAGAAAAGATTTATACTAATAATTTCTGATTTATCGCTTGGAAATATAATATATAAATCTTGCAGCAATTATGATCTGTAACGTGAAATGCGTCTGAAAATTAAAAATTTATGCCTGCTTATTTGGTGCGTTTAGTATCCATCGACAACTATCAAGTTCGGGCTGGACACCCTGAAACCATACCGCCAGCCATACACATCCTGAAATTATACTGCCAGCAATACGCACTCCTAACTCCCTTAGCCTATACTATCCCTGAATTTTATACAGCTATCTGCCATTATGATAAGTATCACTTTAAACCTTATTATTCCAATGAGATATTAGAAAGACCTATATATCCCCATGCAATGAATAGACCTGATTACAACGAAATAACAAGGAAAAATATGAAATTGATATTAATCGGTATTTTTATTTTCATAATAATAATAATAATAATTGTAATATCTTTAGCGTCAATTATCGACATCACTCGTTGATTTACGAAAGAAGCGTAAAACTCATTGGAGGGAACAGAAAACGGAATTCGATGTAATAACCAGTTTTAATTTTTACTTTAAATTTTGATTCTCTGTGGCAACCCTGACAGTGTATAGAGGGGAGGAGGGGGCGAGAGTGATTACGCGCGGGTTCGTGGAGGAGGGCCATTGAATCGGCAGGAATTCGTCTCCGCATTGGATAAGAGAAGGCGAAGGGGTGGAGAGGGCAGGGGGGGAGCAAGAGAAAGGCATTTTGGGAGGCGGAAGAAGGGGATCATCTCGTAGAGTGAGTCCCGCGCACGTTCCCCCCTCATCACACACTCATCCCTCAAATCATCCCTCATTCAACCACCCTCTTGAGGCGTAGACCTGCCTCCCATCCACGTGGCCTATTACCTTAATATCGATTTTACAAAGCTAAGAGCAGGGGAAATCTTTAACATCAATTCCCGACATCACTCGTCGAATTACGAAAGAAGCGGAAGAGTCATTCACACGACAAGACTTTTGATGCGACTGGTAAGATTCTTCCAGGTCATCGTTCATACACAAATTTTCCCAAAATTTTGTTTTTAAGTACTAAGAATGAAGGGTGGATATTTCAAGCATCTCGTGTAGTTAAACAGACTCAGACATAAAATATACAACCAATACAGCATTGCTTTAATCATAAATATCGCGTTGATATCAACATTTGGCCCGTAAGCCACCACTCTGACCTGTCTTAATTGCGCAGTTTACATTTTGCAGGACAGAGGGGTATTCATTGGAATGATTAGAGGATGCATGAAGAGTTTAGATAACGAATTAATGAAGCAACGAAAAAGTGGGAAAATTTCCTTTTGATGGTAAAATAGTTGAAAAATATATGCAATTATTCATGGAAGTGAAGATGATTTAGAAAATTAAGAGGTAAATACGTACGGAGAAGAGAAGGGGGATATTCCATATACTAATGATCACTCACAGATATTGAATTAATATAGATAGAGCGCAACCAGAGTGAAGGAAAATATGTCAACCAAAATTCATTATCTATCAGTGTGCTGAGGAAATTCAAGAAAGATAAATACTGCGTTTATCGAGGAAAAAAAGATCTAAAAAAACCTGGCGATGTGAGACCACAAAATAATCAAGCGAGGATAAGGTAGTCAGCAAGCAGTAGCAAAAAGTAAGACCCTACTTCAACACTGACCAGCCGCTTCACTAAATGCTGTACCCACTCCATAAGGAAAGTGGAGTGAGTAGGAATGGATCGACTTACCCTCAATTTAACAGTAGTTGATTATACTTATCATCACTTTTGGCAATTTCAAGGTATTTAAGCATGCTGCTTTCACGGCTTCCCAAAGTGAAAAGAAGCCTAAAAGAATTAAAACCAGGGTATTTAAGAATAAATTCCATATTCTTAGGTGGTTTACGAGAGGTTGCTCCATCTTGGCATGGCATTTGGAGGAGGCGACCGAAAGCTGAGGTCATTTGCGCCAAAACAAAGGTGTGGAAGGAAGGGTAAAGATACACCCGGCGTCGGCATTCTGTTCTTAACGAAAGGCGCCGAGGGGACCACGGCTTAACGTCCCATCCGACGGCCGGAGTGTGGCGCTTAAAATATATCCTCCACACAACATTCAAGCAGTGATCGGCCAGTCTGAAAATTTTCTGCCACCACCGGAATATGAACCCGAGTCCACGAGGTGGGAAGCCAACACTCTAGCCACCACACAAACCCAATACCTTTAGCCCCCACTTTCAGGTAAAAGCGGGCATTCGTGAGGGAGCCATCAAGACGTTTTCCTTTATTTTCTCCAGACGTTTCCGAAACGTGTCTGGATGAAATAAATGGTCTATCCGTATGCTCCCCCTTCGGTCTTCTCATGCGGTTGTACGAGAAGTTCACCCTTTTCAATTATTTCCTCTCAGAATGCGGAGCTATACTAACATATTCTTTCATCGCAAGGTCGTAAATATTTTCCACGGACCTATTAACTCGACGCGAGAGTCATTTGGCGTGGCTGGCCGCCGTCTCGACGCACGTCCCGCCGCACACGCCACTGCCTTCGTCTGCAGCTCTCCCACACCACGTTCGCATCCACTCGGTGGAGAGAGGAGCCGCACATAAATATTACTTCCTCCACAATAAATGGAGGGAGGATAGCCTTGAAAAAAAAATATAAACGCAACTCATAACAGCAACGTGCTGTAAATCCTCTCTGCGAAATTAAAATTGAGTCACGCCGCCACGCTAAGAAAGGATTATCCGGAGAATTGATTAAATTTCAGCAAAATTCATTATTAAAAAAATATTTTATGTCGACCCAATTTTCGACACGCGTGTACGTATAATCTCTGTACAGTCTCAACTTGTGTCGGTCTCATATAAAAATTGCGGCGGATTATACTAAGCTGTGTTCATTTCTGTAATGGAATTCCACAATATTACGCGGCTTGTAATTAAATCTCTAAGGATTACCCATTCCTATCACTTCGTTTCCATTACGCTTAAAAGGATTAAAAAATTAATTCTATTCCTCAGTGTGAAAATGATTCCATTTCTTCGTCATATTGAACATGATGATTCCATTTTTTTTAATCCATCGCGTCATTTTGTACTTTCCACTTCCGTCCCTTCGCTCTCAGAGAGTGGGACTGACAGGTGAACATTACTATCGACTCCAAATCACCATAAAGCTCTTCGAAACCCGTGTTCAGGATCGACTAATTTCGCACAGATACCCATGCACCCACTCACGATGAAACGGTCGTGGCGTGCCTCGCACGTAATGAGTTTCGTGCGGAACGCTCGCAATTCATCTGCTAAAAAACTCCTTATATCTTTCCCTTTCTCTCTCTCTCTCTCTCTCTCTCCCCCAGTATGGCTTAACCACGGAGTTAGTGCCCCCTCTCTTTCCGAAGCAAAGTCTCGCCCCTACTCTTCTCCGTATCCGCCTCGCACTACCCTACCCCAATCCACATAATTGCGGCAGGAGCGAGGAGAGGGCGAGGCCAGGAACTCCCCCTCACGCGAAAGGGTCATCCCCTCCGACGACGCACGGTTCGTGGCACGCGGGAGGGGGGGGAAGGGATTTTGGGGGAGCTAGGGGTGCGTGAGGGAGTAACCCTGGCTGGCGACGATCCTTATCGCGCCGTGCCCCGAGGGAAAGGGGCCGGCTGGCTGGGATATATGTATTGTCTCGCCCCCAAAATGCTCCCCTTCCACGGGTTGGAGAACACAGATCGGAGTTTTGGTAACGGTAGAGCTGGCTCTTAGGTATTTTTAAAACACCAATGTGTTTTAAGTTTCACCGAGAAGCGAAGTGAATGCTATTTCAGCGAAATTTTCGTAGTATATTATTCTTATTGTATTTTAGCTATCGAAAACATTGAGCTTTCTCGTCATACTTCGAAATATCTCTTGAAGATAATGTGAGAATATACATATGTTTTCATAAAAATTAAATACGGCCTACATACGAAACATGGCTATAAAAATACGTAGGGACGTCATCAAACAACCCTTTCATAAATTGCCCCTTGAATGCTGTGATTTGAAGTGAAAATACGTAGGTTGCATTAAATGGGGCAACGTTCCACAAAAAATTCTAATTTAAAAATATATGCATAGAATTTTTACGCATTGTTTACCCTGCAGTGCCATAAGATGATATATAATGGAAATAAAAAATTAAAAATACATCATAACAGATTTGAAGGATCCGTTTTTTAAGTCACGTTTGAACCTCTTCAACCAGTAAACTGTCGGAAGATGCATTGGTAAATACTTTGAAAAGATTTTGAGAAACCTCGGAAAATCTCAGTTCGAGATTATGGAGGGGAATTGAGCTCTGGCTTACCACGCAAGGAGGTCGGGTTCAAATCCCCGAGCAAGGTAATCCGATCCTTGTTTACGTGCAATGTGGAGTGCGTGTAAGTACAGTGCTGAAACATTGAGCCACGCATATCTTAGCCGTCTTTACTCAGAAGGATAATACTGATGTCGGGCTTCCCTCTTCCGCCCGAATGTCTGTTCTTCTGCATGTATGCCCGAGCAGAAGAGACAATTTGAGTGGAATGTGCAGAAGGGTATGAGTGCAGATATATACTCATTTTCTGCCAAATCGATACACAAATCTAAGTTTTAAAAAAACTCTCTATTCCAACATTCAACCTCCTCCTGCTATGTGTTCGTTGAATCTTAACTCTCTGAAACGACTATCTAATAAACCCTTGCAGGCAATAAAAACAATAATTTAAACTTTTCCACGACAGCATCTTCAAGAAGTCGTTCGTCTTATAAATCTCTCCCAAAGAACCTGGATACAGTCTCCTTGAACGTGGAATAAAATTTGATGAATAATTTTTCCCGGGTATGTCGCCATAGCTAATCTCTCGGTCACTGTTATTAAACAAGGAGAAAATTCCTTTCAATTTCGTTTGGGGAAGTGACTTATATATGAATATTTTTATACTGGGCTTTAAGTTCATTTTTATATGAAAATAAATATACATAATCATACAATTATCTCTATGGCTTAGTAATTTTCCTCAAATTACTAAGTTATACCAGCCCAAGTGGAAAAGTGCAATTATATTTTAAATACGGATAAAAGTAACCTCCATTAAATGAATCTTAATATCCTTGATCGCCCACACAATTTATGAGAGTGTACGTGGGATTGTTGAGACGATATATATTTTTATGCGTACGTCATCCACCTGACAGGTTCGAACACATACATCTCGTTTAAGTAGGAGCAATTGCGAGAATATACGAGCTGCACCACTGAATCACAAAAAGCGAGTTTAGTATGCATGCTACGCACCGAGGAATCATTCCTCGGTACACAGAAAAGGGCGGAGGGTGGTTTGTTTCATTCCAGTCGGACAGGGGGACGGGGATCGCAGCGGAGTGGTGAGACGGGGTGGTGGTTGCCGTGGCGACATGAACTTCGCGTGAATGGGGCGAGTGGGGTTGGCCGCATTTAACGTTTTTTGCTCTCTCCCCACCCTCTTTTGTCACTATTTCGCGGGGAGATTGGCGAGGGTATGGGGGGGGGGGAGAATTGCATTCAATGGGCGAGGAGGGGGGGAAGGAGCGCAGAGGACGAATGGGGGAGAAGGAAGAGACGCAGGTTGAAAAAAAGAAGACTGATAAAAAGCGAAAGGGAGGAAACTCTCAGCTCCCATTAAATTCCGTCGCCGTCTGCTTTCGGGGAAGATTTGCCGTCTCTCGTGGAAGTCGTTTCGAAGAAGAAGGAGAGAGTGGAAGAAGGGTGGGATGGGGAAGAAGGTTTAAGGCACGGTAGACGGAGAAAGGGATGGAGTTTGCAAAGTAGAGAACCGAGATGCGTGGCGCCATGCGTCTCCGACGGGGCACGCTTTTCCTTCACGTGCTTTTTTTAGGATGTCCACTCACGCGTGACGGCGAGGCGTGCACGTCACTGCAGCGCCCTCGTGCATTATTTAGTCCACTTAATTATGATTAGGGGAGCGATGGGCATGGACGAACAAAAGAGGAGAAGCGAAAAAATTTAATGCAATTAAGAAGTGTTTCGCAATCAAAAGAGGCGAGAAGCAACGAGAATCCAAGACGAAACAATTGACGCCGAGCCATGTCATGAATCAAAACTTGGCAAACACGAACCATGATTGAATGTGGCGGAGAGAAACTTACCCGAATAAATACGACTGAATGGAGTGGAACGTGAATGGAGTGGCGAGGAGGTACACGAAACTCTCGCTTACAATGGAATGGACTACGGTTTATGGTAAATGAAGCGGAGAAAAGATTCAGGCATGAAACTTCTCTCAATGTTCACGATTACTGAAATTCGCGAAGATAAGTAAAGTAGATTTTGAGAGACAAAAAAACTCAAGTTCTTCTCTAATCATTTGTAGTCGTACTTACACAATTATACTTTATTAGAAATATACTGCCATGTGGAAAGTTAAGTTTTATATTTACTCATCCAGGTGATACTGCAACGAATTTATCTGGCACTTTCAAATTCCAGACCGATAAGCAGACTAATAGCATGATACACAACAGCACTCCTGATTATTTTATTTCTCCACTTGCTACTCATTTTCCTCTGGCCTTAAATTCAGGGCCTTTGAGACCACAACTACAATTCAAAGTTTGCTATTATCTCCGCAACGTTACTCTGTCGCATAACTACATATTTTGATCGCATAAATACTCCTATAGTAATAATAGGTCATTATGCATCATAATTTCCTTTCTTTCTTCACCCCCGCCGAGAAGAAAGGTGAAGGAAAGCCCTTAATTGAATTACATGGGGTAGGAAATTGAAGATATAAAACAGAGATGAGTAAATATGAAACGGTTGGCTAATAGAGGAGCGGATGGGAGACCTGTGTCAAACCAATCTTCGGGTTGTTAACTTATGATAATTATTCCACTTCATATAAACAGACTTTAAAAAAATAAAAATCGACACCATAACATCCAATTTCATGACAGTCTCATTAATTCATACAAACTCGAGATTATGTCAAGAGACCTTTAATCTTTGGAATGGATACAGCAAAACCGATAGTAGCAGCAGCATTATTAGCCATCGTGGGAAGATTATCCATTAAACACGCGAAATGATGAAAATGCCCTTCCAAAGGGACATTTAGACCGCTCGCTCCCGACTGGAAACGCGTAAATTCACGGACCGATTCAGCCTTTCACATTTCATCCCTCCCGAGCACAAAATGGAAACACATTTCACCGACCCAACTCACCAGACTGCGCCGCCAGCCAAAATCACCCCTTTTGGTTTATTGCCTCCAAATCGATTCGGCAAGCCCCCCCCCCCCCCCCTATTGCTTCAGTTGGTGGCGAATGATAGGAGGGAGGAGATTCGCAAACAAATCGCTGGCCCTCGTTCCCGACAATTCTCACCGCCAGCAGTAAAAAAGGCCTCCACTCAGGAGATTAAAAAGCAAAGAGCTTCGAGACAGACAGAGGTAGAAAAAACTCCATCAATCCTATGTATCATTTATTCGTATGATAAGCCGTCTCCTTAAAAATGACATATAGGTATGTTTCTTCAACACGATACACGAATGAATTGAATCAGCAGCAAAATGCCCTCTCAGAAAATTAGGCATAACAAAAATTAGATAGGACAGAAAGCTTGAGATGGGGATAAATGCCTGAGAGGAAGGGTTGATGAAGTTCACTCAGACATATATACGTTTTTAAGGACTGATTCGAAAAGGATGTAGGCGAGAGGATGTCAGGGGAGAGTGACTATAACGCCAGAGAGCTAAAAGCTTTCTCATTAACAAGTTGTAATTTATACTACGGGGCATCGGGATATTGAGTATGGAACGGATAGTTTGAGGCGTGGCTTCGTGAGATTACTTCATGTCGAATCAAAACCTTGTAGATTTCACATAAATAATTTTTATATCGACCAGTTTCGTCGCATTGCGAAACTGGTCGATATTAAAACTATTTATGTGAAATCTACAAGGTTTTTTGATTCGACATCGAGTATGGATTTGAAAAAGTAAAAAAATAAAGCTACAACCAAGGAAACTAAATGGAATGAAAAAGACGAAGAAAGCAGTTAGTTCAGGTTACAAATATTAGAACCACTAAGACGATAAAGAACATACAACGGTTTAAGTGGCTGCTCTATTTTCATGAAATGATAGATGCACACGTTGTGTAATAATGTGTTTTTTTACGGATAGAGGACCATAAATTTGTAAAATGGGAAACACATTACTCTAATTTTGCTATCCAATATTCAAGCCTAAAATGATTTTCACCGTAGATATTTTAAACCGACCTTTCCCGATTTATTTCGCAGCAGATTAAAACTCTTTCGTTGAAAAGTAAGAAAACATCGTCACTTAAAAATAGATAACCGCATGAAAGCAGACAATAGATAAAATAGGAATAATAAACGTTCAATACTTGTCACCAATTAAGCAGATCAATAAGAGTCAAATTACTTTTTTTAAAGTGCAGTAAAGGACATATACTACGCCGAAGAAACATACACCAGACGATCACAAGGAGCTAACGGCTGAAAATTCTTGAATCTGACGCGAAAAAATCATTTCAGGGCTAGCTCAATTGGCCGTACCAGACTTGTAAAAGTCCAGTGACAGAGATGCGTAACCATCCTTATGGAAATATTCTTCGTTGCGGTAATTGGAAAATTTTCAATACTGACTTTTTGTATGCAAACAAACGAAATGTAAATACATAACAGAGAGAAATGCAATCCCTCTTCTGGGTAAAAATTCCAATTCCACACTCATAATCTCAAAAAGTCAATTTCATTCTTGGCCGCAGGGTACATTGGGACTCTGCCATACATCACATGTGATTCACGCATGGATTCAGGAACTCGGGAACCATTCACAAGCGCACGAGAACGAAGGAACTGGACGAGAATGGATGGAATGAGGCGCCTCGACTCAAAGGGGAATACCAAACCCATAGGGCAACCATGGTGTCGGGGAACACAAATAAGAGGGAAAAAATGGGAATTAGCGTGCGTGTTGTTTACGTTTGCGGATGAAGCCTTTGCCGTGAATAAGCCTCTTTACTCTCCCGAGGTGCTCACTCGTTCTCCCACCGTTAAAAACACCGCTATGTCATTCTTCCGTGGCTCGCGCGAAAGTGCATTCGTCAACTCCAGCGTGCCGCAGAATGCATGTCAACTAAACGGGCGCCTTCCCTCCGTCCCAGCGACAGCGCAATAGGCATTATTATTATTAAAGTATTCAACCGGTTAAGGCCGGTTCACGTGGAGTATTCAGGAAGTATTTTGGCAGATTCTCTTCCCTTCATGGACTACCCTCATCGATTCAAAGTAAGGCCTACTCTCTTTCATTCCACCTAAAACTCCTATCTCTTCCTTCCTATCTCTCTTTTACCCAACATTCTACCATCTAATACTTTTTTCGACACCCCCTCCCCGCTAAGTACTCGCTCCATCCATATCTTGTCTCCTCCGTATCTCACCTAGAAGCGGCTTCTCCTCATCCACCGTGTCCAGCACTTCGTCGTTCCTCCTCCTCTCCGTCTACTTCACCTTCTCTATTCTTCTCCAGATCCACATCGCCAACGCCTTTAGCCTCCTCCCGTCCCCCTTTCCCATCGTACACGTGTTCGCACCTTAAACCACTACACTCCGGATCAAACTCTTCACGAGCCTTTTCTCTAAACTGTAAGGCGCAATAGGTAGCGCACTTCAAAACAACTCGAGGATAGAGTGCGCTAGCTTCCGCAACAGGCAATAGTTCGCCCTGCTCTCATTTACATGCGCTCTATAAATGATGCGTAACGTTAATTTTTAATTGAAATACAATATGAATGAGGAGATATTAAAATATTAAATTTGAAAGATTGAATATGCTTCTATAAAAGGTTCATCTTACCAAGGAATGCTATTCATGAATATTTACTTACATTGGAATATTTCAACATTCCTTTTCCTTTCTTTTAATCTCAATTTCAATTTAAATATTATAAATGTATCCAATTTGATACGATAATAAATAGGAAACTGCTGATAAAAGGATCTTTGAGTGAAAATGCAACAATGGAAAGGGATGCGTAGTTTTCTCTGGAGCTGTTTACGTGGACACCAAGGAAGGAGGGTGAGGAAACACTTGAAACGTGTGAAATTCGGAGAGGAATGGATACTTTGAGATGGACTACAATGGATAATGTGATAAGTACAGAGTGGAAAAGGAACGGGGAAGTGCTAGGAGGAGGAAGAGGAGATGAAACTTATGAAGGAAAAAAGGGGATGACAGACGGTAGGGATGGATAGAATACTCCGCTAATAAGTATGGAAGAGTGTTCCATGCAAATCAACCTTAACTGGTAGAAAAACGTCCACAAATAACAAAGTTTCCATCCATCCATCACCCCACTAAGGTCCTCGGCGTGAACAATGCTCTTCCCGAGGAATTCCTCTCCGAGGTCGTTTCCGCAGAATTCGAGGTGAATAATCCGCCAATCAAGCTTAGATGAAAAAAACGATATTCATCAGACGTCAGCTATCCTCTCGTTCGCCTCCTGCAAAAGGACTCACTCTCCTGAGAGCGGATATGAATTCCCTTAAGCGAGTGACTTAATCTTTCGCCAAGATCGAAATTTACGAGCCCTCTCCCCCTTTTTCGCGGGTTGTCTCCAGGGTCGGCTGGTGGAATCGCCAAACACTCCCCTTTCTCCGTGCGGCGACTCATGTTTCGCGGAAACAGCCAACCGCTGCTTTGGCATTTGAGCAACGTTCGGCGCCGATCGGAGGGGCAGCTTATAATGATGGGGAGTGAAAACAAAAGAGTCGGGTCGGCCGTGCGCGCCTATCTGCGACGGAGACGTGATCACGATCGGGAAAGAAACTCACAGGAACATTGTTGAACCCTCATCGCGGCGGATCTTCGTACAGGCCGCTTATTTCCATCGAAGGAGAGAGACGCAAATTTGAAAGAGCTTGAATTTAAGGTAAAAATAGACGCAGCGGATTAATTGGATGGGGAATATCCAGCTAGCCTCCACAAAACCTGGAGAGTAACATTGTGTTTCCATTAATGCTAAATATTTCAATGAACATAAGTCGTGTCCTCCTAGGTAACCAACTTGTGGCCTCTCTTGGCCTCTCTCAAATTACTGCAAAATGGTTGCCCATTGGGATTGAAAGCGGGAACCTTTGGTTCAAAGTAGCTTCAAGAGAAATATGAAAAGTATGATTTCACTAAAATTTTCAAAGTTTGATTAAAAATGTTTCACCACCAAAGAACTCATTAACTACCATAATCCATTTCCCAGGAAATGTAATAAAGCTATGAATAGAATGGAGTGCAAAACGTGCATAGGGGTCAACATAAGTTGACACGTTGACTTCTGTCGTTACTCTCAAAAGTAGTAAATGTTAGTGAATGAAAAGACTCGTTCTTTCCTTCGCACACGGTAATATTTTTCGCGTAATACAATTTTTTCTGTGAAAATTTCAAGTGCGTTCATACAAACAAATGTATTCGGTTGAAGTCCAGAGGATCACAACCTATAATTTATAGGGGAGCTTTTACCCATCTCTCATGATGTCGGACGCCGTGCCAGTCACATGTCTCCATTAATTCGTGGAAAGAATGCTTTCTGAGAATACCTTAAGTAGGTACGCGTTGTTCGTACAAATTGGAGGAATACCGCCGGGACTCGTTGCCGTGGGGCGAATTGTGCAGCATGCAGTGGTAGCTCGGCTCCCCACCGTCCGTCCAACCCCTCCCCTAGTCCCCGTCTCATTCGGCGCGCGCTGTGCAGCAAGGCGGGCAATGGGCGGACGGGCATTCGGCTACAGTACCCAACTGATACCCTTTTTAGCATGCTCTGGACGAGTGCTCTGCTACCACGCATGGCACGTGGGCGGCGAAATGCGTCGACTCCCTTACTCTCCTTCCCTCGACGACCATAAATTCTCGGGCGGAATAAGCCGCGGGCCGCTCCCCGGGGTTCCGACGAACGAATCTCGCGATCCGATCGCCAGATAGATCTCTTGTTATCGGATTCATGACCTGGGTTCTTTCAATCTCTCCCTCCCTAGTTGCAGGTGGGTGGCAGAAAGAGAGTCGCCGTGTATCCGCGGATTATTGCTTAACGTAATGAATCGCATATACTTCGCCCACGACATCAGTCGGTTATCGCTGAGCGCTCTCCGGGTGGGGCACCTCCCGGGATGTTGCAAAAGCCACCGCCGCCGCCACCTCCGGAGGGAGGACCGTGAAATGAGGAGGGATTTATTTTCGGAGAGATCTAGGCTTACGAGTGTCGAAGGCATTTGCAACACAAGGGGAGCGGCATACGGCAAACCTGGAAGGAGCTACAATGGGAAAAATAATAATCAACCAAATCTATGGTACCAGCGAACCTTTGTGAAAGTTTTCCATTTCGAGAAAGATAAAATTAGTGCATATTTCACTATTTAAGATTCAATGAAGACTGGAATTTAGATAAATTATGTCATCTTTAGACGCAAATATGATGTAATTTGTCGGGCCGTCGTAAAATCTTTTAATTTGAAATTATCACGATTTTATCATTCCCAGCAAAAGTTGGCAAGATACACACTAAATGCTTCTTTTAGGAGACAACCATAAACATCAGCGAATTCTTTTATAAGAAAATAGGCATGTTTGCAACGAAATCGAGAAGAGAATATCATTGGCGAAGGAGGCGCTCAACAAAAGGATATTTTTGAGTAGGGTATCGTAGAGTAAGAATGTAAAGAAAAGGCTAGAAGACAGATGAGAAGTGAGGCGTTTTACTAGGGTTGAATTGTTGACGCACGGTCAGAGGACTTAAAATAAACTGAAAGCTTCTAATTTGTTGATATGGAGAAGTTTAGATGGATGGGGAGGGAATGTAAAGACGAAGTTATGGAGTTGGTGAGTAGGATAGGAAACTGACTTTTGTTTTCAGATTTTAGCGGAATTTAGATGCACTAGTGTAAACCACTTTCGGGTGAACTGCTGAAATCGCCGTCCTGAAGGTGAGCACTCCTAGGTCCCCGAAATATTTCTCATGGTCAGCATTACCATTACAATCGGAGCTCTCACAATGCGGCGGACATTCACGGTTAGAATATCCCTCACGCCTATCCGCAAGATTTTATTTGTAAATTACGACCTGAATCATAACTTGTTTGGCAGTAGAAGCTAAAACATAGAATCTGGCTTTCAATTGGGTGGAGATGAAAGATTTGCACCACAGGTATAAGGTGTTGAGGTGGTAACAAAATGGATGTATTGTTTGGCGCGAGGGTGCTCTTAAGAATCGTGGTTTCTAACGAAGAATCGAAGGGAAGGCAACGACCTCTCGGTCCATGTCTCCCTTACGCCGCATTTATCGAGAAACCGGTCGCAGCGCGTTAATAAAACGGTGGATCGGCGCAAGGGCTTTTACTTTAATGTGCTCGCAATTAGAGTTTCGCATCGAGGGAGAAAACTTTTGGAGATCTTTGATCCATAGAATTTGACTTTGAAGCCGTCCTCGGAAAGTAGTTTTTTTTACCATTTAGCCATGCAATGTAGATATTAACAGAAAATAACAATTGAACAATATATACGCCAGAGTAAAAATGATCCAAGGAACCAAACCCGAACAATCATTTAAAAGAATTGGATCTATACGCATCTCAAATTCTCGTCATTGAAAGCTAATATCAATTTCAGGCTTGTAAAGCATTACCTTTCATAATCATTGATGACTTTTAGAGAGGATAATGCACATCTCATACAGCCCTATAATATAATATGGTATTATTTATCATCTAATATAGAATATACCGAATGATTCCTTAGTTCTTTCGAATGATTTCTTAGGTTATAAGCATCGATATTATTACCCTACGATACAGAATAGCTACGCCTTGACTTTTTTTCTTTATTAGAGTAGATTATTATATTTTTCACATTTCAGATATTCAGCGAGGTTTTATTAAATAAACAGCAGTTTAAGACATCAGACTGGTAAAGGGTCGTGAAAAAACAATGGAAGGAAACTGATCAAATATATTCCACCGAATATAAGGTATTATAAAATGGACACACAAGAATATTGCCAGTTTTTAAGAATAGCTCGCCCTTACGTATCCAGGGTGCAATCCATCCCTACGTCCTGAAAAAATCGCCCAAGCAGCGGGAAAGCAACACTATCGAGCCTAGCCTTCGACTACCCTAGGTTAGATGCGTTGCTAAGGTGAATATTGGTCCCAAAAACAAACCGAAAACTATGCCTTTGAGGGGGTAGGCATGAATTATAGATAAGTCTTTACGTATGTTGGACATAAGCTAGCATTGCATAATACAATATTGTATCCTTAGAAATTCATGAAGCTTTTCATATCTACATAATAAAAATTTTAGGCTACTGAATTGGAATATAGTAAAATATATGTGTTTTTATAGTTTCCATATTAAAACACGGAGTAGTTACCCAAAAAAGACATCGAATTTCATAATTAAGTAGCAACTCTTTAACGCCCAATATTCGATTGGATGTTGAGACCGAAGACCACCTTGGTGTAGGATATACGTAAGGGTCTATCTAAAACGTCCTATGAATCAAAAAAGTTTCCCAACAAATGGATTGGCACCAGAATCGCTTTGGTTGAAATTTCAGTTCCATCTTTCGTGGTATATTATTCCAAGACCTCTTTGCCATTTCAGTAATTTAACACAGTAACGCGATTGCATGTTTAACGGAGGCTTATTAAATCTAGTTACTCGACTCAGTAAAACTGGTATTATATTCAAAATTCAGTGCAAAGTACCTTCGTTTTTCACCCAGGTACTTTCTTTAGCTCACTTATGATAATTCCATGATGGGATTCCGATAAGTTTTTTTACGTATTAGGGTAACGCAATAAAATTTGTATAAACGGGGTAGGTAATGAGTCTGCAATGGTTACCGTGAATGGCGCGATGGGGTTCGAGCACGGCCCGTATATAAGGATCATGGGTTGGAGCTATTCTTTGTCTAGAGCTCTTTTTCTAATGCATGTCCTCATAGCGGTGGTGACATCTTGGTTGCATAATCAATAACAGTAGTATTAGCTTACTTTTCACTTAAAGTATAGGGCAATGAGTTGGTACTTTATCACGTTTAATTTTATTTTTAACTTGCTTTTCCTTAAGCGGTGAACGTCAGCGATAACGATTAAGAGCACATGGCTTCACAGCGTTAGATTTTCGATCTTCATGACACAGAATGGGAATAGCATAGAGCAATACAGAAAAGTTAAAAATTCGACCACGAGAATATGTGCCGCCACTTCATTTGTAGGGAAACTTTTTTATCCATAGTACAAGATCGGAACATCTGCAAGATTTGTAGTATTAATGCCGTTAAAGGTGGCAACATGGCTACCAAAGGATTCCCCCGCAAGACGCCGCGCGTGATTTCGGACGTTCGCACTCCTAGTTCCCCCAGTCGCCCTGATCGAGAGTAGGGGCTGTGGTGGAACACGCCCTATGGCCTTTACACGACCCAAACCCCTATTGCCAATGCCCATCGCAAATTGCATCGGGAGAGGGGAAACACAGCAAGCACCTAAGAAGAAGCCCGCTTTCCCTTCCTCGTCCGGGAGGCCAAGGAAGATTGCGAGGGTCACCCACGACTAGTCCGACCCCCCTGAGGGAGAGGGTGGGTGCAATAGAGCACCCTTTCCCTTCCACCGGAGATAGGAAGGGGAGGGAGCACTGTTCCCGTCGACCTTTGAGCAAGAGGATGCCTACTTAAAGGCTGATGGATATACCTACCCATAGCACGGCCGAACTTTGGTTTTTCAGGACTATTCACTCAATATGCTCGTGCACCGATTTCATTTTGTTGTTGATTGTGATCGAGTTTAGAAAACAAACAAATCCCTACTATTCCGTTTTTAGATCCGCCGCCCACTTACCGAGCCCTTTGCAGGGAAAACTCAACGGCCTTCACCCTTTCGCAAATAAGTTAATGACGTCACTGACTCTTGCCGTGCGGCTCACTGCTTCTCCGCTACACCTCAGCCTAGTGAATCCACCTCGCATGATTCGTTGTTATTAACACTCCAGTGAGCCATTATTTCCCCCGAGAATCGGGTATATCAGAAATATTTAATGAGCTAAAATTCCAGTGACGTCACTAACTCATGAAAACAAGGTGCGGCAATGTTTATTTTTTTTAAATTTCAAGTTATGAGGCAATAACTGAATGATGAGGACTATTTTTCGTCACATTTTATATTTCCCATTCAACTGCCGAATTATTTTACAGAATTGCGATTTCGGGTCTCCTTGAACGACCTCATGTATACCGCTTTCAGTGGCTTAAAATTTTTAATGGCATCGGGTGAAAAGCTAGTGTACTGACTCAGATAGTAAAAAAAAGGTAAAATTAATGAAAATGAGGGATAATATTTGGTCGTACATCGACTCTATTATACATCAATAACCATTTAAGAGGAAGCATCGAACCGTATGAACCAGTCGAATTTTGTCTTTTTTAAACGACGAATTAGTCGTGCAAAATTTATCATATCGATTAGAAATTTTAAAGCAATATTGAACTGGACGTTGTGAACATTTGTTTGTATGTTAAATATAATAATTCCAGTTTTGTGAAAACTTTGAGGTTAAATAAAAGAAAGAAACATTAAAAAGCACAATTTGTAGAATAAAATAAAAAATATGTCCATAGGACGTGATAACCCCGTACAGCTCGGTTCCAAACTAATCTCAGATACATACATACACGTTCGAGTCGTATTAAATATCTTGCAGTCTTTAGCGTGCACATTTGCAACGTTACTCAATCACGGAATGATGGTTTTCAATCAATGTTTGATATCGAGGAAAAGGTTTGGGTAACCCAATGTACTCACTAATGGAATCAAGAGAAACCATAATTATGAAACATAAACGAAAACTTGATTATGGGGTAGGAGTAATTTTCTTCCTAATCTGTGGCGGAGTATGTGCGTGCGTAGTTATGGAGATGTCAGGATGTGCAGAATAAGTAAATCGCAGCGTGGGACCTTCACGACGTGAGCTCATAGAGAGACGAAGCGACATCCGGTGCCATCGGAAGTAGAAATGACTGGCGAATCTATTCTTTCAGGTCTGGATTTTGCTGAAGCGTTTTATCAGCTATTTATAGAAAACGCATACAACTCAGCTAATGTATCAAACGCTCATTTATCAAATGTTTCGCAATTATTATTTAAGAATTTATTAATGTTTTCTGTATTATCATTTCTGAAGAAAGACAAAAATGTTTGAATGTAAACTACTTCGTAATTCATCTAATAAGCAAGAAAAAACATCATTACATGGGTACGTTAAATCTAACGCACAATTTAAACTATTCTATCGCGGACTTATTAATTCACTAATTTTTCCTCATGACTTGAAGAGTTTATGTAGATGTTAATTCATTTTTGCTCCCCTATTTTTTGTATCCAAGAGCTAATGACATGAATTAGGGAATTTATTACTAGCTGTCACCGACAATCGAGTCTAATTATATCGAGGAGAATCTCATTGAGGAGCAATAACAAAATTGCTTCAAAATCATCAATATCATAGCTATTACAGAAGCAATACGACCCATGTCGAATCCGTAGTGTGATTAACGTCGAAAAACATTTTCACTGAGACCTTACACATTAAAGCACCAAGCGATGTAGAGCAGAGGTCATCTTAATTGCAGCTCCCTCTGTTTTCTCCAATTTAGTTCATTCGCCTACACTGATGTTATGCGGTCAAAAGGAAAAATAAATACGCGAGGACATCAATATCTGGAAAACCTTGTACAAAACATTCATAATAAAAATCATTTTAATAGGATAATAATGAGAATGACGCGAATTCTTACTGACTGGCTACAACAAGCTACAGCTGAGTCTTTCTCTAGAGCGGATTTTGGTGAGTTTAGAGCATAGGACAATGAAATGCTGCCATATTTAATGTACCTGAAGGCCACACCATCATTGGGCCCGACATTGATCACAAGCGTTATTCGCACTTTCGCTAAAATTGGAAACATTCGCAAACTATTCAACCATTAACAGTTCTTACGCGTGACTCGGTGAGGGTTTATCGATAGGCATTCCACGGTTCATTCCAAAATTTGCCAAAGAATGAAAATTTATACTAAGTCCGTCATTAAAATTCTTGTGGTCCATGCTTGCGAGATCCGTACCATCCTTGTGTTGGACTTATACCGCGTATCGATAATTAGACCCAACCTTTCCTCTCCTTCAGCCAGAAACCTAATCAGGGCTCATGTGTTGCTTGATGAAGTCTCCGGCTATTAGCCCTGATGAGGGCTACGGCTAAGAGGAGAAAAGGTGTGTTTAAATATAAAGCCGCGTCCTTACCAACAGCTCCGCAGTTCAGTCTTTGGTTTACACCGCAAGACTGAGGCGAATTATGCTATACAAAGAAGTCTTTTGACATAATACGGTGAAAACGCAGAAGAGCCGCGCTATTTCCCACTCGTCAGCCCACAACTTGAATACACAGCAAGTATATGGGATTCGGTGCGGAAAGACTTCATCCATAAACTTAATAAAATACAAAGGAAAGCCGAGCGATTCGTAAAAACTGCCACGAACTTACAGAAAGAGAAATAAAGATTTTACACTAATTAGGATGAGAGCCTATAGAGACTCGGAGGCTTCGCGCTAGGCTTAAGACAGATTGAGCAGTTAAGACTATATACTTTCAGAGCGACACGGAGATCATCATCTTAGATCCTCGCTATATTTCAAGGCCCGGCAGAATGGATAATGATGCAATGATGCGATGTATAGGTATGAGAATTTGTTTTTCCCCGAAAAATAATGGACTTTAATTAATGCTAGTACGAACTAAGTGCGGGCATTTCCTTTTCTTTTATGCTTTATTAGGGAGGAGTCCAATATCCCTCGCCACACGCCCATTGAGGCGGCTTGCGAGGTGATATGTAGATGTAGACGAACGCGGCCGTGGTTGTTTCTAAAATCCAACAAAACGCATCCGGAAGGTTCGTGGCTCGGCGGAGGAGGGGCGCTGCAATCGGATGGACCGGTCTGCGCGCACCCGCGGCCACCGCCGCCACGAGAGTTGACCGCGCGCGCGGCGAGAGGGACTCGGAAGGAGGGCGAGGGGTGTCCGCCCCTCCTCCCTCAGCAGCCGCGAGTTGAACGCCCTCTCCACCTCACGCGAAGAGTTCAAGCCGCCCGTCCCTCGAATCCGGGTTCCTCTCTCAGCAGAAGATGAGATGCCCTCGTGCGCCAGGAGATGCGATGGAGCCGCACTCTCCAGAGAGGATAGGGCGAGCTTGCGCCTATGTAAACGCGGCTAATATGGAAAATCCACCGACCCACGCGACCTCAACCAATGGGGTTGTTCTTTGAGACCGCCGTAATCGCAATTAAGAGAAATCGGTACATCGAGGGGAAAGATGATTTAATTCCGAAAATAAAATCTTCCTCAATTTCCTTCTCTCTTAAAATAAAAATAACGAGGGAGGGAGTGTGAACGATTGATTCCGGAGTTATTTTTTCGTTAATTCAATGGAATCAGTGTATGAAAAATGTAATATAATGTAAGAATATGTGGTAATAAGAATATTAAATAGTTTTAAAAAAAATTGTCGCCCAAGTTGAACGAGTAGGTGACGCCGTTAGAGTTCTGGATCAATTTCTCGTCCACGAAACCTGCTTATAGAGAGAAAGAACGTTCACTAGAGTGTAAACAACATTGAGTAACGTGAGGCCGATGCGCGAGGTGAATAAGTAGCGAAGAAGCGTTGACACACTCAGCAGGAGTTCGTGACGTCATTAATCTATCTGCGACAGAGTTGAGGCCGTCGATTTTTTACCGCGATTAGCTCGAGAATTCGGCGACGAATCGAGAAACAGAAAACTACTGGGGTTTATATATTTTTTCAACTCTATCAAAATCGACAGCACGAGAAAATTGTTGCACGAGTCTCTTCCGATCCTCCCAACCTCCTCTCCGACCTCTGGGGACTCTGCAACTGTTGATTGAAATGGAATACAAAGGGTGCGGTTGAAGCGTTGAGGGGACGATGAAAAATTTGACGTAGGGAGGTATGATGAGCAAGCGGAAAGGGGAGAGGTAGATAACAGGGTCCATGCCTAGAATTGAAGACTAATATGCTTGATGACGCATAGAAGATGCAATACGGGATGTGGGTAGACAGGGATGCTAAGTAGAAGGTGTTTGTCCTCAGCCAGCCTCAACCATTAGAATATACATTGCAAAAGTGTAAAAAAAAAACTTTTATACAAAGTAAGCTTTCTAAATGTTTTTCTGCCTCCCGAATTTGAAAATGATACTAATAGGTTCGTATCACCCACAGTCATGGCTCAAATCATAAATTCCACCAGAATCGGTAACACACACTCGTAAGTAACCTCCTCGGCAAACGAATAATATTGAAGTAGAATATAAGTTTGAATCAACAACATATGGAAATATCCACACGGCAAAAACATACACAAAGGGAATGAGGAACCAAATATTCGCGATCATATTCCTTGGATTCTTAGTTAACACGGCAAAGCCACCAGCTTTTACCGTCATGGCGCATTTCCGTGTGCTCACGCTGGAGCATCCCTCCGTAGTCAACCGTAATCCAAGCATCCCAAATGTTCTGGTATCGTTTTTCCATTTCCTTTATAGACTGATGGAACCTTTTACCAGCTGTTACAAAATTAGAGTTCATAGTATATGATATTATTTTATAATTATATTATATTATTACTATATATTCCATTATCATTAACGGCGAATATGTTCAATTTAAACAAAAATTGTGGGCGATACGATGTTTTAAGTATAATTTTCAAATTCAGGGATTCGAAATATGTAATATAAAAATAATATAATATATAACATAAAAACAATATTTATTTCCTAAAAAAATTTGCGACCTTAGACTTCGTTGCATAGGGTCGCCCGCCATAATGATATAAATATTCAGGTAGCTTCTACTCAACCAGACAACTGTGAAAGTATTGCAATTACTACCTAGATTAAACTTTAAAGTAAAAATTACTTCCCTCATAAAAAATAAGAATGAGAAAGGGTGCTTCACAGAATTAACGCAGAGTGCGACTACAAGAAAAATCAAAATAAGAGATGAAAACTCCATATCCACGCGATTATAATTTGAATTACTTCTTATCGATTCAAACAATCGATGACCGAAATTTAAACCTCACGATTATTCCATATGAGCTTCAGCATCTTTCGCATCCAGGATCGCAATTCAACTTCCATTTGCTCACTTATGGGTTTTTCCTTCATTAGAAGATGAAGTGGACGGAGAGGAAGAACGACATTGCTGAACATGGTGGGTGAGGAAGAAAAACATTCTAGATGAGATATGAAGGAGTCGGAAGGTATGGATGGAGTGAGTACTGAGTGAAGAGGGGATTTTGAAAAGTGTTCGAGAGTAGAAGATAATAGGATTTTTAGATAGAATGAAAGGGAGTAGGCCTTATTGTGAATTGAAGAGGGAAGTTCATGAAGAGAGAAGAGATTGCCAGAATACTTCGTAAATACTCTATGGAAGCCTACCTCATTGGGTAGAATACTTTTATAAATAAATGATTTCTCAGCGTTTTGTTACCATGATAATTTTCCCAGCTCTTCGAAATTCGTTCCACCTATTTCGTTGAGTTACAGTTTCCTGGCGAGGCGAGGGTGGAATCCCACAGGCATCCTCAGCGATAAACCACCACCGATCCCATCCCCTCTCACCTAAATGCCCTCGGCCACAAAACACCGTAAAGTCTCTGAAACGCGCCCGCCTCTCACGAGGGTATTCGGGCGCGCGAACGGCCAGATCGGGTGGCGTTGGTACAAGCAGTCTGGTGTGACGCAATGTTCGCCTCTCATCGCAATGTTACGAAGCTAGTGAAACCTAAGGGTTGCCTCTTTTAAGAAGGAACCTGCGCTTCCCCAATTAAAAAAAAAAAACCCCATGATCATTCCATATGAGATGCAGAAATGTATATTTAAAAGAAGATGCGGTGAGCATCTTCCAACTTCCAGAAAGCTAGTGAAACCAGGAACGCAAGTAAACTTAAATTTTCTCACTTATGGGCTAGTCATATCATGTGTATTTTAAGCATGCACTCAAAATACCTGTGAGGTAAATCAACGTGCAAAAAAATTATACATATATCCTGACGAAAGGCATTGTTTTTAAATAAAATCAACACAACTGCCTCAGCATTATGATATTCAATATTATGAATGAGCCTACGAAACGAAATGATGAGTTGAGTCACTCAAAAATAAAGCATATTTGTATATTTTCCCTTTATCATACTTTTTTCCGAGAAAGCGTTGGTTAGTTCATCCAATGAAGAGCACAAATATTATCGAAAATAAAACAATAAACTGATGATTATTTCGATTGGCCAATGTGATTCCATGCAGCACACATTGCTTCTTCGAAGAATCCAATACCGTCAAATCAAATAGTGTAAAACATAGGCAATATTCGTACACCCATTTGAAAACGATTCCAAAATCTACAGCTTATGAAGATCCTTTCCCACAGAATTCAGAGAGTAAACAATAAATACCTTCAACAAAGAAAGATAATAGAATTAGATCATAGACCTAAAACAGTGATTTCGCCGCGGCGGGGCAGACGATTTGTATTCATGATAATAGGAAAATTGCTCAATGTTTACTACTTCAGGTAGATAATAGATAATCATACTATGATGCTAGACGTCTTCACCTTAATCACTTGAGAATTTTCCGCACTCAGAAAATTTTCTCCAAGTGTTACAATTTACAAACGCCTTTTCAATTGCAAACGCTGAGGGTCTAGTGGGTAGTCCGTAAAAAGGGGTAGTAAGAAAATAGGTATAAAAATTACGTCAATCACTTAGTGATTCAACTGTAACGTTGGGTTGGTTAGGCGAGGGAAGAGCTCATCCCGAACTAAGCCACAGACGTGTGAACTTCACGAGCTCAGGGTAAAGTGGCCAGTTCCTTTCTCTGAGCCACCTCGCACTTCGAGGATTTTTGTTATGGGAAGTCTGAAGGCTTCATCCGGACTTCGAACCTGGGATTCTCGATCAGCAGTCAAGTGCACTACCCACTAGACTTTCACTAGATATATTAACGCTCACAAATTAGGAGTAATAACAAGAGGAAGTTTCTCAGAAGAATGAACAATGGACAAAATGTTAAGGCCTAATGAGGTGCAGAAGAAGAAAGAAGTCAGTCACGGCATCCGACAATCGGGAATAATGATGGGACGTTTTGAGAAAACTGGAGTTTGTCAGCTGAAAACACAAAACGATTCAAACAAAACCTAATGGACCATAATAAACACATGCATCCCTTGAATTTTAAGATCAGGACGTCCTTGAAAGAATCAATTGTGTTAGGCAGCTAATGGTTACACCCTGTGTGTTCCTATCGAGCCATTCAGAGAATACTAACGGCATAAAAAATTTGCATCCAATAATTGAGCCGCCAAGTTTCCCTTTAAGGAAGAATAATTAAGGTTAAAGTCCAAATACATTCCAGAATTAGCTCTTAAGCAATGCTGAATAATGCACGCTGGGAGAAGGACAAAGATTCGGCTTTTCCCTTAAAAAGACAACCCCGCCGAGTCCACGTTCTGCATTTGAGAAACTAGTCCGGTTGACCTTCCCGACGTTTTCAATCCCTTCTTTACGGTCGACGCCGCGAAATACCTCGCAAAGGACCGCGACCAGCCAGCCAGGTACCTTCTCGCAAAAGAAGGGGCGGCGAAAATTACTCAAGTGTGCGAAAATGGGGAACGATTGTGTTTTATTTCGGACGGAATACTCGTATCGAATTCAGCAGCGCTGGAGGAGGGGGAGGAGGGATGAGACCACGGCAGCTAAGTGGGGACGTAAAAACCGGTCGGCATCAAACAAAAGAGCGACGCGCACGGACAAAAGAAGACGCCCGCGCGAACGGCTGGATGAGAGAAATAGAGAGAGAAACAAAGGGTGCGCGAACCGCGAAAATGCCCACAGCCCGCCCCAACCCCCCACGCGACGTCACAACCCCACACAACCCTCTTAAAAGAGCGAATTCGCAGAGCCCAAGGAGGACAAGGCGGTCGTCCCGGAGTCACCCTCAAGAGGACGGGTGAACGATATAAATCGAACTCATTTTTAGTGACTAATCGGTAGTTTCGCTTCGATATATTGATTACAATTACCCGATATAATAGTAATAAATAACAGTCGAACATCCGATATTTATCGGCTGCGGAAATAGCACATAGAAAATTCGGAAATTTAAATATATGTGATCTAGGATATTTTCACATAGTCTTTACCGCGGAGTCAATATTTGAAATTTTTGAACAGCTCAAATAAAACATCCGTGCGCAGCTGTGGAAATGTGCCCAAGAATTACTAGGCTAATAGCTTAGCAGCAGCACACAGCTACCTTAAGTTAAAAAACTCAACTGTAGGAGGCAAACGATTCATTATTGAATGTAATAATTACTTTGAATCTCTATGTTAATTAATGCACTGATAAATATTATACAGATAGCTTCAAATCGATACATCGGAAATATCGACAACTACAACGCGATGTATCGATTTTATCATAAATCGTTGTATTGCTATGCACAGCCCATCCCTACCCACCGTGAGAAGGGCACAGCGCGGTTGGTAGCCCTGGCGGCCATTGATGAAACCCGCGGGGCGGAGGGAGGAGGGGAGAAGGTGGGGTAGGGAGTGGGGGAGAAGAACCGGTCCCCGCGGGACCCCCAAGGGTGGGTGGGGGTCGGCGGCGGAGGCACCCGCCCCCGATGGGGAGGGTCAAGCGGTTCCGAGGATGGTCGGGGGCGAATTGGGTTCGTCGGGGGCAGAACACAAGAGGGAGGAGGGTTTGCGACAGGACCCCGTGGGGATGGATGTGCAGACGATGCGGGTGGAGAGGGGGCGATTTGTGTACACACACAACATTCCTCGGGTGCCTCGCTCTTCCCAAAGTTCGGCGACGCACGGGAGATCATTGTTAAACAGGAAAACCCGTAAGAAATGACCATCGTCAGGTGGCGGAGTAAAGTTACATCGTAGCATTAGAGGAACAGTACGTAGCATAAACATTGGACCCACCACGAAACATATGCATAGATAATCATTTATCCATTAAAATTTCATAAATCAGTGATGATTTTGTCATAAATCAGTGATGATCAGTGTATTTATCACATTTATATTTTAATGCCTGCATACTGCAATTATGCTACAAGGATACAAATCTGCAACTGTTTTCACTCAATTATAGTCCTGTTGAGGAATGAAAACTTTTTTACTTTAGTGTTTAGTGATTGATGTTTCACTTGGTATTCGTACCAGATCCTACGGTGTATGTGTGTGGCCTACTTTATGAAGCTTTTGTAGCATCGGCCTTTTTCACTGCGTGGATTTCATCTGATTCGACTTACTACTCAACCAGCCACCTCAACGGGCGTGAGGCGGAGGGTTTCAGGACACCGGCCTTAAACAAAAAAATCCCATTCGATATTGACCAAAGGCATTCTTGATTTTATAAATTAAAATTATAATGAAATCTCATCAAAGAAATCCAATCAATATTATTAATGTTTATCATTTGTGAGCATTGAAAAAAATTGCCTTCTTTGAAGTGCAGTGAATACATAAAACTGCTCCGTCAGATCCCACCAGAATACTCTTCTATCAACTAAATTACTAAAAACATAAGTTCTTCTTCTACATAAATTTCATGAGCTTGCGGAGTTTATAGATTGATGATCACAAATATACTACCTATTAGTCTATTGAGAAATATTTTGTATGGCTAATGATGGACTTTAAATCCTTAATTACGCATTCGAATAAGGCGAAAAGGACACAATTCTAATGTGCAAATATATAATGGACCTAACTAATGTATTTTTCTCTTTCTCTTCACAGTCGCAAAAACTCCATTGTCCTACGCACTCAACTCTCCGTTCGAGTACACGCAGTCATCGGTGAGTATCGAAAACAACGGGTCGATTCCCTCAGCGCTTGTGACATCATTTACCACCACCCACACACCACTCGCCCGCAATGTCCAGGCGAGACCAAAAATGCATGCAATGCGTACTCCAGAGAACGTGGAGTAGGACGCTTTTTCAATGGGATCATCGATTGCGCATTATTGTTTTGAACTATTGATAGGGCATCCACTGAATATAAGGCTGTGTGCACAATGGGGGGTGTCCGAAGGCTTCACTCAGGGTTTCAACCCTGGAACCTTCGATTATGTTTCATCACGGTAAAAATTCTCATCGTATAATTCCCTCAAATAATATTTCCCTTCGCAACGGTCATCATTTAATAGAGCCATTTTCTCTCTGATGGGCAGCATTTTGCCCAATAATGACTTGCGTTTTAGTCATTACTACCGAATTAATAGCCATAAAATTATAAGAAAAACGGAGTTAGTTATAAATTTTGTCTGCTTCAAATTTTTTAGGGTTCCTCCTCAAAAGAGTTTGAGAGATAATAATTCGGGGTTGCGTCAGCACTGCAGTGGAAAGTTTAAGAGTGAAAATAGCCATTCTTAATCGGTTCCATCATCCAAGACACCTTGCATCTCAATGTATGTCAATTTTCCGGACACAACAGCCCACAGAGGGCGGGCTGTGAAATGATAACGTAAATCATTCGCATCGGTTGTCGCTCTACTTTCTTCCACTCACCTTTGTTTCCACACCCTTTGCATCAATGCAATTTTACTAGACCAGCGAGGCTAAACTAGTTTATCAATAATTCGTATTTTAGTCCCTTTTACCCAAAAATCCTATGGCTATCCTTATGCGGCAATCCGTGAGCCTGTTTTACTCGGGGTTACGAAATTGCACATCTTCAAGGTGCATCTTCTTTTCAATCGAGTGTGCAATCATTTTAAAATTATTGCATGGGTTATTTTGCCACCTTTTGTATTCGTGCATTTTCTCATGCTTTCGTCCACTTTGCGGCTATACACGACGCACTTTGAAGAGCACGTTCGCACATGCATGAGCATAAATTGAGCGTCAGGATAGAGAGTCCTGCCAGCATGGGTCAATCTGAATGGTGTAAATTGAGAAGGGCAGTTGCAATTTTCATTTAGCCCTTCATCGAGTATTTAGCTGATACCTCCCCCATATTCCTACATCTCATACCCTCATATCATGCACTCACACCTCGAAAGACCCATTGACAGACGTCATGACTGTTAAAATTTTGAACATAAGGGCACTAAAGGTCATCATAAGAGACACACCATTTCATATACATCTAATCTACATACACAGGGGCGCCGACTTATAAAAAATATTGGGGGGGCCCATATCGGAGGTCTTTCCCCGGGAAGAGGTTAAATCCAAAGTATGTCGCAGCACCGAAACACTACCATGATTCACACTACTTGATTCAGTTAACCTGCTTAACCTTATAATTATTTGTTTCAACACACATTGTTGAATTTATTTAAAAGGTAACTATCGTCAAACATGGGAAATTAAAATTAACAATATATGTTTGTGATTTCACAAAGCATAATATAACTTAATTAATTTCTTAATTATTTCATAATATATCTTAATTTCTTAGCTACGCCCCCCCAAACGAATCTTTGAGGGGGCTCGGGCCCCCTCAGGCCCCATAAAGTCGGCGCCACTGTACATACATACTACCCCGCAAGCCGCCTCAATAGGAATGTGACACCATTTACCACCACACAAAACCACTCGCCCGTATGTCCACGCGAGGGCCAAAATGCATGCAATACGTACTCCAGAGAAGGCAGTAATCGGTTTTAGAGTGAATTATTAGCACAACGAGAGATTATCCAATGCGATCATCGGTTTAGGACTTTTTTTACAGTAAGATATTCAGTGAACGTGTTTGCGGTGCTATTTAGCATAGCGGTAAAATTTGAAAAAGGAACACCTTTGGATGCAATTATTAGCATGCAATGGATTTCGCCATGGTTGCCAATTTTATGATGAAAATAAGCCAAAGTGGGTTGGTAGGTTAGTCGTATGCATGTTTTCCGAAGAGTTCTCTGCAGACAAAACTCTTGGTAAACGGGGTTGTTTTACAAGAATGAATTCTGCGAGAGGTGAAGATCAGGCTCTATGCTTCTTCAAGGATTTTCTCTCAGTCCGGTTGAAATCGTTCCACTTCTGCGAGTCACGTAAACAACGATATTATGCGGCGAGTGGGAGAACTTGTTAGGCTGGAGATGGTGGCCAGTTCCTCCGTGCAGTATGCGACCGTTGCTGCGCGCAACAAATAACTGGGTTTCCATGGTCATCCCAAAGGGGAGGGGAAGGGGACGTCCAGGAAGTGGGTTGACGCTTATTGTGCACGGTAATACCCAATGGATCTCCAACTCATATTCTTACATGTTTAGAAAATGTAACTCTACATCGAAAAAAAATTCTAAGAGCAACTGATTTACAGTCGGTAATTTTTTAACTAGTAGCTTCCACTGTAAATATCATGGAATTAAAAACAACTACCGCAGTGAGTCACAATATCTCCATGAACATAATACGTAACAAAATATTTGGGTTTTGAATTTTTTTCGCGAATATTTTAGCACGTCTTGAAAATGCATTGATTCCAAATATAGGTATTTATGCCCATTTATTAATCGCTAATGGATATAAGCGTATAGGCTTTTATTTCAAAATTACGAGCGACTTAAGTGGAAAACAACATTATAATTTTCAAAGAAAAAGAAATGCAACTAAAACTGAGGTCTAAGTTTTTACTACATCTCTGCTAACTCTAAATACGTCGAGTCGGGTAAGCTCGACTGTGGCAGAAGATGCATCTTACTCGATTGATTGCAGTTTACAGGAACCTGGAGCAAGGATTTTTTGTTATAGGTAGACACCTGGTGTCTGTGAGGTAACAGCAAGTTCCTCATTGCGACACTGTTATTACTAAGAATACTGCTGAGGCGCATTTCACTCTCTATAAAAAACTTTTCAGCACTTCTACTTACGATAAGTAAAGCTGTAACATGAAACGTATACACTTTGTTCAAAATTAATATTATTTGTAAAACTTGCTCCAATTTTCAAATGTTTCAGTGAGTTGGCGCAATTTTTTACAGCCTTATGCTTATAAGAGACAATTAAAAGTAGCCTCAGCCTCATAATACTACTACCCAATTAAGAAGAAATTTCAATTCATCTCATGAATATATACTTATATTTAAAGTACTCAACGCGTAAACAGATCAGTCAAATACGCAGTAAATGCTCATAATCATTTTTTTACTGATGACTATTGATTAATGAAAAAGTATAACAACGTTATCAGCGTTTCGAAAACTTTTGACCATCATTGCTCAATGATTACTATTAAATCACACGAATTACTTTATAAGCCAAAGCTAGAGTTCGGCTAATTGTGGATGCATTAAGCGCTGAAGGCCTACTTTGGGGAAACTTTTTATATTAATGACGGCGAGGAAAAATACATAATTAAATTTTTTAAACTATTATTCAACAGATGATAGGCCTTCGTGATTTCGTCGGGTGCCGAAACATTGATGTTTTTTGAATTGTGAATGCAAATTCTGGCCTATAAACCTTCGCTTCGGCTTGGTGCAAATTCACGCACAGTAGCCATTCGCAAATCATGAGACGCAGCTTTGCCCGAAGATGGATTTTAAATTTACATTGAATTGGAATGAAATTTTTAAAGTTTTATCATCAGGAATACATATATTTATTAACATAAAAATATCCCAGGTTTGGCAGAAACACAGGACACAAAAAGATAAAAAAAACACTCACTGGACTAAATTTTCGGTGGTATACATCCACCTAACTCTGAGGAAGTAGGATGTATACCACCGAAAATTTAGTTCAGTGAGTGTTTTTTTATCTTTTTGTGTCCTGTGTTTCTACCGAACCTGGGATATTTTTATATTATTTACCTCGTCGAGGAACATTTCGAAGTATTTACGTATTTATACATATATATATATTATTTAGTAAACACTTTCCTCCAAAAACCATTTCCGCTCAACGAAGTGTAGCGAAGCCATGCCGAACTTCGATGGTTAAAAAGCAATAAAATTCTGGTGGGCAAATTTTAGCATGGGTTTAGAGTAATTTATAAGTAATTTATTTCCCAATTCTATCGATGCAATTTTCTCCACTCTCTCTCCCTCTCTCTCTCTCCGCAGAGAAGCTGCTCAACTCGGAGGGCCGCGAACTTCGACGGGCGCTCTTCTCCCTCAAGCAGATCTTCCAGGTGAGTGGCGGTGTCGACGCGCATGCGCAGTCGGGCGCAGATCCTGCCCATTCGCAGCCTCCTCCGGCCGCTCCGCTTGAACGCCCCCGTGAATCACTTCACTCGCCACGATTTCCAATCCGAGAGCGCATCAAGGGCAATTTAATCCCAGTTTAACAGTTTTATCACGAGCGGCAACTTAACGTCGTGTTTAAAGAGGTCCATTAGTGTGTGAAGCATCATGATGCCCGGTCAGTTTCCAAAAACAAGGCGGAAGATGAAAAAGAAAAAAATCTCCAGGTTAGCCATGATATGGAGGTATGAAATATCGATAAATATTCATCACAGGTGAAAACCTCAAAGATTAATCTCTATAATTCCTGCCATATAGGATTTCGAGCCATTTCCAAGAGAGCACAGTTTTAATAAAAGATTACAGCAACCTGTTTCCGATCAATATTTGTGCACTCTTTAAGTAAGTGATGATGAAGTGGTGATGATAAAACGATATGAAAAATCCTTCTATGATTGTCATAATAGAGGCAATACTTTACCAGATTAGTAACTTGACGGAAGACGATTATTCACTTGTTTGCTCAAAAAGCGATATGACGACTACAGAAATTTGAAATCGAACAAATAAAATTGGAAAAAACATTTCTGAGTACTAAAACATTTTTAAGAAGGACTACGTTGTTTAAAAGGATTTCCACCTTCCTCAATTCACGACGTAGTTTTAGGACATACCTAGGTTAAAAATACTGCTGGTAGTCTGTCGCCAATCGATTCTCCGTCCAATCCTTCTGACCAGCCTAAACCCAGCACGGGCAATAAAACAGGCAATTAGTAAGGACTTTATGGCCCACGCAAAAAAAATCCGATGCAATTGAAAGGTTAAGAGCTCTTTCGGGCAATTAAATCGGAAGATATACTGGCGTTTCAATGTCAACCTTGATCCGCTGTTGGCTCCCTAAAATAGTAGAAATGGGAAGGGGGGATCAAATATCTTGTCTAGTCGAGAAATTGGGTCCGAAAAATGTATTCGTCGACAAGAAGCGATTAAACGTATTTCGGGAGAAGGGCCAAAAAAAATGCGACAGTAAAATACAACATTCGTATCGGTAAATCTCAAGGAGGAAAAGCACCGAAGAAAATTGGCGGCAAGGTAAAACTAAAGCGATTTGTTGTCGAGCAGTTAACTGTCCCATACGGCAGTTCGTGTGTTTCACATAATAATTAGTCCTCTAGTCATCCCAATTGCCAACAGGTTATTAGCATTATTTTAATGTACATGAATATCAAAGTATTTAGTTATATTTTCTTAAAAAAATATACGCATACAGCATTTTAAAGCTGTTTTCTTCTATTTCCATTGTTGAACACATACAATTTCATACATTCATAAGGTAAAAGCTTACCTACGCAGATCAAACCAAATGCTGTAAATTAAAAGAACGTATGCAATTGAAATATATTTATGGCTTTGTTTAAAAAATATATATATAATCACGTATGGCAACATGTACAATTTATAATAATACTATTTTACTCTGTTTCTAACTTGCCGTTACGTAAGAACAATACGGAACCTTCTTACAAGCCAGGTAGCTTAGAAGGACCAAGGATGTTATATTATCCAAAGGAAGTAAGTATATTATTTAATAGGAAATATTTACGCCGAGTTTTACACTCCCAACGTTTCCTGCTCTCGTTTACGCCATGACCCTCAGCTGGTCACAATCCATTTCCTCGCCACCTCATTCGATCCATTTCACCACCTCCCTCTCCACCGGGCGAGGGAAGGGGGCATTTGCGTATTTTCGAAACGAAATTCCTCCGCCTACTCCAGGAAGGCGAGGAAATGAGGGAAGAGCCAAAGTGTCGAAATATTTCGAAAGGGGAGCGTCACCCCCGCGAAATTAAATGACAATGATATTTTCATGTGAAGTACGCGACTCAAAATATCGATAAATTTAATAGGATTCTGTGACTTTTTCCGGAAAATTATTAATATAATTAAACACCAGTTATTATATTATACCACCTGCTTGCAGAAATTGGAGGAGGATGACAGGGAAAAACTCAAAATGAAATCATCCATTTTTAAGAATGTTTTGTAATCATGTATCCTTTTCCCTGTTTCATTTCAGGAGGATAAAGACCTCGTCCATGAATTTGTCCAGAACGAAGGTTTGGCGTGCTTGATCAAGGTGGGATCCGAAGCTGACCAGAACTACCAGAATTACATCCTTCGAGGTAAAAAAAATCTTGCAATTCCAAGTCCTCTTCCTATCTCCAATGATCTAAGCGTCCGACGGTGACTCTTATGACGTTGTAAGCCTATGCCTCTGTAATAAACACGTGATTACTTTACAGCAAGAGTTCATAGTGAAACTGAACTTGCTAACAATTACTTATGACTAGCATATTTTTCTTTTGTAATTTGATTGAAAAATATTCATTTTAGGGAATTTACTCTCAACAAGCAAAACTTATCCATCATGAAGATGGAAAAGGAAGGAACTGCAATTCCACAAGTTCCATGTAATTATTGCTCGGCCCGAGATCCGCAAAAATCCAGCAACATCTGGAAGACGTATTTTTCTTCTCGTAGAAGCAATTTAGAAAAGTTACGTTTTGAACCTTAACTCGTATCCTGAGCATCTCCAGCTTCACTACAATATTGCCATGATTCTAGAAAAAGCAATCAATTCCAACTTCATTCACTCTTTTAACCGTGCATAGCTATTGATTGAGTTCCGTAAAAGGGAAAATAACTCTGCTGGATACTGTTTCAGTTTTTTAAGTGCGTATTTACAAAGAACTTTCAGCCTTGACAAAAATGAAAGGGCTATTTTTGTTACAACTGAGGTAATGACGAAGATGATAAGGCTGAGAATAAAAAGATTATGCCCTAACTATTCCAATAAAACAAAAAAAATACCTTTTCTAAAATATCGTTTATAACATTTTTAATTGACGCATAACATTATGCGACGGTAAAAAGCAAATTCAGTTAAGTCATTCACAGTGAATACTTTTTAGAGCGAATTGAGCCGTCTAATGCGCCATTACCATTCACTTGAATTGCACATTGATTTGCAATTTTTTCTATACATTTTGATTTAAGTAGCTAGGTTAGTTTTCTAATTATTGTGGAAGAAGAACAGTGAGATGCCAAATTTATATTTTCCTCTTGAATAATAAGTCATAACGCTTCTAATTGCTGCTTCCAAAGGATGACATATTTTCATTGTATACAAATAAAAAGCTTCTCCATTATATTATAAGAAATGTGTTTGCTTTCAAATGAAATTTCCAATATAAAATATAGTTCGAAGAGGCCAATTTTGCGGAATGGCCGTTGGTTGAGCATATTAATAAGGGCTTATTTTAAATTTTCATTGAATGGATGCTACCTTGTTTCAAGGTGAAGCCTCCTTGAGCGGCTAAATCTCGACTTAATTTCCCATTAACGCGCGTACTTGGCTCGAGGAACACGTCTCCGTCCGCTGACTAAATTGGAAGGCTAACTCTGTCCCATCAATGGGCCTCCCGCGGCTTCCGCAGGCGAGACATTGTCTTCCCACTAACAGGTTACTCTCCCATTCTTTTCCTTCGCTCGCATGCGTCCGTCTGATCGAAGGGAAGAATGAAAGAAAGAGCCGATTGATTTGCAATTTTTTTCTCTGCCACGCTACGCCGCCGACCCTTCTGACTGCCGCCGCTGTTTCCCTTTGCAGCCCTTGGTCAGGTGATGCTCTACGTGGACGGCATGAACGGCGTCATGGACCACAACCAGACGGTTCAGTGGCTGTACTCGCTCATCGCCAGCAAATTCCGCCTCGTGGTGAAGACGGCGCTCAAGCTGCTGCTGGTGTTCGCCGAGTACGTCGAATCCAACTGTCTGCTGCTCATCAGGGCTGTGCATGCCGTCGACACGGCGCAGGGTAAGTGGTAAAGGAGAGCAGTGAAAAATAGACGCGTGCAGAATGTGGCAAAGTTTTCGGGTGATGCTTTGCCTCGAAGAGACGGGAGCTCCCATCAAACTGACCTACTACAACTACTTCCAGCGAAACTGTAGTCATGACCAACGCAGCGGATGTGGTAAAATCCGAAAAATGAATATATTCTACCTTCATAAAAAAGACTTCTGAAATCTTCGTTCTCAAAATTACTCCTTTCTTCTTTCCGGAGATTTGGTCATCTTTTTTTTTTAATTTCCTCATAACTAATGAAATAAAGTATTGCCGCGAAAGAAGACAGATTCACGCTACTTTAGAACGTTACGCTTAACCGTAACGATCGACTCAAGTCGTTCGTTGTAGTAATCAACGGCACAATATTCTAAATAAAATTGCATTTTTTGATAGCACGGGGAAAAAATTAGTGCCACGGTGTAAGGGTTATGAGGAGGAAAATGAAACTAAAATTGATTTTTTTGCTACTCAATGAAGGAATATTCTGTAAGTTTTTGACGAGTGATGGAATAACTCAACAGCGCTAATACCACAATATGGCCTGTGAATAATGAACTACCTAACATCATCTATCTTCTTGGGCATTGTAGCTCTCTGACTGTTATTTTCAGAAACCTAATAGATAAAATTAAGAGTTGAGAAAGAAAAAAAAACAAGTCAAAATAAGACCAAGAAAAATTTATGAAGTATCCAATTGATCCTTCTTTTCCATTTCTGGTATTTGTGTGAAATTACCCTCTCATTTCCCTTTAGGTTTGCCTCCTTGGTCCAACATAATGAGGTTACTGAAGGAATACGACTCAGCGGACACCGAATTGCTCATCTACGCGACGACGCTCATCAATAGGACTCTAAACGGCATTCCGGACCAAGACACTTACTACGACCAGGTGGATGCGTTGGAGGAGCAGGGAATGGAGGCTGTGGTCCAGAGGTGAGTGCGAACGATTAGATGAATGCAAAAAATGAAGTATCCCATTCAGCCAATTCGTACAAAGCAAACAACTACCCAGAATCTATCAAATATCGAACGCCCTAGCAATTAACCGTCATAATGCAAGATACATTAAAGAAATAAATTAAATAAAGCACAATTACTAGCTTGAAGAGTTTCTATGACTGCAAAAAAATTGTTGTTACATTGTTGCACGCTAATTCGGATGAATCATGAGTATTTGCGAAATAATGATTTAAAAATCTGGAGTTGTTTTCCAATTTTTATAAAAATATATGTACCCATGAGGATTGATCACGTGTAATTGTGTCCATAGTATCTTATAAGAATAGGAAAATTTTAATTATAATTATCATTGGAATTAATCCACACTTTTACCACAATATTCGTATAATTACCATGAACTATAACACCAACATTTTATCCTACGAATAAGTTTCTCCTTTAACATATTTACATTTTCTATGCGTCCATTATTTATCTATTTGGGACTAAACGGCCTCACATGAAGGTTAATAAAGCGGATAATTTCTCGTGGGCACGTAAAAAAAAAAAAGCTTCACGTTATCCTAAAACATAGGCAACCCAAAACTCGTGTTCAACACCTTCCGTCGAGAGAAGTTAGTTACCCAAATGTGCTGAAAGATTTGCTCCAAAACAACGAAGAAGGTTATCCTTAGGCACATGATTTTTTCCACAATCACCGAATTCAAAATGCTCTATCAGAACGAGTAATAACACTACAGCATCACGATTACTTTATATAGGACGATATTTAATCGTGTGATCGCTGTTAGTACAAGAGGAATCACATTAGCTGTCGTTGAATGATCTTTGGCAGTCACGCCTACTGCCAATAATATTTTTCATGTCATAAGCTACTCCTAAGAAAAGCCAAAGGTGCATTGTTCGATTCCAGGTCCAGGGGATTTTTTCCCATAGAAATTTATGTGACTTCTCTCCAGGAGATGGACAGTTATTTAAATAAAACGTACTCTAAAAATTCACCGGGGCTTGAAACTGAACAACGCAACTATGTCATTCTGCGACGTTGAACAGACCAAGACGCCACCCAAGTTCCTTAATTCTCGTGGTAATATTTGGGGATACTTAATTACTCTGTTCTGTGTTATACCTTCGCAGTCCACCAAGATTAGACAACCTTGGGAACTGAGAGCTTCGAAGAAATCAAAACATGCGATCGAATAGCATTACAGACCATAAGTCGCTCTAGGCGATTAAGAAAGTTTCTAAACTGCCGAAAACTCGGAGATAAAGTCCTCAAAAATCTTCCATTCTCTTAAATAGTTCCAAGAGCAAGAAATCTTGGCTGCACCGTGACCTGCGCAATAACCCACAAATCGAAAAGTCCACGGTTATATTTCCGATCCAGGTGAATCACTCTCGGAGTTAGTTAATTCAATTTCACACCCGTAATTTCGAACAATTTCGAAACCATCACGTTGATGACTGCGTGGTACTTTTTAACTGCACTACGACGAAATAAATTCTGGAAGTACGAGGCGACACAGAGAAAGGAACCCTGAATGCCTGAAATTAAATTAGTCTGGGAAGATCATTCATCTCAGCTATCCTGGCAAACTTTTAGGTGGAAGCACTGAGTGATAAAGTATTTTCAGAAATCTATATAGCGTAAAACATCGACCTAACTTTCACAATAATGAGACCACTCCCGAAAATGCAGGTTTCATTAATATATTTTCAAGTCCGACCGAGAGCTCTAAGTACTTGAACTAAGTAGCCTAAAAACAGGCATTTAATTTCTGACGGATCATTAACTTTCAGAAGCAATGAGCAAGTGAAGGTATTTAGGGAAATGAAAACGATGCAATAGACTCTCTATCCAAAGCCAGCGCTAATGATGTCTTTCATAACCATTTTTCGATCCAAATGATGCAAGGTCCTCCGCACCCTTCAGGACAAATGTATGGGCAATCCTTCAGTCATGACGACGCAACAAAAAAACGATCGCTTCTTACGACATAACACATTCTAAATTTATTCAACTGTATGCAAGGAATGCAAAATATGTAACAATTGCGGACGCTTCGTTCTTTTTGATTTAAAACAGAATGGCAACCCCGAAACTTTCTACTTTTCCAATAAAAAAAATCGTGCAAGGTAGGAGATTTTAGGAAAATATCTTTGGAAGGAAGGGAGAAACTACCTTTAGAATCTTTGTAGATGGCGATACATATCCAACCTTTCACATCGGCTATGCTTCCTTCCCTAGGTTTCACGTTTAACATTTATCAATTTCTCTGTAAGAAACAATGACTACTCGGCTTACCTCGATGGCAACTTAAAGATCGATTTCAAATTCGACTAACTTAATACAAAAGCGGATGTAATTACTAGCAGATATCCATTCCGTACCATTCATCGTCCTCTTTAATTTTTATTAGACACTATGGTAACTTAGGTTGATCAAATTCACTAGCGCAGGGTATTGTGTCACTAGTGTATTTAACTATTTTGATGTAATATATGCTTGAGCAGATGAAGGGAAAGAGTATGAGGATAGAGCTAGTACTGAGGGGAGAGAGGATGCTAAAAACGGCGACAGAGGGAATGGATTTTGGTTAAGCTAGGGATAAGGGGAAGTGAACAGGGCTAACGGATAGGATGCTTATGACGTAACGATCAACGATAAAATTTGAGAATGAATTTGAGGTGGCTGAGATGAATTATAACGAACAGTGGTCTTCCATGTAAATGTGCCTTAACTTTTAAGGCAGTTTTACACGGGGCACGGAATTGCGCAGGTTAGAGCTGCATTAATTTCTAAAATGGCGTGGAATTGCGCGAATGCATGAACGAAATTAGAACAGGGGCTATTTTGCCGTCTCGCATCCAAGCATTCTCGCATGCGTTCTAGCAATTCACCGCTTTACACGACGCAATTTTGATTGCGCCTTCGCACGCACGTCAGATTGCGCAATTCCGTGTACCGTGTAAAACGGCCTTTATATTGGTATATAAACCAAAAATAAAATGAAAATTATGGAGAACTGATCTCAATAGCTTTGGAGGAGAATTTCGCAAAATGATCTTAGCTGTCAAAGCACCCTTTAAAAACTCTCCGATGCAACAAAATTTCCCTCCATCGCTTAAGAGCCCCTCTATTTTTGTTCTTAGTCACCAAGACATGCGCACATACATACATACATATATCCAGAGGCGAGAGCACATTTGCCTCTTGGCGTGTTTCCCGCTTTCTGGCATTCCGTTTGGCACGGCCCAAACCCTTCACACCAGCTCACCGCTCCGTAACCCCCTCTCCCTCTGCTCCTTCGCCCCGCTTCTTCCGCATCTTCCACCCACTAATGACGTCCCTCGACTCTCCGCCGCCCGCCCGCGAGCGCCACTCTCGTCCCCGGTGACACCACGCGGGTCGCGCGCCAGTTATTTTTAAAACCGCGCCAACTTTAGAGCCTTCAGCTCACTTACGTGCACACGTCCGTGCATAATGCAAGCTTAATCACGGTGACTCTCATTTTTCGGAGGTGAGGTGTTTCATACCTGCGAGCGTCTTACAGGACGACACCTCTAGAAGTTTGTCTCAGCGTCAAGATACCTCAATCGCCAAGGTTCAATCATATGGTGAAATGCAAGAGGAAGTCGTGAATTTGAAATCAAAGGAATCTGAATTCAAATTGTTTTTTTTTTCGGATGAGACGTGGTGGAACCGATGCATCACGAAAAAAGAGACTGGCTGATTTCACTGTTGAAAAGTATAAATTTACAAAGTTTTTGAATGCTAAAACTTTCAATGGAATGATGTGTAAGCACTGAGAAAGAAAATGTATAAGGAGAATTTGCTACAGTCCCGTTCATTAGTCACGAGAATCTATTACATATGCTTATATTTTTTTCTCGCCTGTCACGTTAGAAAAATGTGCCCCAGAAGAAAGCTAAATAGTATCCATTTTGATAAATAACAATTTTGGATCCCCTAGTTTTACCCAAAAGGATGAATATTCCTCTAGAAACTGGTCCATTCCATAGTTTCTATTCATTTCATAATAACGGTAAAGACGATTTTTTACAGCCATTCGCGCCAACTACTTCACGAAACCCATCGGTATGGCGATTACAATAAATAGGTACATACTAGGCGATTCTAATTTTAAAATGGATGGAAACGGAGAAAGTAATATGATTGATAGTCTTTAAGATAAAGTAATAGCTGACGTAGTTGAGCCCATAGGGCGAGAAAAGAATAGGCAGAGGGCATTCTTGGATTGATCTCTGAAAAGTGAAGGAATGTAGACATTCAAGAATAGGAGACGATAAGTCAATTGAGAAAGGGAAAATCTACCTTAACAGATGAAGTGAGGAAAGGCTGGCTTTGTGCCGAGTTGAAGCACTTACTAGAGGCCTTAGCGAATGCACAATAATATGGACTTATAAAAATAATAGAATAATATAATATACTCTAGCTATCACTTTACCCGCCCATTACCTCAACATTTCTTCCCTCAAATTTTTTCTTCCTTTTGCTATTCCTCAAGCTTGCACACATTTTTCTTGCATAACTTTGCATTCCTTTTCCATAAATAATTACTATTTTTCACGCAAGCGATTTTAGAAAACAATCGATTTTTTCGCCACTAATTACATTCCCTTTCATCAAAATGAAACTATTGCTCAAATCAAGATTATTGCCGCAATTTATCATTGCCTAAAAAAAGGAGAAAGATATTTTGTTTCCTCTCCTTAAAAGTGATCGCATCAATATTATTACCTAATTAATTACATCCACACCTCTCCAATCATCAACATTTATGTTGAAATCATTATTTCCCCGTTCTTCTCCCAAGAAAGTTACCGATTTTAATTTCGAGAGAAAATTCTACGATTCGATTTTTTGTTGGAATATCAGCAGAGTTTCTCTCGGAAGTTTAGATGTCAGAAGGAGATCTTATGTGGAAACCTTTGGTATGTAAGTTATCCGCAAATAATTTTCTATAATTAAAATCAATATTAGTTTGGAATCCACGACTAAGCCCTATCGTTTTGAATAAATAAACACCAATCAGTTATGTTTAAGATGCCTCGATCTAACCGTAGAAAATGTAGTCGCACTAATTTTAAAGAAGTAACTCTATATAGCTATGAATTTATCTTTGCCAGTTTTATAAAGCCATTTTTATTATAAACGAATTTTATCCCAACAGAGACCTGAATGATGTAAATAAATCTATGTAGTAATTAAACGGAGTAGAAGTAAAGTACAGTAAACGCAATGGAGACTGGATAAGCCAACAGGTGAATAAGGACACGAAACTTGCCCCTCGATACGGGCTCATTGGACTAGACGTTGGAATTATTAAGGAGGGGTTAGCTTGCCTTCCATCATTGTGTGAGCAAACCTGAAGGGACAGTTGGTGGGAAAATATTTCAGAGAACGGTGGGCCTTAAAGTTCGTAAAGACGACAATTTAGGCTCCGGTGGTCCTGGAACACATTATTATTAACGTCTTCTTATCCCCGCGAGATATTTCTCCGCCTTCTCACCCCAGCTGTTCCCCCAACGGGAAAAATATATTTAAAATACCATTCTCCACCTAAGGAATGCTTGGTTTAGTATCCCCCCCGCGGTCCGTAGGCAACACACAGAAGAATGGTATCTTGTATGTACACGATTACAGGACACTGAGACACCTCTTGCGCTCGAAGAAAAACGGAGATGAAGGAGCTGACAATGATAGTGAAGTGTAACAAACGAAAGCGTGATAGCGGACGGGGGTGAGATGCTCTTGTCTCCGTAGTTTGGCCCAGTTTGAGGGAGGGGGTGGGGGTGAGGGGGGAGTGGGAGGTGGTGGAGTGGGCAAGGGACCAAAAACGCCCCCACTGCCCTTGGGAGGCCGGCGCGCGGGGAGGGGGAGGAGCGTAGGGAGGAGGGAACAGCGACGACCAAATCGCATCCAACTTTTCACGCTTCGGGAAAGAAATCCTGTATACTCTCTCCCCACAATAGACACTTGAGTTCGTGAGGAGAAATCAAAAGGGAACTAATTTGGTAGATTTTCCGTATTGAGGCATTAATTCTTAAGCCGCCGACCGAAAAAGGTTCTTCCCTTCCGAAATACCGCTACTTTACCTTATATACATTCCACGCCCCAGGGTCGCCGCCTGTCGAGTTACTTCACGTCTCAACGAGACGAACAATAGAAGTGAATACCCTAGGGATATCGCCGCCACCTGGCGGATATAAGTAACGCTCATCCTTCTCGGCTAACCTCATGGATGTATTTTTAGGCCTCGTTTAAGTTTCATCTCTGAGATGCCGAGGGGTAAACATTCCATTAATTTTTAGAGTGGGTTCAAGGCGCCAAGTTTCGTCCGTGCCAGGGAAAAATGCGGACGCTGTTATCCTCGCGCTGGGATCCGTCATTGCTTTTCAATTGCAACTTCAGGGCAGAATTTAACTAACGGAGAAAACCCATCTCCAAGTCTGGAAATATGGTCAAAAGATACATTCCTAAATTGCTCCAACCTTCTCGGGAAATACCAGGACCCCAGAGTCAGTAACACATTAGCCCATTCTCATGGCGAATAGCCAAAGTTGATGGATTATTGTACCTTGTGCACGATAGGTCGTCAGCTCACAAGTGTCTACAGTGGCTGACCATAATCACTAATTTTTAATGCATTTCATCATAGACGCTAATGAAGACACTATTGAAGCCAAACCAGCGCGCTTCGTACTCATTATAATACTATCCATAACCTCACTTGGAACTTTAAAAGTTTCCCCTACAGAGTTAAGTAGGAATACGTACGATTCTATGGGAGATATTGAAGATAAATGAGCAAAAGGACGTACCACAGTGGCCTTCAGCCGCTGGGGGTCCTCGCGATTTATTCTCAGGGATTCGCTCGCCACTTACAGGACTTTACGCGCAGTTACCGTATTTTTGTACACCATCACCTTTCTCCTATTTTAGTATGAGGGACGACTCAAGTGAGCATCTAAACAATCGTGTATTTGATTTGAAAGGAGGCATATACTATACAAATAGGGAATAATTCTCAACATACTTACGGAGGAACTGATAATGGACATAACATACCCAAAAAATCCGCCAATAATAAGTGTTCCCGATGCCAATACGCTGGCTGGACGTATCTTCGAAAGAGGGAGACGTTAGAACGTTCGACATTCGGACACGATCTAAGGCGCGCCTTTCGCGAATCATTTTGCACGCGCAGTTGGCAGCCACTATACGCAGGACGCACTGTCAATTCGTCACGAAGATTCTTCGTTTCTAGCAGGAACTCTTTCGAAGATCCATGCATATGCAACGCAGATTCAAACACGGGTCTGAATGCACAGATGAAAATAAATAAGCCAACATGTTTTCGCTAAAATGTTTGTTTTCACCATTCCTTGCCCTTTAGAAAGTATCAATTAAAGCAAGTAAAGAAGATGATCAGTGATTTTGCTGACATAATAAGGATCTGGGACGACATTATGGCTACGGACCATCTGTTCAATTTCCCATAGGCACTTGGCACGTACGTAAGTTTTAATATAATTAAAAGATACATAATAAATGGATAATTGCTCTTTATTTGGCGCTAATTCGTCCATATTATTTGCAGACCTCTGGGTGAAATTAAAGATTTTAAATAATCCACAGACTATATAAAATTTAACTGGCCCACGTTTTGGCGTTTTACGCCATTTAAAACGTTTTTTTTTTACGTTTTAAGTCCAGGAAAAGTCAGAATGAGATTGTCTTGGTGAATGAAGTTGATAGTTTGAGGCGTTACTTAATGGAATTTATACATATTGAATGAAAATTAAACTATGTGATGCCACAAAAAATATTTATTAGATCACTACCATGGTTTCGACGCTCCGCGTCATACTCAGGCGAGGTGTACGTTGATTCTTCATCTTAAATACCTGCACGTATAAACCAGTTTTTTTTTCTCTTATGAAATTATTGATTCACTAAATTCAATACTTATTCTATCATCTAGTATTTTGTGATAATTAAGTAAGTAATTTGGAAAAGTTTTACATTGATTATAAAGACTAATAACGCATTAAATTTTATTTCAACTCTCCAGGTATTATATTCTTACTATCAAAAATATAAAAGTATTTGGAATAGATTTGTCCCGGGCGCATGACATCGACCAGCCCAAAGTTGCCGACTCCACTCTCGATGTTAGATTAAGTCTCATAATCAGAATAATACGCCAGTGAAAAGATGAGCCCGAAGAAATTCATGATGTGACCATGAAAGAGAAATGTATTTCTTTTGCATTGCTGCAAATGAAGCCCCTGAAGCTTCTAGCCTAATGAAGCTAATGAACACTTTGCACGAAATCGCTCAGCGGAGAAACCTGAAACCTTTGCCCGCGGCAGTTCAAGTCTAGTTTAATGAGCCCACGATTCCCAAGATTAAGAGCGAAATTCGATTAGGTCAGTCGATTAGCGCCAGGTGCAGTCGGGAAAATTGAGAAAACGTGGCCAAACCACGCATTGCTACGGGCGAATGAGACAGAATATTTTAATTGCCGTTAAGAGGAGAGGAGCGAAGGAACCGCCATTTTTTTGCAACATGTTGCCAGAAGCGTCCCAAACGATAGCTAATTCGAGCCGTGAATCATTTCTCAGTCCTCGGAGACTCCGTAGGTAGCCTCGAAGCTGAATCATCCGACCAACGAAACACCAACTACAAAGATACGCACGTACGCACAGGTAAACACCACCGAATAATAAATAAAATATTTCCTTTCGACGAAAAATAAACTTTTAAAATCCAAATTTTCTTGCTATGCTTCGGGTAAGCGTAATGAATTCAGTGCTGAATAAATCTAGAAACCAACAACAAATAACTTATTTCCAACGCCTATGTCGGCATGAACCTGATGATGCCCCGTCAGGATTATACTTATTACAATATTAATTGAGGACTTCTAGATTAATTCAAACACGAAAAGAAAGATTTTCCCACATGCTTAGTTTTTCTTCAAAGATTTCTTCGACTTACATTAATAATTCTGAGATATCAGAATTAACAAGGGAGGATAAAAAGAAACGGAATTAGTAAAATAATCGAGTAAACTTTCCTTCGAGCCTACATATTTTCAGTAATTGTTAGTTTACATGAGCGATAGTAATGATCGGGGCAGGTATAATATGAAATAACTATTCTATGAAAATAAAGTTTATTTTTCTTAATTACGGATAGCTTAGCCCAGAGAAAATTGAGACTTTTCCTTAATCAGGATAACCCACCGAACTTCACAGAATGAAAAATCTTCGTCAACCAGTGCTTCTCCTGAGGTCTACGGCCAATTGAGACAGCTAAAGAAGCTCCTCGTGATAAGATAATAGGTTGCATCGAAGTTTTCCTAATTAGTCTTTCTCCTTTAAACCTTTAGTTATATACGCCCCACGGCAACACTAACAATAAGCTGAATTCACTCATATCCTCAATTAGAAAGTGCTGACTGCGTATGATTAGAGCTAAAAATGAAGCAATGAGCAATAGCAATCCAGAGGAAAGTGTTGTGAACGTATTTTTCCGAGTTCACGACGTCTGGGAGATAACTTGAAGGGGGCGACATTTTCTCGAGGCATTCAGATAAGTTATCTCCGCGCTTCTTCAAAAGGCAAAGTGAAACGAACAAAAAATCAATTTATGCTCATTAAAAATCAAAAATGTATAATTCGAGACAGTTCTGAGGACTTTTCTCGTCTGACGGAGGACCTCCAATTGAAGACAGGGAAAAATGGTCACTATATGGAAGAGCTTCGAAGGTGGCTGTTTTTCTTCCCTTTACAATTAAGAGGGGGATGAGAACTCATGAGGAGAATAAGGGTTCGAGGAAGGAAGGTGCACGAGAGAGGAGACGTGGAGGGGTGCGTGTGTGGCTAAGGATGGGGAAGGGGTTAAGGGGGACGACTCCTCGAGTGGACGGAGGGGGCGGCGGAGGGGTGGGGAGGGTGGTTGTGCCGAAATGCCCCACCGCACACTCGGGAGTGTTGCTTGGGAGGCCGACGAAGGCAGCGGCGACCGGACCGCAGCTCGCCCTTCTCCCTCTCCGGGTACGTAAAAGCCCGTCCACCAGCCCCTGACCTCCCGGCTTCTCCTCCTATCCTCATTCAAGGAGTCGAAGACACGCTCTCTCACGTAATCTCTCCAAAGTCAGTGCGCGCCACTTCGAAGATTCGCGTGATAACAGTGCGGAGGAAAAGCCTTTTTTCTGTGCAACACAAAATGCTCCAGAAATGCAGGGAAAAGGATACTTCACCCTCACTCGACCGGCCGTATTCCGTATTCTCTTTCTTCCTGACACAGCAATTGTTAAAAACGTGCGCTATTGTCTTAAAATGTTCAACAATAATGTGTTGCGCAGTCTTTTTCACCTGTACTTGCATCTCAACTACGGAAATTTTATCTCTAATTGATTGCTGAGGAAGACTTCCCTAGTTTGTGATGACGGCAAGTATTGCCTAGGGCTTATTCGATATTCCTTCCAATTTTCAAGACAATAGCGTAAATTTTTGACAAAAATGCGCGAGGAAATCACACTGGTCGAGCGGGTGTGATAATCATCTTCACACCATTAAGCACAAGGAATTTTAGGGTCCATTCTGGAGGGGAGGCTGAGGCTCATTGTCAGTGAAAGTTGCATCGAGTGAAGTGACAAATTGTGAAAAGTTATGGAAGAATGTGTGAATGCGAACCGGTAAAAATATCTGAAGATAAAATAGTCTATTTTATAATAATCTGGACTGCGCTAACGATTGAAGCGAGTACGTTGAAGTGCCACGAAGAAGTAAAACAGTAGTCAGCGAGGGCTTTCACGTCAAGAGTAGGACACCTGTCCTAATTGGGAGGACGACATGTTTCAAAGCGATTAAAGATATGAGAGGAAGTGAGTTGTGCAAGGATATCTTACAAGGGTTGACCCACCGAGATTGGCAGAATATCTAGATGGAAGGAAATAGAGTGACATCTGAGAATACCTCAAGACCTAGTGCCTCAAATGTTTTTCTATGTGAGCTCACCAGAATGTTTCCACCCACTCGTCGATTTTGAAGACAAGTTTTCTCAGGGTACTGGCGAATGAAGTGAAGGAACTTATTATGTAACTGGATATCTCTCGGTAGATCTCTATGAATAATATGACTACGGCGGACTAATAAACTTGCATACACAGTGGTTCCCGAGTTTTTTAGGAAACGCGGATATCTCGTCAGTTCACTTAAATCACTGCACCATATCATCTCTCACCACGATTTGAAGGTCAAAACTATGTTATACACACAAAGCATCGAATTCTCTGTTAAAAACACAAGTTTTCGTACAATATTTTAGGAGTTAGATTTTCAGTTACACTGTAACCGATCCTTAAGACTAGGGTAGATAAAGAAAATTAGTACTTACGCGAGGATACTAATGTATACTGGACCATATTATTCCTTTGTTGTTCAATAGTGACTTGAACTCAACGTCAATTCCATTTTCATAACTTCTGATTCAGAAATTGAAAACATAATCTCTAAGTGGTAAGCCAAGGAAAAGAGTATAGTGATCATCGCATTCATATTTTAGCAATTCATTGTTGAAATTTCATTCTTCGCAAATAATGAAGTATTAAATACATACTCATAGAAAATCGAAAAACTGGCTCCAAATTAACAAACAAATTCAATTATTCGCTTGCGATAAATGTCCCAATCATATTTCAGGAACGCTTTATGACTCGCTGACTCATTAGGAGCGGTTCATTGGCGCGGTATCCCATGAGTATAGCGAAACTGTTCGGGAAATGGCGCGACTCCAGATGTGTCTCAGTGGGCGAATCTAGTCATCGAGAAAAATTACAGTCCGTAAATAAGAAGAATCGACGTCGGAGTAAAACATTACGCATGTATGGTCCACATTTGATAATTTATCAAACAAAAGTATAGTGGCGTCGAAATTTTACCTCCACCATGACATTGGTATCCTCAACGTCAAATACCTAAAATGTATATAAAGCCACATAAGCATGAAATAACGGCTGATAAGTGTGACAAAATACAAGCATATTCGCCGACACGACGCGACTACACGCTGTATCCACAACTTTACGGATAACTTGATTTAAATTTCGCGGTCACTCAAAACCGCAGTTGAACAAACATATTGTGCGCATGACTAGAATATGTATATGCAAAGTTATCTTAAATGAGCAGTTAGCTCTTTATTCCGGATCTCCGATCATAATTTTCGCTCGTTGAGTAATATCTTTTAAAGATAGCGAGAAAAGTATATACGAAATGATTCTTGATATATGGTAAATAGTATACTGGAGCAAGGCATCCTGACGATGGTGGAATGTTTTTAGCAGAAAAATTGCGAAATATTTACGGCATAAAACACACCCACTAGTGTCTTATGACAGAGGAGATGGTGCCTTTGATTCGGGGCCAACTTACAGATTAATGTACGTCCTTGACAACGAGAGTCGGCACAAACGAGAGTTTTCTGGCTTCCTCGCTTTCATCATTCCGATCTCTATTTTTACTACGATTTATCAAGAGCCACAGCTTCAAAGTTCATCCATAGCATTTTAATTATCGCTTTTACTTTTGAATTTTCAATGCAATTCACTTCGCTAAAGCTATATATATTTTAGATTTTTCTTATCTTAGGCTGCGGTCTCATGACATTGCGGTCAATTGAGCTTTAATCTCATCAATGGAAAATATATATGAACATAGTAAAATGAAAGCATCACTTTGAATTATACCATTTCCGGGATTTATTCCGCTCATTTTATATAACAGATAACATTTCACCAGCGATCCTGGTTTACTTCAAAGCGGGATAAGTTCCAAAAATATAAATGTTCTTGAGTTTATCCACAGGAGGCAGCATGTTCAGACGATCTCGGAGTGACTTGACTTACGCTTACATTTTTGAAGATCGTCATAAATTTAGCGTTGCGTCGAACAGTGGCGCCGACTCCATGGGGACTGAGGGGGCCTGAGCCCCCTCAAAAATTCGTTATGGTGTGACGAAAAAATGTGTCAGGCTTGTCAATTTTCCCCGGAGTGTTCAGATATCGAGATTCGAGTTATCAGGGTTCTAATTTTGATTATAAAATGCTTAAAAAACTTAAAACTCACTACTTATAAAATTTCCCGGGGCAAGATCCCCGGTTTGGGCCCCCCCAATATTTTTTGTAAGTCGGCGTCCCTGGTCTCGAATAAAAGTGTGATTAAATTTGCCGACAAAAATCCTGTGCAACGTAAGCGGAAGCTATTAATGGGTTTAAGGACACTCTTGAAACTATTCGATTTCTCTACTTTTCTAGCCTGGTCGGCTGGTTCATTACCATTATCAGGATTAACAACTTTTGATAGGCTACTCACATCCGTGTATCCATCGGACTGGATACAAGAAATGAATCAATTTTTGAAAAATAATACGTGATAAATAAACACAACTTTTTAGGTAAGATCCCATTGAATGACATACTTATATCTATTCATAAAAATTAGAATCAATGTTTTCAAAAGCACGAGAAAGAGGTGAACTGGGTGGCGAAGAAGAACACTACAGACCGCGCTGAAATGGTTACCAGGAACATAAAAATGACAATATCAGACAGTGGGGTGATTACCGATTAAAACAATACTTGAATTATCTCGGCGTTCTATGATTCTATTCCTGGTACACCATTCATTGAGGGATAATACTTCGTGTCGCAAAAAGCTATTTCAAATTAAATTCGAGGTTTCTGCTGCGTTTAACCGTGATGAACTTCTTTCGTGTGCGGCTTCCCCTTGCGTTCGGGAATTTTTCGAGGTGACAGCATTCTCTCAAGTCATCCCGTGACCAACTTCAAGTAGGATATTTCCTGAAATTGACTGGAGAAACTGCCGTCACCCTATGCTGAATTAAAGCTGGCAATTTTTTGTGCAAGTACCCTCAGCAAAACGTTCCAGATAAATTTTAGTTAACGGAAAGGCGTTTCGTAAATTAGTTGGGATTGAAAGCGGGTTAATTGATTTTCCATCAGAGTCCTGCAGAAGTAGAGAAGATCATTCATTACTGATTGCGTCGGAAGTCGCTTGCGAGAGGTAACTTGCAGAAAGTGCTTGCAGAACGTACCTCTGGCATTGCACGTGCATGGATGTGTACTTGTACCTGTTTGACCGTGACGACGACTTTCCAAGTCGAAGCCGTGGTAGAATTAACAAATTATGTGGAATTACGAAGTCCTAGATTTTAATTCATCCCGGCACAAAAAAAATTGCCAATGTAGATCCAGCTTTGGTGAGGAACGCCCGCAATTCTCCTCCAATTTGGCGTGGGTATATACCAAGTACATTGTCCCTCTCTCAAAGGCAACGAAATATAAGGCGATAGGATTCTTAGAAGATGGTAGACGACACAACGCCATCGAAATTTGTGATTGAATTCGAAATAAAATGAGAAAAGTGTTAAAAGATATGTACGAAATTTCCATATTTAACGAGTGAAAAAATTAATTGTGACTATTTTTCCGCCGGCAGGTACATGTCGAAGCAGGGGACGGATTTGGATCTGCTGCGGCAGTTTCAAATCTACGAAGCGGTCTTGCACCACGAGGATGGAGAGGAGAAGGCAGCGCCTCTCAAGCAGCTCGACGAAACCATTCGGTAAGTAAACCCATCGACCGCGACCGTATTTTCATTTTTCTCTCGGTATTCCCTGTTTTCCAGGACTCTTAAACTCAATGAAGCCTACAAGCCTAGTTTCTATTATTCAAGAAAAAATATGGACAGAGAGCCAAACACAAAACTAGTCTCTATAATTCAAGCATTAACTGTCCCTTAATTGTTACCGCTTATATTTAACGAGGTGGGCGTCAAGACGGTAAAATACTTGAGGTAGATGAAATCTTGGGGGTGGGGAAAATAGAACCATGAATTTCTCTACAGCCCAAGTCTACTTAATAAATTTTCAAACTAGTGTTAGTACCTCTTTTTAGATACTAAAGCTGCTAAGCGATTTTTCTAAGGACAGTTATGCCGTTTCACGGACTATATTTATTCGAAAAAAAGATCGTAGTAATTGCTTTGATAACTTGAAAGATTTTATGAAAAATTCTCAAAACTTTTACCGGACTACGCCTTTTTATCGTAATGAATTTTCAAGGGAAAAATGAAATGAAGGAGGCTAAACGGATACTAACACGTTATTTGTCACGTATTTGCCTCAGGCAAGGCGGTCACTTTAGCGAGGACGCTGAGTGGCCGCGGTGTCGGCTTCAGTGGTATATCAACTTGCGGCCACAGCGTTTGCATGCAATGTGCTACAGAGATCAAAGAGTATATTTGTTTTACAATGGGACCACACATCAAGGGAGAAAGATCATGGAGATACTACAGTAGTTCCAAGGTGAACACATGGGTACTCCCTTCCAAATATAGCTTCACTAGACTCCTTACAATGCTGCAACATTTCCTACAGCTTTCGATAAATAAAATGTTAAAAATTATTTTCTCAAACTTTAAACTCAAGATATAATACAAGAAAGTTATCCCGATGAATTAAGTAAAAGAAATTTTCGCTAATATTTAAAAATACGTCTGAATTCGCTTTAATCCGCCACAAAACAGAACTTACCAATGCTCTGTTAATTTAAATATTTCACTTTTAAATGGGTATGTTTATTTTCTGTCTTTCTAGCGCTAAAATACGTTAAAAAAATGAAAGCAGAGGAGTTACCTAAAAATTTTTACAATAAAAAATAAGGAAGCTTGATATATTTATATAGCTTCTAAATACCGAATATAATATGAGGTTTCAGGCGATATGGAGTGGAAACGTGACATAATGAAAAAGCAGGAGCGATTTCCACAATTTTAAATTTATTAATACTGCCGGTTTCGCTTTACAGCATCATCAGGTGCTGATGATGCTGTAAAGCGAAACCGGTAGTGTTAATAAATTTAAAATTGTGGAAATTGCTCCTGCTTTTTCATTTTTCATTCTAAATACCGAATAAATGATGTTCTGCATGTGGAGGTGGAGGAGGAAGAGACGAGACAGAATGAAGAATGACAGCATTATAGCCAAATTGAAAAAAAACTGAATGAAATTGTGGAAAGGTGGGGCTGATTAGTAAAGTAGATATCATCTTCCACTCACTCCAAGGCAATAGCCAAGGGGGCGTTCAGCGTTCAGAAATTTCAAACCCGCCTCGAACTTTGAGGAACAACCAGCTCACTGTAATCACTCCCAATGAACCCCTTCCGGAAAAATGTTTCAGCTATGCCCTTGACATAAAGGTACCTTTTACCGGTATTAATATCTGTTGCGACGTAAGATACCTTTTTCAAAAGCAGAAATATTTTTAAAAAATAAGCGCGAAATATTGCAACAACGTATGCATTTATTTTGAATATAGTAGTCGCAGCAGTCCCTCACCATCGAGGGCCCATTGCCAAACTGCTGAGGCGAATGGCGGTCGGAAAGACAGAAGTTGTGTGCCATCCTTCATGCCGGCGCGTCGCGACAGCGGTCTGAGCGTGGGGGAGGCTTTCCCAGTGTCGCTGGTATCTCCGCTTGCGCCCGCCTTATCTCGCGCATCTCTCGCTCATAACTCCGCCGTTCGCACCGTCCCGTTCACACCCACACTCGCCTCCACACAATCTGACCATCTCCTGTGTCTCCCGCCGCTCAAGGCGTTCCCGGAAATCCATCCGAATCCAGGAGCGGAAAGAAGAGTCGCCACCACGCCGCGTTCCTTTGTCAACTGAATGGTCGGACCATAAAGCCACTGGAAGCGAGCAGACACTCGCTATGCCCGTAACCGTCGTCCCTACATGAAGATGAGGTAGAGGGGAGGGAGGGATGAGTTACTCAGCTCCCAGCACAAAACAAAGTAAAACTCATTTCCTTAATGAAGGTGTCCACCGCGTAGCAATTAAAATTTTCCATGAGATTTCCAGGTTTTCCAGGGGAATAGCTTGGTTTTCCAGGATGCTATCCAGTCCTAAATTTAACCATTTATTGGTAAACATTGCTTATTGTGTGGAATTACCACTGGAACAGTTGATGAAAAAATCAACCATTTACGTATCCTAAAAAACTTTGAATTTAACACTTGATAATCCTACACGGTTTCAAAATTAGACGTGAATAAATACCGTAGATACCAAAAATCCATGGGGTAGATATTACTGACGACAGGAATACTTGATAAGTCATCTTTACGCTGAGTGTAACATCGTAAGATGATAGACACTTATCTTGACACATGACAGCTACCCCAATTATACGAGTTTCAATACCTAGTCTGAGGAAAAACTGCAGTTCTGGGAAAATTAGAAAAAAATGTAATAAAATGAATTTATATTTTGCTTCACTTTGGCTGCGTCGCGAGAACTCGATGGGTATATTGGAAGCAAACTGAGCCAGATGTTGCATGCGACAAAAAACACTTTTTTCTGGACACTCACCGCATTCCCTGAGTTTTTCCAGTAGATAGAAATTCCCCATTATTACATTTTATCCTAGTTTTCCAGGTTTTTCCCGGCACCCTGTTTAAGCTTTCACAGGATTAAACAGGAAAAAATGTAATCTCCTATTGAATATGACAGCAAATTCTTACCTCTAAACCTTATTTTTATTTACATGGATTGGTCTCAAGTTTTATGGTGAAACATGAGAGAAATAAATAATAAAAATGTGATAATTTCAGCAATGCCGTGTGATCCTCTGATATTTACCGCAAAGAATTTCCGTAAAAATGCCATGATCATTAAGAACCTTGACAGAACAATAGTATCCGCGTTCCGGCTAAGGTTGTGTTAATGGGTGCGTGATTCGTTTCAAAACTTAATTTCCGTGGACAAATTTGGACTGAAGGCAATTTTTCTTTCGAGACTATTCGAGTGACCAGAACAATGGAGGTCATCGCTGCTAATCATGCATCACATGGGTATTTTTCACGCACGATTTTAAGATAAAATGCGAAAGTGTTCCTTTAAGTGGGTAGGTACAAAGAAGAGCAGACCAGTCAGCCCAAGGACAGCTGCATTCATGTGCAGAAATCATTTGGACTTATGTTTTTAAATCTTATGGATAAAGAGTGACAAAATGGGAAGACGAAAGGCCAGTATTAATTAGTTGTAAAGAGTAAAGCTGTACAATATAGCGGTATTCAATTAAATAGAGACTTCTTACATACCATAGGAAAAATCTATACGAGAGTAAAACCAAGTGAAAGGGATCATTAATATCGTCACCGTGGATGATGGGTACCGGTAGACAGGAGAGAGGACCCCGGCAACATAGGCCGCCCGAGGTGGCGGGACAGTCGCAATGTATGCAACCGTCCGCATTAACTCGGGAGCTAGGGAGGAGGGGGAGGGAAGTTCTGTCGCCACGGGTTTGGACATCGCAGTAATATCGCAGCGACTCGTAAAACCCCTTTCGCAGAAGCAACCCTGTTTTTACTTTAAAATCTGAGCTCCGTTCGTTAAGATAGATGTAATGTCGAAATGGTCCTCCGGCAGATAGTGAAATGTACAGCGTGAATGATAATAATAATAATAATAATAATAATAATAATAATACGTCTTTATTGGGCGAGATTGGGACTAGAAAGTCCCATCTTCCATCTAACCCCTCGTCAAACAGTAAATATATGCAGTTAAATACATTGTCTAGTTGCTCATGAAATTAAATGCAGAGAAATTACATAAAAATAAGTAGAAGTTCCATTTTCAATCAACAATTAGCATTATAATTTAACAAAGTTACTATTGACCAAGTGTAAAAAGATGTTAGTGAACGTGGGAAAAACCTAAGGATATTGACTGTCGTCCTTATTGGAAAAAAAAACCCACTGCAGGAAAACGCCCACACAAGAAGGGGGGCGTGAAAAACCTGCGAAAACCTACTGAGAAAGCTAATGTAAACCTGAGTATACAAATACAATGAATTACATGGAAAATTTCACCCAGTACCTGTAAAGAAAAGGAAAATTAGATGAAGCCGGATGAGATAATTGATGAATCTTTCGTACTGTTCCCGTGATGTTACATGTCTTGCTGTTGTTCTCGAAGAAGTTTTACGTGTAGTGCCTTTTTGAAGGAGGCGAGTGATGATGATTTACGTAGTGGTAGGTCAATGTTGTTCCATTCGCGGCATGCAGTAACAATGAATGATTTATTGAATCTGACTGTCCGGTGGTGGGGTATAACGAGTTTTTCATTTCCCCTCGTATTTGAGTCATGTATTCTACTAAGTTTTTGAAATTCGTCTCTGAGGTACGCTGGTGTATTTGTCTGTAAGATTTGATAAAGAAGACATAGGATATGCATCCGGCGTCGAGAACTAGGCTTTAACCATTTGAGATCGTTAATATGATTGGTGGTATGATCTGATATTTGTAAATTAAATATGAACCTACTGCAGGCGTTGAAGGAGCGGTGAAGTTTATTCGACAGCATCTGAGATATGTCTTGAAAGGCAACATCGGCATAATCAAAATGGGGAAGTATTAATGTTGAAATTAATTGCTTCTTTAAGGAGAGAGGAATAATGTTTCTGAAACGTATTAATGGAAATAATGACTTATTCACTGCTTTACATATCTTAGTTATATGAGATGACCAAGACAGACTTTCATCAATGATCAATCCTAGATTAATAACTTCGTCGCAGTACATTATGGGAGAATCGGAGATGTGTAGTTGCGGTAATTGATCTCTGTCGATTGACTTGAGTATTTTAGGATATCCAATTATAATAGCTTGGGACTTACTAGGGTTTATGCTTAGGAAGTTGGATTTGCTCCAATTGTTGATATTTTCTAGGTCATTATTTAGATTACATATTCCATTGAACAGGCTTTTAACATTTGAATTTAGGTACACTTGGAGATCGTCAGCATAAAGATGATATTTAGAATGATTTATCACTGAAGGGCAATCATTAATGTACAGAGAGAATAGCAGAGGTCCTAGAATAGAGCCTTGGGGCGCACCTCTTGTGGTTTCGATCCACCTTGAGCAGAAATCATTTGTAATCACTCGCTGATGCCGGCCTGTTAAGTATGATGTTATCCAATGGACTACGGTAGGAGAAAAACCCATGCCTCTCATTTTTGCTGCTAGGATATCTTTGTCTAAGGAATCAAAAGCTTTCGAAAAATCAAGCAAAACGAGTACTGAAACTTCTTTTTGATCCATGGAGCGTCTCAAGTCATCGGTGATTTTAGTTAAAGCGGTAGATGTGCTGTGACCGTGTCTGAAGCCAGACTGAAATTTATCGAGAATACTGTTGCACTTTAAGAGATGTGTTATCTGCTCATATACAAGTTTTTCTAGAACTTTGGAAAGGATGGGAAGAAAGGATATTGGACGGAATTCTTTTTCCCCTTGGGAATTTTTCTTTTTTGGAATAGGTCTGATTAATGCTCGCTTCCATTGACTTGGGAAGTGATTTTGAAATAGAGAGGAGTTAAAAATGTTGGTGATGTATGGGATAATGACAGGAAATAGCTTTTTTATGAAATCTAGTGGTATACCATCGGAACCTTGTGCTTTAGACTTAATTTTCTTGAAACACGATTCAACTTGTATTTGGGTAATAGGGGTAAATTCAAATTTTTGGTCACTGTTTAGTATGCATGTGTCTTTTGAGGCGTACAGTTTTAGAGTTTTATCTTTGATCTCGGCTTGAATAAGGTTGGGGGGCTGGGAAAACTTATCATTTAAGGAGTTCAGACACAAGTCAGGAGGGAGATTGAAGACTTTATTTTTACCTATGCCAAGTGATTTTAGTTTGTTCCATAATTTACCTGGAGAGTGGTTAGATTTAGTAACTGAGTGAAAGAATTTGATCTTCGCATTTCTTATGAGCTGTTTCGTCCTGTTTCTCAAGTTTTTGTATCTTTGAAATGCATTGAGAGTCCTAGTTTTCTTAAAAAAGCGGAAGGCTGAATCTCGTTTTGCCATTGATTGTTTTATTTCTGAATTTAACCAGGGCGCGCGTGGCTTGGAAACTCGGATCACCTTTACAGGGGCAAATTTTTCAAGCAGATAAGTCATCAGTGAGTTTAGTCTCTCAACTTTATCGTCAACTGAATTGGTGAATTCAATATTGGCCCATGGTAGTAAAAATGCTGCATTAAGTAATTCATCGTCGTTTATTTCCTTGATGTTTCGTTGACTTATAAGCTTTTGCTCAAACTTTTTGGCTTTAACTGAGTAAGCAAGGTACAGTAGGTCGTGAGAAGAGATACCAGGAACTGGAAGCTGTCCGTGCGCAATAACCTTTTCTTTTTTTGCCGTTGCCATAAGATCAATCCATGTTGACGAAGTTTTCGTAGTATTAGTTGGGCCTAACGGTAGGATTTTGAGATTGTTTTCGGAGAACATTCGCTTAAAAAAGACTGTGTCGTGCGCTTCTGTATTAAAGTTTGCATTAAAATCTCCAACTATTATTATATGTTCATATTCCGTGGCATATTCAGAGATTACCGAATCCAAGTCGCCTAAATGACCCAGTTTAGGTGGCCTGTAGATAATGCCGATAAGAATCTTAGTGACATTTATTTTAATCTCAACAAAAAGATATTCCGGCCGCCTGTCATAGTTGGACTCACTCGTGGAAAGTACTTTACATTTTAAGTCGTTACGTACGTACACTCCTACACCACCGCCGCCTTTTCCAACGCGATCATTGCGATAAAGAGTATAATCCGGCAGTTCAACGGCTTTAGAAGGCATGGAGGGCTTCAACCATGTTTCAGCCATGGATATAACGTGTAAATTGTTGTCAGAGAGAAGTGAACGTAGCTCATCAAAATGCGCAGGCAAACTTTGTGTATTTAAGTGTATCATTTTGAATGAACGAGGAAAGCATTTCATTTTGTTTTCTAAGAGCTGCCCCGTGGAATATGTATGAAAAGTGTTAGATGATAATTGGCAACCATTAGAATGCTTTTGGATTATGCGTGAAGGGATGAATTCAGGTGCATTGGGATTTAGGTTGGTTGTTTGTGCGTCCGCGAGGGTTGGGACAAGTGCAGGTAAAAGTGCTTGGGCAAGAGGGATTTCAGGTGAGTCATGTGGTAGGGGGGAGTTCCGCCGAGTACATGAGCTGTGGAATGTTACCGCAGGGGTTGGAGTGAGGGAAGGGACAAAAGGTTCAGCTAGAGGGTTTAATGTTGAGACGCTTGGGAGTGGAATATTTTGGGAACGGGGCGCTGCATGAGGTGTATTGTGGAATCGAGGGTGCATTGTGGGTATTGTAGTTGTTGAGGGAATGCTTATTATCGCAGCAGAGGCTGGAAACGAAATCTGACCGAGTACGGGAGCGGGCGTGTGAAATGTGTCGCCGATGGACTTATTCAAATTCTGCATTGGTAATGTGACCGTACACTGGCAAAAGAAATGTTGGCATAGAAAAATAGACAAGAAAAAGGTGAAAATCGAAAATGCAATGGAAAAAAAAAAAAAAAAAAAGAACACTTGGGAACACACGCACACTTAAAGGTCACTTATAGAAAAAATGGAATGATTTTTAAACACTTGACACTTATTAAGCACTAACGCACACTTCGATAACACTATTTACCCTTCGATAGGGCAAGGCTTAGGGAAACACTTATTAACACTTGGGGGCACGAACACTGGGGGAGCACGCGGATATTCCGATGGAAAGATGATGCCGGGTCAGCGGTGTGGCTCGAGATGAAGAACGATGAGACGGGAACAGGGATGATTGAATTCTCAGGAACAGAGATGTCTGGACACTCAGGAACTGGGATGAGACTACAGGTCGTCAGGAACAGGGATGACTGGGCACTCAGGAACAGGGATGAGACTGCAGGCCGTCAGGAACAGGGATGACTTGGAACTCACCTTTCTCTTGCCTCTTTGCTCAACTCTCACAGCAAAGCGAAAAGCTCCGTCAACGGTTGATGATTTAATTTAACCTCCCCTTTCCCTTATAAGGTCCCTCATTGAAGACAGGAAGGCCCTCGACCCGTTATCTCTTAAGATGACTATTTTTCCATCTTGGGTCCAAACATTACGGGTCCCCACCCAGTTCTTCGCTTCCTGAAGAATCTTCTTGCGGGCAGCGGTGAGAGACTCAGTAATTAGGAAGCCAGTCGCCTTGAGATTCCTCTTCACTCTCCACACTTTATCTCTCTCCTGATATGAAAGGAATCTCACAATGATGGGCCTCGAGGAATCGTTTGAGGCACGGTGTGGGCCAATCCTGTGTGCTCGCCCAAGAAGGATTGGGTTGACCTTTATCCGCAGCTTACTTGAGAAGAAGTCTTCAGCCACCTTCAGGCAGTCTTCCCGGTCATTCTCCTTTACTCCATGGATCAATAGGCAGTTCCTTCTGGAGTACTGCTCGAGAGCGTCAAGACGATCGTCGAATTCATCAGACTTCTTCTCCAACTCTTCCAATTTTGCCGTGACACGCCGCAAATCGCCTTCAACCGACGTCTTGAAGGCTACAAATCTCTGCTCCAACGCAGTCAGGCTTTCCTGCTTTCTTGGCGTCTCCTCTTTCTTCGCCTTCTCTAAATCTTCTTTAAATGAAGACATAGTCTTCATTATCTCATCGACCATGGACTTCACATCATCATGGTCACGGTCTAGGTCCTTCTTCGGGGCGGGCCTCGGCATGGTGGCAGGTAGCAGGGTTGGGAGAGGGTTAACCAAAGTGAAAGTGCAACGGAGCGTTCGCTAGGCACGTCAGCCTCGTACGAGCATAAGCGAGCAACTGATAATACGAGTGGTTCAAATAGATTTCGAAACTAATAAATGTTTTTAAGTGTTTGACATACTTAATTACCAAGGGTGGATGAAGAGTTTCTGCGGTTTTAAATAGGCATAAGTTTCCTCCTAAAAATGTATTGCTTACAAGGAAATTAATTACTTAAAAATTGCACTCAGTAAATATTTCGTATAATTCTTCACAATTTACATTGCTCAATGAGCCAACTCTCTAGACTTCTCCTTCCAGCTCTCTTCAGAATTTTAAACTATGTATGAAAAGAGGGAAATTACATGGTAAAATCAGACCTACCTTACAATCTTTCTATGGACTGCATGATATATGCAGATGACACCACTCTGGTGCAGAAATGCAATACTCCTAGCCAAGTCAGACTTCTTACAAAAAAGGCAATAGAAGAATCTCAACTCTGGTTTACAGCCAATAATCTCTTTCTGAACAATGGTAAGACACAACATCTTACATGCTGTCTTAAAAGTACTGAGCTAAACAATGATCCTGTCAGGCTTCTAGGCTTCAATATTGACGCTAAATTGACATGGAATTCACATGTTTTCCTAGTCAGCAAAAAACTCTCTAGGGTTTTGTACTTATTGAGGAAACTTAAAACCTGTATCAATGTAAAGTACATGAGATTAGCCTATTTTGCTTTTTTTCATAGTATTCTTGCCTATGGTGTTCGACTCTGGGGACATGCAAAAGAAACCAAAGAAATTCTAAAACTGCAAAAAAAAGCAGTGAGGATTCTGAGTGGTGCTGGGTCCCGTGACCACTGCAGGCCAATTTTTAAAAACTTTCATATCCTCACCATCTACAGCCTCTTTGTGTTTCGCAGCATTATGCACATTAAAGATAACTTAGATACCTACCCCATTCGATCCACCATCCACTCTCATGACACTAGGGCTAAAAATAGCCTAAATACTAATTACTGTAGGCTGTTTAAGACCAACAACCAGTCTGACAATTTGGGAGTAAAATTATTTAATAAATTACCCAGCAAAGCCAGATCAGTGAGCATCACTAGACTGAAAAATGTGCTGGAAAAGTGGCTGTGCAATTATCCACTGTACTCAATTCATGAGTATTTTGAGCTGGACTTTTCTTCTCTTTTATTTTAAATGTAAATTTAAATGTAATCTTTGTAATGTATGTGTTTCTAATGTTTTAATCCAATGTACATGTTTTGTATGTTTCGTTGTATTGAATGTTTTCATAAATGTGTTGTATACAGCATCCGTGAGGGCCAATCCTCGCCGTGGATGAATAAAGATAAAGATAAAGATTAAATTATCGAAATAAAATAAGCTTTGAGCACTTTTTGAAGTTGCATAATTTGTCAACATTTTAATTTTTGCAAATGTTTAAATTTTCAATATCATAGATGTGAGGTGTTGGAATAAAATGAAGGTTATTTCGAATTCGGCACTGAAAAATTTAGAGGAGTTACAGATCATAAGCTAAAAATATAACCATCGTGAGCTTGTCCAATTAATAATGGGGAAACTGGGTTTATGCGGAATGGACAAAAATCGACAATTTTCCAATGGGGCTTAAGTTCAAACATTTGGTTGGAGATTAAAACCCCAAGCCCGAAAGAAATTTTTAGATTATGATTTTAAACCGAGAAATTATTTTTAAAAGTGGATTCCGACGCATAAATAAATAAGCAAAAATAGCTACACTTTGCCATTCTATTGCTGTTCTGTCACGACATTTTGTAAACACATCTCAGATTCCGATTAAACGCCCCAAAAATCATGATGAGAGAAAGAAATAAAAATTACCGCAAAACTATTATTAAAAATTGCAATCTTGCTGGACTATAAACGCAACCGAGAAATATAATCTAAGGTGCTTCAGAAAAAAAGAAGAATAGATCTCCTTTTTGGTTTCAAGAAAACTTCTGAAGTCGCAATCGGGATAACCGAGGAATGGTGGATTCTACTGAAAAACAACAGAGTTTTTGGAGAAAATAGCAACTATAGATCGCCAGTATAAAAGTCTATTGTGGTTCCACCTGAAAAAAAAAGTCATAGCGATCTCAAGAGTTTTATCTTCGTCGACATAAGACAACGTGACTTGAACGATCAACGCACGTGTCAACGAAAATCACGAATGAAATAAGACCACTGATTTCTTTTCCTTCCCGTTTCCACGCAGAAAAACCCTGCGCAACCGGAAGTCCCTGGCGGATTCCGACACGACGAGCGAACGACGCAAGTCGCGAAGGCACTCCACGGGCACGTCGCCACAGCAGCAGTGCAACGGACACCACCTTCGCGTGCGGCCCGCGCGGCCCAAGGGCCCCGACCACCCCGAGGGCGAGGAGGGCGAGTCGTCGTCCAGCTCCTCTTCCTGCCACTCGCCCTCGCCCGAGGCCTCCACCCCAATGCAGAACACCAACGGCACCAGCCGACACCACCACCACCATCACCACAACCACAACCATCACCTGCAAACGCAGTTTGCCAACGGAACGTCCAACAAAGGTGGGTCTGACATCTTTCACTCACTAAATTTGCAGGCTTCTCGAGTGTTTTTATTAGTTTTCCTAAGTGTTTCATAGCTTTGCAGTATCATTACGGATTTTGAAAAAATACTGTAGAATACTGAAAAGAGACTACAAAAACTATAACTTTGCCGGCCTAGGGGGCGGTGGGGTTAAGTCTTCGCCTGCCAAACCAAAGGTCACAGGTTCAAGTCCCGCCTGGGTACCCTATCCAGAGCATGGGTGTTTGTGATTGTCCAATGCTGTTATTCGTTAGATTCCCCCTTTGTGAGAGCCTTAAATGTGTGCTTTTTGAGGCAGCAACAGTTTACCAAGCCCTGCCGTGTGTATTATGGGTATTAACCATGAGGGACTCGTTTCCCTTTTAAAGATGAAAATCACAAATCTACAGTCCCAGGCTTTACCTACTAGGAGAAACGTATTTCTGCCATATTACAACCAAGAATAAAATTCAAAATCAATCCCGCAGTTGTAATAAATACTGATCATTATTTTAGAATTGCAATTTCATTTTCATTTCTGAAGCAAAATGGTAGAAGAATGGAAAAATTGTTCGACTTGCATTTAATCTTTTTTGATATCCACTGACATTTTGTATCCTTGCAGCAAGCGAGAATGTGGGCGTGACACCCGCACTCCGAAGGAGACGGGAGAGAGCCGAGCGGCAGCGTAGCTTCATTCGTGAGCAGCAGGAGAGTGGTGCTACTCTCAGAGCATCCCTCGGTGGTGGCAACCAGGTTGAGGAGGGGCGTGCTGAAAATGGTATGCTGAGGGCTTCAATGCTATCCCTTTCATTACCATCATACATATATTCTATCACTTCCTGACCCAACATTCTTCCCTCTTTTGAACCATTTTTACAAAAAAAATTCCTTTTACCTATTCATAATAGACTTTGACAAAGCTTACAATCTTTCTCCAGGTTACCCTAAATCCTCCTACATCACCCTTACTTATTATATGAATCACAACCAATGAAAGCAACTATACATTTTCATCAAACACTTTCATCTGACATTTTCTTTAGATATTATAAAGGTGAATCCTCATTATCTACCTTGAAAATTATTAGTTCACAGGCACAATAATTCTAATAACTGGAAATAGGGAGCTGTTTTGTACACCACACTGAAGAGCGAATAACATATAAATAGAATGAATGATTCAAAATCTTCCAACAATTTTTAACTAAATTTTGACATAAAGCAATACATTCTATGCATTGGAATGAGCTAGTAAACATACCTTCCTGGAGCATATATGAACATATGTAGTTGCTTCAGTATTTTCCTTTCTTCTACGAAGGTGGCACAACCAATGGCCATGCAGAGGGCTCAGGGCACGAGGACCTCGAGGGTGGCGAGCGGGCAGCTGTCCTCAGGCTCCGCCGTGAAAACACTGTGCGGGACCTTACGCAAAAGTTGGCCAGTCAGGGAGGACTGCTGGCAAACAGCCCCACAGAGGAGAGGGTCCAGCGGGAGATCGGTGACATGAGCGGTATCGTCTCCAAGGCAAAGGAGGGCCTCGCAAGGTCCAAGTCCAAGGCAGACCTCAGGAGCCCAACAGACTCGTCTGCTTCCTCTCAGGGCCGGGCCCCTGCTGAGATAAAGAAGTCGGAGACTGAGCTGCACTGGGAGGAACTGCTAAGCAACTCCAAGAGGCCACTCACGCTCTGTGACCTCGACTTCACAGACCTCCACGAGGAGGACGATGCTGACATATTGTCACCAGCCCTACCGATCTCTGGCTGCCCCTGCCCACCCCCTCCGCCCCCCTCTTCCTCAGCCCCCATCCCGCCACCTGCCCCCAGAGTTCCGCCTGCTCCACCGCCTGGCATCGGGTTCAGACCCCCACCACCCCCACCCCTTGGCTTACAGCGCTCATCGTTCCAGACATCATCACCCCTGTCTTCCACTTCGGCACCAGCGGCCCCTTCAACGGGATTCTCATCAGCTACGAGTAAGAAGAGCAAGAAGACGGTGAAGCTGTTCTGGAAAGAGGTGCGGGAGGACCCCGTGGTGCTCTCCAAGCTGTCTGGGGGATCTTCAAGAACTGGTGCCTTGATATGGGATGAGTTGCAACCAGTAGCCATAGATACCCAGAAGCTGGAGCATCTCTTCGAGTCCCGAGCTAAGGATTTGATTGGAAAGGTTAGAGAGAAGGAGATCTGGTAGCTATATTAGAGCATAATCATGGCCTTGAGTGTGAAACAATTAAGAAGGGCACTGTGAGAGCTGTGCGAACAGTTGAAAGAGTGTGTGCATGCTAATTAGGTGAAAGAATCCAGGAGCATGAGAAATAATTTTGCCGTAGTAATTGGTCACCCTTAAATCTTGGAAAAGAAATTCATTTGATTCCCTTTAACATAACATCATGAGACGTAAAAAAAAATTTACAGCAAAGCCTCTCATGGAAATTTTTATGGGGCAGAGTCACAATTTTGTAGCAAATTTCAGGTAATATCAGAATGAATTGGCAGTCCCACTGTTAATCCCAGAAATAGCAGTTGAGAGAGAATAATTCAATTACTTGCAGAAGAAAGACTTGAGGGTCATTAGAAACATTCCAAAAAGTGTGGAGGCAAAGGGAATAGTTTAAACTGATTCAGACCAACGTAAGAAATGGAGATAACTGATGAGTCGTAGGAGATGAAAAGTGAAATTATTTGTTATAAATTAGCCATAATATCTCTTGGAAGTTTTTATGTAGGTGATGGAGTCCAAGAAAATTTACAACGATTTGATTAATTAAAAAAAAACTTGAAATTCAAATGGGACTAAAAGTTACCCCTAACTGTGCCAGGCCCGTGCTGGACCCCTTCTTAGGGTGGTGGATGGCCATAGCTAGAGGGTGCCAGCACTTTGCAGGGGGAGCACTACCGGGGGGCACCAAAGATTTCCAGGCAGGATGGCACACCGAGATACGTCCCAGTGTCCCGGCGGCCCAGCACGGGCCTGAACTGTGCAGTCTAACTAGCATGACGAGCCAGGAACAATAGATATCCTTATTAGAGGTAGCAATTTGGAAGAGATCTTTTTCCTACAGAAGAAAACTAGAGCATCAACAATTTCACATTAGTTGTAAAGAATGACATGGAACATACTGCCATGATGCTTTAGTTATGGCTGGTTGCATGAACGTTAGATATCCTTTTGATTGTTGTCGAAAAAATTAGAATATTACAACCTCAACTACAGGTATAAACAGCATTCCTGCAATCCAGACCCCTATGAAAAAATTGTATAAACCTCCTTCAAATTTTTATACATTCTTATAAATTACCATGGCAACGTATAAGAATGTATAAAAATTTGAAAAAGGTTTATACAATTTTTTCATAGGGGGATGATTTTTACAGCTCATGAAAAAATCCTCAGAATCTAATTCTCATAGGGAGAAGGTGGTAAAGGATTTGAAAGAGAAGAGTAAAGTCAGTTTGGAAGGATTGAAAATTTGATAGAAGAATTGAGTTGAGAGATGTGTCAAACTAGTCAGAGCATTTTTGACCATTAAAATTCTTATGACAAATGACCTTGTCCACTCGTGATGATGTTTTGAACTTATTTTGCAATGACCTCTCACATTTTCCGGATCTTGTTCATTGTCTGTCGTGAGAGGCACAGTTAGCCTGGGCCTACTTTTTTATTAGGTTTTTCTTATTTACTATTTCTGCCAAAAGGAGGTAGGGTTAGCAGCTAAAGGCTAGCAGCTCTATTCCCCCATCCAAAGACTAGTCTTAAATATGTTAAAGAGTAAATATATTTTGTGAAGTGATTACTCATTATCCAAGATACCTCATTGTGTGTAACTGCAACTTCATACATTAAAACAACTCATTGAAAGAAATTTCTTTTCCGAGACTGGTGTTTTGATAAAATTGGATGCAAAAAAATCAAATACAAATAGATGATTTCTGATTAACACATATATACAACCTAAAGAGTATATTTGCAGAGTGATGACAATGTTTTGGCATGAATAAGACAGATTTCTCATATTGATGCACGAAACCAAATATAGTTCCCATAGTTCCTACATTTAACACTGTGATTTTACACATATCAAGGAGCATACCTTCACACTATGTGATGGTTTACCGCTCATAGGGCTTACCTTCTTCCAGGCATTCTAACATGAAAGGCTGAAGGCAACTTAATAAAATCTAGCATCTTAGTAACAAAAACACTGTAACAACAATGTTTATATTTCCAAACAAACTTTTTAAATCAAGTTAAATTTATTAACAATGATAAGAGAAATGTACACATACTGAAAAATAAATAAAATTATAGCAAAGCAATAAAATTTAACAACATTTTATGATAGTGCCATTTATCGGCCTGCCGAACTTTTATCTGACAATGAGATACAAAACCTGATATATCAGCCTGCTGAACTATGAGCAAAATTAATTCAAAAATGGATATGAAGAAAACTGTCAATTTTTTAAAGTAATAAGCTATAAAGTTTAAATTCATTTACCATAGCTATTTCTTTCCACATACTCTTACAGGTTCTTTCAACTAATAACAGCACACCACTACTTTATCCTGATGTTAACATAGCAGTACTCTTTCATTGAAAATAGATTTTAAAATGGTACACAATATCCTTATTTGAAAAAGCTACAGCTTGTTAATACCGGCTTCCAAAGGTTTTACTTCTAAGTACAACACAAATGAATACTTGCCTTGTAAAATTTAATTTAAAAAAGTTAGGTAATCATGTTAGTAGTAAGTTTTCTTTTTAAAAACATTCATGCAACTGCCTACCACTAATTTCACCTCCTCAATCCATTTCAATAAACTAGGCTATTTTAACAGTCAAATGAAAACTTATGCATAAAAATATGGATCAATTCATAATATTAAGAATAAAAAAAACTTGGGAGAATCCCTTTGCTGGTAGTAGTCGTGAATAAAAGTCAAATTTCAAATGACAAAACACTGCGCGACACCAATTTTTGTAAAAATACTTCTCGTTAACCATAACTTAATACATATATATGTACTCTATTTTAGAAAGCTATTAAAATATACCCTATAAGTAAACTACAAATATCTATAACATATTTTTATAACTATATACATGCATTAATCTCAATATTTCATCATTGTATTATCATCAATTCTCAATTTTAAATCGTTCTCAGTTAAGATCATTAGAGGCACACCTACTGAATGGTAAAAGATTTACACGAAAACATCAAAAGCAAGAAAGAAAAGAATTTGGTATTTTGATCCTCATAAATATCAAATAGAATTTTTGACCCCATTAAAAATCTTGAATTGAAAATGCCTAAGATAAGACAGCATGCTCCATTACTTTTGGATTTGATCATTTGTTTAGTTGCTTATGTGTACCTACTATATAAAATGCATTGTATTCCAATCATGAAGTTTTAATGTGCTGTGAAGTACATGTATTAACTCGTATTAACACCAAAATTGTTATAAAACCTAGTCTTTGACTCCTGTAACTGCAATCACAAACATTAGAATTTAAAGTAGGTACACATCTCATTTCTGGTGATTGGTCTGTGCTTAAACTGTGGTGTCCTCTGCATATAAGATGATGTGCCAGTCTTAACTAACTATTTTAGGTTATGGGTAGTTGTAGCTCTATGTCTCAATTTTTCAATGTGACTTTTTCTGCCTCCTCCATGTTGTGTTGTCAATGTTTTTGTTGAAGTGGTGGGGTAGTAAATGGTTCTGCCACAGTTTTCTGGGGAGCTGAATTAAAATGGTGATCCAATTTTGAGTGTGTGCTTTGACTTTTCAGCTAAATGGATATTGGCTATTATTTTTGTGTTGCACTGCTGTGGAATGCATGGAGATTTTTCTTGGATTCCTTCATTTTTTATTAGATATTTTAGATTTTTTTCAGCTAAGTCCAAGCTATTTTTGTAGAAATATATTTAATTGAAAAACATGAATGCAACTTTTTTTCAAAATATAGTTTCTAAGTAAACTAAAAAAATCTGCATATATTTGCATTCATTGCTGAATTTATAAAGGATAATTAGAACAGCCCTTAGAAAAATACTCTCTAAAAACCAATTTGTGAAATAATTATTAACTTAATATCCCCTAACTGTGCTTCACACGGTTCTAATTCTTGTGCATTTAATATATTTTAATGCTTTAATATGGCTCAAAGAAAGGTTTACCATGTTGTTAATGGTACTTAACTGTTATATAACGTCACTGTGCATTTTGTCTCTCTTTTACTCCATCTGTCGCTTACTAATGGATCCAATCTTCCCATTTAAATGCTCATCATGAATATGGCATGCTGTTCATTTCCCATAGGAGGTGAGTACAAATGGTCCTGCCATTACTTCTCCCTATCTCACTCTTGCTTTCAATTTGGTCACTGCTTGGGATATACTATTAGAAATTTGGGTATAACCTATTTTTCATGTGATCTCAGTTACATCTATAAAGACTATGGTCACTTCAAAATTTTTCTGTTGTGAACTTATACAAAACTAAATTTAAGTATAGTCAACTATCTGACAAAAAAACCTCCATATCTCCCTTCCAAGATGAAAAATGTCAAAGAAAATTCTCTTTGATTATTATTAAGTTAATTATTTGCCTCGCTATTTTTTGATCCCTTTTATATTTCCCTGTTCCTACACTTCTCAGAAAAAAATGTTTGATGTTTAGCTGTAAGAGTTTGATACTATAGCCAGTAAAAAACGAGATTTGACATGATAAAATTATTTATTAAGTTGCTAAACTAAATTAATTCCCAAAATATGGATTTGGATATAATTTTACTGCTAAAAAGGTTAATTTATCATTGGAGTAATTATTTCATTCATCATAAACCATTATCACACTTTTCTTATGCTTTTGACAAACTTTTCTATGTATTTTGATTCAAAGATATTTGCATTATGCACCATTGTTGAAGTCTAACTCCAGAAAAAATGCTAAAAATTATGAGGGTTTTTATATGAAACCATTCCATAAACTTAAAAAAAATGTCATAGCATTCTAATGATACAAAGTTTGATTCTTCATGGAAAATGGCAGAAGCAACAAGAGATGAACAAAAGCAAAGAGATCATAGTTCTGGACCCAAAAAGATCAAATGCCATTAACATAGGGATGACTAAGCTGCCACCACCAAGATCAATCAAAACGGCTATCCTCAAGATGGATTCCACCATAGTGAACAGAGAAGGAATTGAGGTGAGGCACTACATTCTGGAGGCTAGGATAGGTTCTAAGTATGCCTTATTACAGACATAATTTAGTTGAAAATGAAGGGCATTTAAAACTAATTGCTCACATGAGTGTGCACAAAAAGATACATAAATTGGAAAATGACCTAAAAGGCAGAACAATTTTTTAATTGAGAAAATATTATGTAAAACCACCTAGAACTCATATCTTTATATTTAACCATATTCATTCTCTGCTTCAAAATAGGCAATTCATAGAAAACAACATGAATGCATGGCTAACGTAACCTATGAATTACTAAAAGTAGCAATTAGTAATGTATGGCATTGTATCCATCACTTTTTACAAATTACTGCACAAAATGGTGTATTTCATGTATCTTAATCTCAAAATTAATTTTTTTATACCAAATAGTAAACATTGTTAATAAAAATTTACCATTTCCATATGTGTCTCCAACGTTGCAGAAATTGCTGACAATGTTGCCGACTGAGGAGGAAAGATCACGTATTCAGGAGGCACAATCTGCAAACCCTGATGTTCCTCTAGGAAGTGCTGAGCAGTTTCTCCTCACCTTGGCTTCTATCTCCGAGCTGTCAGCGAGGCTTAAACTGTGGGCATTCAAGCTAGACTATGAGAACAGTGAGAAGGTAAGTTTAGATGCCTTTGCAAAGAAAGAGGATTACAAGCAGTCAAAATAGGATATAAGATTTAAAATATTTTGAGCATAGGTTTGATGTAAAAAACAGTACAAAAAACCTGCTTTCTACATCCCTATTTGAGGTATGTATATGAATACAATAATATAAGGTAATCACTGCTGAATGGTATCATCTCTGGTATCATTAAATTGACCAGATATCCCATTTTTTATAAAAAAAAGTCACCACTTTGGAACTTACATCCCATTACCCCATGTAATATCATGTACCCCATAACAATTAGAGGATGGTCAACTCTTCTGATTTATCTGATGCATAAATATCAAAGTGACTTGGTTCTTACCCACGTAGTACTACTTGTTTTCTGCAACCAATCAGAAAAATAATTAAGTAATTAAGGCTTCATCCCAGGAATGAGAACACCAAAGTTGCGGCACTAAATTTACAACTTTGTAATACCATCCCAAGTTAGCTTCATTGTTGCCATAGGTTTTACAAAATATTATTAATTTTTTGGTTAAGTGAGGGCTGTACATATTGACTAAAATCCAGGGGAGAGTGACAAAATGCCTTCCTCCAAGATTTATACACTTAAGGTATCATAAAAGTAGGCACCTGCATATTTTTTTCCTAGCCAAAAATAATAATTATTGACAAGCTTATAAGAAAGCTTTTGACACAGTACCTTACAATATACTTTTATATGTACAAATTACAGTCATGCGGATTAAATGAAACAGTGGTAAACTGGATACGCAACTTTCTGAATGATCGTAAGCAAAAAGTAGTTCTTGACGGAATCAGCTCTGATGTAGGCAAAGTGACATCAGGTGTTCCACAAGGAAGCTTAATCGGCCCCCTTTTGTTCATTATATACATTAATGACATATGCTCCCGAATTAGCAGTAAAATATGTTTATTTGCTGACGACGCTGTCATCTACCGTGAAATTAGTGATCACTCTGACTATGAAATTCTATCATTGGATTGAAACAACGTTTATTTGTGGGGACTCGACCTTAATCTGAGCAAATGCATGTCAGTACGTTTTTTGCAGAGTTCGTCCAATTTTAACCATATTTATGCTGTGAATAGCATTAACATAAACGCAACAGATGAAGTGAAGTACCCAGGAGTTCTGATAACCTCGAACCTATCGAGGGGAACACTTATAAGAAATTTGTAGAGGAATAGGGCATTGATGGAAGAATGTCTATCAGATAAGGGTTTCAGATTTAAAAGGGATAGAAGATATGAAATATTGTAATCAGGCTGTGATATTCCTAATTTGTAATTAATAAATTTATTTTGGACATGTTCAAGCTTGATTGAGTCTGTATTATAAAAAGGTGGCCAGTTAACAACAGAGTATTCAAATTTTGAGCGTACCAGAGCAATATAGGTAAATACATATGTAGTCCTTAAAGCATGAACATTGTTATTTTGACAGATTCTCCCAAATAAATCATATATTGTATACGGCACTGCAGACAGTTCAGTCTAGATGCACCTGAAATGAGAGCTGGCTATCCAACCAGACACCTAAATCACAAACTGCAGTTGGTCTACCTAATACAGAGGAATTAATGGTATACTCATGAAAGTAGGCACAAGTAGTTTTGGCACAAGAAACATGTCCTGAGCCAAAGTATCTCTTGCCAAGGTATGCCACACCAAAGTGGGCCGGCACACGTGTCTTGAGCCAACACTTTGACGAGCCACAGACTCGTCAAAGTGTTCAAATGAATGTGGTCACATCAATGAGTCCCATTCTCCCCCTAGCTTCCCCTTAACCAAGGGGCCAGGGAAATTTACAGTCAAAAATGAATCATCATGATTAATTTTGTTTCCAACAAAGATCTACATGGCAATGAGTTTCTGAAAACAAATCCTTTTGAATTTAATAATTACCATTGTCCTTTCACAGGAAGTTGCAGAGCCTCTCATGGATTTAAAACAGGGAATGGAAACCCTCAGGGCCAGTAAAACATTCCGCAGCATACTCAGTACTCTTCTGTCAGTTGGAATTTTCTTGAATGGAAATGAGGTATGTTTGCACTGAAAAATTCATAATGTTAGACATGTAGGTTGATTATATATAGAGACTGATACGAACTCAATTCTTCATTTTTCTTTTAAATCTTATATATATACAAGGATATTCCTTGGCATAAAAAATTAGCCGAGGATAAGAAATACTTAGTTAAACCAGCAAATGCATATCACAAAAAATACTTGAAAAATTACAATAATAGGCTTTGAGAGAATTATTTACAAAATTCATTTTTTCCAGGTGAAGGGGTTCCAAGTTGAGTACTTGGCCAAAGTACCTGAAGTCAAAGATACCGTCCACAAGCACTCCCTACTTCATCACCTTTGCCACATTGTCATGGAGAAGTTCCCTGATTCCTCAGATTTATACTCAGAGGTATGCATCAATATATAAATAAATATTCTCGAATTTCTATTTCCCGAAAGCAAAGATGCTTTAAATGAAAACTGTTACACTGAATAACAAATAAATTCCACTGAAAATTAGAAAAAATAAATTTAAGCCAGCCCTAGCAAAGGTCCTTCAAATAAAATTCTAAAAAACTCAATTGGTGAATAATCTAAACACAACATTCCATTTTTTTATCTTCATAAGAATATTTACACCAGATATTCTGAATCATGACAGGTATTATCTGACAAATCAATGTACATATAGCTCGACTAATTCACATTTTATACAAAACAGATAGGAGCAGTCACCAGGGCATCAAAAGTGGACTTTGATGAACTGGCTACAAGTATCCAAAGGATGGAGCAAGAGTGTAAGGCGTCGTGGGACCATTTGAAAGTAATAGCTAAGCATGATGGCTCTACAATGGTTAAAGTGAAGTAAGTAAATATGATATTGAATGAGTCTTTCCTTTCAAAAAACTAACATGAACTAGACATTAGGAGTCGATAATACAACTATTAAAAAGCATTTTGACTCCAAAACAAAAAATGGAATCAAAGGTACAAAAGAAAGAATGAGACTTCAGCACCAATTGGTTACACTCTCATACAATGTATGGTGTCTCTTCTTACCAAATAAATTTAAGTGTTTTACCACAAATTTAATAACTATTCTCTCCTTTACATGAAGGATGTCAGACTTCCTGGCAGACTGCGCTGAAAGGATTATTGTTTTAGGGATAGTCCATCGACGGGTAATGAATAGGTAAGAACCTAAAATCACTTGTGAGCACTTACATTTAAGTAATTCGTGCTATATGTATTCTGAATTACATTCCTTTTTATTTGTAGGTTTAACAAGTTTTTGCTATGGCTTGGCATTCCTCTTCATCGGGTACAGGATACCAAGCCAAATGAATTCTGTAAAGTTATTTCCGAGTTTGCTCTGGAATACAGGACAACACGAGAGAGGGTACTTCAGCAATTGGAAAAGAAAGCCAGTCACAGGGAACGGAATAAGACACGAGGAAAGATGATCACTGATGTAAGATTACTTGGTGAAACTTTTCAGAATTCTATCAATCAAATGTTGTCTCATGGCTATCCACCAATATTTGGGGCCGAAGGCAAAGGCTTTTTCCCTCACCTAACAGGGCAAGGATATTGTTTTTTTAGTCCCTTCAAGGGCCTTTTAACGTTAGAGGCTGGGGCAGACCCTAAGTACTTGCCCTGTGGGTGACCCTTCACCTTGTCTAAAAGAGATGAGATGGCAAAAAATGAAAACACACCTTCAAGATAATTTTCTATTTCATTCGGCTTCATTGAATAGGTACTTCTCATAGAAACTGGGTCAAACTTGTAATGTCTTTGAGTATTAAAAGTGAATTCACTGAACTTGTCACAAATAATTTCATAATGCCAACAATATCAACATATTTTTGTGAGTTAAGTTAAACAAAACCCAGCAACAAATTTGAAAATTTTATTAAATCCCATAAATTTACGATTTTCATTAGTCTAAATCACATCTCAGAAATTACCTCTTTTTCAAAAGGTTGGAAAATTCCGGACAAAGGAGGACAGGGCAGATGCAGAGCTGCGACAACTGCTGGGTAGTGATTTCTCTGAAGCTGACAGTTTCCGTGGCACCCTACCATGGCGGAGGCAAAGGAAGGAAATAGGTAAGTTTTATAAGAAAGACCTGGCAGTGTTTCAAAGATTGAAGTAAAAAAGTTGCTGATAAAATAGCAATGGTTTTCAACTATGCAGACCAGGTGGAAGCTTCTTCGGCTTTATTCTAAGTCAAAGCCCTTTGTTTACGATTGTTTTGAAAAATAACTAGTTAGCACAACTCTCAAAAATTGTGGGTACTGTTGCATTGCAAAATATGTAGCACTTAATGATTGATTGTTCTCAATGCTCATCCCTGCCTGCAGTAGACTGAAGAAAATAGTTTCTATTGCATTCTGAACATTGGATGACTAACAATTTCATGATATATCCAATATTTAAAAAATAAAGACAAACTGAAGAACAGAAAAAATAATGACTAGTTAATGTACCCTGATTTACAGAGAGATAACTTTTCATTTTTGTAGGGACCACCCGGGATAGGGGTCTTTCCACCCTACTCAGGGGTGGCAATGGGAATGACTGTCAAGGGGACAACATGACTGATGGAGATGATGAAATTTTGGAGTCTCTCGTGAAAACAGCAACAAAAGGACCTTCAACAAGAACTACTCCCAGAGAAAGGAAGCGTACACGTCATGCTGATCGCAAATCCTGTAAGTTTTTGGATTTCTTGGACTTGGGAGCTAAAAGGTGAAAAAACAATAATACCTTCATGGTGACAGATATCACCAGAATTCATCATCAAAAACTACACATATGCAATCCACTGGTTAAGGTAGGGTTTGATTACAGTAGAAATATCAACTACAACTGGAGAAATGTCTTCTGAAACAATATTATGCTTCAGTTCAGTAATTGCTCAAACATCCTACTTTCAGCATTTTCCTCTTGTCTTTCAGAATGATTCTAATTTTAAGGTAACATCAATATCTTACAATATAGTAATATGTATGGCTTCAGAAATCCATTTAGGTTTAAAAATTCATGTCGTCCCATTTCATAGAACTACCCTTGAGTGTGGAAATGAAATTTTTCATAAAACTTAATATCCAGTCGGCAGCACTAGTTCTCTTTACTCATTAGTCACTGCTTCGAATGTTCCAAAATATCTTGGCCAACTTCACTGAATCTAAGGTCTTGAATATTTGTTTCAATTATTCATGCACAAAGTATTCATGAATGAGCATTAAAACTACATGGTTTCTAGTGCTACTCCAGAGCAACACAACAAACATATGCTTCATTCAAAATATGAACCATAGATAAAGGAGAAAACTGAGACCATTTGATGGCTGAATGTGTCTAGTATTCATTCACAGCAAAGATACAATGTTTTCCTGTCATATTTTGAATGAAGGCTTCCTGGATCTGAAGACACCACCTGAGAACCAGTATTAAATTGCACATACCGTATATGTCTGAATATAGTCCCCCCCCTTTTTTCCAAAAATGCCTGTGGTAAAAGTAAAGGGGGAGACTATGTTCAAACGCATTTTTTTAACTTTTCCCGAAACTGAAGCCACAAAATTAGGGACGGGGACTATATTCGGAGAAATACAGTACAGGCATCCCCCGAGTTACGTATGTCTCGACTTACGTAAATCCGTACTTACGTAAGCGATAACCGTATTTCAAATGATTACGTTAATTTTCAAATGCGAGCGCGAAGAAGTAGATATTCGCTCGTACAACCTATGGTAGAAAAAATATCGAATAGTTATAGAGTTTTTTACGTGCTAAAAATAATAAAGTGACCCATTTTTGTCATTCCTCGAAGGAAATTTCATTAATTTCTGTAGAAAAATCGCTTATAAATCCCAAGTCAGCAATCAACGTGAAAATTTGCAGTTCTAGCGATGGATGTGGTGGCGTATGTGGTTGCGCTCATTCCTGTACGATACAACTTGTTATACAGCAATCGCTGAAGCGCCAACGCAAAGGTTCGACTTACGTAAATTTCGACTTACGCACAATCTGCCGGAACGCATCTCTGACGTAACTCGGGGGATGCCTGTAGTTTGAAATGTTAAATGTGGAATAATTAAGCCTGAAGCCCTGAAGATGAATGAGAAGCCATAATTCAAATTGTTAGTAAAGATGAGCCTTTGACCTAGCTGTGGATCCAAGAAGTCTTCATCCAGACTTATTCTCGAGTTTCTGATGATTAAATTCATAAATTGATGTTCTTTCGAGTTATATGGGCATAGTATGTTCATTGTTGCCATTGGAAATGGGTTTTTGGTTTTTTTTCCAGCCTCCAGATTTTATTATTAGTAATTATTGATAGTTTTTAATGAGAACTAATACATTTATGTACTTTTCAACAGGAATATTATTTATCTCAACACAAGGGCATTTCACAGTATAATGGATATTATTGATACCTAGAGTATAGTCCAAGTTGGACCATATGCATATATGACCATTAACATTAAGCGTGCAAAATCATGACCTGACTTATTTTATTTCTTTTTCTCTTGCGATTCCCTTTTTCACTCAATCAGACTCAACACTGTTAGCACGTTGACCAAGGTTTGCTGTCAACTGGAATGGCTTTGTTTAATCCAGCAATGGTGGTGGCCAAAGGAATTCTGTTTCATAACGGTGGAAGTCTCTCTTCTATCAAAGTCACTAATGTCCACACATTGGTCAGTCTTGCACAATATTTTTCCTCTGGTTTATGCTTTGAGATACTCTAATGCTTTTATTCTCATACTCTCCTTGTCCCTATAGTAAAGCGGTCACGAACTCGGGAGAACAATGTATGCCAGCTCCTCGCAGAGGCTTGCAATGAATAGTTAGGTCACAGCGGTATGTCTGGTTGCATTCCTTCTCTCGTGTCTCTCTGGATGTGCAACAGAGAAATCCTGACTCTAGTGCATGAATACCATTCTTTAGTGCCTCAACCCATAATTCATACCCTCCCTTTGGAACCATGACAGATAAATATGTATGAATACCAAAGACTGTAACAAGTTTAACAGGACTTTTCAGAATCACATTTATGTACTTAGTTTTTAAACAACTCATCATGTATTCTTATAACATATGCATCATTATGTGTGAACAGCTTATAACTACCACTGAATAAACTTTTTAATGGATTACTTACACATACTAGTTTAGAAGTTAAAGTTTGCTGCAATTACTCAAACTAACTATTTTCATTAACGTGATTTAAATTCAATAATTTTATAGCCTCGCATATATTGAGGAGTTAAAAAAAATACCGCTCCGCTAAAAATTGATGATTATTCAACGACTTCTATTCTCTAATCTTCAGGAATAATATTTGGCTAACGTACAATCTCATTAATGTATGATCACAGTCGATGCTGGAGTCAGAACAATGAATGGGAATTCCTAAACTTGAAACAAATAAAAACTCAACAACATCACAAAAGATATAGTTTAGACAATTAACCCTTTTACTGCCACTGGGCCGATATATCGGCCCTCGCTGGTTGAGCGAAAACTGCCAGGGGCTGATTTATCAGCCCAACTTGTTTCACTTTTTTCGTGATTGTGGCCTTTTCAACGACTGTAATTTAAGTAAACCCCCATAATCTATCTATGGTTATAAGATATAAATATATCTTAAGAATTGAGAAAAATCTAGATGCATTAAATAAAATTAAGTATATATGTAGCTGAAAATTTTTTAATCTGAAATGTTGCAAATTCCAGAAAATAGCCTCGGCAGTCTTCGTACATTCCACCTGAAATGGGCTGGCAGTAAAAGGGTTAAAACCATCAACTAAACTTTAATTACTTAAAATATAAAACACAAAATTAAATACATGAATACTTAATGGATACGACAAATAAGAACAGTTTAGCAAAAAATAATTTATACATAACCTTAATCCAATTGGAGGAAGTAGGATATGCCACCATCAAAAACTCAAAAATAACCTCATGAAAAATTACACAGGAGAAGTTTGAGCCACAGGCCAAAATAACGAGTAATTCAATGTTATATCTCATTGTTCTCTTTCATTGCAGCATGTAAATGTAGGCTGCAGAAATATATAATCCACAGTAAATATTACTATATGTATTGCCCACAGTATTAGAAAATGCCTTGTGGAGAAATTAAGCACACTAACAATGCATATCATGAAATAACATGGAAAGTTATCCATGAAAAATATAATTACTATTGCAAGGTAGTCAAAACTGGAGCAAGCTGCAGAATCACTAATTGCGAGAATGGCAAGGTAATACAGACGTTGTATATTCCTGAGAGAAAATCTATAGGCATCAGCATATTGTTACACTTGAACCAGGGTCTATTGTATGAAACTAGTATTATGAAGTTTTACACAATACTCAGTGCTTCAACCATTATCTCCGCCAGGGGTGCAGCTAGGAATTAAGGCTGGGGGGGGGGGGTTAAGTGCAAGTAATACCGGGGTGTGTGGGGGTATGGAATACCCACCTGGATAAGCAGTAGGTGCGAGATTAATAAATTGCGGAATTTTAAGATAAATGGTTCAAAAAGGTGAGTTTTGCGGCTTTCTGTGGGATATTTTATTAATCTTGACACTATTATATTAGTAATATCAATCCAATTAAGTAAAATGGATGAAACTTAAATTTATCTGAGCTCTGGGGGGGAGGGTTTTATTCCCCAAAACCTCTCTCCCCCCCCTTGCTGTGCCACTGATCTCCACCCCAAGAGCTACTCTGCCCCCTTTCCCACCCCTGGAGTTTAGCAGGTTTTATGGGGGTAGAACAAGACAGGAAATAGACACTTAGAAGAAATGTACAATGTCTGGCTGTTTTGTGTCCACGAATGGAGGGCTGGTGTAAATATGGATCATTTTCCAACCTTCATTCATGCACTCTATCAATATAACTTTCAGGAATTCATCGTAAAAGGGATTGCTTCTGAGAGTGATGTGAGTAATGGAATAAAATGGATACGAGGGAGGGAATAGCAGTGGTCCCTTACCCTGTGTCCCATCAAAGTGGACAACCGTAGCGTGGAGACTTTCCAATGCAAAGAGGCCCAACCAATAGTGTTTTCCTTCTTCTTTCTCAATAAACATATTTTGTGAAGATTTTATTGATACCATACAGCTGCTTAAGAAACGTTTTGATTTAAATGCATATTATCTCGCCATATTCCTATCACTCGGTCTTTCTTTGTCATTGATCCTTTTCATTTCTTAAGCCCCTTCATGGCACATGAACATAATCAAGGGAGAGAAGAGAAAGGAATGAATAAAGTGTATGGACTGCACTCATTAGAAAATAACCATTTCCTAGCAACAGAATCAAAGTCTTTGACCTCATAGAGTCACCCTTCAGAAGTTGACAAGTCAATGGACTTTTTTACACTGCGTCTTCAAAAGGACTACATTTTGGAAAGCATCGGGGCTTTGTGTTGATGACCACGAGGACTTCCTAGGGTTGGAATGAGTTTTTAAGATTTGGGATGGGAAAAATCTCATGTTATCATTGAGGGAGCTTAAGGACTACAACTAGCAACACCTAAGATTTAACATACATAGGGAAAGGCAAAATCACCCAATTAAAAGAGATGGTTCATATAAAAAGCAAAAGAAGATTTTGAGAGGGAAACAAGAAGACATTTCTTTCTTTTCATGCTTGATTAATCACAACTAAAGCGAGGGTCTGGAGGACCAGCAGGGGAAGTCAACATAATAATGATTTGACTTTGACCTGATGGCATGAAAACATGCTATTCATGCATCCCTGTATATAACATAAATATCAATTCTTCAACCAAAAACTGCAACACATATGTTTTAGCTCTTACTAGATTTCAATATTTCTTTTACACAATGAATGATTATGTAATTAATACTAATATAAGTAGTTGGAAGCCAATAACAATGAGATGTCATGTGCAAGGGCAAAAGTGGACTCTGAACTAGCTTGCAAACACACCTCAAAATTTATTTTATGAGAACTAATAAAACCTTTTTTGTTATATTTAATTGGCCATGGATGTTTAACTATTGAATAATACCAAAAGAACACTGAAGCACTTTGCATTACTTCATTAGTGTGCATCAGTTTTGTCTAACTGTTCAGTTTTTACTTTCCTAATTTACTCTTCACCTGTGGTGAATAATCTTGAAATAACATGAGTATTTCCTTAATAATCAATGAATGAGACTTTTTGCATGCTTTAAAACAACTATTGTCCTGGGTTGTATGAAGGGTTTATCACTTGAAACATTTTTAAATTGATACACAATAGCAGAAAATTTTTAATGCAAATAAATTCTATAAAGAAAGCAGGAGAACAAAGTATCATTTCTCTAAAATTACAGTACACAAAAATCCAGCAAAAATAATTTACCTCTTACCATTCCTAGAAATTATATTCCTTTCCTTGAGTAAATTCAGCCAAGTTAGCTCTAGCTCACACTAAACTCTTTATGTACGTTCTCGCCATCTTCAGCAGTGCTAAGCACTGCTGTTTGCTGGCTTGACACTTGCTTAGCTGAATGCGCCCAATGTTGATGGAAAACTCTCACTATTCAGCACAAAAAAGTATCTAGTTCTAACATTATCATTACCTGCAATTGTAATGATGGAAAAAATTCTTCAGTTAAAATTTTGAATTTAATCCAAACTGGACATCCAACAGAAATTGGGTAGAAAAATTTTGCCCTATAGTACAAAAATTTATGGGTTAGAAATATGAAACATCTAGTACCTACAATATCATCTATGTAACAGGATATTGACCTTGTAAATTCATTTCCTAATTTTGGGATAACTATCGTTTAAAAAATGAATCATAGCGGAGGACATCCCAAAAGATGGGTTGTGCCTATCTCTCACTTCAGTTTATTTTTCAACTGAAGTCTTCTAACATTTTCTTAAAACATTGTTCATAACATTTTGAGTCGCCCCACCCATAATCCATCCTCTTCAACTTTTAAAATTTGTGCACTGAGTTCAGCATGCTGTCCCATTAAAACTCTGTTTCTCTTACTCAGCATTCAACTAATGAAAGCAATGATTAATGATCTTCTATAACTTTTCAGTGAGAAGAACTCTAAAGAATGGATTATCTGAAGAAGAAAAGCAGCACTTGGCAGCCTACATTAAAGGCTATTAATCAGGGGCAACAATATGCATGACAGCAGACTCCCAGATTTTCCTAGTGCACCTGTGATAAGAAATGAGAGCGCTTAAGCTTTCATTGCAAAGCGGTGAGTGCTGTGATCTTTGTGCAGCAGCTTTAGAAAGTGTATCCTGACACAGAAGATAGAAGGAAAGAAGATTATGTGATGTGGCTTATCATCATCTCTGGAATATTGTGATACAGTGTAAAGCTAGTCCCATCAAGCACTCACACTTGATACATTATTAATAAGATGTGTGTAATGCTTCTTCTGCACAACAAGGAGGCTGTTGATGCATTTGCATGTGAATTTATCCTCTGGATGTGCACAACTTGCTTAGAACAAAGTGCCAGTGTATGAGCTCCAAACATTTCTGAAACAGAAACAGTGAGTCACAAACCTCCATTTTCTCAGGTTTATTCTAATGAAAATGAGGTGATTCTTAATCAACATTAATGTCAAATAGTCATTGCCTGAGTGCATGTTTGAATGAGTATCGTATGTGTGAAATGAGACTGAATGAAAAATGAGTTCAAGCTTACTATTTCTCAAACAAAAGTGATCATGACTAGTCTAATTGTGCCTACAAGAAGAGTGATGCATTGTTTTTGCATGAACTTTCACAACATTTATTGAACAAACATCTTAGAAATAAATTATTATACATTTTGATAAAAGAGAGTTTACATTTTTTAAATAGCAGCATTTCAAAGACCAAAAAGGAATACATGTATGTAAAATCAGTATCACTAAAAGTAATGAGAGAATTTGATAACAGGAGGCCCAAAAAATGTGATTCATATTTCTGCAATAGCTGATGCTGTGAAGCCGGAACTACAGTGATGAAAATTCAATTGCCTTGACTAGTACATACATGAACCTGGGTTCTCTGAACTCTTGCCAAGTATTTTAACCATTTATACTACTAAATCAACTTCTTTTCCAGTAGATTTTGGCTATCTTTAGAGAACAAGGTGGTTAAAGCTCCCAAAAATCATTTCATGCTAGACAGGATGTTTGTCTTTTGTCTATTTGGAGCAAAAGTCCAACAGCTAAAACTAGACCTAAGATAAAGGTATACTGCTAACTAGTCCACGGTCATTTCCTACAAAAAGGTATGACACAAAACTGTCTGTGAGTGCAGGCGTTTTGGTAATAAATGATAAAGCTAATACAGATATCTCTCAGCCCCTTCATGTTTTCGTCCTATGACAATTTCATTTATGCACCAAGTTTTTACTCCTAAATACACAATTACAGAAGAGATAACCACTATATCTTCATAGCTCCACTCTTAAGAAAGATGTTTTGCAAATTTCTCCTAAAACTGGCCTAGAAAAAATTTGATAGGCAGCTTAATGAAGTCTGGACTAAGAGGCTTCCAGCGAAAAATGTAGTCAGTAGACACTAAAAGCCTCCACTTTTTCAATCATGGACCTTATCGTAAAATGTACAATGAATCCTAATTCTTCATGGCTTAACCAGTAATATTGTTTTTATGAATTCCAGAAGATTTATTTGAAGATGCAGTGAAGAGTGTTGATTCATTCTGGACTATGACATTAACGGTTTTTTTGTCATAAAGAATCAGATACCTATTTATAAAGTTCAAACTATAATGGATGCTGATCAGGTACACACAGTTGCCTCGACCTTGGCTCGCCAATGGGTAGTATGACAAAGAGAAAGGTCAATTCTAATAGGCCCTACAGTCGATGAACTTCATGAACTTGGATTCAAGCATGAGAAAATACATCTAAAAGACTGGATTGGTAGTGTATTGTTCACAGACCATTGAAGTTGCAGACTGGCTTCAACACATGAAAAGGACGTGAATTTTATGGCTCCAATTTTATTGCTGAAAATTTGAAGATGGATACCAACAAATTAAATCATTAATTCATGAAATATAACCTATGCATTTGGTACATTTTTTCAGTAGCACACCATTACAATAGTTGATAGAAGAAAGAAATAATATCAACTAGAGGCCAGAATAAACCTCTTTAATACATCATAGAGAGTTATGCCACCATGCTCTCCACCAACCTGGCCCATCTTAGTTTTGGCCACAGTGAAAAAATGCGTTTTGGAATAAGAAAATGACTGTAGTTTTAGCTGCCCTTGAGAAAGGTCTTAGTGAGAAAGTGCTCAGTTTCCATGAAGATTTTTTTAATACGTACCATTTACTAGAGAAATCTGACCCATTACTAAAAAATTCACCTATTTATCATGGAAATTACCAGTTACTGAAGGATTTCATCAGTAATAGGGTGGTTTCCTATTATTTTTTTATTGCCTAAATCGAAAGATTATTACTCCTGGAGTAGGTATTTCACGCTTTTAGATTTTTAAATGACGATATCTATTTTTCGCGATTAAATGAAAAATGAAAATTTTCAAGCGTGCGAAAACACGATGGCTAAGTATGATTGCCGGGAAAACTACGTGTGACGTCGCTCTGGTTCCCGCTGCCGCAAGAGAGGTGACCTTAGGGCGAGGCTCTGAGCGCTGATACGATGCAGGATGTTGGCAGGTAGCCGAGTACCATGCTAGCTGGTAGCGCTTGGCTTAAATAAGAATCATTAATACCTTATCAAACGAAGAAAACTTTCCGATCTTAGCCAGTTTAAATAGGTAATTATTAACACATGTTTCCCTGAGCTCATACATGCATTGGTAATCTCAGACGATGTAAAACTCTTTTCTACTCGTATAGACACTAGGTCCCTGTGACGTCACGTGGAGTGGCATCGTATGGGTGCCAATTTTGCCTTTTTCAAATGAGGATAAAATTGACCCTTGCCATTCGTCTAAAACGGTATTTCTAAAACCAAATAATTTGTATGTTATGAATACACTAATGTTGGGTAACGAATCGCAATCAATGCCTTTCGTTTTCTTTGATGAAGGAAACTACCCTATTGATGGCAAGAGTGCAGTTTTCACCATTACCAATTTTTTCTAGAAGCATGACGGCCCTACCCTAGCAAAAATAAATTTAAGATATGCAATTGGACAGTTAATTATCGTTCTCATGGCACAGGTTGAAAACTAAAATGGAGCCCTACCTTATAGCACACCAAGGTAGAGAGAAATTGGCACCTTACTGCAAATGGTATTGTTCAATGCATTTTATGGCACACACGAGAGTCCATTGTTATTTCAAGTCACACGTCTGATTGCGAGTCGTCCACCACAGCAAAAAGGCAATTTGTCTAAAAGCAGCTGGCTGGAATAGAAGGCATTCCAGCTGAAATACCTCCAACTGGACCTTTTCAAAAAGTTTGTTTTAGTGCAAATGTACTCCTTTTAATGTATATTTTAGATGAAAATTACATATGAGTTATATATTAAGTGGCCATACACTGAGCCATTTCTAATAATTTTTCTGGAGTAAGCAAACAACATTCAAAAATAACCGGGGAGGTGGCAGGGATTCCCTCCAGATAGATTTTGAAATACATAAATACAAATACTTAAGGAATGGGGGTCGAGACTTATATATCAGCGTGAACTTATTATGTGCTTGCTCTTTCCCTGATAAAAATAAACTCCTCCATTGTGGAGAGGTGTACCCTCCAATGAGGGTAAGGGAAGGATAGGTGTGCTCTTCCTATACCCTTCAGCAACGGTAGACGAAGGGTATTTTAGAACATTGGTGGGTAGGCCCTCTCCTTCCTGGAGTGTAGAGGAAGGGTTTGGCCAGCCTCAATGAAGGGTAGGACTAATATAAAAACTAAAAATCCGTAAATTAGCATAAAAATTTAAAAAATCGCTAAGTAACTAAATTAAATGAATGGGGATGAGTTGTAACAGTGATTTCTAAAATTATAAGACAGAAAAAAAATTAACCTACAGCATGGTCTTGAACCCAGGATCACCATATTGGTGAATGATGAACTAGTGTTTTAACAACCTCAGCTATCAAGGTACTTGTTAGGTGCTGTTTCTCAACAGAATTTATACTACAAAATCTTAAGATGACATTCGCACCCGGGCATATGTGGAAGAAAGCTGTGACTTTTTTCTACCACACTTATTTCGTTTCAGAAAATAAGATCGGCATTCAAATACCGAACATCACTCTCGCAATGTCTCATTGTCAGCCACACAAATAGGTTACATCCTAAAAATGTGAATGAAAGAACTTCTAAATGAGCTTTTTTCACACAATTATAGAAACTATTGTGTACAGTGGAGTAGCCAGGAATTTCGTTCAGGGGGGGGGGGGGGTCCAAAACCAAATTCAAAGGGGAAATTTTTTTAAAACAGGATACAAAGTAATGGGTTTTCAACTAATTCAAACACTTTTCATAATCAAAAAAACTTCAATAGTTAAAGAAATATTTTCTTAATTCATTATTTCACAATATTTTGTTTTCTTTTATGAAGGAAAATGATTGTGTTTTTATATTTCGGGGGCGGAGGGTCCAAACCCCCGGTACCCCACCCCTGGCTAAGCCACTGAATATGTATATTATTGCTTTCCTTAAGGCAATTTTAAAGATTAGTTGTGTAGCCCGTCTATATCTTTGCTTTCAAAGACTGCTTATGTTCTTGTACAGAACTCAATACTCTTTAGCAGGATAAAGTAGCTGAAGAGACACTTTCAGGACATGTTTTCCTCAGCTATAAATGCTAAGTCCCAAGGAAGAGTAGACGAAGGATTTTTCTACCCTTCCTTTACCCTTAATGGTGGGTAGAGGAAGGGTACATGGATTGTAAGGGAAGGAGTTCCAAGGATGGGTAGACAAAGGATTATTCTATCCTTCCCTTACCCTTAATGATGGCTAGAGGAAGGGTACACGGATGGTAAGGGAAGGAGTTCCTAGGAAGGGTTGACGAAGGGTTTTTCTATCCTTCCCTTACCCTTAATGGTGGGTAGAGGAAGGGTACACAGATGGTAAGGGAAGGAGTTCCAAGGAAGGGTAGAGGAAGGATTTTTCTATCCTTCCCTTACCCTTAATGGTGGGTAGAGGAAGGGTACACAGATGGTAAGGGAAGGAGTTCCTAGGAAGGGTTGACAAAGGGTTTTTCTATCCTTCCCTTACCCTTAATGGTGAGTAGAGGAAGGGTACACGGATGGTAAGGGAAGGAGTTCCAAGGAAGGGTAGACGAAGGATTTTTCTATCCTTCCCTTACCCTTAATGGTGGGTAGGGTGTGGGTTGTGCAAGGGTAACTACCCACCATGGTGGAGTTTATTTTTATCAGGGTTATATTGAATGTGATACCTTTACGGTTTAAAAACCACAGCTTAGGCACCCCCTTCTGCTTGGAGCTCCTCAAAGCCACATATTTAAGTAATACATAATTAGCATACCGCTTAAACCAGCCCTGGCCATGCATCCTGGTTTGGCCGCGACAGATCCAGTTTAGACCACATTTGAGGGTGTCCAATCGCTTGCTGAAAATTCTCTACGAAGGTTTCAAGCAAAAACAATTGGAATTGTGCTTTTGTAATAACAGTTTATTACAGAAAGCGTTACACAGTACGGCAATATGTATAAGGTTAAAGCTTAGTTCGTCAAAGAGGAAAAAAATATTTAAAAAATAAAACAACAATCTTAGTTTAGATTTTACAAACCCATTTCTTGGGGGTATGGCTTTTCCGACTTCACAGGGGACCACTTCTCCCCACCCCATCCTCCGGTACTAAGATTTCCCAGTCTAGACCAAAACATTTATGACCGCCCTAGTTATACACATATTACATCGTAAATTGGCCAGTTAGTTACTATATCCACAACTTCTAAATCATGAACTCCCGTGTCTAATCCACCACACCAATTTCAGATGGGAGCTGTAGGAGAATTTTTCACAAGGGTGCTGGGGAAGAACAACATCCTTCTGACGCCCGCAGCCTGCCCTGCCTGCCCACATCATTCATGCTCATTATTAGCTTTTCATTCAGAGACTTAAGGGGAATAATTGAACTTAAGCATTGAAAAGGTTTCCTATAGTCTACTCGACTTTCCTGTGACGTTTTATGAGCGCTGATGATCGTAAAAAAATTGCTTCAAACAAAAAGAACCAAATACAACGCATTTACAGTTTATCGCCACGCGACAATTAACTATCACTGAAGATTAGAACTCGTATTTTGCTGATGACCAGGAATTAATTTTCGATTATCAGTTGCTTGCCTTCAATAATTACTATAAAAAAGTGATTAATGTAGGCTTTTTCTGATAATTTACCAAGTCCAGTCGCGATACTGAAAGCCAAAATAAGTAATATGACATACCCTACATCTACGCTCAAAATCAGAAAGTTAACCTGAAAGGAAGATGGTTCCATTGAATCATCTTCCCACGCAAATTGAATTAACACTGCTCGAATTAAAACTTTTGCTCACTTTATCTGCCATTTACATGTAAGCCGGGATACCGCCAACAATTTTCGCCTTTTCAAAGCACATTTGAATGATTTGATGGATTTGATGTTGACCGATGTTGACAAACAAGAGCATAGCGGTCAACGCCTCCCTGGTCTGTTGCCAAGTATATAAACATCACAACCGTGACTGCAACGATTGAAAATAAGAGTATATTATGCATTGCCATTGGTATTTAAGTACTTAAATAAAATGAGATTATTCTTCAATATAAATCTCCACATATAAAAACGAAATTTTCAATTCCAACTCAATTCCCTCCAACTGTAACATTAAAATGAAATTGTACAATGTCTGACAACAGTGTACCATGTGGCCATGTGATCTGAGCGCTCAGTTTACGCGTTTTTGCGGGCTTACAATGTGAGGTTATCGGTACTTCTGCCCTATTTCATGGCCTATTACTGTTTATTAAAATGAGTGAAGATGTTCATGTTTCCGAAAGTCCACCAAGCACCTATCCAATTGACTCGGATCCCAGCAATTGGAACAGTTGTGGAATTGAGTCATCAGAACCCCAAAACTTAAAGGTGTGGGGTAGACTCTTCCCATTGTGTGCGATTAAAAACACTGGTGTTGTAGGTGTGTTCACATCTGAACATCACATCATGTTCTCAGATTGTCCATATCTCTAAATTTTGAATTGTATTTTCACTTCTTAGATCTGGAACATGATTCTTATACATTTGGAAGGCTATCGTCGTGTGATGTTGTATTTTCAAGAAATATGACGAATGATCATCTACAGCTTGTAAGCAAAATTCACTTCAAGATCACTCGGAAGCAGCTGGCGTCAGTTTTCGTTGTATACCTGGAAGATCTCAGTAGCAATGGAACTTTTGTTAATAGCAGAAAAGTTGGCAAAGGGAGAAAAGTACCATTGGTGAACAATGATTTAATATCATTAGCAATGCCGCCTATTAAAGGTAAGAGCTTAAAATTGGCCAATTTAGTTATGCTGTTTTTTGCATTTATTTAAAGACAAAAGTACTTAAATATCCTTAATTTGTTCGTCATCATTGGGGCAGTGTTTGCCTTCACGAACTGTTTGAGAGAGCAGAACTCGCAGTATCCTGAGGAAGTTCTGAAGAAGTACACCATAACTATGGAACTTGGAGCAGGTTCTTGTGGTGCGGTTCGGCTTGCTTTTGACAAGGTATTCATATGTACCACGACCCTATTCAAACTCTTTTCGTGAATAATGAGGTAACTCTGTTTTTCTTTTAGAGCTCGGGAAAAGCGTTTGCTATGAAAATTATACGTAAAAGTGCCTACAGCAACGGAGGACTCAACGATCCTTCGAAGATTATGAATGAAATTAAGATTTTGAAGTCTCTCTCACATGTAAGTTATTGTCATCAAGGGAAGTGATTAAATTCTATCGATGTCGAAGCATCTATCGAATGTCACATTTATCATGTTATCGTCTTTTACTTCAGCCCTGTGTCATACGCATTGAAGATTTTTTTGATACTCCAGGAGATTGCTTCATAGTTCTGACCTTGGCGGAAGGGGGGGATTTAATGAAGTGCATATTGGAATTACAACACCTCTCGGAAAAAGAGTCGAAGCAAATATTCTATCAAATAGTATTGGCTGTGCAGTACCTTCATTCAAAAGGAATAACCCATCGTGATTTGAAGGTAAAGTTCTGGGATTCTTAGGATGAAGTATTTTGAGCTATGGAAAGGTCAGTCTGACGCTAATGACAGTTTTTTGTCCTGTACAGTAGGACGAACCAAGGTAAATAAATGTAGAGATGTGTTTTCCATGTCTACTTTGAAGTGTCTTTCTGGCATTTGATACATTTTATTTTTCTACTTCCATGAGGGAATGATACTTGACTCTCCTTTTATTGTTTATTTTGTTTTAGTATATTTTTAAAAAACTTTAACGAAGAACTTTTTATCAACACATTATTTTATATTATGATTCCAGCCCCAAAACATTCTACTTGTGAGTCAAGGACCAAATTCTCTCATTAAAGTTGCAGACTTCGGTCTTTCCAAATCATTGGAACGTTCCCAAATTGGTATTGATCTTCCATGTTCTGGAAGCAGTCAAAACTCTGAAAACTTCAGGGTTGATATAATGAAAACAATTTGTGGCAGTCCTTTGTATGTAGCACCTGAAATATTGGCTTCTAACTGCTCCAATACAGTTGGTTACACACGGATGGTTGACATTTGGAGTATGGGAGTCATTTTGTATGTATGGTAAGTGCTCTAAAGTGATAGCGTGTTTCTTAAACATTCTCATAGTATTGGTCAAAATATGAAAGAGTTCATATTTTGATGCTCTCTTAACTTTAATTTTGAAAATGAAAAGAAATGAATTGTGGAGCCACCCAACTTGTGCAAATTTATAAATAGAAAATAGACAATGTTCTTCTTTGGATCCTGCTTACCGTCATGCTCCGTTTTGTACCACCAAAGTCATTCATGCATTCGCTAGTCATTCAGTAACTTGCTTGGGTTAATGCTTGGTTTAGCCGGGCCTTAAGATCAACTGAAGCCCAGCAGTTTCATTCTAACAATGTAGCAGGGGCCCTCGTGAATCACACTTACTAATTTGTCGTGGTTATACTTCCCTTCAACTGTGAGGGATATATATTTGTAAATTTGCTATCATAATGGCAGAAAAAAATTCTTTGTGGAACACATTCTTTCCTATTCATGCCTCACCCCTGGTTTCCTTTACAACCGTAACTCTTTCCAAATGATTCATTCAGCTTGTTAGTCTTCAGTGTTAGCAATGCAGTGAAGTGTAAGAAATTACTAATAAGAATATTTGTAGGGGACATATTTTTGTTTTGAGCAATCACACCAACTTAAATTTTGCCTTTGTGATTTTAAGCCACCTAATCCATGGCTTAATTAGAAGAGGAGACTAAGTGGGAACTTATGATCTAGCAGCCTAAGCTGAATGGTTAGTTCACATGTGTATGCACATATTTACCACATTGTTTTTCCCTTCAACTTTTGTTTTCAATATCTTTTTGATGAACATATTCTTGGGCCCTAGGCTTAAATTTTATAACTATTCTATTTGAGTAATTGCAGACATATCTTTCAAATCACATCCTCACTAACTTAATGCATTTTTTCATTAATGGCATTTTTACATGTTTTTTGTTGGTACCTCCTTAAGGGATTTAAACACAAGCACACTGAAAAGAATTCACATCAATGTAATGTGATGCTTACTAGCATAATAGTACCATTCATGGCTCTAAACGTTAACAGAATGTTTAGCTTCAGGAGGAGAGATGTTGCATTCAAATATAACTTTGTACAGATGGGATTATGGAACATGCAGCTTTCCATCTTGATTGAAATCACGTACTGTTCACATTTTGGCCTATATTTTAACCCTTTTACTGAACTGGGAGAGTAAAATTCATTATTCATGCAAAAATTCTCCATCTAATTTTGATAGAGAATATTTGTCAAGTGCAGCTAGTATTTGTCAGGCTAGTATTGTTCGATTTCATTGCTTGTATATACATAATGCTATTACTGTTTGCCTTGTACTAGGTAGCTTTATAATTAAGCTATTGTATTAAAACTAATTTTAAAAATAAAAATGTAATTATTAAGTCAATTCCTTTTATTAATATCCTGAAAATCATAGTTTCAAAGCAATTGTCCGTATCTTGATACATAAATTTCTTTGAATTGCCTCTTTCCATTTTTACTGGTACAACTCACTGAAGGTAGTCATAACAAGGAGCTTACTAAAGGTGCTATTCATTAATCATTAGATAGCAGAGGCAGATCCAGGATTTTATTCTGGGGGGGCTCAAAGGCCCCACCGGTTTTCTCATATTTGATATTAAAAACAAAATATGTACAACAATTGTTGTTGAAAATATTCTCTTTATTTTGATGTGAAAGTTATTAATATTAAATTAAATGATTGAGGCTCTGTGATGCACAACATAAAATGAACTTAATGATAACAGTATTAAAAACTTATCGATTTTCTAAGCACCTGGGGGGGGGGGCATGTATCCCGATACCTTCATCCCTCCTAAATCTGTCTATGTTCGGTAGCATACTATAAATATTTGTTAGAAGCTTGAGAGAATCAAAAGTAGGAAATGTGTAATAAAGGTTAGTTTTAAGCATAACAAAACTAGCCAATTTTCCAAATTATATGTTGATGTTTGTGTGAAAAGGACATGAATGAACTAAGCATGCGGTTTACTTAAGGCTGCATGTATTTCAGAGTGGGTTATGACCAGAGTATAACATCCTGCTAAGGAAGTTATAATTAATGAACTCACTGGTGTATCACAGGTTTTAGAATTCCGGCATGCTTGAATAACATTTCCTTTTTTTTATAAGTGACTTTATTATTATAAAATCCTAACCACAACATACTTTATTCCCTCCAGTTTAAGTGGATCTCCTCCATTTTTGCCTTCATCTTCATATGAGGACCAAGACATCTCAGATTCCAGCACTTTAGGGGAAGGTAGCACTCGTAGTTGCAGCAAAAGGCGAACTCTTCAGTCTGCCATATTAGCTGGGGATTACTGCTTCCCTAAAAGGCTGTGGGGGCATGTCACTGGAAATTCAATAGATTTAATCAAAGGCATGATGACTGTTGATCCTAACCAAAGGTTCACTCATGACCAAATTTTGGCACATCTATGGATGCAAGTAAGTGAAGTAAATTATGTACTTCAGCTGGAAGTGCATGTGTGTAGGAATTTAATGAAGAAAAATGAATTTAGATGGGTACTAATTATATTGCACTCAAGGCGTTATCTTTTATTTGTTGGTGAATCTGCTGTATTTACAAGTTGAAACATCTGCAGTAGTTAAAAACTATTATTTTTAGTAGTACATACTTCTTAATATGTTTGTTTTCTAGGATGAAGAAATGAAATTTCAGGTTCATAGACTGATGACTATGCATAAAAAAAGATATTTGCGTGAATCCTGTGGAAATAGTGGTTCAACAAGTGATTGCACACATCAACCTCAGAAAAGAGAGCGATGTTTGGATTATTGAAAATAATTCATTATATTGTATTTAATGTGACACTTTGTGATCTCATGATCTTAATTCCTTTACATGTACCTACCTCAACTGGAGGATATTTTGATAAACCATATATATTATTTATTTTTGATAGTCGCACCATAAAGACAGATGGTGTTTGAATCTTACTGAGATATATGTACCTATATTCAGAAGAGTTTACCATTGTTTTGTTTTTGAATCATCATTGTGTATCCAAGCAAGTGGTGTCCTATGTGGCATTGTATTTTAAAAATCTTTTTGTAATAAAGATATATGTTCCTATTTGTCATAAAGATCTTATCTTTGGTCATTTACCCTCAACATCTTGTTTGCATCAGACCTCAATGAAATCTATGTTTGGACTGTTGTTGTAATCAAAAATAATTTGATTTCAACATAGACTCCTTTGAAAAACCTCTTTTATCTTTGTGGAAATACTGAGTAAACCTTAATTTTCGATATTCTTTATAAATTACATTTTGGAAAATTCTGCATTAAGTTCTTCTAGTTAAATCCACTAGATATCTTCTATCACTTATAGTAAACATAAGAATCTAAAATTGAAGAATGATCACAGGGTTTCCCAGCGTATAGAATTGGGGAAGGTTAGTCGGGATTTCCACCAGGTCAGGTTCTCCAACTCCATCTCAGATGACGTTTCGATGAATGAGTTGTCCATCGCCATCAGGGCATGAAGGCAGGGCATCATCATCATGCCCTGATGACGATGGACAATCGTTCATCGAAATGCTGGCCGAGATGGAGTTGGAGAACCTGACCCGGTGGAAATCCCGAGTAACCTTCCACAATGAACCTAAAATTATCGATGAATATGTATTATTTTTACGCAGAAAGAAAATTTCAATATAATCAATGCTATGGTGAAAATGCATGCAAAAAAATAGGAGACATGCAGTTTTTGCTCAACAAGAATTAATAAATTGGCCCACTGGCAGAAAAAGGTGCAATAAACTCATTAAAAATCCTTGAATGTTTGCTGCTTTGGGCAAAAAGAGTGTTTGGATGATGGAAATCTCTCCATGACTTCTAACAGTAATAAAAATAGCTTGGTTAATGCCAAGGAAAGAAAAAATGAGGCATTTGTTTTTTTGGCTTCAGTTAAATGTCTGCATCATTTGCTAGAATCTGCCTGGTCTGCCAACTACTACTAAAATGATGATGAAGGGGTATTTGGTTCAGTGCAGGATTATAGCAAAGAAATATGAGGAGCAAACCTCTTTTCTCAGCTTAAGCAATGTAGGGTTGTTGGCCCTATGAGCATGTGAAGGTGAGTCAGTGGCGAATTGTCCACTCATCTCAGGATTAGCCGATGAAGAATATCAAGAACGTTTAAGGAAAGGTCTGAATGCAATTTACTACATGACGGCAATTGTTCAGTTTGTTGTCTAAGAAACTTAGTAAGGAGATTGAAACCAAGCCATGGATCTGTATGTTTTGGAGAATCTCTTGGCAGCATTCCTGCTCCCCAAATCCACCCTCAACAATCTCCTCCACTGAACATTGGTATGGCATTTGGATGGGCTAGTCTTCGCTGAGGCCAGCGAATCTCTGCTTTTTTGGCTTCTCTCAGCCATGGTTGGCAGCTATTGTCAATATAGCAGTGCTAAGCTTGACTGCACTCTTCCTCATAGAGTTCGACACTTGCCACCCAGTAGAGAGGCAACACCTGATGGCAAACTGGAGAACACTGTCGGCTCCACGTGGCTTAGAGACACAGAAAGGCATGAGGGCAATTCAGTTCAGTAAAGTTGTGTGCTGCAGCTTGCCAGTATACCCGTGCTCCACTTTGCTGTGTTATTGTGACTTTCCTTCATTTATTCAAACTTTCTAATGACCTTGAGGTAGGTGAAAAGATGCAGTAACCACATCCATCCCTCTCAGTTCACCAAATAGCGTGGTGTCAAAGTAAAGACATCTGGTGAGATGACCATTTTCGAGTTTTCTTAGCAACGATATCTAATTAGCAGGACAAATTCTAATAACTTAGCTCAAGACAGCCATGACTATAATTGTCCAAGAGTTAAACCTTCCTTTACCTCATAATTTACCCTGAAAATCAATTGCACTTCATCTTTTCATCTCAACAGCACTACTGTTTGTTCCTTTACCAAGGTGTCAATTATGCTGTATTTTCCTTAATTTACATTTACTATATTTATATGATCAACAATTACTATATCACTCTTACAAAGAAAATATCTGCCCATCTTAAATAACCTTCAAAAGGCACCTTTCAGCATTCAAACATCATTTCTACATTCTCATGAACCATCAAGACCAAAGTTGGCTCTTAAGTGCTCAGTATAAATCCTTTGAAACGAAATCAATTAATTTGAAAGGTAAATTTAGGAATCCCAACACGTTTATAGCACAATTTAATCTAGTGCAAATGTCAGTTTCCTGATGTTTGAATGGAAATTTGTATACAACGAGTACATTTGTTCCTGTCTAAATCAAGTATTACAATTAAATGTACCCAACGTACAGGGGTGGACTGATTACCCAAGTGGGAAAAAAGAGTGAGAAGAAGCACAGTTGGAGGTGCCCGAGTTGAATTATGAAAACTATTCACAGTTAAAATACGAAAAATAAAGTGAAAAGGGCTCAAGACCAGGTGTATCTTGATAATTACAATATTGAGAGCTTTGATGAGTGCAAGAAGAGAGACCACAGCAGGGATGATGAGAGTTCTTATATTTTGCAGCACGTTTTATCCACTAAGGTTATATTTCATGAACAAATGACCCTAGAAATGGGCCAGCCACTATGCATGCTATGACTAAACATGAACGTCATATTTTGCTATTGATGACAGCAATGACAGACTTTTCCATTTGACCTGATGTGACAAATGATTGGGCAACTTGGATATATGTAATTAGGCCATGTTAGGTTGAAGGATTGTTGCTATCATAAGCAAAATCTGGGCCAGATTCAAGTTAAGGCAAAGTTGCCTCTGGATCTTGAAGCATTGGGGTATCCAGAAGGGGCCCCTTCTCTCCCTATCAACTCCCTCATCTCTTCCCCTCTTTTTTCCTTTCTTTCTACATCCCTCCTCCAGCACTTCTTGGGGCTTCCTTCTTGCAAGTCCTGCCGAGATGCCTCCAATGGTGTGATTCCAGCCCTGACCATGATATATGTATACCCCATGCAAATCACCCATACCTTTGAATAAGATGTTCTTTAAATAGATGAGGGTGGGAAGAAGAGGAATCTATCAAAGATGCTATATAGCTTCCAACAAAACTCAAATTTATTGATTTTTTACCTTGTCTTGAACGTTGATTTCTTTTCATTTGGATTGCATCAAAATATTCTTTCCTAAAACCATGCTGAACAAATGTGTGCTTCTGTTCCTTTTCTTTATCATCCTCTATTTGCACTGCACTAAGAAAAAATTTGTTTAAAATTTCACATTTCAGTATCAACAGTGTCATAGGAGACTTGGAATCAAGTCGGCCAAATTGATGGTTTGAGGTGTAACTTTGAGAAAGTGATTCATTATGAAAAATGAAAAAGAAGAAACTTTGTGCTTTCACGTGAAATATTTATTCACACTTTTACCCGACCATGGTTTCAACGCTAGACGTCATCATCAGGTGAACTCTACGGAGGTCCAACACATCATTTTATACCAGGCTTCAAGGGGGAGGGAGGAAGGTAACTAGGTTGAATGGATTGGTCAACAGAGATGAGGGAGGGGGAGAGAACTTGGGTAGAAAGAAGTTAGGGGGATGAGGCTCCCTTAGGGAGGGTATGGCAGGTAGAGGGGAGGGGTACATGTGAGAGAGAGGCAAAAGGGTTCGTCATGTCATTAGCCCAGGAACTTAGGAGTGGAAGTCTTTTGAGCATCATTCAAGAGTAATTTTGCCTGCCAAAACCTAAAAAATTCAAGAAAAATGCGGATCCAAAAAAGGTTTAAATATGTGTAAGCAGAGAGAGAGGTCATGCTCAAACAAATTTTGAGGCAAGGTGGCCTTAAGATTTTATTGACCAAGGATCAGAAAACCAACCTGTATTTTGGTGCTTCCTCAAAGGAAGGAGGGAAACTGACAACAAGTTTGTGTACTGTAGTAGAAAATGTGTTGCAAACTTTTTGATTGTCCAATCTCAGTTTTACAAAATTCAGTGAACTATATACTGCACTTCGTAAAGGGAAGGTGGAATCACACCAGGAGTCCAGTATTACATACCTACATCACAAAGCAAAAAAAATGAAAAGACAGCAATTTGGAGCTTCTCTGTCATAGTTTTCCATGGATGTATGGCCTGGACTGAGAGAGTAGTTCATAATTTGGTACCACTTCGTAACGTAAAGAGTCGTAAATCGGAGTTTCTAGTGTATTTCTTTTTCTTAAAAATACTTGCAGTTTGCAATAGTGTATTCATTATGGTATCAACAGTAACACACAAAACAAAGTGAAAATAAATGGCATAGATAACACACAATTCACATTTATTCTCACAGCCCCTCCATTTTATGGCAGTGATAAATATAAAAATTAATTCTAAAATAAATAACCTTTCATATTAAATATAAATAATCAGTAAGTTGATATATATAATTTACCAAAAAATTCATTTTGGCTTGAGTTAGAAATAAGAATCAAAGCTGATATCAGCTTGACTCCATTGTCATGGCTCCCAGCATTGAATAAAACATAGAATCCTCTTTTTGACGCAACACCTCTGGCCGGTCAAACTCGAGTATCTGTAAGAGAATATTTTCTGATGAGACTTAGATAAGAAAAATTATCAGAGCTATTTGCTAGGAGGCACTTTAGAATCACAGTTCAGGAAATAAAGCATGCACCATTTTCAATAGGCTCTATATCTAGAGCTTGATTGCCAGATTCGATAGCAAGCCTACATGTCAAATTAGAAGCCAAGGACACAAATGGTAGGTATTCCAAAAGTAGTATATTTTTGGTAAGATACACTATTTAATAATAGGTACTTAATTTAGCAGCTACTGTGACAGCTGTAGTACCGTAATGCCAAAAGCAATGCAAAACCAACTCCACTGAGTTGGTTTCACTTTGCATTTGGAAGTAGAAGTACTCCATTCTTCTATTTATATCAGACATGACATAACCCTCTTGTGTAAAATACTACAGAGGTAAACTAGTCCATCATTTGGAACTCGGCATGGAGGCTAAGTGAAAATGAACATCATTCAAATTTGATGAACTACGGGTAAATGGAACATGTGATCACTTTGGAAGGCCAATGCAAGGGCCTATTTTTTGTGGCACCCCAGCTCTCATTAAGCCAACAGATGCTTACTTATAGATGGTAAAAATAAAATGCAATCATGCACATGTAAAAGCAGAAAAAGAAGGACTTAATAAAAACTCACTTTTCCTGCATCCAAAACAATGATGCGGTCATAGGACAGGATAGTATCAAGGCGATGGGCAATTGTAAGTAAGGTGCAATGAGCGAATGCCTCATTCAGTGTTAACTGAATCAAACGATCAGTCATTAAATCCACACTGGCAGTAGCCTCATCTAAAAGAAGGATCTACGAGGAAAGGAAAACAGGTATTAGTACTAATAAAAAGTCTGATAGGCAAGAAGGCAAAGAAATGTGCACTATAATGTACATTTCATATGAGAAACAAATTTACACCATAGCTTTTCTATTGGCAATCAGCATGCACATCATGTTCCCATAAAAAAGCAATCTATATCAAATTCAGTTGATGCCAACTTTTGTACATTACATCATCCATTAACCAAACAATGTAATTTCATGAAAACAAAATATGGACTGATTCAAAATATCAACATCAAAACCGTTTGATACTTGTGGACTTCAAACGGCTGAGGACAAAGATAAATGCAGCTGCTCAGTTTAAAATATTATGCTAACTGGGCTCAGCCATTAAAAACAAGAGAAAAGACATGCTGACTAATGGAAGGAATCTGATCCATGATAATGCCTGTCCTCTAATGGCTGGTCCAGCCTAGATGCTCCAACAGCAATTTCAATGGCATATTTTCTATCATCCACAGTGCAAACCCAACTTCACAACAAGTGATTTCTATCACTTTGGATGAGTATATGGCTATGAGGGAAGTGTTTTCAAACAGACGATGAGCTTCAGGGCAATAGAAAAAATCACTGAATGCTGTTGGTGGCAACATTCTATGAAGAAAGTATAGTAAAGCTTGTCCACGTGTACTACCAATACCTCAATCACCGAGGCCATTCAGTTTAAAATTTACCAGTGGTATATTTAATATGTATGAACTTAGCAAAGAAATAATTTTTAATACATCACTTTGTCTTCTATTCATGACCCACAATAGGCTGAAAAAAACAGCCCACATACATACTGTATGGACCAGATTTTCTCAGCCTCATTATGAAGCACACACCAAATATGTACGTCACAAAATTAAGTGACAAGTAAAATTAGATAATTGATACTTAAAAGTGAAGAAAGAATAGTACATCATCCATATTTTTTTTTGTTAGATGCCTAACAAAGCAGTTTTGCACAACTGTATTAGAGGATATAATATAAGGTATGCAAGGAAAGGGTGGAGGAGAATAGAGTTGACGAAGAGAATGAATGGGACCAGGCCTTATAATAAATTAAAGGGAAAATTTCAACATAGGAAGGGGGACAGACCAAGGTAATTCCCTGATCGCTTCATAAAAACCTAACCTAAAAGGGCAGAGTACTCTAAAATAGTGTGTATTTAAAATCATTGAAGGCACTGCATGGTGGAGTGGATAGACTGCCTAGCTTCTGACCATAAGATACTAAGTTCAACTCCTGTGAGAAGCTTTTGGGCTCCCCCAAACAGAAATCCTTGATGTACAACGGCAGAAAAAAATTAACGCAAATCTCATTGGCATCTGAAAATGGCCAGTTCAGGAACTAGGTACTTGTCGCCCAAAAATTTCCCATTGTAGTTCTCTCATACAACCGGGAATTTCAAAAGCTAAATCCCCCTTACGCGGAGAAAATAACCATATTCGTTGCATCACGACAACGCGCAAAAGATCCAGCTACGAATTCTTCCCATATTCTCCAAAGTGTGCTTCGCCCACGACTCACCTAGAATGGAGTTTACTCTCGTTGGAACATCAGTGGACGCAGCCGACATATTGGGCATTGAGACTGCCTTAGGGTACAATGGTCTTGGTGATGCAATGGGTAAAGTATCATGCAACGAATCAGATGGCCGTCTCGAGAAAGACCTCCAGAGTTAAGCTCCATTTGAATACACAGAAAATTGCGCGACTCCGATTTTTTACCAGCTAAATGGGAGACAACTTTACCGAGGTGGAACGGCTTGCGCAAACCTATGATACCTAGAACTGGACTGGCGGGATTAATTTCAATTACTCCTGGTAGGTCGAATACTCATGTAGAAGAAAACTCATGGCAGATAGGTCAAAGGGTAGGTAGAGGTAGTCTACGTGATTGTGCCCATTAAAAAACACTATTGGAATGGAAGAGGGAAACTTTATCAACAATTTCTTCCCTGAGAGCATAGAGTACAATAGTACAGTGGCGGAAAAAATTAACGCAAAGCTCGTTGGCGTCTGAGAGCGGCCAGTTCAGGAACTACTTGTCTTCCAAAATTTTGCCCCCGTAATACTCTCATACAACGGGGAGTTTTAAAAGCAATATATACCTTATAACAGGGAAATAATCATGCCCGTTGCATTATGACAAGGTGCAAAAGATCCAGCTACGAATTCTTTGCCACATTCTCTGAAGTATGCTTCGCCCTACCTACTGAAAGGTTCAGAGGATGTAGCATGGCTATTGAATTCTTACGCACTTATTTATTTGTTGAAATTCAACTCCTATATTGCATAACCATTTGGGCAGTTGACTGTAGAGTGATTTTTGCCTACGTTTCCCGCGTTGTCCAACCCTGCTTCAAAGTCCCTAAAATTAGCTGCATGTGTGATGCCTCACAGCCTACTACTCCTCCCTCATTTCAAGGGAAAATTCCTCGGAAGTTCCACTGAGCTGAGTGAAGGCAGGATATCTAGCCACCCAAACTCAGCAGATGTCAATAGGAAAATTTTGGGCATCTGCTTTTGTATTTTATCAGAAACATTGAGCAAATGATTGAGCTAACAGAATGTCAGGCTTGCCCTTAAATTTACCGACAAAATGTGCATTACGCATACATTTTTTAAAAATATTTCATCAAATCATGGAACTAATGCTATTTCAAAGTCATAGATATATATGACTGTTGGCTTTACCTGCTGTTTATTTAGTCCCTAATTTCAGCTTGTAACGACTTTGACTTGAGCCAGTCTACGTAAACAAAATAAAAGTAAATGAGTTTTATTGTTGACATTAAACACCTTGCAGAAAACGATTCTGACAAAAAAAGGAGAAGATATGCAAATGAATGCATGATACAGCATATGAGCTTTAGAGAAGAGGGGAATTATGCAGGAATTGATAAAGAAATTAGCATCAAAGATTGGATTTGATGAAAAAAAACATTCCACTTGAATAAGAAGAAATAGATTCAAGCAGTGGCGTAACTAGGAATATGCTTTGGGGGGTGGAGGGGCATGGGATGGCCTGGGGTGGCAACTTTTCTGGGAAAATTATTGAAAAATGACATACAGGCATCCCCCGAGTTACGTATGTCTCGACTTACGTAAATCCGTACTTACGTAAGCGATAACCGTATTTAAAATGATTACGTTAATTTTCGAATGCGAGCGCGAAGAAGTAGATATTCGCTCGTACAACCTATGGTAGAAAAAATATCGAATAGTTATCGAGTTTTTTACTTGCTAAAAATAACAAAATGACCCATTTTTGTCATTCCTCGATGGAATTTTCATTAATTTCTGTAGAAAAATCACTTATAAATCCCAAGTCAGCAATCAACGTGAAAATTTGCAGTTCTAGCGATGGATGTGGTTGCGCTCATTCCTGTACGATACAACTTGCACAGAGTATACTTGTGCCATTGGACATTTCCATCTGTGAAATTAAAAGAAAATGAACTTCAAGCAGAAATCTTTATTGCGGAAAAGAATTGTTTAGTACCCTCGTAACGGCATTGAAATTTTGAGTGTTAGCAATGAACGCCGCGAAATAGTTAAGAAAAAGTTGACACACGATATCAATTGCGTAATTTTTTACATGTTTCTGGCGGTAAATTTTATTAAGCTGCATTTTCTCGTTCTCTCATATTGTGTGCAACTGTAAATGAATATTGCGTCATTGAAAGCTTTTCTCCACTAACTTTGTTGCATGTTAATGACGGAGTAGGCAGAATAAAAGCTCACTTTTCTTCGTGCATTGGAAATACTCTTCGATGTTTCTAGTGAAGTAAATATTCAAATGATGATATTTTCACGTTATTTTATTGAGATATGAGAGAATGAAAGTATGTTTCCGTGCGTGAAAAATTGAGTTTATGTGCGTGTGAATGTATCTAAGAATATAGTAATTTACTGGTATTTTTTGTGTTATTTGCTCGTAATCCTAGACACTCCTACGTGTATTAACTGTGACAGTGAAACCACCACATTCATCGATCAACGTAATATATAAAAGGCAGAAGATATAATGATTATAGTTAGGTAGACGATGCATTCTTTGGGCCCTTAGATCGCAGTATAACATAATGAATCGATTTAAGTATTCAGTTTAGTAATGTAGCGTTGAGATACCGTATTTTCCCGAATCAACGCGATCGGTCAACTCTGGGAATAATATTACGCATTTTGATTGGCAATGCTCGAGATGCAACTCTAAGACTATATTAATGTTTATCGATTTTGTATCTAATAACGTAATAATACGCGGTAGAGTTCATGAATATCGCAGTGAATTGAATTAAACTTCACCGAGAATTTACCGCGCATTTCTCCGCTGAGAATTTCACCGTGCCGATCGCAATTTCTGAAGCACCAACGCAAAGGTTCGACTTACGTAAATTTCGACTTACGCAGAGTCTGCCGGAACGCATCTCTTACGTAACTCGGGGGATGCCTGTACATGCTTAGAAATACATTTTAGTTATTTTTTCACTAAAAGTTTAACCTAAAGCAGATGCAGTTATTAAAGTTCAAAACTAGACAATAGTTTGAAATAACTTTTTTATTTCTCAGAGGCTTTGGGGGGGACCTATCCCTCATCCCCCCCTTGATACGCCACTGGATTCAAGTATCAGTAGAATGATTGTGCCTGAAATTCATGAGGAAAAATATATCAGTCCATGTTATTGATGTATCAAAGCATTTAGGTTTGTGATAATGACTTTATTAACCTGATATGTATCACATTTCCATAACTGAGGTTGCTGTAAGGTATAATGTGTCTAACGTGGGTTGCTTATTAAATGAGGTGTGAGGACCTCCCCCACGATTTGGTTTACAATTGGAATCTACTGAATTTAGAAAGTTTCCTATCATTTACTCATCCCGGTAGAAGGATGGGAATGGAACAGTTTGCAGATGAACGTAAAAAAGATGGTGCCAGGTTCAATAACCATGAAGTTGGAGGGACTACTAAAATCATGAATTTCCTTCCATGTGGGGCACATATGTACTTTCAGCAGAAATCAATAAAATAAATGTTCTACTTATAGGAATAGGTTATAGCTAGCTTTATAGGATATCTCATATTACTCAGCCAAACGAGACAGAAAGGTTGGAAACATTTTGCAACATTTGTGTGGCTCTAATATGTTTGCAAAACAATAGCATATGAAGGCTGCTAAATATAAGTACATACATACATAAAATTTATCATAATAATAATAATAATAATAATTCTTATCATATAACATTCTATTGCAGGGTGTTTTATATTGCCATCTTAGGATTACCTTGTTTCTCCTTAGAAGAGCTCGTGCCAAACAGAGCAGCTGCTTCTCACCCACTGAAAAGTTATCACCATCTGCTTCAACCACCATCATCAGTCCTTTGCTATCCTTCAACACCTGTAAAAGCAAATTTGACAATATACTGTTGTACTCAAGATATATCCCAAAAAAACTTTTTCTAACTTCACTTGAGTAAATGAATTCTTAAAATGTAAGCATTACCATACATGATATAAGAGTCATGGGTGTACCCAGTGAGGGGCAGAAGGGGACAGCTGCCCCCCCCCCCCCCTTTAGAAGAAAAAATTGCAAACATATCTTTAAGGAAAATAATATTTTTTCAAGCAAATAATTTTAAAAACTAATAAAGAGCTGCTATAGTTTCCTTAAAATATTGATTTCATTCACCTTTTCCATGCTTAAATCTAACCTATAACTTGAACAACCCCGGTTTGCCCCCCCCCCCTAGTTTTGATCCTAGGTACGCCCTTGATAAGAGTTTCCTTAAATGAAATTCAACAATAAACAGAACCCTATTACTGAGGAGTTAATACATTAAATAAAAGTGTTCAAAGGAAGCCTATAACTAAAGTTGTCATAATACTGATAAGTTTAATAAAATAGATAAAAACAATATGAATGTTTTAAAAGCATATTTTCAACTTAATTCCAATTGAAAACAAGGAGGAACTTATACCTTCCTGATTCATTTTTAATTCAAGATCTCACCAGAAATTAATGTAATTATAATTTTACCAATAAGAGAAAGAATAATTGGCTTCATACACACTCAAATAGGCTTTCTTGATCCTTTGATGGCTATTTTGAGTTTTTTTTCATACCTTATCTTTAAGATGGGACTTCTCTAGGGCATCCCACACCATGTCATCAGTGTGCTCATCAAATGGATCCAAATTATGTCTGTAAAGATTTGAAATAGAAATAAATTAACACAGAACAAATAAAAATTAGGCCACAACGAAGGAATTTTGATAAATAATAAATATTTCATCATCCTCTGGGAAGGAAAAAGAAAGGAAAGGGGGCTATTGGGGTCACAAAAATAATGCAAAATAAAGAAGCTCCTAAACTCAAAGCAAAAATCTTTGTGGCTTATGAATGTCTTAGTGGTTAATGGCTTCCCAACCCATCCAGATGCCACAAAAAAGGCCACTCTCCTTGCTGGGTCTATAAATATATACCCATCCTGACCCCGGTGCCAGTTCGAAGGAGGCTATACCAAAACAAAAAAATAAAAACAAGAGATATTTCCAGTGTGTGAAATACTTAAAACAAAGCTTGTTTCCCTTTCTAAAGACTTATATATCATACATATCTTATACCCATCCATCTTCCAATATTACCACAAAGTTGAAGTGGGATGAAATGACAGCAAATTTTATTTGATACCAACTGAAAAACTCCAATTGAAATCATTTAAAAAATTCAAGACTCACAATCATAAGAAAAAAACATGATGTGTACGAAATTATGTTTCAAAGAATATCAAGCACACTGATAGGTAGTACTATTATCCAAAAACTCAGTAACTAAAAGCCAACATGTAAAAATATTTCTATCATATAGTAATCATTAGAAATGGGTCAGTTCTGGTACGGTTCTCAGTACCGCCGGTTCTTGCCTGCGGAACCGGTATCGACAACTGATTGCATAAAGCCAGTACTTTGGAAGCGGCTCGGAATGGTGGTGAGGATTTGAATTTCACACCAAAATCCGAAATGGTCTGCAGCATATTCAAGGCCAAAAAGTAAAAAAAAAAGATTAATAAACACATGTACTACTTTCTGATCGCATGGCTTACGCATTTTCTCCTTTTGAGAGTTGCTCGCTAGCATGTGCATTTTAGGGGTCGTCTGGTTGTCGCTCTCGCCAACATTGTAACATTTCCGTAGCTGCGGCCGCTTTCATACTTGCTGACTTTTTGCCTGCCGCCGTCCACGGCATGGTGCCGTTCTTTCAACTTACCATAGGTCTCTATGTCAAACGAGTCAAATCGTGCCGATGATGGCACAGCGCCCATTTCAATCCGGCCTGGTGATGAGACTTCTAAGGCAAGAAATATAGGCAATGCTACATTGAGGCCGCTTTCAGATGATATGACATTTTGCTGGCCGCCGTTCACGCAAAATTGAGGTGGCTTTCAGACGAGACGACTCTCTGCAATGCCATGTGCCGTGCCATGAACAGTGGCCGGCAGAAAATCATCTCATCTGAAAATGGTCTTAAGTATGAATCATGTACATTTACAGTAATTCTTTGACACACGAGCAAGATGCATTCCGAGAGCTTATTCCTAAGTTGATAAACCTATGCAAGGCATTGAAAAGTGTGGTTATCCTGCAGAATGCAACACTGCAGTACAATTTTGTGTTAGCTCACGGCTGCTTAGGTTATCCACGGTGTCGCTCTACTAGTGCGCTGAGCAGTTTATTGTTGAGGTTATAAGAACTGTGACAGTGAAGCATGTGAATAAGTAGTCAGTTAAAGTAACAATTTAAGCAAAATCGTAGAATACAGAATATATTTTGAACTGACACACAAGTTACAACAAATTAACGGATGATGTCGTCAGGAGTTGGGAGAGTTTCAGTATTGATCCTGATGCTATGCAGTATGTAAACTGTACTCCAAGCGTATTTCGTGCGAACCTTCAAAATCAACATCGACCACAACTGTTTTCAGTGAATGCCTGTTCAGTGCTGCAGACAATATTTCTACCAAAATAAGAATAAAAAGGGTAAAAATGTTGAATTTTTTAAGTCAAAACCTGGAGAAAGAACCAGTGGCTGCCTAATGCAATGGGACAAATCGGTCGATCATGTATTCCTTAATGGAGCTTTCCTGCTAATTTACATCTTTAGAAAAATTATTTTCGTTCACTTCTTGTGGTTGCTCATTTAAATTTGCCATTAATTTAGATAATAAGAGTTCATTCCTGGAACCGAGTATCAAGAACCGCGAGAACCAATTGGAGAGAACCAGACTGGTACCAAGAACCGAAAAATTTAAGAACCGACTCATCCTTAGTGACCATATTTTACTAAGCAAATCTTTTTACCGAAGAGTTCCTCCAAATAGGACAGGATCCTGAGGTATAACTGCAATGGCTGCTCGTAGCTCAAAAAGTCCAATTTGAGAAATATCAATTCCGTCAATTATAATTTGTCCAGATTCAAGTTCAATTAGTCGCATCAAAGCTGTTATCAGTGAAGTCTTACCTAAATAAAGGGAAAAAAATGAGTCACTGAATACAGTTTGAATACAAGATCTAAAGCTATCAGGGCCAATTGTTCTTATGAAATGCTTAAAAAGGCTTAGCCCACATCGATAGCCCACAGCCCACTTGAGTAGCTGAGAACTATAAAATGAGATCAAAAGTAGCAAAAAAAAACATCACAAATGCCATTATCATATTTTTTTGTAGCATTTACAATCATTACATACAGTTTTATCTTTGATAAATCAAGGTTACCTAGACCTTTAGAATTCCCCATTTTAATCTATATATATGCCCATGTACCATAGGCATACCTCGAAAACTACTGGATGCACAGGCATGAAATTTTGGTGAACAATGTAATTTCCGTGCGGTAAGGATTCTTTTGGGAAAAAAAACAATTTTTGAGCAAGTTTTCACCTCAGTTATGGTCTTTTTATAAGAAAAACATAGCAATAAATTTTTTTTATAAATAAAAGATCATAGCACTTTTCCACAAGAATTCCATTTCCAAGAATTTCCATTCCTGTGGAAAAGTGAGCCTACGATCTTTTATTTATTTAAATATGTCTAACTTCCACCAATTGAAGCCTGAATCTGTTGAACTTAATAGCAATCAATGTAGATCTTTTTTATTTTACCATTTAAATCACTTTCACTTGATGTATTGGTTTGAAATTTACATCATTAATGGAAAAACAAATGCTGTAAATTGATTCTTTCATTCAATAATCTTATTAAATTAATTTGATACTAATAATTGCACTTTTAGACACAAATTTATATATTTGCCTTTCATTTCAACAATAGAATTTCACCACATCAATCAGTAGAAAACATTAATTCAAAAAATACTCAAAACAATGCTTTAATGCAAGCCTGGACGCTTTTAAAATTTCCGATTGAATCACTATTATCTTTTGCCCCCTCAACTTCGTTATATCATCTGTTATCAGTGAAATTATCAACATTTCTGTGACATAACAGAAGGTCTAAGCAAGAACTCACAGTGTCATTTGAGTTAATGAGAAAGTGTAATTTGTCTACAAAAATTTCAACATGATTTCCATGCACCCTTTCAATGAAATATTGGCCCAGATAGTAACATCATTCAATTGGTGGGATCACACAAACGAGAGATGGTTCAAAGCAAAAAAGTAAAATCTAAAAATATTTGCATGATTAGTGTATAGGAAGTATTAAAATACAGGGAAAGTTTTGAAAATAGGTACTTCTAAATCCATATTCTGATTTTGACTAAGAATAAGACTTGGCATCAGAGACTGCCTTTCTTTAAACCATAAACATTAGTACCAATGAATTGCTGGTCAAATATTTTCAAACCTGTCAACACTTAATACATATTCATGGGACAAGTGACAGCAAACCTATTCTTGCGGATGTTTTTGGCTACCTCATAACAGTCTTTCATTAATGATATACTTGTTCAGAAAAAAATTGGAAATTGAAGTCACTTATGTTCAAATTTTGCTGTAAAAGCTGTAATTATCATTCTAAATTATGATGCAGAAGTTGTAACAAAAATTACTGCTAAGACATACAGGTCAAAGTCAAATGTCTTTTACAATAGCATGAGGCTGATCATCATAAGCTTCCCATAATATGTTTTAGGTATGCCCTAAAGCTATCTTCGGGCATTACTGGAATTAACTTACCAGCTCCAGTCCTTCCAACTACACCAATCTTTTCAGCTGGATTGATCTCCACACATATGTCTTTGAGAACAAGGGGCTTATCGGGTCCATATCTAAGACACACATTTTGCATTGTGATTGAGCCGTGAGGAGGCCAATTCTGTGGTACACTTAACAATCCAATTTCAGCTTCCACAGGGCCCTGAAAATTTTCATTAAGATAGGTTAATTCACGGCAGAGTTCACATAAATTTAGATTAAGATACAATATTCCAAAAAAAATCTTCCCAGGTTATTCATATACAGCCAGGTTGAAAATAGACCTCTGAATCCAACCACAAAACCCTTCAATAGAAATATTCACCAAAATTAAAACATCTTCCTTTGATTATGATTGATTTTTGGTATGAATTTAAGTACTTTTATGATTTGAATATTAAATTTTATTGAAACAAAAAAATACTTTGCAATAAATCAATTTGTTGGTATCATGCTTTTTAAGCAAAACATTCAGCAGTGTCATCTGTTTTGCATTATATTTCAACAAAGCTTTATCGCAGGAAAATGTTCTGACACTAAGGCCTTCATCAGTCCATAGAACAATGAATAATTCAAAATTTAAAGAGTGATGTATGTCATTCATTCCTCCTTGGGTCTTTGGTTATTTTTTGGCCAAATGTATTTAATATTTTCACACAACATATGAGCAGTTTATTTTTCTAACCAAATTGTAAGACAGGGTCAGAGTGTTTGATTAACCAAATCTAGTAATCTTACACACTAATTACCATGTACAAATGTATTTGAGTCAACCGTCACCCTTCTCCAGTCCATGAAAGTTGTTTGTATTAGTGTCTCCTCAAAATCAATGGGAGACTGTCCAAGTCAACTAGTTTTCAGCGGTCATCCAAAGAAAGCAGAATCTAGTCACTATTTTTAGTTTTTATACCAAATTAGATAACCAATGCTGAATTGAAAGATAGAATTTAAATGAATTGAAAATATAGAAGAAAAATTTAACTACATGATGAAGTCTTCAAAATTGTATTTTCTTACCTCCATGTATTCCATTATTCTTTCAACAGATGTATATCTAGCCTGCATCTCTGATTTCAATCTCATAAAGGTTGATATGAATGCCCCAACCTGTAAGAAACACAGAGAATATTGAATACAAACTGTGCTGTGTGAGGTGATGCAACATATTTCCTTAACGAAAAAAAATTGTTAGGTGTAAGTTGGTTCCATGATTAGAGATGCATATTTGTTAAAAAGAATGAAAGGTCTTCATACACAATCAAACAATTTGCATGTATATTGCGTTAATGTAGAAGAACATTAGACCACTGAGGACCAAAATTTGATGCACTAATTTTTGTAATATCATAAGGTTGCCACTTACCACAAATATGCATGACAAAGCATTTCCTGCCTCAGCAGGAGAGACTGATCCTCTGGTGAGAACAGTTATCAATGCTGTCACCACCACAGCAACCATAGCCAAAGTTTCCATTCGGAAAGTAAACCAACATGTTGATAAACGAAAAAGAATTTCACCCGCAAGATGATTGTTAAGATGTCCCTTGAACCTGAAAGAAAAAAATGCAATTCAACATATAATTTGAAAATGGAGGTATTGCATACCCGCAACTACTAGAATAGCCAATGGCATTCCTGATCTGTGATACAACTGATTAGGGGCTCCTGCATGCTACCGGGGTAAGTCGACGTTACAAAATGTGTAGAACAAGCCATGAATATTCATTTAACCCTTGGGCCACGGGAGTGTATGATTTTAGCCGCTACCCAGTGCAGAAGAGATCCCCTGCGCAGGATGCACCCCTTGCCATGAGGGCTGGTCTGGTAGAGCCCCTTAGCCTTTCTTATGGTGAGGGAAAGTGGCCAAGAGCAAGATATCCTGGTAGCAATAAAAATTTTTATAAATGCCGCAGTCAGTGTGCAAAACGTAAAAAAAACGTTCCCGCACTCTAAGGGTTAAAGGGGATTGTTTAGTCAGTCATATTTCTGAAGACCAAAATGTTTTGGAAGGCACTGGACCCATGCTGGCCCACAAATAGAGATGCTACTGTTACGAAACCTTCCAACATCACTTGTAGTTTCTGCTTAAAATTTAATACCAGAGGAAATATATTATTATGCACATCCAACTTTAGTCAATGGTCAATTACTGGCAAGGGGTTGGCTACTAAAACAGTACATTACTGGTGACATGTAGGTAAAGACTTCATGAACACAATCAAGTGATAATTTTTTAATTCAATACTGGGCATACCTTTCTTGAAAAACAGCTTGCTGTCCATATGTACGTATCAGTGATAATCCAGACACGGTGGACGACAGAAAATCAACCACAGGGGACTGAAGTGCAGAAGATACTCTCTTAACTTGAGCAACAGCTTTGTTCATCCAAACATCCATCAAGACGAATACAGCTGTGGATTAATACACAATCATTACATAAGAGGAGCATGGATACAAGAAAGAGAAGATGATGCTGGCAGAGCCACAGTGAACGTTAAGCGGTTACCAAGAGTCTGTTCAGGAGCCTATGGTCGATACTCAGAAACCATTTTATGACCAGGGTGAATCTATTTTTGTGATTATGTAGCTGCACAGTGGATTTTCCTCTCCAATCTCTCAAGGGATTTCATTCCACACCATTCTCATACCTGGGACATATTCAGTGCCTTTCAAGAATGGCTAATCCATTGAAAACCCTCAAACCTCAACCTAGAGCAATTACTTTTCTGAACAACTATTTTTAGTCACGAAATTCTAAAATTCTAGGGCATGGGGCACAGTGGTGCAGTAAGAGGGGGGTTTTGAGGGATAAAACCCCCCCCCAGAGCTCAGAGAAATTTCTAAGTTTAATCCATTTTACTAAATGTATTAGTACTACTTATAGAATAGTGTTAGGGTTAATCAAATATTTCTAATGAAGCAGTAAAACTAGTCAATTTGAACCATTAATCTTAAAATTTTCTGGAGGAGGGCACCCACAACTGCCACTAACCCTTGCGGGTATGCAATACCTCCACACCCCAAAGTATTAGTGGTGCCTAAAACCCCCTCTAGCCTTAATTCTTAGCTGCGCCCTTGCATGACAAAGCTTTGTGATTTGTAGTTAAGAGGATGATTTACTTCCTGTAGTGTTTGCATCAAACGTTGTAACATTTTTGCATGCTGTTGGGTCTAGGACTTCCATTTGTAATTTCCCAACATTGAAAATTTAATAATTTTGTTTTTTTTCCCCATTTGTGAACATATGAACCGCTTTAGTTAGGATCATGACTTTACTTCATAATTAAGCTGTATGAACAAACAAGAATCTACCACTATAAAAAACCTAATACATATTAAAAATTGAGCCAAAATCATTTAAACAAAGGCACATTTGAATCCTGAATCAATTGCATCACATTGCGGAGGAATAGGGTGCATGCCAGTGACAATTTTTTTCTCTCTGGTGAAAATATGTAAAACAAATTTAGTAAAATGCACCTTGTTCTTTTTGACTGCACAACTGGACTTCACTCTCCAAAGCCTTGGATTATTAGCTTTCTGTTGTACCCTGTAAAATTAGGATACTCTCACCAAGTCAATAGTTGATGAGTTAACACAGTTAAAATTCATCTTTAGTATGAATTCTTTATTATGAAGTAAAGTCATGGTGTCACCCAAAGGGGTATATTCACACCAGGGCGTATCCAGGATCATAACTAGGGGGGGGGGGCAAGCCATGGTCTAGGGGGGTCAAGCCAAGTTGTTACATTTTAGCATAGAAAATATGAATGAAACCAATATTTTAAGAAAATTATAACAGGGCTCTATTAGTTTATGAGATTATTTCCTTTAAAAAAATAGTTTTATTTTAGTTAAATCTCTTATACATATCATCTTTCGTGGGTTTAAAGAATTTTTTTAAAAATATTTTTCGTTTCAATTCAGTACTGATTTTGCTTAAAGACTTTTGAGACTTTTGCTTCTAAGGGGTGGGCAGCTGCTCCCCCTCACTAAGTATGCCCATGTATTCACATATGCTAAAATAAATGAAAATCTTGAGAACGAGGCGGTGCCAATGACAAATTCACCATTTCTGAATGTGCCGGTCCTTCCCTGCGTATAACCTTTTTAGAAAACTATGACCTTGCTCTTTACTCTTCAAATGGTCCCAAATACTCACCCCCACTCCACTTATAATAACCCCACCTTCTTATCTCTCACACACAAGGCTGCTTGTAATGTAGACAACTTTTGATAATGATGAGAGACACGTCGAAACTGGTACAGTTGTAATAAAAATAGTGAGGGAAATCATTACTTCTCTTTCATTGCTATCATATACTCTCACCCCTACAAAACCTGCCACTCATAGTCGACTCTCGTTACTATAAACAATGCTATTACGAAGTTCATGTTTATACGAAGCAAATCATTGGTCCCGACAAAAAGACTAATCCAACCTATAGTATAAGAAACTTTATCACAAAATTACGAATGTCATTTTCAGTCCTGGGGGTTATAAAGTGAACTTTATTACGAAGTTCCACAGCTAAGCAACGGTGTTTATACACTAACTAACAGCATTTTTAAAGGTGGACATACACTAAGCTACATCATAATCATTGCGTTACATTTAAGTTCTAATCGCTCACTGCACCCAAAAGCGTCAATTATAGTTCTTTGTTCAGTAGGAGATACTTCCATATCAATGCAACATCAAATGATACACCTCATTCCTGTGTAATCATGGTGGCCCACTCATTACCGCTCGTAAATTACGATCAGTATGTCCTCTCCTTATGAAAATTCGATTTATGAACTTTCAAGAGACATGAACAATGAAAAAATTCAGGCGTGCCCAAAATTTCAAATTTGGTGCCTTTCGAATTGGCCGATGCGACATGGTTTTGGGTAGAGGAACTTGCGCTCTGAGCATAACCTGAAAATGTATCATTGAATTCGTTGTGAAGTCAGCATCTGTTCAGCATTTCACCCGTTCTTCCGACACGCGGACAGTGTATTTTATTCAGCTCCATCTTCGTCACACACGCAGCTAGATCAGTTCGTCACAATCGGAAGTTAACGCAAAATTGTAATGTAGTGTTGCATTCTGCAGGATAACAACAATTTTCGATGACTTGCATAGGTTTATCAACTTACATACAAGCTATCGGAACACATCTTGTTCGTAAGATTTACTGTATATGTATTTACTTATGTTGAAGACTTACTGTATATTTACATCATTAAATCACATATATCATACTCGGAAGCTATTTTGCAGTACAAGTATAAATATGGGAGATGGAAGAGACAAGGAATTATGGCAAGGTATGTTTTTTTGCTATGATTCCTGGAGGAAATGCTCTTATGAATTTTGTTATTACAGTTTCCGGTTATTCTAATATTCTGGTTTTTCAGTTCCGTAAACTTCATAATAACGAGAGTTAACTGTAATTCATGGATTGATAGAAGGAAGGTTTTGCAAAGGACAGATTCTTCTCTATTCGCAAACTCAATTTTGGGATATTATTACAAGAAGTTGCTCCATTTTATGAACTTGAAGTTTGATATGAAGAGTTCGAACTAGAGTACATAAAATTATCAACAATATTTAGTACACTACAGCATTTGGCATACAAAAATTAAAATTACAAAACTTACCAAATAGCAGTACTGCTGGAATGGTGAAATAAGGGAAGACCACACAAACTAGCAAAATTTGAGAGATGACCAGCACAAAACCTTGCCATACTACATCAACAAAGTATGGGTAGCGAACATCCACTGTAACCAGGAGAGAAAGGAAAAGGCATCAATGATTTTGAAAAAATTCTAGATCAAATTTTTAAAGCTAACTGTGACATAATAGGTACTGTGTCAAAAATTGTTTTATGTGTCTTGAAGAAAAAGTGATTTCATTATGATGCAAGATAGGTTAATCAGCTTTGAAACAAAAATTGAAAATCCAAAATACATCAAAATTCAGCATTAACAGCCATGGCAATAGATTTCCAATGGAAACAATTGATGCTTTTACCGCAATCTTTATTCACTGGGCTTATTATTTCCATTAGAATCCCCATCTTAAAGTGGAATAATTTTTATCTACTTGCTGACAAGGAATGTTTCAAGTTTACTCGGACGTCTGCTCTAGAATTGCAGACGACGATCAGCGGCAGGAAAAATACTCTTGATTAATTTTAAAAGATTCTTCAATGGTTAACCATTTGAAAATTCAGAGACGATCTTTAATTGTAAATTTCATTCGCAAATGTGCAATTATTCTCGTGGTCTTACATGCAGTTGAAGGAGGCCAAAAGTAACCGGATATTTCGTCGCATTCGGGCATGTTTATGCCATTACTAGTCAAGGCCAAACTGGAGAGGAATGGAATAGGGGGAGTGAAAGCAGCGGGGGAAGAGGAAGTTGAGATAGCATGAGTCGTAGCCAGGCACTCGCCTGCATAGACAATTTCCTGACAAAAGTCCTGGTTTCCTATAAACGCTACTGCGCAATGGCGTAATTGCGAGCCTGTTGCCTTCACGGGAGTTCTGTGCTCCTCTTTTCCAAGCATCACGGTGCCGGATTGGGCGCAATGATTACGGATCTGCGTCCCGCAGCAGTTGCATCCTGGGCAACATGTGCGAGACACGACTACTCGGCATGGTGCCTGTGAGTGTAGTTTCTGAGGTCGCGCAGTGGTTTCAAAGCATTCGTGCAAACCACTTTTCTGAATCCGTGACCTCGCAGCCATGGGTTCATGGTATTTGGAAACCAGGTATTATATGTAGCAGTAGGAATACGAGTTTAATCACGTTATCACAGTGAAACAGATCGCGGTCAAGAAGAGAAAGTACTAAACAATTCCTGAAAGCAATCTTAATTAATGTGCATCATTAATAATAGATTGTTTGATTTACGTTAATTATGAAAATAACAAGAAATAAAAGTAAAGTTTGGATTATCCGTGTTTTCCGATTATTCATACCGCCCCTCCCCATCATTAGCCCGGATAATCGGGAGTGTACTGTACGTGAAAAATATCAAATTACTTTGTAAGTAGAGAAATGGCAACTCTGCAAGAATAAGCAATATAGAAAATCAAAATTATGAGGCATAATTTAGGTTTTCGCAATATGAGGAACTAAGGTAATATGTAGTGATTAATTCGTTCTTTCCTAGATAAATTGATGATGATAAAAATGTATTGAAAAAAATAACATAAATACCTTCATCCATATCTTTTGAGAACAGGCTGAGCAACACTCCACTCTCAATTTGGTCGAAAAACATGACAGGCTTGCTTAGAACCACACTTAGGAGTCTGTCATGGAGTGCCCTGGAACCACGCATGAGGAGGGATGACATGGCAGATGCTTTGAGAAGACAGCACAACAGGAGGGCGGCGAGTGATAACCCATACACAGACTGGTAGAGCCATTGCTCAGGGTTATCCCCGACACGTCCCACATCCCCTTCAACTGAGAGCTCCATGTGCGGGTCACTCCATTCATGTGACTGGGGTAAGGAGAAATTTTGTTCTCGGGTTGGTGCACTCCTATTACCAGAGAGTAACTGAAACTGATTATGTTATATGGTTAAAAAAAACAAAATTGGAGGCTTAGATTAATTTATGAACTAATATACAGAGAGATATATTAATTGCATGTTTTGAATAAAAACTATAACTATTTGCACACAACTTAAGAAAAATAAAAAATTGAACAGGACATCTCGCATTAAAAATTACTTCACAATGAAACCCATACTAAAGCATAAAAGCAATACTTACATTTTGTCCATTGCCAGCATCTAACCATGTTTGCAACCAAATAGAATTGAATAACCGCACCAGTGCAAAGAGAATCATAGCAGATGCTGATAGGAAGGAGACACAGTATCCTCCACACATGATAAGATATCTTCTGAATGAATTATCAATGGATTTTGGTAAATGCTTTTCACTCTTCATTTGGGGAATAAAACACTCATCAGAAGAAAACTCTGCATGGGTAGATGCTTCCACTTTTTTCTCTACAAGAAAAATCCAAATTACCATATGAAAATTTTCTACCAATAATAATCAGAGTTGATAAATGACTGAACTAAGCAAGAACTATAGAGGTGATTGGATGTTGCCAGGAAATAAAGTGACTATAAATATAAAGAACATCCTAATATGTAAACACCAGTTGTCAACATGTAATTCATATGGCTGACTGCTACTAATGACCTCTCTGCTGGCAATGGTGCACCCACCATCAGCATTTTTATTTGCTAATAGAGCACATTGGTACATACGACTGATGGAGAGAGGAAATTTGACTCTGTTTATCCCATGTTTCTCATGCTTAATAATAATAATGATTATGCAATAATAATCAAGTTGCAATGTCTAGAAAAAAAATATAACAAAAAGATGACCTTTTTGTTAACCTTTACAGCGATTGTTTGTAAGGTTCACTAAGGCTACTACTCGTTCGAGGCTATTGGAATCTTTTTTGCTTACCTTTTCATAAACATACTAGGATCACGTAAATGTTTTCTCAGAATAAATCGAGTTCCAACATGTTTGCTACTCAAATTACAAAAAGACAATTTCTTGAAGCCTAAGTTAAGAGCTCATGGAATCATCCATCTAAAAAGGCACTTCAAACATCCTAGACCTTATAATAATAACACTTTATGCTGCTTAAGGGTATAAATTTTTTCTTTGGTAAATTTAGCATAAATTTATACTTATTGCAGGCATGCATAGACCATGACATACTTAGTTTGCTCCAGAAAAAAATTTCCAAATGTCTAAACCTGATTTTTCCCAATTATCACATTGTAAAAATGTCAAGCAAAAATTGATAAATGAATTTTCAAAGACTAACATCATAGATGACAGCTAAATTTATAAAGTTACAGGTTTAAAAAAAAAACTGTTGGCAAAATTAGCACTGGTATACTGAGTGTGCCAGAATTACTGCAAGAGTTTCACAAATTGGCACACGTGCCCAACAATTAAACAAACTCACAGAGGCCCATTAACAACTATTAACCAGGCCAATTAACTAAATAGCTAGCTAAAAAAAAGGGAGACATACCTGTCGTTCCTGCATGTGTTGGGTAGCTCTCCATCATGCATTCTTTCACCATCACGGAAAATTCTCCACCTTCTTTTTTCATCAGCTCTTCTGGAGTGCCATTCTCTGTTATGATTCCATCTCTAAGCACCACTACCGTGTCGCATTCCAAAAGAGCTCTAATACTATGAGTGGCTAATATCACTGTCTTTTCTTTCAACAGACCATTAATACAATGCTGAAATATATGTGCAGCCACTTTAGCATCCACAGCACTGAGTGGATCATCTAAGAGGTATATTTCTTGATTGGAGTAAACAGCTCTTGCCAAATTTATTCTTTGCTTTTGGCCTCCACTATCAATTAAAAAGAAATAGATTGCATCAGTTATTTGAGCCGCAAGTAAATGATGGCAATGAGCAAAATTGTGCCCATGGAAATCATATCCAAATACATACTTGCAAGCCTAATAGAAATGCAGAAATACCTATATGAACACAATCGGTCAAGGTATTAATATGGTCAAACGACCTTACATAATGCACCATCAGAGGTGGAAAAAAATCCCTATAAATCTGTTGAGATACAGTGTACATTTTTGGGGCACAAGTATTGCAACTACCAATTACGGACGGAATGACATACCAATTATATTAAGAAATTGTTAGATGCAAAAAGAATGACTAAACAAAAAAGTGATATACAAACACAAGAAACAAGGGTAAATGGACACAGACTTTGTTTCCAAAACAAAGCAGATTTTTTTTCCAAAACAAAGCCTTTAAACAGATTTACACATGGCTGAGAATTTATTTCGGATAAGCACTTAAAATAGAGAACAGGAACTTCACATACCTCAAGTTAAAACCATTTTCTCCAACTTCAGTCAGGTCACCATTGGAAAGAAGCTCAAGATCTCTGCTCAAACCACAAGCTTCTATTGTAGCCCTGTACCTATAGATGATTAAATATTGAAGAGCATAAAAATTCAATTCCATCTAAATATATACCAGTAGAACTAATACATATTATGTAATTTGTTTAGTACAGCATCATATACAAGAAAATATAACTGATGTGAACTCATTAATGAATACTAAAGGTTTCTGAATCATTTACATGGATAGCTTGAAAGAAAATATTTAACGATCGCCAAAACAATTATTTCCTAATTATTGAAATAAAAGGTAGTTGCACTTTTCCACAATTGTTTTAATGCATAAGATGTATTTCGGTTCACAGAGCCATCATATGGCACCAGATTAGATATCTCATAACAGCTGATGTCTCAGCGAGCCGATAAGTGTGGTAGGCATTAAAATAATTGCGGAAAAGTGTTACTACTATTCAAAATGTCGAATTTCCACTTTAAGATGCCTGAATCACTTTAATTTATTTACAAGTTACACTTTTAAGGAGGTAACTGATCAATAGCTATAGGCATACCTTAACAGTGATCCACTAGAGCAGATAAGATGCAAAAATCACGTGAGGGAAAAATGTGTGCCTTGACCAGGATTCCAGAATCCCTTCATTTGAGGTACATATGCGCTTAAGCTATTAGATCATTTTCTCTCATGAATTCTATTGATTTTGCAAATTTAGAGGATTCTGGTTTGAATCTAAGATTAGACAAATGATAGCCCCCCAGTGAAATGTTTACGCAATCCTGTCACTTGCTGATAATCATACTTATCTCATACATATCTAGACTCGCTAATGCTTATCAAAACTTTACTCACTATTGACTCACCTCTTGATTTAACCAAAGTATTTTAAATGCTGATTAATTTTATCTTAATTTAAGGCAATATTTATGAAAAGTAATCAATTTTGACCTTTTGAATTAAAAAAGTTATCAACTAAAATGAAGAAAGATAATTAATTTTAAAAATGATATCATAAAAAAAGCACACCTGGACTCGTTGAAAATCTTATCTGCAACCCTATGCAACATTACCCAGAGGCAAACTATTTCTGTTTATCATCTAATGGTCATTGCATGAGAAAAAGCAATTGATTTCACCATTTCACACCTAAAAAACCTGACATTTGATTTACGTTACAGTATCATAAAAAAACACTCATTTGATTGACACAAACAGTAATGAATAATAAAATTATGAGGACTAGTTATAAGAAAAAAGCTAACCTCTTGCTGTCATATGGAAGACCAAACAGGATATTTTCTTTCAGGGTGTCATTAAATATCCATGCCTGCTGGGTGACATAGGCAATTCCACCTGCCATGACTCTCATAGTCCCATCAAGAAGCTTCAGCTGCATAAAAAATGTTGCATTAATATATAATAAAAATTATGAAATAATGTGAAGCAAGTATTTAAGACATATATCTATATTTTCATAATATTACTGCACATAACTTTCAAATTGGTCATGTAAAAAGCAGAAAACTCAAAATCTTGGGGGCTTCAGCCAAAACTTTTTCAATAGAGTTACATTTTATACTGTCTGCCACTAACCAATGATGCATTTATTTTCAGTATTATGGATATAAAATAAACAACTGAATTAATGAAAAATTTCAATGCTTGTGAATTGACAACAAAATTGCACAGGGAACTTGTACACCCTCCAAACACCCCCAAAGAAAATTTCCAGTCTGCTACTGACTATGAGCCAAATATGTACACCTATATAAATATGTATCTATATACACCTATTATGTGTATAGATATCAGTTACTCCATCAGTTAAAAAATAGAAAATGAATTTAAAAATAAAAAAATGATGCCCAGATGACTTAAACTCTACATTCAGCCTATAATTTTAACCCAAGGCAATGCTCCGTGAATTTTTCTCTCCCTATGCAAAATTTATACCCAGATGAATTTTATATGCAGAATTTATACCCTCTGGGGAAAAAAATTTACTAATTCTCATTTGATACATACCACACTTGTTAATATGCAACATTTAAAGTTGGAACTACAGATGATAAAAATGTAAGTTGATTTACCTCACCAATTAGGGCTGAAAGAAGAGAACTCTTCCCTGAGCCGACTCCTCCACACACCCCAAAAAGAGAGCCTCTCCCCACTGTGAGAGTTATATCAAATAGAACTGCTGTAAATGTGTGGGAATTTTCATTGGATGCCACAACTGCAGTGTATTTTCTCTTCCCTGGAAAAATGAGGGGGAAAATTAGTTAAAAACAAACTCTCAATTAACAGAGTAGCCGAAATTAAATTTTCTATGTATAATATCTCACTTGCTACACCTCTTAAGCATAGTTAAAATATGTTAATGCTTTCAGGTAAATTTAATAAAAAATTTACCACAACAGAGCATGATTATCATTCAACCCTTCAATCCAACTTGCTCCCATTGTCTATAAGCGATCACCTTAGCAGACTGCTCCTATTGTCTATTGACGATTTGAACTATGCTGCTACTTTCCGAGTCCATAGGTTCTTAGAAGTTCTTCCTTTGACAAGTAGATGTCATGCAGACATCTTTTACTCCTCTTTTTTATTCTTATTGCCCTTCAGTAGCCGGCAGGAACCCTCAGTAGCCTATTTCAGGTTATTTGCACAGTTAAAGAGTTAACGTTCAAATAACCAACCGTAACATTTTCTTCCAGCCCCTAAACAAATCCCTCATTCTTTCCCTATTCTCTCCCTCCTATCCTCCATATCCCCATCCTTACTGCTACAAAAGATATTTGCATGGTGTCCCAGCTCAATGCTCTAAACCACAACAACAACATGTCTGATCCTGTTGCCTCATCCCAGTGATGACAATGAATGACAAATAAGTTTAAGATACTCATTACGAAAAAAAATCTGTACGACAAACTGTATCCTAGGATCCCAAAAGAGCAAAGGAAGCCCTCAAAAAAAAAAAGGACTTTGCATAATGTCATCTTTCAACCACATTTTCAATTAAACAATACAGACATGACCTGCTGTAATCATACCTTTTGCTTTGGTCTTTCTTGAGCTGTTAGGAGGGCCCTCCCAAGCAAATTTTGTACCAACAAATTCTATAGCTGAGCTAGGAGATAAACTGGAGCTATCATTTTGTGATGAAAACTCTGGTCCATCCAAATATTCCTTCCGAAAGAAAATAAAGTAAATACAATTAAAATGGTGAGGGAAGACTAATGCTCCGGTGGTTCTGGAGCCTAGAGTCAACCTTTAAAGTTTGCAATAATTTGTAAGTAAATGAAAATAAGCAATGCATGTATAAATGAAAATAAGCAGCGTACAGGATATTGAAAATTAACTGAGAGATCAGTAAGATACAAACCTTAACTCGATGAAGACAAACTTTAGCTTCACCAATACAACGTATGGCATAGGGTAAACGTCCCATTGAGAAAAGAACAGCATTGAAAATGGAGAAAACCGCAAAGGCATCCGTCGGTTTGAGATTATTCCCAGCCAGAGTGTATCCAAGGAATGTAGCAACAGTGGCAAGTGTAGCACTTGAAGGTGTTAATGTGCTACCCAAAGACTGAAGAAACAATGCTAGCTTCAACTTCTTGTGTTCCTTGTTCCTCACCTCTGCAAAAAAAACAAGGAGAAGCAAATGCATATAAGGCACTGAGTAGAGCAGATGTTAAAATGGTTCACATAAATTTGATGGCCCATCATGATTTTATGATGATGATTCGCATCATGATTTGCATTTAATCCATTTTGCAATTACCCATTATCTTCTTGAAGAAACTCCTTTCCCATGCATACATCTTAATCAGCTTAATATTGGCCAACACCTTGTTTGTGAGGGTTACTCTCTCATCACTCAGCTTCACAGAGCTAGTTCGAATTTTGTTGGTCAACTTTGCAATTCCCATCTGAAATCAATAATGATTCATTAATTCAATCTTTCCCATCTTGACATAAATTCAATCTTTGCAACCAGCAAACATTCACTGGTACTGTTAACTTTCATAAAATACTAAATCCTAAGTGAAAGGTCAGGACTGAATGGGAAAGAAATTTAGCACACTTCTACCAGTCCGATATTGCTGAAATAATCAAAGGGTAAAATATGAAATTATTCAAAGAAATAACTGCAGAATAGCCAAATGCATAACTGTGAGTTGTCATCCATAAGTGCACACAGGGTGCAAAAAATCCACTGAGGAAAAATCATATTCCTTTTCCAGCATTATCATCCATGATATATTTTCACAAAAACTAGACACAGAGATATATAATGCAATATGAGCTAAATAGGTAAGTGAAATCAGCAGAAAACAGGAGGCCGATGGTGTGAATCTGTCAAGGGAAGCTATTTTTCCTCAACTTACTTTTAGCAAATATGTACGTGGCAAAGTTTATGGCTAAGTGATAGAGGAGAATTTGAATAATTAATTTCACAGAGTACTCTTAGTGCTAGAGTAATCAAATGGTGGCAATCTATTAGTTATATCATGCATTACAAGGCTATTGCATGTCAATAGCAGCTCTCAGAATCTGAGGCAGTACTTACTGAAACAGGAGTGAAGGCAATCAGAATAAAATTTCCAAGCAAGGCCCATGGTCCTAGTATGAAGAATGAATACACCATAGACATCAAAGATATCGCAGGAGCTCCTGGAAAAGGGAAGGAAATTTTTTAAAAAATATGGTTAAATGGGCAGCATATCTTTGGCCCATAAACAGGAACAATACTGACTCAACTTTTATATTCAAAACATACTTGAAAACCCCCAGGTTCAGTTAAGCCACGTTTTGGAGAACAGTTCTCAGTGAAATAGGTACCCTTTTTTCCATGCATATTCTGAACAAAATACATACAATATATGGAAATGAGAATGTATAGCAAGAAAATTCAAACTCTCGAGGAGTATGAAGTATGTGTATAAGGTTTGGCAAGGGATTCACACCCCTAAATTAGGCCAACACCACTACTAGGCAAAAGAGAAGAAAATATACCATTTCCCACCTTTAATAAGATCATTGAATAAAATGACTATTGAATAAAAAAATAAGTATTCAAGAAAAATAGATTAATCACAAAAATACATAAGGTTCCTGGAAATACACTGCTGTGTCACATTAAGGGAGCAAAACAGTTTAAGAGGCCAATATATTACTATTGCCACCAAAGTCGGATCTAAGGGGGGGGGGGGGCAAGGGGGCTACAGCCCCCCTCTTGGGCATCCAATTTACACCAGATAGAATTGTAATTTTTACCCCCACTATTGCTGGTAGGTTGACCCCCACTTAGCCCCCCCCCCCCTTGTCCCTATCCTGGATCCGCCACTGATTGCCGCAAAAATTATTGCTCCAAGTATTGAATGGAACAGTGAAATAGTAACTTTTAAGTAAGGGGTGTTCAATAGTCATAAGCGCGTTGTGGGGTGCATCATCACAGGATGAGAAGAGCATTCACATCGATCAGAGGTGAGCCACAAATATAGCACCTTAAGTACTCGCTTGTCAGGAATTTTTTTAAGGAAAAGGAAATCTCCAGACAATTACAAATACAGCATTTCCATAATATGTAAGCCTCTTGCATGACTGACTCACTCACCGATGGATAAGAATTCCAAACCACTTCTAGACGAGATAGAAAACTTAAATTTCCTGCAGAGGTGGGGGACAAAAAATGATTAGGAGAAACTTTCAGAAAATCTCAACATTTCACACACTTCCCCTAAAAAAATTCAAAATTTTTCAATCCAATTTTTCCATTTTTCTCTAGTCAATGACCTTTAAGGCCTAGTTTACTGGGAAGATTTTAACCCTTTCGAGAAGGTGGAATTCTCTCCTTAGCATGACTGCTTGACTGAACCCAAAGAGACTTTTCTGTCCGGAGCATTTTTGCAGGACATTTTCGTTTAAAAGGGTCTTGCAGATAATCACACACTCTTAGCACCAACCTTCTTCGACCCTTCCAAGTGAGGACTCCAATATTAGTTGGCATCCCTTCTCTCGTGGTTTATAACCCTACCAGTGGCATTAGTTCATGGTCAATCATGCTATGTTTATATGAATTAGCTATGTGGATAACTGTTGCTTGCACGTTAATTGCAGACTTCGAATTGAATTTCTTGTTTTATTCTGAGAATTGTTAAATTTTGAACGAAGCTCTACCATCAATATTAATGCACTTAATGAAGCAACAATTTCCATCCTGATGTTTATGCTGAAATCGAGACATAAGTTAATATTTATCGTAGAATTTCGCATAAAAATTGTGAACGCTGCTCAAAAGACAAAGAATTCAATTCTTAGTTTATATTTCTTGAGAAAAGAACAGATATTTATTTCGAAAACTGACTGAATGAACAATTGTATGACTGCGGTCCCTTACCACAAAGAGGGGTAATATAAGACAAAGGGTCCGGGTACCCGCTCCCGGATTTTGAGGGTACAGCCTAAGTCCCGCTTTGTTGGGTCACGAAACTAAGACTTGGCGAACCCGCGACCATCATTAAAGGAGGTAAGCAACGCAACGTATATTTTGGGCATTCATTTGTCTGCATAGAAAAATCTCTGACGAAAATTTGCTGCTTTCGTCTCCCGGGTCAAGAAACGTCCTGTCGCATATTTTCATCATTCCTAGCGAAAAGGTAAAGCTATGTTAACTCAGCGGCTGAGGGGGATGCTTAGTTTGGTTTTCTTTTTATATCCATTAAGAGGAAATCTCAGGTTAATGTGGAATTTTGATGTGAATACAGCGCAACCTCGATATAACGACACCCCACGGTGCACTAATAAACATTCGCTATAGCGAATTGTCGCTTTACCGGAGGTGGAGCAAATAATAGCCAATATACCTGTTGCGAACAGATATACAGGAACAGGAGTGGTGCGGCGACAGATAAACATCTATTCGATAAACGTAAGCATAAATCCAGACGAAAGGCGATGTTTTTTTTGCATCACTAAATTTCCTTACTCAAATAACGACTAACTATTCAAACAATTTATAAGCGCCGCACTGAATAAAAATCATGCAAAGCATTGTTTCTTCAATCATTATATTTTTCGAACGACAGTTTACCACATAAATTTGAGACTGAGCACTCCATTAACAGATCGCTAGCAATTACAGAGGTTAAGGAGTCTTGATGAAAGTCTTCCGGCGGTGAAACCCTCGCTATGGCGAGAGCCAACACCGAAAGGGTCTCGTAAAAACGAATTTTTTAACACGCTTATTATAGGGTCAATTGACGGTGCATCGGCTATCTCTCGTAATAGCGGGGGTGTCGCTATAGCCCGTACTCGCTTTAACGAGGTTCCTCTGTAGCATCTAAAAACATTGCAAAATAATTTCTAAGAGAAAAATTTTGCTATAGTGAGGTAGTTTTCCTAACTGAAGTGTACATGCTGACTTTGAAACAGAGAAGTTTCCTAATTAAAGAGATTCGTTACAGAAAGTTTTTTACCATGCATAATGCATGGGAAGGGCCTGGGAACACAACTTTGTCATCAGGAGGCTTTTGAAAATTTTCACTTCAATGCCGTTCATTATAAAGGAGTTTTACTGTACATCACATGTGCAGCACATGCAATTTCAAAGTTTTCCGAACATAAACTTCAGAGGGAGTTGAGTTGCTACATTTTGCCAGTTTTCTCAAGAAGAAAATCATAATATCCAACCAGTTACTATATCAACATAGAAGGTAAAATTTATCCCCATATCTGTTAATATACACATTCTTGGTGTGTTTTTTCCATAAAATTTGTAAACTCTGACAAAAAACTAAATTTACATTAATTTTTTTTCAAATCAGAGTCACAAAAATTTCACGTAATGATGTATCACTTCACTTTCACAGCAAAAAGGAAAGATTAGAGTCACAAGGGAGAATGGGGCTTTCATGATTATCAGAAATCAATTTTGCCATGCTGAACAACCTAAAAAATGTATACAAATTGGTAATTTCAAGCACCAAATTTTAGTATCAACAGTCTTCTCACCTATAATTAATACTCCTGCAGCTACTGCTTCACAAAGTCTTTCTTGGTCATTTGTACACATGTTCACCACCTTGCCTAAAAGTTGATCATTGGGTGACCTCATCTTCAAAAGTTTTTGGTAAACCATGTACTGCAAAGATCCCATTACACGAATAGCTGAAATTAGATGATGACAATCGATTTCAGAAAAAATAATACAAATACAGTGGACACATGCATCAACGTACATATACCATATCTCTTATCATATATTGTTATGTTGAGGTAGACAAAGTATGCCCTTAACTTATGTTGCCTTGTACTATGATTAAAAGTATTGTTAAATTCTGCAGATGATATTAACTAATGCGAATAACTGATATATTTTGGCCAAATAACTTCCAAAAAATCCCACATAGGTGTGGAAAAAAGTATGCATTGACTCCACTTAAACACCTATAATAACCATACACGTGAGTAGGAAAATAAATCTTCAGCAAGAATAGGTATCATACTCATGAGAGACAATGAAGACCTGAAATAGGACTTCTTTTAACTTTTACCTGTATGATAACCAACAATCCACATGGTATTAAAGCACAAAGTACGCAAGCACTGGCTAACAAGGAGCAGAGCAACAAGCACCAAACCCCATGATTGAGGCTCATTTTCGTTTTCTACAAATATAAGAAGTTCATTTTGCACCCATGCCTGGAAAAAAAATATGTGATTGTTAATGCCCAACTTTATCATCAGTAATAAGTACATTATTCAATATTTAATAAACAGAGTTGACACTACTTACAGGACCAAGAAATTGGAATGCATTGGTAAGAATCATCAAGACAGTTGCCCACAACAACCTTGTCCGAGAAAACCGCCAAACAGCTCTCGCTAGAGATGCTTTATTTGAGCCCTTGACCTTAATTTCTTCTTCCCAAAAGTGTGTCAAGCGGGATGCATTGTATTTAGCACTGTCCTTTTTCTGTAAAACATTAGAAGTGATTATAGATTCGTCTGAAGCTTGAAATTTTGTATCAACAGGTATTGAATTGTAGACCTATTAGTCCAAATAAAAAGGACTCCATTGAATTAAACAAGCTCCATCACCCACATGAAATAGTAAAATGAAAAGCATGTATGCATGAGATAACAATATAGCAACGTAGGCCATGGATCATTTTACCCAAGGGAGAACCTTCAAAGAATTTCTTCACCTATCTGGCGGGTAAGTCTACAATCTGATTTCAAGAGATATGCTGTAAGCCGCTAAGAATGACACCAACTTCCTCCAATCAAAATGCTACAGTACAATTGTTATCGAGAGATATTTAAGGACCAAAACTGTCAATAAATTTAGCCAAAAAAATATGGAGTACAAAGAGGATATAATTGGAAAATGAGGAAAAATCATAAATACAGGAGGTACTTTTCTATTATTGACAACAAACAAGCAGATAAATATGAGGCATTTTATTCAAAGCATGCTTCAATCCTTTATAAACCCTGACAGAGAAAAATTTTTAGCATAGAACACTAGTAAGAAACAAAATTTGGTACAGATTGATGTCCTCCCCTCATTTCTAGTAAGCCTTGGAACAAGGGATACCTTTAGTAGATTATGCACTAAATTTATTTCCCAAGGGAAACTATTCTATATCTCAAGCAAAAATATCACATCCTAACAACATGCACACATTTGAAACTTACACTTAAATCCCATACATCTTCAGTAGATATTCCTTTTCTGAATGCTTTGAACATGAGAGGAGAAAGCCACGAAGACGAGACGAAAGACAAACAGCCGGCATCACTGCTGGGCAGGTGCCTTGACTCCCTATCATATGTTGTGAAAGAAAGAGTAGGAAAGCCAAGAAATAGTATTATAACAGGCAATAATCTTATGCAGACCAAATCACATTTTGAATAGGCATTGGAATTATATATTTATTTATTATAATTCATATTTATTCATCCTCACAACATAGCAAAGTTTGAATTTTTGATGGCAGGTGACACAATCGAGAATATTTCATATCCTTCAATGTTTTTATCATCAAATTTCTAAATACTGAAACTGTCTATACCCTGACAATACCACTTATTAAGCACAAAATTTGACATGGAGAGAATATTTTTTTGACTAATAGAAATTACCACAACTCCAAAGGAAAAAAATCTTGAATGAGAAATTTTCAAATTCTCGCTCGATCTTGTTCAAACAAAGGAATACCTGCCCACACAGCCCTTGATGTAACCATCAAATTCAATCATTTTGACCAAATTTGATTCTGCCCACATTCTTTGATTCTTCGACATTACAAATTACTAGAGTTGGAATTTCATGCTCTGGAACCATTAAGCACTACTTTATTTACACAAAATAAAATACTTGTCTGAGAAACTTACTTGCGTTTAGACTTCCGAATTGGAATGAGGTTCCTGAGTGCTTGCCCATATTTCTTACTCCACCCTTGCTTCTTGATGTATTCTTCAAAATAGAGAGCCTCATCTGACCTGTAAGGTACATAATTTATATCAAGGCTTCACCCAGAAATATTTTTTAACCAGTTTAGGGAATACATTTGGTCTGTTAAAACCCAAACCTTTTGTAGGGAAGGATAGGAGTGGGAGGAGAGGACTTGAAACACTTATCCCCTCCTCATTCCTCACCCATTATTGTCTTTACACACATATCAATGTGATTATCACAAGCATATACAAATAGATAAGGTAAATACTTATACAATCTTTATGCCAACATGACTGACTTTAAAAAGAGGATTTCTTATCCACTGTAGTATTACAAGGGAATATGACAGCAGGGAGCCTGAATTTGCAGCTCTGCTGTTTCACAAGGTGCAGTAAACTTTAATTTCTCACAAAATTGAAGCCAATTTTACAGGGATTAAAAACTTTGCCAACTGTATAGAAAACAGCACTTTATTTAGGCTTTCAACAACCTGATAAAAGTATTTCATGTGGTTGATGTCGCATGAACTTTGCAAAAAATTGAAAGGATGAGTCAATAAAGGCTAAGTTATAGAAATGACATGGCTGGATAGCCAATTTTCTCAGATTTCAGGACCATCCATGGCATAATCTAGTAACTTCCTAATCTCTCTTACCAAAGCTGGTAATATTTTGCCTTGATGTGCACGACAAGGACTAGAGAACAAACTCTTATCAGACTATTCAAAGCAGAAATGAAATAAAAAAGAAACGGCAAGTGTGGGTGCATGATGAGGACTTCCAACTCTGTGCAGTGAACACCTTGGGGGACACCATGTCAGGTAATTTAACTGACAATAAATTGGCATATTCCTTACCGGTTGATACTATAATACTTAATGATAGGAATCTCCAGTGGCGCAGCGAGGGGGGAGTTTTTTCAGGATGAAACCCCCCAGAGCTCAGAGAAATTTTTAAGTTTAATCCATTTTACTCAATTGGATTGATATTACTACTAGATAGTGTAGTGATTAATAAAATATCCCTGAGAAAGCAGTAAAACTCGCCATTTTGAACCATTTATTCCGCTATTTATCAATCTCGCATGTACCGCTTATCCTTGTGGGTATTCCATACCCCCACACACCCCGGTATTAGTTGGTTAAACCCCCCCAGCCTTAATTCCTAGCCGTGCCCCTGGATATCTCAACCCAAAATTATTGCCACTCTTGACTCTGAGGCATCCATGACATCCCCTAATGCCCATAGATAGAATGCATTTTACAAATCTCCCCAAATTTTTTCATGAGAAAACCTGTGCCTTACACTCTATCTGTGTGCAGCCCTGACTCTGACCAAAAAAATGAATTACAATTTTCATGTCATTTATAGAAATATGCATAAACCATTTGATTCTGGAAAAAATAAACAATTTTCAATATCAGAACAAGTTGCCAAGTTTTCTAACTTTTCTTGAGTACTATAATTCACTCCGAGCATGCATGTAGCTGGAAAGGGATTGGGGAGGGAGAGGTTTGGGCACTCAACCTCCTTCCCCCCTCCGAAATTAACCCACTATGGCGACTGCCCACAATATATATCCACTGAGGAAAACACTAGCCTAGAGGCAATTGCTCTCTGAATTACCGTAGCTTGATATGAGCTAATTTTTTAGAACTTACAAGACTTTTAGACTTTGCATTAGTTCTAAAAATCCCCCAGGAGGAAATTTTTGGCTATGTACCTGACTAAAAGGTAAAACTAAGAAGAGGAGGTGTCCTAATGGTCCTTAATCAGGCGTATACATCATATTTATTGATAGCATGGCCTGTATGATTTATGAAAGAATAAGCAGTGATCCAAAGGGTGAACAGAGACCCGGAGAACACCTGAAATAATTTTATAATAATAATTTTAAATTACGAATTACGCATTTCAGCTGTAGCATTTATTTCATGCTACCGATTAACATAGGGAATGAGAAATCCATTACAGTAACCAGGGGTGCAGCCAGGAATTAAGGCTGGGGAGGGTTTAGGTGCAACTAATACCGAGGTGTGTGGGGGTATGGAATACCCACCAGGATAAGCGGTAGGTGCAAGATCAATAAATTGAGGAATTTTATGATAATGGTTCAATATGGTGAGTTTTACGGCTTTCTGAGGGATATTTTATTAATCCTTACACTATTTTATTAGTAATATCAATCCAATTATGTAGAATGGATTAAACTTAAAAACCCCCAAAACCCCCCCCTCGCTGCGCCACTGACAGTAACTACATACTGGCCTATTGAGGTGGCTTGTGGGGTAGTATGCAAATGTTCTGCTGCATGCTTGCATTTGTAATACATTGATCCTATTTAATAAAAAAGTTATTGCGACCCTTTCAAATGACATGGAGGGTAAATCCAGACTTATGACAAATAGTCGCAGAATGTGAGTTGATCAAATAGCAAAAATGAAATTATGTATATACTAACACACTTTTAGATACACCTCCTACTCCTGTTGCTATGTGAATAGATTTCACTCATTTCACACTGATTTTTGCCACTCTTTATTTTTGGTTATGGATTTTTTCAGTCAACCGAGTTAAAGTTCCTGAAGAAGGGCATCATGGGGCCGATGGGATAAGAATGCCAGTTTCGTTCACCTTGGCTTCGTCATCGGATAAAATACGGCATCGATGGGCGACAAAGTTACATTTCTACATCTATTTAATTAGTGTTTTCACAAGGTTTAGTCATATAGAGGGGATGGCTGGGGTCTGCATTTTTTAAAGTACGTGATCTTTTTACATACTACAACCAAAGTGAAGCTTCCGGGTAAGAATCCCTACTTTAAACTAGAATGATTGCGAGAACGATTCCGGTGTCAGATAAAAAATAAAGAACGTAAAAAATTCTAATTGCCACGAGTCTTCCGTCAGTTGCGTCGTAGGTAAGACAAAGGGAAGACCTGCTCTGGGGCTACAAAGGCTTTTGCGGAAACACCGAGAGACAAATACTCAAGGTCGGCACCCAGGCCGATGGTGGAGGAACTGGAGCACGCCGGGAGTGAGGGGAGCCGCTGAAGATCTTGCACGCGCGCGATGGAGCTTCCGGCAACTTATTGAAATTTCATTTCATCCGACAACACGTCTTATGCACTAATTAATGTTTCGTAAAATATATCTTCGACAATATTCGGAAAGTGGACCCACAAAACGAAACAAAAGACACCACTATATTACGAAATTATTATTATGCGCGCAGTTCTTTACGAGTTAAGAGGACATATGACTCACTCTCAACCGTTCGTATTTTGTTTGTTCTCCGAGACGTATTTATTACTTAAATTTGAAGATTAAATGGCCTCTTCAAAATTTACCCACATCTCAAATGTAACAAATTTAATCCCGAGAAAATATCGAGTTAAATTTTTCATGTTTAATACGGACAATTGTTGACAATTTTACTCTATAGACCTTCAAAATATCAACAGGATAGCGAAAGTGCGGGGAATTGGGTTTGTTTGGTGGTTAGTGCTGGCATCCCACTCCGTGGGCTCGAGTTCGAATTCTGGCGGTGGCAGAGAATTTTCAGATTGCCCGCTTGGATGTTGAAATGGAGAGCATTACAAGCGCAACACTACGTCGGTTGGGCCATTAAGGCGTGCGTGGTCCCCTAGGCGCCGTAAAGAGCAGGCTAATGCCGATGCCGAGTTTTACTCCACTCTTTCTTCCATAACCTGACTTCATGGGGCAAGTGATCATAGCTGTCGGTCTCTTCCTCCAAATACCAAACCGAGCGAAAATACCAAATAAAAATGCGTCACGAACGAAGACCGGTCGAGCGGAAGCTAACTACAAAGCCGGGATGGCAATAGAAATTAAACGAAAGTCAAAACTAGTAAAATTTCAATAGTTTCGTTCCCGGGAGCGAAATGTAGAAACGAAACGGATTTAAACCCAGGGAACTAAATTCAGGGTCGAAACGAAATCGGAGTAATAACTACTTCGGGTAAAAAATTAAAGTAAAACTCTGGGACGAAGTGAGACGCTGATAATGTTTCTCATCGAAGGGACCACGTGCTTCACCTTCGAACGGTTTAGTTTCGACCCACACATCAACTACGAAGTATGGTTGAATGAACTAGAGGTTCGGCCTACCGCCATTAGATTCATGGAGCACTCATATTTTTACCACTAACAGGAGAACAGTGAACGCAAACTGGCCATTCGATTTTTAAGCTGAACGTTTTAACCTCTGTACGCGCATGTCAAACGTAATGAGTCGAAACTACTCCCTCTAATCTCTCTCCATTCAACTGCTGGGATCGCGACTTAACTAAGAGCAGTTGAATTTCGATTAATTTTCATTCCTAGATTGTGAAGTTTTGTCCCGGGTCGAAACTAAACTCCTACGTGACTTTCATTTCGTGCACGAACGAAACGAAACCTAGACCTAGTATTTTCGTTTCCCTTCGGGTCGAAAAGAAACATTTTCGTTTCGTTTCGACCCGGGCCATCCCTGCTACAAAGCCGACGCGTCACGCCGCAGCTGACAAACTCGTCAGAGCAAGAGAGGTAACAACCTACACTACTTGGCATCAAGAGGGGAAGAGAACGAAAAGCGAGGTGTTTTGAGAAAGGCTGGCAGAGGGTGGGAGAGACAAGGAAGGACGAGGAGGCAGAAACATGAAATAAGAGGACAGAAAAGACACCCTCCCCCTGATCACGAATGAACTACGCAAGAAGGCGTGAGTGTAATCGGGGGTGAGAGGCTCCATATATCAAGACAAAGGCGGATCTAGAGAAGCTTCTAGTAAAAACGGAAAGCCCAACGGTCATTACAATATGCTCAATATATATGCCCGCTACAGAGAAAATGTTACGACAAGAGCGCGGAAAAAAACGTTTTTCGTCTTATCGTCAATGGTGACTTTTAAGCTTTTTACTGAAAATATCATATAATTCCGTTAACTATAACGCATTTGAATTATAAATACCAGACTCATTACCATATTTTTGGTGTGTCGAGACAAATTTGCAAAAACTGCCTCGGGCCCACAGAAAGCGTTACCAAGGTGTTAAACGAATTAGGCTGAGAGCTGCTAGAGGCTCGGAGGCTGCGAACTAGGCTTAGATTTCTTGATTAATTTAGAATAAATATCATTCAGAGCGACTTGGAGAACATCGTATTAGAACCCCAATTTCCAGGTCCGACAGAAGGGATTCATTAAGAGAGATATTTTGCCGAACGGATAGGTATGGAAATTCTTTTTTTCCCCAACAATAAAGGAATTGCTCGACGGAAGTTGGCCAGAGCATTTACTTATTATTTGTTAACGGCCGGTGTACTGAAGCCCCCCGCCACAAGCCTATTCAGACGGCTTACGTGGTAGTATGTATGTGGATATCCAAATGCAATTGCCTGCGAGCGAGTTATTTTTATTATTGCCCTACTCCAAAAGATTCACCCTTGTTGATCAAAATAGATTAGCGTTCGGCAGTGCCAGTCTCGTCGAAAAAATTGAGACATGAGTGGAGTTAATAAAGGGTGAATAAAGTCATTTTGAGAAAACCTGAGCTTAAGTAATAAATGCAAAGCACAAGTGCAACAAGATCCGAGTGTTTTATTTATATTTCTCATCTTTAGAGGAATCGAATATAACTTTTGACCAGAGGATAGTGCAGCAGGGATTCCGGTAACGTCCGAAGTCAGGGAAAATGTCGAAGAAGACGTAAGACAACTAATACATTTGTTGCACTCACAACTTTAAAATTTGGTAAGAGATAGGGAGAGTGATTTGAAAAAATATTTATGACACAAGCCCGCAGCATGAGATTTCCCTCTCCTTATACTTCAGTATTTTTTCACCAAGGCAGAAAATTAATGAATCAAAAACATGCTCAGTAGCAGCAATTGTGATGGCAGTTATTTGATCGTGCGAACATTATGAGGAAACGCGCTCGACCTGCAAAGCCTAAAAAAGATCTAGTTCACAACATCACCATCGCAGGAAATTCATGCCTTCAGCATCTGTTAGCATTTTTTGGTTTATATCATTCCAAACTGAAAAAATGAAGATTCGCGAGCTGATAATATCTTAACAAATATCTGTCATTTCAAGAACGCCAAAACATCTTTTCTGAGGTGTTGACGAATTGCGACCACGTGCACACATCACGAATATTTTGCCATCAGATAAGAACATTTGACGAAGCCACTGGTAGATAATGGTAGATTGACAACTGAATCGGAAAATTTCTCGACATGCGGATAACTTGTGAGCATTGACGCATGATACGATAAAAGATACAATCACACACGGTATGCACGTAGCCATCAAAGGCATATATGCACCTTACGGATGCGTATGACTTTGATATGCTGACAAATGCACATGAACTCTTGAAAAGAATTGGTAAAACTAAAACTCGAGCACCACTAACGGGTGATTAGCTTAAACGACTACCTCGATTAATTATTGTTAAGTAACTATAACACTGATTAAAACTTGGATTTGACATGCGTGACCTTAAAAAACACTGCAATAAATTTTAGCACACTCGTAAACGCCTCTACAACACTTAATAAATTAACGGAACTCCAATGAATGTTGAACGGAGTTAATTTATGCAATGCGATGAGGTAAATGATCTGAAATTGTTTATTTCCAACTTCCCCGTAAACAGCGCATAGAGGTCTTTACAACGGAGGATTAACAAAACACACCACAAAAATCTACCACAAGAACTACCTACCCAGGCGGGATTCGAACCTGCGATCTGCGGTTTGACAGGCGAGCCCCACCGCCACCGAGGCCGGACAAATTATGGCCACATATATATTGAATCATGAAATATTGGCTACCACACAAATTTTATAACGTTATTCGATTCATGACTAATGATTAATGCCAGCTATTTTATGCAATTTGGTTAATTTTTCGGCTGCCACCTCTCACGATGAAAATATGAATAAGGAAAGAAATACACCATCAGAAGAGCGATAAATGAAGTGAATTTATATTTTGAGAAGAAATAAAGAAATTTCTATAAACGAAGCAAGAAAAAGAATATTACCAAGACGGGTAGTTACCCAAATATTTATAAAGTAGGCCGATTGGGAGGGGCTAACAGGGAGGGGTCAGTGGCCAAGCGCTATTGGGTCCCCTGGTAAAATCTTTGGACACGCGCATCATTATTCCTCGTATGAAGCGGTAGCCCAGGGATAGGATTGGCCGCCCTTCCTTAAATTTGTGAGTTCGCACCCCAGTGAATGGTGATAAGCTCTACCCTCTCCTATCATTCCAATCTTCAAGTCGACGCACTGAGTGAATGGAGGTAATTTTTATTATGAAGAGATAATAATAACGAATGAATGTACACTGAACATTGTTCAGCCTTCTGTCTCAAGGAGAATAACCTGTTATTTAGATCATCAGCAGAATCGACTTTGAATATCAAATAAACTTTAGGCGATGTAATTATTTTTTACATCAAGCAATAAATATATATGCACAGCACGCTTCAATTTTTGTAGCAAATATATGGAAATGATCAATCCATCTGAGTATCACACAGCGGCACTCTAATTTAGACCCGTCAGTATTCCTCCATTCAAATTTTACATGCGTCAATTCGATGGATCTATTAGGCAAGAACATTGAAGAAATGACTGCAAAAAGCACTGCGCGGGCTGCAGCCACCACTGAGCCATTATCCCGCAGAAACATTAATGGAATGTCTGAAGCGTTGAGCAGCATCCCTGTAAGGACTAGCAGGGATAATTATCGTTCCACGGTGACTGGCTATTGAGAAATCACTTTCTTATTCTCTGGGCCGGGAAATTTCTCGCTGTTACCTAAGGTTACGCAAAAGGAGGCCCAAGGCCGTCACAAGGAAATGCACGCAGCTGTGTTTTGTTTACCCTCCACCTCCCACACTACGCTCCCTTTCCTCGCGAGATGAATCATGCGACGGTAGCCGAGTGGTCTGCCGGCCGGCGGGCGGTGTGACGAGAATGCCTTCAGCCGTGCCATACGGACGCCCTCAAGACTGGCTGGTCGTTTGGGAAGGTGACTGACAGCTGAGGTCATTAGCGCCATTCTGAACAGGTAAGAAGGTGATATGTAGTGGGCTATTAAGGAGGGCGCCCCTGCCATAATGCGGTCAAATATCTGGGATTTATGACAGCTACAAACCTATCGTGGGGAATAACACGTATACAAGAAATAGTTGAGGCTGAGCCCTTATGGAGCAAGCAAGCAGCGTATGGTAGAATAATTTGTTAGTATGCGTGACGTTTTTTGTACTGTGTGGTTTGCATGTGGGAGTCCAATTGCATGCTGCATGCTGGTGATTGATCACCCCCTGCCAAACACCCTAGAGGAGGCTCGCAGGGTGTTATGTAGATGTAGATTAGAGAAACGAATAAAATCCGAGAATTCAAGCGTAATGGAGTGGAATTTTTCCATATTGAAACAAATACTTCCAACTGTCTAAGATTATATAGTTAATACCCTTAAAGTATTTACTTTCATTTAAATTTATTAACTTTACAAGTAATAAATTTTATAACCATTCAAAATTACAAGTATTTATTTCAATATTAGAGAAACGGGCTGTGGGAGGGTCCGCAGATGAAAAAGCGAAAGAGAGGGGATACTTACTCTGTGATAGTAGTCAGGCCGAAGCTAGAATACGCGCGAAGCGTATTGTACTCACCGCCGAAATAGTTAATCCGAAAAATATAACGTAAAGCAGTGCGATCCTTTGAAAATACTACGAGGTAACAGAGAACGTCGTACAGCTCTGGCATTACAGAATAGCAGGCTACGTGCAAGCCTTAGATTGCTCCAGAAATTACATCTACGCGATATTACAGAACTTTTCCTGCCGTCACTAATAATGCCGAACAAAGAGAATTACGTCACCTCAAGACATTACATGAGATAAGACACGAGAATACTACGGCTACGCGGAACAAGTTGCGGTGCGCATCACACCGAAAATACCATATATCATCAGGGTTACTAATACATATTAAAATAATGTAATACTCCACGTAGGAAAATTAAAGTGCGATGTTAAGAAGGAAAGAGAGCATATGAGCTTGGAAGCATACGTAAAAATGAGGCTAAGTTACACACTCCTACATTAACTGAAGGAGAAGTAATTACGAAGCCGTTTTGAGAATTGGAAAAAATAACGGTCAGGCGTCAATATCAATGACCTCAAGACAATGAAACACCAAAAAACACGAAAGGGCGCGGAAAATTAAACTATCGGAACTTTCAAACTGTTTTATTATGAGGAGAAGTGAATAACTCAACTCAAATCGAAGCCATGGGTAGGCATCTCAGTCTTGGCACAACTGTGTGGACACGGTAATTTCCACAGCAAACCGCGCATCAAGATCCAATGATACCCAGCGAGCAATATATATTGGATTTAGACATGGAGCCGCAGCTGTTGAAAGAGAGAACCATTCTGAAAGCACACCAGGCATAAGAACGTCATCGTGACGTAAAAAAGAATCGCAATTAAAATAAAAGAAAAAGGCCATAATCTAACATTCCATTATTACCTCAGCCCATATGGGATAATAGCAGTTGCGAAATGCATTCAGCAAATTGCTGCTCATGCTAGGACTATGGAAATGTTTATTTTATTTATTCCATTGATTTTATTTTTCATCTTAAATGTAAAATATTTAACCTTGCGTTTTTACTTGCACAATAATTTTCTTCTTAAACGATGGCAAAATTCCCAAAGATTGTCGATTGATTTGTCGATTTCTTCGAAGTCATAACTCGGGAATTTCACTTTTAAGAATAAATGAATATGGTCACTTGTACCGTATTTTTCATCGGTAATCCATGCACTGCTGAATTCATTTCAATCTGTTAAGGTGATTTATGAAGCTACTGATAAGGAATCAAAAAGCCACCCAATCTTGATGGCGGGAAAAGGCAAAGAAGCTCGTTGCACGCTGTTGGGTGAGATATATCACGTGCAGCCCAGCCCTTTAATTGCTGTACGTGTACAGGTACGAGGAGGGAGCATTTCTGACGATAAAGCGATTTATAAAGATAAGCAGCAGATGGCGTACTCCGTGGATATGAATGATGAATTTGGGAACTTGATATCTCTTTCGGTGAAAAGTCCATTGAGATAATGCACCATTCAGATTTCGTAACTGGACGCGTACTAAAATCAGTGTGAGGTCACCGCTAAGCGGTTTTTTCCGATGTTTCTGTTTCACTCAATAAGACAAATACTGGTTCATTCGATTCAATAACATTAGAATCCCATTAACTCGTAGAGCATCGCGTCTTATGGTCAATAAAGTTTCCAGCAGGGTGGATGAATATCCAAGTCCTCCCACTTAAAGGCCTCAAAGTTTCACATTAGTATGGCATAAAAAAGGGGCGAAATTCGACGCAGCCCACATCAAGATTTATGAAATCCTTAGAATGAATAAATTGTAGAAAACCCCAAGAATGCCCGATGTCCAATCCAACGGTTCCTACACCCAATTCAATTAGCCTACTCAACAAAAACGCAATTCTTGTTCGAAGCGTTCTGTTGAAGGATCGCGCTAGGTCCGTGGTTGGTTACAATTACAAAAAGCCTTGAAATTTATGTTTAATATTTAGTTTTTTGACTCTGCCGGTTCTATTGCCATCTTAGGGTTTCAACGGTGTTAGGAGACCCTGATATGAACAAAGGATTTTTAAACATTGAAAAACCCAGGCCACCCAACAGAGACCTGTGACTCCACCTTCCTCTACCTTCACTTCGAAGAATTCTGGGAATCATACGGGCGTCGGAAATGATGCCCCACCAGGCCCCTTACCGGTACAACTATCTGGGGCCAACTGTCCCTCCCATTAGCGTCCCTCCCTCGACTCTCTAAAAAATAATGGAAGAATAAACCTGACATCAAACTTCAGATTCCAATGATATGTAATTAAAGACACTCGAGCTCAAAATTCTCCCAAGCTAAAAGAAACGCTGAAATTTCAAGTGGAGTACTTTTTGACGGATGCTCAAGATATTTTAAGAGAGTCTAACTAAGGTGAAAGAAGCGATCACAAGGATAAGATTAGGGATATGGACAGCAGAACAAAAACATTTAAGACGCCGTTTATCCGCGTACAATAAGGGACCATTATACTAGTAATAATTATCGCTATCATGGTCCCTTGTTATAATTTAATTATTCATATAATTATATTTTATCCCAAGGATAACTTGACTCGGACTAGGTAAAAAAGCCTCTGCATGTTAAGTTAATAAGCTTTCCAATTCTTCTTATACTAGATAGAATGAGTGCGCCATGTGATGGCTAGCACAGTACCTCGTAGATGTTGGTGAAAAACATCAAATCGAAGCAAACACTTTCAAACAAGCCCAAAATTTATCAAACTCAAAGATCAACTCCGAAAGTCACATTTCGTCTTCTAAAACGTGCAATGCTTGCAGGAGGCCGATTTAAAGCGTATCACACACATCTTCACGAACAAAAACACAGCTTGCAACTAAGGCGAGCAATATTGCATGAGCCTCAGAGTGTAATCCACCATTGCGAAAGCGCGTAAGCAGTTCGTCAGACCTGATTCAAATTTTGAACACGATCCTTGGCAATAATGTTCAAAATTAAATAGTTGAACAGCAAGTTTTGGAATATATTTTCCGAGTTCACGCTCGTAGGCCTAAGGCGGAAAATTATCTCGTTAGATGTGATTGACGTTTTCAGTAAATATACGCCTTTATGACTGCAAAGTTATTCAACTTGTGCAAGGCAAGCTAGAATGGAAATAAGACTTTTCCCAAGAAATCACAGTCTCATAAATTTTCCGCAATTATTACTTCTACCATTATTTCATTAGCTCCAGCATTCAACCAGTGTCATTTTGTTCGAAAAATGCATTCAATAAAGATAAAAAAACGTACATGGGGAATTATTATAAATAAACAGTAAAATAGTACAACTTCTCCGGAAATTTTGCTTTAACGAAATATAATAATCTATACAGTAAAATTAACTATAAAATAAAATAATAAAACATTATGGAACCACTTAACCACATGCCTGCAGCTCTCATTTTCATATAGGTACTACTGACATATTTTAATCGATGCAGAAAATTAAGAAATCTTGACACAATACCCGCACGACGCTCTCGATCAATTAATACAATTCTCGGTTATCAATATACGACAATCATACACATAAGACATGATAAGGGATGAACTTCGGTTGCCAGACATTTCATTTCTTTACGCGCAAATTCTACTGGCAAGACCGATTACGTTATCACTAAGATAACATTTATTTGGTCGCGAGAAATATTTTATCAAATAGCACATTTATGGAAAATATTCCGATTATTACGACACACGGAAAAAAATATAACGACAGTCCTTAAGCACCTGTGGAATGCATTCCATCAGCATAAAGGGGCACGGTTTCCGACTTCACCCTGAAGAATAGCCCGCGAGCGTATTTATTTAGGAAAACCCCCAAAATGAGGGTCAATTATCGCAGAAATTATGACCACTACAGAACTTGTTCACTAATAGTTAAAAACCACTGCATTCGAACTTTCACCTTGAGCCACCCCAAAAAATTGGTTTTATCGCTTTCATTTATTTACTACTTATAATCCTTACCGAATGGAATGAGTACAAATTCAAGCCGGCTCTTTAACATATTTAAATCGTCAGTACATTCCTCGAGGAGAAACCCTAATAAGCGATCAAGCTATATAATTGATCTAATCCCTACTTACGACCAGCCAAAGTCGTCCAAACCAAAGTAAAATGCATGAAAACAGCAAAAACACAAAAAATAATTAGATATTAACTAAACATCGCTTCAAAAATATCCCATTTTTGGCCGTAACTTAGGTTATTTGAAATTAATTTACGCCGAATTAGTCACGTAACGCACATAGCTGCCTAGGGTTGTCATTTTGAAACTATTCAATTGATGCTGTGGATAAAAGACTGCAATAAAAATTATTCACTGCAAAGCTTTTTTCTCCATGGCAATTAGAGCCTGCAAAACGGAACGGTTTCTCCTCCTTCACTCGAAATATTATGCATTGATAATTCATTAGGTACCCCATACTCTAGCTAGCCCAGTTTAAAGAAGTAAAATCGTTTTAACGCCGATTTATAGATAAAAATAAAATTAAACAACATCTGAGGCACACAGGTATTTATCCAACTTCAAAAACTTCTCAAGAAGGCGGCTTATACGTGACATGTTCCGAGGCGAATAGGTCACCTTAACGCCACCATGTGACGATGCGAGAGTGGCTGACTTCTCATTATCAAGCAATGGAAAGTGAGAAAAACCAACACCCAAATCGTTCATTCTGTAAGGAAATCAACGGAAGATGAATTAGGTCAACATTTTGGTTCACACATTTCCCTTGGGTTAGAAGTGTTGGGTTAGAAGAAGAACAAAGATACGCTCTGACATATGTCTACTACGAAAGAGGATGTAAGGAATAATGTCTCGGGTTCCCTCGATTGAAATTGAATAAATTAAACACATACTAATAGAAGTATAAAAAAACGGCACCTTAAACTAAGTTACTCGCCTAAGAATTTATCTTGAAAACATGATATTGACTTTTCACAGTGACTAGAGAGACACTTTTGACTAAGCATTCCCCATTACAGAAATTCGGATTCAAATGTACAACTGGCATGCCGAGGTGAAAATACTGCTGATCTTAAAGCCCATTGGAGTTTGAAGAATGAACGTAGGAACTCCAACATATCTCAATTGAATTAAGTATAGAATAAAATAAATAAATGATGAAATACCTTTAAAAAAGCGAATTGGCTTCACCGAATGCTGAGCCGCAGGTGAATAGATAAAACCTCTAAATACTAATCAGTAAAGTCGTCATTATAATGGATGGGTTTGTGAATGACAATATAAAAGTACAAAATCACTGCACGTACCTCTGATATAAAATAATAATGACTTGCTCGGATAATTGTCGTCATGCCTCAACGACGACGGCTACATCATCACCATAGTAATTCCACTGGTCGTATTTGTTCTCAGTATTTTATGTGGAAACAGGTTTTTCAAAAACCAATTCATCTTATAATTCATTTGTATAGATCGACGCAAACCAACAACTATATAAGAATGAAAATATTTGCCACTACGTTACGAATTATTGCCAGTAAAAACAATAACATTCCATCATCATCCATTAATTATCGTCACAGTTTTTCAAGTGATGTGACTGACCAGGTGGACAATTAAAGCGGAAACCAGTTAATAAAAAGGACAATCGAAATTATCTAAATACATAGAAGTATGAGGGTCACATGAAAAAATTAAGGGGCACGTTGCCAGCATTGCTAAAGTTACGTATTCTATACGCTTATAATGAACTGCTAAAAAGAACCAATACATGGACATCGGGTCAATTCGAATGTGCTATCATAAATACAGCAAAAGATGTGAAATGGGTAACATTTAGTAAATAATACACGAGTGGAAGGAAAAAGAGGAGAAATCCACCATAGGAATCTGAAAACCATTATTTGAAAAAAGCCACGCTCGATTGCGAATGCGAGAGCGAGTAAGATTGTATACGCACGTATCCAGAAACAGGATAATTTAATTCTTCCCATTCACCAATGGCGCAAAGTAAAGATGGTCAAGGCATTTGAAGCCATAATCATTTGTGTCAACAACTGAAAGGGCAATACACGATAATCAAGTTTATACCAGACCTTTCGGCTTTCGTCAGCCATAACACCGTAAATTACGGTTCACGTAATACAAAACATTACCAGGAAAAAAAATTACCAGTCCCTTCACTTGGAGCGATTCAAGACCGGGAGTAGCATATCGAGGAATGCAGAGTTGGTCACAAGAAAACGTTTTTATGGGAATAATAAAACTTTCAACTCCATGCAGGCGAGGAGAAACTATAGATAATGGGGGACTCAATACTTTTAATGGACCTTTTGTAGGTGATTCTGAGGTGAAGTTTCATTGTGCGTATTCTACAGCTCGCACAGCTCATAATTTATAAAACGATTTTTTTAAACTTAAAACTTGCAAGTATGGTGCTTTGATGTGAAATGATGCGGGCCGCCACTCAAAATTGGTAGATAATAATGAAAAGATCCAACAAGGAAATATTCATAATACGAGGAAAGATTATGAGGAAGAGCATTATGGAAGTGTGCAGGAAATCTAATCTACATCTACATAATACCCTGCGAGCCACCTCTAGGGTGTTTGGCAAGGGGTGATCAATCACCAGCAATATGATTATAGGAGATCATTCCATATAAATTTAATGTACCCGTCAAATGAACCCTTCCCGGTCCCTTCAAAATATGGAACAGTTAGTGATTCTTGAAATAAGTAGGGAACGTCCTGTTTAAAGATTTAAAAAATAAACGAAAAAATTACAGAACAGCAAATTTGGTATATTTGGTAAATTTGAGCTTATGTATAAACAGATAAACGACTATACCCCTATTACACGAGATACAGAAATTAAAAATAATTTTTGCTATAGAATAGACCCCTTAATTGAAGTACAACATGGCATGTTTGAGTGAATTTTTAACTGAAGGTCATGGACTTTAAAAGCTTGTACCTTGCTCTTTCTCAAAACAATCATTCAATACATTTTACTGTTACACTGTACCTACCTTCTGAAAGCATCAGAAGAACACACAATGGCATCGTTCTCAGAAAATTCATAATTACATCACTACAGATTCAAAATTCGGTGAGCAGCTAAACATACACCGTCGAGCGCGCCCGGTAGATGCATTATTTATGACTGTACCATGTGCATTTTCTATCATTATTATGCTTTAACACAATATTTTTAAAGGGAAAAAATCAACCGCTGAAGCCAGAGCCCTGAAGTTTACTAAACAAACACTCAGGCTCTAATGGGGACGTATCTAGAAATCGAGGGATCAACAACTACATGCCGGCGCGGTGGTTTTACAAATTTTTATGCTGATTTTGTTACGTTCTTGTAGTTTAGTGTTAATGTTAATTGGAAAATCAATGAATTTCATCGTTAAAATAATAGAAGACGGAAAACATCATTCATCTACATCTAAAAATTACCCTGCGAGCCACCTCTAGGGTGTTTGGCAGGGGGTGATCAATCACCAGCATGCATTTGGACTCCCACATGCACACCACACCGTCCAAGAAACGTCCCGTATAATAACAAACTATACTACTATATGCTGTTAGAAATAGAATATAGAATAGAAATTCAGAAACATGCAGTAAGTTTTACATAGGTTAGTAGGCTACACTACAAGTCATGCAATCTATTTACGCGTTCTATTGCTGCCGTTATAATCTCTTATTGATCGTGGAAAAAATGACATTCGGAATCTGTCTGTTCTGCAATCTATCTCTCTTATTTTATTTATATGATCTGATCTTCCGTAGTACGTTGGCGTCCGCAAGATATGGTTAACTTCGTCAGAAAAGACACTGCTCTTGAATTTATCTAAAAGGTTTAGTCTATTTTTCAATCTACGGTCCGACAGAGATTCCCATCCGAGTTTATGTAAGAGGTCAGTTACACTAACAAGACTATCGTAACGACCTTTCACATACCTGGCAGCTCTTCTTTGCACGCGTTCTAACTCTGTTATTAAGCCTTTTTCATGAGGGTCCCAAACACTGGCAGCGTATTCCAAATGTGGTCTAACGAGGGAAAAGTAGCTAATTTCTCTCACTTTGTCGTCGCACTTTCCTAATATTCTTTTAACAAAACCCATTTTACGATTAGCTTGACCGGTTATTTCTCTAATATGTTTATTCCACGATAGATCATTATTGAGTCTAACCCCTAGATATTTCACAGATTCAACTGCCTTTAACTGCGTGCCCCGAATGACATAGTTACGCTGTAGGGAGTTATTCTTCTTCCAGAAATTCATTACGACGCATTTTTCCAAATTTAATTCTAACTGCCAAGCATCGCACCAAGCTTGGATAGCAGCAAGGTCATTCGTTAGTTCATCTATATCTTTGCTGGAACGAATTTCTCTGTAAACTACAGCGTCGTCTGCAAATAATCGTAACTTACTCTGCACTACTTCGCCAATGTCGTTTATATAAAGAAGGAATAGGAGTGGGCCAATGACACTACCCTGAGGAACGCCAGAAGTCACTCTAACCTCATTGGAGACTGCACCGTCTAATACTACTCTTTGGACGCGGTCGCTCAAAAATTCTCTAATCCAGGAAATGACATCTTCGTCTAGACCATAAGATTTCAGTTTTATTATTAACTTTTCGTGGGGTACTTTATCAAATGCCTTTTTGAAATCAAGAAAAATCGCGTCTACTGGAATGATGTCTTCCCCGGAGACTAAAATATCGTGGGCGAAAAGCGCTAACTGAGTTTCGCACGATCTGCTTTTCCTGAATCCATGTTGATTTCCCATTAATAAGTTTTGCGCGTCTAGGTGTTTCATTACCGAGCTGACTACGATGTGTTCAAGGACTTTGCAAGAGATGGACGTTAAAGATATCGGCCTGTAATTAGATGGCTGTTCCTTGTCTCCACTTTTAAATATAGGCGTTACATTAGCGATTTTCCAGTCATTGGGATCAGGATTGTCGAAAAATCAAGTCATTTTAAGAAAATGACTTGATTTTTCGACAATCCTGACAAACAGACACTTGGATTGCGCGTCGAAGAAAAATAGAATCAACAGGAAAATATGTATGGGCCCAAAGGTATTTCTAGATTTGTTCAGCCTCGTTAATAGGACCTAATTAAAAGTGGCCCTAGGGAGAACCATTGCAATGCCAAAGGTGAATGACACACAGTGAAACAGGTACATATACAGGTAATAGAGCTCGAATCTCTCTCCTTAATGTCACAATCCACATGTAAAATGAAACTATTTTTTATAAACAGTCTCTGACAGGTTGAGGAGACGGGTCCAGGCGCCTTTAACTAAATATTCAACTCCGTCAGGGATCACCATTCAATGAAGTAACCTCTGTATCATCCGTAATCAAGCTGGGTAATTTTGAAACCCAAGGTAAATTTCTAGAGCTATTATACCTAGGTAGGACACAATGCGTATTACCAGAGAGGAGATATACCATACCATCCTCGGTATTACTGACTTATGTATACCTTAATGCATGTTTCTGAAGTTTCTTATTATTTCTAACAGTATGTTTTGTGTGTTCTAGCTTCATTGGCACAAAACCTTAATGAATAGTTGGCAAGTTTTGCCTTTGTATGAATGTGGTAGTATAATTTGTTAGTATGCGTAACACTTTTTGGACCGTGTTGCGTGCATGTGGGAATCCTATTGCATGCTGGTGATTGATTGCCTCTTGCCAAACACTCTCGAGGTGGCTCGCTGGGTATAACCATTCTCGATTAAATGCAGATCTAAACAATCATAGAATTAAATTCCATCAAATAGAAAAACACTTATAACTGCATTAAACGGAAGAAATTGTGTTTCAAACAGATATTGGTAGGTATTACTGCCGATAAAAGCAATCCACACATAGCACGTTTGAGATTTATTTTCAAAAGGAAAATATAATAATTTACTATGGAAAATTATATAAATATAGTATTATAATAATTATCATTATAATTTACTATAGTAAATTTAAAATATTTTAGGCTTGGGTTTCTTTTAATTTACTTTTATGTTGACTCAAAAGTATTATAATACTTTTGAGTCAACATAAAATATTTGAACCGAATAAAGCCGACATCCTTGGCAAAAGTGAACGAGCTCCTCGGGTTTCGAGGGGAAGGAATGACCAACCTACCCTAGATGTGAGAAATTTATGCGCCTGTGGATTACAATTAAACTGAGGTGAGCACTGTCTTAACCTATCAAAACTGGTAAATGCGTGAATGGCTTATGGAACCAATCGTTAAGATTTTTTTACCATTTTCATTCATCTTGTCATGTACATGAATCAATAAAGTCGGAGGCAAAAATACAGATTAGCTTCCCACACGCGGATATAGAGGTAGGTATATGTTTGGCAAGTTACGATGGGAAATTTTGCAGGGGTGTAAAGCAAAGTTTAGGCGAAATTTATTTAGTAAATTCAGAGAGGATTTTGTCACAACCGTCGTGAAAGTTATCTAACTTTTACTGTCGTATCATGACGTGACCACGAGAAGAAAACAAAGGAAATAGACGGTTAAAACAGAGAGATTTAAATTGTTATTCTTTCCTAGAACTATTACATATAGCAACCGTCTTTCTAAATTCATCAAATTAATGCCGTCACTCGAACGATCGCTAGGAGGACTCATATATATTTTTATTTTTTCAATACTTTATTATCGAAATTGCTAACCGTTGCCAAGTTTTGCCTTTGCATGAATTCACACACATTTTTTGTTATTATGCGTAGTATTTTTATGGCAGTGTGGTGTGCATGTGGGGATTCTCTTACATGCTGGTACTTGTTCACCATCTAGAAATGGCTCGCAGAGTGTTATGTAGATATGTATCTACCGCTCCAAGCCGCAAAGCAGTATCTAAAAAAATCATTCCACTCAGGCGTATCTCGAATTTCTAGTCCAGAAAATCGTACAAGATGTGTGAAATTAGAGCCATATAATTGTATCGGAAATTTCGTCCATTGTGTGGACTGGTATTCTTACATACCATCTTACGGACAAACTTTCAGATACACAATGTATTTATATATGGCACAAATTTTACGCATCTTGTACGATTTTCTGGACTAGAAATTCGAGATACGCCCGAATGAAATGACTTTTTGAGATACTACACTGCTAGAAGAAGTAGATATGAATTCATAAAATTGGACTCTCACGCGAGTTGAAAAGACAGAAAAGCTTTCCACACGACAGATGCGGATATAGTGTATGTAGAGGTATGACTTGCCTTCGGTTGAGCTCCGCCTTGCTGGCGGAAGTGGCTATGTGGACCCCGGGCGTCAGCTCGAATCGGCCCATCATGCCTCCGTCGCCCGCAACTTCATCGGTGCCGTCGTCCCTGGCCATGAACTTGCTCCGACTCCGATGACGCGCTTTGGGAAAATTTTGACTTCGCCCTTGACAATGAGACGCCGAACCCTTGCACGACGAGCAACCGCCAATCCTTCACCACTGGAGAACGGGGCGTAGACTCCAACGCTGGCTTCCGCTCTCCTCCGGTTTTACCTCGACGTTATGAAGGGGAGAGGGGTGGAGGGGAAGTTGGAAGGATCACTGAGGAACGGGGGTTCAGGGGGGGGGGGGGGGGCAAGGGAAGGTGGGCAGGTACGAAAGGGGAGAGGGATCGGGGTTGGGGACTATTTCACCGTCACACTCGTCAGTCAGCATTCGTCAATCAGGAGATGGGCTCGCTGCAGCCCTCACCAGCCCCGCCCCCCGATCAGCCAGTGTGCACGACTTATGACGTCCTTCGCGACTGGCCAGAAGTACACAGTCCTTGGTCTTCCACGGGGAATCTTACCCCTTCCATCGCAATTTCAATGAGGTTGCGGTGGAGCGAAATGAGCTCAGTGAGATAATATCGCCTCTTTCCCTTAAGTTTTCAGAATATTTTCTCCTCAAACATTCGCCATTATTCCTCAGTGATAAACAAGGTGATTTCGAGGTGAACACTTGCAGTAAAAAAATGTAATTCAATAGAACCCTCGATATCACGTCACGTACTGTAACTAGAAATAATCAGTTTAGCCACACAGGCGTCAACTTCCATACATAAATTACTGAACGGTTCCTTTCAAGCGTAAACATAAACCCTAATTGCGGCTGATTGGGTAAAAGTGAATTACATAACTGCAAATAGCATCACGATTGTGGTAATACGTCGTATTTCTCCCTTATGTCCTCGGATCGCATAGCGTCTCCGAATTAAAAAAAGGCACCCCATTCATACGGTGTATCTTACAATATCTGCTCTATTGCTCCAACGACGCGCTTCATTGGTGTTCCCACAGTAGTATCGCTATGCTCCAAAGAGTAAACACATTAATGAAGGCCAAAGTAAGAAATCTTTACGCAAAAACGGAATACATACCTTGGATGAAAAAGAGAGGCGCTACTTCGCAATCATCAGACCGCAGTACGATATCTTATGAATAAAGAGGACACTGGAAGGACAGGGTTCATTTCAGAAATATGAATAACAATGAAAAGAAAAAAGGGTGCTGTTAAAAGCTGATGCGAGGGAAACATTTTTCTATAATCAAGAAACGTCTGTACCGTATTTCATATCGTTCAACACTATAATTGTTAACCGTAACTAACCGTTCTCAAGTTTTGCCTTTGCATGAATGTGCCCGTATTTTTTGTCATTATACGCGGTATTTTTTCGCGTCTATTTGAACGTACCTCTCTTAAGAAGAAAGATTGTCATGTAGAAAGAGGGCTAGCCAAGTCTCGCACGACATACCTTTTCGGAATCCATGCTGATTTTGGCCTAACAAGTTTCCGCTGTCGAAATGCCTCATCACTGAGCTGACGAATATGTGATCCTCTACATTTCACACTTCTCTAACGTTTGTATTTCTTCTAATGAATAAATTATATTATTAATATAAAATGAGCTCAGTTTATCCGCAGATGTTTAAATGCATATATTTTACTCACCTGCCAGCATAGAAAGTTTTTTTGCAACACGGATCGAGGTATCTTTCCCAGCCAAGCAAATACATCTTCTGGATTGCATAAATATTTTCTTCAATAATTTATAAATATACGTAAAGGATGCTAGCTAAGAGTTCTATGAGAGGGAGATAAAATACCGGAAATACATTACTGAGCTGATACGAACAATAATTTTTTACACGGAAAATAATTATCCATCTTAAAAAATAAGTGACAAAAGCGATCCTACACTTAATTTATAATTTATTTTCCCTTCTGAATTTACACGGCAATGTCCTCACATTAAAAACCCAAGGGTAAGCGCGCATAGCAGAACGTAAATTACTTTTCGTCGACAATGCTGCACACTTAAGCGATCATTAACAAGTGCCATCGATGAAATCATGACACGGCCTCCTCCTCGATATGATAATCTTTATTTCCATTGTGATTATTATTTCGTTCGGCTTATAACTCGAAAAAAAATCCATCGACTGCACTCTCTTCTGATTCATTGCCGCAATTGCTCAACATCATATTTTGTAGACGTGAGATCCCGCTGATAAGGAGAGACGAGCGAGTGTTTTGGACAGGATTTGGGGTAGTGCAAAACGAGTGGGTGTGACTAGGAGGGGTGAAGGGCATGAGACGTCTGCTGCCCGAGATACGGCGATTCGCAGGGGAGAGAGCTGGGCAGCACTCTCCCTCCACCTTCATTCATTGCTCTTCACACGCAATGAGAGTCTTGCGAAACACGCTCATCCCTCGACACAACTCCAGGCCCCACACCTCCGCTCCGATTCGCTCATATCCCAGGTGCGAAATTCACGGACATAGACTTGAGTCTTCTTGAGAGAAGACTTCCATAAACCTTAAGCATAAGCAAATTAGTTGGCCACATTATGAGACATGATGGCCTGATGAAAACAATCGTAGAATGACAGGTGGAAGGGAAGAAGGGCAAGGGACGGCCCCAAATGAGTTAAGGACAGGTTATAAAGAATGCAAAAGAGAACAAATACGTCGCTATGAAAAGGCTAGCGGATAGGAGAGAGGAGAGCTGCGTCAAACCAATCTTAGGATTGTTGACTAATGATATGATGATGATACTTGAGTCACAGTGACTGGTGCTTCAAAAATAAATTTAATAACAAAACAAATGAAACATTTCTATTTTTTACTATTCATTTCCAACGGCCTGCACAACTGTGAAGTATTTTAGTCTCCGGGGAAGACAACATTCCAGTAGACGCGATTTTTCTTGATTTCAAAAAGGCATTTGATAAAGTACCCCACGGAAAGTTAATAATAAAACTGAAATCTTATGGTCTAGACGAAGATGTCATTTCCTGGATTAGAGAATTTTTGAGCGACCGCGTCCAAAGAGTACTATTAGACGGTGCAGTCTCCAATGAGGTTAGAGTGACTTCTGGCGTTCCTCAGGGTAGTGTCATTGGCCCACTCCTATTCCTTCTTTATATAAACGACATTGGCGAAGTAGTGCAGAGTAAGTTACGATTATTTGCAGACGACGCTGTAGTTTACTGAGAAATTCGTTCCAGCAAAGATATAGATGAACTAACGAATGACCTTGCTGCTATCCAAGCTTGGTGCGATGCTTGGCAGTTAGAATTAAATTTGGAAAAATGCGTCGTAATGAATTTCTGGAAGAAGAATAACTCCCTACAGCGTAACTATGTCATTCGGGGCACGCAGTTAAAGGCAGTTGAATCTGTGAAATATCTAGGGGTTAGACTCAATAATGATCTATCGTGGAATAAACATATTCGAGAAATAACCGGTCAAGCTAATCGTAAAATGGGTTTTGTTAAAAGAATATTAGGAAAGTGCGACGACAAAGTGAGAGAAATTAGCTACTTTTCCCTCGTTAGACCACATTTGGAATACGCTGCCAGTGTTTGGGACCCTCATGAAAAAGGCTTAATAACAGAGTTAGAACGCGTGCAAAGAAGAGCTGCCAGGTATGTGAAAGGTCGTTACGATAGTCTTGTTAGTGTAACTGACCTCTTACATAAACTCGGATGGGAATCTCTGTCGGACCGTAGATTGAAAAATAGACTAAACCTTTTAGATAAATTCAAGAGCAGTGTCTTTACTGACAAAGTTAACCATATCTTGCGGACGCCAACGTACTACGGAAGATCAGATCATATAAATAAAATAAGAGAGATAGATTGCAGAACAGACAGATTCCGAATGTCATTTTTTCCACGATCAATAAGAGATTATAACGGCAGCAATAGAACGCGTAAATAGATTGCATGACTTGTAGTGTAGCCTACTAACCTATGTAAAACTTACTGCATGTTTCTGAATTTCTATTCTATATTCTATTTCTAACAGCATATAGTAGTATAGTTTGTTATTATACGGGACGTTTCTTGGACGGTGTGGTGTGCATGTGGGAGTCCAAATGCATGCTGCATGCTGGTGATTGATCACCCCCTGCCAAACACCCTAGAGGTGGCTCGCAGGGTAATTTGTAGATGTTGTAGATGTAGATGAAGTATATGCGTGCATGGAAATGAGTAGTCGCAAAATACAAAGTTAAATAAGAAGAGAATTGAAATTTCATTTACTAATCGTAGTTAAAGTAACAGCTCCACAAAATTACCGAGAAACTTCAACACACATTCAAAACCCTACACAGAATTAAAACAGGTTGAAGTAAAAAAGCCACTACGGGGAAACATTTCACCTAAGCGCATAAAATTTAAAGAAGGAAACTTCATATGCCAGTGACTTCATTGATGAAGATAAATGCACGGTGATTAAACGAAAAATAAAATGTGCAGCACACCATCCTGAGCGTAAAAATCCCTTCATGAAGATAAAAGAGCCAATTAGAAATACACATTGTCATATGTTTAACTTCAGCGGCTAATCTAATCATGTCGAAAAAATAATATCGCCTAAAGATATTGCCAGTTGAATGCGATAATCAATAAAAATAAATCGAATCATGGATGTCAGGATAGGTAGTAAAACCGATTCAGGATTACAGGAATAATTTGGCCAACAAATCAACCAAGAAATGCAATGGAACACGGGCTTAAAATAAATCATCGAGAACAATGCTTAGTGGCACACCATTAGTTTTTCGGGTTTGTGAGCGCACTGAATTCTTTAGCTTCGTATCTTATAGGACTGAGGTACGGAGGTCAGCAGCACGAATTCGTGACTGATGGACTTTCGGCAGAATTTAAAAAAATCATGGAAGTGAAAAAATCTGATAATTTGACAAAAATTTATGCTAGGCAAATAAAATTACCAATTGTTATATAGGCCGCACTTGACTTCGTTCTTCCATAGTACACATCTAAGTGACCTAATATACGTGAAACAATTCGGCATCGCGTTACAACCAGTGGTTAGTACAGACTATGAGGTACCAGGCGTAAGCCATAACAAATACATTTCACCGACCAAAAAGCACATTTTTTTAGGAGTCTCTAAATTCTTAAATTTACTTCATATTTTCTATGGAAGACCATCGAACCCTCCGCTCGGCTGAGGAGCATTGAATACCCTTCCGGACCCTTCGGTACATTAGGTGCGCCCAGTTATGAAAATCCCAAGCGGTACTTGGCGATGGAAAGTTTGGGGACGTCAGCGATTAGGAATGGGAAGTATTGACTCATCAACGCCTCATTACGGGAATGGAATATTTTAAGCACAAACTATTGACCTCTTAAAGTGAAATGAATACGGGCTCCACGTCAGCACCATTGACTCATAACTCTATTTTTCATGAATCAGACAACTCGGAGGTAAGTCGAAGCCCATTCCTTACATATCATAAAACGGTACCCATCAATGAAGTGCATATAGATTTAGATAAACTATGCACATGACCTGGGATCTGGAAATTAATTGAGTAAAGACAAGATGTGGCGCAGCTGAGGACTTTTCCTCGGTAAGACGTCTCGCCTTCGACAAATCTACATCTACATAATACCCAGCGAGACATCTCTACGGTGTTTGGCAGGGGGTGATCAATCACTAGCATGCAGCATGCGATTGGACTCCCACATGCACACCACACGGTCCAAAAAATGTCACGCATGCTAACAAATTATACTACCACATGCTGTTAGAAATAATAATAAAATTCAGAAACATGCATTAAGTTTTACATAATTTAGTAGGCGACTCTACAAGTCATCTAATCTATTTGTGAGTTCTAACGCTGCCGTTATAATCTCTTATTGATCGTGGAAAAAAGACATTCTGAATCTGTCTGTTCTACAGTCTATCTTTCTTATTTTATTTATATGATGTGATCTTCCGTAGTATGTAGGCGTTCGTAAGATATGGCTAACTTCGTTAGAAAATACACTGCTCTTGAATTTATCTAAATGGTTTAGTCTATTTTTCAATCTACGGTTCGAGAGAGATTCCCATCCGAGTTTATCTAAGAGGTAAGCTGCACTAACAAGAACTATAGTAACGACTTTTAACGTACCTGGCAGCTCTTCCTTGCACGCGTTCTAACTCTGTTATTAAGCATTTTTCATGAAGGCCCCAAACACTGGCAGCATATTCTAAATGGGGACTAACGAGGGAGAAGTAGCTAATTTCTCTCAAATTGCCGTCGCACTTTCCTAATATTCTTTTAAAAAATCCCATTTTACGATTAGCTTGACCTGTTATTTTCCGAATATGTTTATTCCACGATAGATCATAATTGAGTATAAACCTAGGTATTTCATGGATTCAAATCTCTAATTGGGTACCCCGAATGATATAGCCATGTTGTGGGGAGTTATTCTTTTTCCAGAAATTCATTACAACGCATTTTTCCAAACTTAATTCTAACTGCCATGCATCGCACCACGCTTGAATAGCAGCAAGGTCGTTCGTTTGTTCATCCCCATCTCTACTGGAACGGATTTCCCTGTAAACTACAGCGTCTTCGGCAAATAATCGTAGCTTACTGCGTACTACTTCACCAATGTCGTTATATAAAGAAGGATTATATAAAGAAGGAATAGGAGTGGGCCAATGACACTACCCTGAGGGACGCCAGAAGTGACTTACCTCATTGGAGACTGCACCGTCTAATACTACCCTTTGCACGCGGTCGCTCATAAGTTCTCTTATCCAGGAAATTAAATTTTCATCTAGGCTGTAAGATTTCAGTTTCATTATTAACTTTCCGTGGGGTACTTTAACAAATGCTTTTCTGAAAACAAGAAAAATCGCGTCCACTGGAATGTTGTCCTCTCCGGAGACTAAAATATCGTGGGCGAAAAGCGCCAACTGGGTTTCGCATGATCTACTTCTCATGAATGCAGGTTGAGTTATCAAGTTGAGAGAGTATCATGTATCACATTGAAAGGTCAAGTTTTGCACGTCTAGGTGTTTCATTACTGAGCTGACTGCGATATGTTCAAGGACTTTGCATGAGATGGACGTTAAATATATCGGCCTGTGTATAGATGGCTGTTCCTTGTCTCCACTTTTGAATATTGGCGTTACATTAGCAATTTTCCAGTTACTAGGTACTTCGTGTTGCTTCAAGGATTTACTGAATATTAACCGCAAGAAGGGGGCAATATCTGAGGCTAGTTATCTATATACGCAAGAAGGGATTTCTTCTGGACCGGGTGATTTATTTGGACTGAGCGATTTCAATATATTTTCTATTCCGTGCGCACTAATGCCAATAGGCGGCATCTTTCGTATGTCAACGGCCTCGAATGACTTTTCATAAGGCTCGGTGAACACGCTATTGAAGTAGGAATTTAATAAATTGGCCTCATCGGAACTGTTTGTCAACACATCTCCATTATCAATTCTCAGCGAATATACAGTAGATCTTTTACCTTGAACTTCCCTGACATTAGACCAAAATGCTTTTGGGTTATCCCGTAACTGCTCTACTAGTGTTTTTCGTATAAAATTTGTGAATGCATTCCTAAACGCTTCATTCGTCGCGGATTTAGAAAACCTATATTTTTTATTATTAACCGGTGTTCATTAGCGGATATATCCGTGCTGACTTGTTTCGTTTTAGCATGGCACGCTCTCTGTCGCCTCAATGATTTTCTTACTTCCGCGTCATACCATCTCGGTTTACCACCTTCTTTTTTGTTTTACTAGGGATGTAGCTATTTATTCCCGAAGTTACGAGCGAAAGAAAAGCTTTCAAAGTACCTTCTATATTTAAATTTATTATTTATTCCTGAAACGCGGGGAAAGCATTTTTCAGATGACTCTTAAACCGAACAAAATCAGCTCTTTTAAAAATAAATCCGCTCTTCTAATAAAAATAGTTACTTTCAAATTGATTGCTTGAAATTATAGAGGTCTTGACTTCATTCCACGACTAGATATTTCCCAAAATATTACGAAAATGAGAATCGAGATATTTTGAGAGAGCCTCATTATCATGGTAGAAATGATCACAAAAATAAGATTCGGGATTATACATCAGAACCAATAGATTAAAACTGTCGTTTTTCCGCGCACAATAATGGACCATAATACTATACCTCTTGACGATAGTTAACCTCTAGAATAACTTGACTAGGATAAACATTCTCTGCTTGTGTAATTAGTAACTTATTATAATTGTATGTACTAACTATCTGCATGCATTTGTTTTTGACAAGAAATAACTCATGCATGAATCACTTATTACGCAAACTTTACGTTTTTCTATTAATAGCATCTACATCAACAAAATGATTAATAACTTTAGTTTTATTTGCATATTCATATTCATAAGCATTCATGGAAGCATATTCTTGTCCTTGGTACTCTTCTTGTTTCTGGTCTGACCACGTGTCGTTGTCCTGCTTGTTTGGCCTGTCCGGAGATCGAGCGCGTTTCTGATTAAGGCTACGATGAGTGGCAGAATGCCAGGAGTGGACTTACCCCATGCCACACACCCTAGAGCAAGGGTCTTCAACCCGCGGTCCCCGGGCCCTATACGGCCCCTAGAGGCTAAAAAAATATTTTATCAGGAACCAAATTTCGACAACTCCGTCAAAAATAAAAAATGTCAAAAATCGCATTGATTGATCGATTGAAATATTTACCCAATACAGAGCACTTTAAAATGTATTTTTATTTTATTGACGTGGTGGTAAAATGAAGTGGAGCATTGTGGTCCTTCGGACGATGTGAAATCAATATTTGGCCCTTGAATGAAAAAAGGTTGAAGACCCCTGCCGTAGAGGGAGCTCGCATGGTACCTCTTAAACGTAGATGTGAAGGCCGCCCAAATTAGGAACTGACGGTAACTCGCCCCAACCTATATCAAACCATTATGAATTCATCTAAATCAACGAGGTACAGTGCAATTCTTGGTACCATGAATTTACGTACCACGTGGTACCATGAATTTATTCTCCAATGCCAAGAACGCTCCAAGTGCATGTCTGTGTTAAGCTACATAAAGAGTTTCGCGCCGACATGCAAAATATACGGGTATATGAATGACGCTGGCCAAATTTCAATTGAATAGTAACAGGTGTGGAAGTCAATCACGCATTCAAGGACGTAGAACGAATGCATAGGCATCAAGAGGGTCAGACATAACAGATTCCTTGAATCTCCACTTCACGCGCTAATGGCTGAGGCATGAGCATCAATTTCCAACGTCATTCTTCACAATAACTTCCACTAAGGAGGACTTCAGAGTCCTATTAATAACAGTTACGAGATGACAGCTTTCCCGTTTAAATGGTCAAACCAATTCATAGGTTGGCGAGATGAGATGGAGATTTTTGAAAAGCACGAACTTGGTCTTCCCCAAAAGTCTGAGCTAACCACGATAATCTTTCCACGGACTCCTTTCCGATCAGGCTCCTTCATAAAATAAATTAATCCCATTTTGAAGAAAGTTTTAAAATTAAATTATTTATTTTTTACGTTTTTTATAACAACCTTTCGGATATATACAGGTTAAGCATCGAAGGCCTAAGGGGGCGTCCATTCATTTCGTGAGGTGATTTTTGCGATTTTTGGACCCCCACCTCACCCTAAGTGAGATATCGTGAGATTTGGCTCGACCCCCTACCTCTAATCTCATGTAAAATAAGTAGTTCAAAATGCGTATTTTCAGTGGAAATACGTTATCTATGCTTCATTGCGATATATTTATCAAGAAAAAACAATTTGTTTGATTATTTTTATTCATGATTAGTTAAGACTAGTATTTAATATTGCTAACATCGTAGTCTAGAATCGCATTATACACTGTTTCTTGAGGAAAGAAATACGTATTACTTGCCTGGACTCCCCATTCCCCTTTGGAGATAGGGTGAGAATCGGCTTGACCTCCTCCCCCCCTAAACACCTCAATTCATGGATGACCCGTAAAAACTTTTTTCGGAGAGGGGCAACAGACGTCATTCGCTGACTGCGCAGTCACCATAGACGCTACGGAGCCGAATACGTTCCCTTGGGTCTTCCCTCGCCATTCTTAAGGGCTTGATTTTCATTCTCCTTTCGCTCGGGTCTTCGCTTCGCCAAGGCAACTCGAAGCGAAGCGAAAATTTTCTCCGCGATTATTCTCGTTCTTTTCGCCCCGCGCTTCAGTTCGGGTAACTTCGTTCTCTTGGCGAAATACTGTGACGTCATCATTACGCATAAGTCAACGAGGAGAAGATAATTTCAAGGATCAACACACCGTAGTCCGAAACAACTGAAGAGCGCGAAGGGCGTAGGTAAGTTCAAATCATATTTCTAAAATATATTATGCCATGTTTTGTTTATTGCATGAGACTATCAAATTGCTACCTTAAGTATTGTTGTACAATATTGCTTATTCATCAGTGTTTTCCATAATTCAACATAAAACCGCTATCTTTTTTTTTTCATCATTTTCGTAGATGTAAACGATGAGTCCAAAAGTCACTCCGGTGAAACTTACGGGTTAGTATTTTCAATTTTAAATTAACCCAGATTCCACAAAATAAGAGAGCTAACTGTTTATTATGGTTTTCTATGGGAAGAAAATGATAAGCAGCTTATCGTATGCTAAGGAAGTTATGTAAGGCAAGTATAAGATTTTACGGAAGAATAGGTAAGGAATGCCGTCAAATATTCTCATATTAACATAATTTGCTTCTGTTGGAAGAACACCAAAGGCGGCAGAACAGCGTATTACTCATCATAACAAGAGTAGAGCTCTGCCAGACATGAATTTAAAGCCGACTAGTGAAATTCAGTGAGTCTTTTTACAAGAGTCCTTTAGGAAGAGCTGAAAAAGTGATAAGATATTTTCCTGAAAATGGAAAATGTTTTGATAACCTCAAGCGACTTGCTGGTGAAGGTGAAAAGCGTGCATGCGTACCTTTTCTTTGTGGTGGAGAGAAAAAAAATGACAATGGGAGGAATCGACCTTATGACCTTAACATTAGTAGATAGCCATGCTATCCACTACGTCAAGTACCAATGCTCTTATATGGAAAAACTCTCGTCAGTCTCTTTCTTATTGTTTCCGATGAAACGTTCGAGAGCATTAGAACCGAAACAAAATCAAGTAATCCAACACATTTATACGCTCAGAGTAACAGCAATCCCAAGATAACACAATACGCTTATCACAGAAAAGCTTCGCACTTTTAATCTCATTTATTTAATTACGTAGATGGACAAGGCGAGTGAAACACACAGGTTGTATGCCAAACATCTTAATAACAATTCAACTCATTGGGATCAAAAATGCAACATGGTAATGATGTAAAGCCAGTAAAATCACGAGTTTGTCTCTCGTCAATTCTTTCGCCAAGCCGATAGAGCGATTTAATTGCCGTCGCTGGCGAAATTCGCTCTTGATGGATGTTTACGTTCACTATATGCTCTCCAGACAACGAGAATAACTTTTTCGTCGCCTGAGACATGAAGCGAAGCATTCCCGGCGAAATAGCTAGCGAATGAAAATAAGAATACGAATTCATACACCGTTCGCTAATCTTTTCGACAAATCGCGTAGGCTATAGCCAGAACCAGAATCAGGCCCCAGGTTCTTTCCGTGTAATAGTATTCAGGGTCTTATCTCGGGTACTTCACATGGATTTAATCTAGGAATTACAAACCGTTGGTAAGGTTCGCCTTTGCACTGATGGGCACGTATTTCTTGTTATTATGCATAATATTTTCATGACCGTCTGGTGTGCATGATGGAATTGTATTGCAATCTGGTGATTGGCCACCCCCTGCCAATGACCCTAGAGGTGGCTAGCAGGGTATTATGTAGATCACTAGGGAAAATGGCGACTATGAACCGCTAGGAAACCCGAGAAGAGTTTCGACAAAAATTCTTTGCGGGTGGTGACTTTCATGTGTTTTTGAGCTTCATGGCAGTATGGCGAGAGGCTAATTTAGATAAATGACTAATTTATTTTTTTTACTTTGCACATTCATGAATTCAAATTCTTCCCATTCGTCGTAAAGAAAGTAGGATGATGCATAATTATCATCGAATACGTGTTCCCATATTTTTCGCAAAAACACGACCAAGAGCGAAGAAAAGGCATAGTGGAGGAGACTATTAGCGAGAGGTAGAGTATGCCAACAATGGACTCCTTGAGGGCGTCACCTCGGTCAACTTCTGGGAAAATGAGAATGTATATGCGCTCGTATAGCTCGAAAGCAAAGACTCGTAAAACTCGTAAAACGTGCCGACCACCCCGATGGTCGACACGTTACCCGGCATACGACCGCGCGCGGCCCCCCGATAATGACGGACGCACATTCTGCGGGGTGCTGGCGGACATCATCGCGACGGGTTGCGACAGGACTGACGAGGAAGATTACCGCAGAGCGCATTTCCTGAAAATGGTGACGCAGAAGTTCGGAAAGTCCAACAGTTGGCGTGGATGGTCTCCCGTCGTTAGCGCCCTGGCTGTTGCGAAATGGCCCCTCGGCGGCAGGGCGACCTATCTTACCCCCTTCTTCGCCTCAGATGAACTCCGCGGGGTGAGAGAAAGACCGGAAGAGGGATTATACGCGCGCCGAGCACGGAGCTATTAGCGCCTTTAGTGCATTCGCTGCGGCGCGCGGAGGGAAACGGCTGGAGGGGCGGTCGAGGACACGGCCGCAACCTCTGGCTCTCCCATTGAGGCCCCAGGGGGAGGGGCAGATAGATTTCGTCCAGGTGAGAGGAAAAGTCAAACACATTGGCACCTCTGCTGATTGTTCCTCCAGAATAATCGAACCCTAAGCACTGCTGATTATTTATACATAATCAAATATTCTAACGATTAAATAAGCTTTGCATGGAGTATTTACGATGTATTCTGGCAGTAAACTCTCCCTTCTTGGACTTCCTTCTTCAATTAACCCTATGGCCTACTCCCTTTCATTCCATTTAAAAATCAAATTCTCTTCCTTCTTCTTCACCTTCTCCATTCTTCTCCCTACCTACATCTCGAATGCGTCCAGTTTTCTCTCGTTCTCCTTCCATGTGCACATGATTCCCCACCGTTAAGCACTACACTCCAGATCAGTCTCTTCACCAGCCTTTTCTTTAAACTCTTCCATAACTTATATCCTCTCATAAGCTCCTCGCTGTTCATGAACGCCCCCTTTCCTACCGTAATTATCTTCCTGATGTCCTTACTGTAATACCCGAGTGAATATCTCTTGTGTTTCCAACCGGGTTAGAGTCAGGATTTTCCCAACATCACCACCTTCAGAGGATGTTGGAAAAGATACGTCGTCATCCATCATACTGACCCAAACCCAGAAACCCGGGAAAACATAGAATTACTCGGAATCAATCATCGAGCGAGCCTTCTATGAGGATATACCGTCCCAAAGTGAAACTGACAACAAGTTAAAGTCAAAGAGTTCAAGTCAAGAAGAAAAATGGAGTACACTCAATGGAGGCCAATAAATTGCGCATCAGGGCATCTAGAGAAAGACCACGAGAATCGCATTCCTTGTGGGAATTAATGGAACTTGAAAATTGTTTCAGCTCCTAACATTCGGATAAGATGTGACTCCGGCGATTATTTACTTGGACACCAAGCGAATGTTTATGGACCTCAAAATGCACTATTCTCTCAATCGAATTTCTCACACCTTTCCCATTTAAAATAAATTAAAATTGGCCAATTTAGAAGAGCCGTGCGGGATTGAAACACTTCCGCGTGGGGTGAACAGCGACCACCATTCGATTGTTTAAGAGGTCAGTGTCCAGAAAAAGGACCAGTGAAGTACTGCATTTAGTAAGTAAATTAGAATAGTGTAACGTTAACGGGTACAAAATTATTTACACAAAAAAATGAATTCGGCAAGAAAAAATAATTTTGTTAAGTTCGGAAACACTACATATTCTTGGCAAGAACTCCGTCGCACGAATCTTCAATCTCAAAATGGCCAGAACAAAGGGAATCCGCCACTGACCGACAAATTATGAGTATTTGTTATGGTTGACCCAACTTGGGAAGAATACGCACATATTTTGGTCGTGTGTGAATGACCCATGGGAAGGGAAGAGGTTTGCGCGAGATAAATATTTGGTTATGAATGGACACACAAAGACGGCCAAACAGGTTAACAACGAAATCGCTTCATGAAATTATTCCTATGTATGGCTCAAAACGCATCTTTCAACACCTTTTGCAGTGGTTTTTGACAGTTTAATGAAATGAATATTTTCACGAAATCAAGGATTATCATTTACTGAGAGCTAGATTTTCATTCTAGATTTCGATAAAATCCGCGAAAGCCCACTAAATATTTTCCACATTTATTTTAAATACCGGTGAAGTGTTTTGATTTTGCATAACCTCTAAAAAAAGTAATAAATGAATATTTGTCAAGGCGCCATTTTTCTATTGTTTTGATTCATCGGTTAGCATTGACAGAAAGAACCTAAGGGGCCACCACAACTCGGAACTTGGGAGTAAACATCGGGATTACTCTGAGTAAGCGAATTGCTCTTTAAAATAACGCTCTTTCTAACATGCTATGATCTCCTTGGATTAATTCAGCGGTTTCTGATACTCGAAGACGCGGTTAGGGACCTTAGTCCCTCCATATCCCTAGAAAGCGGTTCCATACAAATACCTAATGACTGCATTTACCCAGACGATCACGAGCATTTCCTCAGATGTGAGGCTGACCTCGGGGACCGAGAAATTATATTCACGAACTTACCCAATCCTGGAAGAGTGAGCGACTGAATGGAAGGTTTTTAGAAGGCAACGGGGGCTTCAAAAGCTGAGGACGGTCACTATGTCGAGAGATTTTGGTATACCAATTTGTATGCTTAACCGGTAAGAGAATGCATATTACGTCCAAAATATTAACATATGCATTTTGAGTGTTTTAACCGAGGCCCAGCACAATTAGAGACCATTACTGCTCGAGGGAAAAAACCTATTCCCACATCCAGAGCTGATTGTGAGTAGTATTTTACAATACGTATTTGAAATACATTTGTAATTTGTATCTGGTATTTCAAATACACGACCTGAATGAATCTTATATAATAAATACAGATTTTTTTGTATTTTCTTATCCTCAAATAAAAAAATACTTTTAAACTAGCTCTGATAAAAGTTCTTTAATATTATGCTTCAGAGATTACTTCGTTTTCGTTAGGATCGTTTTCTTCACGTTTGCAACTATCTATAAGATGCCATGGCAGGTTATATTTTTTCTCTTAGTTTCCACGATAATGTATTTTGCATTTTAAAAAGTATTTAAAATACTATTTTGCAGTTTGTTTTTAAAATTCCCAAATCAAAGGTATTTTGTATTTTGAATTTTAAACACATTTGGAGCGGTATTTTGTAATTCAAATACTTCTCGGCCTGTATTTTTCCCAGCCCTGCTTATACCTATCCGTTCGGCAAAGAATCTCCATTCCATAGAATAGAGCTTATTCGAAGAGGCGCCAGGTTAATAATTATCTATTAAATGAAGAAATAAATATTCCCTCAACCAATCAACCCAAGATAAGGGATCAATAATTGTATTCACGATCTTCTCGACTAAATACGGTAATATTCCCACAGAGCGTTCTACGGAAAGAACTAGAGGCATATCACTAGGAAGATCATTAGAAATGGATAATCACCCTAGGTCGGTTGAAAGACAAAGCCGATGCGTCATCGGTTGCATGGCACCTCTGCGCGGGAAAAAAGTTTCAAGATGATGAGAGGAGGATTTAGAGAGAAGGAGGATTTAGAGAGAAGAAAAATGTAGAGAGAAGATGCGATCGCCAAGGGATTGGAGCGAAACTGATTCATGACTAAACGGTAAATAGGTACTCAACCTGACACTACGATGCATTCAAGTTAGAAATATTTTTTTTCAATTTCAGGCATGGCAAATTCAAGCAAAGACAACATCCTAAATCCGATATAAAAATTAGTCCAGGAAATGAATTCACTGATATGATTGGATCAAATATTAGATTAGAACGATCAGATTTCAGTTCTCTACCTAATCTGGGATAATTTCTGGTAATTTACTGCACTACATTATACGTGGTACCTGCTGTATTGACATCCGACTAAATATGATACGGAGTCAAATCTAGTTAGATTAGTGCTAATCTAACTAGATTTGACTCCGTTGATATTCTGATAAAAAATATAAGTAGTCTAATCGGGATCATTTAAAAACTTACCAAATTAAAGCCTCTCAATATCTGCGCAGCATATTTTCCATTAATCACCTCAACTTTGTGGACAATGCGTTAACACCAACGATGTATGGCCGCAAATGAGGCATTTCCGAGAAGTATTTCAACTCGAAAAGAAGTTTATCACGCCTCTCTAAATGACGGACGATCGTTAAAGGAAAAGCCTACTCACGATTTTTGATATTTCGAAATGAGTACGTATCAATATCCGCAAACATGATCACCAACTAAGCCTATACTTCGAGCATCTTTGCTGCTGCCGCATCTTCCCAAATTCGGGATACCCCTTTGCATGTGCACGAGGGTGACATTTTCTCTCGGTCACTGTTTTATTTTATTTTACTCCACTCTGGATGCTTTGCTCAGGAGAAGATATTGGAAGAATTTATTTCGTCTGGAAACATGTTTCAACATCAACCTCTTTCAAATTTCGAAATAAATTATTCGGAAGGCTTCTTATATAGACTTCATAAAGTTTAATTGTTTTATTGCTGTTCTGGATTCTGACCACCATAGGTCGGCAACCTGCATGTATCAAAAGGCAACCAACCCCTGCTCAATGGTATATATGGATAGAACTTAATAGCATATTCTACCATGCAATTCAATAATTTAAATGAACTTCCACTAATAATCTACATTAATAGTTACACAAATCATATTCATCGTTTCACTAAATCTGCTAAATAAAGACTCGGCAGTATTTAAGTGTTCTTTGGCTATTGCTTATCTAAGCAAGGGCGCAGCTAGGAATTAAGGCTGGGGGGGGTTTAGTTGCAACTAATACCGGGGTGTGTGGGGGTATGGAATACCCACCAGGATAAGCGGGTGGTGCGAGATTAATAAATTGCGGAAATTTAAGATAAATGGTTCAAAATGGTAAGTTTAACGGATTTCTGAGGGATATAATTATTGATCCTTACCCTATTCTATTAGTAATATCAATCTAATTAAGTAAAACGGATTAAACTTAAAATTTCTCTGAGCTCTGGGGGGGGGGGGGTGGTTTATCCCCCAAACCCCCCCCCCTCGCTGCGCCACTGTATCTAAGTACTGGATTACCACCAGAGGAACATGACTCACAAAGAATGTAGGCACCCTATCTCCTTTTTAATGGTTTCTATCATGGGGACTGCATGGAAGGGACCCAATTTCATCCCATAGAAGGTTGATTTCTGTTGCTTTTCGGTCGCATTTTAATCGAATTTCAAAATGTCCACGGTGCGGTGATGAGTGTAATGCGATCCACTATTTTCTAATTTTTGCAGTATAGTATTTGTAATTGCGAGGAATAGCATTGAAGAGTTACGGAATTTATAGTCACGTCATCGTGTGCATAAATTTTGGTTGACACCTCTAATTAAACCTCATTTTCTCTTGAAACTCGGATCAATTTGTCCGTCAGCGACGCGAGGGGCGACTTCTGTAAACACATTAAAATGCGCGGTGGTTGACAACACATTCGGAGGAAAACTTGAGGATCCTCTTTTGTAATATTCGTGGTTTCTATAAATAGAAATCTCGATCTACGCTGTTCCTATTTCTCTCTTGAGGCCTGCTTAATATGCTACGAGCACACAATCTGACAGACGAGCAATTCGCTTCGCATTAATTTAGCCTTTCATCCCCATGCATGGGTGTACCCAGCGATGGGAAGGTGGGGAGCCCCCTAGAGGCTAAAATTGCCAAAGTCTTTAAGCAAAATCAGTACTGAATTGAAACGAAAGTATTCAACAAATTTCTAATAAACCCACTAAAAATGACATGTATAAGATAAGTAAGTACAATAAAACTATTTTTTTTCAAGGAAATAATCTCATAAACCAATAAAGCGCTGTAATTATTTTCTTAAAATGTAAGTTTCATTACCTTTTCCAAACTAAAATATCACAACTTGGCTTGCCCTCCCCCCCTAGTTATGATCCTGGGTGCGCCTTGTCCCCATATTGTCCAACCCAATTTAGTGACCCACGCAGCTTCCGTGACTGAGAGAAATCAATTTCAAGAATTAGGGGGATTCAAAGTGAGGATGGAGTTTTGCATCTCGGAACAAAGCTACTATGCTCATACGCGGAAACATAAAAACCTTAATGAGTAAGAAGTACCATTTAAATCATTAAAACTCAATTGAACATCTCGAAGATGTAAACGACACAGGGTGTTAGCGCACTAATAGCGAAGCGCATTCACACAATTGGAGTTAGCCAAAGGAATAATTAAAGGCTTCAGCTCGTGGAGAAATATTACGTCATTAGTTCGTCTCATTTCAGCACAAAATAGCAAACATGACCTTGAAAGCACACGGATGCACGTAAATAGCCGAGAAAAAATTATCCGCCCGGGATAGCGACGACAGCAGAGGATAGCGAAGATCTTTCCTGATTGACACAACTGAAAATCTAAGAGTATCGTCCCTAATTATGACTCCAAAATTTTAACCTCCTCGGTCCTGACATATTGTCCACAATACATCGACGTTTGAATTTTTTCTCGTTTGGTTTCGGGAAATGCCGTTATTGCAACTAGTTCAGTGCTTCCTGACAAATGACAGCATCATACAGAAGCATAATCACGTAAATCGCTAATGTTGTTTGTTAACATCTAATTAACCAGAAAAAAATTTAATTCAGACCACAAATAACGATAGATATGTCCCGGGACTGAGAAGGTGAAGCGGTTAAGCGCTGCGGCGTTATGAAACGAAAGTTAACAAAGGGCCTAGGGATTCCTCGTTGTAGTTTGAGAGTAAAATCCTCTTGTCTTCTCCACGGTGCTTATTTCCATGCAACAAGCACATCTATTTCAGAATAATCTAAGAATCTTAATAAGGATCCCTAATTGTGAAACGATGAAAGACCAGTGATAATCATGGTAATCAGCCGGATAAGACCTAAGGAGAATTATCCCAGTAAATGGTCAACTATTGAGGAAAAACGAAGTCTATTTTCTTCTTGATACTTCGTAATGAATCCTCTACTTTTCATTACCTATTTGCTTATCGGGACCAATACTAGAAATGAAAAATGGAAATATCAAGGAGGCTGATAAAAATCACAAAAGTTACAAGTAAGTAATTTACTGCTGACCCTACAGCTATTATTTTCCTCTGGACTAGGAGTTGTTCGAATGGGCCTCCTCCAAAGTAACCTTGGAGACCTCCATTATAAATCTCGACAGTCGAAACAGTGTTTAAATCTCAACATTAAATTTCCGATGTAAATCAAAAGACTGCAAAAATAATCAATTTTATTATTTATTTTAACTTATTTTCATCAAATGGTCCGGTACCCATTTTATTACGCAGAACGTTTACAACAAAATTACGAAATAACAATGGCAGGTTAACAATAATAGCAAAAAAAACACCCTGACTATTGCACCGATGTTTATATTATTTCAGCTCCCATAACTGACGAACCACTTTCGCCATTTAATAGGAATTGGTCGACTTTACATCAGATAGAGAAATATTAAGCCTATCTTGAGCGGAGAAAATATAAACTCGTACTTATGAATGAGAAAACAACGTAATAGGCGACAGAATTAAGAGAAAAGGGACTGCGACTCCAGCGACATTTAAAAGACATTCTTATTACCCGTGAAATTACCACTGCTTTAACCACCACGCAAGTAAATTGCCAAAAAAACAGACAGTCATAGCATTAAGTATCTGGGTAAAACGCGGAACGAAACAAAGGTCAAAACGCAATTGTGACCACAGATATTACTCCTCGATTATGACATCGCATTCGACGAATACAGGTTCAACCATTTCGATCAGGGTCGGTTTCTCACGGATTGAAGAAGCTGACTCTTCGAGATGACTGATGTGGGATACTGTCTCGTAGCTTTGATGAACCTCAACGCAGTTCTCTTCCATGGCCATCGAGGACCGGGATCCTTCCGCGACTTGCGAATCCTCTGAGGGGGGAGGAACCTTGTTCGAGGCGTACTCACGAGCGGCGTTCCGATTCAACCCCAGCCTCCTGGCTCGCAGAACCAGTCCATTGTATTCCTCCGCAAATCTCCTCTGTGCAGCATCGTCGTAACTGTCGGCGGCCACGCAGTCGGCCAAATCGTCCGCCAAACGCATGGCTTCTCCGGCTAAACGGTGGGCGCTGTGCTGGGCTTCCGCCTCCACTTCCACCGGCGGCAGCGGCTGAAAGTCATTTGACAATGGTTTGGACAACAATTGACAAAACGACGTCATATACAATGGTCAAGCCATTTAATTCATTTTGAGAAAACGCTAGAAACAAAAAAACGAAGCGCGGACACGCAAGGCCTCCCTAGGACTGCGACAATTTTGACGGAAGTGGATCCAGAATCGTCCAGTTCGATATAAGAAGCCGAGGAAACCGCGCGAAAAATTCAGATGGCAGACGTGTCCGAAACAGATAAAAAATAATATGGTAATCTCTAAGGTAGCACTCCAATGAATATTTCACAAGCTTAACAATGTTTAAACATAATTTATGAATATCTAAAAGCAACTTTTATATGCAGATCAGACCTCAGACACATTAATACTGCGAGGTATTGCAAACCGCTAAGGCATCATGAATAGCAATGAACCACCTCCTATACCCCCCAAAATAGCAACCTTAATCCACCCCTGGTTGTGACCACTATTCTCACAAAAAGTTCACCCCAGTACAGCACGTTTTAATGGCCACATGACAACATGAGGATTCGATTGATAGCAAGTTCCAGGCCGGCTTTGCTGTGTAATAGTAACTCCCCTAGCAACAAAGGGACTAAACTAAGAAAAATGATACACTAGTAAAAAAAATATGCATAGTGAATAAACAGATACCCTATATGAAATAAATGTGTTTGGAAACAGAATTCATTCAAAGTGACTCAAGGAAACATGGGAATTACCACTAAAAATATACAGAAATAAAAATATGGGACCCTGAGGTTAAAATATGAATTAAATTGAGGTGAACTGGCCCATATCTCAGTATGTTATGCTGAAGTTCCACAACATTAAGACTGCATCTTCAAAATTCATTTATAAACCTTTTTAACTAGAAAAAAGATCCTTCCTAATATTCCTGATGAAGTAGGTACTCTTATCAAAGGATAAAAAATAGCTAGAGTGAAAACAATAGTACATACAGTGAGAATAATAAAAAATTGATGCATAAAAAAATTACCTTGCGTCCCTTACAAAGTTCGCCATGAATCCTTAATGCTGCAGATAAAACAGAAGGGGGCAGTCCAGATACTTGAGCAAGTTTGAGACCATAGTTTTCCACACTTGTGGTTCCTGACTCCAAGCGATGGGTGTAATGAAGTCTTGAATGAGCAAATGGAGGAAGGTCCTCCGTTTCCTCACCATCTTGCACTGGAGACAATCTCTGAACATCGTGCTCCTCAGTCCTCAGATGAAAACTGAGAAATAATACAAATAACGAACAATCCTTACAGTAAGGCCCACCATACACGTTCAGTTTGGCCTCAAGGCCTGGACTGTACAGTCCCGGACTGAAGGCAGAACTGACAGTGTGTGGCGATTCCTTGAGGCAGATTGTTGGCCGGACGGCCAGATGGGAATCCAATGAGGTTCGGCCTCAAGGCCAAGCGACCCTGAGGCCGGACCTCATTGTTTTCCCATCCGGCCGACAATCCGCCTCAAGGTATCGCCACACACTGTCAGTTCTACCTTCAGTCCGGGACTGTACAGTCCAGGCCTTGAGGCCAAACTGAACCTGTATGGTGGGCCTGAGGCTTCGGCCAAACTGCACAGTTCTGGCCTCAAGGCCGGGTCTTGAGGCCGGGACGGAACGTGTATGGTAGGTCTAAGGGTAAAACACTCTTCTAAATTGACATTTGATTCTCTATGGTTGATATACAATGCCAGAGCAAGAGCAGTTGGAAATTGTCAATAAATTTTATGGACTGAGATGGTGAATTAAAACTGAAGTGATAGCGCAGTCAGAATTAAAGTGATAAACACTAACTGTAAAAGTAGTTTCACACGAACCACTACCATAAAAAGCACTGTCAAAAATTACTTCACTTACTTGGTTACATTTGGGTGAACAGAGGCAAGCTTCGTAAGAAAACTAAAATGTGTAGTTAGAAGGACAAAAGCAGATGGTTGGAGAAGCTCCTCAGAAAGAGCCCATGCCAACGCAGTTCCTTCCTCAATTGATGTCCCACGACAAAGCTCATCAATGATTACCAATGATTTTGAAGTAAGGCTTTGGAGAATATACTGCATTTCCTTCAACTAAGTTTAAGATACAGCAATAATATAAAATGTCACACAGTAATACAAAGCATATACATAACATGTTATCCCTATGCACAAAAAAGAAAGACCAGCACTTGGACTAACCTCCAGCACAAACGTAGAGGCATTGCATTCTATGCTGTCATCAAAGCCTATTCTTGAAAATATCCTATCTGATATGCGAAAGGTAGCTCTTTCAGCTGGTATAAAGCAACCAACCTAAGAAAAAGATTAAATTAAAGATAAACTTTTTTTATTAATAGTTCCATAATTCATATACAAACCTGAAAAATAAGAGACTAAAAAAACTTCTTTCATTGGCATTTATTGTTAACATATTGGTAAAGTGGCTCTTAAAGAGCAATAACAAAAGCGGGTTGAAAATGAATGCATAGCATGACATAAAGGCATAAAATGAGTACAGAGATGAAGTATTCAACGGTGTTTGGCGAGATGTTGTGGAACATATTGCAGTTATAAATGAAAGTGAAAAAACTTTGTGCATGTCCACAGTATTTATTCAAGTACGACGCATTTCAGCGAATCATTGCTATCATCAGGTATCATTCACAAAGTTTTTTCTCTTTCATTTATAACAGAGATGAACATTACAGAGCATAGCAACTCTGGATTCACTCTGATGACTATCAAATGGTTAAGAGATAAAAAGCAGAATAGCTTGGAAATGCTCTTCCAAAGAAAAAATGAGCTTGAATGACAAATAAAATTTGCAGTCACCTGATAGCTCCATATGAAAGTAGATAATAGGGTGGTTTCCTTTTATTTTTTATTGCCTAAATCGAAAGATTATTACTCCTGAAGTACAAATTTCACACTTTAAGATTTTTAAATGACGATACCTATCTTTAGCGATTAAATGAAAAGTGAAAATTTTCAAGTGCATGGAAACGCGACGGCTATGCATGAATGCTGGGAAAATCCTGTGTGACGTCATTCTGGTTCCCCCTGTCGCAAAGTAAGGTGACTTTGGGGCAAGGATGTGTGCGCCGCTGAGATGCAGGAGCGAGTATTGGAATATTGTAATTCAATTTTTTGAAAGATATCTCTTCCACACATGGCTTAAATTATATCCATCAACCCTTTTAAATTTAAAGGCTCCTCTAATTATCCTTGGATAATATTCAGATGTTCTTGCAATGGCTTTGGCCTCATCCAGGAGGATCTTGTGTCCTGGCCCCTACATGAAATGATCCCGTATGACAAGTGTGACTGTCTAATGACAGACAATTTCGTTTCACATTTTAAACCACCTAATCCCCAGGGAAGGAGGACAAGAGAAGACTCGAGGCATTCGAGATGTGGGTGTGGCGAAGAATGGAGAAGGTGAAGTTGACGGAGATGATGAGGAACGATGAAGTGCGGGACATGGGTGAGGAGAGGCAGCTTTTAGATGAGATACATATGGATGGAGCGAGTACTTAGCGGGGAGGGGATGTTGAAAATAGTGTTAGAGGGAAGAATGTTAGGTAAAACGAGGGAAAGAAAGGAAAAGAATAGGATTATTACATAGAATGAAAAGGAGTAAGTCTAATTGTGCATTGAAGAGGGAAGTGCATGGTGGAAGGGGAGGCTCCCTGAATTCTTCTAAAGCACTCCATGGAAACCTACCTTAATAGGTAGAATACTTTAATAATAATAATCGCACTTTTCTTAACTTTTTTTAGAGGTGAAATATTACTCCTGTGTGTTTTTTTACTACAAGCCATTATTTACATTTCATTACAACATTTTTTGTTTTGGTTACAAATGTATATATTAGAAATTTTTAGGCATCAAAATTGATAAGTGTTATTACACTATTATGTCTTTTTTTAGCCAGTGCCGGAGCGGCATTCCGGCACCATGACACCACTGCCTGGGAGGTAGAAAACATGAATATATGCATTGCAGAAATGGAAATTTCTGAACTAAGAATGCATTTTGTGAAGGTCAAATATTCCCTGATGCCACTAAATATTTATTAACTGCACTGCTTCCACATAGAAAAATGAAACTTACCTTAAACTATTAAAATGTCTGTTTTTGGTCACAATCTATAGGAAGGCATTAATAATGACTAATGAAGGAAATACTTTCTTCTAAAGTCATACATGTGAGTTTCAAAAATTATTAAAAAATCCTTCTCCGCCAAAAATTTAATCTTGTTCTATTCTTGGAATCTTCACAAAATGTAAATTGGTACCAATGTAATACATACCCACTGAGACAAACAGAAACATCTATTAATTGTCCTCATTAATACTGATTGCCAAGAAAGGGTCAACCATGGTAAATTACATGTTAAATGCGATGGTGGTTGGCGTAACATGGTGAAACTCCTTCATGATGCACAAAGGTTAAGAAAACACTTAGCCGTTTCACAAAATAAAATATATTGCGACCGGTTTCGATACAGCGTATCATCATCTGGCAATTACAAGTATCAGTACACAGAATTTATACCCTTGAAGGCGTTAGAGGGGTGGTAGAATGGAGGTGGAGAAAGGGGGGAACTTCGGAGTACCCATTATTGGATGCAATTAGTTTGATTGTGTTTAGCTCCTTCATCCTGTTGTAATTCGACAATGGAATCAATCATAATCTGTGAAGCATACAATGTATTGCTGATAGTTTGTGAGAGAAGTGGTGTCTTGAATTGCGGTGTATTATTTGGTGGAGGGGGTAAGGGAAGGGAAGGTAGGTTTGGGAAGTACGTCGCTGATGGGTCACTGCACGGTGTAGCCGAGGGTTGGTGTATGACGCTGTATCGAAACCGGTCGCAATATATTTTATTTTGTGAAACAGCTAAGTGTTTTCTTAACCTTTGTGCATCAAATTACATGTTGTCAAATGGCTGCATATTTACATGTATTAGGCTACAGATATGCGGGATTGATGTGATTCTGCTTCAATTCAACCTATTGCTGAGTTTTTCTATTTTTTAAATTTGAGGTAGTCAACCATGTATTGATAGATGATCACAATTGATAGTACCACTACAGACTTGCACTATCGACAAAAATCAATTCTTAGAGGGAAATGACCAAAATTAGATTCGTACAGAGGATCTAATGAAATTAAGCATGAGGAGTGCTAAAACAAGCACTAACCTGAGCCATAATTTGAAGTAATGCAACCATTTTTATGAATATGCTCTTTCCACTCATGTTAGGTCCAGTGATGACATGAAAGTTGAAGTGGTTTGAGGCATACTAAAATAAAAACATGAAAAAGAAGTCACATGAAAAAATACTCTTCACAAGAATTCAAATAGAATGAACATTGAAAAGCAAATTCATACTATTTACAGAGAGCATGATTTATCACACTTGCTCAACCATCCACAGTTTTTACCCTAGTACGAGATTTCAGATGAATGATTGCAAAACATATTTAAGTATTTTCTATTAAAAAGCAGAAGAGTTGTGATAGCTAATGTTTAGAGGCACTCATTTATTTGTGTAGATAATTACAATTATAATAAAGAGTAATAATTACTTACAAGAAAAAATATTGCAATGATTCTGAGGCCAGTAATGCAGCTAAGATAAAGGTAACATTAATGCCTACAGAACAGATGTACAAAATAAGTTCAGCTAAAAATTGTTCAGTGAAGCAACACTGGAACATGTGTATAACATCGAATCAGTTTCTGTGATACCTAGCTTGCACAAGAGGAGTGAACAAATTAGTCATGAAGAATACTGCAAAACCTCCATACAACAATTTAGCTCATAACAAAGGTATTGTGGACTAAACAAATAACGACTTTGCAATAGGGGTTTGGGTGTATAGGTTAGGTACCTTTATCTCTGTATAGGTTGGTTACCTTTATCTTGAGTAAAAGTGTAGCAATGCACCAAGGTTACAATGGCAATTCAAGGGAATGATGCCTTCATAGGAGATGAATAAGATTGGTATGTATCCTGTGGCACACCCAGTCTTTGATATCAAAATTACCAAAATAAAGTACCATCCTTCATGTGCACGTAATATTTGTTATCTCTCTTTCTGGATTATCTCGGGCTTCCGAATATCCAGGAAAGCATACCCTCCTACATTAATCAGTGATTGCGCTTCTTTCAACTCTGTCCCATTCAGCATAGAGATGTTTAATGGATCACAGAGTGTTCCAATTCAATAACTTAAATTCTTCACTGCTTCCTATTCCAGTTACAAGATAATACGCTAATTTCATTCTGCAGGCCCTCGCCATGAGGGGAATAACTTCCTTTTTGAGTGGTTGCACTCAACTAATACAATTTGGGGGAAGTAAACAACTTTCAGGTTCCTCAATTTCAAATTGAAAGTTTTAAAGGAATGAAGAAAGGACAGTTGGTTTTCCCTTAGGGATGCTCATATGGCTATTACTGAAATTAAAGTTACCGAACAAAGGGTCTCTTATACATTTGGCATGGTGAAAAATGCTATTTTTAACTTTGGCCTCCACAAAGCCGGAGTGTCAACTTCCTTCATGGGCTCCACTCCAAAGATCCTGGTGAACCCCTTTGTAGTTCAGGGTGGATTGGTTAAGACACAGTAATCCTGTCCTGACCCATCCATAACATCAATATTTCCTAACTAACATAAATCATAATCCCAGGGCCATGAATATGGACTTACCACAGAATTTGGAACTGGTTCTCTTGATCCAAAGAAATCTAGAAGGGGATGACGCCCATTGATAACATTTAAGTAGGAGTTAAAACGAGGCTGACAGTAGCCAGGCAAGGATGACACCCGCGATAAAGAGAGAAGCATATCTAACACTGCCACAGATTCACATAATTTGTAAAGAGAGCCTATTTGTTCCCTTAGTTTTCCAAGTAGTTCTAGGATCACTCTGTTAAAATGAAGCAAAGAAAACAATGCATTAGATTACATAAAAATGACAAAAAGTTTCATACAAGAGTTGCCCAAGTTAGAGAATAATTCAGATTTAAAAAAAAGATATAAACACTTGCTATATAATCTATTGTAAAAATGCATATCATACAATGAACTAAAAATATCACTATTTTATACGTTATTAAAATTCCATTTCTTAACATACAACTACAACATATTAAACCTATGTGAACTTGAAGCTAAAGATCCTTAACCCTCTTAGTGCTATCCTTATTCCTGTGGTACTGGCAAGAAATGCAAATTTTTCGATCAGCATCACGCATTTTCTGCCTGAAATAACTCATGAAGGTTGTAATGTTTTATAAAGCGCATGAACTTGTACAACTTGAAATTACCCCACTTAAAATATATGAACAAAATGCTAGGAACTACCTCCCATGTTACCAAAATATCAGAATCATGCGCATGAAAACATGTTGGGGAATTAAAAAATTACAGTATGTATTGCAGTTATAAATGTTTCCTTCCAAAGTTTCGTAGGTGAAATTTGTAAATATTCACACAAAATTTCTACAAACTCCATTATGATTGAGTGCAGCATTTCTCTAATAACAAACCATTGGAGAAGGAGTGACACAGATGACATAATACATTTACCATTTTAACTGCAAACCAATCCACCAAAATATGTCAGTAAACAAGACTTATAAGGGATATACTATAGTTTCTCACACATTACTCATGGTCTGAATTTCTTGCAGAGCCACCTTGCACCTCATGTCAAACTCAATCAGTTCCTGGGTAACAAATGTCAAAGTTCTTCCAATTTTCTGAACCTGAAAAGATAAATGCCTCTAAGCTTAAAAGAACTCAAGCGAGGGGAACTTCCAAGCCTAATTTTAAACTCATTCTCGCAAACAAATGCCACTGTACTATATTGCCTTAAGTATAGGAATAATAGCAAAATGAAACCAAAAACTATAACTTTATGAATTCCTAATGTTACCAGTTTCAATTTCACGATCTGGGAAATACAATGAAACTAGGGATTAAGATTAGGGATGTGCGTGTACTAAAAAATTCGAGTCGAGTAATTGGTACTCGACTCGAGTATTTCGAGTTGGATTACAAATGTCGAGTTGAATCAAGTAGTTTCAATTACAGAGCTGAAAGGGGCCAGTAAGTTCCAAAATTTGCCGACAGGAGGCAAAGCATAAAATTTATGTAATAATATCGTTTTTAAAGTCAATACATCATCCTAATGCCTTGGCCTGGGAATTTCAGCTAGCTATATATGTAGCAGTCAACCACTATAGTCATCGGTGTGGGTCCTTTCGTCAGCCGTGGTGGCCTACTGTCTCCCGACCCAGCAGCATACTTGGAGTTATCTGAGTGGACCGCTACATTGGTCATACTTTCTTATTCGATACTTTTGTACCCTACCCTACTTTCTTTATTCAAACACTGAGAGAATAGGTAAATAAATTGTTAAGATTTCTTAAAGACTTTATGCTAAAGAATATTCTTTCTTTAGCATAAAGTTTTTAACTTGTAACTCTAAGGTTTCGGTGGACAATGCTGGTTTTTCCCGATTTTGATACAATTACCATCAATATTCCTCATTATCATTTCCTTTTTACATCAGGCTAATAATAAGGGTTCCGAATTTTTTCCCAAGTGAGGTAACAATAAAAGGGATGACATCTAAGAATCGTGTTTGTCTTAGATTTGTGCAGATAAGGCAAAGTAAGCTAGAACTTTGTTTGACTGTGGAAAACTTGGAGTGTTCTACCCTTCCACTTGCTCTATTACAATTACATAGCTCATTCACCAGCTATTTATTAGTGTCTATTTTGAAAGAGATTGAAAGTTGAAAAGGCCCACATTTTTCCATTTTTTGATTCTTTACCTACTTTTTATGATATTCCCGGTAAAAAATTGATGGTCTCAACCATTTTGCAGATACGTTGATGTTGTCATGGGCAAATCACATGTAGGGATCCCCATGAATTGTTGACTGTGAGGGGTTCCTGACATGACATATTTGGTGGGAACTGATCACAAGTGAGAAATTCCACTGGTTTGGTTTTGCGTGTTTATATCTGCTGATGAGTATTTTGGTTAGTTTTTTGGATGCGTGATGCATACATTATTTTGATGATTGTGATTTTGGGTCTGATTGTTTGCCCCACTGTCCTCATCCGACCATTGTTTTTCAAGATGTGGCTTATAGAGTTATTCTTCGTTCGTACAGTTGTTGTTCGATGGCCTTCATTTTATCCAAGTCTTCTTGGCAAAACTCTGTTTATACATTCTATTTAATCTTTGTCATTTGTCGGCAGCACCACATTTCCAATGCTTCCACCCTCAACTCCTCTCATGCATCATTGTTAGGTAATGCCTGTTTGCCTAATGAAAGCATACTCCAGATTTAAGTCTTCATACACTGCTTGTTCTATACTTACATTCCCAGCTATTAGTGGATTCATTTTTATATAGTACATACACCCATGTCTCGTATAGCGCAAGGGATGCGTTCCTTGGGGTCTTTGCGCTATACGAATTTGCGTTATACGAGAGCGTTTTAACATTGGGAAGATAGGGATGCGTTCCTGGTAGCATAGGTCTTGGATATTGAATTTCCTCTAAAACATATATATTCCCATAAATAGCCTTAGAAAACGTTATTTATGTAAATGTTTATAGTTTAAAACATCTTTAAAGATAGTATGCACGCATTTGAAGACTTTTATTCACGTAAAAAAATTCTTACGAGCTTTTGAAATTCCCTCCTGTCGTGCGGGTGGGCTAACATCTGCTAACTCAGGGGTTCGTAATGCATTGCCGGCAGTTGACGATTTTTCAAACCAGTCTAAAAACAACTATTGTGTCACCCAGGCCCTTTTGTCGCTCATTGAAATGACAAGAAAATGCTTCTTTGAACGCCATTTCATAGCTAGCGGGGTTTATGAATTTTAAATCATTTTAATTTGAAGTCCTCCGAGTCATTAGCAGCTACGTGAAACAGTCTTTAAATGCCTTGAAACCTGACCCAGGTTTTCCTTCCCTGAAAATGAATGAACGAGAATGCATTCTTTTAAAAAAGAATATCGTCTCGTCAACACTAAAAACTAATCGAGGGGGAAAGGAGCCACTTTCAATCACAGCTTGGAGTTCATCAGAAAATGTTGCGGTGACTGCGCTATCAACACTTGCAGATTCACCTGATATCGCCGCACTGAAAATACCTGCTTGCCGTTTAAATTCTGGAACCAACCTGAGCTTTCACTAAATGTCTCGGAGCGATTGCCACTCTCGTCTTTTTGTACTGATTCACTATGAACTTTCCGTATGTGTAGACCGCTTGGTTAAAGTTGGTGCAGCTGAGGTCGCTGATGCTTTAACTTCGTCTTTATTCAGAATAAGGCATCGTGCGTTTAAAATTCCGTACAATATCGCTTTGACACTCTCCATTTTCAAAGCAATTGACCTCTTTCAATTTTTCTCCTAGGTTTATGGTTTTACTTGATAAATTCTTGATTTTTCTACCCGCATTCCTATTTTTTGCCATTTTCTCTTGGTTTTTACTCTGTATGGCTCTATCGAAACCACCTTCTACTGCTGAACTGTATTCCTGAGACGCAGAGGGCCGACGACTGCGGGGAGGGAACGAAGCCATTGTGTTTGAGACTCTATAGCGGACCCTTTTATGAGTTGATGCCATTCATACGCAACTCGGCCACCGCTCCATTTCTCCCCCGTGAAAATCCGATGACCTTGACGGCTTTAGCGTTGACCCTCTACCTGGAAGTCAATCGCCCGATAACCTATGACGGCAAAAATTACGTCTCAAACAGTATTGCTTAAAACAAACTCATTTCCACTAGCCTCACGCTTAATTAATGATCTAAATTAACCATTATCACTCTGCTAAGGAGACGAGATAAATTACTTCGGTAGGCCGGCTATCTGGACCTAATGACGAGCAATACTTTTGGCCATTGCACAGCAACGAATTTCGATTAATAATAAGCAAAAAAGAAGATTTGAGGCAAGCAATAATATTAATATGCGTAAAATGATAGCAATTTCGTGTGTACTTAGCGCAAGTTCACGTTTTATCATGAGAGCGTTTAAGATTTGTGATTAGGCTACACTGCGTTGCAATGTTTCCCCGAGGAACGAATTTGCGCTATATCGAAATAGCGCTAATCGAAATTGCGCTATATGAGACATGGGTGTATACCCTTTTCATTTTAGCTATTTCCCTATTCCCCTCTAGCTCTGTCCATCGCTTTTCCATGAGCTTCCGTACTGCTTTGCTCACAAACCTGAATTTAGCAAGCTCAAAAAATGCATGAATGTCCCCTGTGAATTAACAAAATTTATAGGTCTTATAAAGACAATTAACACGTTCTGTATGGATGGCGAGAATTCTCGTCATTTTTTTCCCGAACGTTCCGGACGGATGATGAAGATTCTCGTCATTTAGGCGCGTCAACCTAAACAATTTTAAAGCATACAATACATATTCATTAGTATGTTTTCAATTGTTGTTCGTTATTCATAATGAATTGATGCATCATAACATTTGATTGGGTAAAGTTATATTCTAAACATTAGCTTTTTAACTATGTTTAAACCAAAGGTTTTACGCCATAATAGGCACATATTTCCAATCTCTGCGTTCCTAGGAATTTAAATACCCCGGTACGCAACATGTTAAAATAGGAATTAATAACTAAAAAACAGGTTTTTTGGTCGATTAGGCAACCATCATTGGGGAGGAGAAAGTGTATTAACTTGTCCAAGGACATGGTAAGCATGAGGAGTGGTGAAGAGCGTGTGGTGTTGCTGTGATGATGTCACAGCCTAGAGGGGTACGATGCACACTGACTATGATTGGGGATTGCCTACACAGTTTTGACAGTAACTGACCACGAGTGGAAAATTCTACTGGTTTGTTTTGTGTGTTCAATTCTGCTGATGTGTATTTTGGTTAGTTTCTCAGCTGTGTGAAAAAGCTTACTATTGATTATCCTTTGTTCATTATTTATTAGTTTGTTCTGGTGTAGACGTATGAATAAGCTTTCCTAATCACCTAATTTGTGGTCTTCAGTGTCCTGTTACAAACATCTGCCTCAAGACAGCAGATTGAATGAACCTTCCACTTTTATAGGGTGCCAAGCGTTCTTTGAATCCAACAGTTGGATTATGTTTCATTTAGCCCATGAATGAGTGATTGACATATGTCAAACACATAAGAGTACGAGCGATCGATTTTGTGGAAATTAACAACAATGTTAACAAAAATATTCATTGTAGTTATAAACAAAAACAAAACAGACATAAAAAATAATAATTTTCATAGAAAATGAAGTTTCTAGAGAGGGGCAAATACCTATGAACTACTGTGTGATACAAAATGAAATTAAGCCTACTAATAGTATCCGAATCTCCTGTGGTGATATACTACTATCCCAGCACTTGTGTTGTGATCGGTTGCATACATTAATAAGAATGAAACAATCTTCCTTTTCTCCTTGAAAGATATGTTCATTTCATCAGCAAATCAAGTGGTGACATCATTATCAATGGTTTGGCATTCAAGGAGTGTTGTTTACTTTCACAAGAAAAAGACACAAAAAGAGGGAGTTAATTTATATTTCCCCCGTAACAATCTACATAGCATATAGGTTCACTTTTATACGTATATTTAGTTTGTAGTGTGTCAGTCTGGACAGTCACACTTTAGGGTCTATCTCAGTTGTACCAAGTGCTACAGGTATGGGGTTTGGTGCGTTTGAAGCAGAATCTCTGCACGCACATTTTAGACTTGGTCCCAGTGCTGAAGCTCAACATCGCATAAATTTGCAGGCAAAAAAATGTGCAAAAGTGGGGCAAGTGTCACTGAAAATTTCGTTGACGGACTGCATTTCATTGTTGCATTCAATGCCACTGGTCACTTCAATTCCACAAATTACCTAGCTGACCCTATGATGTAGTGAACGTCTGTCGCCCAAGTGTCGCTCTATCTTCTGCCGGTGGACAGCATTTTATTTTTGCATCCAGTGCGAGCACACCATTTTGACTACAATCCACAAATTCACTTCCTGCTGCTTTCCATAATGGGTGTGAGGCAAGAGGCCACAAATTGGGAAACAAAAAATTCTTGCCCACAGGTGCATGTCATGAGATGAGTGAATTTGTGCCCGCACAACACGATGCATGCTTTTGAAAATAAATCACGTAGTTTACCTCTGTAAACTTGGATGTGGAACAGGCAGGTTGGCACTGCTAGTCTACTGCATTTATGGAACTAACGAGGAAAGCTACTCTACATTATTTTAGATTCATAACTAATAGTAACTGCAACTTTGAATACAACTGTAGGATGTGTGCAATGAAGATAATGATAATTGTATTATGTAAACATGTAAATTCCGTATTAACCCTGAAACACTACAGGATAAGAATGGGCAGAAAGGAACAGCTCAGATGCTACCACAACCTGTTGATAGTGCCAATAGGTTTTTCTCATTGATGTGGTTCAAGCAACTGAACCACTCAAGATAGCTACAGGCAACTCCATTATTTTCCAATAGTGGTCTTTTGGATAATGAGGAGGACTAGAAGAAAATGATTTATCGAAGGCAATGGTAGATAATGAGTGGAACCTGTTTTTCTACAGATTAGTAGTTGTGCAACTCATTGTTGAGGCTTTTTGCAGTATTTGATATATGTCCTTCCTTGTACATATGACAATATTCATTACCTAATGAATTCTGTTAGTTAACTGAAAAGCAAATCTAGAGAGATTATATGAACTAGGACAAGGCCCTGGACTATGTCTGAAGTAGCCCGTAATGAGATTAGATTAGGTTCATAAAATTTGACTAAAATAGACCTGAGGTAAATAATGCTTTTATAAATAATTACTAAGAAATAAATAAAAATAATCCATTATTATTTTCCTATTTTACTGCAAGTGCATTGAAGCCTCATAAAAAATTCAAAGCATAATTTTTGCAAGGCAATTTGGTGATTTTTGAGACAATCACTGAAATAATAATCCTTTAAAAGTTTCAAATACTAATGACCTCCAAAAAAGGTGAATTAAATGAGTGCTTTAAAGTTAAAAGGCCAAACTTTATTTTAGTAAGGATGATGGTTACCTAAGCAACTGATGTCATTTTTCTAGGGATTCTTCCGCAGTAATTAACACAGATACCTTCTTCCATCACCCAAATTTTTTCAATGAATAGTGATTTTGGGTCCGAGTGAATGACACCATGACTGAAATAGCAGAAAACTTACCTGGATAAATTCCTTGGGTAACTCAGATTCAATGATCATCATGTTGTCCATAGGAATCAATTGAATATGGAATCCACGACTGGCATTATAGTTAACTCTTAAATTCAAGCTATGCTCCTCACTCAATTCTGTAACATAACCTGTAATCAAAATATAATGAATATCCAAAATTAGAGGTGGATTATTACACAACATCAAAAGCAGACTTCAACATCATTGTAGCTGTTGGTGATGTTTTTTCAGCTGTGCCCTGCATATTCATTCGGTTTTTGCCCGACATTTTGTGAACGTTACTGGCAGTGGCGGCTGGTGGTAATTTATCTAGGGTGTGCATTAGAGCAGATATAGGATGATTTAATTATATTATGTTAATACTAATCCATGAGCATCATATTTCGTCGTAATAGAATACATAGCAAGCAAAACATATCACTGGTATATTCTACCCTTAAAATTGCATGAACAGAAATAATATTAGCATGCATGAAAATAGTTATTCTAAACAGACCTTTACAAGTGACGGTAGGTGAAATTCATTCTCCTTTCTTTGAAGGAGGTTGTCACCTCACGGAAAATAACAGGGAAAAAGGTAAAAAAAGGAAACTACATGGGTTAAACCAGAAAAAACTCGCCACCCTCTGGCGAGTATTTAATGTCGTAAATACAACGAAAAGATAAGTGGCCGTGGTAGTGGTGGTGTAGTTGGTACGAAAACAGGGGGAAGGTTAAGGAGAGGTTCACACCGGGCGGTGGGGATGACTGGGCGACAGCAGGGCCGCGCTGCAACGACCGGCACAATCCAAGATCCGGAAAAAACAGTAGGCTCTCGTCCCCCGGGAAGGCTTTATATAAGCCCCCCAAATTGCCGGTGGAGTAGGTGGGGTGGGGAGGAAGCTGGCTCTACTGCCGTCGTCCAGGCACGAGCTTGTTTGACACCGGCCGCCCGGCCAGGCCCACCTCGAGCCATCATGCGCGGCTCATCCACAGCAGGCGTCGTCCAGTCACGTCCTGGTATGACTCTTCCGCGGCCGGGCAGGCCGACCGTGAGCCCGCATGCACGGCTCACTATGAGGAAGAAGTGAACGGCCGTACAGATGACTCTGTAGACGGACTAGGATCCTGGGCGCAGGTAGTGTAGGTGGCGGCTACACCACTACACTACCTGCGAGTCACTCACCAAAAATATGTGCGTGCACACTCGCATCGTTTTGAGTCTGCTCCCATCACCCATTTGAACTGTACATACCCCCCGCTTACTTCGTCCTGCCAGAGCACCCTCAAGCGATCGCATAGACTGAAAATGCGCCCGGCACGATGCCACCGGATCGCACACTTGTAGAGCGGTGAATTCGAATAGGAGATAGCTGTAGCATTCGGAGCTTCATGTTTCTTGCATATGCAGACAGGATTTTTATCCTTCTCGTTGCAAAGGAATAGTTTTCTTTTATAATTCATTCATCTTTGGGTGTGCACTTGCTAACATGCGTATACGCACGCACCGCCACTGGTTACTGGTCACTTTTTCTTAACCCCTCAAGAATGACTTTGAATGCCTGCGGCCCTACTCTTTGCGTGTGCGATGCACTGTCTGTGTCCTCTGTATGCCATGCCTCAAGCGTGTGCGACTCACCATGGGCATTCGAATGTTTCATTAAGAATTTCTATCTCTTAAGTTTCCATGTATCTACTTTCAGTGAGTATACATGTGAGATATATCTGCCTGCTTTCATTCTGTGCCTCTTTATTGCCTTTGTTTGTGTGCTCATATTTTTTAAGAATATTTTTTCCAGCTAATGCCAGGAAAATAATGCTTCCTCTTAGAGCAGCATCTAGTGGATGCTCATGGAAGACATTCTTCCACTCACGCTCTGATTTATGTTCTTTTTTAGCGATTGTGTGTTCTGTGTGGGGATGCTGAATGCTTTCCTCTGTGGTTCATTATCATCTGCTTTCCTGCCTCACCGTTTCCTTCCTCTTTCATTGTGGCAATGATAGCAAAGGCATGGACCATCCACGCATTGTCACTCAATGCTTCTCGGAATCTTGAAGACCTGCCAGCATTTGGTTTTCTAATTTACGACATTTGAAGCTTACGGTTGGGGTTTTTTCATGCCTATATTTCATCTGCTTTGGTGGTTATATTTTTTTTCAGCCTTGGGTCCCTTCTACTGTTCCATGCAAAGATGATCCATTGGCATATTTTGAGTTATTTTTTGATGATGTAATAATTATAATTAAATTGACACAGACAAAAGGCTATGTAGCACAGTTTCTTGCTTGAGAGACAGGAAAAATTACTAAGAAAAAAAATCGTGCTTTCAATAGTGGGTTCCCACAACTCTGATGGAAATAAAGAGTATTTCTAGATTTGCTCATATTGAAGGGAATAATTAAGAAACCAAGCTTCAAAATGTATTTTAGAACAAAACATGTATTAGAAACTCCATTTTTTATCAATGTAATGAGCAAGGAAATGCTTTCATTGCTCACCAAATTTCTTTGTTGTGTAGATAGGAAGATAAAGGAAGTTGTAAAAAAAGATCCTTAACGCAATAAAATTTTGGCAATCAGTGAATATTTTAATCTTAGTGAACAAAATCATAGCAGGACAGAATTTAGAGCGGCTCATAGGACAGCCCTCAGATATGGATACGGAATTTGCAAGATCGACCAGAGAGCATTTTGTTCAATAAAACCCACAAACTGAAACATTTGAGGCCGAAAGAAGAAAGTGTGTAGAGAGTGAGAAAAACAAAAAGAGAAATGAGACAAGATACAGATATAATAACTGCCCAGGAACACCACAGACAGGTCAACTACTAACCACTGGATACAGGGAGCAGGCAATAGTAAACGGCTCTGAAAATTGTAAAATAATTTAAATGTAATGGTGATTCAAATTTAAGTAGGTATTACATGATGAAATGTATCCTTACTGGTGATGTCACCAACAATTTCACTATATGTCTTGCGGGCCACATCAAGCAAACCATTTATTCCTGGTCTCACTGCAAAGCATCTCTGAAGATGAGCAGAGGCAAATCCTTTTGACACTCGTGCATCATCATGGAGGACTTCACCTATGAGCTCCAACATCTCATTATACCTTGGATCAACCAAATTCTGCAGGAAATAGATGAAAAGCAAATATTTTTAATCATCAATTACTAAATAAAGTGAAGAATTAAATAAATTTTAATTTTGTTATACTTTTCAAATATCATACATAAATGTGATACATATTTGCAAAAAATAAAAGTTGAAAAGCAAGGGACCCACTAATGCATATGACAAACAGATTTGATGATATTCCAGCAGAACTGATTAAAATTCATAAGAGAAGACATTAATCTGGATCAACTAAATCATCCACAAAAGTAATTACCATAAACCTTGATGAAGTAATGGTTATTCATGGTTGAAAATTATTCAGTTCTTATCGGGCACAGATGTGGCTGCTGAAATCGATGTCATTCTTTTAAATAAATTGTGCCAATATACACCAGCAACTTTTTGAACCATGAAAGCCAAATGGCAACGATACTCAACAAGAGAGATACCAAGGGAATTTGAGGGGAACATCATAAGCCCTATTGAATAGGAACACAGAATTGTCAAGATTTTTTTATGTCAGAAACTGCGCAGTTGTGCGTAGTTTGCACAGTTTTTTGCTTCATAATGATACGTTCATGAACATCATTGATGTAAAATAGTGAACCATGAATAGCATGAATAAAATATTACATTCAGTAACTGCGGAGGAGTAGTGCTGGACTTTTGAATTTGGCAATGCATTCAGGGAGTTCGCAAACCTCGCGGAAATTTGTTCCTTGGAGCAAATCTGCAAGGTGAGTGAGTGAGCTGCACGATTGTTTTGTTTCATAGTGTTTTAGCTTGATTTCTGTGTATTACCCCCCCCCCCCCCCTGTAAGCCTTGTAACTTCCCACCCCCCACTTTGCCCACCAAAGAGTACTGCCGTGGGGAATTTATTTTCTTTCAACTGTTCAACGGCCGTAGATCGTTCAATCACTTATATGTATATTCAGGGAGTATTCAAGGTCAACTCTGCATAAGCTATTCACAAGGTGTTCTGTTTGTAGGGCATTAGGTTGGAGCTGTGTGGACACACATTCCATGAAAAGCCGAGGAAATTTTTTCGACCATTTACACAGTTTGTTTGCAGGCAAATAGCAGTTCAGGGAACATTTAATTCTCACCAAAGCATATCCGCATAGTGAGAACCAAGATGCTGGCAAGGTCATATGTCTGGTGGGAAAACTTCGATAGTGCCATTGAACAATAGATGGCCTCATACGTTATATTCTCAATTAACACGAAGGATTAATCTAAAAAAAAAATACAGGTTCCCTTAAACAGATCCGCACAGCCCTGGCAGCATATGCATATGGATATCCTTGAGACTTTTAAGTGTAAATTAATTTTTAATATTGGTGGATGAGTATTCTAAATGATTGGAATGCTATGTAGTAAATGGGTTTTCAGCTCAAATTCTAATTCCACTCTTGTCAGAATGTTTAGCTCATTTTGGGTACCCTGTATGGTTGTTGTATCTGATAGTAGTCCCCTATTCAATGGTGCTGAATTTCAAAATTATTTTGTAAAAGAAATGTCAAGTACATGCTCACAGCATGCTATTGTGCTTGCTCTAATCGCCAATCAGAGAGAAATAAAAAATGTTTCTCAAATCTGCTGTGTCAACTAAAACCATAGCAAATAATTCATTGCGGGAACACCTTGCTTGGAGTTTCATGTCTTACCTTACTACTCCAACAACTGTAACCAATCAAGATGTTGATGTTAAACTTTAGCCCCAGAACTTCTTTGTCAATTATATCACCTAGCGACAACTTTAAACTAAGCTCTCGAGCTAATGGGTTGGAAATACAATATTTTTATGTAAATGAGAAGGTATTACTACATAATCCTAAAACAATGTTTTAAATGATTGTCTACTCATTAATGGAATGGATTGGCAATGTTATTTATTTAGTTAAGATAGCACAGGAGCCATCAGAGAGACCCATGTCAACCAGATGAAAAGGAGTAATTTGCCAGAGGAAAAGCATCCATCTCAAAGGGAAATGGCCTGGTTTCCTAGGACATCAATAAATGATTGCTCAGAATCAAAGAATCCAGAGCCTTTCGAGTCCACTTCTACACTTACCACCAGTACCAGACCGTTGAAGGACCAGGAGTCTACCAAATAGATATGCATCATCTAAATATTGTTGATTTATTTCTAGGTATCAAGGTTGATTTTTTGTTTTGTAATTTGGGGGGAAAATGTTATGCTAACAACAGCACAGCAGTGGGTGATCACTACTGCGGCAATCTCGAGCAGCAATCTTGCCATAACTGTCGACTAGTATAAACCCTGGCCGAGCACCAGTTGTGCATGTTATGTATATTGAATGAGTACATTAAAATGTATCTGGTGCCCGGACTTTTGACTCTTATTCATGCAAATTTTGAGACAACATGATTTTAGGACCAAATGCCTGACTCCACATGTATGAAAGATTCAAGGACAAGACTGAAGTAGTGGATCTCTATTTGGAATAAAATGATATCCCAATATTTCCTGATGATGTTACAGTTATAGCCAACATATCGAGAGAAATTAGATGAGGACTTGAGTAAACATGAAAAGGACAATGGGTAAGCGTTTGCTTTCTTTTAGAGGTTTAAAGACAAAATATATTTGATGTCTACACAAGGAATATATCTCACTTGCAGGTACGTACCCAAAATAAATGACAATTTTTGAAAGAATCAATGGATGTAAATTCATAGTGTGAAGACATACCTTTCGGATACCTCGCAAGAATGGAGTGCAGGCTTCTTCCAAAGCATCCAAAAGCGGCTGCACCACTCCGAGCGAAGTCTTTAGCAGAAGTGCATAGTTGATTCTTGATTCAGCTAACCTCAGCAATGTATCCCCACTAGCACCAGCATCAGCACTATCTGGAGAGATCATGCATAGCGTAAGCAAATTCTCCACATCACTAAGCTGACCAAGGACACACTGCAATTGAATGAAGATCTATTCTAGAAATTTTAAAATACGTAAAAGAAGGCATTCATAGTGACTGACATTAAATAGTGTGTCTCAGGCTTTAAGGCAGTGTTTCTGTGCCCACACTTCAATATCCGATATTACCTACCCCCAAGGAATCAGATAATGCTGGCTTTGATACAAGTTCTGTCACACTTTCGAGTCTGGTTTCAATGATGGAGGCCAAGCATGGGGGCTGAAGAATAGATGCACGCAGGAGACGCAATCCACCCACAGTATAGCAATGATTCAGAATATTAAGGAGAGATGGTTTTGACTCACTTGCACCTCCACCAGAAATGCCCTTTTTTCTCCCCCACACCTTACCCTCACCAGCATGACCAAATAAGCTAGCAACCAGCTCCAAGCGCAAGGCTGTATCAACATCTGAAACATAGTTAATGGCATCAACTTGGAGACACAAGGTACTACAAAAAATTAAAGTATTTCAAGGCATGCATATTTAAGAATTCAATCAGTATTTATTAATGTTTGCTTAGCATGAGAGATATGTAGAAGCCAATAGCACATTATTTATAACTAAGACAGAATTAAGGGAAAAAAGGAAAAGTTGCTCAAAATTTTGAAAATAAAATTATGGTTTGAGACTCTCATAACAGGCACTACATACATAGATATGTAGGGAAAATCCCTAATAAAAAAGACTTCCACTATAAAACATTCAATTCTGGATAGAATAAGATTGTTCCATTACCTATAACAGTTGTATTTTGTGAGCCCTGGTATTCAACCTTTAATGATTTAGGGGCAAAAATCAAATTCTGAATGTATTCCACATATTTCAACAAAGCAGCAGCAGCAGATAATGCATAAAACCTGTGAAAATGACACGCATGTTTTCTCAAAATAAAGCGACAAGAAATAAAAATTCCACAGAAACCAAGAAGAGGATGAACTTACTTGTGACTCAGAAGCAGTTCGACAGAAGCATACTCAGGTGCACACAACAGGTTGACAAGCTTACGTCCCTGAGCATCATTGAAGTGTCGTCGCTGCACACATACTATGTTTATGCGAGGGCACTGCTCACGAATCACTGAAAATACTTTACTAGGAGTTTTTCCATCACAAAAAGTATTTGGTACAAGGATCTGTAAGAGAAAAATCCAATCAATCCTGGATTATCTGTGACAATAATGCACACGTTGGTATGGATAATTCATTAATCTAAACACATTGAACGTAAAACAGAATTCAACCTTTAGCAGGTTTCTTCCAACAAAAGTCATAGCACAGGCAACAATAAAAGGTAAAGGACTCCAGTAAATGGTTTCCAAACGTTAATAAAAGAGGAAAGGCCATACATGTAAAATGCTCTCCGTGGGGAGTAGCTTTTAGGGTTTATAAAACTCTAAACGTTTCAAGTAGCATTCGTTTCACAGGATTTTTGCTTCAGACTGCCAAAGAGTGGGCAGCAAGTAAAGAGTCAGTTGAGTCATCCTTGGACGAGGAGGGCAAAGATGAGCCAACAGAGCGTGTCCCTTCAAGAGATCACCCACAACGCTTCTCGAGAGACCTTGGTAGACATCATCTCATCCCTATCATTGGAAAGGGGAAGAAAAATACCACACCAGGAGGTGCTAAGTGTCCCCTTCAAGAAAAATTAGGAAAGAGACTATGTATGTGTGCTCAAATTGTGGCGTTCCACTCCACAAAGGAAAATGTTTTATGGAATTTCATACAAAGAAGAAATGCTGAAATTATTTATGAGTACTACATTCAAAGTTGCATTTAAAAATATTCATTTTTAAAAAAATTATGGAATTTTTACTATGACTATGCACGTTCCAAGATTGAGGTTTAAAAATCCACCAGATCAGAGGGTTAAAAGGCATTTAAAAACCCCGGTACGCAACGTGTTAAGTTACACACTGATAACTCAAACAGTTGGCTACAATGAACAAAAACACAGTGAAATAACTGACTCAAGCTTGGATGATTGTTTTCACTGAAGTTCACATTATACTCAACTTGTATCCACTCAGTCATTACTAACCTAGTCTAAAATACCTTGACATGAATTACGTGTTGCCTGCATGCAGGGGAAAATCCAGCAACTCCAACAGGTTCGAAAGCTCACACAAGGTACAACTGTCCTTACTTTCTCCTGTATCCATTACCAGTCTTTTCTTGGGGTGGGTACTGTCATAAAGTATGCCAGAATAGGCATATTGAAAAAAATGTGGGAAGGTTAAAGATGTAGGGTTGGCAGGAAGTGACTGAATGGATAGGTAAGTGGCTGGAAGTACTCTTTATTAATGGACGTATCGTCAGCACTCAAATATCCAATGAATTACAAAATTCCAGATGGGGATAGCTCCTATTAATATTAAGCCAAAATTTCCTGATTTTTCCAGACTTAGCACAATATGTACTTACACAAATTTTCATCCTGTTTTATCACATGTATTCCATGGCATATTGATCTTTACAATGATAAAAATAGAGTTAGGAGTTGTAAAGATTAGATTTAAAATGAAATTAATGAAGAGAAACAAAATGAATTTTAACAGACATAAAGAATAATCTGCATTATTTTAAACAGTGAAAATTTTTAATTATAATAACACTGCTAACATTTTTATTAACACAACTATGGAAAAGATTTAACATCAATTTTAGAAAACAAAACCACTTTAACCTATATCTCAATATAGGGCCAAGAGCAGAAGGGAATACAACATGCATAAATAGTGATAATAACTCCAATATTTCAGTGATTCCAAAAGTCAGATTTTGATTCCATTTTGATTGAAAAGGGGAGCATCACAAAACTGTCTCAGATTTCAGTCAAACTTTGTAGTGCTGTAGTCCATTGGGATGATGCTGCTGTCCATAAATCATCCCCATATGGGGTTATAAAGCCAATAGTTTAAACAAAAAACTCAGTTAAATATTTACAGGTCTATTATATTCCCTTAGAAATGAGCTCCCATCAACTAGGAGCGGTAGCATGGTGGTTACAGTATTTGACTCCTACGCGGAGGTCCTAAGTTCGTTTCTTGGATGTGGTGTTTATTTTCATAATATGTTTCTACCTTTATTTTACAAAAGCCTTCTCTTCATCATTATTTCCATGATTTTCAATGAAAATTTTATTTTTCTGCGTGGAAATCTTTTTCTACAATGCAGAAGCGTCAGATGTTTTCCCATTTTTTACACAGAGAATCCTTGTTTCATTCATGTTATTTTCGTCTCACAAAATGAAGTGTTTTCACAATACACATGTTAGGATAGGCTAAAATTTGATTATTTGAGTGTAACCAAAATATAATAATTCGAAGAAGAATAAACATAGTATTCCACTAATTGCAGATTCACGACTTCTATTAGTGAAGAACAACCCACACTGGAAGATAAAACCCTCAAAACTTGCAAACGATTCACAAGACAGCAACTAACACTTTCATGCCCTGTGACAAAGTATGGATGCAAGCGTTAAAATGCTCATAAATATTTTTGGAAAAGAACCATTGAAATCCGAAGAGGACCAGCCGGGGAGTGAAATGTGTCTTCTTCCGGAGTCCCAGGCAGTCATCCATTTTTCAGCAAGTGGTCGCTGAACTGTTAACAAACCATCTATAACTAGAGGCTCCCCAGAAGCATCTTGTAGGTAAATTATGCTTTTACCTCTCCCGAAAGACAATTAACAATTCTTATATGTAAAACATATTGCTTTGCAGTCATCATTTTCCTTTCCAAATCCATGTAGTGCTGAAATTTCAACTAATACAGTAATCCAACTACAAAAATTAGGCCAAAATTATAAGAAAATGAGTCCATATTACAACACAAAAGGAAACGGAGTAGATGTGCAATGTAAAAATGTTTCGTATTGTGACATTGAAATAACATAATCGAAACTAGGCTTCCGTGTGAAAAAAAGGGAAAATATCTGACGGTTCTGCATTAAATAATGATGAACAGCAGGTTTTTGTCAAGTGAAAGGTAGAAACAAATTATGAAAAAAAGTGCCACATCCAAGAATTAAACCTTGGACCTCCGGGTAGGAATTAAATACCATAACCACTGGGCTACTACCTATTTTATTCCTTTAGAAATAACCTGAGAGATTATTTATAATATAATAGACATATAAATATTTAACTGCATTTTTTGTTTAAACTATTGGTTATATAACCCCAAATGGGAAGTGATTCGTGGACAGCTCCCCATGAACTACATTAACACAACAAAGTTTGATTGAAATCTTAGACCCAGTTTTGTGACACTCCTCTTGTGAGACTCCAACATTCCTTCAAAAATTAACAAATTGATTCCAAAAAAGACCAATCTGAAATATTTTTCCTTGAAATAATAATTTAATATCATGAACTGATTATGCTATCACTATGTAAATGGTGAATGGAAATCTGCCAATGACTTTAAACCATTGCTTTCAAGCCAAGATGATGATGGAGGCAGTGGTGCAGCGAGGGGGGGGTTTTGGGGGATAAAACCCCCCCCAGAGCTCAGAGAAATTTTTAAGTTTAATCCATTTTACTTAATTAGATTAATATTACTTATAGAACAATGTACAAGTATTATAAAATATCCCTCAGAAGGCTATAAAACTCACCATTTTGAACCATTTATCTAAAAAAATTTCCGGGGGAGGGCCCCGCACCTCCAGCTTCCCCTGGCGGGTATTCCATACCCCCAAACTCCCCAGTATTAGTTGTGCCTAAAACCCTCCCTAGCCTTCATTCCTAGCTGCGCCCCTGGATGGAGGAGCCATGCAAACATCGGCAGCTTTAATCTTAATCCTGAACACGATATGTACCTATATGCATGGCTCATTGGATATAAACTCAAAACAGCTCTCTCTCAAAACAAGGAAATTCTTACAGGAAATTAGAAACATATAAAATCTAGTTCAAAGAAAATATTTTACCTCCATTGGAGTGAAGAGATGCAGCTTGGTAAGGGTATTTAGATAGGTCTGGCCATCACTGATCTGACACATAATTAAATGTGGCCGGTGAATGTCAATTGCAGCTATTCCCACTTCTCCCCTGGCCTGTCCTCTACCTTCTGATAAAGCTGTTGGTGCACATTTACAGGAGAAGGAATTTACAATGGAATAATATATTTAGACAACACACAGGCAGAAATACTTTAAGACACTTAAGCATCTGCTTCCAATAAAATTCTGATCAATTTGCAGTTTTCTGGGCCATAAAACATGATGGGTTCATATGAGTTGACCAAACTCTGATACACATAAGATGCATGACTTGTATTTAACCCTACAAGTACAAAAAGAATTACATATGCATATCTGCTTGTTGGTAAAAATTGAAAACTCATATTTGTAAAACTAATATAGTAGATAAAGAAAATATGTAAAAACAAAGGATTGAAAGAAAAGCTACAGGCAGTAGCGGATCAAGGATAGGGACAAATGGGGGGGCTAAGTATGGGGGAAAATTCCCAGAAGTATTGCGGGTGCGAACAAAAATTACCATTCTATCTAGTGTAAATTGGATGTTCAAAGGGGGGGGCTATAGCCCTTCTCCATTTATCCACCACTAGCTACATGCAACTGATCCGTGAGATTTCACATGGAATAAATTATTAAAAAATGGGGTAAAAAACACATTGGATGAAAAATAACCTTGTAGATTACAAGGAAATCCATTACAGTAAAGATAACGATGAACTAACGAATGACCTTGCTGCTATCCAAGCATGGTGTGATGAGTGGCAGTTAGAGTTAAATTTTTTTAAAATCCTTGCAATGAATTTCTGGAAAAAAATAACTCCCAACACAAAGCTATATCATTCAGGGTATCCACTTAGAGACTAGAATCCGTGAAATATCTGGGATGACTCAATAAGAACATTAGGAAAGTTTGATGGCAAAGTGAGAGAAATTAGCTACTTCTCCCTCGTTAGACCCACTGCTGGTAATTAGGATCTTCACAAAATAGGCTTCAAAACATAGAATGTGTACAGAGAAGAGCTGCCAGGTACGTGAAAAGTCATTACGATAGCCTCGTTTGTGCCTCCTTGAGCTTGTTCGTGTGCATTAGTGTTAGCCTCTTAGATAAACGCAGATGGGAATCTCTGTCAAACTGTAGACTGAAAAATAGAAACTGAATACGTATGTAAATTCAAGACCAGAGTATTTTCTGACAAAGTTATCAACATATATCTTATGAATGCCAACATACTATAGTAGATCATATCATATTAATAAATATAGAGAGCTATACTGTAGAACAGTTATACAGCGGCGCCGACTTATAAAAAATATTGGGGGGGCCCATATCGGAGGTCTTTCCCCGGGAAGAGGTTAAATTCAAAGTGTGTTGCAGCACCGAAAAGCTATCATGATTCACACCACCTGATTCAGTTAACCTGCTTAACCTTATAATTCTTTGTTTTAACACATTGTTGAATTTATTTTAAAAGATAACTATCGTCAAACATGGGGAAAAAATTACCAATATATTTTTGTGATTTCACAAATATAACTTAATTATTTTCTTGAATTATTGAGGGGGCTCTCAAACGAATCTTTGAGGGGGCTCGGGCCCCCTCAGGCCCCATGGAGTCGGCGCCACTGCAGTTATATTCAGAATGTTGTTTTTTCACGATTAATATGAGACTATAATGACAGTGTTAGGACTTACTAACAGGTTACTTGACTGGTTGTATAGTCTACTAACTTATGTATTCTATAATGTGTGTTTCTGAATTTTCCTAGTATATCTAACAGCATGTTTTGCATGTTCAAGCTTCATTGGCAGATATGCCTTCATGAGTACATAGTTGGAAAAAGTTGCCTTTACATGAATGGGAAAGCACATTTAATTAGTATGTGCAACATTTTTATGACCACATGGTGATCATCCCTTGCCACATCAAGGAGTTGGACCGGTGGATATGTGTTTGACTCCCAACCAGATGGCCCATGTTCAGATCTCGGTGCCACCCGGTATTTTTTTGGTCCTTACCAATGGAATTCCAGATGGAATGTTTGTGGAAGTTTGGCTGTGGCATTGACGGAGTTTGTTGCCAACATAAAAACAAACCATCTCGGCTACCAAAGCAGTCTGTATTCTGAATTGGAAATAAATGCTCCTCTACAGCAACTACTTAAGGATTTCATTCAGCGTACTTACCAAACGCTGCAACCCTATGGTGTGCATGTTGGAATTCTCTAGCATGCTGCAAGCTGGTGATTGATCACCCCCTTCCAAACACCCTAGAGGTGACTCGCAGGGATTAATATTTTCAATTTTGGTGACTTTTTGCTTCAATGAACAAGTGCATTAATAGTTGAAATACTCAAATAGTAAAGCAGTACCAACAGAATTGAAGTAGCAACTAGTTTACCATATGAAAATATGTATCTGCATAACTATACCATATGGCATATGCCTTAAGTCTACACTGAATTTTCCATTAACAATTGTTTTCCTTAACAAATCTGTTTCCCACACCAGTACAAAAAAATGAGCCAATTCGTTTTTGTTACTATATTTTCAGTTTTTAACTATCTGTTAAATAAAAAAATGGGTTTCTCACCAACGATGCATGAAGAATCAGACTCAGCAGAGGAGCTGTTTCCTGATCTGGGAGTTCTACGATCTGATGGGGTAGAACAGGGATGTCCACTGCTGGACGTTGTAGAGCTGAAATTGAAGTTCACATCAGACATTTATTCCTCACAAGTTGCGATAACACTATCGTATTTTATGTCTTACAATTGAAATCTCCTGTTGGGGCCGCTATTTCTGGAACTCGAAGGAGTAATTCTACTTGGAGTGCGAGCAATTCTATGAATTTCAAATGATTCACTCCGACCGAAATTTCCACGTCTTGACAAAACTAAATGTTAAAAAGAATAAGAGTGCAGTCAGCTGCAAAAGCCGTTACAGTGGAATAACTTGACATTCAAAGATTATCTCACACGTACATGGTTGAGTTCGGCAGTAGCCTGAATAGCTCCCTCGTCCGCGAAAAGTACGACTTTCACTTCTTGTCACGTTCATAGCTGTATAGCTCAAGGTTCCTCGTTCAAAATTCAAATTTGAAGATTATTGTGAAGTTCATTCAGATACTCAATCATGCAACTCAATCTGGCTCATTTAATGGCGAATCAACTCTAAGTAATCATTCAATCAAACAAATCATTCATGAAATACTGAAAAATCTCAAACCAATTAATGACGCTTTAGGGTACCTTATCATTCAATATTACCGCGTCCTCCAATCAACGAAGCATAAAATGACAGTCGACGATGGTTAACGACGTTATCGACGCTTCGCAGTTCGACGCTTCGGCTCCGACCGATTCAATTTCGATTCGATTATTCAATTTGAAATATTGAAATAGGTGAACAAGAAATGAAATACGAAACATAATATTTTGAAATTAATGATGAACGCGACTTATACGCAGAAAAAATAAGCAAAGATGCATATTGCTAAAACAAAATTCAACGGGTTTATAGCATCTTCGAAGGATTAGAGAGAAAAACAAGAAAAAATAGTTAATAATGAATCCCGCACAATACTTTAAAGAGCGCAACGTATCAGTTGGTATCAGTCGAAGCTGGTCCAAGCTATCGAAAAGATATAAACGTGACAATCAGTAACAATTTTCAAGGTAGTCTGCTATGTCACTGTTTGACCATGTAAGTGCATCCACGGGGGGCTTATCTTTCTTCGTGGGCGTTCTCACCTTTAGCTGAGTTATTTACAATTACAAAGTCGGTGAGTAAAGGTTAATATATACCATTCAAAATATCGATGAATCGTGTTCTATTTGACTCCCGTATTGGACAAGTTTGTAGTTGGTGGTTGCTTGCGTAAGTCCAGTGATATTGGCTTTACTTCATATTTTTTGTCACACTCTGCCTTAATTCTACAGGGAGAACTTGTACATTTCAGATGATGTCCATTGAAAAGGAAGACTAAAGTCAATTATGGTGTCATTGTGTGTTAATGGAAGCTCCAGTCTTCAGAGAAAAGGATTTCTACCCTAGGATTGAAAGCGAAAGTGAAGAGGATAAAGCATGGCTAGTAGACGCAATGTACAAAATGTTACGGCCATTATCTCAAAAGGTGATGTGACTGTTTTTGATTAAACGAAGTGAAAATCCTATTGCGTTAAGTGTAGCGACGACCATGGTATAGCTTTTTTTATTGTTGTTCCCAACTTACTCTTATCACCTCTTTGCCAATTAATGATGGCAGCCATCCAGGCACATAACCAAGGATAATAAGCTGCGGTATTCAAAATGTAGGCACTATACTTTTATTCCGAATAAACTGAAACTTAGGGAGTAACTGCTATTTCACTATTTGACATTGAAAAATCACTGAAAGTCGCCGCCGACCCTGGAGAATGCGGATGGTAACCGTGAGTGAAATGATATTAACATTGGCCTATATATTAACCCATTTCCCAAAAGACGATTGGGAGAAAAAATATTGTAGAATTATCCTCAAATGCCTGAATAATTTAATTTGAACTGTATGTGGCCTATACGCTCACCAGACAACTCAAATGTTCCTCTCTCTTCCTAGCACAATGGGTTACTTGCCGGAAAAACCTTAAATTCTTCTCTGCTCTTCTACTAACCATCGGTCTCTATGGACGTCTTCAAACGAGTTGAATCATGTCGTTGATGGCACGGTGCCCATTTGGCCCAGCAATGCACCATGTACGGCATGAAGTATGTACAGATAATGCTACATTGAGTCCTCCATCAGACGAAACACCTATTCTCCAGTAGCCAAAATTCGTTAGTATACAGTAGTAGTATTTACAATTTGTTTTTCTGTAATGAAAGTATCTGTTCCTTGTTGTAAACATTGCTGTGAAACTCTTTCCTGCCCACTATATAACATTCTTTATAACAAATCTTTATATTTTGGTATATTTCCTTATTCTTTTATTAGGTACCTCCTTTGTCCTTCATGAAAACATTAATATGAAGATAACAACCTTGTAGGCCACATCTTGAGACATCATCGTGGAACAAGAACGAGGATCGTCTGATGAAGACTATTGTTTAGGGACAAGTGGATGGCAAGAATGGAAAAGGAGGACCTCGAACGAAATATACTGTGCAGGTAAAAAATGATAAGAAAGAGAAGAAATATGAAGGTGTGAAGAGAATAGGTGATAGGAGAATTGAGGGGGGAGCTGGGTCACACCAATCTTAGGATTGTTAAATGGTGATGATGATGATTACCTCCTTGGTATTTTCTCATTTTGAAAATGATGACAGACATGATGTACAGACGAATTGTCATACAATCTACTTTATCTAAAGTACTTTATAGCTGAGAAATTAGGTCTTCTGCATGGCAATTTTCTTACTAGATCAAACCATCGCCGCGGAAACCTATGTTCTAACATTATTCGCCTCTATGAGGAGGAGATTCACAGGGAGATAAGGAAGTTTGAGAAGCTTTGGAAGAAGAAGGAAAGGCTCCTGTCATCTTTAGCCTTCCTTCTACGCTGCCAAAACACAAGCACCATACCCAACTGTGTGTAATCACAGTGCAGCTCTCATCTCATCCTACAGTATATAAGCGAGGCAGAAACCAACAGCCGACACCTTTGACCTGAAGACGCTGGCAGGATAGCCAGCGAAACTGTTGTCCACAAACAAGCTGACGCGGAAGAAAACCCTGGAGAAATGCAGAGATCAAACCATAGCCGCAGAAACCTACGTTCTAAGATTGATAAACACTTTTATGTTGATTCTGTTTTCTTAGATTTTTCCAAAGCATTTGATAAGGTTAATCATACTCTCTTATATACCTAAACTTGAAGCTTGTGGGATTGATAGAACCAAGGGCGCACCCAGGATCAAAACTGGGAGTGAGGGGGGGGGGGGGGGGGGGAGGAGTGCAAGCGATGGTCGTTCAAGTTGTTAGTAAGATTTAAGCATAGAAAAGGTGAATGAAATCAATATTTTAAGGCAACTGTAAGAGCTCTTAATTAGATTTCAAAATTATTTGCTTGAAAAAATATTATTTTCCTTAAAGACATTTGTGATATTTGCTTCTAGGGGAGGGGAAGATGCCCCCTCCTGCCCTTCGCTGGGTACGCCCATGGATAGAACAATGTTGGCTTGGCTCAATTCTTACCTTACTAAAAGAAAATTGATAGTCAAAATTTGTGGTGCAACATCTACTCCTTTGAAAGGAATCTTGGAAAGGGAAGGTAGGACAGCAGCTAGATACAACAAAATCGCTTAGTTTTGATTACAGCTGTTGCAAATCGGTCAGGAAAGGCAGTGAAAGAAGCTCACATAACAAAACATAATCGGATTCAAAGAAACTGGAAACAATATTACCCATTTATCGATCCTGAAACATCTAGAATGAGACGCTTTCTCACCTGAAGTATTAGATATTAGATTCGGCCAATGTCGAAATGATTTTTTTTGCATTGTAGCTCAGTGGAGAGCCGAATATCCAGCGATCTGTCCGCTAATAAGGAGAACCCCCTCTCCTCCTATCCTTTCCGTTCCCTCCTTCCCGTCCTCCACTGCTAGCACTTCATGCTTTCAAATAACCATGCATGTCTATGGATGTCTTTAAACAAATCAAATTGTGCAGTTGACGGCACGGCAGCCGTGGTCACCACGGTGCCTATTTCAATCCGGTCCGGCGGTAGGTCTACGGTGAGAAATACAGGCAGTGCTACATTGAGGCCGCTTTCTGACGAAACGACTTTTTGTCGGCCGCTGTTCACATCACGACGCCGTGAAATTCAGGCCGCTTTCAGAGGAGACGACTCTGCCATGCTGTGGGCCGTGCCATGAACGGCGGCCCGGTCCCAGCCTTGTTTAAGTCAAAGAAATTGTTACAGTAGACCCACACTCAAGGTTTTCCTGCATCAAGTTATCCAATAACGCTGTCTAATGCATCGCAGTGAGTCACCGGAATTACTGTTCGGCATTGATGCGTACCGGGCGCATGAGCTCGTATTGCCCCTCTTCGGCGGCCGCGTTAAATTTCTTTCCGCACATTTTTAGTTCATAATATCTAATTCTTCAGGTGAGAAAGCGCCTAATTCTAAATATTTCAGGATTTGTACATGAGGTCCCTGTGATAAATTTAACGGCAAATTCTGGCGGAGAAATCACTACAGTGCGCGATATTATGTGGATGCGTTATGCGCAGGACTAAACGAGCCAATTGACCTTGGAATCGTAACGAGACAGAGCAAATGAATGTCGGCAGTGCTAAAAAATGAAGGCTTAGGTTTTAATAGATTATGACTTATCACAAGTAATTTTTTCGCTAATCCACCTAAAAATGCAAAATTTCGTTTTTATTTACTGATTTCGGGTTATTTCGCAATATCTCTGCTCGCGAAATTCACCCCCCCAATTTTGAGTGGCCCCCATGCATGATGGTTATATAATGTTTTATTCTTTTTTATACTGCTATCTCTTTGGTTTGTTTTTTCATATGGCTGTGTTCATCCACATCTATGTATTACCCTGCAAGCTATGTGAGTGTTTTAGGATACAAGTGTATGAAGTTCTGCCCAGCATTTATGTAAGCCCTTCATTAATTCTTACACCTATCCATACAGCAAAATATCTCTTTTAATTTATCGCTTCTGGTGGGCCTTGAATTACTGTGAGGTTCTATTATGATGTTCTCCTTGTCGCTCAGAAAGATATCTATTCTTCACTGCCTAAGCAATCTAAATAGCACGTAGCCTCTGAGTCGTTAGCCCGGCCAAATAATTTAAAATCTGTGTAATGCTTTCTGTACACCCATCTCAGTTTTTGACATATTGTGCAGCTTTCCTTAGTTTTTAGTTTGTGGGATTAATCCCTTATACTCCAGATCTGACATGCTGGATGCATATTCAAGATGTGGCTGAATCTCTATTACTTTTTCATCTGAAAATTTTCCCACATGCTTGATGAATCGTTGCTTCTTCAGAGCTCTGTCACAAATATTTCTCATGGGTTTTCCCCATTATAGGTTCTAAATCATTGAAACCCTCAGATATTTCACATCATCTGTTGCCTTCATGTGAACACCATCCAGAACTCGCCAAGAACACTTAGCTGCTGATCAAAGGGTCCCAGGTAACACCTTTTAGCACCCCCAAATAAAATTCTTGAAGTGCGAGATGGCTCCAAGAAAGGAACTTTCCCTACTGCCATGAACGTGTGATATTCACCCTCATGTGGCTTAGTCTTCAGATGAGCCCTACCCTCGCCCATCCATAACAATCTTAGGATGGAAATACTGAACGAATGTTTATCACTTGTGGGAAGAAGACTCAACTCTTGTCATCATGTCTTGAAAATGTCATGAATAGCAGAGACTATTACTCATCCAACTCCTTTAAATTCAATTAGGTGATCTGTCAATTCCTTAAAATTTTATCATTATATTGAAGAGCTGTAATTTTGATATTTTTTAACAAAAGACTACATGATACCCTGAATGGTAAATTCTTCAACACTTACATGGCTTTTGATGGTACAAAGTAGATCTCATAATGTAATATGTACATATCTGGTTTTTTTCTGGAGAACAATGGCAGTGAACATTTCTCTGGTCTTACTCAGGGTAAGGTCCTCTATATCTCCTTCCGACGTTTGGATGTGCATCACCATCATTAGTCAACAATCCTAAGATTGGTTTGATGCAGCTCTCCATTTCTCTCTCCTATCCGCTAATCTCTTCATAGCTACATATTTATTCTCTTTTACATCCTTTATAACCTGTCAGATATAACTCATTCGGGGCCGTCCCTTGCCCTTTTTCCCTTCCACTTGTCCTTCAACGATTGTCTTCATCAGACCATCGTGCCTCAAAAGTGCAACTTGCCTATTGTCCTCAGGGTTTCAGGAATGTAATGATTCTATCCTTTGATTTCCAATGATTCAATCCATTGGATTCGAATCCCTGAAGACGATGGGAGGACCTTAAGGAGGAGGAAGGAGATATCGAGGACCTTACCTGGTGTGAGTTCCGAGAAATCTCCACTGCTAGATCTCATTACGTTTGAGAAGCCAGAGGGTGACACATCACCGCATTAGGTATTATTCTGTAGAGTTCCAGGTAATCCACTACATATATATTTCTTACTTCAACATGTGCTGGAACCCTCTTGAGTAAAATATTGTTCAAGGAATACATGGTGCTCTATTTAGATATCCAGATAGGGAATACTTCATAGAGGACATCAGTGAAGTGCATATAATCAACTTTTGGAACAGAAGGTGAAGTTGCCTCAGACCTGCAGAGTACTTGAATGTGACAGTGAAGAATGAATATGAACCTATTATGAAGAGTGTAAGGGAGAATGAAGCGGAGAATAAAAGTTGTCAGTTTGATGTGTTGGCTACAAGATAATCTAAGGGATGCTGCTGTAGTTAATCCTTGGAAAGAGCAATGGGATGAGCATTGAGCATGGAAAACTTCCAGCAGTAAATTGAAAGGAAAAGAGAGGTGAAGAAAAAAACCAAACCCATACACACCTCAGTGGTGCAGATATACCATTCCATAAAGGAGTACATACAAACACTGGATTTTACAAACATTGTCAGAACAAGAGACGGCTTCACCATTGCTGACCTACCAGTTTTCACAGATTTTTATGTTGCTTCAATACTTCAAGACCAGGCCTAACATAACCTACTTTACCTTTTCTCTGACTTACCTTGATGATTTTTTGCAATGCTTTTATGGCACTAGATGGATAAAAATTGGGCATTATATTTTTTTATACAGAAATATTTTGAGAAGGCTAAGAGAAATTATTGTGTTGTGGGTTGCCTACAATATACAAAGATGTCTCAGGCGTCACAAAATTATCAATGAATAATTGGCATATATAACTGAAATATTGAGTTTTTATTTTAATATGTACTAATTCACCCTGATTAAGGCATCTTCATGCAAAAATATAGTCGTAGTAAAGAAAGTTTGGCTAAGAATCTGTTTGAATAATGTGGAGGGTAACACTTTTCAGGTAAATGCTACACTTAATACTGTTTCTCCTAAAGAACATCACCATTTTTTATGGTGCTCATGGGCACTCCTAGGAATTTCCTCAGCAGTTATAAAACTATCAGTCAAACATGAACTTTTTCACTGTTTTTTTTTGCATTGTTCAACTAGTAAAATTATACATTTTTTACTTTTCTGTGATGATCAGGCTCACTATTAAGGATAGGTCTTGCTGTCGTTTATTTTGTTCTTGCTTCCATGTGTATGCAATTATGTATACTTTCCACTCGGGTATTACATGGTAGATTTAGACATGATAATTGCAATTGCCAAAGGCCAATTTTGTTCTGGACTTCCCTGTTCAAGACTTGTGTATTTCACTTATGTTATGATTTCTTATTCCCGAAAGATTTCTTCATCTTGTAGTTTCTGTATGTCAGATTTATTGATGAAGTAGTAGCTGGGCTGTTTTCCCCTCTGAAAATCATGAAAGAAAAAAATTAGATGAATATCCATTACTTTCATTGCTGCACAGTTGGGTGGTTTGAAATTTTTTTTTTCTCAACTCATGCAGCTTGTGGTTGGTGGTCCACGTAGCCCATTAAAAATTCTACTTGATTACATGGTATGTTTGGGCTGTCCTTTGTCAAAATTGCAAATTTTATGAAACAAAACATAATTTTACCATTTTACCTGATGTATTCTTCATGTTTCACAAGTGTTTTTATTTCAAATAAATATATGAATTGATTGATTATTTATAAGTATTATCAGTTGAATGTTTGAATCAGGCAAAATGTTTAATTAGATGTAATAATAGTTCATCAGGTAAAGTTAGTCAAATGCCTTTATTTCGAGAGAATTAGTAAGAAGGCCTATTTTAACTTAAGTTTGAATTTATTTGGCTGTTTCAATTTCATTATTAACGTAAAATTGTATACAGTTTTGCTGAAAGTAGTGTAGATACTAGGGGTGCTGAAACCATCATTAGTAGCTTGATAGTCACCTTGGCTAGTGAAGGATACTGCTCCTCAGTTGTGAGTGGGGAATAGGGGAAATGAGCGTGTGAGACATGGAAGCATCGTTGGTTGCCATGACCACCATGAGCAAGGCAACATGAGTTTCATAGCAGAAGCTTCTGTGCTATTTTGCTCTCCCGCTATCATAGCCTGTGCTTCAGGAGCCTGTCTTCATTATTTTGTCTGCTGCTTATGAATTAGTGTGTTTTTGACCACAACTCCTGATACCTCAAGTCTTCATTTTTCAGTTTATTGGAGACAAACGATAACGATAAGGAGGAGCTCAATGAAATTGATGAACATACTTCATATTAGGCGACAAGTTGAATTTTTGCATGGGTTGTGAGGAGCACCAATCACCATCTTAGAACACTAATCGCTTATCTCTTAAAAAAAAGGTATCTGATCGACCCCACTGCACAGCCATATTTTATCTTATACTAGTATGTAATTGAAGACATATTGTTCACTTGGATATGAAGAAATTTTAGTCAATGGAAGTATAATTGTTGGCATAATTTACTTAGAATGAAACTATTGAGTTATCAATTGCTGAGATGCATTATTGAGATAGGTACATATAGAATTCTGGACATGTTGTGTCAAAGTTTTATTACCAAATCCTTCTGTACTCGTTTTGCTCCTGCTTGGATCAGGACAGAACTGAGGCTATCCACTGACTCAACTCCCATGGCATAATGCAGTGGTGTTCTCTCCAGCTGTAATGTAAATTTTATTTTTAGAAATGAAAGTTCATATTGTTAGGTTTGCATAGAAATGGTATTTTGAATCTGGAATTATTGCATTTGGAAAGGTATTGAGAAAGCAATGATTGTTGTAGGTATGTATTTATTCCTTCAATTTTCCTTTTGAAAGCTATGAAGGTGACAATGCTCATCCCATTTTAATCACTCTTTATAGAATGCTAATTAAAAATGTATCACTCCCTGAAGTATCTGACTAGTTCCACATTGAACGTTGTTACTTTTCTGTGTTCCAAATTGTTGAATTATTCTCATATAGCTAAAGAATGGTGCATTCAAGAAGTTTGCACTTTGACTGCTGGTTCTACAGGGAATGGCCATCTGTAAATGTCGTAAAATTCTCTCTCTTATGCCTGAGTAGACAAACAATAACTGAGGTTTATTTGATGTGGCAGTTCAATTTTTTCATAAGGTACACTGTGGTGGAAGCTTCGAGTATCTATATGTATGGAAGAGGATGTCTGTTAACTCCGTGCTTCCATGTGGCTGCATGAGTTGCTACCTAAGTCAGTACATAGGTGCACCTCATGCTCACTAACCCTGTAGTGCTACTTTTGGTTGTGTCCTTTGCATCATTTTCTCATTACTGTTTAATACATTGTGCCATACAACTTTGTGGTTGGACATCCTGCTGGGTAGGCACACCTCTTCACACGCTAATAGAGAAAACATAAAAATCCTATATGACCATGAAATTCAGGTTCCAAGTTTCCCACTTCTCTTAGTATTATCCTTCCTGAGCAACGCCGATTGGCCTGCTAGTATCTAATAAACTGAGATTCTCCAAAATGATTTCATTAGATTATGTATAGGTACATATAAGTTTAATCACCCATTTTATGTTTCTGAGCAGAGGAAAATAGGATACGTCTGACCTAAATCACCATGCAGTTCATTGTACATATTTAGGTGTTTGTAAGGGAGTCCGGGTGCTGGTTGACTTGAAAGAAGTAGTTGGCATATGTGTGTATGCCAAACTGCAGACAAGCACTTACATTTGACTTAGTATCAGTGGCACCGAATGTGGTAGGGGGGGGGGGGGGGGCATGAGCCCCCTCAAAAATTTGTTATGGGTGTGAGGAAAAAATAAATGTGTCAGGTTTGTCGATTTTTCCAGAGAGTCCAGATATCGAGATTTGAGTTATCAGAGTTCTATGTTGATCATATGACTCTTCTTAAATGCTTAAAAAACTTAAACTCACCACTTATAAAATTTCCCGGGGCAAGATCCCCGGTTTGGGCCCCCCCAATAGAGTTTTTGTTAGTCAGCATCCCTGCTTAATATGATTGACAAATGGCATGAGACTGGTCTCTTGAATACCTACTTTAGAGTTTCGACAAATGACTCTGAGAAAGAGCAAGATGGTGCAGGGATATAAAGAGAGGCTGATGAAAGAGCTATAAAAGGATCACTCATGTTCATTCTTTATATTTTCATGATGTTTTGAAATTTTTTATATTGGATAGCATTTACTGTATGTAACCTGGTTGTATCCAATCCTACTTGGTGCCCCTTCCACCATGAATTATGATGTTATGATTGATCTTATTAAGTTATTAACGTGCAAAGCTCACACTCAGTGGTTCCACCTAAAGGTAGGTTTGGATAGGTGAGGGCAGAGCTCCAAAAGTACTAAGGCATCTGTTTTCGTTGCAAGCAGTTGATTTTGAGTGTTTGTAGAGTGATACAATTTAGCTGTATTTGAAATATGATGACTCAAGTGTTACAACGGCAGCCCTAAGCCAGCGTGCCTCCATGTTATGGTTTTACCCCAATAAGTTCCAGTTTGGGTACCTTGTATTTTGGATAGACAAATTTTTTTACTGTTTATTTATTACCTACACTGTAATTATGTGTGACCCAGAAATCTGTTCTGTAATGGGAGTGAGACATAACCCTCAGTTTTTTTCATGTTTCTCTGAATGTGTGAATACTAATGTAGTACTCACATTATCACCAACATGAAGTGTCTGTGGGAAATGTTGGGCAATAAATCTCACTATTTCCAAGTGCTGGCACAAGACTGCTACATGCATTGAGCAGCGGCTGCGACGATTTTTTGCTACTGCCAGAGTTGCTGGTCCTAGCACAAGTGGTGAGGTGCTAGAGTCTTGACTCTGGCTGAAGTCCAAAGATGTCCATTTCACTTTCTCTTTTTGTGTTTGTTGGTCATTAGTTGCGCTATTTGGTGGCGAGGGTGAATTTGGTAGTGATGGTGGGGGTGTATCAACTAGGCTGTTAGTTTCATCAAAAGATTCTGACTCAGAAAATAGGATTTCCTGAGTGTGCTCCAGACTTCCAGCCCTGATTGCACTGTGCAGCCATTCTCTTCTCTCCTGTAATGGGAAAGTTACTTATTAAACGGTATGAGCTTCGTAAATGTAAATTTAGAAAAATAAAATACCTACATTTATATGCTTCATTCTTAATTTTGAAAAAGTTGAAAAAATCAAACCTAATAAGATTGAATATTATCTCTTGGAGCTGAGTATCTTTCCATTTGAAAGAAGGCTGTATAAATTCTACATATATTATTGGTGCGTATTAAACAATTAATTTAAGGCTTGCTGATATGTTTTGTTATGGATGGATGGATGGTGATTCAGTTCTACCTCCCTTCATTGATAGAAGCATACAACTGAAAAGCATCTCATTGTATTTGTCTAGATGTTTTGAAGTTTCCAAAATTGACTGATTCGCGGAATAAGAAGTAATCAGTGCTAATCATCACAATGTGTTGAGGGTGAATACTGATATTCTTTTAACCATACCACATACATATAAGTGAGAAGATCCTGTAATTCTCATTTTTAACCCTTTCCCTTCCAGAAGGCCAAAATTTCAGTTGTCAAAAGGTGCACAAAAACTGCCGTAACCTGATTCATCTATCAATTACATATATCACTGGGGTAATATTTAGATGGCACCAAATAAAATCAAGCAATGGAAATACATAATTTTAATTTTGCCACAAATCCTACTCAAGGTAGGCTGGCAGTAAAAGTGTTAATTCATTACAGTTTTAAAATCTTTATAGAAACTTATCATGGAATAAGCATCCTTTTTCCCCATTATTTTCGATACCTCATACATATATTGATAAAGTCCATGTCCAGATGACATTGAGTCTTGATTAGGTGCAGATCAATCTGAACTAAATGGTGATTGAAGAAAGCCTTACCTCAAATATTGGTATGGTCTTGATGAGAGTGATGATTGGGAGGTACGAAGATTCTTTCTCAACATCCATAGGGTTTCTTTTCTTTGAAAATGGGCGCTCATCACTGTCTTCATCTGAATAAAATGAAGTGGCATCCAGTATGTGATCGTACCCATCAAGCAAGAGTGATTTTAGCGTTCTTGCTGCCATATCTGCTTCTTGTATTTTGCTACTATCTGCGTGAAAGTACAAGATAGGAAAAGATAAATAATTTCAGTTGCTATCAATTCCATTTAAAACTGACTTTACTGCTTGACAGCTTCAGGGCCAGATTTACCGTTATACAAAATAGGGACCTTCCTAGGGGCGTCGCAGTCCAAGGGGTGCCTTCTGTCACCTCATGCAAGTGACTGTGCCTTATAAAAATCGGGTGGGGGTGCTCAATGGAGAGGTGCCTATAGTGTAACTGGGTAAATCTGGCCCTGGACATCATGATGAAATATGGTTAGGTCTAATGGCCGACAGTCAGTATAACAGGTAACCTATAACTTTCATAATCATTGTTATGCTGCATGGTTCAAGAAACATAAATATGTTTTCCTCCCTGAAAAAATCATTTGGTGCAGCCTATATTCAAACTCAAATCCTCAAATTGGTAGTCTGGTATGCTTCTGGTTACACTTGAACCCTATTCTTTCAAAGAAAACTTCAACCTTGCCCCTGTGTGCTTGACTGTTAAAAAATTCTGTTCCTAGTTTTATTTTGTAAAATATTCCTCTTTGTATAGTAAAAAAATAGGGTACATGTTTCCATCAGAAAGTGGTTTAATAAGCATGATCTCATATGTCTCAACTAGGACTTGAGGCATGAAAATCGTGTTTGGAGAACCTAGCCTGAAATTTTCTTTGGAAGAAGTTAGCTTGGATCGGTGGTATATACAGAGGCACTCACTTTGTATGGTAACTGGTAGCTCAAATGACCAGCAATTGGGCACTCATAGCTCAAATCTCTGCTAAGCTAAGAGATAATCATGGTGAATTTCATCCTCAGTATCTGCAATTTTCCAAGAAGCTGGGGCTAACCTCCCCATCTTAATTGCCAATACTCTGATACTCTTGTATGGAGCATTAAACTGTCAGCAAGAGTGCAAAGAATTTGTTGTCATTCAAATGAGCAGCTTAAGCTCAGTTAAAGAAATATTGCTGTGCCTGTGTCTATCAACTTTTCCTCATTCAAACAGGGCCAGGTTCATATTCCTCCTGAATTCTTTTTGTCTTTCAGCCCCAATTCTACTTTATTGCTGCCTTTAATGAAGCACTTGGCAGAGGAAGATTTTGGACATGATGGAACCCTTGCCAGGTGATTTTTGTACTGCTCCCAGAACAGGTAAATGCTATTTAAATTTTACCTTGTGATTGACGTTAAAATCATGCATAATAATATTATTCATCACTGCTTTAACATTTTTCACTATGTTTTATTTGTTTTAGCATGTTTTTTGTGTTTGTTTTTTAAATACAACATTGTATTATTGGAGACATGTAAGTTAAGCATATTGTGTTATGAGGGTTTGTATGGAATTGTTTTATGGAGTTGTTTGTTGAAGAAAAAAGAAGGCTTCTGTTTTGTACAATTTCCATCGAATGGGTGGAAGCTTAAAAGAAATGATTGGTTAAAAGGCTGTTGAATATTACAGCTGTTACACTAATAATTTATTGCAAGTTGTGCATAGAGAATGAAAAAATGATGATAGCGCAGATTTTGTTTTGCCTCAGCCATCTCCTCCCTATGGCTAGATTTGCACTGTAAATAAGGTAGATATGGTTGTGTAATGACAGTGGTCATAAGTCTGCTTGTCACATTTTTTAAGGTTGAAATTTTAAGTTATTAATCTGATAATTAGTTTGCTTATGCTCAGAAAATAATGGTATGGCCTACTTGCCGGTCACAATCATCTGGTTAATGGATTATCAGAGCTCTTTTCTCCTACATGCACCTAGAATTTTCAAGAATAGTCTGAAAGCAGTAATAGCTACCCTCTAAAAAATTCAATGTATCTCACTAAAATGCATCCACACGTCTAAATATATAAATGTATGCATCCTAGATATTTTCCATACTCCAATACAAAACTACCTTTACCTATTCTGGCCACCTTAATTACATTCTCGATTATCCATGATTTTCAATCATTCAGGTCTCGCCTTAAATTCATTATCATATACATATAATCGAGAGTTGATGATATCCTAATGAGTTTATTATGTATTGTTTTCTAAATTATATTTTTGGTTATAGAGCGCTGGGTTTATTCTGTGCTTGCGGGAGAAATTTAAGATTTAGTCTGGGGCAGTACTCCATATTTTGAATTTGAAGGTTTTCCTCAAACAGGAAAAAATAATTAAAACAGTTATTTGATTGCTGGATGTTTGCAAAGGGATGTAATCTCATGAATGTGCATACATATATATAGATATATATTTAATGTTTACTTAGTCAATATTTAGGAATTAATTACCATTTCCAGGAGTAGCCCTGGCAAGCATTTGGACCCATGAATCAATTTCACGAACATTTTGCTGAAGGTCAGCCATCACAGCCACATCCCTTGGAGTCTTATAGAGATCATCCCTGAGAGCGACATTTGCTCCAGTTTCTCGGATGAGTTGTAGGAGTGCGCCTCTCTTACCTGCTCGGCTTGCAGCCACATGAATGGATGTTTGGCCATGCTCATCCTAAAGGTCATAAAATGAGATAGGTGAGTTTGCAGTGACATTCATCTTTTAGCCTGAATCTAGATCTCTTCATTCTGTGTCCTTTTTCTGGCCGTATTCTAAAAAAAACTAATGAAAAGGGTAACTATATATATTAAATCACTCCTTTCTACACTATGCATGGAGAGTTGTGTTGCACACATATTTATGTATACACAAAGGTACCTATAAATCAGGAGATACTCTTTTACCTTTCTGAATAATAGAAGCAGTGGAAGTGCCATTTTGGCAAATTTGGCACGTTTTTTCTGTCATTTCTTTGTAATTAAAAATCTGCTGCTCATATTTCATGGCAATAATTTTAGGTTTTTTTCATATTCTGAAGTTTTGGCGTAGCCTGGTGACTAAAATTTAAGCGGAATTCGGCAAAAGGATCAAATGTGCCAGTTTGGTTCAAGCCAAGATATTCTATGTACTATTGCTATTATTTTCTCTCATTTTTATGTAAACAGTAATTTTAGAAATTGAGAAATAGAAATTATCGGAGGGATTGTTATCTTTTTTATGAAAAAAATATTAATCACGGAACGATCTGATTGATGTGGGCAATGAAACGTAGAGCAGGATTTTAATGTTTCTATGAATGTATGCATATGTATTTTCAAGAATACGAGTTTTTTTGTTACATGAAAATATTGCCAATCTGTTACTTATACAACCATGTCTCGTATAGCGCAAGGGATGCGTTCCTTGGGGTCATTGCGCGATACGAATTTGCGTTATACGAGATCGTTTTAACGTTGGGAAGATAGGGATGCGTTCCTGGTAGCATAGGTCTTGGATATTGAATTTCCTCTAAAACATATATATTCCCATAAATAGCCTTAGAAAACATTATTTATATAAATGTTTATAGTTTAAAACATCTTTAAAGATAGTATGCACGCATTTGAAGACTTTTATTCACGTTAAAAAAATTCTTATGTGCTTTTGAAATTCCCTCCTGTCGTGCGGGTGGGCTAACATCTGCTATCTCAGGGGTTCGTAATACATTGCCGGCAGTTGACGATTTTTCAAACCAGTCTAAAAACAACTATTGTGTCACCCAGGCCCTTTTGTCGCTCATCGAAATGACAGGCAAATGCTACTTTGAATGCCATTTTATAGCTAGCGGAGTTTATGAATGATAAATCATTTTAATTTGAAATCCTCCGAGTCTTTAGCAGCTACGTGAAACAGTCTTTAAATGCCTTGAAACCTGACCCAGGTTTTCCTTCCCTGAAAATGAATGAACGAGAATGCATTCTTTTCTAAAAGAATGTCGTCTCGTCAACACTAAACACTAGTTGAGGGGAAAAGGAGCCACTTTCAATCACAGCTTGGAGTTCATCAGAAAATGTTGTGGTGACTGCGCTATCAACACTTGCAGATTCACCTGATATCGCCGCACTGAAAATGCCTGCTTGCCGTTTAAATTCTGGAACCAACCGGAGCTTTCACTAAATGTCTCGGGGCGATTACCACTCTCGTCTTTTTGTACTGATTCTCTATGAACTTTCCGTATGTGTAGACCGCTTGGTTGAAGTTGGTGCGGCTGAGGTCACTGATGTTTTAACTTCGTCTTTATTCAGAATAAGGCATCGTGCGTTTTAACTTTCGCGCAATATCGCTTTGACGTTCTCCATTTTCAAAGCAATTGACCTATATCAATTTCTCTTCAAGGTTTATGGTTTTTCTTGATTAATTCTTGATTTTTCTATCCGCATTCCTATTTTTTGTCATTTTCTCTTGGTTTTTACTCTGCATGGCTGTATCGAAATCACCTTCTACTGCTGAACTGTATTCTTGAGACGCAGAGAGCCTACGACTGCGGGGAGGGAACGAAGCTATTGTGTTTGAGACTCTATAGCGGACCCTCTTACATGTTGATGCTATTCATGCGCAACTCGGCCACTGCTCCATTTCTCCCCCGTGAATACCGATGACCTTGAAGGCTTTAGCGTAGACCCTCTACCTGGAAGTCAATCGCCCGATAACCTATGGCGGCAAAAATTACGTCTCAACCAGTATTGCTTAAAAAAAACTCATTTCCACTAGCCCCACGCTTAATTAATGATCTAAATTAACTCATTCTGTTAAGGAGACGAGATAAATTACTTCGGTAGGCCGGCTATCTGGACCCAATGACGAGCAATACTTTTGGCCATTGCACAGCAATGGATTTCGATTAATATATAAACAAAAAAGAAAATTTGAGGCAAGCAATAATATTAATATGCGTAAAATGATAGAAATTTCGTGTGTACTTAGCGCAAGTTCACGTTTTATCACGAGAGCGTTTAAGATTTTTGATTAGGCTACCCTGCGTTGCAATGTTTCCCCAATGAACAAATTTGCGCTATATCGAAATTGCGCTAATCGAAATTGCGCTATACGAGACATGGGTGTAAATTTTTTTATGATTTGTAGAAAGCATATTTGATCACTGATATACAGTCTGAAAGTAGTGAAATTCAAGTGATTATGTACAAAGAAGTGTGGTAGGGCCTGAATTAGAGGAAGTACCTCTATAAATCAGGGAATTATCATTGCTTTTTTGGCTGCATTTTACCAACCCGTTCTTCCCTGCTGTAGAAAGTATACTGCTGGTTGTCATCTGGGGTGAGCTGTGGTGAGTTGGGCTGGACTGTGAGTGGCCCTCTATCTGGGGTGCTGCTCCTTTCCACAGGAGTGTGCTGAGCCTTCTCCTCTGCTACTAGGGCTTGGAGGTATTCAGCTAGGAACTTGATGGGGTCCTTCGGCCTCTTTTGGGATACTTCAGCTAAGCCCCTCACGAGTGGCTCTCCAAGACCTTAATAGAAAAGTGATGTGTCTTAATGAACCTTTCACTGGATGAGTTTATATGAAGACACTGAATAAAATGGGTTTGTCATTTGATTTTACATGAGGATTTGTACTAAATCCGGTTTCATGTGAAAATTGGCCTTCGCAAAAACTTCATATTATGCAATAACATTGTTGCATTTTCACAAATCTGGTGAAACCTGATATTTTATAGATTGTTTTATCACCTGGTAAGGTGGCCAAAGGTATGATGTCAAATTACACCATGAAAGAGTGGAATGTAGGAGTTCTCCACTTTCTAAAGTGGTTAAGGGAAGTTGAAGATGCTGTATTGTGGAGAGTGGTATCCCTAGTGTGTCTACTGAATACTCATCAAATGTGTATTAGAATATGATAGTTGGCATCAAAGATGGCAAAATATCTTTGAGTTTGAACAGAACTTCGATCATGGAAGCAATGGTATGCAACATGAAGTTAGGCGAGGCCTTAATTAAAAAAAACATACGTATCTTGTTATAATTTTGCAAGTTAAGTAGCTACGTTCATAGGTGGAAATTTTCTATGTCAATTCGTAGTAAGCACTATTTTTCCTATCATGAAATGGAACAAGGGCTCGTTTCAGCCATGTACAAAGTCAAAGAATCTGTTGACTTCTTATATCCAAAAGGAAGAAATTTCTTGGTATTTTGTGGCATGATACCATGAAATTGTAGCGCAAATGTAAGGGAATAAATAGATATTACTTCACTAATTTGCATAAGAAGGAAGATCTTATAAAATTACATTGACCGTGATGGAGATCTCGAGCTATCTTGAGACAAGCTCAATAGCTATTTTACATTTTTATTGACGGTGAAATTGAGTGGGAGTCAAGCAGTACTCATGCTCATATCCCTAAAATTTAGGACTCACGCAGCTCTATTTTCTTAAGGTAAATCTTCGTGTCTTATTGCTTGCGCTATTAGTCAGACACATCAACCACTGTCTGTTAACCTTTTTCATGCTGGCTAATGAATCCTTGATCACCTGTGAAACTTACTAATCAAAATATCACACTTCAACTCCCACCCCTAACATTTCTATGCCTCCCTTACCATTTCCTTTGCATTTATGCTAAAAGTGAACAGCCTTGCCAATGCTTGTGTGCCCTAATTAGTACCTGTTGGCTACCCTCACTGCAGTGTGAGCCATTCAGAGCATGACCAAATTGCCTAGCTTTCAGAGCCGCACCAATTTTGTTAAGAATGCCCAATAACAAAACCCATTTTATTCTATCACAAGCTTATTCAAAATCCATAAAGGAAGTACATATACACTTCCTGGTTATACGGGCAGCATATATGTTAGGGGAAGAGCAATACTTAAGTCTTGATCCTGACTCAAACATAACTCAGTTGCCACATCAGTATTTTGAGACCTCACTCAACCAAGTCCCAAATTTTGCTAAAGCCTGAGTCACAATGATTTTTCAAGTACAACTTAAGGGATGGTGGCAATGATAGGGATCACCGTCCCTCTTTCCCTTTCCCTATTTCCATCATTTGTTACCATCACACTTTCCATTACTGAATACTTATGTGAAATACAGCAACAGCTAATCAGCAAATGAGACTGTACACATATGATGACGCTGCCATTGAGCTTTATGATAACAAACATAGCACCCGTCTGCCTCAAAAAACTGTGTGATTACTTAAGCAACCATTTTAAGCATAAAAAATATGAAGCTGAAATGATCATTGTACTTGTACATGAAAAATAATCTTGTGATTCAGGCCTAAGCGTCTACTCCACTGTTGATAAGTTGAGTCTCAACTTCAATTGAATGCCCAAATTCCAAGAAATCTGCTGCCATTGCCTCACTTTTTGAAATGAAATACTCTTGTAAAATGATTTACTCTTGTAAAAATACTTCCGGGTGTGATGTTGTATTATAGTCATGCTAGTTTTTGATGATCAGAAGGCTATGAGTGAAAGTAATAAAAAAAAATTCCCGGCAAATGACAAATAATGGCAGTGAAGATGTCTTGGGTCTCACACCAGGTAAGGTCCTCTACATCTTCTTCTGACTTTTCGATGTGCAACTTGCCCATTGTCGTCAGGGATTCAGGATTTGAGTTGAAGTTAAGTTTCTAAAAAAACGAACTCTTAACTTAAACTCAACATCAGTCGGAGATCTGAACCACTGAGGTAGAGTGAGGACTCAAAATTGAGTCAAGTTGTGGATTATAGCCCTAGGTTCCTTTCTCTTCTATGGTCCATATCACTACTACTTCATCATTGGTAGACTCTCCCTTCTTGAATCTGAGCTTATTGATACCCAAGTTATTGTTTCTCCTCTTCTCCATTCGTCTATTAATTCTCAATTTATAGCTCCACTGCTGCTGTACATGTTGGTTAATGGTCCTGTAATCTCTTCACTCTATGGTGCCCTTCTCTTTTGGTTGTAGAATTATAACTGTCGTCTTGAATGCTCCAACTCCAAGTCCCCCGACTAAAACACCTTCCTCATAACTCCGGAGGTCCAGTGTAAGATAGATTCTTGTAACCTTCCATGTGGTAGTCTTTATAAACTCAGATGAGATTTTTTTATGACCACATTCTGAGGGCTCTCTCTATTTTCACATCAAATTTCCAGCCTTGAGGCTATCCTCATCCACTGTTCTTTTCTCCTCAATTTTTAGTCTCTTTGGCCTGTTCCCACTGGCATACATTTCTTTCTTATATTCCTTTCATCTATTTTTATCCTCTTCTTGTTCTATTAATATCCTTCTATTCATTGCCTTCATTTTTGGCATGGATTGTTCTATCTTGCCACCTGATAACAACTTTACTTTAGTGTGTGGCTTGTCTACTTCTCTGGAACGCATAATAATATGGTAGTTTCCTATTTTTTAATATGCCTGAATCGAAAGATTATTACTCCTGGAGTATTTCACACTTTTAGATTTTTAAATGATGATATCTATTTTTAGCGATTAAATGAAAAGTGAAAATTTTCAAGCACGCGGAAATGTGATGGCTAATTATGAATGCTGGGAAAAGCCTTTGTGATGCCACTCTGGTTCCGGCTGCCGCTGTGTGAGGCCACCTTGGTGCGAGGCTATGAGTGCCACTATGATGCAGGCTGCTAGCAGGTAGTGCTTGGCTTAAATAAGGATTATTAATACCCTATCAAACGAAGGAAACTTTTCAACCACAGGTAATTTTAATTGGTGATTATTAAGAGATGTTTCCCTGAGCTCTGTGCCTCATGCATGTGTTGGTAATCTCAGACTATGTAAAACTCCTGACTACTTGTATAGCATCTGGGTCCCTGTGATGTCACGTGCAGTGGCATCACATGGGCGCCAATGTGGCCTTTTTTCAAATAAGGTTTAATTGACCATTAGGCCCCTATTAGCCGAGGCAACCAGATGCGCAACCGGTTGCGCGTCCGGTGGAACTGGTCAGTCGTGGGGCATAGAATCAAATGAGTCCTATTAGCCGAGGCAACCAGACGTGCCACCAGACTTTCCAGTCGCCTGAGCCCCGCAATCGTGCCTTCCACCTTGGGTTGCCTCGGCTAATAGGGGCCTTACATAACACTCGTCTAATGTGGGATTTCTAGAACCAAATAATTTGTATACTATGAATACACTAATGGTGGGTAACGAATGACAATCAATGCCTTTCATTTTCTTTGATGAAGAAAACTACCCCATTACCCATGAAATGAAGTCCATGCAATGAAGCCCGTACAATGTTTGAGCCTGAGGAGTTAGAGAAATGGATACATTGTAAATGCAGAAAGGTATTGTTAAATGAGGTGATGAAAGCCACATAGGCTTTCAGTTTCATGGTGTTAAGTCATCAGAAAATGAAGTAACATAATATGTGTAGTAGTTATATGTGGAGTGATTAACGTTGATTCTTCTGTAGGTGGGAATCAAGGAGATTGTAAATATCTGTAGGTTCTGTTTCTGAGTTTTTGGCGTGGTCAAAGTTTCGCTATCTTAGTTATAAAATTTTTGGACTCTGTCTCCGACTGATATTTTGTGGTGTCTAAGATTTGTTCTAAAAATGAACTAAATTAAGTGAAAAATGCTACCATATTCATTAGTATTTCACCGGTGATTGTCATAGGATTTTCCTCATCATTCGCAATACTTCTATTAATGTATAAACTCTGTGTCTGTTGGCCACTTAAATAGAGGGAATATCCTTGAAAATATACATTATTACGTATTTGTTAATTTCCATTGGCTATGATAAAATGCAATACCTGTTTAAGTGCTGGTAAGTGACTAGTTTAGTCTCATAAAATTTTATTTTCAGCTGAGCTGGTTGTAGAATGTAACCATGGTGATTGATAATAATTTTGCCCTGGGAAAAGATATTTGAGTCATAACTTTGCAAAGCCTATCAATGAAGTAAGAAAAAAAAGGTTTAAAATATGCATTCCATAGTTTATTTTATGTATTAACGAGCTATGACCAAAAATTTCACCAAATACATAGTAAGCATTGACCCTTATGGGATAGTTAATGTTTTGGTCAAAGTGGGCGTGGCTTGTTCTACCCAAGCACCCCCATTCTGCCCACACTTCGCTCCAAGCTCCAAACCAGTGGTGCCCCCTCCAGATATTTACAACCTCCTTGGTGGGAATGGATTCATTGGCTATATCTATCAACATTTATTCAATCACATACAACTCAACTTATACGACACAAATTCAGATTCAGGCTGACTTCAAGATAAGAGCAGGGACCCATTGTAGGAGATAAAATACACTAATGTAATGCCAGGTGAAAAGATGGTGGTCAAACAAACCAATGTCTACAATCAAAAATGCAATACATATCGTTATGTAATTAATTATGAAAGAGAAACAAGCACAGGAACATTCAGAGCACGAGTTGCGAGGAATCAAACAAATTGAATGATGCAGTATGTCAGGTAGCAGTTTAAATCATGGTGTTGCCAGCAAGAGCCTTCAATGACATCAATGTATCATGCTTCATGAAATGTGTAGAAGATCATCAGTAACCCAACTCACTTTTTGCTAGATATTGCCCCTCTTCTGTCCACAAAACAGGTAGGTCCATTGGCTGTTCATTGTCATTGCTTTTTGTTGATGCTGGAATCATAAGATTGATCACTTATTACATTTTTAGCAGTCATTGTGTATAATTATGCATGCTGTGTTCATTTATGAATGAATTTAACCCTAGGGCTGCGGGAGTCCACGACTTTAGCCCTCAGCCAGTGCAGAAGAGACGCACTTTGCAGGAGACACCTCCTGCTACGAGGGTTGGTCTAGTAAAGCCCATTTGCAATCCTTGGAGTGAGGGAAAATGCCCTAGTGCAAGATATCCAGGCAGCAATAAAAATTTTTGGTAAATGCCGCACTCAGTTTGCAAAATGTATAAAAACATTCCCGCAAGGGTTAAGGCAGCACCATATCTACACATGCATACTTGTGGAAATTTGTGTCCTTAAGAGCAAATTTTAATCATATCCAATTACTAAGAATTTCCATTTTTCTAGAATGGATTTCATTAGTAATAATTTTTAACGTGCTTGTAAAAATTATTAATACATATAAACTGAAGGGCCAAAGTAAAAAAATTGACTGTGTAGCTTGGGGTTTTCAAACCAGTTGAACAGATCTTAGGCACCAATATGAAACATAGCACAAACAGGTAATTTGTAAAGGAATGACATGCCCAGGTGCAAATTTATGAGCACTTGCTTTTATGTAGTTGGCGAAAGAAATGTGTGGCAATGTGTGGGAGATGATCAGAATACATCAGGTGTAGTCTAACTTTAATATTTACATAGTACTTAAAATCTCTACCCTCATCCGTTTCTGTGGAAGATTCTTGGCTCTCATCTGTTGCTGTGATCCTTTGGTCCTCTGATGATGACAGTCTGGCTTTTGGCTCTAAGGCTGCATCCTTTCCTTGTAGTTGCTCAATGATAGGAAGTAAGTCCGCATGTGGAAATTCAGCTGGGTTGTTCATGTAGTAGGCTGGAGTGTGTCCAAGCTATGAGTAAAGTAATTAGCCTTATAGCAATCCATGTCTATTAGTGTCTTTTTAATATTTTCTTAAGTTTTAACTCAAGTCTTTTATCTGTAAAGTCGAGGATCCTATTTTGTTGAATGGATTGTATTTAGCACAATTAAATCCAATGACTGATATCTGCCCGTACGGGGATAAATAATTCTTTAACCTGCCAATATAAGTGACATAGGGCCACAGAGAGTGGAGTTGCCCATTTCAATTATGTATCTGCAATTCTTTAATAATTTTTGATAAAGTAATAACACAAATTTTTTCATGAAAAAAATTTCCGAACAAAAATTCTCTTATGAAAATTTATTTGTAAAGCAGATTGTCGATAGTAGTTGGTGATTAATGCCCTGATTATATCCCACGACATTCTTACTTTTTGATATAAAAACTTTCACTAAAATGCTGTGGTAGGGAAATGGCATTCAGCTATTGATTGATCTAAGAATGATCTATTAAAATATGAACGCAACTTTGTGTTTTCCTCCTCTTTATTGCAAAACTCAACTACGCATTTTGTTTTCTACACTATCACTCCAAATGGATGCCACAGGGAGAGGAAGGTGAGGAGAGGGATGAGGAGGTAGTTAACCTAAGGTGGTGGGTCAAGTGGTGGGGATTCGAGGTGGGGTGAGGAGGTCCTTATACAATAGGTGTGGGGTTCTACGAGGACCTTCAATTAATAATATGATAATGATGGTATATGCATAAAAAATTTTGATCTTACATGCCTCGGTTGTACATACACAATTCTTAATTTTACATGGCAATATCCAAGGCCGGCTGGTTCATCTTGCATGAGGTCAACTTTTTATCAACTCTTGATTCTACATGGCACTCGTGTTTTGGTCCATCTTACTGCATGAAATTAAGGTTACTTTTAATGTATATATGATATTGGGTATTGGGTTAAAATACTCATGTTCAATTTGGGAAAATATGCACACTTACCATAGTAAGATCCTTATCAACAAAACATTTTAGCATAAAACCACGATTAATAAATCACCTAACTGTCATAATATGTATCTGCCTGATTTTTTTTTTTACATGTGCCCTCTTTTGAGCCCAACCTTTCCAAATCCCGATCCTTTTTATACATTTAAAGCTTTGAAATCCATCTTTCTGAAAACTACCATTTACATTGGGATAAATATTTGATGTGAGGTATAGGTGCTGCACTTACATTGTCTTCGATGGTGGGGTCAGCCCCCAGTTTCTTCAGTGTTTCATAAAGACTCCTCCTATCTTCCTCTTCGGTTAGGCCACAGGCATAGTGGAGAGGTGTTCTTCCTGAGCGATCTCTCTGGTTTATGCTTTCTGGGAAGCGGCCTCCCAAGTAACGTACCATTGCTTTCACATCGGAAGCTAATAACAATGAACACTTGAATTAGCTGAGATCATTGTTCTCTTACCATTTTTTATCCATCAACATTAAATTATCTTACAATAACATAAATATAATATGACCTAATCCTATTATTATAAGAATCATATAATATTATGATTAATATTTTTGTACCTATGCTGTCTTTTGAGCCCAACCTTTCCAAATCCATATCCTTTTCATACTTTTAATGCATTAAAATCCATCATTCTAGATTTTAACCAGTATTAATAATTCTTTTATGTAAGCAAATTTAATTCAAAATGAACTTAAGAATAAAAGAAGAGTTCGTTGCAAATAGAATAATAATATTTGCAGGTCATGATGTAGCACTGGTTGCAAACGTTCATTGTTTCATTATGACAGATGGCATTTTAAAAGGTCACGAGAAAGAGTTTTAAGAAAAATATTTGCGGTTGGTTATCGGCAAACTTCAATATCAAATTTAAATACAAAAATCTGTTAATTAAAATAAAATTCGTCACCTGGAACACCTAAGATTTTGATGGTTTGAGGCGTATCTTTGTGAAAGCGATTCATTATGAAAAAATGAAAAAGAAGGAACTTTGTGCTTTCACGTGAAATATTTATTCACACATCTACACGACCATCAAGTGATGATGACGTCTTAAGTTGAAACCATGGTTGTGTAGATGTGTGAATAAATATTTCATGTGAAAGCTTAAAGTTTCTTCTTTCTCATTTTTCATATCCTAAGATTTCATCGGCTGTATTGAATGTGTTAATGCAGAATGTGCTGTTGATGACATTTCATCAAATATAAAGTTACTCGGGAATGAAGTGTCTTATCGAACTTTTATTCTGATTTAACTTTTGCCAATATATCTAGCTTGAAAATAAGATCTTCAACTATTTCACCAAAGAAGTGTTATCCAGAACATGTGTTATTAAATTCTATTATGGCAATCTTAATTATATGGAGTGAGTGAGTTTAATGCTGTTGGATTACGTATTTACTAACCTGCCTCTCCTTTGTCCTGTAGTGATTTTTTTCTCATCCAGCCACCTAGCACAGCTGAGTGTAGTGGCGTAGCTCCAATTAGAGGTTCCTTGGCAATGGCGAATTTCCGTCTATCTAGTCGAGCTTGAACTTCTCTCAGTCTCCCCTTTGATGCCGCCTCGTGGATGCTTCTAATCATCTCCTGAAATTAGCCATAGCAAGGGTGTTATCTCTGTTAGAAAATCACTCTTGTTATCCATAGATATTATACCTACTAGATAGCTACAAAATCGCAAAGCTGGAAGGGGTTTTAATATTGTGGATCTATTGCTGGACCATAGGGGAAATGTACCACTTTTGATCTGGATATAAGTTTATGCACATCATTGATCTTGGTCAGAATCTTGTGATTTGAATAAGTGTAGCTCATTGTAGTTGGCATTAATATCCCTGTGCTTTCAAAGGTATGCCTGATTGGGTAATTATTCACTATCTTTAATGAATATTTTTTTTATTCTAATATTTTTATTTTATGCTGCATAAAATTTCTTTGTTTCGCTCTTACTTTACTCAGTTTGTGTTATGGTCTTGTAATACATACTCAGTTCAATCAGTTATGAGCTGCAAAGGTAAACAATAGGAGGCCAGAAATATAAATAGGGAAGTTGTGATTGAAAGAGAAACACAATAGGAAAGTGTGTCCTCAAATTTAAGTGACTTGGTCGTTATTGCTGAGTTGAAACAGTATATGTGTGTTAATTTATATGTAATTTCATTTGACTTGAGTTTTTGTGGAATGGGTTTCAGGAAGGTTGCTCATAGAGGTACTTTTTTTTCCAGCTTGCCTTACCATATGAACTGGGACGTTGGACAAAAAGTTCTGTGTTTTGGGGTCTGGTGATGTGAGTCCCAAGAGCCTCTCCCCTTCACCAGATAGCACCACACTGACCATGACACCAATGTCACCCTCTTGTGCTGCCCTTTGTATCTCATTGTCATCAATGATGGCCCTGCGGATACCATTGAAGCTGTCTTTCCTCTCGACAACTTGTGGCACGGAGGACTCTTGGGCTGTATCTGAAGCCATGTTGGCCTCCTCAGCTTCCTTAGCTTCCTCAGTGATATGTGACCTTTCTTCATCAAAGGAGTACTGGCGTACTATGCTCTGAAATGGTTAAGTGGAACATCACAGGTAAATTCTGATTTCACTTTTTCGATACCAACATTATGAACTCTTCTAGCAAAATATAAAAAGAAATTACAGCTTCATTTAAAGATAGCTGTTGGTTAGCTGTCTGAAATGGAAAGCTAAAAATGTGTATTTAATTGCACTTGGAAAACCACACAAATTGTAATGGTTGAAGAATTATGGAAATTGCTGAAGTGAGCTGTTTTTGCAGTGATAGTGAAAAACCATCTCTTTGAAACAGTAGAAGTTTGGTGATACACAGAAAAAGCCTGGACATTGTAGGCAAGAGCACCTGCTGCCAAGAAATTGCACAAACAGTATTTGTCTTGAAGCTTATTTTGTAATGTTAAAAACAAAAAAGATGACATTCCGGTGATTTTGTATTAGTCTAATTTGTTTTTAAATTTTTATTTTGAAGTTTTCATTTTTATAGAGAAATGGAAATGTGGAAGGAAATACTTTACATTATGTTTGCAATTCTAGACTCAGTAAAAGTAATTTCTTTCTGAGTTATATCTTTGACTTCCTAGCATTTTTAGCGCACTTGATTTCACCAGGAATCATCTTTTCAAAGAGTATTTCAGTCGCTGGAAATGCAAGTTTTGCATGGCCATCTTTTATGGAAATGTTAAATTAAGAGAGTTCTGAAACTATCAGTGTCTTTTTTTAATTGTGTACTTGGCATAGATAGAATTTCTAAAAATGTTAGAGGGTATATTTGGTAATATCATTACATATTTTAGCATTTGTATCATCATGAATGATTCAGTAATTCTTGAAACTAACGTAAGGTTATTTGGAATCATTTGATTGTGTACGAGTGAAATGTAGGTGTGATAGAGTAATGGTGTAGAGTGTTATTTCACAAGTTATGAACAATATTGATGAAAAGTGGGTCCTTAATGTTGCAACGATTAAAGGGACATGGTGCATTATTCGTTCTGAAAGCAATTGAATTACCTAGTATGAGTAATTCAGTCCACAATTATCAAATATCTCCATTCTTATGGATGTCTGGGCCTCTATGGTGTCCTCCATTGAATCTACCTCTGACCCTAAATATACTGTTTTTCCATTTCTTTAATATTAGATCCATGTATGAAACCTCTAAATATTAATCCAGGCACATTATAAAAGCAAAGTCTATTTACAGGTTATTATTGCAAACTGTGACAATGGCTTCCGTAGTGAATGGAATTAAAATTACTGAAATGGTTAAAGTTGGTTTTCTTAATTTTTTGTCGCAAAGAAATGAATGAATCATTTCTTTTCCAACTTTTCAATGCTGGGAAAATTGCTGTGCATCATAATTTGTTTGTCAGAGATTTCTCTTTACTCACCTCCTCTTTGGCTCCTCTAAGGACATCCGGGTTATTGTCAGTTGGTGCCTGTTGCGATTTAGGGCTGGTGTTGTCATCTGGGCTGGAAGAGTTTTCCTGAGCTACTGGTGGGCTTATCTCACCAACAATTGTCGGAAGTGAGGAAGTTGGTGCAGGGAGAGGTGTGGCAGGGACTGAGTTGGTGGATGTGGCAGCATCCACCACCAGTTGAGTCCCCGGAGGTTGATGGGAAGTTGTGACTGTATCTTCTGTCTCAGGTGGTGCCAAAACTTCCTCCACTGAAGTCAGATTTTGGCTTTCATTATCTTTGTGCTGCTTTGGTCCTCTATGATTCTAAATGGATGAAGATAGGTAGTCACAGTGATTTTTGGAAACTTCAAAGGGAATCGCTAGGGATTTATCTCATGATGACTATTAGATTAAAGAATGTGGGCGGGAAAATTGATGACTTTTTCAGGTGTTACAGTCATTAAAAACTTTCATATGATTTGTGTAGTTTTTTTTAAACTCAAAATGATTATAAATTTAATTTACGTTGATACTTTTTTAGGTTACTTTTCATGTACAAGTTCAAGTATTGAAATGCTGTGAGAATGAGAAGGTCATAGTGATTTCCTCTTTATCAACCCTTTTGAATTAAGTGAAATATTTGGTTGGTAAAATTCAAAATCATGAGTGGTGCGTAGAAATTGCAGAAATAGTAGCAATGGGAAATCACCCATTTTTTCTTCAATAGGGAATTAATCCATCACACAAGATGAGATAATCTCTGTTAATCACAGTGTCTTAATGGGAGTGATGTTGCATCAGCTGTTATGCCGATAAAATTTTTCTACTATTGTGTGTATTATTTCTATGCCAAACATTGATTTAAAAAAATAGAAATGCTTTGCTTAAAAATGTATTATGCTCAGCTGAAAATAGCATAATGTGAACGCAGTGTGAAGGAAGAAAGTTAATGGGGCTTCACAAGGAACAAATTCATTAGGGAGAATGGAGTTTCAAACAATGGAAGAGAATTTGTTTTCATCACAACATAATTGACTCAATGCAGAAGTTTTACATTGTCAGAAGTTTCAAATATCTTTCATTTCTAGTTATATTTCAGAAAACACTTGTCTGATTATATGTTCTATGCTGGGCACCATTTTCTTCTCAAGAGTAGTTGTTAACTGATACTTGATGTTACATGTTATACGACTGTCTGTGCTCCCAGTGTTGCTGTGTAGAGATAGCTTTTTTCAGGGAAGAATGTGAGTGGAAGTAAGGAATTCATTGGTTTATTATGGCCATTCTCCCACATGGAAGGAAGTGATTCACATCCCTGGCAGCTGCCTTGTAGGTGTAAATTTCATACAAGGTGAGTTATCTGTTAATAGTTAAGTATAATGGTACTAAGTAGGGATGTGCGAGTAGTACTTTTTGATCTCGAGTCGAGTTGAAAGCTTCTCGCGAGTATTGAGTCGAGTTCAAAACTACTTGCTAGTATCGAGTCTAGTCGAGTATGGCAATTGTGAACCAGGCAATACAGCAATGCATGATCCTATACATATATTCTAATTTTTCCTACTCCTTTGTGAATTTTCTATTCCGAATGCTTAGCTTGATGTATAAAGGAAAAGATAATGAGGAACGCTGCTGTATATTGTGTCAGAATTAGGAGGTGAATGAAAATTAATTTGTGTTTAACAGTTCCATTATGGACAATTGAAATGAATTAAGCTGTATTCATATGTCGTCAGTTTAATTAATATATGTATCCAAACTGCTCAGAAGAACCCTCAGTAAAGGCATTTGTACAATTGTAATTAAGATTATGTACCTAAATGAATCATGAAATATTTGATCCTATTGTAGAAAAACTAATTGCTCTAAATGCTCAGGCTGCAGCTTTTGACATCAACCATTACAACATTTTCTTGTAAATTCAAGAAGGGAACTAAACACAATAAAGGAATAAACGAAAACCAATATCGGACATATGTAGTACTCAAAAAGGTGAAAAGATGGCACTCACTTGTGCCGTCGAACACAGGGAAAACTGGCATTGTCCACTAGAATCTAAAAGTTGCATTTTTTTCCATAGAAATCTAAATAACTTTTATGCATTCTCTCGGCCTGGAGTAGAGAAAGTATGGTAGGGTAAAGTATCGCATAAGAAAATATCAGCGGTACAGCGGTCCACCCCGTTTACACCGCCTGGCCGGAAGACGGTCGGCCACTGCAGCTGACGAAAAGGTATTCGGCACCCACGTTGACTACTGTTGTGGTTGATTGCTACGTATACTACAAGCTTAATCTAATAGGCCATGGGATTAGACTGACTGATCGACTTTGAAAATGATATTATTACGTGAGTTTTCTGCTAGCACCTCCCATCGGCAGATTTCTGAACTTACTGGCCTCGTCATCTCATTAACCAAAACTACCTACTCGACTCCACTCGACATTCATGATATTACTCAAATCATTCAAGTCGAGTACTAACTACTCGACTCGAATTTTCGAGCATTCGCAATTCCCTAGTATTAAGTCATTAAGGAAATTTTGGTTTGGGCTACAGTGATATTGTTTCCTGATGTAAGTTTACTTCAATTTATTTTATCTTTATTTACATCTGTTTCCATAACTTTGCTAGCAACATGAAGAAATGAGATTCATAATTTCGGATGTATCAAGTTATTTTTATTGGGCTCAGTATTATAATTATTTGAAGTTTTTTTTTTATTATTTGAAATTGCGGAGTAGACTATTATTTCAGTGGACATGTCTATTTTTTATGAGAAGTTCTGTTTGCTTATGATTAAGTAATTGTAATTGTTATTTCAGAGGGCATACACTGTAATGTTTCTATAGTAAATGATGCTGTTAGAATTACATATTGCAGTTATGGAATGATGCACAGACAACCATTTTAGATCTGTTATAAAAATAAAAAAATACTTTTAAACTCTGGGATTACTCCATGTGAATTCAATGCAGTACAATTTTTTTTTTTTAAATAATATTTTATCTTTGCATGATGACAATATCTTATTCAACCGCTATTGCATAGGTAAACTTGAACATGTAGTCATAACATTACCTCCACTGCACAAATGATTAACAATCGCCCACCAATTCAAATCCACTCATCTAGTACTACTAGTGCTACTAGATGAGCGGATTTGATTCAGTGGGCGATTGTTGAGCGTTTGTGCAGTGGAGGTATCTATAATAGTCTTTTTTCTCATCCAAATCTTTAATGTAGCCCTCACATAAATTTTTCCAGAAGGATGTTTAAAAAAATATAAATATTGGCAGTATAGTATTATTGAAGTACATCTTGTTAATAGTATTGGTAGGAAGCGAAGTATCATGTTATATTACATCTGTATGGAGCAATTAACATATTCATAGATTTGTATGTATTTCTTATGTATTTCTTATAGGGGAGCCTGCCATGCAGGTAAAATATGTAAATGTTTAAATATAAAAAAATCCATTTATGAGTTGCCATTAAATTTTATTTTTGGGATGCAATATGTATATTTCTAGTTTTTAAACTAAAAGTTTTGGACAAATCTAAGGTGTAGTATTGATATTAAGCTAATTAACAACTTTTTTGACGTTTTAATTTAATAGTAAAAGGAAAAGATCGTTAAATAAATTTTTTACGTGTATCAATAAATCAATCAAAGCAAAATCTAGCTTTAGAATAACTCATAAGTCATGACACTATGGCAATTTTGTGGAGAAGCAGATGGAATTATGTATATGACTCAGGACACCTTTTTTAAGCTAAAATGTAAAAAAAAAGATTTAGGAAAATCACACAATTTTTTTCACAAAACAGTATCAGAGTACCTATTTATTTTGAGAAGAATATACACCCAGTCAGCAATTGTCATCAAAATCTGAGACCTTGAGGTTAAACTTTTGTTGAATGGAGGTTGAATAATCTTTATAAATATGTAACTGGATAACTGAGAAATGAGGAGATATGATCAGGAAATAGAGATAAATCAGATTGTGAGAAAATGTAATGGTATTTTACTTCAAAATCAATTATGGGAGTGAAAAGGGAAAATAAATGCATCCACTTTGAATTAGCAATGTTGTTCCTCTTCCAATTATTGCTTAGTGCTGTTAAATTTGCTAACCTAATCCGTCATATCTTGAGACATGATGGGGAGACAATCATTTTGGGATAATTAGATGGCAAGAACAGAAATGAAAGGCCTTGAACAAATTATATGAAAAGGTAAAGAAGGATGTGAAAGAGAAGAAATATCTAAGTGTAAAAAGATTAGCCGATAGGGGAATTGAGTGGAGATCTGCATTGAACCAATCTTCTGATGATGATAATGAAGTTTGCTAGTTGAATTTGAGCATAGCTTCAGCTTCAATATATCAGCTTCCATTTTGTTCTCTTCAGTTTAAATAATTTCTGAAACTAATATTATCAGTGCATATTCTGAACCAAAATCAACCAAGTATGAAGGACAATTTGTTGAAAAGATGGCTTATGTGTTCTGCCACTGAATAAGCTGGTATTTTGGGTTCAATCTTCTGTTCTTTCTTCATGGTTCATCATACTTTGTCTTCAACATAGAGGAGAGAACTAACTTTTTTGAGATGTGTTGTCCATCATGACAAAAAGTACAGGAGAGAACCTGAAAGGCCAGCTTCGTGAGAGTTGGGAAACTGACGGCCAGTGTGGGGAGTTGCCCCTCCCAGTGGTATGACTAGTGTGTGTTTTAGCTGTATGTGGGCGTCAAAAATCACCAATGGTCTGGGCTCTTATTCAGCGGGTACCGAAGTCTCTGTCTCACGTGGCTGCGGTTCTGCCTCCTCCAGTGGAGGCCGCTCCTCTTCAGCCGTCTCTTTCCTCTCACCAGCTCTCCCCTCTTTCCTCCCTGGTGCTGGGGGTGCAATCAGACGCCACGACACCCAGAAGGCCGAATCTGTGAGCCCTGTCTCCTCAGCGGCCTGAGCTATCCGCGGGGCTTCGGGAATGAATCTCAGCCGGGAAGAATCAATCTCCCCAGGATGCTGGAGGTAGTAGGAGGCCGTTTTACCTCGCTGGAAGGCGAAAGAAACGAATGAGTCTGGGTTAGCCGGGCATTTTGAGTTTTTTTTTCTGGTGAAAATGAAGTTGCAGTGCTCATCAGGAGATTAACTCGACCAAGAATAGATTTGTGAATGAACTTATTTAACATTTTTTGATCCGACGTCTTTTTCCTCTCTCATTCATTTTTGATCTGTAGTTTAAAAAATATTTTGTCTTCATCGACTGATGGAAGTGCTTGATAAGACATTGACCATTTGTTGAGCCTTTCACCGAGGGTTGCTGTTAATGTGTTAAAAGTTCACCAAATTTAAGGGTCACTCATGCGGCTTTATTTATGTATGCCATTTGCATAGGCTCAAAGTCAACAATCTGTATCACAGCATAACATCGTCCCAAATCTGATTCATATTTCCATTGTATAGAACCATATCATTAAAACTCAATTGCTAGTTGCTATCAATTGAGGAAATTATTATATTAATGCTCTTGATTTTATCCTTCTGAGTCAATCGTGGTAGATTTGATAGGAAGAAGTGCAACGATAAGTCTGTATGGCCAGTCGAGTCATTACCGGGTTGGTATGCAACTCCTTCGGCACGTCAGTAGAAAATGCAGTCTAACTCGCAGGCGACTGGCAGGTAAACGTAGTCAACGTCTTATTTTTCTGTAATGATCATACATACGTATTTTTTTCTGAGCATTTTTTCTTAGCTTATGAACAGAGTACTAAGTTAGTCATAATAAACGAATGATTTCAGTACCGCATTAGCTCCTCCATAAAGAATGAGTGAAAATTAATATGCGAGGACTGTTTTTTTTCAACCTCCGATGAGTCATGAACAGAAGAAAAAGTTATTGAAATTTAAAAATTACTTAATTCAAAATTATTTCATTGCTAAATATTGATCACACTTGTGATATCCTTTCGACATAATCGCCTCGGCAATTGAGGAATTAGCTTTACTAAAGGATGTTGCAGCCAATGACTTTCAATGAATTTTGCCTTTATTTTTAGAGCGTAGGTTTCCGCGGCGATGGTCTGATCTCAGCATTTTTCCAGGGTTTTCTTCCGCGTCAGGTTGTTGGTTGATTGACAACAGTTTCGCTGGCTGTCCTGCCAGCGTCTTCAGGTCGAAGGTGTCGGCTGTTGGTTTCTGCCTCGCTTATATACTGTAGGCTGGATGGTAGCTGCACTGTGATTGGCTGTCTGACTGGGTGCTTCTCTCTGATTGGCTCTCTCTTTGATGACTCTTCTCCAGGCGCTGTGAAGGAAGTATCCATCTTCTCTATTGAAATTCAAAGGTGTTTTTTGAATTTCTATCGCTTCCCTGATTTGTCTAGGGAAGTATCGGCACTCCTTAACTAAAAGTTTCTTCTCCTCAAATTTTATGTCGTGGCCAGGTTCCGACCATGCATGTTCGGCGATGGCAGAGAGCTGAAACTGCTTGTTATTGGTCGCCCTTTGATGTTCTTTAATCCTCACATGCATGGAGCGGCAAGTTTCCCCTATGTAGGATTTTCCGCAGGAGCAGGGCACCTTGTATACCCCCTCATACAGTTAGTTCTTGGGGAATGATATCCTTGGGCCCGGGGAGGAAGTCTCTTATCTTGGTCACACAGTTGTATCTGGTGACCACGTCATGCTTTTTTAATATTCTGGCGATCCTCTCTGACGTTCCAGCAATGAAAGGGATGGTGACGTATAGCTTCTTTGACGATTCTTCTTCTCCAACGTCATCACTTTGGTTTTCAATGGTGGCCTTGCGTCGCTTTTCCTCTTCCTTCGTGGACGAGATCAGAGAAGACGTTGCTCGCGTCCATCGCGCCGCCAAGCCACCGAAGCCGAACACCACTGCCGAGGAGAGGAAAGCCTTAAAGAGGCTACGTGAAAATAAGAATATTCTCATTTTACCAGCGGACAAAGGCAACGCCACAGTCCTGATTACAAAAGAGCAGTACGAGCAGAAGATATGTGACATTCTCAAGGATACCACCTACAAAAAACTGAAGACCGATCCAACGGCCAAAACGGAACGCAGCACCAAGGCCAGTATAAAGAAGTCTTCCATTCCAACTGAAGAACAACGAGGACTTTTGCCGCGTGCCTCCAAGCCACCGAGGTTATACGGACTCCCCAAGATACACAAGCAAGGAGTGCCGCTCAGACCTATAGTCAGCCAAATTGACGCGCCGACATATCATCTTGCGAAATACCTGGCTCAATCCCTACAGCCACATGCTGGAAAAACTTCGTCTTATGTGAAGAACTCAGCTCACTTCATTGACATTATAAAAAATGTCTCCATCAAAGAAAGCGATATTTTAGTGAGCTTCGACGTGGTGTCGCTTTTCACCAACATTCCAATTCCAGATGCAGTTGAAGTTGTAAGATCGCTCACATCCGATGGCATTCCAAAGGACTTCCCGGAACTGGTCGAGCACTGCCTAAGGAACTCGTTTTTTCTATGGAACGGTTGCCACTACGAACAAACGGAGGGCACGGCGATGGGTTCACCACTATCACCAGTAGCAGCCAATCTCTTCATGGAGAAATTCGAAAAGAAGGCACTCGAATCCTGCGAAAAGAAGCCGAAGTTGTGGCTGAGATATGTGGACGACACGTTCGTCATCTGGCCGCATGGTGTACAAGAATTACAAGGGTTCCTTCGACACCTGAACTCACAACATCATGGAATCCAATTTACTATGGACATGGAGAAGGAGCAGTCATTAAATTTTCTGGATGTCCTCGTGACCAAAAAAGACAACGGGAGACTCGGCCATGCTGTCTACAGAAAGCTTACGCACACCGACCGATACCTAAATGCAGCATCTCACCATCATCCCAGTCAGAAGGCCTCACTAGTGGCTACATTAATTAACAGAGCGTATAATATCTCCGACGATATCTCCCTCTCCACGGAGATAAAGCACCTCACTACGGCACTGCAGAGAAATGGCTATAGGAGAGAATTGGTCCTTAAAAGGACCACGAAGGAAGAGGAAAAGCGACGCAAGGCCACCATTGAAAACCAAAGTGATGACGTTGGAGAAGAAGAATCGTCAAAGAAGCTATACGTCACCATCCCTTTCATTGCTGGAACGTCAGAGATGATCGCCAGAATATTAAAAAAGCATGACGTGGTCACCAGATACAACTGTGTGACCAAGATAAGAGACTTCCTCCCCGGGCCCAAGGATATCATTCCCCAAGAACTAACTGTATGAGGGGGTATACAAGGTGCCCTGCTCCTGCGGAAAATCCTACATAGGGGAAACTTGCCGCTCCATGCATGTGAGGATTAAAGAACATCAAAGGGCGACCAATAACAAGCAGTTTCAGCTCTCTGCCATCGCCGAACATGCATGGTCGGAACCTGGCCACGACATAAAATTTGAGGAGAAGAAACTTTTAGTTAAGGAGTGCCGATACTTCCCTAGACAAATCAGGGAAGCGATAGAAATTCAAAAAACACCTTTGAATTTCAATAGAGAAGATGGATACTTCCTTCACAGCGCCTGGAGAAGAGTCATCAAAGAGAGAGCCAATCAGAGAGAAGCACCCAGTCAGACAGCCAATCACAGTGCAGCTACCATCCAGCCTACAGTATATAAGCGAGGCAGAAACCAACAGCCGACACCTTCGACCTGAAGACGCTGGCAGGACAGCCAGCGAAACTGTTGTCAATCAACCAACAACCTGACGCGGAAGAAAACCCTGGAAAAATGCAGAGATCAATTTTGCCTTTATCCTGAGGCTCATCGCCCATTTGAAAACGCTTCTCGCCATATCTTCATTTCAGCTTAAAGATGGAAGTCACACGGCACTAGGTCGGTATTTTGCGGCGGTTGATCGAAAATGTCCCATTGAAATTGCTCACGGAGCAGCAACCCAGACGGCACAGAATCCTCCGTATCTAATTCGTATGCAGATATTATCCATTGACAAAAAGCGACGGAGCGGTAGTCAATGGATACTATCTGCATACGAATTAGATACGGAGGATTCTGTGCCATCTGGGAAGAGCTGGATCAGCGCTGGGATGACGGGCGTTGTCATGTATGAGAACGCTTTTAGAAGTCAGCATGTCTTTTCTTTTGTCATGAATGGGAATGGGCTTAATGTTTCACACTGAGCAGCAGAATTTACGTCTAAAATTTAAAAAAATTTCTTTTATCGGTACAGAGGTCAATACATGCCAATGCTGAAGCCATTACGTGAGGTTTATGGCTGTCGCTCCGCAGTGCACACTTGGCGGGAGAATAAATTGAGGCAGTGTAGTTGATGAGATTGCCGTAAACCAGCAATTTACAGTCAGAAATGACTCGAGCGAGCGTAGGACGCGGAGTTGCCCAATCCGCACAGTACCAGCCTATCGCATGTATGGTGTTTTTGCCGAATGATCGGGAAAAACGGCCCTCGTAGATGTCTTGCTCTAAAACTTACTTTATATAAATTTTTCCTGTTAAAATACTGAGTATTATTCAACGCAGAACGTAATAAAAATGATATTGTTAATTGCTCTTAACAAATGTGAACTATCGGAGGATATACGATTCCGCTGATCAAGCATAATTGAGAAACCAAATAGTTATTTAAGTAAAATTTTAATTCAGGTACTTTTTTTGTGTGTTATTCAACAATAATCAATAACTCTGTCCTTCACGTGAGTATTATTTTTTGATATTTCAAGATGTTTTCAGCGCTCTCTTTTGAGTGGTGTGTCATTTATATAATACTGGAAATATAGTGGAAACCTTAAAAACGGTCTGTTTGACACAGTTTTTTGTATCTCAAGCCCATATAAAAAGGGTTTGCACTTACTTGGTCCGTCTGCGCCTGCGCATTACGCATGTATCTTCTTTTGTCTTAAATGAGAATAATTATTTTTTTTCTTCTTCTTATCATGACCTCGTTTAATACATGTTAAATTATTTCCTGGAGTTTAGGTCAACGTATGTTATGCACAAACAAGTTATAGCCAACGTTTCTGTTTATTTAAAACCATCACCAGGGCTTAAACTTTGTACATAAATTTAAAAAAATGATAATGGGCGTAATGTTTCACACTGAGCAGCATAATTGACGTTCAAAATTTAAAAAATTATCCTTTATCGGCACAAAGATCAATACATGTCAATGTTGAAGCCATGTCATGCCACCGGAATATACCCCCTCTGAATGCGCGTCTTAATGTGTGACCACTACATGTGCTTGTTGTGTCACACTGCTAGACAAAGAGTTAAAAGACACTTCAGCAGCAATTGAATCACGTGAACAACAAAATTGCTTGCTATCGGATACTAGAATGCAGCATGTTTAAATCTAGTCACTGTTAATACATAGTAGTTATTGAAGCCAGTGACAACTAGTACCCTGTCACTTTCAACGATCATTTGCTGTTACTCTGGTAGTGGGAACCTTAAAAATGGTCTGTTTGACACAGTTTTTTGTATCTCAAGCCCATATAAAGAGAGTTTGCACTTACTTGGTCCGTCTGCGCCTCGTCGGAGCCCGCCTCGACGAGCACGTGGTACGTGAGTTCCTTGCTTTCCTCGCTCACGTCGCTGGAGCCGACGGCGGAGGCGGCGTAGTGCAGGGGCAGGCGACCCTCGTCGTCCGTCGCCCGCACGGCGTCCGCATTCCGCGATAAGAGAACCTTGACGCTCGCCACGTTCCCCAACCCCGCAGCCTGAGGGCGCGGAACGAGACAATGATGTCAGAATCCCAAATCTACGTGTACATAATACCTGAAGAACTTTCTGGACTGGGGTTAAAATTCAGTACGCCATATTTGAACTTCTTCCTTTTGATGATAACATAGATCTACGTAGCCCTTTAATTTGGGTGGTGTGAGCTCCATGTGCTACGCAGAGCAAAAGGGGAATTATACTAGTGTAGGAAGCTAAAATATCGAAGGAAGGTCCAATATGAAAATGAATTTACAATGAAAGTTTACTGTCCAATTAAAATTCCTGAAGGAGAAAAAAACAGTTAATGCAAAAGAATGAAAATTATGTGGACTAGAATGGGGAAGGGTTAGAAAAATTCACGTGAAGAAGTTCGTGTGTTCATTACGTTTGACTCTCGACTAATTTACCATCTTTGAGAAAACTGCGTATTTGTAAGTAAGTCACACTTCAGCGTTAAAGATTTTTTACATTTTTGAAGTCGGTCGTTTACCGTTTCCGAAAGAGCCCGTATATTTTAATCTGTCCAGCGAAGGAGTACAATGAGTTAAGCGCGTAGTAGTAGTAGTTTAGTTTTATAAAATTGCGCAATTGCAAAAATACCGGCATTATCTTGGATTTAAGTCAGAAACCTCCGAATTTTACGAATTACCAAGCCACATTCATCCCTTTGGATATATTTAGGCTTGTAGAGGAAACTATGATGAAATACTGCGCAACATACGTATTAAAATGCAAAGTAACAGTGTACGCAATGCGTCACAATCCTTAAGTTTAGCGCTTAAGTAGCTCTTTGACTCATTTTTTAAACAATATCTGATTAGTCAGCGATGAACATTTATCGAGCTGCCTATGGTTGAAATTCTTGGCGCCGATAGTACCCTGCTATTAATCATGGTATGCTATTAATCATGGCCAAGTTGAATGATTTTATGCATTTCAATCGCTGGGTTGTTCGTCGTTGCTTTTAAATAAGTCGTATTTCTTTACTTTCTGTATTGCACGTGGGTCAGTCTCTTAAGTGGAAACTACGCAAAAATGACTTCATTTGCTCCCTGGCCCGGGTTTCCTGAGTTACATATTTCTTTTCATCGTGGGTTTCCCTCACCTTATGCAGCGGAGTTAGTCCATGGGCGTCACGGCTTAGGAGTAGTTCCCGGGGCGCGGGTGGTGCTGAACGTTCCTTAAGGAGGTCAGCGCCGTCAGAAATTGCCAGGACGTGCACCTCCTTGATAGCAGCCTCATTTGGGAGAAGGAAATGATAAAAAAACACTTAAAATATCCATATATTTGCCAACATTTTCATTGTATACTTCTTTGTAAGGTACAAATTTGGTGATGGCTGTTGTAAAAGTAAACGGTAAGAATTGCACTATCTTCGAATGTCATTTCGAAGTATTCCCCAGAACCATTAAAAAAATTGATTGATTCCAACCCATTTCTGCGTACAAAAAGGCTCATTTGAATAAGTGCGACTAGGGCTATTCTCGCGTTTGAACGTTCAAATCTCATCTTTGGGTGGAAAGTGGACACTTTCACGCATTTGATGCATCCCATATATTCTGTGAAGTTGACTTGGAGTCGTTCCCTTGGTTATAATGTGCAAAGGAATAATGAAATAAGAGGTATCCTTACCAGAACCCTTGGGACGGCCGCGAGGAACTTCCGGATTGAGGGCGTAGCGGAGGTCTCCGGCAGGAGTCTGCTGCCGTGTCCTTCCCACACGACCTGTCGCAGCCGCGGCACCGCTCTCTCGTGGATCCACTTGCGTATGTGGGCACGGGCCGGTGGCCCACCTCTCGGCCCGTTGCTCCCAGAAGCCACGCCGTCCACAGACGTCCCTGCGGTCCCCCAGGAAAGGAAGGAAAATAATGGGTGGTTTGCGAGGGGGTGTTCACTCAGATGTGTCACTTTTTCCGAGCACAAATTCGCTGTGGATGCGAAGTGTACGCAGTTCGAGTTGCCACTTGACCATATGTGATGAGCTGGTTGCATAGCCCAAGGATATAGATCGCGTTATCCATTTTGACATTTTTGCCAGAGAAAACACACTTTGACACTTATCGGTCTTTGTTAAACGCGCCTCAGATGTAGTAGGTGACTGTATTATAATATATTGTATTGAGCAGCGGCCATTGTCTGAAATACGGCTGTCGTGTTGGCTCTCCTACTTCTCCCCGAGCATAATCAGCTCATGTATGTTTGTGCCCTGATGGCGTCATCAAATGGACACGCAGTAAGTGTTACATTAGCTCTCTGTGTTACTCGGTTAGGGACAGACGCCGAGTGGGGATATGCGTGCGCTACGGTCTTGTGTGACGCTCTGCGGAAGGAGTGCGCCCCTTTTTATTGCAGGAAGCCGTGTTTGCTGAGGGATGGCGGGGGCAGGGAATGTCTTTTTGCCTGCTCAGTGGAGAGTGGAAAATTAAGTGTTTTTACCTGTCGCTTCCTCTTGTCGAGCGCATTCGTAAAGCACGCGTTTTGATCGATCACCCCACTCCGGCATATTGATTTATTCTCCTTTTTTTGAGGGAGTGGTCATAAATCTAGTGGTGTTCCTTGAAATTACTAATGTAAACACGAAAATTCCTTTGTAATATGTAAATCTGTCCTTCAATTTTATGTGGGGGTATTTTCATATCACAATGCCTTTAGTAGTATTGTTTTACAAATCAAATAACTCATTTAGTCGAATATTGAAACATTTCCGTATTTATTCGAATATTTAAGGCTAAAAACATAACTGAAGTAAATGCATGTGCGTATATTTTATTGTTTTTTTAATTTTTTTAATCGTATTCATTCTGATTTTTAATATGAGCCGTATAATTCATCGTTCGGCATAAATTCATTTTGTATTTGGAAGGGGTGGAAGGAATAAAGCATTTAGAAGTATTCGATCTGGAACTAATTTTTATTCATAATGCTTAAATCAGGCAAGGTCGATGTTTGAATAATAATGTTATTAGAAAAAGCTTGCTCTCAAAACGGCTGCTAAGGTAAGACTGAAAACTATCCCGTGACCCGTGTTCACACCTCTTGAAAATTTTAACTATACAGATATCATCGTCGCAAGCGAAGAAAGGCTCATTATTTAGAGATCACTAGTGAGTGAATTCTTGTTCAATAATTAAGTTTCCACCACATAGTGTTATGGATGGGGGGTGAAAAATATCGTGACGTATAAAAATTATCTTAGGGGATGGTAGAGAGAAAAATGGTTATTAAAGCTTCATTTAATGTATTCACTAGTTGGGCTACTGCCCCGAAGGTTCCGGTTTCAAATTTCAATTAGTATTTTCATATTTTATCGTAAAATTCATCTTTAAATTTTCTTAATGCGAAGAAACATTGAGGAGCGGCCTCTTACTGTCGCTGAAGTGACATGTGACTAGATGGGTGGTAGATTTTTGATCTATGCCTTATCCCAATCTAGAGGGCCAGATTCTTCCCTTACACAGTTCCCTGTTCTGGCTTCCTCCTTTATTCACCCTTTCACTTGGAGATATTTCACAAACCTGTCCTTCAAGTCAGTTACACAATTGAAATTATCGAAAGCATGTCGTGATAGAGAGCATATTTAAGGTGTCTACCATTTGCAGTTGTCTTTTAACTCTGGTGCCTATCATTTTCAAGACTTTTGTCCGCTGCCTATTGCGGAAAACCTTTTTAAGAAACCTTTTTACCGGTGTAGTTGACAATAGATCACGGATGAAGAATAATTTTCTGATGAGTAGAAATACGAATGCTATGTTCAACGAGTAAGTGAATGTATGAAAATTATGTCGTAATTCCGAAAATAAAATTTAAGAGGGCCACTTCCATACAAGGTTGAGATTACAATTGACATGTGTCAATCAGAGAACATGGAATAGGCAGTCATTATTCCTATTCAATTTGTGTAATTCATGATATGTTTTTATTTTTTCTTGTCTATGATTCATAAGTTCCACTTTAAATGCGCCTAAGTATTTAGTTCACGGCTGTGCTGTAAACCCTCCTCTTTCAACGATTGAACTGCTTTCAAACTGGTTTTCGCACCATTTATCTCGTTACCGATGGTTTTAGTTTTGACCTCCAGAACAGGTGGAACCGAAAAACCGAACCCACGCATTCCTATAGCTCTTACGGTTAATGTTATCATTATTGGTACGTTTTCATGAAAATTAAATTCTATGCGTTTTTATCTCGCCATTGGATGACTATTCTTTCTCTATTACTTGATAAGTACCGCAGCAAAATGAGCAGTAATTAAGTAGAAAGTGATTTATATTTTCTTGACGCATGATATTTTTGAAGATTTCACTGGCTTTTCATTCGGTCGCGTAGTGAACAACCTAACTTTTGAAGAAATTATAGACCTTTTCGAAACTTAATTAAATAATATTTTTTTTTTAAAATTAGGTCAAAAACTCACCTAGCATTCGAGCATAATTTCTTCTAATGACCATGGCTTATAGCCATTTGGTCATATATCTCATTTTTAGCCAAGGGAAACTCTTTTGAGGGCCACCATTGACCTTATTTTGCCTCTCTCTTATCCCACTGAGCCACCTCAGTTCTCGTTCCATTTTGTTAATCTTTTGACCATGTATCCTGCTCTGCTCATTCAATTTTCCGCGGCCCCAATAGCTGTCACCCTCGCTCCGTCATTCCCCTTTTTCATTCATCGCATACTGTCGCGGTGTTTGGTAGGTTTCGATTCACGCGTTCACTTCTCCTTGCTGCCCAAATATGATACTGAAATACGGGGAAGAAGTGTTGGCTTCTTATCGTTGGCTGTTTTTCATTACTTGTCCTCTCCTCCATTTACGGAAGTAGTGGATTGCTTCGTATCAACCCTCAACGACGAGCTGAAAGTCTTCCCATTACAGTTTCAGCCCTAAGCCTGGTTGGTAGCTTGTCACGTTTCTCCATAAATTTCTGACCTCTGCTTGCCGTTTTATTCAAGACTGGGATTAGCTGCCAAGGTCTTTTTTATCTTGAATAACATATTTGTAATTAGGTAGTCTTCTTCTATTTTTCTCTGAAAATCACTCTCATTCATGATTATGACCCATTTTTCGTGTCGAAGGACCTGTCCGATCCATTCGTCCGTTCCGTTTGAGGCTCTCCCTAGGGATTGGGTGTTTTAGAGTTTTTTTTGGAAAACCTCGCTGCTGAATATTTTACCTGTCAAAAGTATTTTTGATACCGCTCCATAGCACCTCAAATATAATGCTTCCGCCCACCCTCGTCCACCTTTCCTACTAGTCCCTTTCACAGCAATATATCAATACACACCACCTAAGGCAAACACTGAGAAACATTCCCCTCCTCCTGTAATGACTTTTGCAAAAAAATTGAAATTTGTATATATATTCATATGATATCATTTAAATTTGAATAACTGGTCTAAAAATAATGTTACTTATTTTTTTGCTTGTTGATGGGAAAATATTACGATGGGAAAATATTGAATAAAAAAACAGTACCTAATCCTGTAATTTTACTCTTCCCGAATATAAGTCATTGCTTTGCTTCTGCAATGTGTTCAAAGACTAAGAAATCATTTTCTGAGGTGTTTGTCTGTGAATTTTTGCCTTCCTCAATTAAACTTTGCCTAGCTTGCCTATAGAAATGCCTAACTTCTTCATCATGAATGCTGGTTTGGATAAGTGAGGATAGATGCCACTCCGAACTTAGGTAGAGGCGTACAAGTTGCTCAAATTCAGGGTTGTGGGTTAACGGCCAGTTTCTTTCCCTGATCCACCTCGTACCACGAGGAATTTTTGCTGACAGCGACCAGCAACTTGGCCCGCGACAATCAGGTCTGTAGCCAAAAGCATACACCTCCTGAAAGCCTAGACCTGTCCAAATTTTGACCCAAATGCCATTCGTGGCCCAAATTCGATGGGTATACTGTTGTTTGGGCGTCCAGCAGTGAGAATGGGGGTTGCAACCCCATTCTCCGCCTCCCCCGACCACTGTTAACCGTTGCTAACAACACGACCGTTGCGACGCACCAGTGAATTATTGAGTCGGCCCGATCGCGAAAGGTGTCCCCCCTCCCCACTACAGTGCCTCCCACTTGTGCGGCGCCTCACTCCTCGACAGAAATCGGAGAAGAATCGCCACCGTCCTATCTCGCAAAGGGGGAACGAATCGACCCATCTTATCGATTGATCCGGTGTCGATTGATTGTTTGATGATGTTTTTGGTGTGAGAGCCCTCCCACCCGACGACTGTCTCTTCACACGCCGTGGTTCCCACTGTGCCTTGACATTGATTGACCGGAGGCCCTCGAATTGGTAGTAATATGCTCAGAAACAGCAGTTTCCTTAAATATTTCCGCCTTCTTTCGATTTTTTTTGCATATTAAGAAGACTTTCCAATCCTTTTTGTAGATACTGTTAGACTACCTAACGTAATTCTCGTTGTTTATTCGCTCAATGTGTTAATTACTCATAGTTTGATTAACAATTAGGTCACCCGTAAGATATCTGTCCAAAATTAACAATTAATTTATGTAAAAAATTAAAAATTAATTAGTTGCCTTTATATTCAATTCTAGAAACTTTCCCCTTATGTAGAACTCTAGATGATCACTCGTAATTGTAATGAGAGATAAGTCGCTAGTGAGGCGACTGTGGGTGGAAATCAGTCGTTTTCTTATTTGGCGTGCCGTATAAAAAATAGTTCACACTCATTTGGTATTCTCGTAAAGACTTCATGTAATGCGTGTTGTCTTTCCAAACTAAATACCAGCGTGTATTGTCATAATACCTGTCGTTCTGTCAAGTTGTGAGGTCGTAAGAAAATTTTTAAATTTTTGGGGAACTTGGAATTTATTCCTTACTCCTATGTTCAGAACATTTTATGATAGTAATGGGAAATACGGTATTAAGTAATGGTAATACGAAAGCAGTTTGCAAGTTGTTTCCTTTCTTCAGAAATTTGATGGAGAAGAAGCTCTTACAATTCTCGTGGAATACTATAAACTGTACCTACTTGTTAACAGATTAATGGACAGGGAATTGAATTGAAAAAAACTAGGTAATTTCAGGGTTATATAGAATAGCGATGAAGTTGGTGTCTGTTGCCTTGAAATGTGTGTTCAATTGGCTAATGGCATTCTCTAATGGCTTCAGCGGTTATCTAGTTGGGTACATGGAATGGTGTCTTCGATTTCTTTCATTCTCCTCACCTGATCGAGCATCAACGTCTCAAGAGTCATACCTTGGGTCTCTCTGGTGAAGGCTTGGTTTTACGAAATCAAAACAGACTGTCAACTCATTGAGAAGACAAGTAAGGAATGCAAGTTACTCCTTGTGACTTCTGCATAATAGTCAGTGTAATTTACTTGCATAGACTTTTATACGTCGCCTTCCTCCAAAATCTTTTTTATCCCGTATATCTTACCATAATATATGCTGAGGTAATATTGAGACATGCATGATTGCAATCCCAGGGAAAGACCTTACGTCTTTCATAACTCAAAGGACATTGTAATTTTATTGCAGTTAAAATCATTGATCGAATTGATGATTTTCATTTCCCCTTTAGTGCCTGCTCAGTTCTGACCTATAAAAAAGTCAATGTACTGAGAGCATTTTTCCTCTGTATCTGCGAGCAGTTGCGCCCCGAGCTAAGGTTTTTCATGACGCCTTACTTAATTTTTCTCCAGGCCTACGGTGTATATAGAGATGGACGTTTTTTGCAAAATGAGAACGAGGGTTGGACGAAGAGGGAAACATAGAGGTTTTTCAAAGAGCACTTGGTCAAGATGTTGAAGCTTTTCGCTACGACCCACTGGAGAGTACTCCGTTTGAGAGTGAAATTAATGATTGGTTCCGTAATTTTATTCAAGGCTAACATATTTTATTTGTGATAAATGATGCCTTGATTGTGAGTTTTAAAATTATATTTTTTCCTTTCTTGTGATGGTGAGTTCATGGTTGAAAACTTCTTCGCGTTCGTAAATCATTCATATTCGAATTCGTTATATTTTACACTGTCAGTTTATAATAATAGTTATAGAAATGCACTATCTGATAACTCGTTACGACTAATCTTAACTATAAGGAAATTGAAGTGATATTTACGAAGAATTAGTTCAAATTTTATCGAAATATATATAGGTTTTATCTTGTGCCTGCCACTCAGTATCGTTGTAATTGCATGTATTTGCAAAATGAATAGTAAAAATTGAAAATAAACCAATGAGTAAACGATGTTCGTACATGTGTACACTTAAAAACTATAAGACAATTTCAATCAACAGGTTCATTGTAGGAATATCGGTAGGTATTTGCTTGGCGCAGGAATAGAAATTATTTGCTAGCTATCGACAAGGTTGTGTGTCGAAAGGACAGTCTTTGTTGGTGTCCCTTCGTACAGCTGCCCAATGTCTTTCGAAATAATCTGTTTTGTATATTTTCTGTAAATAGCTCGGAAAACAATGCATCAAGCAGTTACCTGAAAAATTGGTGTGTGCCACCTTTTCCGTTGAAGGTCGTCAAAACCTTGATGTGAGTCGATTAAAAGACTCACGTTTACGTTGTGTCATGGCGTTAAGCAAAATACTGAATGCTTGATGAACTAAGGAAAATACTCCATTGATTGTTTCCGCTGATAGCCCTTTGAGAAGTGTTCCACTCCTCGTCTACTGAGGAAAGGAATCGTCGAGGATGGATAGGCGCCTTGGAGCGAGAACGTGAGGAAAGGGGAGGTGATATTGGTAGTCACGGAAGAAGAAAGACATCTGTTGGAGTATCCTTTTTTCGGTTGACGTGGCTGCTTATAAGTCTCTTTCAAACCATTGGTTGCGTGCAGTCTTTAAAGAGGAGTTTCTTCATTTCCGGATAGAAAATCCTTCTATATTTTGGATTCTTTGAATTTATTTTTAATTATTGATCTACTCCTTGCTCTCTTTTCGAAGGATTACTCCCCAACATCCACTTGAATATCGGGCTTTTTTCAACTGTAGAGCCTTTTAGAACTGTAGAGTAATTTTGGTCGATTTTGGATCCGCCTGCATTTCGTTCGAGTATTGTCTTTATGATTGTTCTAATTACTATAATGACATTGTCCTCTAGGCTATTATTTTATTTAACTCGATCTTTTGAAAATCATTTCCAAAGGCCAGGAGGCGCCAATCGTTTGAAAAATGTACCCAGTTTTGTCGTTTGAAAATTTGCCGTAAAGGTGTGTTGGGTAATTAATTTGCGTTATTTACGGCCTTAAATGGGATGCTCCTGATTACAATTTTATTTATGATAGTAATGTTCAAAAGGTTACTGCATATTCTCTCGCTTAGTTTCAGATTAGGGCCGTGGTGTGCGAATTTCGCTTTGCTGTTGGAAAATATATTCCTGTTTTGTCGTTTTTAGATTTCACGTAGTTAAATTGCTATTGTTTCCATAAGAATTAATTGCAGTAGTCATTAACTCAAAATGCGAATGAGGCAATGCTTGAAATTCTAGACGCAGATACTGTGGTCGTTAGCATTTACAGAACACACAATTGGCGTATTTGTCTCAATGGCGAAATGCATTACTGCAACGTACGTCTATAAATTGTTTTGAATTAGTGTACTGTTATTTTTCATCTATTATTGCTATATTCTGATCTTTTTTGCATACCTGACATGTGGTACTCAGGAGCATTCGTTTTCTATGTGATGCTGTACAATAATGGACGAAGCTTTAGTGTGATGAATTCTTTCAATATCCAAATAGTCGTACTGAAGTGGAAGCAAATGTTATGCAGCACTGTGTTCCCACAGATTTTCATTGCCGGTATGAAAGCAATGCCTAGTGGTAATCTATGATCTGCCTGTTTCCAACTCGAGTAAATCGTCGTCATTGTGCTCCTAACTCTTTTTTTCGCAGCAGAGGGCGGCTTCCTAATTAAGCATTGCCATTTACCTTGTCTCTCATGGTGTAATAAGTCGATTCTTAAATCCAACCTTTATTTATTCATTCTCGTTTCATACGTCAAATCGATGATGAGACTAAGTAAACCTTTGCAACTTTTTTGTGAATTTAATTTCATATTTTGATTTTCATGGCAGGATATTCTTTCGGTGAAGGTTGATGAAATTCTTTTTATTTTAAAAACGTTGCTAGTGTAAAAAATATCGCAATCGTTTGGTCTGTTGTCATTGTATAATTGATGTCTGCATTGATGTAATTGATGTAAAAATTTTAAGGCAGTTTATATATGAATATGGCAAAAAGGGGAAATCTGTTCTTTAAATAGTAGCAAACGTAGAGTATATTTGGGGTTTATCAGTAAAGGCTTTGGTTCTGCATATGTATGACTTTCCTCATGACCTTCATCGCATCTCACGAATTATTTTAATCTAGATGTTAGCTGATTGTATGTTGTAGAATGTCGAAGCCATACTGAATAAAGAATAATGATCATTAATTTTCTTCTCCTAAGTAGATATTACTGGGCGGCGTTGTGGCTTGTTGGGTAGAGGCATTAACTGCTGATCGAGAGTCCCGGGATCGAATCCCGGGTGAAGCTTTCGGACACCCCCGAATTATATCCTCGATGTGTGAGGTGGCCCGGTGTGATATTCAAACGCTTGTGGCTTAGTATGGTGGAGCTCTACCCTCACCTATGCAAACTTACTTTCGGGTTGAATCTTTGAGTTATTGAGGTAATTATTAGGTATACCAAAACTATTTCCTTACTACCCCTATTTAAATTACCACTAGCCTCTTGGTGTTTGTACTTAAAAAGACGTTTGTAAATTGAGGCATGCAGAGGAAAATTTCTGAGTGCGGTAAATTCTGGAGTGATATTTTGTTTTTTGGTAATTCAAAAATTTTATTCAACATTTTCTCATCGCATAAGCCTGAAAAAAATGGAAGACTTCCATCTACTTGGTACGATGTCTTATATTTTATAACGTTTCGGAACAAGAATATAGTCATGTTTTACTTGCGGAAGGTCATAGGTTAAATTGAAATGGCATTTCATTCGATCTCCCGCACGCAAACCATAGTTGCACTTACATTCAATCGATGTATCTCTAATTTCGTATTGACGGCGGCACCTTTGCGTGGGAAATCGGCTAGAACGTCGGGAGCACGGTTACTTCGTTAACTATGCAACGATGTCACCGAGGAAGGTCGTGCATGTCGAGTGCGTTCCCAAGGGCAGTCGATCGACGTTGGCTCTTGCCATTGGTGTCGCCGGGACGCGGTTGTCCACCTTCGAACTCAAGCGAAGTTGCTTTTTTTTCAATTATTCTGAAGGCCTTTCTTTTGTACCCGGGTGGAGCATTATCCTCTCGCTTTACTTGGGTTGTCCGTCATTTTCAGTGAACTTGGAAATAGCTTTATGCCTCTTTCTCAAACGTCTCCTCTGCGCGTTCGTGACGGATAGCGACGCGAGGAAAAGCATGTCAAAATCAATAACCGCAAATATCTTCTACTTGTTAGTAACTTATGCAGTTTTTCATGTACGTCGTTAGGCTTTCGCTTAAATTCGCACTTGAGAAATGAAAAAAATTATAATAGCTACTTCAACTCATCCTGAGAATAATTAAACATAAATTTAGGCCGAACTCTGGATTTTATTGAAGCTACAGTTAAAATTATAGCTACGAGCGTGATGCGCCCGCTCCCAGCGGGCTTCCTCCGCTCTTTTCAATGCAGATCCACAAAAGGGATAGGCGCGTTTCTAATTTTAAAATGTAGAAAAAAAGGCAGGGTCTTATGTACAAATTTAATTGGAATGTTGATGTACAAATTGAGGACCTCTTTAAACACAACATTGGAAGTAATTACACCATCCTCTGTTAAACGCACATGATGACTCATACTTACGTATCAACAGGAGACTTGAATGTGGAATCAGCCGCATTTTGATAAAAGTTATTTAAAGAATGCGAGATATTGTTGCAAATGAACAAATGTATCAGTTTGTGCGCCGTTAGCGTGAGGAATATTTACCGGTTTTTGTTTTTTTGTTTTTTATTATTATTTACAAACCAATTTCAGGAAACAATAGCAATATTTAGGAAGTAAGATATGCCGTCGCATGTTCTCTGATAAATTCTGTGCATTTTGGTACCTAATTTGTAGAGTTTGGTTGCGTATAAGTTGAGAAAAAGGTATATATATACAGTAGAAATAATATAGAAGATGGATGAATTGAAGAAGGGAGCGAAAAAATTCCAGGAAATTTGTGCGGCTTGATTACGTAGAATTTAGTTTTAGAGAAAGAAATACAACGTAGTATAGTTTTCAAAAGCCTCCCTTTTGATTTTAGTTAATCTCCTTTCTATAATTTTCGAATTATATTTCCAGAATTTTTTGTAAAACCATTAACCTAACCCTATAATTTAATTGAAGGTGAACTTTACATTAGCTTTTAGTGGGATTTTATTCTCTATGCTGCCACTAATTTATTTTGATCCACGGGAGAAAGTGAGGATTAAATGTACTTGTTGGAAAATAATTATTGTTTTGCGTTGCTTGAAAATAAATTAACTATGGAGCTGAATGAAAAATTTCCAAATTTGCTATTGACCTTCCAATTTTCGGTTTACGTCAGTTTTTGTCTTAAATCACAAAATAAGATAAAATTAAAACTAGCGTGTCATTGTCACTCTTTTGCTTACCAAAAATGTGCGCAATGACTGAATGGGTTCAGCTGTACATCTCGAACGTTATTTTGTTTTCATTGTGATCGTCGCCGCAAGGCGAAAATGATATATATCATTTGATTTTGAAAAAGAATATGCTATGTTTTTATTACCATGAAGTGAAAAGGCCCTTGCAAAGCGTCAAAGGTCTCCAGAGTTTTAATTTTTCTGACTTGGGTTATCCATGCTAAAGATAACAATGTTCAGGCTTATTTTACAAATACTTTTATCCTGATTAAGTATTAACTGTTATTTATATGATTTGTTGTTCATTTTTTCCTCACTTATTTAACGTTCTAATATAATCGATTATTTTTACTGTGAAAAAATCAATAGTATACTGTATCATAGTTAGTGTTTAATTTTTTTTCGTTAATTGATTGATAATTTTCAATCAGTGCCAGTGTAGAACAAAATTTTCACCCTCGCGAGAGCTTGGCGGCGCCCTACTCACCTTCTCTCTTGCTTACCCCTGTTGTAATAATGTATAGGTAGGCAGTTACCGACTGTAATAGGGTAGGTTTTATGAAAATGGCAAGGTGACAGCGTGCGTTTAAAAGAAGAAATACGTGAGGAAATCAGACCGATTGAGCGCGAGTGATGATGGCCTTAATTGTGACGCTCATCCTCAATAACTGAACGGAATCGAGGAGGTAATTAGTGCAGTATTTAGTGCTGAGAGTACGTTCATAGTGGAGAAATGATTATCTTTCATTCATTGTGGAGCCGACTGTAGAAAAGGCAAATTACATGAGACGGCATGGAAAGAAGAGTCGTGTAGTATTTTCTCAATCTATTTCTTGGTCATTGGAAACGGAAGGGCGGAGTAGAATTCGAGGTGGTATTCTTTTTGCTTAGAGAGTTCTCAAGATAAAGAGTTAAAATTTATTTTACAGTGGTGAAGGCCGATGGAAAGACTAATATAAATGCCGGGGGTGGAGGCTTGGCGTACTAGTGATTGGAGCATTACTACTGTCATACTAAACTACTAGCTTATGGTTCGCCGGTTCCAGGTGAGGCCATCGGAATTTGAATATCACCAAAACATTTTCTGAGGAATGTCAGAGTTTATGCTCTGTCTCCTTCAAGTTGTATTATATGATAGTATTTGTGGCATTCACTGTGGTGACGAGAAACGATTCGAGCAACGAAACTTCGGTAATCATGGACCTCCTCTCCTGATTGATATCTCGATGAAAATACTTTTTCAGCCTGACTCCACTAACTAAAACCAGGAAAATATAAGTTACATAAGTATGACGTTTCGGAGGATGAGTAAAATTATGAAAAAAAATCGTGGAAAATGATACATATTCTGTATATCTGCTGGGTCCATTGAATTCGGTGTGCTCGTTTAGACCAGGGGTCTCCAAAATTCGTTTCGCGTGCCACGTGTAGTCCGCGAGGCCCTCTCATCCGGCCCGTGGAGATCTTTTTATCGCAGGAAAAAAATGTGGAAATTTACATGCACACAGCGGTGATCATCCGCCACTTACATGGCGCCGCCGAGCAACATGTTTTGGTACTTTGTTTTTTGGACTGTCGAAGTGTTGTCGGCCCTATAAATGGCATTGCATAACTAATGCGGCGAAAAGTTTGCAGACCCCTATTTTAGACGCTAGAGCCGGTATATTGCATATCCATGATAAAAATACAAATGGTAATTTCCCCACTATTTAATTTAACACAATGTGAAAAATGACACCAAGTTTCGAAACCATGGTCGATCGTTAAGTGTTAAATGAAATAGCTTGGAAATTACCATTTGTGTTTTTATCATGGATATAGCAATATTCCACAAAATCAAGCCTGAAACGATTTTATGCGTCCCGTATATTGCTTTTTCTCCATCCACAGCTCTTTGGGTGCTTGATCGGCTTCAGTGAAGAGGGCAGATGCGCTTTGCATGCACTCACCTTTGCGGTACTTGGTGGGCCGTTGTCTTTGCGGCATGGTCAGTGGGCGTCCGCGGGGTCTCCCCCGCCCCCAGTGCCACCGTCCCCGCCCTTCCGATGAGGATCCAACTTCCCCCGTGGTGAAGAGTACCCCGTGCCGCTCGTGTCCACTCGTCAGGGCGGAAGGTGGGCGTGTGCGAAGGGAACCCCTCAGCGGTGTTGGCACGGAGGGGTGAAGGGATGCGACTCCCGCCCTCTCCGTTCCGCCGATAACTGCGCACTCTCCCACCCTCGCCGATGGAAGGTCCGTTGGGGGGTAGGGGTGTCAGGCGTGGCGGCGTGAGTCACCCCCAAGTGATTTAAGCTGATGGTATTGAAACCGATACCGCGGATCTAAAGGAATAATTCGTGATTTAAAAAATATTAATTTGCAATCATCAAATAGAAGGATTTCAGGGGTAAATGCGTGAAAATTTTCCACGGCGGAAGTAAAGAACTTGCGAATTTCTCTTTATAAATTTTAATTTTGGCGCGAGGTAGGTTTCAATTCTGGCATCAACTTCAGGAGAAATTACAGACCCTCCTTCCCATTCCATTGACCAAACCCCGCCTCATTTCACGAATAAACCAATCAAAAATCCGCTCCTTCCGCCCCGTTCTTTTCCGTCTTCTGTGGCCTACCACCAGAGCTTAATTTCTAAAATTTTGGGTACCGGAACGGTATAGAGGCTATTCCTACTCCACCATATGGACAATTTTATCTCCAAGGTTAGTTAGTAAATTGTAAGTAGGAATAGCGTTGTTTGATAGAATGCAGAAAGAATAGATAAAAACTAAATAATCTGCAACTATTTAAATCCGAGATGCGGTTTTACTATCATAAATTCACCCACACAATTGTGAACAGCCAGAGTAAGTTGTCAACGAATTTCAAAATAACGGGTTTGATTCCATTCCCACATTGATGAAAACCTGTCCGAGTTTTTGTCTCGCAGTTAAGAAATTTCGACAAAAGCTTTCATTTATTTCATTTCGACATAAGTTTTCATTTATTATAAAAAACAAGTCAACTGTACTTTAAGGGAGTAGAAATCAGATTAGATGAAGTTGGAAATTGCATCACAGTACCTCATATTACATTCACATTTTTCAAGTTAGATGACTACGCAGTGCCGCACGATAACCTCATGGAAAGCAGAAGGTAACCTACGACGTGTTGGCCTTACTTATGCAATATGAGCCCCGTTGAAGACGAGTTTCCTAGTTCATGCCGGATACGTAATGGCTAATGAATATCGTAGCAGTAAAAGACATGGGAAAGTTACCTACTGGATATTTCATTTTAAATTGTTTATGTTTATTTTTATTTCAATGCCAGTTAAAGCATAATGAAGCGTTAACTTCCTTCTTCCATCCGAAATTTATTTCATCTAATAATTCTTTTAATAATAATTATTTAGTTATTTTTATCTCAAAATTGGTCGCTTTTGTGGAGATGTGTTAATTATTGCGGCTATTTAGGGTTAAAGAACCTATTTGTTGAGCAATTAAGATTGACATTATTGATACCTACAGTTTTTTGAAGTATCAAGAATTAAAATATTATTGAGGTTTGAAATGTAGTATCATACGCAATCAGGCATGACTACGGGTGATGTTTTTATTTTAAATAATAATTCAGCAACCTATAAGACAGAACTAATATTTCGTATGGTACTTCTACTTCATTCATTACACTCTCACACCTGCTTAAATAATTATTCAGTCATGAAGGAAATCATTTTGTAGAATTGCGTGGACGTTTGATAGATATTTAGTCGGATTTTTTCCCAATAGGTAGATACTGAATGAAGCTTCAGAATAGAATTAATTCATATTTTTTTAATATCCCACCAACGTTACTTTTACTAGCATTGCGATCAAAGAGCATTAAAGCGCACGATATTTGAACCCTCTATAGTAATTTATTGGATTTTAGAGAATTTTGCGGTAAAGAACGAAACTTTTAAAATGTTTATGTAGCCATTTTTCATTTTTACAGTTTAAAAAAGTGGTGATTAAAATAAAAATATTGGTTCCCTTATAATTTTTCATGTGCATCTTACGCTTATCCAATGATAAGCTAATTTTGAAGCGTTCTCAAGGGATAATTGTTCGAAATGGGTATATTTGTGTGTTCAACATGTGAATTTTAAATCTCATATGAATGAAATATGGTAATGGTAATGAAATATGGTAATATGCCGAGGAAATAATTTCGTCGTTTTTTTCCAATGCGTTCGCAATGGCATACGTCTCCTGTAGCCGTCGTATCTATCTAACTCCTTCATTTGTGGAGCGTGAACGTCCAGAGTGTGTCATCGCCTTTATTTCCGCAGATTTTTCGACTGCGTCAAAATTTCTTTTATTTTACGCGATTAATTCTCGGAACTAACTGGCCAATTGCCCTCGTGCGAAATAAAGTGAATTGGGTCGAGTGAATTGCCCAGCCACGTTCAAGGCAAGTATGCAATAGCTGGGGAAGTCTCCGCCGTCCCTCAACGAAAATTCTCCATTCCTTTAGCGCTTTAAAGCGATCGTGATGGATGTGCGAGGAAATAGGGTAATGGTGCTATCCTTGCCATCATTTGGCGGGGCTTCCTTCCACGTCGGCGAATCGGCCACTCACTGTCTTCGAAAGGCATTATATTCTGGGTCCCTCTATTGAGAAAACGCAGCACTCACTCTTATCACAGTCTGGCGCATGACGGAATGAGACGTGATGGATAAGCGGGGGGATAGCTTCCTTCCTAATACCTTCCTGAATTCCTTGGATGAGCTACTTCCTTTCGTGACCAAAGTGACAAGTAATGGGTTCACAATACAAGTGGTGTTCTGTCCAGAATGAGTGTTTCTGACATAGTTTGCGTTTTAGATATTTGTATCTAAATAATCATGTATTTTTACTTCTATAGTATTATTATTACACTAGATAAAATAGATGCTGCTTCTCTTTCCCCTTGATAAGTGCATAGAGTAAAGATTTGAATTTATCATCGATTGTGAAGTAGAAATTGTGAACTTGATTCAGTTTTGTATTGAAAATATTCACGACAGTTTGCGCACTACGTAATATTCTCATTTGAAATTGGTAATAGACCAAACGTATATTAAAACTTAATTAGTGCGTACATGAGAGGTTATTCAATTCACCTGATAACATTTTGCTTTATTTCATATAACTTCTCAGAACTGTCTTCAGTTTGTAAGTTTTATGACATAGCACTGATAGACAATTGTCGTTTTATGTGTGCAAAGAAAATATTTGAGGGAAGTGCGATCCTGGAAAGTAGAAAGTGCACAGATTAACCGACCAGTTAAAATGCGGAACAAATCACACACACACATGTAGATTTATGGTTTTTTGGGAATATCCCGCGTCAGGTTATTAAAATGGCCGACGTTTCTTCTCCTATCCCGGAGACCTCATCAGGGCAAATGACCGTGTTGTATATATTTCGCATCAATTTATAGGTGGTGGGTGGTGTTAGGGAGTTTTCTGGAAGCTTGTTTTTCTGGAAATGACCGGAAGCCATGTGTCACTGATCTTCTGCCCGTTGTCTCTGTTGAAGTTGTTTTTATGCTTTTTGATTTCTAAGGCTTCCCGGAAAATCCTCGTTCTAAAGTACTTCTCCCTGGCGAGAATTTTTGGGCTGCCCACATCGATGGTATGTCCCTCTGCGGCGTGTTCACACACACATTACATCTTTATAACAAATGGTGATCAGATTGCCTGATGTTGAAGATCAAAACCAGTTACTGTTTTTAGTCGGAGCTAGCCTTTTTTTGAGTGAAAGTTTTTGGTTTATTTAGAGATTAGGTATGGAAATATCAGTCATTATTTAAAATTGAGTGGGAGCCTAAACATGCTAATTATATTTCCCATTTTTATCAATGAGATGACCTCCGGTAACTTTTGTGTCATATTTATGGATAGAAGCGATGATTGTCCTCTCTGATTAAAGGCAGTTAACTTCACATTTCCGTATTTTTGTCATTACCAATGAACCAATTACGAATTTTTTCTCAGTGTGACATAAGTGATGACTGTAAATGATTGTAGTAAGTTGTAACATGTCCATTTGGTAGGAAATGCGTTGAAACGATGCATTTCTGCCGTATTATTTCGTGGTTTATTTTTATTTAAATAGTTATTTTTAATTATTTATTTGACGCAAGAAGCATTATTATTTCCATTTTCATCCAGTACAGCCTTCATCAGAACTCACCTCTGACCTTTAAATTTATTGGGCGTTTGGTATGAATCAAACCACCGTATCTAAGCTAAATTTTATATCCTTTGTTGCTTCGCTTATATTTTGAAATTCTTCACACCTACTTCAAAGATCAAATGCGTCCCACGTGGAGAGTGCTCACCCTATAATTCATTCGTTTCTCCAACGAAAAATCCTCCGCGCTGAAAAATATAATGCTCTCCCAAATAAAAAAATGAAATGACTAATTTCACTTGTAATCTAAACGTATTAACAATTGGAGTGCCTCGTAAAATGTAGTGCACCTTTTTTCTTACAGAGCTCCCTGCATAGAATTCTAAAGCCATCAGCGATCTTCTTTGTTTTCCTCAGCGGGCACTTATATTTTTATGCATCTAATTGCCTCTTTGGCAATAGCGTATCAATTTTCTATTACTATTTAATTTTTATCGAGATTATGCCTATTTAAAAATCTAGTGAATCCCCAATATTTATTCCCTTATTTTTACGCAAGGGAGTCGTAATTTTGCAGGGAATACGAAAGATTTATCAACATGGATAAAACAAGGTAAGAGCTGGTGGGAGTGAATTTAAAGAGAAATAATGTTCAGGAGCACATAAGCCATTCGTCAAAAAGTACTTTTTTTTTTACAAGAACCCCACATATGTCTTGTTTTACTGTCTATGAATTTTGGATTTGCTTCGTAAAACGTATGTACCGCAATCGAACCTTTTAATCTTAGGCTTTTCACTTACATCTCACCTTACTATTCTGAGTTTAGAGGTTGGCGTAATTATTTATATGATGTGAAAGAAGACTGGTGTGAGAGAAAAAAGTTTTGATGACTTTTTGTGCAAAAATTGTGTGTTTTGCCGCAGGCCATTAGGTCACTTAATTTAAGTTTTTAAAAAATTAAATCACATTTAAAGCTTTAAAATTGACTCTTTGAAACAAGAAAATTGTTATAAAAAACTATATGTTTTTATTTTGATAAAATATCGAAAATCTAGTGATGACTTTGCTCTAACCAAGCTTATGTTTCTTTATTCCTTTTTTTTAAAGTAATGGCACAGTTTCTTCGAGGCGTTTCGTAGGAATGTTATCATTTCTTTTGTCAAATTTTCTTTTTCCGAATAGCAACTATCCAAAATGTTATCCACTATTTTTAGGTTTTTAAAAAAGCAATATACACAACAGACTTGGTATTATAGAAGAATATGTTTTATGTTGATGTTGAGTAGTCTTTGGTGCAATGCCATTTTGTGGGAATACCGTCTATTTATCTGGATTTTATTGTTACTCTTATGTCTTGTTTGATGCACCATTTTATCTAGAATGAGTGTTTTTACATATCCACGTAATTTATGCATGTTATTCCTACGTCACATTCCTTTTTGCCAGCTGGTTTCTAATTAAACTGACTGCTCTTACGCGCTTTTTCCCGAATGGCTGCATCAGCTCGTAGCTCCCATTTTGCCCTATAGATGGCAGCTGCGCTCAACGGAAACGGTGATCTGGCAGTGTGCGTTTCAGCCGTACGAATTCGTCGAATTTGAATTCAATCGGTTCCAATGAAACGTGATTCAGTACTCTAGCGGTGACTTATCGTACTCATAACTTTCATCCAGAATATTATATACTGCGGAATATTTCAGTGTACTAGATTCCTTTCCCTGCCGTAGTGACAGAAATACGCCCTATTTTGGATCGCACTAATTGAGGCAATGCGCCATTTGAAAAATCAAAGTTTCCTCCCTGAATTTTAAATATTTGTATTCTATGTTTGCCTGAATGTTTGAAGTCGATTTGTACGTGAAAGCAGATATTGTCCGTTTGATAAGGTTTATAGAATATATGTATCTTTTTGCGGGTAAATTTTTTAAAGTTAAAACATGCTTGGCTCAATTTTAACTAAAACTGCCATATTCTGCATGCATATAGTTAAACAAAACACTTTTTTTTAATATACTGAAAAGTCTACTGCCTGTAAAATTACTGTATACTAATCAGTTTAAGGTCAATATTATCTTCATGTTGTTAGCGTTAAAACATCCTCTCTTAGAAAAGAAGAAGCGATAAATAAGTAAAATTGAAAAATTTGTTAAAATTGATTGTTTAATGTGAAAGCACAAAGTTCTTCTTTTTTAATTTAATTATGAAAAATTTGTGTTATACGACGGGCACGTTGCCTTTCACTACATTGCGGAATTTATATCCTTAGCGATGGAAGTTACTTTGTTGTTCCTGATGATGCTGCAAGGCATTAAAACATCTATAAATCCGTATATCGTATGAAATAGATAATGAGAAATTATCCTAGCAAGGAAAAGGTCTGAGGACTGGTTAGGTATAAAATGAAATAACTAATTCTGAATGAACTTAAGAGATATTATTAAGCAATAGTTTTTGCATATACCACTCCCTTCAAAATAATTGCAATATAATGATGAACTCACATTCACTCCATCTCCCTCCACATCAGCGATCCGGTATGACTCTTAGATCCGGCCAAGAGTCGCTCCTGGCTATGAGATATTGGGGGTGAAGGTGTATGCATTGTAGACTTTTGCCGCGAGTGACGGTCCAGATTGCTGAGGAAGTCGTGGCGTTAGTGTTGCGCCGAAGGCTAGGAGTTTTGAGCTGAGGGGAAGAGGTGACTCGATGAATGGGGAACGCCGATCTTCCGGAGCCGATAATTAATACCTTAGAATTTGGACGTTGGATCGTAACCGTTAATGGTCGCCATAGTAAGGAGGTGAATCGATAAATGAACGGTTCGTATTGATTCAGGGTCGGGGCCGAAGATGATGATGGTATGGCACGTCTGGTTGAAGTGGAGCTGGTTTTGTGTGAGGACTCCGAACTATCACCTTCGACACTGGCCGTGAAATTTTGCTCTGCGGCGGAGTGTATGTCTATGTTGACATTGAGTTCTTCGTTGGACCTAAGTCCAGTAGTATAAATCGAACATAGTTCTTGCTCTATGGCAGGGGGTGTAAGGGAGGGTGTAAGCCTTTCCGTCACCAGGATGTCGTTATCTTCTCGTCCGTCAACTTTTCTTCCCTCCTCGCTCTGATGTCTCATACAGGCACCTGTAATGAAACAAGGTAGTGGACGATTACGCCTAAGTGTATGGTATCCAGAGGCTGATTGTGGCATAAATCTTTCAGCGGAGACTCCCTTGACAGGAAGATATCCTCAGAAAAGGTATCCGAAAACGCGAAGGTTACTCGCAGTTCGTCCAGCTGTAAACGACTTCACCTTCTTCGCCCGTTATCATCTCTCAGGATTGCTTGAGTTGTATAATGCTGCCTGTCGTCTATACATAACGCTCGAGAATGAATGAAATCTTTCCCGTTCTCTTGTAAGAAGCTCTGCGTAGGAATTTTATATTTTTGCCTCGGGAAAACCTTCTTCTCTTGATATTTGATTAGTATTCCCTTCCTGTCCGCCTAGATCTGCTATTTAAGGCAGTACTAGTATAATCTCTCTTCTTTCTCGGCGATTCCTGTTATTCGTATTAACATATCTACGCTGGGCCCATAACCTTAAAGAATCTTTGTTCTCCTCCTATTTGTAGCATGCATTTATTTAACACGGTGTGCTATCTCGTAAAATAAAGTAATAATGGCGATGCTTAAATTACATGTCATTGGCTGTTACTGCCGGAGCAAAAAATTAGCGAATGCTGTTAAATGGGGCTAGCTGAATATTTAGAGGCTATAATATGGCTCTATTTAAGATGTCTTTGGATAGGAAATATAGAGAAAATATCATTTCCTCTTTTCCCTTATAAATAATTATTTTGTTATTAACTGAGGGAATACTTTCTAAAAACATGGCTTTGTTTTGACTATTGAATTCATATAAAGAGATAAGGATTGTGAGCGACTCTTAGTAAATTGCCCATTTTCATTTGGAGTCAATTAATTTCATTGCGATGCACATACTCATTCTCCCAACCCTATGCGAAAGCACTTATAAATTACTTTGAAGGAATATAAGGTAGTATCGTATTATAGACATGAGGTTTATCATTATTTATTACAAATTTGATACCTAGAATTCTTTTCGCCATCCAAGACGATATGTCAATTCTAATTTGTGTTGAAAATACCTGCTCACTGGAAACTAATTCATAAATATGTCTGCGCACAATGAAAAGCTTAAGGCTTAAAAGATTGTGACGACTTTCATTCGTCAATTATTTCGATCACCTATTAATATCGTCAAATATTTTGATCGTCTATTATTTTGATTTTGATTAAGGCTGATGTATCGGAGAGAGGGAAGTAAGGGGCTCAAATTCCCCCGTATAAATTTTGAGAGATGTTTTCAGTGCACCCTTTCAAAAGTTCAAAACCCTCTTTAAATGAAAGAAAATGCTCATTGTTACCCAAAATTACATTTAAATCAGCATTATAATGATCAGAAGAAAGCCGTTTTGCGATATTTTGATCTTTTCTAATTTAATCATTGTACAAAAATCTGTGCGTACATGCCTACTATACGTTGATAAGTTTTTTAGGTTTAGTTTTTTTGGAGCACTATCACGTAAACAAATTATCTCACTCGTTTAAATATGTGTTGGAATTCAAAGATAAATGCTTGAAAATTTATTTACTTCCCGTTATTTCGTGCAGACCTATAGTAGTCACTTTATTATTTTAAAATTGCTTGAAAGGGTCTTCATTCGTTTTTATTGCGAGATTTACTTCCATATTTTCCATGTGTACTCAACTCCAAATTCGCGTCATGCATATTTTTCAACTGGAACTAATTGTAAGCATAATCGATTTCTATCCTCATAAATCCTTAATTGAATACTCGAATAAAAAAAACATTATTGCCGTTTCGAAGATAAGCTGCATTACGCGTGCAAAAATTGTTCGTTTAATAGGGTATAATTATTTACTCACCGAGAAATTGGCCCATATTGGAACAGCTTTAGGATACAAGAAACTTCCGTAGATCGCTGATAATACAGCACTGCTTCAGTTGAATAATAATTTTTGATGCTTTATGCAGTTCTAAGCACGAGGGTGGTCGTTTTCAGTCGTCGTTACTCGTCTCTAATCTCAACAAATTAAAGGTTTGGTTCAGTTTGGTTCGTAACAGCCAGTGTATCGCGCGTCGTATTGCTGCTCGAGAGAGTATATATATTCACAAAATATCAGGAAATGATATGGATCCACTGTTTATCGCTAGACACTCTCAACGCATTCCGTTCCTCTCCGACTCCAGTTTTATGTGGTTTGACTTATAAATTATGAACTAATAAACAAATGCTATTTAATCAACTACGTAAACGACTCCATGGAAACTACCTTAGCAGTCAGACTTCGGCAATGAGGGTTCCTTCGCATAGCACAGTATCAAAGGACAATCATTATATTCTGTAAGTTAATGAGAGAAATCAAACTCCTTTCTCGGTGAAAAAATTATCTCATGTGATTCACTTCAGTCTATAGTGATTTGTTATATATTTGAAAAACATGTTCTCATAATATTATCCTCAATACTCCGTATTCATGAAGTTCACATTTTTTCCTGAATGTTGCCACGACTGAAGCCATTAGACTGACTGACAACGAAAATGGACTAAATTAAACCGGACGAATTCACATTTTAAAGGCAACAAAGTTTAAGCAGATTAGGTTCAAATGCTTCCACCTGTCAAGTTCTCTTCTCAGATTCGCGTATTTATTGAAATTATTTGACAAGTTTGGCAATTTTACCGTGCGTCAATTTCTCCATCGCTAAGTGCTTCAACCGTTAGGTTGTTTTGGATAGGTGCACGTAGAGCGCATCACAGACTAAGCCTCTAGCGTGTGAATATCACATTTGGATATAAGGTTTCCCTTTCTTTTGGCCTCCTCGTACACCAAATTAACTACTGAAGAATACAGTCTTATGTCATAATTGGCCTATTTACCGTGGCAAGAGAGGGAAGTATCCTTGAAAATATATTTACTAACTATCGTCTATGTATCAAATACCTTACTTAGCAATCAAAGGGTAATTAATCCTAATTAATAGTCAGAATTGGCGTAAATGATTTCTTTTCTACAAATAATGAAGATACCATCACTATCCATGTTATAATTCTAATTTTCTATAATATCTAATTTATTGTGCATAAGCAGGCTTATTCATAGTTAGGAGTGTCTGAAGACTCCACCCGGAATTTGAATCCGGGACACTTCGGTCAGTAGGCAGTAGCTTCGGTCTACCCTATAGGCTGCATTCCCTCACATTAACCCCATCATATAAATTGTGACGGTAGCTAGCATAAATCAGCACATCCGTGCTGAAGCAGAATTGTCCGTAGTGCCAAAATAACTTCGTCCGCATGGAAAAAAGTCTTTCGCCGACGTCTGCCCCTGGGGGGGAAGGCGGATTAAGGGAAGCGATGGGGGACGTGGGAAAGGATTTCCACGAATCGGCCCGTTTCCCTACTTTCCTCATCTGCTTCCCTCCTCCGCTGCCGTCGGAGAAAGGAACAGTGGGGGATATGTGGGAGGGGAGAGAGAAAGGAAGAGAAAATCCCGGGAACCGAGCGCTCTTTCCAGCGAACGGCGATGCCCCGACCGCTGCGCGAGGCGGCGTCAACGGCGTGGGTCCCCTCTCCCCTCTTTAGGTCACACTAAAACCGTCAAAAATCTCCATCCTCCCCTCCCCCTCCCCCGTCCCTGTCTTGGCAGTAATCGCGCGGAGCACGTCGCACAAACGGCCGTGATTTAATCGCCTCCCCGCCCGTCCCGCGGTCCGCTGCTTCATTTTTTTTCCGAACGAAGAATGCGAGTGGAATGGCAGGCGCCAACGAGATCCAACCCAGCCTCGTCCACACCCCCTTTTGGTCCTTTCTCCAAAGGATTCCAAGGAAAGGGGCTCAAGCCGTATTCTCTTCTTCTCCCGACCTTTTTTTATCTCTAAATCGGTATATGCGATGTAGACATCGTTAATGGATTTTATAATACATGTTATTCGATGCCGATCGAACCCGCAAATAATAGTTTTTAACGGAAGGAATCAAAAATGCGGCTTGTATTTTTAAATGTCGTATTTTTGTAGCATTTTCTCGTGCCTATAGCGGGTAAAAATGTGAACAATACATGGACTTAACCCTTCCGGTCATAGATAATGCAAAAAATTAATAATTAATGCTGTAGCTTCAGAGCTGGAGGACATTAGCCTGAGACCGTAACTCGAAGAAAATCGTCAAATCTGCCATTATGAATTTTTAGCAATGCAAGGAGATGGAACCTTGCGGATTTTGGAATTTTCCCCTGCGTAATTTCCGGTAGGCCCCTCACTGCAAAATTTCAGCTGGCTAGATCTTGTAAAAGTGGTATAGAATTGATATATATATATATATATATTAGTGAGTGAGTGAGTCAGTCACACATCCCATTGAATCCCCTCATCACATAATCGTGCCATCCAAATCACAAAAGTCTTTCGCACTGACGACGGGGGGCGAATGAGTCCTGTCCGGCGAAGCGCAAGTCGTGTCATAACGTTCGTGGAAGGAGCGTAAATGATTCGACGCGCTCGCTAAGCCCCCGAGTGCGCCATCCATCGGAATGTCCGCCCGAAGACGGTGGGGGGGGGGGGGGGGGGTAGAACCATCCCCCCCCCCACGCATCCCTCTCCCTCATCTCCGGGCCATTACATTTCTCACTATTCGGCGGCTCTCTGAAGGCTGTGAAGTATTGTCGACCGAGTCACTGCGTCTCCCCTCCAAAAAAAAGAAATAAAAATATCCTTGCAATGCCATAACTCTGAGTCACATAGTCCGTTAAAAATATAAATTCCACGAGGAAAGGCTCTTCTTCTCTCTTAAAAGCACTTTATTCTCTCTGCAATGAAATAAGCACTTTTTTTTAAATTTTGGATATAATTTTAATAAAAAATATCCTTGCAATGCCATAACTCTGAGTTACATAGTCCGTTAAAAATATAAATTCCATGAGGAAAGGCTCTTCTTCTCTCTTAAAGGCACTTTATTCTCTCTGCAATGAAATAAGCACTTTTTTAAAATTTAGGGCGTATTAATTGAAAGGTTTTGACTTTTCAAGCCTAGGTCGTAGATTTTGGCATACTACAGCGAAATTTCATCTTATCATACTCATAAAATTAAAGGTCCATCTGATCTTCTAGTGTCACATATCTGTAGTTCTTCAATAAAATCCTACAGGGTTCCCACTCAACCGTGAAAACCTTGAAACCGTGAATAAGCCGTGAATGCCGTCTACCGTGAAAAACCTGGAAATAGCCGTGAAATTCGTCGTAAAACCTTAAAATCTCTCTATATATATATTTTTTTTATATCACAAGATGTGGGTCAAATGTAAATATTATTTATTTAAATAAAAACAACATCAGACATAAAGCCCTGAGGATGGACAAATATAATGTCCGAAACGTAGGCAAAGTTTGAAAAAATAAATAATATTTACATTTGACCCACATCTCGTGATATAAAAAAAAATATATATATATAATAAGGGGTCGTGAAGTATAAAGCTTAAAATCTCTCAAACTTGATTCTAGATCTACGATTGACGGATAAAAAGAAAAATCGAATTGTCGATCATATTATTATTATATTTCAAGGTCAGACACTGTCGAAGCATTTATCTGCACACGTATATTCGAAGCGCAAATATTGGTCTGTGTGCCATGACGACACACAGACCAATATTGTGTAATATACCGGCTGTGTTTGGAAGACCGTTAGCCAAAGTGATCATTAACCCTGGCAAGAAATCGGATACCTCTTCACTTCCCTGTCATCCTCCATTTTCCCACTCACAACCTTTAGCCGGCCCTAAATTTTGCTAACAATAGGCGACGTCATAAGTGCACTTTCATTGCTGCGTTTGTATTCCCGGCGTTTATCGCGTTTGCTATATCTTTAGTTAACGTGCGGCCAGTGATTGTTATGTGATCAATATTTCTTCCTAAAATGGCTTATCAACAGACCGTGAATTTTATAATTTAGTTAGTGTGGGAACCCTGTCCTAATATAGTAATGTGATTACTCAGACCTGTATTTCCAACTAATGGATTACTTTAAGAAATTTTCATTTCAGTCAAACTCGTATAAGAAATAAAAGTCAATCAATGCATCATTGGCCTGTTTCCGAATTTTACGCTTTAATCCACGTTTTAACATCTTATACCGACGCAAGAAACGGAGAGAAAATGAAGCGAGTAAGTTCTACGCATGGTGGGGCAGAGGTAAAAAAACTGTTGGAGAATATGCATAGGAGTGTGGAGATTGTACGAAGCGGAGAGGGAATAAGGACGCCATCTGAGGGAAGGTTTTGAAATGAATAATGAAGTTGGTGGAACTGAACAGATTCATTGATTGGATGCGTATGTCCTATTGCAGAAGAAAATTCAATGTGAGGAGGATGAAAAGTATTCGAGACTCACATCACCGATGGCGGCGCTGAAAGGAGTGACGTAATTTGCCAATATGGCTGAAGCATAGAGGATATTTTTGTGATGATAACATAGGTGCAATAGGATGAGTCGTCGAGCTACTGCGATAATTAAAGTAGAAAATATCTAAGAAGATTTTATTGGCTTTGAGGAGGTATATCAATTCCCCATGGGCAACGACAAATAGCAGTTAAGATTAAGGAATTAGTAAATTTTAGCTGAAATATCCTCTACTATCTCACGGACATTACTCAAAGGGTTCCTAATGACCATAGTGACTGCGATAAAAATAACATTATTCTCAGCCCACTAGAATAGAAAAATTGCAATACGTCGGTTACCCCAAATGCATTAAAAAAACAAACCACCGTCCCAGTACAATTGTAGCAAAAAATGGCAACCGAAAAGGCATTTTACATGAATATGAATGCTTAAAATACATTACTTGCGACGTTATGATGGCTTAATACCAAAAATATAATTATAAAAATCAGTAAATTCCCAGAAATGCCAATGAATTGTGAATGTGGTTATCTCAGAGCTCTACTTCCCAATTCGGCCAATAGTTGGCGTATTGCTTGTCTGGATTCTCGAATGGCGTACAAAAAACCAAATTATGAATAACCAAGAGATGCTCACATCCAGTTCGTGTACGGATTTCATTGACTTAATACGCCTCGGTTACAAACATTTGTTTGTTGAGAAAGAGCATACGTGTTCATCATAATCATCATCACCGTCAACTATCCTAAGTTTGGTTTGACGCAGCTCTCCACTCATTTCTTCTGTCAGGTTTTTTTTTTCATTTCTCGTCCACGTACTTCTTATTTTTCACTTCCATATTTACCTGATCCATGTATTTTATTCGAAGTCTTCCTTTCCATTATTGCCATCAACTTGTCCCCCGATTATTGTGTTTATGATGCCTCTAGATATGGTAGATTAAGTTGTTCCGCCTTCTTATTAAGGTTTTTATAAGGATTCTCTTTTTAAGACTTCCTCATGGCTCACTGGGTGGATCCATTTCGTTTTCATCCTTCTTCTTTATCTCCAATTGTCGAACGCCTTCAACATTGATTTCTTCACTGCTGTCATTGCTCATAATTCACTTCCATAGAGAAGCATATTTCGAATGTAAGTTTTGATAAATTGTTTCATTCTGTGTTTAAATTACCCGCTGCAAGTAGCTTTTTTCTTTGGGTGGAATTCTCTCTTAGCTTGGGCTATTTCTACTGATAATTTCTTTTTTGTTTCTTTTATCGCCAGTTATTATGCTTCCCAACAATAGAATTAATTATCCTCTTCCAGGTTATGCTTCTTTTCTTTATTCAATGCCTTAGTTTTCTTTGTGCTAATTTTAAGCTAACATCTACCCATTGTCCACAGAATATTTAACAGTATTAATGCTAGCCCTTACTGCCCAATCCTTTACTCCAGTGCTGGGCAATTTCCCCAAATTTTAGAAATTCGTATTAATTTTTAAAGAGTACATAGAAAGTTTAAATGAAAACTGCCATATCTAAGACTCTACCATTTAGTGTATTTTATATGTACTAACTAGATTAAAGAACAATGCTTGGTAGATATCGGAGCGTAATATTACGGCGGCTATGTAAAAGACGATTAAATTCAAATATACGATAAGTATATTAAGTCGATCGTAATTCTACGAAATTTCGTGAGCACGTAATATTGCGTCATAAGCACTTAAAGTGTTAGCAGTACCATATTCAAGTCCTCCTTACCCTACGTGTTGCTTACTAGAAATTGTGTGCGAACGAACTAGCTTTGGATTTTATTTGTTTAAGATCCCGAAACGACGATCACTCTGCTTTCTCCCCCTGGAGGTGGAGTGAAGACGCCCCGAGGACGAGGAGGCGTCGGCGAGGCCGTTAGTATCCGTGCCTCTCTTGATTGGGCGTGGGTGGGAAGCGGGCCCGACGCGGGGGAGGATTTATTTGAGGGCTGGGGGGTGGGGGCGCTGCCCGTGGGGATGGGAGAGTGGGTGGGGGAGGCGGTTTCCATGAACGTGCGTTGGGGTTGCGGCGGTGACTTAGAGAGGGGCCCCTCTTGAGGGTCGGCATGTTGAATTGAGGGCCTTTCCAGTGCTCCAGGGTGCCCCTGGCAACGGTCATCTGTTGGCCCTCGACCACCCCCTGACGAACTATATGAGCGCCAGTATGTGAGGCATATGTGCTCGAGGCGGGAGAGCCAAGTTAGCATGTGCAGCTTAACATTCTTTTCCGTTCGATTACCGTTCTTCGGGAAAGACGGATTCCAAAAGTTCACAAGTTTCTCTTCCTCAAAGAAGCTCACGTAATTTTCCAGGCGTCTTCACGTCGGAGAATACGTTTTTACGATGCACCATTGTCGCCAAGAAATCTGAGAAATTCAAAAGCATTGTGGACTATTTGCATCTTTAATGAGCCCCCCCCCTCCCCAAGTCACGTAGGATATATTATTTTCGTGGACGTTTCAAAATAGGCATACCCTCGTTTTTGCGCTGTAATGATTTATGTTGACGAATATTGGTTTTCCACTTGTGACTGTTTTGGATTGTACAGTGAAAACCGAAAATTTGAAGCGGTAGTGAAGGCGATGCTAAAATAAGCACAAGGTAAGTCATTATTAATTCTGGGATAACAATTGAAAAAGTTATTAAATTTAAGGCTTTTTAATTGGTTCTACTGAAAGTGTACTACCTCTTCCCTCATCGTGAGTCCTGCATCAAATGGGAGCATAATTTTCACTCGAAATACACAACACTCCTAGTAAAAAAATGCTCTCGACGGAATCAGACTATCTTACCTTACCTTACCTATGTGGCCACTCAAACCTCAGGAGGTTTTTGGCCTCACCAACAACATGTCGCCATCTATCTCTATCCGCCATCCATTCTGCATCTGCTCTCATCTTCCCTAAGTCCCTTTTCACTTGGTCCTGCCATCTTAGTCGGGGTCGCCCAAGCGGACGTTTTCCTCGGGGTTGATTTTCAGATACCATTCTTAGCATGGACTCATCTTTTCTCCTCTTTACATGACCGGCCCATCTTAATCTCCTGCTTTTTATTTGCGCTATTATATCCGGATCTGTATATAATTCTCTGAGCTCTTTGTTGGTTCTGATCCTCCATACTTCATCTTCATTAATAGGACCATATATTGTTCTGAGGATCTTGTTTTCAAAAACTATCAATTTCCTCTCCTGGTTTTTTGTTAAAGTCCAGGTTTCGGATCCGTAGAGTATTACTGGTTGTATTATTGTCTTGTACAGTTTTGATTTAGTTTTTCTTGACAGAAGTTTGCATTTTAGCAATGATTTAAGAGCCCAATAACAGTTGTTCCCGAGAAGTAACCTTGCATTTATCTCTACCTCCTCTTTATTTTCCTGTTCTATGGTTACTCCTAAGTATTTAAAATTTGTTGTCCTTTCAAAGGTATAATTTTGGACTTTTAAAGCCTCTGCTTCTATATTTTCTGCGTGTCGACCAACAATTAAGTATTTTGTTTTTTCTTCGCTAATTTCTAATCCTACTTTTTTGGTTTCTTTTATCAGAGACTCTGCAAGAGTTTTTAACCCATTTGCATCCTCCGCCAATAAGGTCACGTCATCTGCAAAAGCTAGCAGATTTATCTTTTTGCCGACTTCAATCCCCGGTTGTTGCTCCTTTACGACTTTCAGTGCATTTTCTAATGACAGGTTAAAAAGCAATGGTGAGAGTGCATCTCCTTGTCGTACCCCCGTGACTACATCAAAACCTTCTGAAAATTCATTATTTATCTGTACTTTGCAACTTGAGTTTTCTGTACATATCTGAGCCAGTTTGACTAGTTTGTTTGGGATTCCCATTCTCCTGAGATATTTCCACATTTGGTTTCTGTTGATACTGTCGTACGCCTTCTTAAAATCAATAAAGATGAGGTGCGCATCTCTATTGAACTCCCAATACTTTGATAAGAGAATCAGACTATCAGGTGAATGAATTCTGGTTCAGTCAGTCAGTCCCGCTTGGACTCCGGATTCCAACCGGGTCAGATTTGGCTTCATGCCGACGTTTCGACAGCTTACCCTGCTAACCTCCTCAGGCTCGAATCAGCTTGGCCCGGTTTGATGCCCGAAAGTATTTATCGTTCAACCAACTTACTCACCAGGAAGACCTAGGTCTAAAGAGAGGATGCAAGTCTTCCGGCCCATCAGATATCTTCCCTGTCTTGGAAACTTCGAAGGATCAGTTGTTTCCGTGTAACTTTTTTCTCGATTTAGGCCGCATGCTCAGAACTCAAATATGGCTCTTTCCCATCCTTACTCTGCGCCTTCAATTACTGTCCAAAGGGAGCCGTGATACTCTATTTTTCGTCCTCCGTGGCCCTGTCGTAGTTTTTCAGCTGTTTTTCCAATGTGGGAAAAACTTTCTTACAATATATTTTTGTCTCCAAGAAATCCAATTATACGAAATTAATCAAGAAATAGCCTAAGGATGAGTGAAATGTTAATTGTAACTGAATAAGTATTCCTAGTGAACAAGTGCAAGATGATTAGAAACGTGTCATCTCCATTGTCATCTCATTTATACATCGTTCATGAGCAAAATGAATGATACAAAATGTTGGCAGAGAGAGTGGTGTTAATATTGTTGTTGCAACTAATTTTCTTAATCATCTTAACAAGAGAGCATATCTTTCATTTTTTGTCAATACTTGTCCTTATGTGTACATTTTAGTTATTGGTTTGAATGAGTTATCATTTTACAATAGTCATATAAAAACCTACTTGCAATAAACATTCTCATGACTAATAATATCAGGCTCGACTACGTAATAGTCCTCTGTATCGGAAATGAAGTATGCATTACACGCTGTACGGACTATATTTGTTGAAGTGTATCTGGATGATTTTGTGAATCGAAACCCGTCTCGAAATAAACCTTTTGAGTGCACCGTGCAAGGTGTACTTTTTTAACTTCAAATATTCATGAATATAAATGGAATTTCGCATTACTCATGAGCTTGTTGACCATAAAGCCTACGCATTGATGTCATAAGTCATCTCTGGATTCGTAGTCTCATATAGCGAAGTACAATTTTCAAATGCAAATTAATTTAACTCCATATTAACGTGGGTTGAGATTCAGGGTATAGTTTTTTAACTCCTCAATAAAATAATTAACTCCATAAATTATCTTTAATGATATTTGACTCGATGTTGAAGGAAGTTATGAATAATATTTAAATAAGACATTGCAATTTTTCCTCTGAATTTGTGAAAATAAATTCAGTGAAAATAATGCAAGTTCTCATTTAACTTATCCTAACACTACGATAGGCTGATTTCTTAAGCGTTGTTTTTCACCCTGATTGGCATGCATGCTAATGGTGCGAGAAAGCTCAAACTAGCTCTAAAATATATTTGCTTCAAAGTCGACAAGTTATTCGTTCGAGGAAGTCCGCAACCATGCCTCACAGCCTATTGAATAAAGGGTATTTTGGTTTCTGCTAAGCCCTTTGGGCGAAAAAGAGCCGTGCCTGTAATTTAGAGCCCCCTAGGTAAGGTGGGTCTCATTCAGACGGCTTGGCGGTCACAGTGAGGAGAGAGTGAGGGGAATGAGGGAGTCTCTTTTAAGTGTAGAAAAGCGAGTGTCGAACCCTCCTCATGGCGCAAACCCAACTAGCTCGGCGGTCAAGAGTATGTGAGAACTCTTATATCCACTCGTTACCCTACTAGATGCAGTTTTGGAATGCGAAACTTCTGGTCCGTCATGGTATTTTCTTATGGTGGCAAAGAATTTCTTCCCGGAATTTCATCCGAAACATTCATTTTTTGCGGATCTTATTGGTGTAAAACTAGGTGATGGAATTCTTGGTAACCATTTCCTCTGAAGAATGTTAGCTAAAGTCCATTCGCGTGAAATTTCAGTCCTTATTTGTGTTCCAAACACTATCTCCGTGTTCCTCATTTGTGCCGTTGGCTCTTCCAGGCGTCGGATCATGAGCCTTTAACATCCTTTGTACGGCTTCCGCCGGATTTCTTTTGTGGCTCTGTGACAAATGCACCGCCCGAAAAATCGGAAAGCCATTGACGCGAGATTATCTTCCCGCAGTTCCTCCACTTTTGTCGTGGAGAAAATGAGAAAAAGACTCAAGGTGAAAATGAGAGTGTGTCGTCTTACGCGAGGATGAATGGTTCCGGCGGAAGGAGGGTCTAGCCCAGATCCTCCTTACCTTCTCACTGTCAGATAGACCTCACACATGGATAAAGACCCGAGACGCCTTTTTGACAGCCCCTGCTTTGAGCGGAAGGGGTTGTTGTGGTTGGAGGAGGCTGGGACGACCTAAGCAACCTCCTCCTACGAGGATGCACAGCTCCAGTTCGACCGGTCTTTTTTAGGCTCGTATTGGTTGTTTAATACTTACGCTATCATTTTTGAAATTCTCAGGATATGTGGCAGCCCCACCAAGCTCCTCGTGCTTTCATTTTTTTTGTTCAGTGTTTTTAGTTTCACTTATTTGACACCAGATGACAGGAGGGAGCAATCTGAGGCTACTGCGATTGTTAAATTGCATGGCGTCGTATGGCAGATATTTGTAGTTGGTTGAAGAATTGATTTATATTGTGGTGATAAATGGGTTAAAGGTCTTGTTTTGTCCTTTGAAAATTTCCAGGATGACGGCTAAAAGTTTGTTCAAGGGTAATGGGGTAAGGGTAGGTACTTTGTGGCATTCAACGCTTGTAACACATTAACTTCGTTGGTGATATTTTATATGTATTAACTTATCCATTGTTCAAATTTAACTAATTGTGGCATAATTTTATTGCAGTTATCTATCTTATATGAAGGTCATTGATTTAAACTAATTAATATATTTCGCATTTTAACCAACGTGCGATTAATATTATTTTTAAGCTGAAATAGCCATAATTTACGTCATAACTGTCTGCACTTATCTTCTGTTGGGAGTTAAATATTACGAAACACCGCAATTTTACATAGAATTCGTCTGTTTGTAGCCTCACTTGGACTGTTGGCGCCGCGGCAGACTTCATCATCGGTAACACAGCGAAGTGCGGAGTCTAAATTCCCATGGGTGTACCCAGGATAAAAACTAGGGGTGAGGGGGCAAAGCCGTGGTTGTTCAAGTTGTAACATTTTAGCACAGAAAAGGTTCATGTGACCAACATTTTTAGAAAATTATGACAGCGCTTTATTAGTTCATAAAATTATTTGCTCGAAGAAATAATATATTTAATTTATTTAGTTTTATGTCTTATAATATTATCATTTTTCTTCGTTTTGCTTCCGTTTTGAACTAAATTTATTTTCGATTCTGGGGGGGGGGGGGCAGCTAACCCCTCCTCCCCCGCTAGGTATGCCCATGTGCCTTCCTTAATTTATAACATTTCCGGTATGTGGATTAGACCCTTGTTAATATTTACATTTATCTTGGTCTCAACACCGAGTCAAATCGTCGAATAAAGTCCTTATTAATTAACCACGACTTTCATTTAGTACACAACTGGTTTCCGCACATTTGAGACGAACAGAAGTATTATGTCCGTTGGTCGAGTTGAATTTCAGTACCTAGATTCATAAAATCCATCCATTTTGTAAGGACGAGCTTGCTGACGAATACCTGTTCCATAATTAAAAGTTACGTCACAAATTTTTAATCTATTAGTTTTATTGTTAGCAAAATAAATTGATAGTTTGTAACGTTTTACGGGAAATTAAAATGTGAGTATTGGGCACTGTTGGGATTGGGCATTAGAGGTATCTTATGTAGTGCACCGTGTTAGGACCTGATTTGGGGCGAGAGATTCGAGTGGGCAAGCGAAGTGGGTAGATCGTGCCATAAATGGTAAAACATAAAATAATATCTACGGAGAATATGAAAAAAATGCCGTGTAATTAAACTATTCGGCGAACCCTAAATAGTTTAACGCATATGATTTTGGAAAAAAACTTGAAAGAGGAAGAGTAGGAGAGCAACCTGAATCGTAGAATGTGTTGAAAAATGGGAAATATAAGTCGGTGAAGTAGTAATGTAACTTAAATATCAGTGAAATTATTTTAAAATTCAACATCTGGTGAATGCTGTTGGCAGGAATGTCAATTTTTTCTAAAATGTTAATCTTAAAACTTAAACTGTTCGGATTAAAACTTGATAGTTGAAGTTTCCCCGGTAATCGTATCAGTAAGAATTTTAGCATACATTGAGGATTAATTATCATTAGATATTTCCCTTATTCGTATGTTCTATTTTTTTGCGGGTGAAATGATATATATTCGTGGCTCATTCAGTGCACGCTGTAGGTATTCGGTGGATTCGCCCGTTGAAGTCTCTCATGCTCAGCTTATTGTGCGCTTAAGGAGAGTATCAAATGTGCCCAATTACAAGTTATAGAGTATATAAGGCTCTCGAGTACCCATTATTCGCCTCGGTATACGAGAATCCCGACCAATGCATGGGTACCCGGACGATTAGACAAATACCTACCGATTTAGACGGATTCTTGAATGACTCCGTGAGTGCTCGATTCATCATCATTAGAGATGCATGAAAATCGCAAATGCGATAAATGCGACATAGATGCGATGACTGGAATTTTATGATATATTTACGCAAATTTGTCTTTTCGACGGCAAAATTCGTAGCTCGTGAAAAATGAAATTTAAATGAAGTATGGAATATGTGCGCACTCACTATATACTTTGAGTGACAAGTAAGAAAATTTCCTCCTTTTTACTGTACTACGTGAATTAACTCATTAAAAAACCCGTCGTGGAATGGTCATAAGTGTTTTAGGGGAGTATTTTGGTGGAAAACGAATTACTTCATCTTTTTTAATCATTGGGAAGTCGATTGTCTGCATTCAATAATTCATCATTTCCTACATTACAAATTTATCCTATCGTTGCAATAATATACCACGAGAGGAGAATCTGAATTTTCAAAACTAGCGATTTTGATGCCGCTTCATATCTGGGATTCTGTTTTGACCGACAGAACCTAGTGCGGGTATATATTTCTCGCGATCGGAGGAAGGCGTGGGCGCTGAGAGGGAGGGAAGGAGACGGTGCGAAAACCCGGACATGGATGTGGGCAGAGCCTCTCTTCCATTTCCGCAGTGTCATCCCTGTAGGTGGCGCTCCATTGAAGAGAGCGTCGACCATTGAAGTTCTCTTGTGTTGTCAAAAGCGGTCTCTTTTGAGAGAAAATGGAAACTTTCCAGTCGACGGGGCCGTAAATTAGGGTGGACATATAATGCTGAATTGCTTTTCGGTCTCGCCGTGTGCTAGAGAAATCTATTTCAGCCACTTGTGTTATCCTTCCCCTTTACTCTCGGGCTAAATAAAATCACTTCATAAGAAACATGTTGACATTGGACCTCGGCGGTTGGAAGAACCGCGATTAGACATCATAACTTCTTAAAAACTGCTTTTGACGAATGGATTCATCTAATTATTGTACATAATATACGTTTCGATACAATCTATGAATAGATATACTTACGTGCATCATGTATGCATTGGCAGGTGAATCTGCCCACGATGTCTCAGCGGGAATTAATGTTCTGGAGAGTGTTCCTTCACCGTATTTTTGCCTTATGTAGGGCAGTACTGCGGTACATTTTAATGCAAAATTTATTAGTCTGTTGCAGTCAAACGCTCAATTTTGGGTAGAAATAATGCTGACTACGGTTTTTCTATCTATCGAATATATATGGTTTTTCTATCTATCGAGGGTAGTTTTTACTACCTCTATTAAGTAGACAAATTGAATGATTAACATTAGTTCAAAGGCTAATAATTATGCACAAATATGGCTGCTTTTAGACATAATCGCCTCGACAATGGATACATTGGTCGTACCCGTGGGCTAGCTATACCTTTTTTTATATATTATTGCTCCAATTATCTTTCAATGAGTTTTATCGTTGTCATTAAGCTCATCGACCGATAAAAATGTTGCTTTCCCAGCTATATTTTCATTTTAGTGAAAGATGGCAGTCACTTGTCGCTAAGTCGATATTGCACGGTAGACGAGCGAAAATGTCACTCTGAAATTGCTCAAGGGGCTATTTGGTTGCACCAGAATTGTGGAATTAGGCGTTGTCACTGATCAGAACAATCAATCAGAACATTTTCAAGAGTCGGCAAGTCTCTTATTTTGTTTCGAATGGCTCTCCGTCATTCGTATTGTTCACCACCAGACAGTTGCATTTTCACTATCCCCGGCTGTATGAAATCCTCAAGCAACACACATTTTTGACCCCAAAACACGGTATCCATAAAATTTTGAATGTTTAAGGTTAGTCTGCATTTTCTTGGCTTGCTTGGTGATTTTTTCTGCATCATTGTTGTGATTGTTGGTTTGTTTCTGGAGCGTCGTATTGAAAACATGTATAATCTCCAGCTTCAATTGATTTTAAAAAGTCCCCTATTCAAGGCTGAAGCTATTCGGCAAGTTTTGTGGTTGTCGCAGTTCGCTTTTGGCGAGAGAATCAATTGAGGCGTTCAAATTTATGTGACTCAAGCTTAACTTAGAGACACAACATAGGCCCGAACATGCTAGACCGTATGGTACGTGGGAAGTGCAGTTTTCTCCCCTCACTCTGACCGCCTGTCGCTAGTATAGCGTTTACGCTGAGCGATCGGAGGTAAAAAAAACTGCCCTCTTAGTATAAACTCGTGGTAAGTTCGAGTACAGCTGCCTGCCTAATTGAAAGTGGCTATTCGTGGAAGTGTTACCTTGCTATTAATCGCATAATAAAAAATAATAAACAAGGTAATAAGTAATTGAACTCTTAATGGAGTGCAATAAATTTTATATTCTACATACTAATGTAAGAGAACGAATCATTCCCGTGCAACCGAATTGTATTTTGTCTGTATTTCCTGACAAAATTATTATTTTTCTAAGCATTGCTATCATCATGAAAGTTTCAGGGTACACATGGTAAATAAGTGAGTGTGTCCGGCGAAAATTTGTGGAAATGACTTATTTCCATGGGATGAGAATGAAAGGCAGTAGAAAATGTCCACAAAATATTAATGCCGAGCGACCCGATTTCGATAATTTGTGTCATTATCAAGGTACTTTCATTTTCATCCCATGGTACGCGGAGTATAACTTTGCAGGAATCAACCTGCTACCAAAAAATATTTGAGAGATATTACTGGGATAAAATTTTGATGCTTATGTTACCGGCGATGATCGAAAAGGGTCTAGAGCAGGGGTGTCAAACACGCGATCCGCGGCACCATGGCTTCTTCAATCGCAATCGACACTTCCTTTGCTCCTTTAAGATTTACAGCTCTTGCAGTTGGAAGATCAAAACTTACTGGCACTTCATCCATATTACCCACATGCGTTTCTTCATGCACTTGTACAGGCAAATAGGTGTCAAGTATCTGTGAGTATTAGTACCAGGGATTAAAGTAAATAAACTCTTTCTTCTCTTTCAGTTGCCTTTTTAAATAATAATAATTATAATATAATTGCGGTAGTATATTATATAATTTTCCTGAAATACATATGCGGCCCTCGAGCTGTATGAGTTGGCTAATGTGGCCCGCCAAGGTTAATGAGTTTGACACCCCTGATCTAGAGTGTACCCTGATAGTTTTTTTTTATGTCTGCGTAATTGTTTTGAACTAGGGACAAGCCAGGAAACGAGACTTGTCGAGTGGTGGGTTTGAGCCGCTCTCTTGACATCCTGGACTTCGGTAACCATGAACGGCGGACGGGGGAGTGGGCGGGATCGGCATTCGCGACAATGCACTCACTCACGTGGGCGATCCTTTCCGTGGAAGTGGGGGACGAAGCACTGTGCGATCTCGAAGGGGGGGAGAAGGGGGGGCTTTTCCGTCTTCTGGGGTTCTCGGGAGTCTCCTCAGTGGAGGGCCCACTCGGCGAGGGCAAAGGGCGATGGAGGGGCACAGTGGAATGAAATGGAAAAAAAGTGAATGAAGTGTACATATTTCCGAAGTCATTATTTTGATAGTCTGTTCCGAGGGCTGCTCTTATTATCCGACCCACTGATCTCCTCAATGAAGGAAATGCATGTAATAAAGTCAATCGCTGTTACCGACAGAAGTTGAAAGTGTAAATGAAAAACGGTGAATTGCACCTTTTGAAATTAAAAAAAAAAGTTAAAAAGTCATTGCATTAAAAATGTAACAATCATTTTTAAAAATCAATGGTAGAGATTTTTCCCCCATTTTTTCAGTTCCAGACCGTTGGGAGGCGGTCGGAGAGTGTTTGAAGGAGGTGGGCGGGGGAGGGTAGCGTGTGTGGAATGCGAGTGGGGGTGGGAAGTGAGTGGGTGGCTGTCATGTGAGAGGGCGCGCGCCCCTGGGCCTCTTGATCCCTCTCTCCTCTGTTCCCGTCACGAATGCCTCCTCCCCGCCGTCGGATTCCACCCACCCCTTCTCCCTCCCCGCACCTCCTATTACCCTCGGCTTATGGGGAGAGTGGAGGCCGACGTGGAGTGACTCTGCTCTCTCAAACTCCTCACTGCAGGCAATGGCGCCGTGAGATGGCGTACACTTCTGTCTTCATACGCTGAAGGCCAGAAAGAATCACTCTCGCTCCAGTGGTCTGATTTGCTGAATTATTTATTACTTGTATGAAGCATATGGTAACATATTCAAATTTTCAGAGTATTTTGGGTAGGCCATTGCCAACGTTGACTTGTTTCTGTAATATGAATTTTTTTCCCCGGGAAAGTATTGAGGCATAGTCTTTATTTTTTATCTTGATGTCACTGTTGACATGGATCCACCGTAAAGTTCATGAGAATTTCTAATATAGCGTAAGTTTTAAACAAGTAATATGACAAAAAAGAAAAACGATGTAGGACCGGACAAGTGGGAGTGAAGAGTCCTTATCAGGGAACTTTCTATCCCACAATCAGTTGCAAATGTAATGCTAAAAATTCTTAGCAGTGGATCCTATTTAGTCTCTATTTCATGATACCTTTCTCTTTGGATACGAATTGAAAGGATGAAGACTAGCTAATGCAACGCTAGCTTTTATTCTGTTTTTCCTCAACATAACAATAAATCGAGCGATATTTCGATGTAGCAGCTCGAATTCGATTTTCCATCTGGATATGCCGGAAGATAAAGCTCAATATGGTATTGTTTTGATGATATGCAGCAACGCTAATGAGTCTACATGTCTTAAATTTCCTTACATCTTACCTTACCTTCTTACATTTACCTTACATTCTTACATTTTTCATTTACCTTACATCTACGTTAACTGATACTATTTAAAAAAAATAAATTGCGATTTCTGGTCTGCGTGATCGACCCCATTAGAGAATAATGGAGAGCGTTAAAGTCTCTGAAACTTTGAAACTTCTCTTTTCCAAAATCGTAGCTGGTATCGTAGCATAAATAATGAGGATCTCATTGTGTGGTTATATTTCTTCTTTGTCTTACAGCGTTCAGTTTCCTTAGCTGTATCAATGTTGTTTGATACCCATTATCAATTACAAAATATGAACATTGGTGATTAGAAAAGTTCTAGATGTTTAACAAGGGAGGACATGAATACTAACGTTGAAGTGTGGCAAAATACCCTCTAATGTATTATTAGCGTTCAAGAATTGAAAAGTGCACATAATGTACCCACTTCATGCTGTGAGAATGGAATTTCATACTTTGGATAAATCGTAAAAAGTTTCAGTCAGGAAAATTAGTTCATTATTTGAGTTCGTTTACTGTGTCGATAATATATATCTTGATTCATTAATTTTGCGGATGCTGATAATGAACGATTGTGATAAATAGAAGGACGTACTTCGGTGAAATGGATTTTGAGAGTAAAATAACTGGAATTCAGTGTGTAGCAGCAGGATTTAAGAAGGACAAATTTCCTCGATATATCAAAGGTAATTACCCTCGCGAAATGCAGTAGATCAGTGCTTATTTACGCCTAGACTCTTGATTTGTTTTTTTCTCTTTTCATTAACTTCTATTTTGTTTTTAAATTCAAACGTATTAAATAATTTCATACTTTCCATTTTTCTTCGTAGTAGCTATATGTCAGCGCTGGAATTCGCTCGTGTTTCTAATATTGCGTTCGAAGTCCGACTTTCCTATCGTTCTCATACTTTCGCGGGTCCACATCTTCCAGTCCTAATCCAATCAATCTGTTAAAGCAAATTTTGAACGAAGGGAGTCACTTCTTTGCTAGATATTATAAAGAAGACAGGTTGCTGCATGCTAAAATTAGAGGACTGTGAGATCATGTGGTTTTGCACATATACTCCTTACGGAATTGTGTATTGGATGTATTCAATACTCGAATGCCAAGGGAATAACCAATGAAAGTTACATCTAGAAACGAGATATTACGTCATAAATATGGCATCGAGGGTGGTTGAAGAATGAATTGACGAAATTGATTATTTGAAAGGTGAGAAAAATATTAATTTTTCAGCTGATGAAACGTGTAAACGGAACGAAGCTTTGATCTTAGGAAAATTTTTGAAGTGAAAACTTCTTTAGCGGCGTTAAGCACTTTTGTGGGATGGGGAAAAAGCATAGAATTCGCGTGAGCGTCACCGACCCGACACCGCGATCGCTACAGCGAGATATACATATGTATAGTGTGTATAGTGTATAGGTACAATGGTAGAGGTTGTGTCACCGCTATACTTTTACATACTGAATACTGGCATCTGTCTGCTTCTAGTTCTATACTGTACATATGTACTTTTTCTATACATCAAAAGAGATCGTCAACTCATCGAGAAGATTTATCTATTGAATTGAAAAGATTACGTGACAATCCTTTGCAAACCATCACCAAAACTCTCCTTGATTTAATTTCTAAGAATAATACACTATCTATTTTTACATTAAATTGTCAAAGTATGCATGTTCAAATATGCATGTTCAGGATCTATCAATTGACGCTCTTGTTAAGAAGATGAATGTGTTAATTTTATCAGAAACTCATATGGGTAGCGATGAAATAATTAATATCCCAAATTTTAACTTTGTTGCAAGTGTCAAAAGAAATAATCGACCAGCAGGAAGAGTAGCTATTTATCAAAATGTGGACACACTTTATTATTGCAAAAATTACATGGATGTGCATGCGAAATACGCCAGCATGTTCAACACTACTTCTTCTGAAATCGGCGATATGTGTATATGTCGTTGCCACTCTGGTGATAGTCAGTTCATCATTATGGTTGCCGTTTACATTTCTCCGGATAATTCATTACGTGCTATACGTAATTAATCTTTTTGTATGAAAATTTATTTATATATTCTCATGACGCATCTGCATTGCTTAGAAAAAAATTGGAAAAAGATTTGATGATTTGCCAATGATTTTGAGTGGAGATTTCAACATAAACTTTGCAGACGATAAAAATATATCATTAATTTAATTTTTTAAATAATGAATTTGGTTTAAAAATGTCAAATGATCGCAATCTCAGTATTATGAAATATAAAACTGCAATAGATGCGGTCTTTACAAGACATTTAAATAGATTTGAATCAAAATTGTTCATTTCTTATTTTAGCTACCATAAACCTATTGTATCAGTTTTACAAATTGATGATGATGGTGGTGGTCGTCAAGATGGTGAAAGTGTTGTTCGAATTGTACATGAAAGTTAACTTTTCAGAAGTATAAAATGTTTTATGTAAACTAGTTTTAAAAATATTGTAAAATAGTGCAATAAAAGCATATTGCATTGTAACATAAATTATAGATGTAAAAATTTTGTACGGTAAAGAAATAAAAGCATATTATATTTTAATATGTAAATGATGTTACTTTCTATTCATACACATCGTATTTTTTATATTTATTTAATAATAAACATTTTGCTGAAAAAATAATTTAAATTTTTGTTGAAAAATGAGTATTACTGGAAAAATTAGTTCTTTAATAATATTAAATCTATATAAAAAATAAATGGATAATAATGATTTCAGTTTTCACTTCTGTGGGTCAGTCCCACGACTGCCCCGTTTTTTTTAGCTTAGGGAATTTATGGAAGTCTGAGAGTGGAAAATTTCGGAAACAGGGAAGCTATAATCTCTACAGCCTTGAGCTTCAAAACATTTCCGTTAGGAAACGCTTTTAAGGCAGCTGCGTTTTGTCGGTGATTTTTATGCGATTTTTTTCTATTAGAGCAAAAAATAAAATGTTCTTTCAAATCACTAAAACAGCTCTAAATTGTGTTTCTTTTCAGGCAATACTTAAATGCTGTATATGTTGGGTTTATCTGCTTTTCGGACTGTGATGTGGACAGAGATAGAACTTAGTTCTCCCTTTATTGATGGACGAGCGAGAAAATAATTTTGTTTCAATTTAAAGTAAATCAATAACTGCTCCACTGCCTTCATGCTTATCGTCTTTCAATACTTTAAGAAAACCTTGCCATTCAGCAAACATGCATTTATTTGTTCATCGAGCCACGCTAGAGGTCTTTTTTGTATACAACGCATGCTTATTGCCTGCATAGCCTTATAGCATATGGCATTGTTTTAAGTCCTTCCAAATAAAACTGATATCACGTGATATTGATGCGATGAAAAGCCATGATCGTCGGAAAAGTTTTTATTTCGGGTAAAATACGAAAGTCTTGTGGAAAAATATGGGATGAGAGGGGCTATTATTTCTTTATAATTGAGCTCGTTGAGCTTTAAACACAAATGAGGTGATTTGCTAAGGTCCCACCTTCCGTGTATTATTCGTTCTGTCTCGTCGTACCGAATTCTTGAATGCCACGTTTCACTCTAGTGAAAAGTGACCACTAACGTTGACTATTTTTTTCAATACTCTAAACCATTTAAAATCGCTTCATCCAGGCATAACGGTGCAGACCACAGTTACGACCACAGACCAATGTTACGACCACAGTTTGATGCCGTATAATGTGAAATGTAAATGCCATATATACACCCGCATTAGCTGTCAGCAATTTTCGTGAATGTAAAACTAAGCGTCTAGTTTTGTGACCGTGGCCTAGTAATGCACGTCCATTCCATATTTTATGGGTAAATGACGTGAATGAGTTGAACCAATCCAGGCGTTACATGGTGGAAGTTCGATTTATTGAGATAAAAATTGCAGCTACATTTTGCTTCAAATAATGTGAATATAAAAATCACTAGATTTCGCAATCGATTACTCCAAGAATTCTTCGATGAAATTTAGGTGGAAAATATTAGCGTACCTACTCATGTAAATGAATGAATGAATTTATTACTCCAGCTGAAATGTACCCTTTTTTAACAACAAAAAATAATTAAGGAGGAGCTTAAGGTAGTTTCAATGGTTAAAATAAAAAACCAGCATGGAAGCTACCATCTTCAAAATTAAATTCAAGGCAGGTCAGAAAACAAAAAGAAAGTGTATATAATTTTTGAAACATTATCATTATGAAACATATATGTGACAATAACTTACAATAAACAAGAACAAAGATAATATATGGACAGAATAAAATAAATTTCTTTTTCCTACTTTCACAAAAATATAAAATAATATATAATAATATGAATATTATTCACTAACACATCAAAAAATAACACTTATATTATCATGGGATAACAACCAATTTTTAGTCTTTTTACAAAATTTATTTATACTGTTTAACTCTTTGATAAAGTGAGAGAACGTATAATAATATTTCATCAATGGTCATCTTATGGAGACAGTTATCGAAGGAAAAACACGTTAAAATGATGAAGGAAGGCCTCACGAATAATATTTGTTAGAGCAATTGTTTCTCATTACTGGAAAATAAATACTTTTGCATAAAAGATAATCGGATATGAAGATGAAGAGGGGCACTGTATTAAGCCTAGTTATTGTTGTTTTTTTAAAGCTATTTTGGTAGTTTTTATTTAGATAGTCATTCACTAATTTACTGTTCTCTTAACTGCACTCCTTTTTCATTGTTTCAGTGACTCCAAAAAAGTAAATTTTCAGCATATTCTCATTGAAATTGTTGGATTTTTTAATCTTTAGCGTGTAAAAAATCTTGCAATTAAAAGTCCGTTTCTTCGATATTTTTCTCTCTTTTACATATTTCTTATGCTCCTGTTGTCCCTAATGTACTAATTTAGGGTTTGTATGTGCTCGAGTTAAAATCAAGCATGGCAGATAGGCACAAATTATCGTATTTGAGTGTTCACATTGCATCATATTATTGATCTTCATAGCAGTTCAGACTACGTATGTATCCCCGATTCTTCAGCGCATTCCCTGCCGAGTCCAGGAGGCATGTATTTAGCGTTACGAAATACAGTAGGTAAATCAAGGAGATATGCCCCATATTTTGTAAAAAACTGTATTTTGTCCTATTTTGCTTTTCCGATTAAACTAGGTAGTAAATATGGTGACTGGTCTTGTTTCTGACGTACAATCAAAAAAGTATACTTATATCATTCTTCTCTTAGCTGTAAGAACTATTTTTGTAAAACATTACCTCGCGGCGTCTATCCTGTTGTTGCGGGTGACCTGTAAGGGTGATGGGCCGCATGTTGTTGAAACCGTACTTTTAATGCAACTGAAATGCAGGTTGTAAAACTAGAGCTATATTTATGTCGTTACATTAAAAAAGGCACATGTGAAAACCAAGAAATTTAGCTAACATGGGCTATATTTATCAAATTTTTAGTGAAAATACAAGTTGAACCGAAGAAGTTCAGATAACAGAGACTCACATCACCACTTTTTTTTTAGAATTCCAAAATACAAGTTATACCTTGCTTCAGTCAAAACTTGCTGTTGCCTACAAACTTATCATAGTAATATTAAAAATATGCGTGCAAGCAATTAAATACTAAACAGCACAAAAAATTAAGTTTTAGTATATACGCTAAAATAGTTATAACATTGCCAAAAACGTATTATAATTCATTTGAAATCATTTTTCATTCTGTGCGGGGTATATCCCGCGTGAGAGAAATGCAGTATGTGCACCGAAGTTCATTGTGACGTCTCTCCCTTTCTCTACGAGTGAGACGCCGCACCTCGTGGCTCTATGGCCTTTGAGGCCAATGTGACGTAACTAGACTGAAAACATTCCGAGCGGAACTTACCGTTGCTGCAAACCTAAAAAAAATCGTAATAAAGCAGCAGTTTAACGTCCGATACGAATTTAATGCAAGGCGAGGAAAAATTTTGAAGGGAAAAGCAAGAGTTATCTCAGTAACTGCGCTTTAAAATATGTATAGCTAATTAAAAACAAATGAGACATCCTCAATTATCCCCAGGCATCTGCTGTGCCCCGTTCATTGCGCACCTGCCCGAAATCTATCAGGATACGCAGAAACTAAGGGGGGTAAGCACTGCTTGCGGGGGGAGAGACACGGCATACGGGGTAAACTGCTCCGATTTACCCTATAATCCGATTAAAACACGCCCGTTCAAGGATCCATTTCTTTCGTTCAGTTTCCAGGTAATATTGATACATCTATTCAGTGGCTAATTTTGGTAAAATTTCAGCTTCTATTTTTGGTAAAAATAGTGTCAACAAGGTGTGTTTGGTATCAACTTCATCTTAAGCAATCAACCAGGAAGTTAATGAAAGCATATTTTAAAACGCTTCATTCTTCAATAATAATAGGGTTGCATTTATACTTTTTTAAATGTTTTACTTAAGTTTTCTCGCGTAATTAACATTTTTGCATACTACTGGAAAAAGTGAGCAGTGAGTTAACATGTAAAAAGAAGACTCCTGTGTATTAATTGTACATTTGACGCAGAAACGGAGTTTCTCGTTATCAACCTTTACCGGTGACGATAAATGAGAATATATTGTGGTCAGCAACAATTATTAAACTCCACAGCTTTGAGGTTTGATGAGGCATATTGAAACCTGGTACGTTACCTTTTACATAAATATATTTTAGTTAGAATAAGACCTCTGAAAGCGTAAATAATAAATAAATAATTAACCTGTCATCATTTGATGAAATCCTCACGGGAAATCAGCCGGGTAATGATGGTCATTGCTGCCAACGTTTCGATGGCCTTCTCTGCCATCGTCTTCAGGGCGAATGATGGACCTGGTTATTGCCACAGAGCCAAGCTCCTTGGCTCTCTGACCTTTCTCCTACGGTGTAAGGACCATGGGCTTATTCCAAGTTTCGCCAAGGTTGGGACATCAATCAAGTCGTCCCGTGCACAACCAATCACAGACGACCTGACCTCCCCAACGGTGTATATAAGCCCGCAATAACCAGGTCCATCATTCGCCCTGAAGACGATGGCAGAGAAGGCCATCGAAACGTTGGCAGCAATGACCATCATTACCCGGCTGATTTCCCGTGAAGATTTCATCAACAGCATTCGCCGGGAAAGCACCAAATCCTTCTTCTGTCATCATTTGTTTGCCAAGTAAATATGAGGGCGTTTTGAAAAATATTTCAATAGCCTGGTTCATCCTTCCTCGTAATTTGTGTCCCCGTTTCTGGATGAGCTCTGGCGGAACGCGCTCATACCTGCAGCCGTATTCGTTCCTCAAGTTAAGAACCCTGAGTTCAATTTTTATTCGTATTTTGCTACATTCATACTTGAGGGGTTGAGAAGCCAAGGGGTACAAGTGATATTTTTCTCAACAGAGTTAGATAAAGTTAATTGATAGAATAAATACACAAAAACTTGGTTGCCAAGGGATACGAGTGAGTCTCTGTTCTGTGCTGACATCGAGTGGAAAATTAAATGCGCCACTAAACATCTAATTGATCTCGTTTTTTTTCTATGCCTAATTTCTTTACGTAACTCTGTGTAGAAAAAAGAAATCATTTGTACCCCTTAGCTTCTCACCCACTCATTTGTATTCCAAACATCGTAACTAATGGTAACTTTTCACTAATCTCTTATTATCGTAATGTATACAGACCATGGTTTCAGCAACTTCATCAGGAACAGAACGATTCAGCTTCCTCAGTATCTCAGAACGACCGGTCTTACTCGGTACACCAAACCATTACTTGCGTCTCCCCTCCCCGCGGTTCCCCTTTCGAACCCTTTGGGGGTGTGTCCCCCGCTCACCTAGCCTATAGATCCGAAACACGGCCCAGCCTCCGGGCCCGCCACCGTAATTGAGTGTTCTTGCGTCCACTGCCGCCGCATGTCGCCCCTTGTCTCTGCGCGCTCTGGTGGCGCGCGTGATCTGCCCTCTCTCGCGCGTGTATCCACGGTGGAGGAGGCTGTTCCTCCCTCTCTCTCTCTCTCCGCCTGTTTCTCTCGTGAGCCGCCACGCATAATTTGTCGTCCCGCCCGGACGAGGCGCCGGGTGCCTTGTACGGCTGGTTGGCGTCCCCACGGGGGGGCGGTGGTCTCCGTGTCTGCACGACTCGCCCGGGCGATGCTGCGCACCCGTCTCCCTTACATTGAAAGTGCATTCGAGGTCTCATGTCAGTAGATTGCACGTGGGCGTTGTTTTTTTTTTGGGAGTCGGACGACATAAGCGTCATTTTACATTTTTTTTGTCGGTAATAGTTCAACGATAATCACTCCTTCCGTATTTTGGATGCAAGTAGTGCCGTATTTTCCGTCATGTAGGACCACTTTTTAATGCAGGAAAATCTTAAAAGTCCGGTGTCGTCTTATACGCCGGGTCTGTTCTCATCGTGCCAGTTTTCTGACTCTCATCCCAGACTATACCATCTACAGCCGCTGCAAACGGTGGAGGAAGGTCAAAAACAGCCGTACTCATATCTCCGCCATGTTCTTCGTCTGTATGATACCAGTAAGGGCAGCAATTATCAATCAATATTAAATTAAAAGTAAGGACATATTATTCCGAGATACATGTTGATGTGTGTTGGAAGGGAGTAGTCGTGTACGGTGAGTACTACCCCAAAATTAAGTTCAAACTGGAAAATTGGGGGTCGTCTTACATGCTGGAATACTATGCGGTTACTAGGAAGCAAAAGTGATGGAGAAAAAATGATCGAACCATAATTTTATCTATGTTAAGTTCTGTATTTTTTAAAATAAATTTTCTTAAAAGAGACGCTTTTTATTTTTCTATCAAAGTTGCATCAATAAGTGTACCCTTTTTTGAGGGTTTGACCGTATTGACCGACTTGGGTTACCATGAGTTTGGAAACAAGTTAGACCTGATCCCATATTTTTACCACATGCAATGTTTTATTCAAGGTGCAGCCCTACGAGTGCTAATCAGTAGTTCTCTTTCAACTTTTCGCACCTTCCCACAATACGCTTGAAGAACCCTAGCTTCTTCTTGGCTCTACCACGATTATTTATCATTGTAAACGATTTTAATTTTTCCTGGTGAATACTTCTGACGAATATTTCTCGGGTTTCCAGCCAGGTTAATGCTTTAATACAAGTCGTCTCCCGAAACGTCGGCTTGTATAAAAGCATTAAACTGGCTGCAAACCCGAGAAATATTCGTCAGATTTATCATTGTGTTTCCCTCAAGGCAATACCCCAATAATTTGAGCTAATCTGGAAACCATATTGGAAAGGATAGGTTTAATAAGGAAATGACGTCAGTGGTGACGGTGAGGAATTGTTGTCAAAAATTTACTTAGGATTGAAAGGAAATATTTGAAGATAATTCATTTGTGGTAACTACAGCATATTGCACAAACTTTCCTCGTTTGGAACCATTTAACGTTGTTCGAAGAAATTCTACTGAGCTCCAAGTCAAATCAACTTGCTATAATTATGTATGCAGCTGCGTAGTAGGATTTTTTTGGCTGCGTCAGTAAATTTTTTCAGCATTATTTGGCTCTTTTCTTTTAATTTTCATTCCCTTTGACCCATACAGCTGGTGCTTGGTGTATGTTGCTCTTATCTACTAATTCACATTTGCTTTTTGAAATGGATTGAATTTTAACTTGCGTGACAGGGTTATAAAATGAGACTTAAATCTTTTGAATGGAGATGTATTTTGAAATTCTCTGTTAGATTTCTTATTAGAGGAAGTTCGACCCAGCAATTTGGGAGGGTAGCACGGGTAAGTAATCGGATGACGTTCCTAAGGCGACAGTTCTGGTATGGGTAATCTATGCATGTCTTTTTCTTCCAGAGTTTTTGGCTTGTTTTTAATTGTATGACCATGAGTTCCCATTCCCTGTAAAACCAAATTTTGAAAATTCTTAGTTATTAATACTCGGGCTACAGTTCTCTAAGCCGAAATTTCACGAAAATGATTATGATAATAGTTTTAGAAATAGAAGAAACTATGAAGACGATTTCTCTAAAATGTTAAAGCTTCGCCTTCCCCTTGAAATGTAAATTTTACGAGATTTGTTTTGGAATTGGATCAGGAAATAAGTTATATATTTTTTTCTCTAGCTTATGCAGAACTTTCTCGCTGCGGGATAATCCTTCCTTCCTCATTCCTTTCATTTGCCGTATGTTTAACTACCATTAGCTGAGTGTGTTGAATTAAGTAATGTAAAGTATGGTGTTAAGATTTTCTTAAGCTCTAAAGGACAAAGGGCACTTTTTAGGAAGAGAAATGATGGAATCACTTCCTTATTCTTAAGTAAACTCTATGATCACCCGATATTTTATTTATATATTCTTAAAGTTTAAGAATGTTTAGAACTATCCCGTTTCTGAATCATGAAATATCATCCGCGAATCGGAGCGAATGAAATTTATTCCTCAAGTAAGGTTGTTTGGAATATCGCATGTTTTTAGAGCCGCGAACTACGCACGTTGAATGTTGTGATATTATTTTAACCAGGATTTGGACTTCTTAGCGTGCGTTCAAGTTTAGCTTAGTGCCTACATAGCCTCTATTTAAAAATATCTCTCTCTAGTTCATGGAAAACTTTCTCGGCGTGGGATTATTCTTTCCCTTCTTAATCCTTTCTGCTGCCGCATGCGTAACTACCATTAGCTGGGTATGCTGAATTAAGCAATATAAATTATGTTGTTAAGATTTTCTTGCGCTCTGAAGGACGAAGAGCACCGTGTAGGTAAAGTTTACAGAAGTTGTTTGCTTAGGTATGAACTGAGGAAAACTTTTCTTATGAGGCGTAGGAGTGGGTAAATCTGAGTTCTGAGAAAGGGGTAGAGATAAAGAGCGGAGTGTGTTAATGGAGAATCACGGAAAGATAAGGTAAATGGAAATGTGTAAGCTAACGTGAGGATTAAGGGCATGTTGAAGGACTTAGAGGAGAGAAGGCATAAAATAATGCGTGAAGGCGATGATGTCAGCCGTCTTGGCATGGAAAATAGAAATAAAAGGCAATAGTTTTGAAATAAGTGGAGTATTTGAGCCAGAAATCAACGACGCTAAGGTCACCTTCTTGTCTTTGATATAGTGCGCTATTTTCCTGGTCAATGGGAAATCACGCACGTATATCCTCTGGAAATGCTCACGGATAAATTAGATCGGTCTAAAGCCATCAAAACAGGGAATATCAATAGTTTCCTTGAGTCAGCGAGTTATTTTCCTCTTATCAAATAGCTTTAGATGCATTTTGAATGACTCTGATTACTAAAAGCGTAATTTTGGTGAATCTAGATATGGATGACAGTATGTAAGTGTATGCCTATGCATATAATTTATCTAACAATAATACTAGTTAGAATATTCGAAACGTGATTGCACCATTCATACCTTTGAAGATGTCGCGTGTCTATACAACGTAAAAATGTCTCCGTATAATACTTAATATCCTATAGCGAGATTGGGTTGTTCACCCAAATGTAAAATTTTTCACTAATACCCCTTAAAGATTATTATTTTTCAATAAGTCTGAAAAATACTATTTTAATGGATTAGAAATGTTTACGCTACCTTTCTTTTTTGCACATAAATTGAGGAAAGTTCGGCTTACCTCTCCTTATGTCAGTTTAGTTTATAACCACGAGACATTGCGGACGGAGGTTGAATCAAAATGGGGTTGTTCACTCTTACCTGGAATCGAAATTCTTTAAAATAATTTGCTGAATGGTGGAAAAAGGTAAGTGACGATGTAAAAATATCTTTATTCAGCTATTTTGTCATAAAGATGAAAAAATAGCCTCTGCTCTAATTTCGTTCATGTATTCGCGAAATTTCACGCGGGGGGATGGATTGGTCTGGGTGGATAGGGGGGGGGGGGATGGATTGGCCTGGGTTGGCGACCCCCTCCGGGGTAACGGGAGTCCGGGAAAATAAAAATCAAATGCCTGGAAATACAATTTGCATCATTTTGACATAAAAAATCTAACTTTAAGCATATGCAGTTATTAAATGTCAAAACTAGACAATAGTTTAAAATATTTTTGAAATTTCTCCGAGGCATCTCAAAATTTTATATTTCAATCATTTTCTGAAGTGTATTTTTTCATATTTGAAGTACAGGAAAATGTTGAAAAGGTTCTATTCCCCTTACCCTGAAAATGGAAAACGAAAACATGCGTTTTACGCGATTAATCCGTCACCAAAAAAACACCAGTCGAGAATAAGTTGTGTGTCCTTTTTAGATAGTGATGTCCATAGTATCAAGTATTATATCAACTTCAAGGGAAGTGCCCGGTAATCGTAAAGAATTATCCGGATTAGAATGGTAAAAAGAGCATATAATTAATTGTTTGCCAGCAAAACCCTACAAATGGTGACTGATTATAATTGTCATCATTATAGATTATTGTAGCGTAGTGGACTGTTGGGTAGAAAGATTGGTGGTCAACCGAGGGGCCCCGGGATCTCAACCCGGATGAAGCCTTGGTACACCGTAGCGAAAATCCTCTCTTAGTCAAGTGGCCCAAGGAAAGGAAATGATACCCGTGCCCTGAATGTGTGAAATTCAAACGCTTTTGGCTTGGTCTTGGGTGGACCCTTCCATCAGCTATATAAACCTGCCTTTGGATTGAAGCACTAATTGAGTGATTGTAATTCAATTCGAAAGATGAGCAGGAAAATATTTTTTGCACATAATGCTAATTCCTTAAAAGTGTAGTGTTGCATATTATGTGACAGGGCCGGATCAAGGGGGACCTAAGGGGTTCGCGGGCCCTGGGACCCCGACCAAACTTGACCCAACATATAGAGTGGAGGTGACATAAAAAGGAAAATCAGAAAAAAACCATCATGTACGTCGAAGTAAAGCTGGGTTGTTTTTTGTTAACGTGTAGTCAACATTGACGTAATAAATGGAAAATGGTGTTACTTGCATTTCCTATTGTTAATTTTTAAATTGCAACACCTTGAAACAGTGGGACCCCCATCAAAATGGGCACCGGGCCACCCACATACTAAATCCGGCTCTGTGAAGTGGGGCTTGGTACTTTCCCGGCGTTTGGAAATAGTGAACTCTGTGGATAATATCCAAGTTAGTATATTCAAATCCCAGGCTTCTATGGCTTATTTTGCCATCGTTATGAAAATTATTTTATTGGATATAGTTACGTAAGATTGTGGAGCGTGTGACGTCATAATTTGACCAAGTTACTCATGATACTGGGACTCCTTATGTGTGAAGTTGGGACCATTATATTGCCTGAGCAACGTTTCTAACCTTGAATGGTCGAAAACCTCCACAGTAGAGGTGTAAAACTGACATGCGTCGACTAGATGTGCGGATGAAAGTCCACCCTCCTCCTCCTCCTTATTACACTGGAGTGGGGGAGGCGTTCTTCATCGCGGTGGTGTCATATCGTAACTTTAGTCCGAGTGATCCCTTTATCGTGCTGCCACGCTCGGCGCCCCGTTGTCGCCTCTCCCTCATCCGATGGGTTCTCACCCGCAAGGCCCTGCAGAATTATTTTAATCCTCACCACGTCCACTCCGACTCGGTCCTTTGTTAACGGCGGGCGCCCTCTCACGGGCGAATTCTGCCCGTGAAGAATGGCGAGGTCGGGATCGTATTTTGCCACCTCCAAAAAATGAAAACGTCTCTTCCCTTTCGTTTAAGAGGGGAAGATTTATCGTCGTTCCTCTTTTTTTTATATATATATAAAGGTATACATTTTTAAGTCCTAATCTGGAACTGATGGCCAACTATCCCGCCGGTTTTATTCCTCTTGTGTGTCAAGCGTGCAATGGCCATAAACGTAAAATGGCCGGGTTAGGAGGGTGCGTGCGTAACATATAACAGATGACGACAACTTGCCGCGCGTGAATGCGGAATTTCCGGCCGGATTGTGTCCGCCTCCAACTCCTCAAGTCCCCTGCTTGTCTCCCCTCACCCCCGTTCAGCACACAAATCCTCCATTTTCCTAATTACGTGACTGGGCACACGCAGTAAATTCTTATTGAGTTACCCGCGGCGGCGTGTCTCCGAATTTTATTTTTAACGACGGTCACTGCTCGAAGGAGAAGGTGTTTGGAGCAGGAGTTAAATCCCTTCAGCAGCATCTTGTTATTTATATTCCCGAGAAATTGGCCCGTAATCCGCTCACATTGGGGATACATATTTTCCGGTCCTCCTCGCCTGCCACCGACGCGACGCAGGCGCCCTCTGGAAAGGTTTTCTTCCCACAATGTCTTCAGTGTTGCGCTACTCCGGAAGGGATTACGGCAAGTGCCTCTTGAAATATTTTAGTGCTAAAATGAGATCGCTAGCTCGTCGTTTTTCTTGGAGGTAGCTTGAGATCTCGTTCGGGGACTTCATGTTTTAGCAATGAACTACATAGGATCACCGTGTCATTCCCTCATTCTGTGTGCAGGGATAACTGTCTGTGGATAAATAATTTTGCTGCGGAAAGAAATTGGATCCATGGGATGACACACCTCTTAATTCTTTGTTTTTCTTGTATCAGCGAATGAGAATTTGAATAGGCCAGTGTCATTTTTATTGTGACTCCGGCCTCGAATGTACTTCACTCTGTATCAAGCGGTGTACATTCTTTATTGTCAAAAGTAGAGAAGTGGAATTAAAAGTTATAATGAGACTTTAAGTATAACTCCTTTTTTATGAAACTCCTTTATTACATTACGTGTATTTTTTTCTGAATTTCTGTTCAGTGCCATTCTGATGTAATTATATTTTATTGTAGCTTAGGGAATTGAAACTCATAGTTCCAAAACGTTGGCATGAAATAGAGTTTTGAAAAAGCTGACCTCAATTTTTGCTATTTGAAGTAGTAATTTTTTGCCATAATTGACATTTTTTGTCCATAAAAACTCAAAAAGTGGAGTGCTATTCTGGAAACAGGCCCTCAAGTTGTGAATAAGCAATGCTTTACTAAAACGTTCATTAAAGGTATAAGTCATTTTATAATTATCTACTAACGTAACTTAAGCTATGTTCTATCTGCAATACCTACATAAGTTAATAAAAATTGAATATTTTCCCTCGTATCCATAGTTTCTTTTGTAATTGTTTGATTTCAATTTTTATCTAAGTTAGCTCCAATTTTGGAAGTGATGCAGTCTTTGGATAGCATTACTGATGACGTGAAAGTAAATTTTTTTTAATATCGCCATCATTTTACCTTGGTCATTATTTTATGAGTCTTGACGTCATGCCAACGATTTGCTTCGTTTCAATTCCCAGCGTGCCAACAATGGCATTTGTCGACCAGTTGGTCCCGCCGAAGTCTTATCGCCTGGCGAGGACTATTTTGGCGGTGTCCTCGTCCCATGGTGCAACCTCTCTATTTCTTCCCACGAGGCTTACCTCGAACGGCTGTGTGTCATACGGATCGTCGCAAATAAGTCGCACAAATACGCCTCGCCCGCATCTCATGATGACAGGCCTTTCTTGTCCCATAGTCATGCAAATTTTTTGACGCGTAACCGTCGCGGACGTGGCGTATCGGGACGACCGTGAAGAAATTGGCGAGTTCTCTCTCTGCTTCGCCGGATTATTACTGCCTTCTCGTTGGTCCCACCTCCTCCCCTATCTTCCCGGAACAGGCAACATCGGAACTCCCTACGCCGCGCCGTCCGTGTCAAGGGAGCAATGGCTGATCTAGGGTCTTTTAAGGCCGTTTTACACGGGGCACGGAATTGCGCAGGTTAGAGCTGCATTAATTTCTAAAATGGCGTGGAATTGCGCGAATGCATGAACGAAATTAGAACAGAGGCTATTTTGCCGTCTCGCATCCACGCATTCTCGCATGTGTTCTAGCAATTCACCGCTTTACACGACGCAATTTAGATTGCGCCTTCGTACGTTCGTCAGATTGCGCAATTCCGTATACCGTGTAAAACGGCCTTCAGGAGGAGCCGTTGCAACCTCTGGGGGGCTGCTGTAGGGGAAATGAAGTAAGTAAATTGAAATAAGTTAAGGGGGAAATAATTGTAAATCGACTTATGAATTTAATGTACGCTTGAGTAAAACATTCCTTATTCACAACGTAAGCTCTGGAGGGCTGCATAATATAAAATAAATTTTACCACTCCAAAAAATTCACTTGTTGTAAACGTTTCTTTGAGGGAAATTGACCATGTGATAAAGGCGACGATATAGTATGTTGTAATTTCCCTGTATCTTCCTTTTACGGAATTCGAAAATACCTGCGTCTTCACTATGCTCAAGGGTCGATGCAAATGGGCAAGGAAGATGGCTTTAAGTACCAGGCTTTGCTTAAAACTTCCCGTTGACGTTTTGGGTCATTTCTCGCATCCATTTTAAACTGCTTTTTTATTTTTTGTGGCGTTATAAGTTTTTAAGATGGGTTAGTGTCAGGCGGAATTCAGAATATCTAGCAACATGAGTGACTTGGAGAAAGGAAATGTGAGGGGCGCGGGTGGATACAGGTAATCGAATTCCCAAATGGTACTCGAGTACATTGAAAAGTAAATGAATGCCCAAAAAGGTACTAGAATAACCATGTTTTGAAGTGGGCTCTCGGTATGTATGCCACAAAAAAATTGGGAGGATAGGGAGTTCGAATGCCATGGCTTCTCTAGTCGCTACAATCTTGGGTACTGAAATACTTGTTTGGGCTCTGGTGTCCCTTTAATTGAGTACCGTAATGAATAAAGGTGTTTCTCTAGTAATTTTATGATATCTTATGTTGAAATGGATTTATCTTGAATTAGTTAACGTCAATCCAACGGAAAATCCAGTCCTTGCTCTTAAAAAAATGCACCACAAAAAAACGGCTGAACGTCCCATCCGACGGACGGAATGTTGCGCATCAAGTGCCCTCCACACAGCATTCCAGGAGGGACCGGAAAACCTCTGAAAATCCTCTGCCATCCCCGGCATTTGAACCGGGGTCCACAGGGTGTGAAGCCACCACTCCTACCCGATCTCACCGAATACCTGTACTCGAGTACACTCGCCTCTCTCCCCTGCACTGGGGGCCACCCATATTTGGCGTGAAGGACCGTTCCCCACCGAGACGACCGCCCACCCACCCACCCTCCTCCTGCCTGCCTATCTCTCCCATTCCCTCCCGATAAAGCCGTCCCTCCCTTTCGTCCGCTCTTTTCGCCATTCTCCCGTCCATCTTTCTCTCTCTCTCTCTTCCCCTCCTCCTCCCACCCATCCGCATTCGAAAGGACACCGAGAAACGCTCCTTTCCCGGTCGAGGAGTCCGCTCGTACCGCGGGGTCCAATTCTTCCATAACCTCCCAAAGAATAGTTTCCCCCGGCCGTCTTCATTAGGAATGGCATTTGGGAACACAATGGGAGCAATAGTGAACGAAGGCGATCCTTTCCTCCGTTTGTCCGAGTGGATGAATTATTTCGAGGGAGCTGGCCATGAGGATGGTCGGTCTCTGGTCGGAATATCAATTCGGTCCCTCTCCCGTGTAATGTGCGAGGTTTTTGGAAGAAATTTCGTCCGCATCCTGTACACGCGGCCTCTTCTTTGCATTTCTCATCCCCTCCGTGGAGATTCATCACTCGCATATGGTATTTAAATCTCGCCTTTGGTGGCGGAAAAATGATCCTGGAAGTTACTAATTCAGAGGCTAGAGAGATATGAGCGATCATTGGCTATTGCGTGTGCAACCAAAATGAATAACCCCGTTGTCACCTGAGCTACTCCCAACTCAACTTGTCCATGACGGAGGAGACTGCGGATTCCGACGAGTGCATCCTTTGAATTGTGGCGCAGGGTTTTCTCCAGTGACTTACTTTACGTAGAATTTTAGGTTGATAAAAATGTTTCAGGTTTTGAATCAACATTGTTTTTTTAAGTATTTGAATATGATTCATAATTTTAAAAACTTCCGATTACCGACTTCTACTGAGGATTGCCATGGAATTATACGCGTCAATGATTTTACAACGTGTCAGTACGGTAAAATATAAATTTTCATTGGTGTATAAGCGATGCCGAGAAATTTTCAGACGGTACTCGCACTTTACCATCAGCACAATGGCTAAAAAATTTTATAACCTATTTGCAAAATTCATGATTTATATCTTGCACTCATGTCATCGGCAGCACCATATATTAGGACAATGCGTTTCTATCGAGTACCTTGGAAGCAAAGTATCCAGTCTCGGGACCTTCTAGAAGAGACACGTGGAGTATAGGTAAGTGTGTCTTAGCCTCCAGGTTTTCGTCATTATTGTGTGAAAGTACTTGGCACGTGTATGCAGGTGCATAAATAGAACGTGTTGGTGGTGACGAATGAAGCAGAACCATCGCACGCCAGAAGATTAAGTAGATTACAATGGTGATGAAAATGCTGACTGATAAAGCACCGCGGTGAAGAGACTCAGAATTAGGGAAGCAAAAAACGTAAATGACAGCACTGGATGGATAAGAGAGCGGAAAATACCGGAATGAGCGCGTAAGAAGAATGACGGAAGACAAGCGCCCCGAATTGGCTCCAAACAGCGTCTCCATTGCTGTGAGACTATTTGGAAGAGGTTGAATGTTTGCTGCCAAACCTCCTCTCAACTTCTTGGTGTTTGACATAGGTCTAGAATATTTCAAGTACGAATAGGAAATTGCCAAGCTTTTGTTTTGCATACGTATTCTTATCCTTTGATTAAAAATCAGAGAACCGAGTTTTGAAGCTTATATTTGTCGGAATAAATCCATTCGCAGGATTAGATAACCGTTTATTTTTTTGGTGATACAGCTTCATATTTGCGCGTAGAACTGTATTAACTGTAGGATATGGTCACCTTGTTTCGTGATTATCTTTTCTCCATTCCTCCTTGGGCGTCATTGTTATTGAAGCTATTCTATCTTCAGTGAAAGTATTTCACGGAAAATGGATTAATCACCGGCATCGTCTCTTTCATTCATTATTTCACATCATATTCGGTGCGGTACATTTAACTGCGATACTTCATAGGATGAGATAAAAGTATCGTGTATTTCATCACAGGAAATTCATTTCGTTGGAAAATCAATTTTTTGGGTCGCCTTACAAGCAACTTATAGTTGATTCTTCGTACTATTATACGTATATAGAGGGAGGAAGATAACCGGTAAATTAATTCGTTTTAATGTAAGGAGGCTTTAGCATTCCTGAATGTTTTCAGTTATCGCTGGTTTGAGGGAAATGTCCTTACCGAAAGTGTCGGTTGGGTAGGGAAAGTCTTCCCGGAGAAAGGGTTCTTAAGTACAAATTGTTATAGCTCTCTCACAATCAGAAGCCAAAGTGGTTAAGGCGGTTAAGGCAATGCTCACTGTTATGAACGATTCTTCCTAATAAAATGTTTTTTATCTCACACCGCTCCTCTAGGCTTCAGTCAAATTTTAATCCGTGGCGCATTCTAGAGTTAGATTACTCGTAGAGGGGTTGAATAAAGAGATACATGTATTTTCGATTTTCCAGATTTTTTGGCGTATTTAGTTTTGCCTTATGCCTAATGATTCACTTCACCATCCGTAAAGCCTAAAGTCTAATAATTATTCTCTCTTATGCGAGTCCTCTTAAGAATTTTCTTTATTTTTGCTTTTAATGTAGTTTTATATGCTTATCCATGCTTGATTTTGCTGTAGCTATTCCCAAAATCTCCTCTGACGTGTTTTTCCAGCTTTCTTTTGGATTGAAAATAGTTTTTAGAAGGCGATATAGTGACAGTTTAACCATTATATTTTTTATGCCCTTACGTTGAATGTTTCTACGGTTTGTCATCTGTTTTTTTCCTCGCATTGATTTATGCCTCTTACGACGTTTCGCTGGCATTTCCACTATGGTCGAATTTCATAAATCATCATTTTGAACGAGAAGGTGATAGCGGGAATGGCAAAATGGGCTGAAAGAAAAATTCTGGGCAGAGGTAAAATGTGGTTTTTACTATTAGAGAAGGAATCATGAAACTTCATTTATGTCGTCATAATCCTCTTTTTAGCATCACAAACTGCGAAATAAACATCTCTAATGGAAAACCTATCTATGGATTGGGTAACCACAGCAACGATATCTTCCTTTTTTCCCCATGTAATATAGCTATGTATTACAATTTGCCTGTAAGCTTTAATGTCGTATTCTTGCTGTTAGTTTTCTCGTAGTGTCAAATTCTGTAATCACATGGATACTGAGCCCCTTTCACAGCCTACTTGATAATCTGTTTTGCAAGTATATTTTATAGGTAATTCGTTTATTTTGTTACTCTTAGCGTAGTGTAACGAGCTGGACCTCTTTCCCTCTTTCGTAAGTAGCCTACTTATCTCACTTTATGGTCCATAAAGCTCTATTTTCATCTTGAGATGTACTACAACCTGATTAATAGGTGATTTTATGGTGCCAGTGCCTTCTTAGCGTTTTTATATTTGTTTCTTTTTTGCCATCTTTCTTTTATTTATTTTTATGCGTGGAATGTATGCTCCACTCTACGGTTATTTTGTAGCTTACACCCGCCTGTCATAATTTTGGTAGAAATTCGACCTTTTTCTCATCAGTATTTTTCAGTGTGTCATGTGGCTTATTCATCTTCTAACCGATGTTTATCTCGCCGACTGACATATCCCCATTTTAATAAGTATTTAATTTTATTCTCTCATTATACGCCGTTATAACACCAACTTTTTAGATGCTCTTCACTTTGACTTCTGCCCGTAAGAAACTTGTGTATTTAAAAATATTTTCCCTTATTTTTTATTTATTTAGCAGTACATGCCGTTACAAGTTAGCCATATTTTTGTGGCTTCGTGAATTATTATATTATTTAGCATTGAAGAAGCATATCATTTGAAGGGAAGCAAGTAAATTATAAAATGAAGTCCCAAATATCAGGACATAAAAATTGATGAAACACTTCCGAACATTAATTTCGGAGGAATTCAAAAATACTTTTTATTATAACGCTTACAGGATGGATTTAAATAAGTTCTTCAGGTTGCGTAGTTGTTTCATACTTCAATTCCTCTAGTTAGGAAGAGTGCTATTAGAGCTAGATCCACGCAGCCTTTCAATAATGATATCTAGTTGCATTGATTTGGCTAGCATTATGGGGACCTCCAATTTTCGTTCCGTAACCCAGCATACTATTAAGTAATTGGCATTGTATGGACTTCGTTCTGAACATTCTCCTTGTCCGTTTTTAAGGGCCTTTTTATAGAAGTTGAGGTTTGTGTATCATTTCATCTTCAAGTATATCAGTGGTCATCTTATACGATTAAAAATGCAACTGCAGTGTAAGATACTTTTGTAAAAACTGATTTTTTCAGACTTCAGAGGCACAAAGTGAAGGACCAGGATGTTTTAGATGGATACAAAAGGACAGACAGTACTGCCATTTGTCATTTCAGTTACATTCATTTTAGAATCTCAAAGGTGAAAATAATAATTTGAATTCATGGCTGGATTATGCAGTATATACTAGTTTATCATGAACTAAGGGGTTTGTAAAGACCTTAAGGACAAATACAAAATACAATTTTGCAGCAACAAACGAATATCATGGTAATTCTTTCAAAGGATGAATTCAACGGTTTATGGTGATATGCTGCGGGATATAGGTACTGGCTGATTATAACTTGAAGTAGTAATGCATATGAAGACGAAGCCAAAACATCGGCAGCTGTTGTGGTAACAATAATTACAATGCACTTGAGCCAAATCCTCCATATTATGTGAAATAATTGTACTCGGTCTAATGATATTTTAACTGCATTTTCTTGCCCCGACGTGCGTAAGTATTACTAACTAAATTGTTAAGGACGTGAAATATTAATCTATCTACAAATCGTTGAATTTTATCGCTGTAGGATGGTAATAATTAATTATATCCTGAAAATGAGTAACGGTCATTTTCTTTCAAATCGGTTTCTTTGAAATATGGCTGAAAATAATGCAATGAGGCTCAAATACCAATAAACTCGTTTGTTTAACTTGTAAAATGCCATCGTTTTTCGAAGGAGACTGTATTTTTTGCTCAACTTTTATCGTCGTTGTAGTCATCATGGCCAATTACACATCATAGCTAATGGTCCCTACGCTTTCTTATGTAATAAGTGTTTTTATGTTCTAAGTGGATAGCTGTGATACGCCGACAAATTGAAATGGAAGGCAAAAGGAAAATGCAGTGAGGGGAACAGCTCCAGGAAAGAAGATATTGCTTCAAAATATGAATATGTTGAGAGCTGGCAACTCAAAATTGACTGTTAGATCCAAACCTCTTAATAGAGAACGTTTTTTTTAGGCCTTGAAGCCATGTGGAAATGGTTGGAGATGCGTTGCATTGTGGAAGAACAATGAGGACCAATGGATGGGAAGAATCACCGACTAAGTCTCTGCGAATATCTACCTGGAAAATACGTGACAGGAATCGAGAAGCAAGAGGAAAAGGCTTATTGGATCGATTATGCTTTGAAAAGGTCTCATAAATGAAAGGGGGTTGATTCAGTAGATATCTAGAATGGTCATCATAGTTAGGTAAATTGAATAGTTTTTTTTTAATGGTTTAGTGACCAGCCGATATTAATAAAATGCCTCGAGTAAAGACATAATCCTATTGATTAGGAAATGATGATCATATTCTTGATCTACTTTTTATTATATCATTTATTTCATAACAGCCATTCGGATATTTACTATAGTCTTCTCGTTAGGTGGTATTAGCTGGTAATGTGTATGGCATCCATGCAGGATATACTCTAGATAGTGTAATTCACCAGTGGGAAATCTGGTTGCAAACCTAAATTATCAAATCTACTCCTGAAGGGATTGATTTGCATTTCACTACCCTCAATTACACAGCACAATAGTGAGCTATTGGAATCAAACTTCACTTTATTTTCATCCCTTATCTCGCGTAAAATGTTTATAATTTAAATTTATTTAATTTTATATTTTAAAATATGGAAATTGCTAAAACTGGTATTGCTAATTTCTTCCGAAAACAGATCAGTCAGTTTTCCCTTGCGGTGTTCTAAATCATGAGAAATTTTATGATTTTGAAGTCACCGTATTCCAGTTTCATTGAGCTTGTTTTTAGGTGTTTTCTAATTTTCTTTCCTCCCTCACGACTATCCCCGTGGGCCGTCACCGGTGGTATTCGCGGTCTTCAGTTCCGTCGTCACTTAACCCCTTCCAATTCGATTAATTTTCCGAATATCGTCCTCCTATTCTCTATTTATTTTTTTCTGTAGTTCTCCTTTAAATGGTAGGTTATGAAATGATATTTTGTAATTTGTAATAATCGTAGAACCGTGAAATAAAGTGTGATGATTAAACATGAAGAACACAGCTATCGCTACTCGAGTAAAATCATTTTAATCCTTCCAATGCATAGTGTTTCATAAAATATGAATTATTTATGTATACTATGTATGTTTAAACATTTTTAAGCTTTCAAAATAATTATACTGTTCCTCTAAATAGTGCTAAAATCTTGAAAATCCGATGACGAGATACACTCGTGATTGCGCGGTTTGGCGTCGAAAGCTCATGACGAGCTAGACTCGTCATTACAGCGCAAGGGGTTAAAAATCCAACGCCAATTTTTTCCTTTTTTTTTAACCGCCTCCCCCCTCCTACTCTCCTTCCTTCCCCACCTCTCCCACCTTCCTCTCGTGCCTCCTTAGATTTGCATTATGAGAACAAATTCCCTCTCGCCTGGGCCATAAGTCTCTCTCTCCTCCCTTCCGAGATAACGCCAACGGATCCTCCGGCCTGGGACCGCTCGGCCGCGCCGCCGCCGTTCGTCCCCTCTCGGTGGTAGCCCGTAACCACAACAACTCCCGCCTCCCAGGGCCGGCCGCGACCCTCCCCTCCTTCGTAACCGGCCGCCCATAGGGAGGCAGAGGGTGGGAGGGGGGGTGTAGGCTCCTGAAATTACGCGCGACCGAGTGGTTTCTCGGGGGGGCAGGATTTATTCGCCAGACGTCGAATGCGGATCGGGGCTGGTGGGCGGGCGAAGAAGGCAGGCAGAGGGTTAGATAAAGAGTGGGAAGGCGGACGACGTGTGTGGAGGGGAGAGGGGGTTGTTTTGCGGGCCGGGTATTAGTCGTGGTGGCTGGGCGCTCGACATGAGCCGAGAGGCCATTTGCACCTCATGAGGCCGGCTGGATAATTAGAGTGAGGGAGATAAGAGGCGGGATGTATGGAAGTGGCTCTCTCGTCACACCGCCGGACGCCCAATGGACCTCGCCTACCTTCCCGCATGCTGCTTGCGGGCTCTTCTCTAAAAAGTTGGATTGAAGGGTGGCAAATATTATCGCACAATGGAGTCGGCGCAGCCCCTTGAAATACGTGTACGAATTGTGAGCGGATATAATTTCGGTGTGCCCCTCAGGGGTTCTCACTTCCTCCGATGGTGATGGAGCAGTCTCGTTCAAAACCAATGGTCCTTATCCCTTTTCCCCGCATTTAATTGATAAGTCTCTTAGCGTATCCATACAGGGAGTTGATATATTAACTATTATACTTTCGACGTTCGATGCTAATATTACTAACCTCGCGCGATGCGTTTGCAATTTAGTGAAGAGTTCTCGGGATCGCCACCGGGTCAGGGACTGCATAATAATTGCAATTTATATATATCTGAATATTTTTACCCGTTTGCAATTTATTGTAAACGGGTAAAAATATTCAGACTAGTGGATATTTCCTTTATGTATTTCCGAAATGCCCCTAATATTATTCCCCCCAATAATTTTTCCGAGTGGTTAAAATTTTGCGCCTGCTGGTGGAGCTTAATACCTCGGTAGCAAAAGGATGCATTAGGTTACTGCCCCAGGCAGAATTATCTTAAGGTAGTATCATGTTATAAGTGCCTGGCGATAACTTATGGAACTCAGTAACTAGTAACGGTCACATAAGGGCAATTTTTATGTCCCACAGATTTTTTTATTCTGCATTATTTGCATAATGAACTATGTCCTACACGTTGATGGTGACTTTTTGAATTTCGAAACGTAGCTTGGTCAATAGAAAACTGTTCAACGTTTTAATTACCATTTTGAAACCTTTTTCCCTTATTTAGGCATGTTATTACGTGGCTTTTTGCCCAAGTTCTCATTAATTTCTGTTGCTTCCGCCACGTTTCCAAGATACCCGAGGCGTTTTTGTTTGTTCACTCTGGTTGAGCAGCGAGAAAAAAATTTCTTGCCTCAGCGCTGTTACCTAGTTCCCTTCATGCCGTCTGAAATGAATCCTTAACATGTGCGATAATCATTCTCTCGTCCTTATGCTGCATGTTCTTCTCCAGTCTCACCTCTTCGTCTATCTCGTCTCCCATTCATTTTCGCTGCTTTCTCCCCCCCTCCCCGGAATATTTCCAACCCTTCTGTCTTCATCCCCTCGTTTATTTCCCTCTCTATCTTGATTGCCGTCTCCATGTTCCTCCAAACTGCCGTCGAATTTGGTGCCTTGAAAGATAGGAAATTGCACGTTTGAAAATTATGCCGAATCCCATTTTGAATGGCAAATGAGATCCCTCTTCATGCGTGTTCCCGCATTAGGGAACTGACGTTGAACCTTTGAGCTATGACTTTTATATTATCGCTTGTTGAATTTTTATTTAAATTGCAAAAATGAAAAACAATAAAAGGCAGAGAACCTTCGGATGAGCCACATATGGCTTGGGAGGCTTACGCAATATGTAAAGGAAATAATTATCTGCGTTTATAAATTTTTTGTCACACTCGATGTAAAAATGTTTGCAATATTTATACAAATATATGTGAAAATATACGTTTATAATATTAACGAAACAGTTAATAATAATAGCCAAAAACCGGTAGAGGTATGACGGAAAGCGTGTTATTCAATGCTCACATGCGCATTGAATAAAGTCATGTGCGTTTAGTATTTTTTATCTTTTAGTTATGATAGATATTTAAAAATGAAAATGCCTTATAAATATTGCTAAATACCTTCTATTTTTCTTATTTTGTGCCACTATCCATGTTAGTATTAGTTTTTTGAAATAGCATTCTGCTGAGGGATAATATTTTGCCCTAAATAGTCCAATAGCAAACTTTCTGTTCAAGAATCTCAAATACTTTATTGAGAAGAGAGTTATCTGTATTCATTCACATATCAGTCACAGGCGTCGAACAATTATTATTCATGGTTGATTGTATATTTCCGTTTGTTGCCTTCGCAATTTTCTTAGTATATTTAAGCCTATCAACGCGTTTGGAATATATTTTTACATAGTATTACTTAAGTATTAGATCATCAATTCATACAAATGTTGGTTTCATTTCCAAGTATCATTCACTATTGTTTTCATGGTGATGGGTCCGCATTATTGTAATCTTGAAAGGGAAAAACTACCTACTCTACCTCATATATTAAAAGTAAGGTGGATAATTGATTTTGAAGTGCACGAGAAAAAGTAGATTTTGATTTTTTATGCTGTTTCATTTTATTATTCCAAAAAATGGCAGCAAATTTCAGTTGATATCATTTCAGTGTTTTGTCTAGCACCTACTCATTCTCCACGAAGAATTGATGGTTAAGATGCATCTGAGTGCATGAATTTACACGCTTCGGAGTTCCTTCGTCAATTGCCGCAAATTATTCCCTTGTTTACTCTTCGCCGTGAACCAAAGGGATCTCTTTTCCAAAATGAAGTTCTCCGTATCCCTTCACACACGAAGTGTACCTGCTCATGTTAATTTGCATGGTGCCTTGTTTTGAATTTTGATTCTCTTCCCGGGCCGGTATAAATCACGCAGTCATTGCCTCTGCGCTGTGCCTCGACGGCGCCAGAGGTCAGCCTTTGGAAGTTTTGAATCCTCCAGCCGCATTTTTAGTGGCGCACGGATCTCCCTTTGGGGGAGGGGGGGGGGGGAAGGGTGGGGGTCCGCCGAGCGCCCGATTTTATTTTTGGCTGTCTCCTTCCCTCTCTCTTTCCTTGCGCCCTCCCCCCTCCTAATAACCCCACCCTACTCCACCCTTCACCTTCCTTTTCTTCTTCTCCTTCCGAGAAGCGAGTTCACGAGTATCAATATATCAAAGTGGCCAACTCTTCTGGAAAATCACGTGTGGAACTTCATTGTGTGTTGAAAGTCATGAAAATCAGGAAAACGAACAAGCCTGGAGAAATCATATTTAATTAAGAGTCAACTGTTGACGTTTCCTCACTATCTTTTGTATAGATAAGCCTTCGGTGAGTGAAGGTCTCATTCCCAAAATGACATTCAGGTGTTGCTCCATAACTCTTAAAATCAATTTTTAGAACGTGACTTTCGATTTATTTAAGATTAATATTTATTTGGACCATTTAGTGTTTTAATTCTTCTTAAAGCGTGCGTATATTTGGTTAAATGTGTATCATCGAACGGTATAGAAATTTGCAAAAATAAGGGAAAATAATTAGTTACGTCGCCAGTCCCGAAATTAGTTATTGATAACTACGGGAGAATCAGTACACTTTTGCAACGGTGAAGAACGTTATTGGCGTGGTTTCTCATCAAGAAACTGTCACCATCGACGTCTGGGGCTGGAAGAGGAAGATGGTGAATGAAAAATGAACGTATTAAATGAGTTATCGGCAAATATGCAGACTAGGTATAGAGAGCTGGAACTGTAGTTCACCATGCGCCTTAACAAGTACAAGGTATTATTACGGAGGCTTCCGCGGTTATTTATTTGGTGATGGTTTTCCGGGTTTACACCGCGTTGATACGCGGTGTAAACCCGGAAAACCATCACCAAGTACAAGGTATGTTGGCTACGACATGAGACTCGTCAATCACGTTGGAAGCATCATGGAGGGAAAATTTAAGTAATATTCCCTTGCATCAGACCAATAAGAGCAGACCGAGAGAGAGAGGCAAGTGGGTACTGGAGGTCAGTGCAGATGGATACGGCAAAGAGGAGCCACAAGAAAGTTTCAGAACTTTCATGAGATACGGAGAGCTGGCTTGGTTGAAAGTTCGAAGTCCGCAAATTTATGACTTGTTTCGTTGCAGTGAAGAAGATGTTGCGATAAGAGAGGGTAGCTTGATTGCATCAAGTACTGGAAAACAACAGTAAAATTTAACCACGCTCATTCCTTGCAATGCAATATCCTTAAAAACTCGCCCAGCTAAAAATATGTCTTTGCTAAGTGCCTGAGCCTTGGTACTCCGACCAACCCTAGAATTTAGCATCATGCATGTTTGCATTGGCACAGCCGCTTTGGTGATCGCTATGACCTTGGAATTTTATAACAGAAAAGTTTTGCACCCATCGCCACTCAGTGGAAATTTTTGGAAACCGATTTAAATGCAACCTAAGTAGCAGCATTAATTAAGGTTGTACGAGACGGACTGGTGCCTCCTCAGTGTAGTCCTCTTGATAGTAAAATTAGTGATAATTGCATTGTCTGACTCCTATCCTAATTTTTGTTTCCTCACAGCTGGGTCCTGATTTAAAAACCACTACTTGGTTATTGTAAATTGTGGATGATTCTCCTGCCATTGTAAAGAATTCCAGATTCTTTCAGGATTCTAAGCATTCAGTCCTAATCCACGCACCTTCTCCTAAGTCTACAAACGCGAAGAACGTGGGCTTGTTCTTTTTCATCCTCTTCTCAATGAGCACCATTAAGGCCAATGTTGCTCCTCCTGAGCCTTTTCCTTTTCTGAAACCGCATTGGTCATATTTGCCATCACTCGTCGCCGCGCTGCGGGCATTTTTGGAAACAGATTTAAATGCACCGTAAGTAGCAGCATAAATCAAAATTTTACGGTCCGGACTGGAGCTTCCTCATTGTATTCCCCTTGGTTGTCATATATGTGACGTTTGTGATCAATCCTTCCTATTAAGACTGAATCACACTATAATTTTTTCATCCCTTTGGAGGGATGGATCCAGCGATGCAGAAAAAATGACAGTATCACGAGATCATTTACTGCGATGGCTCGTGGGATGGAATTTCCATCCCTTTTTTTCGTTGCTGAAACCATAGCTTGCACCGTTCTTTAACGAATCAGAACGCACGGCCGCTAACAGCCATTGTAACGCCACGCATAACTTTTGATTGGATGACAGTTTTTAATTCGGAAAGTGATGGAATAAGCGATGGTAAAGGGGACGGTGGGAAAGACCGAGTGATTCAGAAAATGATGGCTCCAGTGATCATTTTTTGGCCGTCGTTGAAAAGCTATCACTGGAGCTATCTCTCCGAAGGACGGAAAAATGATCGTTTTATTCAGGCTTGAAATTCGTGTGGCACCAATTTAGGATTGCAATTCTATGAATTTGATAGTTTGAGGCGTGACTTCGTGACATTTCTTCATATCGAATCAAAAAACCTTGTAGAGACCACTTAAATAAATTTAACATCGACCAGTTTTGTTATTGTGCGACGTCATCCGGTGCAAATACTGGGGAGGATCTAATGTGAAATCTCCAAGGATTTTTTGATTCGACATTCTATGAATTATTTGACTACGGGTCGTGTGACGAGCATATATTCGTGCTCCCCCGTCTCCGTCTTCTGCCGAGAAGCGAGATGCTGCTGCTGCTTCTTCCTTCGCGTGGTTCACTTTCGCTTCTCGGCTCACCCAAATACAGGGAGAGGGAGGGAGATTCCTCTCTCCTTTGCATAAAAAAGCGACTCTTTTTGGAATCGCATCAGCCTTCCGTTTTGCGCTGCCGCCGCCGTCCCCGGCTCTGCATATCCTCCCCTATCGAAGCGTTCCCATCTCTCCCACCCCAACCCAACCCACCCGATCCCTGATTTATGCGTCTCTCCATTGCCGGCGCCCAACCTCCCCCCCTTTCCTCACTTTTACAACCAACGCCCTCGTCGTGGCCAACGAACGCGAATATAGGGGAGATCTTTGAGGAGGGGCGTCCTTCGCCGGTCGCCCGAAATGAAGGAGGGACCACCGTCTCTCTCCCCGACCTTTCGCCACAAAATTTACCTCGTTATTAGAGCTCTGCAAAAACGGCCTCTGCACTCGGCTACCATCCTATGCTCGTGCTATGCCCGTGAGTCATTTTCTCTTCCACGTATTCGACGACGTATCGGGCGAAGATCCCGCACACATCTACATCTACATAATTCCTTACGAGCCACCTCAAGGTTGTTTTGCGGGGGTGAACAATCACCGGGATGAAAGAGGATTCCCACATACACACCACACAGGCATATAATATTGCGCATAATGCAAAAAAACGCCTGCAAATTCTTGCAAATGTAAAACTTACCAACTGTCAATAAATCGTATAATAAATCCATACAGGGTTAATTTAGAACAATGGAAAAATAAAAATAAAATATGCAATGAGTCTTACTAGTGAATGACGCCATTGCTTTTCTTAATCGAGACACTTTTGCTATCCTTAATGGTACGAGGAAAGATTGACATTTTAAATCTCTCTCTTTCGATGTCAACTTCTCAGAACACCACCTCTCCTCTTTACTCTCGTCGAAATTCTCTCAATATAAAATTCTCTCAAAAATAGCCTTGTCGAATTACGTCGAAAGAAAACTAGCTCTCCCACATCGATACTATCTAGCATTATTCTTATTTAGTCATCTTAACTTATCGCAAAAATATTTACCTTTCTATTAAATATTGGACCACGGAGTAAGGAACGAGCCATACTTGTCTCAGATCTAAGCAAAGCAAATTTGTAAGGGAATTACCAATCTAATTCCGGTCGCCCGAAATCGTTCATAATCGGCGTTTTACCGTGGATTCGAGGCGATTGAGTGGTTGAGCACAGCCGCCCTCGATTAACTCGAGAGTCGAGTGCAAACGTTCGCTTCATCCGCCAGCCGAGTGAAAATTGGCGAGTTTGGGCGATGTTTTGCTGCGCTTTACTCAATATCTGTTTAGGATTTGGATTTTTCCTATTTTCCTCGTAACTCTCGTCTAATCCTCGGTGCATGCGTATCCTTTTCAAATCGGCGAAAGTATGCACGCGGTTGTATCCGTTATAAGTGTTGCATGTATAATATTGTAAGCATCGCAAACAATTTGTATTTCATCATTGCACTTATTTGTTTTTTTTTGCATTTATGCTGCCACTTATAGTAGAATAAAAGGAGTCAGTCGAGTGGTTGTTCTCACATAATGAAGTGTATTAGTGCGCGTCCTATTTACCCTGTAGTTAATAGCCAGTGAAGGGCCATTGGAGGGTATTGATTCAGCAGAAAAATAACGACAATAAGCTCGTATTTCCTATGTGTGTCACTGATGAAATCATCAGTACCACCCGACTCTTGAAAATCTTTCATCGTGAAATGGACTGAAATGAAAATGACACGTTACTCTGTGTTTGGTGGCGTGGTGGCCCAGAGGGTAAAACCTAGGGCTACCGAACGAGGGGTCTCGGGTGCAAAGCTCCGGTGAAGTCTTCGGACACCTCCCACATTAAAGTCATCGAATTACGAGGTGGTCAAAGGAAAGGAATTGACCTCACTACCCTAACGCTGTGGCTTGGTTGGTGAGCTCTACCCTACCTATCGAAACCAGCCTTCAGGGTGAATCACTGCGTTTGATTGATTCTGAGCTCTCGTGTAGCGGGGTGAACTCCACAAATGGCTAAAAGAACACCCTATTATATCGCAAGTTTAGTTTCCTAAAAAATATCCGTTTTTTTGATGTTCTCCACATTCCTTCTACAATTTTCCTGCTTGCATTTGCTCGCCGTTTACTCTCCCTGTCTGTCCTTGTATCTTTCGCAAACATATAATGCGCAAAAAAGAAACCAATTATCCCATCATTTCACAATTCGCTCTCATTATGCAATCATTAGTTCTCCTCAGCTAATGAAAAACCACGTCTTCGTTTTTTTCACGCGCTCACCGTTAAGTCATTCTATCGATTCACTCAAGTTATTCAGGAGTCGCAATAGACTATAGTATCTCATAAAGACGGAATTACGTTTAATAAAATCGAGCTCTCCTACATATATACCATCTAGCATTATTCTTATTTAATTATCGCTTACTTATCACAAAAATATTTACTTTTCTAATAGACATTGGAAATCGGAGTAAGGATCGAGCCATATGGCTCTATTCTTACAACCTATATCAAACTACGAGCCTTATGTAAAATTGTCCCTATGTAAAATTGAAATAAATTAGAACCTGCGTTAAATTTATGTTTGAGATGTTGAAAATACATGTTACCATTATTGACGGAAAAAGCATGAGAAATTAGTTCACATTACCATAAATGGTAGCGCAGTGAATTAACAGTGAATCCACCTCTCCTTACTCAAATTGCTGTATCCTATGAGAAAATACTTTTTACTCACTATTAATGTTTATATGCTGCTTTTATGTATAGTAATAATTATACTTCAAGAAGGAAATACAGTAGAAAAATCGTGGTCACTGCGTATCAGAGAGACCATTGTAAGCATATTTATTTCTCAAAGAAATACCGCGTTTGAGAGAATTATAAAGTTAGGAGGCATACAACGCTTGTTAACACTGGGCAGGCTTTTGCAGAAACCGACGAATAAGATTGACCAATTATTATTTTCTCATTGCAGCCATGGAGGGATCATGTTACTTATAGCCTGTTCCGTAATTCATGGCGGGTTTAATTATCTTTCCAGCCAAATATAATCCGCGCATATTTAGCCGTGCTTATAGCTTTGCTAATTCAAGGCACCGCACTCGTCAACTAAAAATTTCGGATTTAGCGGCAGTAATTAAAAATGACCTTGGATAGGAAGTGGGTAGCGTTTACTGGGTGGCGTGAAAGGGGTGCGAGGTGGAGGTGATTGCAGGAAGAGGATTAAGGGCTGGTCAAAAATGGGACATAAGCTGACATAAGACGTATGCCGTAAAGAATTGCTTGTCTCCAATGTGGGACGCAAGCTATTCGAAAAAAATTCTAAATTATGGCCCAGACGGAAACAGTTGAGTTCCGATATCATGTCTGGCTCTCGAGACTTATGTTTTCATCACGATTTTTCGCATGATGCCGAAGTTTGCAGAAACACTTTTTACAAAATTTATCCTTCCATACACTCAATGTACTCTCTCTCTCTCTCTTTCTCTGTATTAGTATTCACATAATTTTTCATTCTTCTAATGTACATCGAGCGTCTTAACACAAATATTGTTGGTGTTACCTTTTCAGAATGTTGATGTTGCTATTTATTTATTCTCAGGTCCTGGTTAAAATGAAAGTACTTCATTCACTAATGTATTCCAAATTTCTTACAGTTTTAATTTCTTTGACATGCAGTTGTGATCGACTGAATTACCTTCCGACAACTTTTGGATTTAGAGACGCTGCACTGGCTGCAGTTGTGCTCAAGACGCGTTCTGATTGGCTAGACGTAAGCTGTAAGACTTATGGATATACGTATAAAATCTTTTCAGGCTCGATTTTTGGGAAGTTCGATAGATCCATGATAAAAGAACACAAATGGTGATTTCCACCCTTATAATTCAAAACTAAACAACCGATCATGGTTTCAACACATTATGCCATTTTCAAGGATGAAATTTCAAGGATTTCTTTACAATGACACAATGTGTTTAAACCATGGTCTGTTGTTGAGGTTTGAATGAAAAGTGTGGAATTTACCATTTTTGTTCTTTTATTATGGATATATGGATAGACTATGAGTAATTATTTTATGGCTTATGTACTATTGTGGTATGAAAACATTGGCAGTAAGGGAGGAGGACGAGAGAAGACTGGAGGCGTTCGATGAGTGGGTTTAGAGAAGACTGGACAAGGTGAAGTGGACGGAGGGGAGGAGGAACGACGAAGTGCTGGACATGGTGGGCAGAGGCAGCTTGTAGATGAGATAAGGAGACAGAAGGTATAGCTGGAGCGATTACTGAGCGGGGAGGGAATGTTGAGAACAGTGTTTGAGGGTTGAAGGTTGGCTAAACGATGGAGAGGAAGGAAGAGAATAGAATTTTTATATTGAATGAATGGAAGTAGGCCTTATTCTGAATTTAACAGGGAAGTCCGTGAATGAAGCGAAGAAAACTTCTTAAATACTCCATGCAAACCTACCGCAATCGATGGAATACTTTAATATTGTCCATTATAGAATATATTTTTCTTTCTTATGGCTTATGTCTCATTGTATTCCAGCCTGAAGGTGTGAGTGATGACCAGGGCGCCCTCGTCAATGAAGCATTTCCAACAAGTTGGTTGTTAGTTCGGTTTCTAAGGCGCCGTCGCTCGTGGCGCCTCCTCCTTCCCTCTTACATCTCTGGCGCCTCCTGCCCCTCCGCACCAACGCCACCTCGCCGAACCCTTGTATTTCCCCTCTCCACCTCCCTGTCTTTCGTGTCCTTGGAGCCGATGGAGATGGTCCATGCAGAGGTGAGGTGGGAGAAGCTAGAGTGAAGGGAAGGCGTCGCTCGTCTCGATCGCTTCGAATGGGAAGTTGGATGATCACGTGAGGTAAAATAAATGTGGTGATAACTTTGTCTATTCCAAACTACTGTATAACTCTCCCGTGTCATTTTCAAGTTGTACACGACTTTTATTTTCTCCTGAAAATGAAACGGGAGCGTTGTAAACCAGTCGAGGTTGTACCAAGTACAACTGCATGAAATAGACGAAGTTATTATTATATTTATTTAACCATGAGCAAGTTTCATGAAGTTAGCTCGCAAGCACTTGGCGATATTATGTAAGGTAATTGGAGGTCATTTTGCTTATCTATCGAAAATGGATGGCGAAAGCTTTATTCGCAAGAATTTGATTTAACTTAACTTAAATATGGAGTTAAATACTCAAAAGGGGCTAGGTTTTAGATGAGAGAACCTCAAATATATTATAAAATTGACAAGTTGAGAGGAAGGTAGTCTTTTCTATCGAAATATACGATAACTATCCCTCTGAAATCGATTTGAGATTAATACACGGGTTGTACTGTGATGAAAGGAATGTCTCATTTATTGGAGAGGCTCATAAGTAGTTAAGTTACGCAAGCTTCACTTGCTGGGAATGGTAGGTGTAATACTCCTAAGCTCATATGCAGTGGCAATAAAAAAATTAAAACGCAAACCTCATTAGAGTCTGAAAGATGCCAGCTCAGGAACTGCTTGAAAACGTCCGTCTTCCAAAATTTTGGCCTCGTAATGCTTTCATGCAACCGGGAATTTTCAACCCACAAACCCCGATGTGATGAAATTAATCACATCCGTCGCAGTATGACAACGCTTGAAGGACCAAATTACAAAATGCCCATGTTCTCCGAAGTATGCTTTGCCCACCTCTCACCTATGTAGAATGGAGTTTACTTTCGTCGGGACATCTGCGAGCACAGTCGACATATTGCGAACTGAAACTGCTCAAGGGCACAACTTTCCGGTTGTGTTGTGGATTAGGTATTATGCAACGGACAAGACGTTCTACGGATGAAATCTCAGTGACGGGTGATTTGATGCTGCAAACGCAATGTGGACATTATTCTGACTTTTAAAACTTCGTGATAACTGCCACTAGTTGCAGAGGATGTAGCATGGATATTGAACTCTTACGCTTTCATTTATTTGTCGAAATTCACTCCAAACTGGCATTAACATTTGGGCAGTTGGCTGTGGATTGACTTGAAACCAAATTTTAGTCTTGCGCTTAAATTTCCCGACAAAATGTGCATTGCTAATTTATAAAAATACATATTCAATTATTAAGAAGGATCTAGTGTTATTTCAAAGGCTTCAAATTATTTCACCGTTGACGGCTATGGTTGTGGACGACGCAAAGACGTAGACTGGATGGCTTTACTTATGTGTCTGAAGGGAGCCATCGGGTCCATAGCATTGTGGAACGCATGGAAACTATTTTCTTGCTTCCCTGAACAAAATGCGGAATTTTTCATAGATTTTCATCTGTATTGATTTCGCATTTTCATACTGTATTTGATCTGCATGAGGAACGTTTCGAATTTGAATTTTTGAAAATATAAACATTACCAATTGGAACAGTGGATTCGATCAATTCATAAACCAAGTGTTAACAAAGTTAGTGTCATTAGCAATAATTTCAGTTGAAATCATGGATAGGGTATGTGCACTGTGTATTTTAAAAGGTCTATTTATTTCAAATTGTGAGTGAAGGTAACATATATTAACCATATTTAACGTTAAGTACTTACATTTGAACAATTTCAGGTGTAATTTTTTGTGAGCTAAATTCCTTTACGCTTGATTATAGTTAAGTCACAGCGCAGCGTCGTGCGACCGAAACTGAACTGTTTTAGGCGGAGTGTGGATATTATCAACATGCTTATAGATACATAGGCGGATTTTAGGGGGGGAGTCACGTCCCCCCAGACGCTTAAGAATAGATAAGATTTTTAATACGGTTATCACTACGTTCGTTTTATTTAGAGTATTGCGGAGCCTAAGTCATGTAATTTAATATTAATAACTTTCATATCAAAATAAATAGAATATTTTGTAGGTACTGTAATAGTTGCATTTTGGTTTTAATCTCAAATATGAGAAGACATATCAGATCCTTGCCCCCCCCACACAAGTAAAAATTCTGGATCCGCCCCTGTATAGATGTGCACAAAATTCGTATTAATCAATTGTTTTATTTATCATTACTCTGCGTTATAGCGCTAGGAAATGGTATTGGTCGAAAGTTTAGTATTATCACGAGGAAGTAGCATGTATTAAATTTATTGTTACTGACTCAAGTCCTCTTCTCCCCCAAACGTATATTTCACCCCTCAATCTCTCATATAATGTTGATAAGGATAATCAACATTATATGATAAATTATATAACATTATGTAAGGAGGAGGTTTTTAAGGGTATCATTATTTGGTTTTTACCATGAGATGACGACTAGGCAACGATTAATACGTGGTAGATCACGAAAACAATGACTAAAATATTTGCCGTTGTTAATGGTCTGGCATCAAAATGCTGGAATCAATAAGAAAGTTTTACGAGATGATTTTTTCTTATTTTTTTCTTAATAAATCGAGATAAATATGGAAGATTAATGAGGTGAAATTGCTACGGAATGTTCTCGCAACCGTTGAGCCAAAAAACTGAAATGTGAAGTAGAGTTGATCAACCTGAACCCAATGAAAAGAAGGTGAGAATAGGTTCAAGTGGCATATGATAACAATGGACTAGCCATTGATGATGAGAGCGGAATGGAAGACTATTGATAACGGAGCCATTGAAAAAGCAGAAATAAAATCGGTGCTAGATATATAAAAGGGCTCATACATGGTAGACCCAATGGAAGTTAATTATTAGATTAAAAATTATTCTAGTCGTTTGAATACTCAAAATGGGCTAGGTTTTAGTTGAGAAAATCTCAAAACTATTACAAAATTGACAAGTTGAAAGGAAGGTAGTTTTTTCTATACTTGCACGAAATGATTTGCTGCTTTAAGAACTAAAACTCAGAAATAAACGGTTCCGCTTGATTTCGTGGAAATTGCGAATTTTTATTATTAATCTTCGTTTAAAATTCTCGATTTTAAGTTTAATTTAACGCAGATTACGACACAGTTTTGCCCTTGGCTGGTTATAAATTTGTTACTAAATGTTATTAATTTTGCATTCAGATAGCAAAATTTAATTGCAATGAGATTTGAATCATCCGTTGCCATACATTTTAGTATTAGGCGTGAGGTCATTTCGTAAAGTTTGCTTTATGTCTCTTTCTGAGTTTTAATGTATATTATTATTTAAAAATACTTATAAATACTCCAATGTACGTGGAATACTATGTGGCAAGTCTTTACTCAATATATTTGAGGGTACTCAATACTTTTTTGATTTAAGTTTTATAGAATTGCTATTAAAGTGCTTTTTATTGCCTTCGTCACTGTATGTTTCGAAGTTTGCATTATGATTTTTCAAGTGTGAAAATTGGATTGCAATTAGATTTAAATCATCCTTTGCCGTACATTTTAGTGTTCGGCGTGAGTTTGCTTTTTGAACGTGGATGGAACGCCTAGGGGAGATAAAAATCGAGAGGGAATCAAATGAGTCGTTAAAATGTGCATTAGGAGGTGGATAAAAAACAACAGGGAATGAATGTGAGGAGCATTTGCCATCGTAAGAAAGCTCAGCACCTCCATAAATTACCGCAGTTACTGCTTAACCGCCGTAATAGGAAAAATAAACTGTGTAATTTATACTCCTACTCGTGCTTCTGCTTCCCTCATTCCATTTTCGATTGACCCGGATTGACGACTTTTCACTCCGAGGGGATTTTTAGTGCCCTCCTCCTAGCCGATTTCACCACCTCGGCTTGCAAGCAGGCATAGGGCGATTCGGGCGCCATCAGCCGGGCAGTGGTGGGACCTCAGGAATGAGTATGGTATGGTATTTGGAGGAAGCGGCCGACAGTTAGGATCTCGTGTAAGGGTTGGGAAATATGAGTGGAGGGAAACCCGACACCATTGGTCTACTCTCAACGAAAGGCGCCAACGGGACCACTGATGAACGTCCCATTCGACGGACGGATTGCTGCATTTGGGGTGCCCTCAATGAAGCACTCATGCAGGTCTTTGAAAAATCTCCGCAACGACCGGGATTTGAACCCGGGCACTCAGATCTGAAAGCACTCTCCAATAATTCCCTGTTTTTAGTTGAGGTGAATGCTGAAGTGGATAGCCTCACCATTTGCGAGCTATCCAATTTATAAATTATGATCTTACTTATTTACTTTCCAATTAATAGGCAAGCATATGATAACTCACAACTTCGATAGTAGAGGAAAATTCACTTATTTCCTTAATGATGTCATTTGTTTGACGACTTGAATGAGAAACAAGCAGCATAATACGCAGTGACTGAGAAGTCAAAAATCTGTGGTTCGATTCCCAGTCTAGCGAACTTTTTTCTGTCGGCATTATTAGTGAATTCTACAGCCATCATGTGGCAGTTTGAAATTTCCTAGCGAACTGCAGGAGTTTAGTTTTAATAAATTTAAACAGTCCCATAAGGAGTGATGTGGCCCTTAGTAAAAATTTACAATCATGATTGTGACCCAATAGTCACTACTGGCTATTTGAAATCATTTAAAAAAAATATGAAATTAAAAATTCTGTCCATAAACAACTAATATCATAACGAATAAAAGATTTTACTAATCCGAGAATAATCTTAACCTTTTTAAAGCTATTATTCAGCTATTCCTCATTAGTCTAAATCAATTGAAAATATTTTTTGCGATACAAAATTACATAAAATTTTGTTTAAAACCCAACTCATCGCGGATGAGGAGGATGTTTTCATGTTGGACCCAGATGGTACAAACCACAATTAGGAATGTTAAAATTTAGGCGAACCAAGGCACTTGATCTAGCGCCCTGGCTAACTTCAGAATATCTTCTTCTTGGCTTGTAAAAGCTTCATCGAAATAGAAGACGTCGGTGAAAAATTATATCTTTTTTTACTATTAAAATTTCATTTGATTTTTACGAATATTTTTATTTTTGTGTAAATAACGACTTGTAATTATAAAAAAAAAGGGTGACGGCCCGTGAGCTTACGTAAAATTCAATGGAAAGTAAATCAACATTTCATTTTTATGCTCAATTAACCTATAATAGTTAAAATATGATTAATTTTTGTCTCGTTGTGATGGGAGAACGATACTTTATTGAAATTTGGTTGCGATACTGTATTTTAAAGAACCAAGTCCTCAAAAGTCAAAATATTGTGTCTAGTTGTCTTCATTTATAGGGAAGTAGATGCGGTTTTTCTTTTACACTCTATTCCCACAAGGGGCCTGACCGGATGTCGTTTTTAGATAGGTAGCTTGCATAGTCCTGAACATTCCCGCGGAGTTGACAGAACCCGAGTCGCTCTAATAAATCTTATGATGTGAAATCACGAAGAATTTTTCATTTTTATTTATTCAAACGTGCTGTTCCAGTTAGTAACTCCCTAACCCGTTCAGTGTATTTAGATATTTTATGTAAGTATTCTACTGTTTAGTATAGGTTTACGCGGCGCATTTTACAAATTACCATGGCTCTTTGCCCATCTCAAAGTGTCATTCGTTTTCATTCCACAACAAGGCCGTTTGGTCTTCAGTTTGTCGACAATTTCTATGCTCTTCCTCCACTTGCCCGCGATTTCTTACATTCCACTTCAACCACGTTATTATTAGCTTAACCTATTCGCTTAGCTTTCATCCAAACCCTCTGCCTCCACCGTATCAGTTATAGCCACCCCAAACAGAATCAATGATAATATAAATATTTAAGCTACAACGTCTTTATATACCTCTTTATATTCTTTATATACCCTTATGACATCGTTATGATTTTGTGTTTAGTTCGTCCCAATGTTGGCGTCATATTTCGGCTACTGCGCAGCCACGTTGGGCCCTCTGTTTTCACACTCTCCGAGAGTGGGATGATGGTGGCTCTTCGCGTGGGCTGGCAGGGCGCCTGGCGGCAACGGAAGGGGGAGAGAGAGGGACACGGGCCGAAGCGCTGCCCTTGTCCCCCCCCCCTCCCCTTCTCCTCGGGAGACACGAACCCATCGAGTCCAATCCATGTCGAGACCCTCTTTAAGGGCGATGTTAAGTCCACCTTTTGGAGCGACGACGCGATTGATGGTTTCCTTCTTACGCTGCTGCTCCGGGAGGGTCTCCCCTTCCTCGCCCGCCGCCCACCCACCCACCTCCTCCACGGCAAATCTCACTCCGCCAGACACATGTTCCTCCCTCTGCTCTCACGGCTCCGAGCGAGGGGACTATTTTTCAAGCATCGGGACGGCGGCGGAGTGAATTAAAAGCAGCGACGGTGGCTGCGGACCGGGGGCTTTGGTGGTCCAAAGGGAAACTATTTAATGGCGGCATTATGCCAAGGCCTTGTTTTATCGCCCCTATTACTCTCTCCATCTCGTGATAAAGTACAACGTGTTTACACGGACGGAGGGGATCGCAAAGGGCTCTAGTCATTGGCCAATGGGTTATTACTGTCGCCCGGGCGACCACTCCCTCGACGGCCCTCGCCCACGCTGCCGCCGCTCCCGAACGTAATTCGGCGATTTCAACGCGCGGGAGTGTCGCCGGAGGTGAGCGGAGGCGACGGCGGACCAGTGTCCCTTTCGCGAGCCCATGTGGGCGTCCAATTTAAGATTATGCAAGCCAATCCCCACTTTACTGCTAACTCAATTCTCAGAGACTTTGTATAAAGAAATGATTCACTTGTATAGGGATCGATATACTCTTATAATTTTGAGGAATTTTGCAGGAACAGTTCCATTGCATGGTTGGTAAACAGAACGATTTTCCTCTTCGATTTTGAATTAAAATTGATTGTAATCTGTCTGTCAATGTTATGGTGGCCGACTCTGGAGCTATATTTACTAGGTAAATATGTCAATTTCATTTTTTCGCTCTCATTGAATTCACAGTGCTTTCAAGGGATTTTGGATACTCGTGCAGTGCGTCTTCCCATGGTAAAAATGATTGAAAGATTACTTAAGGTAATCATCATTTTACAAATTTTCACATTTGGATATCGTTAATTATTTTAAAAGAATACATATGTGTATATGTCTTAATAATAGTCTTAAGTCAATAGTCTTAAATAAACCCTTATAAAAATGGAAAATTTCCATTTCATTTTGTATTTATTCATTGAAATCTTATAGCGCCACGCAATTTAATTCGCACTTTGACTGTCTCTAATGCCTACCCCAGTGGACTGGCTCCATGTGTTCTTTGTTGCCGCCGATGCTCATCACCTTCCGCCAACTCAAGGGGGAATTACTCGAGATTAGAGCGAGCAGAATAATAGCTGAATTTGACCACTTAAAAAACCTAGTCGATTACCACTCCAACTCATTAATATTTTGGGCATCAATTGATTTCAACGAGACATGAAATAATTCCTGCAGCGTTGATTTTTGATGCAATCGTTAGAATTAGTTTTTTTACGCAGTGTGTATTTATCAATATTCACATGTTGATTATTCTTATATTCTCAGTGAAGTTTCGTTCTCTCAACTTTTTGGAATTTTTTTCGTTTTTCACCGTTTACTCTTTCGGTGCACTTATTTATTTTCAGAGTATAATGGTTTATTAAATTACAAGTAATTTTGCACGAGGCATTTCCGCACTCATGGGGCAATTATCACAATACCATGCCGAAATTGAATGCTAGCATAGAATGACGATTTCATTTACGAATGCTAACATGCACCACATCTTCTATGGCGTTTTTCTTATTTATTTCGGACTTGAATTTTAAAAACAATTGGGAAATATATCGTGAATCCCTGATTCTGATAAAATTACTTAGCTTAACGTCAGGTAAGTGTTAGTTTCCCTTTGTGTTTCCGTTATATGTCCTTGAAACGTATTCGATTGAGATATTATTCCGTTACGACCATGCTCGCATATTACGTTGTTCCAAATACGCGTTTTGGGACTGCAGGAATGTATGTGCCTTTATATTTTGAGTACATGAATGTTTGTGTATCGAAACCTTGATTCTTCAGTTTGTCTACGCATTTTGGATTTAGCGCCCTCTCGGAATTGCGAGTAGTGAAAAGAAGAGACTTCGGGCGCAATTTTTCCATGACTAAATAGCTTAGGTAGTCTTATTAAAATCTCCTAAAAATCTGAGACTTCTTCTCTTAGGTGAATTCTGAAAGTATTATGCTAACTTTGTTATTTTAAATAATAAGCTTAGCTTCAATTTTGATGTGTATATGCATGGCATGCCATAATAATACTGAGGAAATATCTACCTTGATATCAACAACATTACTCCTTTGAGTTCTATTATATGAGTTAAGATTGACATTTTATGTGGACGTGTGATATCGGGGTCGAGGACAGAATGAGCGAGATCACATTTGGAGGTGATCCATTAATTCCTTTGTGAAGCCTAACGTGTTAAATGAGTGCTCGATTGACATAAATGTGACTTCGTTGGATTGGGTGCTCGACTACAATGCGGACGTGACCTTGAGTTGGCGCCGAACTATCACCAAGTAAGGACTCGCAATGTCTGTCCGCCATTTTTGGGCGTAGGCTGGCTGACAATTTCATCATTTTATCACAATTCACGTATGTTTGTTAGCGCTGTTTTGGGTGGCATTACTGTTTTTTCTATACACATGAGTATTACGGTATCATTTCATTTTTTGTGATAGTGCAAATAAACCATTATACTTTCCCATCGTTTCACAAACATACGCCTAAACGTCTCTTGCGGGCCGTTAATTATTGTTAAGGACCTCGTTAAGTCTGTTTCCCTTTGACCTTCATTATATTTAAGAAAATATAGAGTGAATCAAAAGCCTCGGGGCTATTGGTAACAACGTATAAGGAGAAACTTGACCGACGGGTAGGATTTATAAGGCGGAGAAGATGCTTCACCGTTAATCAATCGACTTGATGAAGCAGGCTGCAATGTCGGCGAAACTGTCGTTATGAAGTAGTAGGGACAGACGCTGAGTATAGAAGAGGTGAATCTTCAATTATATAAGCCATACGGAAACCCAGGAGAATAAATACGCGCTCGAACATAAAGATTTGGTTTTTCGTAGAAGAATGGCTCATTTTCTGTTGGGTTTAGGTGAGTTCAATGTTGCAGTATTATGACCAAATGCCTGTAAGTATGGATTTAAAAAAAATCTTTTGGTAAAGGTATGTGTGCATTTCGAAAAATAATCTCCGCACAGAAATTAGGCGAAGCCTAAATTCACATTAAGTTGTGTAGATGTAGATATTTGGAGATATCGCTCCTGAAGGAGCTGCATCTCTATTAGTCGTATCCATGGCTGTTGGTGTTGATTTTCGCACCAGATCAGATTTGCTGGATTTGAAAAATGTAATGTTGGTAGCATCAAAAACCTATTCAATAGATCTCATAGCAATCGGCGCATCTTCAAAGACCTTTCTGCTAATATTCAGCGAACTGGTTGAAAGACGATCATTGCGCGGGCGAGGTGTTAACTCATGAATAAGATTTTGCCCTCGATTTTTTGGCTAATGTGTTTGAATTCCAGTTGCTTACTTTATTACCTGGTCAATACGTGCAATGCATTTTTCATAGTGGCCATTTTTCTGGACTCGAGTGATTGGAATTGGTATAGAGCTCTTAGTGATCACCATTTGCGGTCAAAAAGGCTGTAAAGATCTCAAGGAAGCGGTGAAATGTGATAGAACTTCTTAAGTCGTAGGAAATGGAATGGTTCAATAAATTATACATGTATGTTTAATAATATCAGACGTCACTTTTTGGAGGTTATTTATATTCATAATTATATTATTATTTTTCACCAATGTTACTTTTAGTGGAAGGGTACTTATGTGATTACTTAATGCTATTAAACTTAGGTTTAGTAGAATGATGCTAATATAATTATGAATTGAATAAATTCTGCTCGATTAAAGTTAAAAATTAGCGATCGCGCACGTAGACGCGCATTGGTGAAAGAATGTGAACGCCATTCGAAGGAATTCGCTGGGTAAAAAAGTAATTTTACTCGAAATCCGTTCTCGCTATTTCATGCTCCAATACACCGCCGATAAATCGTAGTTCAAACCATTCCTGGTCACAACGAAATATTTTTTCCCAGAAAATATTTTCCTTTGGTGTTAATATATTTGATTTAATTTCGTTACTTGATTGAAATTTCCAAGGTTCATATTCAAATCTGTTAATACGTCGAAGTTGACTACTGTTTGATCGAATATTACGCTCGATTCATGAATGTTGACTGTGACAGCAAAGCGCGTAAGATTCGAATGAGACGTCGTATATCATCGTCTGGTCTATGATCTAAGTTGATGCAGTATAACTCAATGCACAATAAGGGTCGATAATTATAGATGTATCACAATTTAAAAGGTTCGTTTAACTACCCAGGCAAAGAATATAACTAGAATGTGGATTGCTATTAATCATTTTCTTACGAAACAGTGAGAAATCTTAACCTAAAAAATTAAAGTATATATTCCCACAATTCGGCTAAGGTAAAAGTATTTTCCATTCACCTGGTGTAATGTTTTTCCATTTTCACGGTAGTAAAGCGTTTTGGCACTCATCGGACTTTTCAGATTCATGATGGCAGCATGTTGACTAGATGCTGGAGCAGTGTGAAAAAACATCTCGTGTTAAATGCCAACCCATCCATCTGCCACCTTACCCCTAAAAATTTGGCTAAGCCTAAGATTTTTAACCAGGAAAATATTTTTTGAGTTCGGTGCGTGACTCCTAATTGTTGTCAGATTTTTTTCTATAATTTTTACTTACTTCATTGGAACTGAAACCAAGAATCTAATCAGTTGGTTTACGTCACGAAAATATTTTTCAGTCACCATGAAGTATGATACAATCATTGAAACATGGTCGTGGAGATTATTGAATTCGTCTAATTAATGTTGATGTTAGAGACGGTCGCATAGAATCCGTAATTTTAAAAAATGGGTGCTCAGCTAGAGTTTTATTTGTAAGCATGTTTTTAGTTCTGAAGTTGCGCTGTCGAATGACATTTTTTTTGTGATTTGCAAGACCACAAATGTGATTTGCAAATATTTTCCATGGTTTTTGGAAGAGCAGGAGATGCCCACTGAGATGTAACTCTTCAGAACTGTATTTTTCATCATTTTCATGTCCCGAGAGACTGATTGACCAGTTGATTTCCACCGTTAAATACTCTCCCCTTAATTTCTCAACGCCCTCCTCAGTAACTTAAAGAAAATACTGAGCAAGAAAATAACATAAAATTTTTCTTTTCCGTCTTTTTTTTATAATTCGAGTTTTATCTCCGTCTATTATTGGGGATTATTGATCGGCGTTTTTTCCGAAAGGTTCATATTCAGTGCTCTTCAGAAACACCTAAATAGCGGACGTGGCTTGCAGCATGCCATTATACAGGGGATCGGGTTGGTGTGGTGGCTCGAGTGTTGGCTTTTCACCCGTTGGACCCGGGTTCAAATCCCGGCAGCGACAGAGAATTTTTTAGAGACTGCCCGATCCCTGCTTGAATGTTGTGTGGAGGATATTTCAAGCGCAACACTTCGTCCGTCGGATGGGACGTTAAGCCGTGGTCCACTTGGTGCCTTTCGTTAAGAGCAGGCTAATGCCGACGCCGGGTTTCTCTCTACCCTTCCTTCCATACCCTCCCCTCATGGCGCAAATGACCTCAGCTGTCGGTCGCCCCCTCCAAATACCATACCATACCAGCATGCCATTATAAATCTTAAAGCATGCCATTATAAATAATCTACAGATGGAACATGAAGCTAAGTGTGGTTTTCTACTGTTAGAGTTAATTTATATAAAAAAGCTTTATATAAAAATTTGAAGTCACAAGAATTCCTATGCTCCTATCATGAATGTTTTCTAGCTGTTCGTTTACTCACTTGATCACTATCGGCAAGGTCGGACGAGGCGCGAAAGACACTATCTATTTCGTAATTACTAATCACACCACTCCATCCAATGTTTGAATTCTATTTTCGAGACCAAACGTTTATCTTAATTGGGTTACACAGTTCGATATTTACCCAAACGATTGTCTCAACATCAGGCGCAGTGGCTTTAGTGATAGGTAAGAGGGACAAACCGTATCAACGAGTTCTGAAGAAGAACGCTGAAGTACCACTTTAAGAGAATCAAAGGAAGGAAAGTCGTATTGTGATATGAGTCATGAATCATTTATAAAGAAAAGGCTTTATAACTGTAATCTGTCTATGGAGAATATAGCAAATGTAACTCAACATTATAATGTTTTGATAAAACCTTCATTGTATGCCTTATGGAACTAGCAGTCTTATGTGGATAAGGTAGAGTAAATCTGCTGGTTGTGCATATAATAATTTTAACTTTAATATTTGACGTAATGTCGGTGATGAAAAGATTTTTGATGCGCAAGGACCAACCTTCAAAGAAAATATAAAAATATTAAACCTAAAAGTTCACGAAGTTGTGAACAAGGCCTATGGTATATCATACATGAGTCATGCTCAAATTTGATATGCCTTGGATCTCAAATACTTGTACGAATGAAACATTTTTGCAAGATTTCGATTATTTCATCATGCTTATCCTTCCCTCATTCTCCCTTATGGTTGCTTGCTGATTATTCCAGCAAGAATGCCATGTAAAAGTGAATTTATAACAATAAAAATGAAATAAGAAGCTGATAAAAATGCAAATCAATTGTTAAAAAAACAAAACAACAAACCTATATGTTGGCCATATCCTTTGCATTGGCAAGTTATTTGGTTATTTTGCATTAAATGAGATGTTGCTAAGTCAGTAAAAACTTTAATTGATAAAGAAAAGGGATCAATATCATTCGGGAGAGAATTCATTAGGACGAAAAGACGGTATAAAATAGAACGCTAAATTGTTGATAGCCTGGGTATTGGCATTATTGTAGGGAGTTTGAACGGGTGTGTTGGGAAAATATTCTATAAAATCAGTTATTTATCCTGTACATATTTGTTACTTCTTTCGGCATGGTTAGTTAACGTCACTTTTTTAGAAGGTATTTAGAAAAATCTGGCAATGGAATTTTATTTTGGATCGCTTTTCGCAATTTTTAACACATGTTAACTATTTCACTTACCTTTGGATAAGTCCGGGTTGATTTTTGACATCTCAAATCAAGCCAAATTCTGGGTGGATCACAGTGAGTGAGAGGTAAAAGCTGTTGGACGTAAAATAGAAGTAAAAGTTTGCGGGAGAAAGTAATATCGCCCTCTTCTCGCCTAGAAAAAACGACTTTATCTTTAACATGTCGTTTAATATTACAATGCGTCCTCTTTCGGCCTCGTATTTTTTCACGCTGTGGTGGTAGTTTGATTGCTAATTCGTTTGGCAATCTGTAGGAGTCATCAAATGGTAATGAATGTGATGAATATATTTCGCCTTGGCAGTTTGGAACGTCAGAGGAAGTTTTTCATTAGATTGCAGTCTTGTGGTACGCCTGTCTCTGAAGCCTAAGTTTCCCTCAGAACAGTGTGCTCTGTATAATACCCTCAAAGTTGGGTATTCAAAGTGGACCGAGGTTCGGTGGTATTCGTCCCCCTGGATCCGTAATCGTAATCGTGTGCCGTCTCCGCGCTTCGTGATTGCCAAAGCTTTCAAGAAGTCGCTCCCCCTCGGTCTCCCTGTCTACCCTGCTTAATGCACCTCTGCTGCCGTTCGCACAACTTCTGAGATGTGCTTCATCACTGAGGCAGCACTTGTGCCCTTTCGCGAACGAGGGCGTTTGGAGTGTTTCAATCTCATGGTAGTTGTGAGGTCCAAGTCGGTCATTACAGCGATGTCGATCACTGTTCACATGGGTGAGAAAATGAACGCGTTTAAAAGTGACTCACACGAGCACTTTGAATGAAACTTCTTCTTGCATAAGGGTTGGCACATAAAAACAATTATTTAGACAGCACAAAGTAAAAATTAATAAAAAAAGATGGAGAAATATGATTTGATGCTTTCCCGGCGATTAATGTGGATAACTCTTCTCGGAATTCCCACCGGGTTAAATTATTCGTTTAAGCCAACGTTTCGAGCTCCGACTTGGGGCTCATCATCATGGCTGATGAATGCCGTTTTATTTGTTTCTGGTTTCATAACGCTGGCTTATATGGATAATTTGACCCGGTGGGAATCCCGAGAAGGTTTAACCCACAAAATGATGAGGCCTTACGTGGGATAGTGAATTCAGAATCGGTCGTTCGAGATTGACCAGAAAAGTTTAACCGGAAATGTTTTTTTTTTTTTTTTTTGGAAATTTTAATTTGGAAAAAAATCACCATAGTCCTCGGTGTAGCATTGGGTGGAGAATTTAATTCCGGAGCGATCGGTATCAGTGACTGAAAGCATTTCCTCAATCACGACGACGGATACTGACTTCAAACGCGAATTACCGACCATAGAATTCGAACGTGCAATAGACGGCCGGCAATGGACGGCGAACGACCGGCAAAAAACCTAGGTCACGAATGACCGACCTTCGACCTCAATCGGAAATGATAGCAACTGAAATCGGTAGTGAGTGACCGACGATCGACTCCAGTTGCGAATGATTGACCGACGACATTGGTAGAGAACGGCCAAAGTGACAGTATGATTCGTCATAGTGATCCCCTTCATTAATGGGTCGCACAGACGATTTACATCGCGTCTCTCGGTTGCTCACGACCGACCAATCAATACTTATTATGATGAATAAATAAGAAATTTTTTGGGCTAGAGTGTAGGTGTGTTCTTATTGAATTCATTAAAAAAATGCAATCGTCGGATGATATCGTAATAGCTGAAGTTCTTTCCGGAGATGAAAATAAATTTTAAAAAAGTTTCAGTTTGGAAAAAGTCAATTTATTTTTGATTCCATTCGACGTAGTCACTAAAAAATTTGTGTCCTGGAATGAAAGTCCCATGTTGTTGTGTTCCACGGAAGAAGGGCAACGCCAGGAGTAGAACATCATTCAGGACTATCTTCCGTCGTTGAAGCGATGTTTCCTGGAACAATTGTAAAAATGATATGTGAGACTTGAGACAGGAATCACGTGGTTGATTTGTATATTTCTTTATTTGTATTTGCATCACACTTTGTATATTTCAAAGTGTGATGAGGGTCTCGGTGGAATTTAAGATTGATTCAAAGGCGAGGTGAGTTGAAGATGGTGTCAAAATGAGGTCGAAGGAAATTTACCATACTTTATACATTTATAAATTGTCAAAACCAACAATTCGGAAAAATGGAAAATTAATTGGACATGTGTATTTGCGGTTTTAGAAAAAGACCATGAATAACATGCCTTAAGAACATTTAATCATCATCGAAGCCTCATACGACTGCAAACTATCCAATAATCTAAATGATTAAGTTAGACGATTCCTATATCAAAGTCGATGCTGTTACGATCGGGTAATGTAGGAAAATAAGACACTCTGAAAGCGCGAGCAACTTGCTGGTGTTAAGAGAACATGGATGTTCTACAGCACTAACAGGAAAAGTCTACCATTTCATTAGTATTTGACTGAATAGCCATAGGTATCAATTATGTGAGTATATTAATTTTCACATTTAACTCTTGAACTATTTAAAACGTACTTGAACTATTTAAAACCTACGGCCACGAAAAACTTATACCTTCAAGAAGTACTGTGTGAAAGTAAATTTGAAGGGTCAAGATAAGTACTCTATGGAAATTGATGAAAACAGAGGGTACATGAGGCCGCGTACCTGCTCGCTTTTCTTCATCTATCTCGTAAGTTCCTCGTTGGGAGACACAAAAGGCCGACCGCAACCAAGAGCCGAATCTCCGCCAGCTAGATTTTCTCTTCGGTCCGATGCGCTGAATGTGCATGTAGTATTGATATGTTACAATTTCTTCCAATACCTCGGCGGAAACTGGAAACCCTATGAAATAATGCCGTTTATCATTACAGGCCCTAATTTTTAGGCGCATCAGAATGCGTACAATATACTTTAATTTTAAACTATTCAACGTCAACGTTAATTTAACTTATTTTTACATAAACTAGATATTTTAGACAAACGTCTAGAGTCATTAAGGCTCTCTTCTGCATTTATGCCGTGTAAAATAATGTTATACTTACATAAAATCTCATCCATCCTTGGCAGCTGAAGATATCCCCGTTTCAGGCTCAGCTTCGACGATTTCAATCTCTTCCTTGAGTGATTTCTTGAATACTCAGAAAAAATCGAGGTATTTATCGGCTTCGCCAAAGAATTTCTTCAATTACACCGCAAATAATCTGTTTAATCTTCTGTGCTGACCGCTAACGCGTCAATTTCTCAGAGATATCTCTCATAGAATAAATTTTGCCATGGTGACGGCAACAATAGGTCTCAGCGAGTTCACGTATGCCCGACCCCACGCTAATGAATTTTCGTGGGTGTTCATTTATAATTTTTAGCTTTTCATTTGCTTGATTTAAATTTGAGGAAGAAGTCATTTGATTTTTCTATGCTTAATATTTTATGGCAAAATCCTTTAACATTACATTTACCCTAATATGCCGTAATCAAATAACCTGTGTTTCTGTTTTCCCGTGTTATTTGTACCGTGAATGCTATTGCCTTCTACAACTAGGTACTATATTGCTTCCTTTCACAGCCTTTCATAAAGTACAGAAAGAAATAAGTCATACTATTACAGTAATAATGGCATATTAATTGCCACAATTCAGCCGTCTAACAATAAGTTGTGATTGTAATGATAGTTCTTATGAAGCGGAAGCATATATGTTTGTAACGTTCTGATATAAATCTTCATTAAAACTTTCGCGGGAACATGTCATATTATATGAAATCTTTTGGGCTATGTCGCTGCATCAATTTTTGGGTGGCCCCGACTTCCTTCGACCGATGCTGGTCGCTTTCTTAAGGGAATTTCTTCCTTCGTTGGAAGCTGAAGATATGCCGGTAACAGACTCAGCTTATTTATAATTTTATACTTGCCATTTGTTTGGTTTAGTTAGGAGGAAGACGTATTTTTATCTATCTATGCTTAATATGTTTGGGAATGTTTTTTAACATTAAAATTACCTATATATGCTGCCTAAAGTAACCTGGATTTCTGTTTTCCCGTGTTATTTGTACCGTACAAGCTACTGCAGTCTGCAGCTTGGTATTATAATGCCTTCTTTCACTGCCTTTAAAATAGCACAGAAACAAATAAGTCATGCTGTTACAGTAATTATTGTAGATTAATAGCCACAATTCAGTCGTCTAAGATTTGAATGGAGTGATAATGCACATGAAGCGGAAGTATATATCTTTGTCACGTTCAGATATAAATGAAGTAATTGAACTTAACACCCCAACATTGTCTTATTTTCTTTAGAATTTTCTTTTCTTATTTTATAAGAACTTTTTCGGACATCATTTCCTGCATGCCAATTTCCTTTTCTTTCTTATAACTAACAGATTTGTGTGCATAAATTATTTGTTCATTTTGAATTCTGCTGATTCGGCATTAAAGCTTACAAGTAGTGATAGGACTATTCAGTCTTTCAGTGAATCATTCACTTGAGTGAGTCCATCGCGAATGGTCTATCGTCGTAATTCGCTTTGTTGGCTACTAGGATGTTCGTACATAAATATTACTCGATATATTTTGAATAGAACTTTTTAATAGGTCACCAAATCCCAAAGTTGGAAAATTATGGTTTTTTGAGCCATCAGAAATTGATTATGCCTTGCTTCTCTCGCAACTATGCTCATTCTTATGAATAATTGCTCAATGGAGAGAAAAGAGCTAATCGATACCATTAAAAATTGCCAAATTTTCTATACTTATCATTATGTCAAATAGATTCCATGAAGTCACGCCTGAAATAACTAATTATAGTCGATACCACTTGTGCACACCTATCATTCCGAAGGATTATCATAAAAAAATGATGCTGTTTTAGTAATTCACCGGGATATAGTAGGAATAGGGTATTAACCATTTTTCCAAGGCTGTCCTATACTTGATGAATTGCCTTGAGGGGAGCACTTCTGGCTCAGCCCTCTGTCCGTCGGATGGGATGATGAATCGCGGTCTCTTAGGCGGCTCTCGCCGGCAGTTCGCTTATGTCGACGCCAGGCTTCTATTTTGTCGAGCGACAAGGGACGCTCAAATATAAAATTATTAGCTATGTTAGATAACCTGTTTCTTAACCAGACGACAACTAAAACAAAAAAACATTAACTGTTTGTAATTTCTAAAATGGCGTGGTTTTTCGCGAATGCAGGAACGTAGTTAGAACAGGGTCTATTTTGCCATCTCACGTCCACGCATTCTCACACATGTTCTAGCAAATCACAGCTTCACACGACGCAATTTTGTCCGCACCTTTGTCAGATCGTGCTAGTACTAGTACCGTTTCAAACGGCCTAAAGGTCGCGTTTGTGATCGCAAGGACACACACAGGTATCGGTGTCGCGTCTTCTGAGCTGTTTTTATTTGGAATTTATGGCAAATAATCAAAATGAATTGAGTAAATGTTGAGGTCTCGAAAAACGAAGCAAGTTAGAATGCATTGATATTTAGGAAGCGTGCTGACAGAAGACTGGAGGAGTGAGGGACAGAGATAAAGACAAGAATAGCTGTAGGAAAGGTAGCATTGAATAAGAATAGAGAGGTATTCTGTAACAGTATGAACTTAGGACTGAGGAAGAAAATGGTGAAATGCTAAGTGTGGAGTGCTGTGTTATATAGATGTGAAGCACGGACCTTGGGAAGAAAGATAAGGAGAGGATAAATGCTATTGAGATGTGGGTGTGGAGAACGCTGGATTTGATTTTATTTATTTTTTATACTTGGCCCAGACGAGGCCACAATCCGGCCCCCTCTTCCTCTGGACCAGGGCTCTCTTTACGAGGTTATAATATTAATAATAATATCATTTATTTTCGTAGGCACTGGGGCCCATGAGAAAATATAAGTACATCTTTCTACATTTCACATTGAGATAGATAAATAAAAGAAAAAGTAAATAAATATATATACGTATACAGTCAAATGTGAGCAGTGCATATCGCCTGGTACATGAAAGAAACAATACAATATTTTCGACAAAAAAAAATAATAATAAATAATCGCACTTCGATATAACACACTAATTACAAAATTTAAGGTGACAAACAAAAGAAATATGAACAAGAGATATGAACATAAGAAAGTGAATATAAACAAGAAATATGAACATAAGAAAGTGAATATAAACAAGAAATATGAGCATAAGAAAGTGAATATAAACAAGAAATATGAACATAAGAAAGTGAATGTAAACAAGAAATATGAACATAAGAAAGTGAATATAAACAAAAGAAATTTAACTTGGGGATAAGGAGGCATTCTTCAGAAACCCATATGTGCTGTGTTTGAACCTATTGATATTTTTACTGCTTCTTATTTGGGCTGGGAGAGAGTTCCATATTTGTGAGGCGGTTACTATGAATGATTTGTTCATATGAGGCGTGTGATGTTTTGGAATATGGAGGTCAATGTTATGATTTCGGGTAGGTATATCATGAACCTCAGATTTTCTAATGAATTTCTCATACAAGTATGGCGGGTAACCGGTCGTTAAGATACTAAAGGCTAGAGTTATTATGTGAAGGGTGCGTCGCTCTTTATACTTAAGCCAGTTGAGGTGATTGTAATAGTTACTGATATGGTCCCATTTTTTTAAATCGTAAATAAACCTTACAGCTGAATTCATGGCCAATTGGAGTTTATTATTGTTTGCGTCGTCTTGGTTAGTGAATAAGGCTGTGCAATAATCCAAGTGAGGGAAGACTAGTGTTTTAACTAATGAAATTCGTATGTCGGGTGTAAGTATTTCTCTGGCTCTGACAAGTTGATGTAGTGACCCCAAAATTTTACGCCTCGCATAGTTTGTTTGAGGCTTCCAGCTAAGGGTTCGATCGAATATGACTCCAAGGTTTTTTACTGTTTCCTCATAAGGTATATTGTGACTACCGAGTCTTATTTTAGGTAGATTTTCATGGTCTAATTGGGAAAAGAAATAATTGCTCCCTATAATTATTGGTGTTGTTTTCTTGTCATTGAGAACCAAATGATTAGCCTGCGCTCAATTGTTAATTCTCTCGATGTCCTCATTGATAAGTGCGATTGAATTAATAATATTGGACGGCGATGAATGACGATAAATTTGAAAATCGTCGGCGTAAAGGTGGTAGTCACAATGCATGAGGACATCAGGGAGGTCGTTTATAAAGAGAGAAAAAAGAAGTGGGCTAAGAACTGAGCCTTGTACCATCCCCACGGAATGATATAGATACGGAAAGGAAGGAATACATTCATCAGTAAAAAAATGAATATAGTAGTAGATTAATTTATATCATTATGTAGCTAGGCCACATTGTATTTTTTTGCCAGCTGTCGGATCACCTTCGTTCTCGACAAGTCGCGTCTCTGGTCATCCGACAGGGCATTAAATGGGCGGGCAAAGGTGCATTTAATAAATGATCCCGCCGTACGCGAGGAACTATAGATTGGGACCAAAAAATGTCTGTGAATAGAGAGTGATGTGGGTGGATGAAGTGAGGAATGAGGAGGTTCTGGATGAAGAGTAGGGGGAGGAACAGTGGCCCCGACTCCATGGCGCCTGAGGGGGCCCGAGCCCCCTCAAAAATTCGTTATTGGTGTGAGAAAAAAATTGTCAGGCTTGTCGATTTTCCCCGGATTGTCCAGATATCGAGATTCAAGTTATCAGGGTTCTAATGTTGATCATATGATTCTTTTTAAATGCTTAAAATTCACTACTAATAAAATTTCCCGGGACAAGATCCCCGGTTTGGACCCCCCCAATATTTTTTGTAATTCGGCGTCCCTGGGGAGGAAAGAACTTTATTGAAAACTGTAATGAAGAGAAAAGAGAATTGGATAGAGCATGTTTTAAGGGAGAAGGGGATTTGGAATGCAGCAGTCGAGGGAACAGTGGAAGGAGAAAAGATAACAAGAAGGCCGAAGATGATGGATGCCATGAGGTTAGGAAGAAGCTACAGGGAAACTAAAGGGGTGGACTTGGACAGAATGAGTTGGAGACGACTTTGGTCCTGCCAGTGACAGGGAGAAAACCAGATGGTGACTTAATTTTCTATTTCATTAGTCTTGCAAATTGCCTGTATGACTTTACTTTTTGGTAGCTCTTGGGGGTCAAAAAATAGATTTTCAAAAATGTCATTTTTGCCGCCGAGATACCAAATTTCAAACTGATCGCAGCATTTCCACTTTTGGCCAAATTGAGCAGATTTCACTATTTTATGATTCATACATATTATTACAGAAAGGTCTTTTTCTGACAATCCGTATATAATCTGTCTCTATCCTAATTAATCTCCGCTAATGGGAGTCGCGCATCCGCAAATAGTGGAACATATTTACGCTTCCTCGAGTAATTATATTTAGGCTACGGTAAAAATTATTGAAATTTAGAATACCCAAAAATGAGTATTGCGATAACGCATTGAAATAAAATAGTTTTTTAAACAAATTTTCAGTTAAAATCAGAAAATGATGATGAATACCAAGCTTCCGTAAAATGAAAAGAGAGGAACAAATATTAAGGGTGCGTTTGCGATCGCAAAAACACACACAACGAAATTAGAACAGGGGCTATTTTGCCATCGTTTCATTTCTTAGTTTTAGCACATTTTAAAATATTTATTGGTTTAAATTTTATTTTTCTTCGTTGAAACCCACTCTCAATTATGTTATTTCCGTGTCGCAAAACGAAGCGTTCGAAGTCGAAAGTAAATCGATAATAATGATGCTAAAAGAAAAAAAATATTTTCTCAATGAAATCGAGCGAAAAAGTTGAAGAGTGTACGTCCTTCGAGTGTAGTGCAGAAACGCGAATGTAAACCGAAACGCCAGGCTTAGAATATTTTCACCACTATTCGCGAATTTTAATCAAAACTTATACGATATCATTCGTCCCACGATTGTATACCTTCGAATGCTCATTCGAGAGAAAAAAAAATGCCTGCCTCAGGCGACGGAAACCTTAATACCACTACTGAAAGAGTGAATATGTACCTAAGTATTTCTTACGACATATTTTGGTCATTAACACGTCGCAGTATACAAAGTAAATCTCTATTCCAACAAAGATGTTTGGCTCGATCTCTTCACAATGCAAAGAATGTCATTAAACTCACAAAAATGCAATTTGTAATCGAGGGAACTATTGCAAACTAACCTCAATGTCTACTTCCGAAAACACCGCAATGCACCATTTCACGCACAGAAGTAATCATAAACTTACATTTACAAATGGAAAAAGTAGCATGTTAAATTGAAACAACAATCGCCATAATTAAACACAAATAGTTGCATTCAGTGCAAGGCTTCAAATGCGCAAAATACAAACCGACAGAACTTCTAGGGGCCACAAAGTCAGTAGAGGTCACGAAAATATCATTTCCAGCTGTATAAATCAATGAAATAAAGATACATATTCAACAAAACAATATATTCTTATTTCTTAACTTCGAGAAAGACTTATATTTACAAACAAACGAAATATTTGTGGCGCGTAACCAAGGACAATAATAGCAGTAAGTGAAGCTCAATTTCTCTGAGGAGCAGAAGTGGCGCCGCTCAATTTATGGAGGAACCTTTGGAAACCACTGTACAGACTACTTCTGTACCTCAGAGAAACCGAGTTTCATATACTACCATTGCTGTCCTTAGTTACGCGCCGCAAGTACTTCGCTTGTTTGTAAATATGTGTACTAATCGAAGGTAAGAGCTAAGAATATACCGTGTTAATGCATATTTACCTTATTTGCTATTTTTATGGCTTACAATGATTTAATCGTAAGATTTAATTGCCTACTAGCACCCGAAGTTCTTGTTGGTTTGTATTTTGCGAATTACAAGCCTTGCACTCCGACGAATTATCCGTGTTTTAAAATTACGATTATTACTTCAAACAAACATCATGTTGTGTATGATGCCATTTGTAAATTGGGTTTGTGATTACTTCTATGCATGAAATAGTACGTTAAGGTGTTTTCTGGAGTAGATAGAAATTGAGGTTAGTTTGTATTACTTCCCTCTAATTTTAAATTCATTTTCGTGAAGTTGATGACATTTTATGTTTTGTGAGGTTATTCCGACAACATCTTTATCGAAACGTAGATTTAATTTTATGACTAGGATGTGATACTGTCCAAAATGTGTCGATAAAAATACTTAGGTGCATATTCAACTTTTCGGTTGTGGTATTACTGTGGCCGTCGACTTTCGAAGGCATTGCTTCTCTCGATGAGAATACAAAGGGTGGGCTGAGTGATGCCATCTGAGTTTTGATTGAGATTCGCGAATAATGGTGCAAGTTTTCTAACATTTTTGTGTTCATAACGGCGATTTACGAATTATTTAAGCTAGGTATAGCATCCAAATCGCCAATTAGATGAAACTCAAGGGTGGAGACGGCTGACTGAATAACATTAGGTTCCGGTGTTTATTTATTACGTCAAAGGGATGAAACTTAAACTTTTACTTCGTTTAATTTCTTTGGAAAAATATTTTTTCTCTTACTTATCGTTGTTATTATTAATTTAACTTTGACTAATAAATTTCCTTTCAGCAGATTCAAATATACTTCCTTGCCTAATTTGAGAGCTATTTAAAGCGACCCCTAACTTGGACCCATGTTGATTGCACTTATTTTCTGACGATGAATATTAGTTTTAATTTCGTCATGTTCGTCATTATATGATGTTATCGGCGTACTTTTAACCTTCAGAATCCTCAAGTACTCCCCGATATTATTTTTATTTATAATTCGTGTTTCATGTGTTTCTGGTTTCCAAGTACAGTGTTGCGAACAGTGGCGGATCCAGGATAGGGACAAGGGGGTCTAAATGGGAGTTAAAATTCCAGCAGTAGTGGGCTCAGAAAAAAATCACCATTCTATCTAGTGTATTTTGATACCCAAGGGGGGCTCCCTTGCCCCTCCCCCCCATAAATCTGTCACTGGTTGCGAGTACTTACGATGATGCAAATAATCCCTCAAAATCAGTACGAATTCTTCCAGTTTGTCCATGGGCCAAAAAAGACGACCATTTTATGTTGTGAGGTGAAGTTAATGCAAGGTTCTAGTGATTCCAAGGTACACACACAAAAATATCGGTGTTGCGCCTTATGAGCTGTTTTCATTTGGAAATTATGACATGGCTTATTAACGGATGACGTAAAAAATAAACGAATACTTTTTGGATATGGTATTTTGGGCCGAATCGTGAGTTCACGACATCCACTTGCTCTTACGAGGTGAACGATGGATTTCTGAATATAACCCTCCAATATCATAGCCTTGAACCTGTGTCTTGAGAGTGTCTCCTAACGTATGGAATGATGCCTTTGTCTTGCTATTCAATAGTCTTTACTTAATTAAGCCGGAAAATTTTTTCATATCTGCAATCTAATCTCTGATAGCTTCTAAATGAAAGGTATTCTAAATGCTACCTGTGGATGCAGCGGAAGGTCATAAATATTTGGAATGAAAGCTGCATGACGGCGTGTTGAAAATAAAAATGTATTCGAAATAAAAAAATAGATAGTGACCGTCATGTGCGGTGACGAGGGTAGACCACTCGCCATTGACTCACTCATATGAATAGTGAACGGAGTCGACTTCAGTGAAAGACAGTATTCATATCACTAATTGTAAGTTTTAAGGCCGAATAGGAATAATTCAACGCAGTTACATGTCACGCCCTCATGCACTTTCAAACAAAATATTTTGCATTCAAACTGAGTGTACAATTTCTATGCACAAATCCGTTCATTATAGGAAAGAAAATGAAATTAAAGTTCAGGATATGATGTGAGAAAACGTTCTTGGTGGGACAAGGTTGGGGTATTAAATTCAATTATTCCTGTAATATCAGAACGTGACAAAGATACATGCTTCGCTTCATACGTATTAACATTACATTCGCAACTAAAATGAATAAATTGTGGTAATTTATATACCATTATTACTGTAAGAGTATGACTTATTTCTTTCTGTAATATATGTGAAAGGCTGTAAAAGAAGGCATTTAGTACCTAGCTGTAGAAGACAATAGCATTTACGGTACAAATAACACGAGAAAACAGAAACACAGGTTATTCGACTACGGCATATTAGGGTAACTGTAATGTTACAGGATTTTGCCATGAAATATTAAGCATAGAAAAATCAAATGACTTCTTCCTCAAATTTAAATCAAACAAATGAAAAGGTAAGAATTATAAATGAATACCCACGAAAATTCATTCGCGTGGGGTCCGGCATACGTGAACTCGCTGAGACCTATTGTTGCCGTCACCATGGGAAAATTTATTCTATGAGAGATATCTCTGAGAAATTGACGCGTTAGCGATCAGCACAGAAGATTTAACAGAATATTTGCGGTGTAATTGAAGAAATTTTTTGGCGAAGCCGATAAATACCTCGATTTTTCCTGAGTATTCAAGAAATAACTCAAGGAAGAGATTGAAATCGTCGAAGCTGAGCCTGAAACAGGGATATCTTCAGCTGCCAAGGATGGATGAGATTTTATGTAAGTATAACATTATTTTACACGGCATAAATGCAGAAGAGAGCCTTAATGACTCTAGACGTTTGTATAAAATTTCTAGTTTATGTAAAAATAAGTTAAATAAACGTTGACGTTGAATTTTTTTAAATTAAAGTATATTGTACGCAATCTAATGCGCCTAAAAATTAGGGCCTGTAATGATAAACGGCATTATTTCATAGGGTTTCCAGTTTCCGCCGAGGTATTGGAAGAAATTGTAACATATCATTACTACATGCACATTCAGCGCATCGGGCCGAAGAGAAAATCTAGCTGGCGGAGATTCGGGTCTTGGTTGCGGTCGTCCTTTTGTGTCTCCCAACGAGGAACTTACGAGATAGATGAAGAAAAGCGAGCAGGTACGCGACCTCATGTACCCTCTGTTTTCATCAATTTTCATTGAGTACTTATCTTGACCCTTTAAATTTACTTTCACACAGTACTTCTTGAAGGTATAAGTTTTTTAGTGGCCGTAGGTTTTAAATAGTTCAAGAATTTAATGTGAAAATTAATATACTCACATAATCGATACCTATGGCTATTCAGTCAAATACTAATGAAATGGTAGACTTTTGCTGTTAATGCTGTATAACATCAATGTTCTCTTAACACCAGCAAGTTGCTCACGCTTTAAGAGTGCTTTATTTGCTTCCATTTCCCGTTCGCTGCAGCATTGACTCAAGCCTGTACATTATTGGATAGTTTGCAGACGTATAAGGCTTCGATGATGATTAAATTTCCCTGAGGCATGTACTTCATGGTCTTCTGTTTAAACCGAGAATACACATATCCAATTAATTTTCCCTTTCTCTGAAATGTTGGTTTGACATACTAATAACAAATAAAGTATGGTAAATTTCCTTCGACCTCATTTTGACACCATCTTCAACTCACCTCGCCTTTGAATCAATCTTAAATTCCACCCAGAACTTCATCACACTTTGAAGTAGTATATAAATCAGCCACGTGATTTGTGTCTCAAGTCTCACATAAAATTTTTACAATTGTTCCAGGAAACATCGCTTCAACGACGGATGATGGAACTGAATGATGTTCTACTCCTGGCGTTGCCCTGTGTGAGCCTTCTTCCGTGGAACAGAAGAATGTGGGAACTTCATTCCAGAACTCGAAATTCTTAGTGGCCTCGTTAGAATAGAATGAAATAAAATTGACTTTTTCTAAACAGAAACGTTTTAAAAATTTATTTTCATCTCCGGAAATAACTTCAGTTATTATGATATCATTTGACGATGCTATTTTTTTAAAATGAATTCAGTAAGAAAATGCCAACGCAAATCCTAAACTGTGTTGAGAACAGTTTGATAAATATTCTTTCTTATCTCATTAAATTTTCATATTTAGCCTTCAATATAGGTCGCTACCTTCGTTTGACAAGGTTATAACTTACCATCAGCTGGTTTTGAGAAAATCTTGTCAAAGTTTTAAACTGCTCTATTTCTTTTATTAATAGAAATTTATTTTTGATTTTTCGCACATTCACTATTGATCCACTTAGTACACTAGTAATTATAACTTTAAGAAAACATGTTATTTATTTTATTTTTTTACATGTTTATATGAGTAATAAAATACGTGAAATGCAGTTATAACCTTGTCACACCAAATATTAGTTTTTTATCCTTGCAGTTGGAACTTTCTCACTGTTCTAAATCTGTTATTATTTTACATAGAGGAATAAAATCCGGTGCAACACATAGAGAAACATAAACTTAGTTACCTTGAGTACCAAAACACCAAATGTTGCAAAAATGTCAGTTAGAACCTGGTCAAACCAAGGTAGCGAGGTATTGATGGATCGGTCGAGTGCGACCAATATGAGCGATCGAAATCGTCCGTTTGATCTTTTAATGAACGGAATTGCTCATTACTTACTGAAAACAATGGAAGCGAAAGGAGCTTGGTTAGGGCTGGTATTCCCACGAATATGACAAAAGAGAACCCTCAAGTCGGCCTCCAAATGTGCTGTCACCCACCGCGCATTTAAATAGGTTTACTTCAGTTTCCACTCGCGTTGCTAATGGACAAATCGATCCGAGTTTCACGGAGGAATAAGGAATTGTTTTGGGTTTAAACCGAAATTTAAGCACAGAATGATCCGATCTATCAATTTCATAACTTTCCAATACCATTCCTCGCAATTACAAACATTATATTACAGGAAAATATTGGTAATAGGTGGATCGTATTGAACTCATCACCGCGACGAGGATATTTTTGAAAACCGATTGAAATGCGACCGAAGTGGCAACAGAAATTTGTCTTCTATGGTATGGAATTGGACCTTCGCCATGCAGTCCCCTTGCTGAAAACAATGAAAGCGCAAGGAACTTGGTGGGGCTGGTCTAGGGGAATACATGGAGAAGGTCCAATTACATCCCAAAGTGAACTGATTTCTGTTGATGGAGACTTTCGCGGGGTGGTGCAGCATGCGTAGCAAGGTTTTCGGGTTGACCTCCGCGTCTTGCTAAAGCACCTAAGGGCCACCAAAAATATACAGTTTCGGTTATCCGCCATCGCCGAACACGTAGAGGAAGGGCCAACACACAATGTGGACTTTGAAAGTGCAAAAAACATCGCTAGAGAAAAGCATTACTTTCCTCGACTCATACGAGAGGCTATCGAAATAGCGAAAACATCCACTTTCAACAGGGAGGTCAGCTATTCGCTCTCAGACACCTGGAAGAGACTCTTACCCAAACGGACCAATCAGAACGCACCTAGCCCAAACCAAGGCCTGTATAAGATAGGCAAAAACCTTCATCAAACACTTCGTATCTGAAGACGCTAGCTGCAACGCCGGCGAAACTGTCGTCATGAATATGAAACGACGTGGAGGTCAACCCGAAATGCTTGCTTAGGAACTGATTTCTGTTGCCTCTTCGGTCGCATTTTAATCGGTTTTCCAAAATCTCCGCGGTGCATCGATGAGTGGAATGAGATCCACTTTTTTCCAAAATTTTGCAGAATAATGTTTGTAAGGAATTGTAAGGAATAGCATTTAAAAGTTATGAATTTGATAAATCACATCACGTATATAAATTTTGGTTTACACCCCTAATTGTACTATCGTTTTCAAAAGTATGTAGATACCCAGAAGATTGTTGTTTGTAGATTATTGTATTTATTGTAGATTACTGTATTTATTGTAATTATTGTAGATTAATAGCCACAATTCAGTCGTCTTAGATTTGAATGGAGTGATAATGCGCATGAAGCGGAAGTATATATCTTTGTCACGTTCTGATTTAAATGAAGTAATTGAACTCAACACCCCAACATTGTCTTGTCAAGAACTTTTTCACGCATCATTTCCTGCATTCCAATTTCCTTTTCTTTCGTATAACTAACAGATGTTTGTGCATAAATTATTCGCTCATTTTGAATGCAAAATATGTTATTCGAGAAGGGATATATGAGGACGTTTTTGGTAACTTCGTTAAATTCTGCTGATTCGGCATTAAAACTTACAAATAGTAATAGGACTATTCAGTTTTTCAGTGAATCATTCACTTAGTGAGTCCATGGGGAATGGTCTATCGTCGTAATTGTCTTTGTTGGCTGCTAGGATGTTCGTACATAAATATTAATCGATATATTTTGAATAGAACTTTTTAATAGGTCACCAAATCCCAAAGTTGGAAAATTATGGTTTTTTGAGCCATCAGAAATTGATTATGCCTTGCTTCTCTCGCAACTATGCTCATTCTTATGAATAATTGCTCAATGGAGAGAAAAGAGCTAATCGATACCATTAAAAATTGCCAAATTTTCTATACTTATCATTATGTCAAATAGATTCCATGAAGTCACGCCTGAAATAACTAATTATAGTCGATACCACTTGTGCACACCTATCATTCCGAAGTTTTATCATAAAAAAATGATGCTGTTTTAGTAATTCACCGGAATATAGTAGGAATAGGGTATTAACCATTTTTCCAAGGCTGTCCTATACTTGATTAATTGCCTTGAGGGGAGCACTTCTGGCTCAGCCCTCTGTCCGTCGGATGGGATGATGAATCGCGGTCTCTTAGGCGGCTCTCGCCGGCAGTTCGCTTATGTCGACGCCAGGCTTCTATTTTGTCGAGCGACAAGGGACGCTCAAATATAAAATTATTAGCTATGTTAGATAACCTGTTTCTTAACCAGACGACAACTAAAACAAAAAAACATTAACTGTTTGTAATTTCTAAAATGGCGTGGTTTTTCGCGAATGCAGGAACGAAGTTAGAACAGGGTCTATTTTGCTATCTCACGTCCACACATTCTCACATGTGTTCTAGCAAATCACAGCTTCACACGACGCAATTTAGTCCGCACCTTTGTCAGATCGTGCTAGTACTAGCACCGTGTTAAACGGCCTGGAGGTCGCAATTGTGATCGCAAGGACCCACACAGGTATCGTTGTCGCGTCTTCTGAGCTGTTTTTATTTGGAATTTATGGCAAATAATTAAAATGAATTGAGTAAATGTTGAGGTCTCGAAAAACGAAGCAAGTTAGAATGCATTGATGTTTAGGAAGCGTGCTGACAGAAGACTGGAGGAGTGAGGGACAGAGATAAAGACAAGAATAGCTGTAGGAAAGGTAGCATTGAATAAGAATAGAGAGGTATTCTGTAACAGTATGAACTTAGGACTGAGGAAGAAAATGGTGAAACGGTAAGTGTGGAGTGCCTTGTTGTATAGATGTGAAGCATGGACCTTGGGAAGAAAGATAAGGAGAGGGTAAATGCTTTTGAGATGTGGGTGTGGAGAACGCTGGATTTGATTTTATTTATTTTTTATACTTGGCCCAGATGAGGCCACAATCCGGCCCCCTCTTCCTCTGGAACAGGGCTCTCTTTTCGAGGTTATAGATACGGAAAGGAAGTAATACATTCATGAGTAAAAAAATTAATATGGTTGTACATTAATTTATATTATTATGTAGCTAGGCCACATTGTATTTTTTTTCCAGCTCTCGGATCACCTTCGTCCTTGACCATTGGCGTCTCTGGTCATCCGACAGGGCATTGAATGGGCGGGCAAATGTGCATATGAATGATCCCGCCATACGCGAGGACCTATGGATTGGGACCAACAAAATGTCTGTGAATAGAGAGTGATGTGGGTGGATGAAGTGAGGAATGAGGAGGTGCTGGATGAAGAGAAGGTGGGGGAACAGTGGCGCCGACTCCGAGGCGCCTGAGGGGGCCCGAGCCCCCTAAAAAATTCGTTATGGGTGTGAGAAAAAATTGTCAGGCTTGTCGATTTTCCCCGGATTGTCCAGATATCGAGATTCGAGTTATCAGGCTTCTAATGTTGATCATATGATTCTTTTTAAATGCTTAAAATACTTAAAATTCACTACTGATAAAATTTCCCGGGGCAAGATCCCCGGTTTGGGCCCTCCCAATATTTTTTGTAAGTCGGCGTCCCTGGGGAGGAAAGAACTTTATTGAAAACTGTAATGAAGAGAAAAGAGAATTGGATAGAGCATGTTTTAAGGGAGAAGGGGATTTGGAATGCAGCAGTCGAGGGAACAGTGGAAGGAGAAAAGATAACAAGAAGGCCGAAGATGATGGATGCCATGAGGTTAGGAAGAAGCCACAGGGAAACTAAAGGGGTGGACTTGGACAGAATGAGTTGGAGACGACTTTGGTCCTGCCAGTGACAGGGAGAAAACCAGATGGTGACTTAATTTTCTATTTCATTAGTCTTGCAAATTGCCTGTATGACTTTACTTTTTGGTAGCTCTTGGGGGTCAAAAAATAGATTTTCAAAAATGTCATTTTTGCCGCCGAGATACGAATTTTCAAACTGATCGACGCATTTCCACTTTTGGCCAAATCGAGCAGATTTCACTATATTATGATTCATACATATTATTACAAAAAGGTCTTTTTCTGTCATTCCGTATATAACCTGTCTCTATCCTAATTGGTCTCCGCTAATAGGAGTCGCGCATCCTCAAATAGTGGAACATATTTACGCTTCCTCGAGTAATTATATTTAGGCTACGGTAAAAATTATTGAAATTTAGTATACCCAAAATTGAGTATTGCGATAACGCAAGGAAATAACATAGTTTTTTAAACAAATGTTCAGTTAAAAACTGAAAATAATGATGAATACCAAGCTTCCGTAAAATGAAAAGAGAGGAACAAATATTAAGGAAGCGTTTGCGATCACAAGGACACACACAACGAAATTAGAATAGGGGCTATTTTGCCATCGTTTCATTTCTTAGTTTTAGCACATTTTAAAATATTTATTGGTTTAAATTTTATTTTTCTTCGTTGAAACCTACTTTCAATTATGTTATTTCCGTGTCGCAAAACGAAACGTTCGTAGTCGAAAGTAAATGGATAATAATGATGCTAAAAGAAAAAAAATATTTTCTCAATGAAATCGAATGAAAATTTGAAGAGTGTACGTCCTTCGAGTGTAATGGAGAAACGCGAATGTAAACCGAAACGCCAGGCTCAGAATAGTTTCACCACTATTCGCGAATTTTAATCAAAACTTATACGATATCATTCGTCCCACGATTGTATACCTTCGAATGCTCATTCGAGAGAAAAAAATACCTGCCTCAGGCGACGGAAACCTTAGTACCACTACTGAAAGAGTGAATATGTACCCAAGTATTTCTTACGACTTATTTTGGTCAGTAACACTTCGCAGTATACAAAGTAAATCGCTGTTCCAACAAAGATGTTTGGCACGATCTCTTCACAATGCAGAGAATTTCATTAAACTCGCAAAAATGCAATTTGTAATCGAGGGAACTATTGCAAACTAACCTCAAATGTCAACTTCCGAAAACACCGCAATGCACCATTTCACGCAAAGAAGTAATCATAAACTTCCATTTACAAATGGAAAAAGTAGCATGTTAAATTGAAACAACAATCGCCATTATTAAACACAAATAGTTGCATTCAGTGCAAGGCTTCAAATGCGCAAAATACAAACCGACAGAACTTCTAGGGGCCACAAAGTCAGTAGAGCTCACGAAAATATCATTGCAAGCTGTATAAATCAATGAAATAAAGATACATATGCAACAAAACAATATATTCTTATTTCTTAACTTCGAGAATGACCTATATTTACAAACTAACGAAATATTTGTGTCGCGTAACCAAGGTCAATAATAGCAGTAAGTGAAGCTCAATTACTCTGAGGATCAGAAGTGGCGCCGCTCAATTTATGGAGGAACCTTTGGAAACCACTGTACAGACTACTTCTGTACCACTTCTAAGAATATATCGTGTTAATGCATATTTACCTTATTTATTTATATGGCTTACAATAATTTAATCTTCAGATTTAATTGCTTACTAGCCCCCGAAGTTCCTGTTGGTTTGTATTTTGCGAATTACAAGCCTTTCACTCCGACGAATTATCCGTGTTTTAAAATTACGATTATTACTTCAAACCAACATCATGTTGTGTATGCATGCCATTGGTAAATTGGGTTTGTGATTACTTCTATGCATGAAATAGTACGTTAAGGTGTTTTCTGGAGTAGATAGAAATTGAGGTTAGTTTGTATTACTTCCCTCTAATTTTAAATTCATTTTCGTGAAGTTGATGACATTTTATGTTTTGTGAGGTTATTGCGACAACATCTTTATCGAAACGTAGATTTAATTTTATTACTACGATGTGATACTGTCCAAAATGTGTCGATAAAAATACTTAGGTGCATATTCAACTTTTCGGTTGTGGTATTACTGTGGCCGTCGACTTTCGAAGGCATTGCTTCTCTCGATGAGAATACAAAGGGTGTGCCGAGTGATGGCATATGAGTTTTGATTAAGATTCGCGAATAATGGTGCAAGTTTTCTAACATTTTTGTGTTCATAACGGCGATTTACGAATGATTTAAGCTAGGTATAGCATCCAAATTGCTAATTAGATGAAACTTAAGGGTGGAGACGGCTGACTTAATAATATTAGGTTCCGGTATTTATTTGTGTTTATTTATTACGTCAAAGGGATGAAACTTAAACTTTTACTTCGTTTAAATTTCATTGGAAAAATATTTTTTCTCTTACTTATCGTTGTTATTCTTAATTTAGACCCCTAACTTGGACCCATGTTGATTGCACTTATTTTCTGACGATGAATATTAGTTTTAATTTCGTCATGTTCGTCATTATATAATGTTATCGGCGTACTTTTAACCTTCAGAATCCTCAAGTACTCCCCGATGTTATTTTTATTTATAATTCGTGTTTCATGTGTTTCTGGTTTCCAAGTCAAGGGTTGCGAACAGTGGCGGATCCAGGATAGGGACAAGGGGGTCTAAATGGGAGTTACAATTCCAGCAGTAGTGGGGGTCAGAAAAAAATCACCATTCTATCTAGTGTATTTTGATATCCAAGGGGGGCTCCCTTGCCCCTCCCCCCCATAAATCCGCCACTGGTTGCGAATACTTACGATGATACAAATAATCCCTCAAAATCAGTACGAATTCTTCCAGTTTGTCGATGGGCCAAAAAAGACGACCATTTTATGTTGTGAGGTGAAGTTAATGCAAGGTTCTAGTGATTCCAAGGTACACACACAAAAATATCGGTGTTGCGCATTATGATCTGTTTTCATTTGGAATTTATGACATGGCTTAATAACGGATGACGTAAAAAATAAACGAATACTTTTTGGATATTATATTTTGGGCCGAATCGTGAGTTCACGACATCCACTTGTTCTTATGAGGTGGAGGATGGATTTCTGAATATAACCCTCCAATATCATAGCCTTGAACCTGTGTCTTGAGAATGTCTCCTAACGTATGGAATGATGCCTTTGTCTTGCTATTCAATAGTCTTCACTTAATTAAGCCGGAAATTTTTTCATATCTGCAATCTACTCTCTGATAGCTTCTAAATTAAATGTATTCTAAATGGTACCTGTGGATGCAGCGGAAGGCCATAAATATTTGGAATGAAAGCTGCATGACGGCGTGTTGAAAATAAAAATGTATTCGAAATAAAAAAAATAGTTAGTGACCGTCATATTCGGTGACAAGGGTTGACCAATCGCCATTGACTCACTAATATGAATAGTGAACGGAGTCGACTTCAGTGAAAGACTGAGTCTTCATATCACTAACTGTAAGTTTTAAGGCTGAATTGGAATAATTCAACGCAGTTACATGTCACGCCCTCATGCACTTTCAAACAAAATATTTTGCATTCAAACTGAGTGTACAATTTATATGCACAAATCCGTTCATTATAGGAATGAAAATGAAATTAAAGTTCAGGATATGATGTGAGAAAACATTCTTGGTGAGACAAGGTTGGGGTATTAAATTCAATTATTCCTGTAATATCAGAACGTGACGAAGATACATGCTTCGCTTCATACGTATTAACATTTCATTAAAACTAAAATGACTAAATTGTGGTAATTAATATACCATTATTACTGTAAGAGAATGACTTATTTCTTTCTGTACTATATGTGAAAGGCTGTGAAAGAAAGCAATGCAGTACCTAGTTGTAGAAGACAATAGCATTTACGGTACATATAACACGAGAAAACAGAAATACAGGTTATTTGTTTGCGGCATATTAGGGTACATGTAATGTTAAAGGATTTTGCCATAAAATATTAAGCATAGACAAATCAAATGACTTCTTCCTTAAATTTAAATCAAGCAAATGAAAAGCTAAAAATTATAAATGAATCCCCACGAAAATTCATTCGCGAGGGTCGCGCATACGCGAACTCGCTGAGACCTATTGTTGCCGTCACCATGGCAAAATTTATTCTATGAGAGATATCTCTGAGAAATTGACGCGTAAGCGATCAGCACAGAAGATTTAACAGATTATTTGCGGTGTAATTGAAGAAATTCTTTGGCGAAGCCGATAAATATCTCAATTTTTCCTGAGTATTCAAGAAATCACTCAAGGAAGAGATTGTAATCGTTGGAGGTGAGCCTGAAACAGGGATATCTTCAGCTGCCAAGGATGGATGAGATTTTATGTAAGTATAACATTATTTTACACGGCATAAATGCAGAAAAGAGCCTTAATGACTCTAGACGTTAGTCTAAAATATCTAGTTAATGTAAAAATAAGTTAAATAAACGTTGACGTGGAATTGTTTTAAATTAAAGTATATTGTACGCATTCTAATGCGCCTAAAAATTAGGGCCTGTAATGATTAACGGCATTATTTCCTAGGGTTTCCAGTTTCCGCCGAGGTATTGGAAGAAATTGTAACATATCAATACTACATGCACATTCAGCGCATCGGGCCGAAGAGAAAATCTAGCTGGCGGAGATTCGGGTCTTGGTTGCGGTCGGCCTTTTGTGTCTCCCAACGAGGAACTTACGAGATAGATGAAGAAAAGCGAGCAGGTACGCGACCTCATGTACCCTCTGTTTTCATCAATTTCCGTAGAGTACTTATCTTGACCCTTCAAATTTACTTTCACACAGTACTTCTTGAAGGTATATGTTTTTCGTGGCCGTAGGTACTCGTTTTAAATAGTTCAAGAATTTAATGTTAAATTTAATATACTCACATAATCGATACCTATGGCTATTCAGTCAAATACTAATGAAATGGGAGACTTTTCCTGTTAATGCTCTAGAACATCCATGTTCTCTTAACACCAACAAGTTGCTCGCGCTTTCAGAGTGTTTAATTTGCTTCTATTTCCCGTTCGCTGCAGCATTGACTCAAGCCTGTAGATTATTGGATAGTTTGCAGACGTATGAGGTTTCGATGATGATTAAGTGTCCCTAAGGCCTGTACTTCATGGTCTTTTGTTAAAATCGCAAATACACATATCCAATTAATCTTCCCTTTCTCTGAAATGTTGGTTTCACAATCTAATAACAAATAAAGTATGGCAAATTTCCTTCGACCTCATTTTGACACCATTTTCAACTCACCTCGCCTTTGAATCAATCTTAAATTCCACCCAGAACCTCATCACACTTTGAAGTAGTATATAAATCAGCCACGTGATTAGTGTCTTTAGTCTCACATATAATTTTCACAATTTTTCCAGGAAACATCGCTTCAACGACGGAAGATGGAACTGAATGATGTTCTACTCCTGGCGTTGCCCTGTGTGAGCCTTCTTCCGTGGAACAGAAGAATATGGGAACTTCATTCCAGAACTCGAAATTCTTAGTGGCCTCGTTAGAATGGAATGAAATAAAATTGACTTTTTCTAAACTGAAACGTTTTAAAATTTATTTTCATCTCCGGAAATAACTTCAGCTATTACGATATCATTTGACGTTGCTATTTTTTTTAAAATGAATTCAATAAGAAAATGCCAACGCAAATCCTAAACTGTGTTGAGAACAATTTGATAAATATTCTTTCTTATCTCATTAAATTTTCATATTTAGCCATTAATATAGGTCGCTACCTTCGTTTGACAAGGTTATAACTTACCATCAGCTGGTTTTGAGAAAATCTTGTCAAAGTTTTAAACTGCTCTATTTCTTTTATTAATAGAAATTTATTTTTGATTTTTGGCACATTCACTAGTGATCCACTAGATACACTAGTAATTATTATTTTAAGAAAATATGTTATTTATTTTATTTTTTTACATGTTTATATGAGGAATAAAATAAGTGAAGTGCAGTCATAACCTTGTCACACCAAATATTAGTTTTTTATCCTTGCAGTTGGAACTTTCTCACTGTTCTAAATCTGTTATTATTTTACGTAGAGGAATAAAAACCGGTGCAACACATAGAGAAACATAAACTTAGTTACCTTGAGTACCAAAACACCCTATTTTGCAAAAATGTCAGTTAGAACCTGGTCAAACCAAGGTAGCGAGGTATTGATGGATCGGTCGAGTGCGACCAATATGAGCGATCGAAATCGTCCGTTTGATCTTTTAATGAACGGAATTGCTCATTACTTACTGAAAACAATGGAAGCGAAAGGAGCTTAGTTAGGGCTGGTGTAAAGGTCGGCTGCCAGGCTAATGTTGCAAGCAAACAATACTCTTCCAATGTACGATTTTTATTATGTACAAAAATCGGTTTACACTTGAGGTGGCACAGTTCTCTCTAGCACAGCGTTCTGCTGGCACCTTCTCTTATATTTCTGCCTCTGGCGGTGGCTTCTCCGCTGGTCTTATATACGCTGGATATACTGCTTTTGGTTCGATGCGGCAGCCTCGCCGCGTTGACCGGGCCCGCCTGGTTGCCCGCGCTGATCAGCGTCGGTGCGTTGTACTTCCTGTTTGACTCGCCACAATACCCCCTTGGCAGTGACAAAACCTATGTTTTGAGCGAGAGAAGAAAGCATAAGGAAAATGTATAAGGTAAACAAAAAAATAAAAAAGTAGTTTAATGGACTTGATAGCGGTCAGGGAAGTGGACTCTTCTCCCGTAACGTGTTTTTGTCTCTGGTTGCCTTTGTAAACGATCGTCCTTGCTGCCCTTGCTACCTTCGCCCGCTGGAGGTGACGTCTTGGGGTCCGTGTCGTCGGCGAAAACATATGCCGGCTTCAACCGTTCGATGCTGATCGAGCTATCCTTCCCCTTACAGCGGACTATGAAATACTTAGGGTATCTCCTTATAACTTTAAAAGGCCCATCGTACGGTGGCTCTTTAATGCCCTTCGCCGAGCCACTTCTCACGAAAACACTCGGAGAAGTGGCCAAGTCTTTAAAAACGAAGGTTTGCCTTTCCCCATGTCGTATCAATTTCGCTGGCCTCAATTTCTGCATTCGCCGTCTGAGGATGTCGACGAACGTGGAGGTTTCGACGGTCTGCGGCTGCGGTGATAGGAATTCGCCAGGTAGGCGCAAGGTCTCGCCGTAGACCAGTTCAGCCGCCGTTCCACCGATGTCGTCCTTCCACGCCGCACGCATTCCCAGGAGAACCGCTGGAAGTGACTCCACCCACCATTAATCCGCATGGCACTTAATTGCTGCTTTCAACTGGCGGTGCAGTCACTCGACGAGACCATTAGCTGCGGGATGAAACGCCGTTGTTCTTAGGTGCTGAGTTCCTGTCAGACGGGTTAAAGATTTGAAAAGGCATGACTCGATTTGACTTCCCCGGTCCGTTGTGACTCTCAAAGGCATACCGAACCTGGAAATCCAACCGCCGAAAAATGCCATGGCCACTGTGTCTGCGTTGATGTCTTCAATAGGAAAAGCATCGGGCCATCTGGAAAAACGATCTATGCAAGTTAAACAGTAGCGAAAACCACGGAAAACCGGCAGGGGGCCAATGAGATCTATGTGAATATGCTCAAATCGCGAAGAAGGTAACTTAAATTCGCCTAGAGGTGAATTCACGTGCCTCGTAATTTTTGAACGCTGACAGGCGATGCAACTCCGCGCCCATACTCTGCAATCTCTCTTGACTCCTGGCCACACAAATCGCTGCGTAACAAGCTTCGTTGTTGACTTGATACCTGGATGTGCGAGGCCGTGGACGGTGTTGAAAGCTTGGCGGCGGAATTCTTCTGTGACGTAGGGTCGAGCAGTCTGCGTGGAAATGTCGCAGAAAATGCTCTCATCGCAATCTGGAATCTGGGGGGTGTTTCAGAGTCTCCCTTTCCGAGCGGATCGGGAGACTTGACGCGGATTCTGCGTCACTTACTATCGGCCAGGCAATCCGTGCGTTTCAGACTGGCTTCCTATCGACTCAAGGCCGGCTTTCCTATCGGATAGAAGTCGAGTGGGCTAGAGGTGCCGGAAACTCATTCCCGTGGCGAGTGGAGATATGTTATATTGCTGTTTTTTATTAAGTATTTGGCTATAATAAAATCATACCACTTTATTTCATGAGTGCTGATATATGCGGATATTCTGATAGAGTAATATAAGTGCAAGTGACTTTGATTCTCGTGCAAATTAGGCGATAAATAGGCAGACTGTATCATTGACGGTACAAGTTCGTTTGCGTTGTTATTTGGACGAGTAATTTGGCAAAAAGAACGTGAAACAAGTTGGAATGCATGGCGTAACGACTTACAAATATGCAGGTAGCATAATGCATTGAATACGTGACCGTGGGTTAGGAAGTATAACAATTTGTATAGTTTGAAATGATTGTGTGTGTGGCTTGACATCGTAGTCACATCGAAATTAGACGTGGTTATGTACCTAATTCAGCTGATTACGTGGTACATGGTTTCAGTACATTCCATGTACATTCTAAATATTCATTTTAATATGAAATACTAGTTCAAGCATAACGGGAATAGCCACGATAACAACTATATCGAAGCTCCCTCATACCATCCCTCTGTTTATAGGTTACAAATTTCGGCCAAATGTAACAATTGACGGTGGCGCAGCGGGTTAAGGCAGTATGCAGCGAGGTAAAGGTTATAGGTTCCATTCCCTTTTGCAGCGAATATTTTTTTCTTTGTGGAATTATCGCTCACTGAAATATAATTTAGAAGATGTATTTCAAGTTGCATCAGTAGCAACAATTTGTCATTTTCGTACCAAATAAAATGGTGTTATAGAAATAACCGAGAACGTGCAAAACAGATAACAAACTAACAAAATTATTTTGCGTTATTTTAACGTACATAACTCGAGCCATTACTATTAATGTACACTATTCAACCTAATGTAATCGCTATATTTTCTTCCAGCGTACCTCCACTTTCACGGAAAATTTTTAAGACGTTTACGGCATATCATGAAGGCCATAACATTATTTATGATGGTCAATATTCATATTTAATTGAGATACTGAATGAAAATATGACAATTTGGTTAAACAATTGAGTAAGTAAACCATATGTTGTTGGAAAAAATTATGGATTTCGTGACTGCCTGTAATTTAGTTCTTAAGAACAATCAACTATGCTCTCACGAGAATGACAGAACAAACTCGTTCAAAATTTTCCTTCATTCCCGTAATTTGCTCAAAACGACAGGGTATTACGTTAAAAAAACTACATACGAACAATTCTAAAATAATTTTACCCGGCAACAACGTCAATTATGTGACAATGTATCAATTAGCACTTATTTATGCCCGTACATACCTTTCGCCTCCCTTGTCAAGTATCAAATCTTGCGGGAGGTTATTTTCGCTGCTCACTTGTCACTTGAAAATTGTGACGTTTTCTCGTTTCCCGGAGGAGGATGACTGTTGACGTCATACCAAAAGCGGAACGCTTTCCGATAGTATGTGTGAAACCGTAGTGAAACGCACGGAAGACGAGCGTAGGATAGGTTCCCGATCGACTCGGAATGAATCCGTTTCCGACGCCGCCAATCCTACGAGACTCTGAAACACCCCCCTGAACTCGCTTCAGCTGGAGCGAAGTTTTGGACGCTAGTAATTGTTGTAGCTCTTGGTCTTCCGCCTGGGATCGGGAGAGCGCTTGATAATCTATTGCTGCAGACACCTCGTCGATTCTGGACAAAGCATCTGCCACCACGTTCTCCTTTCCTGTCACGTTACGTATGTCGGTGGTGAACTGGCTGATAAAATCCAAATGACGAAATTGTCGCGGAGTAACTTTATCGGCGTTCTGGCGGAAAGCAAAAATGAGAGGTTTATGATCCGTAAAAATAACGAAATGACGCCCCTTGACCATGTGACGAAAATATTTTACGGATTCGTAGACTGCGAGCAATTCTCTGTCGTAAGCGCTGTACTTTCTCTGCGCCGGGCTCATTTTCTTCGAAAAGAAAGCAAGTGGCTGCCATCCGTTGGAGTTCCGCTGCTGTAGGGCGGCGCCGAGGGTACAATCAGATGCATCCGTCACAATCGCCAAAATAGCTTCGGGGTCGGGATGCCCCAGCAACGCTGCCCGAGTCAGACTGGTCTTGCATGCATCAAATGCCTGCTGTGCTTCCGTGGTCCACTCAATTGGTGCCTGCCCTTTTAAATTTGGCCTTTTCAGTAGCTCAGTCATTGGCGCTTGGATGGCTGCTGCGTTTGGAATAAATCGGCGATAAAAATTGATCATCCCCAAGAATCGCCGAAGTTGCTTCGCTGTTCCAGGCAACGGAAAAGATGATAGCGCTTTTACTTTGTCTTCCATTGGCTTGATGCCTTCCTTGGAAATGGCATAGCCTAAAAAATTAATAGCAGGATTTCCGAAAATACATTTGGCGGGGTTAATCAGAATAACTTCCTTCTTCAATCGCTCGAACAATTCCCTCAGGTGCTCTTCATGCTGCTGCTACGAATCGGATGCTACCAAAATATCATCGATGTAGACGTAGCAGAAGTTCAAACCGCGGATTGTTTCGTCCATAAAGCGCTGGAAGGTTTGTGCAGCATTCCTCAAACCAAAACCCATGAAAGGAAACTCGTACAAGCCAAATGGGGTTGTTATTGCTGTCTTGGCAATGTCCTCTTGAGCGACCGGAATTTGATTGTAGGCACGTACCAAGTCAATTTTTGAAAATACTGCCTTCCCAAAAAGGGAGTTGGCTACGTCTTCTATGTGCGGGACTGGGTAGCGGTCCGGAATAGTCCTGGCGTTGAGAGCTCTATAATCTCCACATGGCCGCCATTCCACCCCTCTCTTTGGCACCATATGCAAAGGCGAACTCCAGTTGCTTTGCGATGGGCGTGCGACTCCCATCTTTATCATTGCTTCGAACTCCTTTTTTGCTGCTTTCAAACGGTCGGGTGCTAGTCGTCTGGGCTTGGAGCACACGGGTGGGCCTGGTGTTGTCCTTATATAATGCTCCGTGGTGTGCTTGGGTGTCGAAAAAACTCCTATCGGTCGAGTAATTTCCGGAAACTCCCTCAATAATCGGTGGTACATAGAGTTGCCCGTTACCACTTTTATCTGCCCCACCGTGCCTTGTGCCGGGTGACCGGGAGTAGAAAGAGAGGTTATGTTATCCAAAAGTCGCCTATTTTTAATGTCGACGATTAGACCGTAAAAACTTAAGAAGTCTGCTCCGATTATAGGTCTGTCGACGTCTGCAATAACAAAATTCCACACAAAAACGCGCCTATGGCCAAAATCTAAGTTAAGTGTCACGAAACCGTAAGTTGCGATCCGTGACCCATTGGCAGCACTTAGCTCGTACGAAGTCTTAAAACGGGGACCCTTAATGCGCCTCCGCGGATAGACGCAGAGATCGGCACCTGTGTCTATCAAGAATTGTTCCTTTGTTCTTGCGTCGGTCATGAAGAGGCGGACTTTAATGGGGCTGTGCTCGCTAGCCGCTATAAACGAGGGCCCTGGTCGTTTTCCTGAGAACACGAACAAGGAGATGAGCATTTCCTAGCCTTCGAACCAAAACGCCAGTGATACCAACAGAGGCCCTTGTTCCTCTCCTCCGGATCTCGTTTTCGCGAAAGAGAACGCGATCTGCTTCGGCGTGGCTTCCTGGTGTCGGTCGTCAGGGCTGCCAGCTGCTTCGCCAGGTCGTCAATTTTCTTCTCAAGCGTTGCGATACGGGGCCCGTCTTGTAGGCTAGCGATATGGTGCTTAGGGGTGACCTCATGTACCTTGTCTGCCAACAGAGCTATCTTTTCAAGTTCTTCGTCACCTTGGGTTGCCAGTATTGCTTGCATGGATGCTGGTAAGCGACCTAACCAGAGGGTCTTTAAAAAAGTATTTGGCACTGCAGGGCCGGCAGTGGTGCGTAATTGCCTCAAAAATTGTGAAGGTGTCCGGTCCCCCATCTCCTCGCGCTCTAACAATTGTCGGATTCTTTGCTCTTGCGAGGCCGAAAGTCTTCGAATGAGTTCAGATTTTACCCTATCGTACTTACCCTCGGAGGGCGGATCGGTAATGATGTCCTCCACTTCTAGGGCGTATCTATTCTCTAGGTGTGAGACAACATACCAGAACTTCGTGTCGTCTTGCGTGATCCCGCGCAGTCGGAATTGTCCCTCCAGTTGCGCAAACCACAGGGCTGGTTTTTCAGGCCAAAAAGGTGGGACTCGAACGGCGACTCGGTCAAGCATGCTTCCTGCGGGGGCTGATTCGGCTCCAACAGCAGTTCCAGGGTCCGGCATCACGTCGGGGTCACCAATGTAAAGGTCGGCTGCCAGGCTAATGTTGCAAGCAAACAATACTCTTCCAATGTACGATTTTTATTATGTACAAAAATCGGTTTACACTTGAGGTGGCACAGTTCTCTCTAGCACAGCGTTATGCTAGCACCTTCTCTTATATTTCTGCCTCTGGCGGTGGCTTCTCCGCTGGTCTTATATACGCTGGATATACTGCTTTTGGTTCGATGCGGCAGCCTCGCCGCGTTGACCGGGCTCGCCTGGTTGCACGCGCTGATCAGCGTCGGTGCGTTGTACTTCCTGTTTGACTCGCCACACTGGTATTCCCACGAATATTACAAAAGAGGACCCTCAAGTCGGCCTCGAAATGCGCTGTCACCCACCGCGCATTTAAATAGGTTTACTTTAGTTTCCACTCGCGTCGCTAATGGACAAATCGATCCGAGTTTCACGGAGGAATAAGGAATTGTTTTGGGTTTAAACCGAAATTTATGCACAGAATGATGCGATCTATCAAATTCATAACTTTCCAATACCTTTCCTCGCAATTACAAACATTATATTACAGGAAAATATTGGTAATAGGTGGATCGTATTGAACTCATCACCGCGACGAGGATATTTTTGAAAACCGATTGAAATGCGACCGAAGTGGCAACAGAAATTTGTCTTCTATGGTATGGAATTGGACCTTCGCCATGCAGTCCCCTTGCTGAAAACAATGAAAGCGCAAGGAGCTTGGTGGGGCTGGTCTAGGGGAATACATGGAGAAGGTCCAATTACATCCCAAAGGGAACTGATTTCTGTTGATGGAGACTTTCGCGGGGTGGTGCAGCATGCGTAGGAAGGTTTTCGGGTTGACCTCCGCGTCGTGCTAAAGCACCTTAGGGCCACCAAAAATATACAGTTTAGGTTATCCGCCATCGCCGAACACGTATGGGAAGGACCAACACACAATGTGGATTTTGAAAGTGCAAAAAACATCGCTAGAGAAAAGCATTACTTTCCTAGACTCATACGAGAGGCTATCGAAATAGCAAAAACATCCACTTTCAACAGGAGGACAGCTATTCGCTCTCAGACACCTGGAAGAGACTCTTACTCAAACGGACCAATCAGAAAGCACCCAGCCCAAACCAAGGCCTGTATAAGACAGGCAAAAACCTGCATCAAACACTTCGTATCTGAAGACGCTAGCTGCAACGCCGGCGAAACTGTCGTCATGAATATGAAACGACGTGGAGGTCAACCCGAAATGCTTGCTTAGGAACTGATTTCTGTTGCCTCTTCGGTCGCATTTTAATCGGTTTTCCAAAATCTCCGCGGTGCAGTGATGAGTGGAATGAGATCCACTTTTTTCCAAAAATTTTGCAGAATAATGTTTGTAAGGAATTGTAAGGAATAGCATTGAAAAGTTATGAATTTGATAAATCACATGACGTATATAAATTTCGGTTTACACCCCTAATTGTACTATCGTTTTCAAAAGTATGTAGACACCCAGAAGATTATTGTTTGTAGATTATTGTATTTATTGTAGATTACTGTATTTATTGTAATTATTGTAGATTAATAGCCACAGTTTAGTCGTCTTAGATTTGAATGGAGTGACAATGCGCATGAAGCGGAAGTATATATCTTTGTCACGTTCTGATTTAAATGAAGTAATTGAACTCAACACCCCAACATTGTCTTGTCAAGAACTTTTTCTGGCATCATTTCCTGCATTCCAATTTCCTTTTCTTTCGTATAACTAACAGATGTTTGTGCATAAATTATTCGCTCATTTTGAATGCAAAAAATGTTATTCGAGAAGGGATATATGAGGATGTTTTTGGTAACTTCGTTAAATTCTGCTGATTCGGCATTAAAACTTACAAATAGTAATAGGACTATTCAGTCTTTCAGTGAATCATTCACTTAGTGAGTCCATGGTGAATGGTCTATCGTCGTAATTGTCTTTGTTGGCTATTAGGATGTTCGTACATAAATATTAATCGATATATTTTGAATAGAACTTTTTAATAGGTCACCAAATCCCAAAGTTGGAAAATTATGGTTTTTTGAGCCATCAGAAATTGATTATGCCTTGCTTCTCTCGCAACTATGCTCATTCTTATGAATAATTGCTCAATGGAGAGAAAAGAGCTAATCGATACCATTAAAAATTACCAAATTTTCTATACTTATTATTATGTCATGTAGATTCATTAAAGTCACGCCTGAAACAACTAATTATAGTCGATACCACTTGTGTGCACCTATCATTCCGAAGGATTATCATAAAAGAATGATGCTGTTTTAGTAATTCATAGGGATATAGTAGGAATAGGGTGGCAACCATTTTTCTAAGGATTTCCTATACTTGATTAATTGCCCTGAGGAAAGCACTTCTGGCTCAGCCCTCTGTCCGTCGGTTGGGATGATGAATCGCGGTCTCTTAGGCGGCCTTCGCCGGCAGTTCGCTGTCGACGCAGGCTTCTATTTTGTCGAGCGACAAGGAACGCTCAAATATAAAATTATTAGCTATGTTAGATAACTGTATCTTAATAATCAAAATGAATTGAGTAAATGTTGAGGTCTCGAAAAACGAAGCATGTTAGAATGCATTGATATTTAGGAAGCGTGTTGACAGAAGACTGGGGGAGTGAGGGACAGAGATAAAGACATGAATAGCTGTAGGAAAGGTAGCATTGAATAAGAATAGAGAGGTATTCTGTAACAGTATGAACTTACGACTGAGGAAGAAAATGATGAAATGCTAAGTGTGGAGTTCTGTGTTATATGGATGTGAAGCATGGACCTTGGGAAGAAAGATAAGGAGAGGGTAAATGCTTTTGAGATGTGGGTGTGGAGAACGCTGGATTTGATTTGATTTTATTTATTTTTTATACTTGGCCTAGATGAGGCCACAATCCGGCCCCCCCTTCCTCTGGGCCAGGGCTCTCTCTACGAGGTTATTGATACGGAAAGGAAGGAATACATTCATCAGCAAAAAAATTAATATGGTGGTACATTAATTTATATTATTATGTAGCTAGGCCACATTGTATTTTTTTTCCAGCTCTCGGATCACCTTCGTTCTCGACCAGTCGCGTCTCTGGTCATCCGACAGGGCATTAAATGGGCGGGCAAAGGTGCATTTAATAAATGATCCCGCCGTGACTGTGGTGACTGAATTTTCTATTTTATTAGTCTTGCAAATTGCCTGTATGACTTTACTTTTTGGTAGCACTTTAGATTTTTCAAAAATGTCATTTTTGCCGCCGAGATACCAAATTTCAAACAGATCGCAGCATTTCCACTTTTGGCCAAATCGAGCAGATTTCACAATTTTATGATTCATACATATTATTACAGAAAGGTCTTTTTCTGTCATTCCGTTTATAACCTGTCTCTATACTAATTAGTCTCCGCTAACAGGAGTCGCGCATCCGCAAATAGTGGAACATATTTACGCTTCCTCGAGTAATTATCTTTAGGCTACGGTCAAATTATTGAAATTTAGTATACCCAAAAATGAGTATTGCGATAACGCGTGGAAATAACATAGTTTTTTAAACAAATTTTCATTTGAAACAGAAGATAATGATGAATACCAAGCTTCCGTAAAATGAAAAGAGAGGAACAAATATTAAGGGTGCGTTTGCGATCGCAAGGACACACAACGAAATTAGAACAGGGGCTATTTTGCCATCGTTTCATTTCTTAGTTTTAGCACATTTTAAAATATTAATTGGTTTAAATTTTATTTTTCTTCGTTGAAACCTACTTTCAATTATGTTATTTCCGTGTCGCAAAACGAAGCGATCGAAGTCAAAAGTAAATCGATAATAATGATGCTAAAAGAAAAAAATATTTTCTCAATGAAATCGAGCGAAAAAGTTGAAGATACGTCCTTCGAGTGTAATAGAGAAACGCGAATGTAAACCGAAACGCCAGGCTTAGAATAGTTTCACCACTATTCGCGAATTTTAATCGAAACTTGTACGATATCTTTCGTCCCACGATTGTATACCTTCGAAAGCTCATTCGAGAGAAAAATTGCCTGCCTCAGGCGACGGAAACCTTAATACCACTACTGTAAGAATGAATATGTACCTAAGTATTTGTTTCGACATATTTTGGTCAGTAACACTTCTTAGTATACAAAGTAAATCTCTGTTCCAACAAAGATGTTTGGCACGATCTCTTCACAATGCAGAGAATTTCATCAAAGTCGCAAAAATGCAATTTGTAATCGAGGGAACTATTGCAAACTAACCTCAAATATCTACTTCCGAAAACACCGCAATGCACCATTTCACGCACAGAAGTAATCATAAACTTACATTTACAAATGGAAAAAGTAGCATGTTAAATTGAAACAACAATCGCCATAATTAAACACAAATAGTTGCATTCAGTGCAAGGTTTCAAATGCGCAAAATACAAACCGACAGAACTTCTAGGGGCCACAAAGTCAGTAGAGCTCACGAAAATATCATTGCCAGCTGTATAAATCAATGAAATAAAGATACATATGCAACAAAACAATATATTCTTATTTCTTAACTTCGAGAATGACTTATATTTACAAACAAACGAAATATTTGTGGCGCGTAACCAAGGACAATAATAGCAGTAAGCAGCCCCATGACACTTCCTATCCCACTCTATTGGGAACCCATGGTCTTTTATTGAAGTCGTTTCCTCAACCTGCCGCACGTTTGCCGGGGCGGCGCCACGTATTCTGGAGGGCAAGAATTAGCGGGTAAGTTAATTTCCGTATTGTTGAGCGCATACTACAGGTGAGTGGAAATAGTCATTTTTGTAATTAATTAAGATTTAGTTTTCATTTATTTTCAAATTTTAGTCTTCTTCATTATTTCCTTATTGTTCTACATTAATATTTCGTGGATATATATCGCGGATTTACTGAAAAAAGGAAAATGCCGTGGACGTGTGTGGTACCGCGTTGCACCACTGGTTATGGCCACAAGACTTCGAGGATTTCGCTTTTTAGAGTCCCCAAGGACCCTGAGAAGCGATGAAATAGCTGTACGATTCCTTTTTTTGGTGTGCTAAAGCTCCAAAATTTATACATATTTTAAATTACAGGTTCTGCTGTTCCAGTGGCCAATGTCATTCACAGTGGAGGAATGAAGTAACACTGAGAAAATGCAAGATGTGCGACGGCTTTCATCAACTATTCATCATTCTCTCCTACTAAATTGAATCTCTTAGAATGATTAGTAATTAGAAATAGAAATTAGTAATAGAAAGAATTAATAGTAATGTTAAATTGTGAGTACTTAAATTTTTTTTTCATGACATTACCTTGCATTGATTGTATAAATAATCTCAGTTTCAATAGCATTGTGTAATCATTCCGGAAATGTAGATTTGATGTGTGTGTACATTATATAAGTTGGAAAAATGTGAATCGTTTTCATTCTTAATACCTCTTCCCATGATTTCTTTTAATGCAGCTGTTATCGATGGTGCGTGCAACTCTCATGAAAAGTAAATTTACCGCGTATTAGCAGTAGTAGCCTGTGGTTTCTGTCGTACTACTCATCTTATTTTTGGGTGAGGGATAATATTTCAGATTTGCCAGCACCTGAAAGTGATCAGACATCCGCAAATCCCTCGGATTATATCCATTGCACTGTTTTCGTGGAAGTTTATTCGGAAATTATTTGCAAAATCTCTTTCGTTCTTATCTTTCATATGGTATTTTACTTCCTTAAATCTCAAATTATTCCTTTGGTGAGTAGGCAAGCATCGTTATAAAATAGCCTTTTACGGTAATAATGGTACTTCCGGAAATTATTCACCCTGTTCAACGATTAAATATGCCTATTCTATACCCGCAAAACGTCCCTAGGATAGAATCATTTTTTTAGGTTTACTGTGCCCTGCCATTATTATTATCACTTGATCGAGACTCAGGAGATAAAAAACATTAACATACGCCACTTCATAAGAAGTATTTCACTTCGGCCTTGGTAAGAAGCCGTTTGCGTTTCTGATATTATATTTGTTAATAGTGTTTGAAAGCAAGGAATAACATCTATATTCTTATAAGGCCGTGGAAACATGCCGATGGCACAGTTATGTTTAGACTGTGCCAATGGGCTCAGAGGAAATGGTGCGTACGTAGCTTCTATGACAACTTATATTAACGTTTACCACAAGATAGCTATAAATAATTATTTCCTTAAAAATACCTTTCCTTACTACGTAAGGTTTTAACTGCTGACAATCTTTCGTTATGGCTGTAACTGATTTTACAAAGGTCTGGAAGCAGACGAAGCTGAAATCCAACGCCTTCCATTTGATTAATACTCACGTATGAGAACGATTTCTAGGTATATTTCGCTATAAGATGTTAAGTGCATATGAACTTGTTAACTAGTAACCACTGTCGATGTGTTTATATTCATTTTTGCCATAAATTAGTTCATAATTACTGAAGTATCGTATACAGATACGTAGGAAACTTGCCCTTCAGGATAGGTGGCGCCCCTACCGGCCTCAACGGGAAACGGCTTCATTAAATGACCATGCCTGAACGGAGAGTGTCCAGACCTTCTCATATTCTAAGACCGTGGCAGTAAGTGAAGCTCAATTTCTCTAAGGAGCAGAAGTAGCGCCGCTCAATTTATGGAGGAACTTTTGGAAACCACTGTACAGACTACTTCTGTACCAGTTCTGCTCCAAAGAGAAACCGAGTTTCATTTACTACCATTGCTGTCCTTAGTTACGCGCCGCAAATACTTCGCTTGTTTGTAAATATGTGTACATATCGAAGCTAAGAGCTAAGAATATACCGTGTTAATGCATATTTACCTTATTTATTATTTATATGGCTTACAATAATTTAATCGTAAGATTTAATAGCTTACTAGCCCCCGGAGTTCCTGTTGGTTTGTATTTTGCGTGTTTTTTTGGTTTGCCTTGCACTCCGACGAATTATTACGATTATTACTTCAAACCAACATCATGTTGTCCATGCATGCCATTTGTAAATTGGATTTGTGGTTACTTCTATACCTGAAATAGTACGTTACGGTGTTTTCTGGAGTAGATAAGTATTTGAGGTTAGTTTTTATTACTTCCCTCTAATTTTAAATGCATTTTCGTGAAGTAGATGACATTTTATGTTTTGTGAGGTTATTGCGACAACATCTATATCGAAACGTATATTTAATTTTATTACTACGATGTGCTACTGTCCAAAATGTGTCGATAAAAATACTTAGGTGTATATTCAACTTTTCGGCTTTGGTATTACTGTGGCCGTCGACTTAGGAAGGCTTTGCTTCTCTCGATGAGAATACAAAGGGTGGGCTGAGTGATGCCATCTGAGTTTTGATTGAGATTCGCGAATAATGGTGCAAGTTTTCTAACATTTTTGTGTTCATAACGGCGATTTACGAATGATTTAAGCCAGGTATAGCATCCAAATAGCTAATTAGATGAAACTCAAGGGTGAAGACGGCTGACTAAATAACATTAGGTTCCGGTTTTTATTGGTGTTTATTTATTACGTCAAAGGGATGAAACTTAAACTTTTACTTCGTTTAATTTCTTTGGAAAAATATTTTTTCTCTTACTTATCGTTGTTATTATTAGTTTAACTTTGACTAATAAATTTTCTTTCAGCAGATTCAAATATACTTCCTTGCCTAATTTGAGAGCTATTTAAAGCGACTCCTAACTTGGACCCATGTTGATTGCACTTGTTTTCTGACGATGAATATTAGTTTTAATTTCGTCATGTTCGTCATTATTTAATGTTATCGGCGTACTTTTAACCTTCAGAATCCTCAAGTACTCCCCGATATTATTTTTATTTATAATTCGTGATTCATGTGTTTCTGGTTTCCAAGTCCAGTATTGCGAACATTGGCGGATCCAGGACAGGGACAAGGGGGTCTAAATGGGAGTTAAAATTCCAGCAGTATTGGGGGTCAGAAAAAAATCACCATTCTATCTAGTGTATTTTGATACCCAAGGGGGGCTCCCTTGCCCCTCCCCCCCCCCATAAATCCGCCACTGGTTGCGAATACTTACGATGATGCAAATAATCCCTCAAAATCAGTACGAATTCTTCCAGTATGTCCGTGGGCCAAAAAAGACGACCATTTTATGTTGTGAGGTGAAGTTAATGCAAGGTTCTAGTGCTTCCAAGGTACACACACAAAAATATCGGTGTTGCGCCTTATGAGCTGTTTTCATTTGGAATTTATGACATGGCTTAGTAACGGATGACGTAAAAAATAAACGAATACTTTTTGCATATGGTATTTTGGGCCGAATCGTGAGTTCACGACATCCACTTGTTCTTATGAGGTGAACGATGGATTCCTGAATATAACCCTCCAATATCATAGCCGTGAACCTGTGTCTTGAGAGTGTCTCCTAACGTATGGAATGATGCCTTTGTCTTGCTATTCAATAGTCTTCACTTAATTAAGCCGGAAACTTTTTTCATATCTGCAATCTACTCTCTGATAGCTTCTAAATGAAAGGTATTCTAAATGGTACCTGTGGATGCAGCGGAAGGCCATAAATATTTGGAATGAAAGCTGCATGACGGCGTGTTGAAAAAAAAATGTATTCGAAATAAAAAAATAGTTAGTGACCGTCATATACGGTGACGAGGGTAGACCACTCGCCATTGACCGACTCATATGAATAGTGAACGGAGTCGACTTCAGTGAAAGACTGAGTATTCATATCACTAATTGTAAGTTTTAAGGCCGAATAGGAATAATTCAACGCAGTTATATGTCACGCCCTCATGCACTATCAAACAAAATATTTTGCATTCAAACTGAGTGTACAATTTATATACACAAATCCGTTCATTATAAGAAAGAAAATGAAATTAAAGTTCAGGATATGATGTGAGAAAACGTACTTGGTGGGGCAAGGTTCGGGTATTAAATTCAATTATTCCTGTAATATCAGAACGTGACAAAGATACATGCTTCGCTTCATACGTATTAACATTACATTCACAACTAAAATGACTCAATTGTGGTAATTAATATACCATTATTACTGTGAGAGTATGACTTATTTCTTTCTGTACTATATGTGAAAGGCTGTGAAAGAAAGCATTTAGTACCTAGCTGTAGAAGACAATAGCATTTACGGTACAAATAACACGAGAAAAAAGAAATACAGGTTATTTGTTTGCGGCATATTAGGGTAAATGTAATGTTAAAGGATATTGACATGAAATATTAAGAACAGAAAAATCAAATGACTTCTTACTCAAATTTAAATCAATCAAATGGAAAGCTAAAAATTATAAATGAATACCCACGAAAATTCATTCGCGTTGGGGTCGCGCATACGCGAACTCGCTGAGACCTATTGTTGCCGTCACCATGGCAAAATTTATTCTATGAGAGATATCTCTGAGAAATTGACGCGTTAGCGATCAGCACAGAAGATTTAACAGATTATTTGTGGTGTAATTGAAGAAATTCTTTGGCGAAGCCGATAAATATCTCAATTTTTCCTGAGTATTCAAGAAATCACTCAAGGAAGAGATTGAAATCGTCGAAGCTGAGCCTGAAACAGGGATATCTTCAGCTGCCAAGGATGGATGAGATTTTATGTAAGTAAAACATTATTTTACACGGCATAAATGCAGAAGAGAGCCTAAATGACTCTAGACGTTTGTCTAAAATATCTTGTTTATGTAAAAATAAGTTAAATTAACGTTGACGTTGAATTGTTTTGAATTAAAGTATATTGTACGCATTCTAATGCGCCTAAAAATTAGGGCCTGTAATGATAAACGGCATTATTTCATAGGGTTTCCAGTGTCCGCCGAGGTATTGGAAGAAATAGTAACATATCAATACTACATGCACATTCAGCGCATCGGGCCGAAGAGAAAATCTAGCTGGCGGAGATTCGGTTCTTGGTTGCGGTCGGCCTTTTGTGTCTCCCAACGAGGAACTTACGAGATAGATGAAGAAAACCGAGCAGGTAAGCGACCTCATGTACCCTCCTTTTTCATCAATTTCCATAGAATACTTATCTTGACCCTTCAAATTTACTTTCACAGTACTTGAAGGTATAAGTTTTTCGTGGCCGTAGGTTTTAAATAATTCAAGAATATAATGTGAAAATTAATATACTCACATAATTGATACCTATGGCTATTCAGTCAAATACTAATGAAATGGTAGACTTTTCCTGTTAATGCTGTAGAACATCCATGTTCTCTTAACACCAACAAGTTGCTCGCGCTTTCTGAGTGTTTAATTTGCTTCCATTTCCCGTTCGCTGCGGCATTGATTCAAGCCTGTAGATTATTGGATAGTTTGCAGACGTATGAGGCTTCCATGATGATTAAATGTCCCTAAGGCATGTACTTCATGGTCTTTCGTTAAAACCGCAAATACACATATCCAATTAATTTTCCCTTTCTCTGAAATGTTGGTGTGACAATCTAATAACAAATAAAGTATGGTAAATTTCCTTCGACCTCATTTTTACACCATCTTCAACTCACCTCGCCTTTGAATCAATCTTAAATTCCACCCAGAACTTCATCACACTTTGAAGTAGTATATAAATCAGCCATGTGATTTGTGTCTCAAGTCTCACATATAATTTTTACAATTGTTCCAGGAAACATCGCTTCAACGACGGAAGATGGAACTGAATGATGTTCTACTCCTGGCGTTGCCCTGTGTGAGCCTTCTTCCGTGGAACAGAAGAATATGGGAACTTCATTCCAGAACTCGAAATTCTTAGTGGCCTCGTTAGAATGGAATGAAATAAAATTGACTTTTTCTAAACTGAAACGTTTTAAAAACTTATTTTCATCTCCGGAAATAACTTCAGTTATTACGATATCATTTGATGATGCTATTTTTTTTAAAATGAATTCAATAAGAAAATGCCAACGCAAGTCCTAAACTGTGTTGAGAACAGTTTGGTAAATATTCTTTCTTATCTCATTAAATTTTCATATTTAGCCATCGATATACTTCGCTACCTTGGTTTGACAAGGTTCTAACCATCTACTGGTTTATGCTGATTCTACCATCAGCTGGTTTTGAGAAAATCTTGTCAAAGTTTTAAACTGCTCCATTTCTTTTATTAATAGAAATTTATTTTTGATTTTTGGCACATTAACTAGTGATCCACTAGATACACTAGTAATTATTACTTTAAGAAAATATGTTATTTATTTTATTTTTTTACATGTTTATATGAGGAATAAAATAAGTGAAGTGCAGTCATAACCTTGTCACACCAAATATTAGTTTTTTATCCTTGCAGTTGGAACTTTCTCACTGTTCTAAATGTGTTATTATTTTACATAGAGGAATTAAAACCGGTGCAACACATAGAGAAACATAAACTTAGTTACCTTGAGTACAAAAACACCAAATTTTGCAAAAATGTCAGGTAGAACCTGGTCAAACCAAGGTAGCGAGGTATTGATGGATCGGTCGAGTGCGACCAATATGAGCGATCGAAATCGTCCGTTTGATCTTTTAATGAACGGAATTGCTCATTACTTACTGAAAACAATGAAAGCGAAAGGAGCTTGGTTAGGGCTGGTATTCCCACGAATATGACAAAAGAGAACCCTCAAGTCGGCCTCCAAATGTGCTGTCACCCACCGCGCATTTAAATAGGTTTACTTCAGTTTCCACTCGCGTCGCTAATGGACAAATCTATCCGAGTTTCACGGTGGAATAAGGAATTGTTTTGGGTTTAAACCGAATTTTATGCACAGAATGCTGCGATCTATCAAATTCATAACTTTCCAATACCATTCCTCGCAATTACAAACATTATATTACTGCAAAATATTGGTAGTAGGTGGATCGTATTGAACTCATCACCGCGACGAGGATATTTTTGAAAACCGATTGAAATGCGACCGAAGTGGCAACAGAAATTTGTCTTCTATGTTATGGAATTGGACCTTCGCCATGCAGTCCCCTTGCTGAAAACAATGAAAGCGCAAGGAGCTTGGTGGGGCTGGTCTAGGGGAATACATGGAGAAGGTCCACTTACATCCCAAAGTGAACTGATTTATGATGATGGAGACTTTCGCGGGGTGGTGCAGCATGCGTAGCAAGGTTTTCGGGTTGACCTCCGCGTCGTGCTAAAGCACCTAAGGGCCACCAAAAATAGACAGTTTCGGTTATCCGCCATCGCCGAACACGTATGGGAAGGACCAACACAGAATGTGGACTTTGAAAGTGCAAAAAACATCGCTAGAGAAAAGCATTACTTTCCTCGACTCATGCGAGAGGCTATCGAAATAGCGAAAACATCCACTTTCAACAGGGAGGACAGCTATTCGCTTTCAGACACCTGGAAGAGACTTTTACCCAAACGGACCAATCAGAACGCACCTAGCCCAAACCAAGGCCTGTATAAGACAGGCAAAAACCTGCATCAAACACTTCGTACCTGAAGACGCTAGCCGCAACGCCGGCGAAACTGTCGTCATGAATATGAAACGACGTGGAGGTCAACCCGAAATGCTTGCTTAGGAACTGATTTCTGTAGCCTCTTCGGTCGCATTGTAATCGGTTTTCCATAATCTCCGCGGTGCAGCGATGAGTGGAATGAGATCCACTTTTTTCCAAAATTTTGCAGAATAATGTTTGTAAGGAATTGTAAGGAAAAGCATTGAAAAGTTATAAATTTGATGTATCACATCACGTATATAAATTTTGGTTTACGCCCCTAATTGTACTATCGTTTTCAAAAGTATGTAGATACCCAGAAGATTGTTGTTTGTAGATTATTGTATTTATTGTAGATTACTGTATTTATTGTAATTATTGTAGATTAATAGCCACAATTCAGTCGTCTTAGATTTAAATGGAGTGATAATGCGCATGAAGCGGAAGTATATATTTTTGAGCCATCAGAAATTGATTATGCCTAGCTTCTCTCGCAACTGTGCTCATTCTATGAATAATTGCTGAATGGAGAGAAAAGAGCTATACGATACCATTAAAAATTACGAAATTTTCTATACTTATCATTATGTCAAGTAGATTCATTATAGTCACGCCTGAAACAACTAATTATAGTCGATACCACTTGTGCGCACCTATCATTCCGAAGGATTATCATAAAAGAATGATGTTGTTTTAGTAATTCATAGGGAATTAGGAATAGGATGGCAACCATTTTTCCAAGGATTTCCTATTCTTGATTAATTGCATTGAGGGGAGCACTTCTGGCTCAGCCCTCTGTCCGTCGGATGGGATGATGAATCGCGGTCTCTTAGGCGGCTCTCGCCGGCAGTTCGTTTATGTCGACGCCAGGCTTCTATTTTGTCGAGCGACAAGGGACGCTCAAATATAAATTTATTAGCAATGTTAGATAACCTGTATCTTAACCAGACGACAACTAAAACAAAAAAACATTACCTGTTTGTAATTCAAAATGGCGCGGTTTTTTGCGAATGCATGAACGAAGTTAGAACAGGGTCTATTTTGCCATCTCACGTCCACGCATTCTCACATATGTTCCAGCAAATCACAGCTTCCCACGATGCAATTTAGTCCGCACCTTTGTCAGATCGTGCTAGTACTAGCAACGTGTCAAACGGCCTAAAGGTCGCGTTTGTGATCGCAAGGACACACACAGGTATCGGTGTCGCGTCTTCTGAGCTGTTTTTATTTGGAATTTATGGCAAATAATCAAAATGAATTGAGTAAATGTTGAGGTCTCGAAAAACGAAGCAAATTAGAATGCATTGATATTTAGGAAGCGTGCTGACAGAAGACTGGAGGAGTGAGGGACAGAGATAAAGACAAGAATAGCTGTAGGAAAGGTAGCATTGAATAAGAATAGAGAGGTATTCTGTAACAGTATGAACTTAGGACTGAGGAAGAAATTGGTGAAATGCTAAGTGTGGAGTGCTGTGTTATATGGATGTGAAGCATGGACCTTGGGAAGAAAGATAAGGAGAGGATAAATGCTTTTGAGATGTGGGTGTGGAGAAAGCTGGATTTGATTTGAATTTATTTATTTTTTATACTTGGCCCAGATGAGGCCACAATCCGGCCCCCTCTTCCTCTAGACCAGGGCTCTATTTACGAGGTTATAGATACGGAAAGGAAGGAATACATTCATCAGTAAAAAAATTAATATGGTGGTACATTAATTTATATTATTATGTAGCTAGGCCACATTGTATTTTTTTTCCAGCTCTCGGATCACCTTCGTCCTTGACCGTTGGCGTCTCTGGTCATCCGACAGGGCATTAAAAGGGCGGGCAAATGTGCATATGAATGATCCCGCTATACGCGAGGACCTATGGATTGGGACCAAAAAATGTCTGTGAATAGAGAGTGATGTGGGTGGATGAAGTGAGGAATGAGGAGGTGCTGGATGAAGATTAGGGGGAGGAACAGTGGCGCCGACTCCATGGCACCTGAGGGGGCCCGAGCCCCCTAAAAAATTCGTTATGGGTGTGAGAAAAAAATATTCAGGCTTGTCGATTTTCCCCGGATTGTCCAGATATCGAGATTCGAGTTATCAGGGTTCTAATGTTGATCATATGATTCTTTTTAAATGCTTAAAATACTTAAAATTCACTACTAAAACAATTTCCCGGGGCAAGATCCCCGGTTTGGTCCCACCCAATATTTTGTGTAAGTCGGCGTCCCTGGGGAGGAAAGAACTATATTGAAAACTGGAATGAAGAGAAAAGGGAATTGGATAGGGCATGTTTTAAAGGAGAAGGGGATTTGGAATGCAGAAGTCGAGGGAGCAGTGGAAGGAGAAAAGATAACAAGAAGACCGAATTGTGCGAAAAATCCACAGAGAAAAAATCATTCACCTTGACCGGGACTTGAACCCGGATCCCTCGATTCCCATCCGAGTGCTTTAGCCAGCTAAACTACCGAGGCGTCATTCATCCCTGTGGAAATTTGTGGACTATACCGGACAAGGTGTTATGGACTGCTGAGCATATTATGCGACGAGCAGTCAAAATCGTGCGCACGGCGCCACAGCCGGAGAGTAAAGTCCGAACAGATGATGGATGCCATGAGGTTAGGAAGAAGCTACAGGGAAACTAAAGGGGTGGACTTGAACAGAGTGAGTTGGAGACGACTTTGGTCCTGACAGTGACGGGAAGAAAACCAGATGGTGACTGAATTTTCTATTTTATTAGTCTTGCAAATTGGCTGTATGACTTTACTTTTTGGTAGCACTTGGGGGTCAAAAAATATATTTTTCAAAAATGTCATTTTTGCCGCCGAGATACCAAATTTCAAACTGATCGCAGCATTTCCACTTTTGGCCAAATCGAGCAGATTTCAATATTTTATGATTCATGCGTATTATTACAGAAAGGTCTTTTTCTGTCAATCCGTATATGATCTGTCTCTATCCTAATTAGTCTCCGCTAATCGGAGTCGCGCATCCGCAATTAGTGGAACATATTTACGCTTCCTCGAGTAATTATATTTAGGCTACGGTGAAAATTATTGAAATTTAGAATACCCAAAAATGAGTATTGCGATAACGCATGGAAATAACATAGTTTCTTAAACAAATTTTCAGTTAAAAACAGAAAATAATGATGAATACCAAGCTTCCGTAAAATTAAAAGAGAGGAACAAATATTAAGGGTGCGTTTGCGATCGCAAGGACATACACAACGAAATTAGAACAGGGGCTATTTTGCCATCTTAGTTTTTGGCACATTTTAAAATATTAATTGGTTTAAATTTTATTATTCTTCGTTGAAACCTACTTTCAATTATGTTATTTCCGTGTCGCAAAACGAAGCGTTCGAAGTCGAAAGTAAATCGATAATAATGATGCTAAAAGAAAAAAAATATTTTCTCAATGAAATCGAGCGAAAAAGTTGAAGATACGTCCTTCGAGTGTAATGGAGAAACGCGAATGTAAACCGAAACGCCAGGCTTAGAATAGTTTCACCACTATTCGCGAATTTTAATCAAAACTTATACGATATCATTCGTCCCACGATTGTATACTTTCGAATGCTCATTCGAGAGAAAAAAAATGCCTACCTCAGGCGACGGAAACCTTAATACCACTACTGAAAGAGTTAATATGTACCTAAGTATTTTTTACGACATATTTTGGTCAGTAACACTTCGCAGTATACAAAGTAAATCTCTGTTCCAACAAAGATGTTTGGCACGATCTCTTCACAAAGCAGAGAATTTCATAAAACACACAAAAATGCAATTTGTAATCGAGGGAACTATTGCAAACTAACCTCAAATGTCTACTTCCGAAAACACCGCAATGCACCATTTCACGCACTGAAGTAATCATAAACTTAGATTTACAAATGGAAAAAGTAGCATGTTAAATTGATACAACAATCGCCATAATTAAACACAAATAGTTGCATTCAGTGCAAGGCTTCAAATGCGCAAAATACAAACCGACAGAAATTCTACGGGCCAAAAAGGCAGTAGAGCTCACGAAAAAATCATTTCCAGCTGTATAAATCAATGAAATAAGGATAGGTACATATGCAACAAAACAATATATTCTTATTTCTTAACTTCGAGAATGACTTATATTTACAAACAAACGAAATATTTGTGGCGCGTAACCAAGGACAATAATAGCAGTAAGTGAAGCTCAATTTCTCTGAGGAGCAGAAGTGGCGCCGCTCAATTTATGGAGGAACTTTTGGAAACCACTGTACAGACTACTTCTGTACCACTTCTGCTCCTCAGAGAAACCGAGTTTCATTTACTACCATTGCTGTCCTTAGTTACGCGCCGCAAATACTTCGCCCTTTTGTAAATATGTGTACATATCGAAGGTAAGAGCTAAGAAAATACCGTGTTAATGCATATTTACCTTATTTATTATTTATATGGCTTACCATAATTTAATCGTAAGATTTAATTGTTTAATAGCCCCCGGAGTTCCTGTTGGTTTGTATTTTGCGAATTACAAGCCTTGCACTCCGGCGAATTATCCGTGTTTTAAAATTACGATTATTACTTCAAACCAACATCATGTTGTGTATGCATGCCATTTGTAAATTAGGTTTGTGATTACTTCTATGCATGAAATAGTACGTTAAGGTGTTTTCTGGAGTAGATAAGAAATTGAGGTTAGTTTGTATTACTTCCCTCTAATTTTAAATTCATTTTTGTGAAGTTGATGACATTTTATGTTTTGTGAGGTTATTGCGACAACATCGTTATCGAAACGTAGATTTAATTTTATTACTACGATGTGATACTGTCCAAAATGTGTCGATAAAAATACTTAGGTGCATATTCAACTTTTCGGTTGTGGTATTACTGTGGCCGTCGACTTAGGAAGGCATTACTCTCTCGATGAGAATACAAAGGGTGGGCCGAGGGATGCCATATGAGTTTTGATTAAGATTCGCGAATAATGGTGCAAGTTTTCTTACATTTTTGTGTTCATAACGGCGATTTACGAATGATTTAAGCTAGGTATAGCATCCAAATTGCTAATTAGATGAAACTTAAGGGTGGAGACGGCTGACTCAATAACATTAGGTTCCGGTATTTATTGGTGTATATTTATTACGTCAAAGGGATGAAACTTAAACTTTTACTTCGTTTAATTTCTTTGGAAAAATATTTTTTCTCTTACTTATCGTTGTTATTATTAATTTAAATTTGACTAATAATTTTTCTTTCAGCAGATTCAAATATACTTCCTTGCCTAATTTGAGAGCTATTTAAAGCGACCCCTAACTTGGACCCATGTTGATTGCACTTATTTTCTGACGATGAATATTTGTTTTAATTTCGTCATGATCGTCATTATATAATGTTATCGGCGTACTTTTAACCTTCAGAATCCTCAAGTACTCCCCGATATTATTTTTATTTATAGTTCGTGATTCATGTGTTTCTGGTTTCCAAGTCCAGTGTTGCGAACAGTGGCGGATCCAGGATAGGGACAAGTGGGTCTAAATGGGAGTTAAAATTCCAGCAGTAGTGGGGGTCAGAAAAAAATCACCATTCTATCTAGTGTATTTTGATACTCAAGGGGGCTCCCTTGCCCCTCCCCCTAATAAACCCGCCACTGGTTACGAATACTTACGATGATGCAAATAATCCCTCAAAATCAGTACGAATTCTTCCAGTTTGTCCATGGGCCAAAAAAGACGACCATTTTATGTTGCGAGGTGAAGTTAATGCAAGGTTCTAGTGATTCCAAGGTACACACACAAAAATATCGGTGTTGCGGCTTATGAGCTGTTTTCATTTGGAATTTATGACATGGCTTAATAACGGATGACGTAAAAAATAAACGAATACTTTTTGCATATGGTATTTTGGGCCGAATCGTGAGTTCACGACATCCACTTGTTCTTATGAGGTGAACGATGGATTTCTGAATATAACCCTCCAATATCATAGCCGTGAACCTGTGTCTTGAGAGTGTCTCCTAACGTATGGATTGATGCCTTTGTCTTGCTATTCAATAGTCTTCACTTAATTAAGCCGGAAACTTTTTTCATATCTGCAATCTACTCTCTGATAGCTTCTAAATGAAAGGTATTCTAAATGGTACCTGTGGATGCAGCGGAAGGCCATAAATATTTGGAATGAAAGCTGCATGACGGCGTGTTGAAAATAAAAATGTATTTGAAATAAAAAAATAGTTATTGACCGTCATATACGGTGACGAGGGTAGACCACTCGCCATTGACTCACTCATATGAATAGTGAACGGAGTCGATTTCATTGAAAGACTGAGTATTCATATCACTAATTGTAAGTTTTAAGGCCGAATAGGAATAATTCAACGCAGTTACATGTCACGCCCTCATGCACTATCAAACAAAATATTTTGCATTCAAACTGAGTGTACAATTTATATGCACAAATCCGTTCATTATAGGATAGAAAATGAAATTAAAGTTCAGGATATGATGTGAGAAAACGTTCTTGGTGGGGCAAGGTTGGGGTATTAAATTCAATTATTCCTTTAATATCAGAACGTGACAAAGATACATGCTTCGCTTCATACGAATTAACATTACATTCACAACTAAAATGACTCAATTGTGGTAATTAATATACCATTATTACTGTGAGAGTAAGACTTATTTCTTTCTGTACAATATGTGAAAGGCTGTGAAAGAAGGCATTTAGTACCTAGCTGTAGAAGACAATAGCATTTACGGTACAAATAACACGAGAAAACAGAAATACAGGTTATTTGTTTGACGCATATTAGGGTAAATGTAATGTTAAAGGATATTGCCACAAAATATTAAGCATAGAAAAATCAAATGACTTCTTACTCAAATTTAAATCAAACAAATGGAAAGCTAAAAATTATAAATGAATACCCACGAAAATTCATTCGCGTGGGGTCGCGCATACGCGAACTCGCTGAGACCTATTGTTGCCGTCACCATGGCAAAATTTATTCTATGAGAGATATCTCTGAGAAATTGACGCGTTAGCGATCAGCACAGAAGATTTAACAGATTATTTGCGGTGTAATTGAAGAAATTCTTTAGCGAAGCCGATTAATACCTCGATTTTTCCTGAGTATTCAAGAAATCACTCAAGGAAGAGATTGAAATCGTCGAAGCTGAGCCTGAAACAGGGATATCTTCAGCTGCCAAGGATGGATGAGATTTTATGTAAGTATAACATTATTTTACATGGCATAAATGCAGAAGAGAGCCTTAATGACTCTAGACGTTCGTCTAAAATATCTAGTTTATGTAGAAATAAGTTAAATAAACGTTGACGTGGAATTGTTTTAAATTAAAGTATATTGTACGCATTCTAATGCGCCTAAAAAATAGGGCCTGTAATGATAAACGGCATATTCCATAGGGTTTCCAGTTTCCGCCGAGGTATTGGAAGAAATAGTAACATATCAATACTACATGCACATTCAGCGCATCGGGCCGAAGAGAAAATCTAGCTGGCGGAGATTCGGGTCTTGGTTGCGGTCGGCCTTTTGTGTCTCCCAACGAGGAACTTACGAGATAGATGAAGAAAAGCGAGCAGGTACGCGACCTCATGTACCCTCTGTTTTCATCAATTTCCATAGAGTACTTATCTTGACCCTTCAAATTTACTTTCACACAGTACTTCTTGAAGGTATAAGTATTTCGTGGCCGTAGGTACTCGTTCTAAACAGTTCAAGAATTTAATGTGAAAATTAATATACTCACATAATCGATACCTATGGCTATTCAGTCAAGTACTAATGAAATGGTAGACTTTTCCTGTTAATGCTTTAGAACATCCATGTTCTCTTAACACCATCAAGTTGCTCGCGCTAAGAGTGTTTAATTTGCTTCCATTTCCCGTTCGCTGCAGCATTGACTCAAGCCTGTATATTATTGGATAGTTTGGAGACGATGATGATTAAATGTCCCTAAGGCACTTCATTATCTTTTGTTAAAACTTCAAATGCACATATCCAATTAATTTTCCCATTCTCTGAAATGTTGGTTTGACAATCTAATAACAAATAAAGTATGGTACATTTCCTTCGACCTCATTTTGACACCATCTTCAACTCACCTCGCCTTTGAATCAATCTTAAATTCCACCCAGAACTTCATCACACTTTGAAGTAGTATATAAATCAGCCACGTGATTTGTGTCTCAAGTCTCACATTTAATTATTACAATTGTTCCAGGAAACATCGCTTCAACGATGGAAGATGGAACTGAATGATGTTCTACTCCTGGCGTTGCCCTGTTTGAGCCTTCTTCCGTGGAACAGAAGAATATGGGAACTTCATTCCAGAACCCGAAATTCTTTGTGGCCTCGTAAGAATGGAATGAAATAAAATTGACCTTTTCTAAACTGAAACGTTTGAAAAATTTATTTTCAACTCCGGAAATAACTTCAGTTATTACGATATCATTTGACGATGCAATTTTTTTTAAATGAATTCAATAAGAAATGCCAACGCAAATCCTAAACTGTGTTGAGAACAGTTTGATAAATATTCTTTCTTATCTCATTGAATTTTCATATTTAGCCATTAATATAGGTCGCTACCTTCGTTTGACAAGGTTATAACATACCATCAGTTGGTTTTGAGAAAATCTTGTCAAAGTTTTGAACTGCTCTATTTCTTTTATTAATAGAAATTTATTTTTGATTTTTGGCACATTCACTAGTGATCCACTAGATACACTAGTAATTATTATTTTAAGAAAATATGTTATTTATTTTATTTTTTTACATGTTTATATGAGGAATACAATAAGTGAAATGCAGTCATAACCTTGTCACACCAAATATTAGTTTTTTATCCTTGCAGTTGGAACTTTCTCACTGTTCTAAATCTGTTATTATTTTACGTAGAGGAATAAAAACCGGTGCAACACATAGAGAAACATAAACTTAGTTACCTTGAGTACCAAAACACCCTATTTTGCAAAAATGTCAGTTAGAACCTGGTCAAACCAAGGTAGCGAGGTATTGATGGATCGGTCGAGTGCGACCAATATGAGCGATCGAAATCGTCCGTTTGATCTTTTAATGAACGGAATTGCTCATTACTTACTGAAAACAATGAAAGCGAAAGGAGCTTGGTTAGGGCTGGTATTCCCACGAATATTACAAAAGAGCACCCTCAAGTCGGCCTCCAAATGTGCTGTCACCCACCGCGCATTTAAATAGGTTTACTTCAGTTTCCACTCGCGTCGCTAATGGACAAATCGATCCGAGTTTCACGGAGGTTTAAGGAATTGTTTTGGGTTTAAACCGAAATTTATGCACAGAATGATGCGATCTATCAAAGTCATAGCTTTCCATTACCATTCCTCGCAATTACAAACATTGGTAATAGGTGGATCGTATTGAACTCATCACCGCGACGAGGATATTTTTGAAAACCGATTGAAATGCGACCGAAGTGGCAACAGAAATTTGTCTTCTATATTATGGGATTGGATCTTCGCCATGCAGTCCCCTTGCTGAAAACAATGAAAGCGCAAGGAGCTTGGTGGGGCTGGTCTAGGGGAATACATGGAGAAGGTCCACTTACATCCCAAAGTGAACTGATTTCTGTTGATGGAGACTTTCGCGGGGTGGTGCAGCATGCGTAGCAAGGTTTTCGGGTTGACCTCCGCGTCGTGCTAAAGTACCTAAGGCCCACCAAAAATAGACAGTTTCGGTTATCCGCCATCGCCGAACTCGTATGGGAAGGACCAACACACAATGTGGACTTTGAAAGTGCAAAAAACATCGCTAGAGAAAAGCATTACTTTCCTCGACTCATACGAGAGGCTATCGAAATAGCGAAAACATCCACTTTCAACAGGGAGGACAGCTATTCGCTCTCAGAAACCTGGAAGAGACTCTTACCCAAACGGACCAATCAGAACGCACCGAACCCAAACCAAGGCCTGTATAAGACAGGCAAAAACCTGCATCAAACACTTCGTACCTGAAGACGCCAGCTGCAACGCCGGCGAAACTGTCGTCATGAATATGAAACGACGTGGAGGTCAACCCGAAAACGTTGCTAAGGAACTGATTTCTGTTGCCTCTTCGGTCGCATTTTAATCGGTTTTCCAAAATCTCCGCGGTGCAGCGATGAGTGGAATGAGATCCAATTTTTTCCAAAATTTTGCAGAATAATGTTTGTAAGGAATTGTAAGGAATAGCATTGAAAAGTTATGAATTTGATAAATCACATCACGTATATAAATTTCGGTTTACACCCCTAATTGTACTATCGTTTTCAAAAGTATGTAGATACCCAGAAGATTGTTGTTTGTAGATTATTGTATTTATTGTAGATTACTGTATTTATTGTAATTATTGTAGATTAATAGCCACAATTCAGTCGTCTTAGATTTGAATGGAGTCATAATGCGCATGAAGCGGAAGTAGGTATATATCTTTGTCACGTTCTGATTTAAATGAAGTAATTGAACTCAACACCCCAACATTGTCTTGTCAAGAACTTTTTCTGACATCATTTCCTGCATTCCAATTTTCTTTTCTTTCGTATAACTAACAGATTTGTGTGCATAAATTATTCGCTCATTTTTAATGCAAAATATGTTATTCGAGAAGGGATATATGAGGACGTTTTTGGTAAATTCGTTAAATTCTGCTGTTTCGGCATCAAAACTTAGAAGTAGTAATAGGACTATTCAGTCTTTCAGTGAATCATTCACTTAGTGAGTCCATCGCGAATGGTCTATCGTCGTAATTGTCTTTGTTGGCTACTAGGATGTTCGTACATAAATATTAATCGATATATTTTGAATAGAACTTTTTAATAGGTCACCAAATCCCAAAGTTGGAAAATTATGGTTTTTTGAGCCATCAGAAATTGATTGTGCCTTGCTTCTCTCGCAACTATGCTCATTCTTATGAATAATTGCTGAATGGAGAGAAAAGAGCTAATCGATACCATTAAAAATTACCAAATTTTCTATACTTATTATTATGTCATGTAGATTCATTAAAGTCACGCCTGAAACAACTAATTATAGTCGATACCACTTGTGCGAACCTATCATTCCGAAGGATTATCAGAAAAGAATGATGCTGTTTTAGTAATTCATAGGGAATTAGGAATAGGATGGCAACCATTTTTCCAAGGATTTCCTATACTTGATTAATTGCATTGAGGGGAGCACTTCTGGCTCAGCCCTCTGTCCGTCGGATGGGATGATGAATCGCGGTCTCTTAGGCGGCTCTCGCCGGCAGTTCGCTTATGTCGACGCCACGCTTCTATTTTGTCGAGCGACAAGGGACGCTCAAATATAAATTTATTAGCTATGTTAGGTAACCTGTATCTTAACCAGACGACAACTAAAACAAAAAAACATTAACTGTTTGTAATTCAAAATGGCGCGGTTTTTTGCGAATGCATGAACGAAGTTAGAACAGGGTCTATTTTGCCATCTCACGTCCACGCATTCTCACATATGTTCTAGCAAATCACAGCTTCACACGACGCAATTTAGTCCGCACCTTTGTCAGATCGTGCTAGTACTAGCACCGTGTCAAACGGCCTAAAGGTCGCGTTTGTGATCGCAAGGACACACACAGGTATCGGTGTCGCGTCTTCTGAGCTGTTTTTATTTGGAATTTATGGCAAATATTCAAAATGAATTGAGTAAATGTTGAGGTCTCGCAAAATGAAGCAAGTTAGAATGCATTGATATTTAGGAAGCGTGCTGACAGAAGACTGGAGGAGTGAGGGACAGAGATAAAGACAAGAATAGCTGTAGGAAAGGTAGCATTGAATAAGAATAGAGAGGTATTTTGGAGCAGTATGAACTTAGGACTGAGGAAGAAAATGGTGAAACGGTAAGTGTGGAGTGCTGTGTTATATGGATGTGAAGCATGGACCTTGGGAAGAAAGATAAGGAGAGGATAAATGCTTTTGAGATGTGGGTGTGCAGAACGCTGGATTTGATTTGATTTATTTTTTATACTTGGCCCAGATGAGGCCACAATCCGGCCTCCTCTTCCTCTGGACCAGGGCTCTCTTTACGAGGTTATAGATACGGAAAGGAAGGAATACATTCATCAGTAAAAAAATTAATATGGTGGTAGATTAATTTATATTATTATGTAGCTAGGCCACATTGTATTTTTTTTCCAGCTCTCGGATCACCTTCGTCCTTGACCGTTGGCGTCTCTGGTCATCCGACAGGGCATTAAAAGGGCGGGCAAATGTGCATATGAATGATCCCGCTATACGCGAGGACCTATGGATTGGGACCAAAAAATGTCTGTAAATAGAGAGTGATGTGGGTGGATGAAGTGAGGAATGAGGAGGTGCTGGATGAAGATTAGTGGGAGGAACAGTGGCGCCGACTCCATGGCACCTGAGGGGGCCCGAGCCCCCTAAAAAATTCGTTATGGGTGTGAGAAAAAAATATTCAGGCTTGTCGATTTTCCCCGGATTGTCCAGATATCGAGATTCGAGTTATCAGGGTTCTAATGTTGATCATATGATTCTTTTTAAATGCTTAAAATACTTAAAATTCACTACTAATAAAATTTCCCGGGGCAAGATCCCCGGTTTGGGCCCACCCAATATTTTTTGTAAGTCGGCGTCCCTGGGGAGGAAAGAACTTTATTGAAAACTGGAATGAAGAGAAAAGGGAATTGGATAGGGCATGTTTTAAAGGAGAAGGGGATTTGGAATGCAGAAGTCGAGGGAACAGTGGAAGGAGAAAAGATAACAAGAAGACCGAATTGTGCGAAAAATCCGCAGAGAAAAAATCATTCGCCTTGACCGGGACTCGAACCCGGATCCCTTGATTCCCGGCCGAGTGCTTTAGCCGGTTAAGCTACAGAGGCGTCATTCATCCCTGTGGAAATTTGTGGACTATAACGGACAAGGTGTTATGGACTGCTGAGCATATTATGCGACGAGCAGTCAAAATCGTGCGCACGGCGCCACAGCCGGAGAGTAAAGTCCGAACAGATGATGGATGCCATGAGGTTAGGAAGAAGCTACAGGGAAACTAAAGGGGTGGACTTGGACAGAATGAGTTTGAGACGACTTTGGTCCTGCCAGTGACGGGAAGAAAACCAGATGGTGACTGAATTTTCTATTTTATTAGTCTTGCAAATTGCCTGTATGACTTTACCTTATGGTAGCACTTGGGGGTCAAAAAATAGATTTTTCAAAAATGTCATTTTTGCCGCCGAGATACCAAATTTCAAACTGATCGCAGCATTTCCACTTTTGGCCAAATCGAGCAGATTTCAATATTTTATGATTCATGCATATTATTACAGAAAGGTCTTTTTCTGTCAATCCGTATGTGATCTGTCTCTATCCTAATTAGTCTCCGCTAGTCGGAGTCGCGCATCCGCAAAATAGTGGAACATATTTACGCTTCCTCGAGTAATTATATTTAGGCTAGGGTGAAAATTATTGAAAATTAGAGTACCCAAAAATGGGTATTGCGATAATGCATGGAAATAACATAGTTTCTTAAACAAATTTTCAGTTAAAAACAGAAAATAATGATGAATACCAAGCTTCCGTAAAATTAAAAGAGAGGAACAAATATTAAGGGTGCGTTTGCGATCGCAAGGACATACACAACGAAATTAGAAAAGGGGCTATTTTGCCATCGTTTCATTTCTTAGTTTTAGCACATTTTAAAATATTAATTGGTTTAAATTTTATTTTTCTTCGTTGAAACCTACTTTCAATTATGTTATTTCCGTGTCGCAAAACGAAGCGTTCGAAGTCGAAAGTAAATGGATAATAATGATGCTAAAAGAAAAAAAATATTTTCTCAATGAAATCGAGCGAAAAAGTTGAAGATACGTCCTTCGAGTGTAATGGAGAAACGCGAATGTAAACCGAAACGCCAGGCTTAGAATAGTTTCACCACCATTCGCGAATTTTAATCAAAACTTATACGATATCATTCGTCCCACGATTGTATACCTTCGAAAGCTCATTCGAGAGAAAAATTGCCTGCCTCAGGCGACGGAAACCTTAATACCACTACTGAAAGAGTGAATATGTACCTAAGTATTTCTTACGACATATTTTGGTCAGTAACACTTCGCAGTATACAAAGTAAATCTCTGTTCCAACAAAGATGTTTGGCACGATCTCTTCACAATGCAGAGAATTTCATTAAACTCGCCAAAATGGTTTTTTGTAATCGAGGGAACTATTGCATACTAACCTCAAATGTCTACTTCCGAAAACACCGCAATGCACCATTTCACGCACAGAAGTAATCATAAACTTACATTTACAAATGGAAAAAGTAGCATGTTAACTTGAAACAACAATCGCCATAATTAAACACAAATAGTTGCATTCAGTGCAAGGCTTCAAATGCGCAAAATACAAACCGACAGAAATTCTACGGGCCACAAAGTCAGTAGAGCTCACGAAAAATTCATTTCCAGCTGTATAAATCAATGAAATAAAGATACATATGCAACAAAACAATATATTCTTATTTCTTAACTTCGAGAATGACTTATATTTACAAACAAACGAAATATTTGTGGCGCGTAACCAAGGACAATAATAGCAGTAAGTGAAGCTCAATTTCTCTGAGGAGCAGAAGTGGCGCCGCTCAATTTATGGAGGAACTTATGGAAACCACTGTACAGACTACTTCAGAGAAACCGAGTTTCATTTACTACCATTGCTGTCCTTAGTTACGCGCCGCAAATACTTCGCTTGTTTGTAAATATGTGTACATATCGAAGGTAAGAGCTAAAAAAATACCGTGTTAATGCATATTTACCTTATTTATTATTTATATGGCTTACCATAATTTAATCGTAAGATTTAATTGTTTAATAGCCCCCGGAGTTCCTGTTGGTTTGTATTTTGCGAATTACAAGCCTTGCACTCCGGCGAATTATCCGTGTTTTAAAATTACGATTATTACTTCAAACCAACATCATGTTGTGTATGCATGCCATTTGTAAATTGGGTTTGTGATTAATTCTATGCATGAAATAGTACGTTACGGTGTTTTCTGGAGTAGATAAGAAATTGAGGTTAGTTTGTATTACTTCCCTCTAATTTTAAATTCATTTTCGTGAAGTTGATGACATTTTATGTTTTGTGAGGTTATTGCGACAACATCTATATCGAAACGTAGATTTAATTTTATTACTACGATGTGATACTGTCCAAAATGTGTCGATAAAAATACTTAGGTGCATATTCAACTTTTCGGTTGTGGTATTACTGTGGCCGTTGACAAAAAAGGCATTGCTTCTCTCGATGAGAATACAAAAAGTGGGCGGAGTGATACCATCTGAGTTTTGATTGAGAATCGCGAATAATGGTGCAAGTTTTCTAACACTTTTGTGTTCATAACGGCGATTTACGAATGATTTAAGCTAGGTATAGCATCCAAATAGGTAATTAGATGAAACTCAAGGGTGGAGACGGCTGACTAAATAACATTAGGTTCCGGTATTTATTGGTGTCTATTTATTACGTCAAAGGGATGAAACTTAAACTTTTACTTCGTTTAATTTCTTTGGAAAAATATTTTTTCTCTTACTTATCGTTGTTATTATTAATTTAACTTTGACTAATAAATTTTCTTTCATCAGATTCAAATATACTTCCTTGCCTAATTTGAGAGCTATTTAAAGCGACCCCTAACTTGGACCCATGTTGATTGCACTTATTTTCTGAGGATGAATATTAGTTTTAATTTCGTCATGTTCGTCATTGTATAATGTTATCGGCGTACTTTTAACCTTCAGAATCCTCAAGTACTCCTCGATATTATTTTTATTTATAATTCGTGATTTATGTGTTTCTGGTTTCTAAGTCCAGTGTTGCGAACAGTTGCGGATCCAGGATAGGGACAAGGGGGTCTAAATGGGAGTTAAAATTCCAGCAGTGGTGGGGGTCAGAAAAAAATCACCATTCTATCTAGTGTATTTTGATACTCAAGGGGGGCTCTTTTGCCCCTCCCCCCCATAAACCCGCCACTGGTTACGAATACTTACGATGATGCAAATAATCCCTCAAAATCAGTACGAATTCTTCCAGTTTGTCGATGGGCCAAAAAAGACGACCATTTTATGTTGTGAGGTGAAGTTAATGCAAGGTTCTAGTGATTCCAAGGTACACACACAAAAATATCGGTGTTGCGCATTATGAGCTGTTTTCATTTGGAATTTATGACATGGCTTAATAACGGATGACGTAAAAAATAAAGGAATACTTTTTGGATATGGTATTTTGGGCCGAATCGTGACTTCACGACATCCACTTGTTCTTATGAGGTGAACGATGGATTTCTGAATATAACCCTCCAATATCATAGCCGTGAACCTGTGTCTTGAGAGTGTCTCCTAACGTATGGAATGATGCCTTTGTCTTGCTATTCAATAGTCTTCACTTAATTAAGCCGGAAACTTTTTTCATATCTGCAATCTACTCTCTTATAGCTTCTAAATGAAAGGTATTCTAAATGGTACCTGTGGATGCAGCGGAAGGCCATAAATATTTGGAATGAAAGCTGCATGACGGCGTGTTGAAAATAAAAATGTATTCAAAATAAAAGAATAGTTAGTGACCGTCATATACGGTGACGAGGGTAGACCACTCGCCATTGACTCACTCATATGAATAGTGAACGGAGTCGACTTCAGTGAAAGACTGAGTATTCATATCACTAATTGCAAGTTTCAAGGCCGAATAGGAATAATTCAACGCAGTTACATGTTACGCCCTCATGCACTATCAAACAAAATATTTTGCATTCAAACTGAGTGTACAATTTATATACACAAATCCGTTCATTATAGGATATAAAATGAAATAAAAGTTCAGGATATGATGTGAGAAAACGTTCTTGGTGGGACAAGGTTGGGGTATTAAATTCAATTATTCCTGTAATATCAGAACGTGTCAAAGATACATGCTTCGCTTCATACGTATTAACATTACATTCACAACTAAAATGACTAAATTGTGGTAATTAATATACCATTATTACTGTGAGAGTATGACTTATTTCTTTCTGTACAATATGTGAAAGGCTTTGAAAGAAGGCATTTAGTACCTAGCTGTAGAAGACAATAGCATTTACGGTACAAATAACACGAGAAAACAGAAATACAGGTTATTTGTTTGACGCATATTAGGGTGAATGTAATGTTAAAGGATATTGCCACAAAATATTAAGCATAGAAAAATCAAATGACTTCTTACTCAAATTTAAATCAAAAAAATGGATAGCTAAAAAATATAAATGAATACCCACGAAAATTCATTCGCGTGGGGTCGCGCATACGCGAACTCGCTGAGACCTATTGTTGACGTCACCATGGAAAAATTTATTCTATGAGAGATATCTCTGAGAAATTGACGCGTTAGCGATCAGCACAGAAGATTTAACAGATTATTTGCGTAGTAATTGAAGAAATTCTTTGGCGAAGCCGATGAATACCTCGACTTTTCCTGAGTATTCAAGAAATCACTCAAGGAAGAGATTGAAATCGTCGAAGCTGAGCCTGAAACAGGGATATCTTCAGCTGCCAAGGATGGATGAGATTTTATGTAAGTATAACATTATTTTACACGGCATAAATGCAGAAGAGAGCCTTAATGACTCTAGACGTTTGTATAAAATTTCTAGTTTATGTAAAAATAAGTTAAATAAACGTTGACGTTGAATTTTTTTAAATTAAAGTATATCGTACGCATTCTAATGCGCCTAAAAATTAGGACCTGTAATGATAAACGGCATTATTTCATAGGGTTTCCAGTTTCCGCCGAGGTATTGGAAGAAATTGTAACATATCAATACTACATGCACATTCAGCGCATCGGGCCGAAGAGAAAATCTAGCTGGCGGAGATTCGGATCCTGGGTGCGGTCGGCCTTTTGTGTCTCCCAACGAGGAACTTACGAGATAGATGAAGAAAAGCGACCAGGTACGCGACCTCATGTACCCTCTGTTTTCATCAATTTCCATAGAGTACTTATCTTGACCCTTCAAAATTACTTTCACACAGTACTTCTTGAAGGTATAAGTTTTTCGTGGCCGTAGGTACTCGTTTTAAATAGTTCAAGAATTTAATGTGAAAATTAATATACTCACATAATCGATACCTAAGGCTATTCAGTCAAATACTAATGAAATGGCAGACTTTTCCTGTTAATGCTGTAGAACATCCATTTTATCTTAACGCCAACAAGTTGCTCGCGCTTTCAGAGTGTCTTATTTTCCTACATTACCCGTTCGTAACAGCATTGACTTTGATATAGGAATCGTCTAACTTAATCATTTAGATTATTGGATAGTTTGCAGTCGTATGAGGCTTCGATGATGATTAAATGTTCTTAAGGCATGTAATTCATGGTCTTTTTCTAAAACCGCAAATACACATGCCCAATTAATTTTCCATTTTTCCGAATTATTGGTTTGACAATTTATTATTGTATAAAGTATGGTAAATTTCCTTCGACCTCATTTTGACACCATCTTCAACTCACCTCGCCTTTGAATCAATCTTAAATTCCACCCAGAACTTCATCACACTTTGAAGTAGTATATAAATCAGCCACGTGATTCCTGTCTCAAGTCTCACATATCATTTTTACAATTGTTCCAGGAAACATCGCTTCAACGACGGAATATGGAACTGAATGATGTTCTACTCCTGGCGTTGCCCTGTATGAGCCTTCTACCGTGGAACAGAAGAATATGGGAACTTCATTCCAGAATCGAAATTCTTAGTGGCCTCGTTAGAATGGAATGAAATAAAATTGACTTTTTCTAAACTGAAACGTTTAAAACATTAATTTTCATCTCCGGAAATAACTTCAGCTATTACGATGTCATTTGACGATGCTATTTTTTTTAAACGAATTCAATAAGAAAATGCCAACGGAAATCCTAAACTGTGTTGAGAACAGTTTGATAAATATTCTTTCTTATCTCATTAAATTTTCATATTTAGCCATCAATATAGGTCGCTACCTTGGTTTGACAAGGTTCTAACTTACCATCAGCTGGCTTTGAGAAAATGTTGTCAAAGTTTTAAACTGCTCTATTTCTTTTATTAATAGAAATTTGTTTTTGATTTTTGGCACATACGCTAGTGATCCGCTAGATACACTAGTAATTATTTTTTTAAGAAAACATGTTATTTATTTTATTTTTTTACATGTTTATATGAGTAATAAAATAAGTGAAATGCAGTTATAACCTTGTCACACCAAATATTAGTTTTTTATCCTTGCAGTTGGAACTTTATCACGGTTCTAAATCTATTATTATTTTACATAGAGGAATAAAAACCGGTGCAACACATAGAGAAACATAAACTTAGTTACCTTGAGTACCAAAACACCAAATTTTGCAAAAATGTCAGTTAGAACCTGGTCAAACCAAGGTAGCGAGGTATTGATGGATCGGTCGAGTGCGACCAATATGAGCGATCGAAATCGTCCGTTTGATCTTTTAATGAACGGAATTGCTCATTACTTACTGAAAACAATGGAAGCGAAAGGAGGCCTTGGTTAGGGCTGGTATTCCCACGAATATTACAAAAGAGGACCCTCACGTCGGCCTCAAAATGTGCTGTCACCCACAGCGCATTTAAATAGGTTTACTTTAGTTTCCACTCGCGTCGCTAATGGACAAATCGATCCGAGTTTCACGGAGGAATAAGGAATTATTTTGGGTTTAAACCGAATTTTATGCACAGAATGCTGCGATCTATCAAATTCATAACTTTCCAATACCATTCCTCGCAATTACAAACATTATATTACTGCAAAATATTGGTAATAGGTGGATCGTATTGAAATCATCACCTTGACGAGGATATTTTTGAAAACTGATTGAAATGCGACCGAAGTGGCAACAGAAATTTGTCGTCTATGGTATGGAATTGGACCTTCGCCATGCAGTCCCCTTGCTGAAAATAATGAAAGCGCAAGGAGCTTGATGGGGCTGGTCAAGGGGAATGCATTGAGAAGGTCCACTTACATCCCAAAGTGAACTGATTTCTGTTGATGGAGACTTTCGCGGGGTGGTGCAGCATGCGTAGCAAGGTTTTCGGGTTGACCTCCGCGTCGCGCTAAAGCACCTAAGGGCCACCAAAAATAGATAGTTTCGGTTATCCGCCATCGCCGAACACGTATGGGAAGGACCAACACACAATGTGGACTTTGAAAGTGCAAAAAACATCGCTAGAGAAAAGCATTACTTTCCTCGACTCATACGAGAGGCTATCGAAATAGCGAAAACATCCACTTTCAACAGGGAGGACAGCTATTCGCTCTCAGACACCTGGAAGAGACTCTAACCAAACGGACCAATCAGAAAGCACCCAGCCCAAACCAAGGCCTGTATAAGACAGGCAAAAACCTGCATCAAACACTTCGTACCTGAAGACGCTAGCTGCAACGCCGGCGAAACTGTCGTCATGAATATGAAACGACGTGGAGGTCAACCCGAAATGCTTGCTTAGGAACTGATTTCTGTAGCCTCTTCGGTCGCATTGTAATCGGTTTTCCATAATCTCCGCGGTGCAGTGATGAGTGGAATGAGATCAACTTTTTTCCAAAATTTTGCAGAATAATGTTTGTAAGGAATTGTAAGGAGTAGCATTGAAAAGTTATGAATTTGATAAATCACATCACGTATATAAATATCGGTTTACGCCCCTAATTGTACTATCGTTTTCTAAAGTATGTAGATACCCAGAAGATTGTTGTTTGTAGATTATTGTATTTATTGTAGATTACTGTATTTATTGTAATTATTGTAGATTAATAGCCACAATTCAGTCGTCTTAGATTTGAATGGAGTCATAATGCGCATGAAGCGGAAGTAGGTATATATCTTTGTCACGTTCTGATTTAAATGAAGTAATTGAACTCAACACCCCAACATTGTCTTGTCAAGAACTTTTTCTGACATCATTTCCTGCATTCCAATTTTCTTTTCTTTCGTATAACTAACAGATTTGTGTGCATAAATTATTCGCTCATTTTGAATGCAAAATGTGTTATTCGAGAAGGGATATATGAGGACGTTTTTGGTAAATTCGTTAAATTCTTCTGTTTCGGCATCAAAACTTAGAAGTAGTAATAGGACTATTCAGTCTTTCAGTGAATCATTCACTTAGTGAGTCCATCGCGAATGGTCTATCGTCGTAATTGTCTTTGTTGGCTACTAGGATGTTCGTACATAAATATTAATCGATATATTTTGAATAGAACTTTTTAATAGGTCACCAAATCCCAAAGTTGGAAAATTATGGTTTTTGGAGCCATCAGAAATTGATTATTCCTTGCTTCTCTCGCAACTATGCTCATTCTTATGAATAATTGCTGAATAGAGAGAAAAGAGCTAATGGATACCATTAAAAATTACCAAATTTTCTATACATATCATTATGTCAAGTAGATTCATTAAAGTCAGGCCTGAAACAACTAATTATAAGCGATTCCACTTGTGCGCACCTATCATTCCGAAGGATTATCATAAAAGAATGATGCTGTTTTAGTAATTCATAGGGATATAGTAGGAATAGGGTGGCAACTATTTTTCCAAGGATTTCCTATGCTTGATTAATTGCCTTGAGGGGAGCACTTCTGGCTCAGCCCTCTGTCCGTCGGATGGGATAATGAATCGCGGTCTCTTAGGCGGCTCTCGCAGGTAGTTCGCTTATGTCGTGGCCAGGCTTCTATTTTGTCGAGCGAGAAGGGACGCTCAAATATAAAATTATTAGCTATGTTAGATAACCTGTATCTGAACCAGACGACAACTAAAACAAAAAAACATTAACTGTTTGTAATTCAAAATGGCGCGGTTTTTCGCGAATGCATTAACGAAGTTAGAACAGGGTCTATTTTGCCATCTCACGTCCACGCATTCTCACATGTGTTCTAGCAAATCACAGCTTCACAGGACGCAATTTAGTCCGCACCTTTGTCAGATTGTGCTAGTACTAGCACCGTGTCAAACGGCCTAAGGGTCGCGTTTGTGATCGCAAGGACACACACAGGTATCGGTGTTGCGTCTTCTGAGCTGTTTTTATTTGGAATTTATGGCAAATAATCAAAATGAATTGAGTAAATGTTGAGGTCTCAAAAAGGAAGCAAGTTAGAATGCATTGATATTTAGGAAGCGTGTTGACAGAAGGCTGGAGGAGTGAGGGACAGAGATAAAGACAAGAATAGCTGTAGGAAAGGTAGCATTGAATAAGAATAGAGAGGTATTTTGGAGCAGTATGAACTTAGGACTGAGGAAGAAAATGGTGAAACGGTAAGTGTGGAGTGCTGTGTTATATGGATGTGAAGCATGGACCTTGGGAAGAAAGATAAGGAGAGGATAAATGCTTTTGAGATGTGGGTGTGGAGAACGCTGGATTTGATTTTATTTATTTTTTATACTTGGCCCAGATGAGGCCACAATCCGGCCCCCTCTTCCTCTGGACCAGGGCTCTCTTTACGAGGTTATAGATACGGAAAGGAAGGAATACATTCATCAGTAAAAAAATTAATATGGTAGTAGATTAATTTATATCATTATGTAGCTAGGCCACATTGTATTTTTTTGCCAGCTGTCGGATCACTTTCGTTCTCGACAAGTCGCGTCTCTGGTCATCCGACAGGGCATTAAATGGGCTGGCAAAGGTGCATTTAATAAATGATTCCGCCGTACGCGAGGAGCTATGGATTGGGACCAAAAAATGTCTGTGAATAGAGAGTGATGTGGGTGGATGAAGTGAGGAATGAGGAGGTGCTGGATGAAGATTAGAGGGAGGAACAGTGGCGCCGACTCCATGGCGCCTGAGGGGGCCCGAGCCCCCTCAAAAATTCGTTATGGGTGTAAGAAAAAAATTGTCAGGCTTGTCGATTTTCCCCGGATTGTCCAAATATCGAGATTCGAGTTATCAGGGTTCTAATGTTGATCATATTATTCTTTTTAAATGCTTAAAATACTTAAAATTCACTACTAAAAAAATTTCCCGTGGCAAGATCCCCGGTTTGGGCCCACCCAATATTTTTTTGTAAGTCGGCGTCCCTGGGGAGGAAAGAACTTTATTGAAAACTGGAATGAAGAGAAAAGAGAATTGTAGAGGGCACGTTTTAAAGGAGAAGGGGATTTGGAACGCAGCAGTCGAGGGAACAGTGGAAGGAGAAAAGATAACAAGAAGACCGAATTGTGCGAAAAATCCACAGAGAAAAAATCATTCGCCTTGACCGGGATTCGAACCCGATCCTCTCGATTTCCGGCCGAGTGCTTTAGCCAGTTAAGCTACGATTAAATTGCATTTATTTTCAAGATGGATGTACAGAGTTGTTTCAAAGTTCATTTAGTTATTTTTAAAGACAAAAAAAAACATTAAAAAAACATTAGTACAATTAGAACATTTTGAAGAGTGCTGTTGCCTTTCGGTAGTCTATTGCTCAAGGTCCTCTCTGCATACAACTGTCACTGCCCTGGTGTGTTCCCACATCAAGCACGTCGAGCAATCAGGGCGACGTCCAGTCACTTCACTCACTCCCTCGCCTTCAAGAGTCTTAGGTGCCAGGGTCGTGTAGACGGTCGAGCGCCGCGGAGGGGAAGGTTGCTGAGCAGCATTGAGAGACCCCCGCCCACATCCCCACCATGCAGTCTTAGATAAACAAATTTGGATATCAATGTGGAGAGGATTTTGTTTTTATAGGAAGGGAAAAGTCGAAAATTGAGGGAAATAAGCCTATCGTCACTATCTGGACCGGCACCGAAAGTATCCCAAGTTCTGAGGATTCTCCTTAAGCCTAGCCATTCCATAGGGGGTTCATTGCAGCCAAGAATATGATGGCTGTTGGTGTCCTCTTGCCCACAAAGTGGGCAGTTTGGGGATGCGGCAAGACGCATACGGCGGAGGTGTTGTCTTATAGGCAACAGGTCGGCTATCACGCAGTACATCGTACTAATGAGTCTAGCATCTTTCCCACTATCAGCCCAGTTCCGCCACGAATTAGACGGTGGACGAGTAACGTGCGGGTATTTAATTCCCAATGCTCTCTCATAGATAATTTTCGTAGTAAATGATTCCCCCGCACGAAGAATTTCAACCAACTTTTTAATGTTTGTAGAGGCTTTTCGGAAAGTAATGAGATTATCAGCTTTTGCCCATGCATTTTTCATTAAGGTTTTCCTCGGATTGTCCGATCCCGCGAGAATTCGTACGTGTGTCTTCGCTAGCAGTATATCGCATTTTAACGCTACGTCCGTCAATTTTAGCCCTCCGCGATCAAACGGACCGTAGAGCTGCGAGCGGGAGACCTTCCGCATATGTTTGTACCAAATCATAGCGTTCGTAGATTTTACTATAATGGCATGAGTCTTGTTAGGGAGGGGCCAAACGTGAGCTGTATACCATATCTTGGGCGTTATCACCTGCTCAACTGCGCGAACACGACCCGTGAGAGGCAGCGAACTGAGTGTGTACATCCCCACTCCTTGACGTACGGCCCGCTCCACCACTTCCCAGTTTCGAGTGAGCATATCTTCTGGATTAGCGCCCCACCATAGGCCTAATATCTTCACAAATGGAGACACCTCCGCCCAGGGTGCTGGCAATACTGGTCGTGGCCCGCTGATATGGAGGAATTTTGATTTTTTCTCATTGATGATTAACCCGCCGGATTGATATCTTTGAATAATCTCTTTTGCAGTCACCAGCTGCTCGTCTGAATTTACAAATATGCTGATGTCATCAGCATATAGAATAGCTGTATGACGAAAACCTCCACACGTGATGCCAATGTTCGCTGCTTCTAGTGTGCGAATGACTGGGTCCATCGCAATGGCGAATAATAGCATAGATAGCGGACAACCCTGTCTCACGGAATTCCTTATTTCAACAACCGGGGTGAGGGCATTGTTTATTTTAATTCTGGCATTCACGTTTGAATATAGGGTACTGATGAACCCAATGAATTTATCAGGAAAAAGCATGCGTTTCATTATTTCAATAATATATGGAACGCGAACAAAATCAAAGGCCTTCTTGAGGTCTACAGCAAGTATGGAGCAAGGTTCTTTTTCCATTTCGGATGCGGATAGAATTATGTCTCGGATGAGTAAGGTGGCATCTATTATGTTTCGTTGCCTTGAGATAGCAAATTGTAGCGGAGACAAAACAAGGTCCGTAACTTCGATCATACGGTTTTTAAGCACATGCGCCAATATTTTATAGTCGCTGTTGAGTAGCGCTATCGGCCTGTAGTCGAGGAATGATTTTGGGCGCCCCGACTTTGGAAGGAGGCTAATGACGGCGCATCTTTGGCTCGGAGTCAACGTTCCATCGGTCAATGACTGATTGAGAACATTTTTTAATGTTTTCCCTAGTATATTCCAAAAAGTTACATAGAATTCAAAGGGTAATCCATCCATACCTGGCGCTTTTCCTTTTGGTAGCGATTTTATTACGGCATCGAGCTCCTCCTCCGCAATGCCGCCGGTGAGTGTGTCTTGCACTTCGAGCGGGAGGGTTGGAAGATTTGGCAAAGGGGGCATGTCCGCCTCACTCCAAGGGGGGTAGCGTTGGAAGGTGTTCGTGAGGTGTGCGGTGGCTTCCCGGAGAAGGTCATCTTTGTTGTTTGAGAGGCGAGGCGAGTGTGTCTGGGTTTGTTGTAATCTTACAGTGCGTTGGAGGTCAGCAAGTGTAAGGGGACCCCATGTGTCGGGGTTTAATTCCCGCTGCCAGCACCGTGGGGCATATTTTCTTAGTTCTAAATTAAAAATAGCAGTTTTCAATGACGTAGCAAGTTTTTGAAAGGTAGCATGTTTTTCTGGTGCTTGCATCAGGTCATTCAATGCACTTCTATAAAAAAAAAGTGTGAAATTGATCTCCTTCGACCTTTGCCTCTGTAGTATCTTTATGTAACTCGCTATTTTAGGTTTGAAGACCTTTTCCCACCAATTCGTGATGTCTGTCATGGGGCGGATGGAGGATATTAGGCCTGTGATTCGATCTCCAATGGCTAATAGAATGTTTTCTTCCCCAAGGATGCCTACATCCATTCTCCAATATGGAGAGGGGGGATGCCGGGCAGTACAAGGCGTATCAGTGAGGTTAAGGTCGAGCACTAGAGCGCAGTGATCCGAGGTGCTTACAGGTAGAGTTTGGATAGAAATGAATAGGGGTTTGATGGAAGAGGAAAGGAAGAAATAGTCTATTCGAGTGCGAGACTTGCGTCCTGCTCTCGTGAAAGGGGCGGGGCGGGCGTCGGGAAGGAGAGAGGCGTCAGAGGCACGCGTGCTTTGGATGAGCCGCGCGAGAGAGCGGCTCGGCCGGTAAGTAACTTTTTCGCGGTTCGTGTCCGAGTCTTCGCGTCTGTATATCGAATTAAAATCTCCCCCCATTACAGCCTTCCCAGTGAAGGTTGTTAAGTATGACAGTAGATCGTCTTCGAAAAAACGGTCACGTGCATGTCTATTTCCTTCCCCGGATGGGGCATAAACATTGATAAAATGGGTTCCTGCGGCAACGAGTGATAAAATACGTCCTGAGGGGTGACGCCGAATGTGGTGACAGGAGATATTATTGTGGACAAGAGTGACAACACCTAGGTTAGTCCCTAGGTTATTAGAAAATATCTGAAAGTTTGGGTCCGGCCAGACAAAATCAAAAGTCGTCTCCTGTAGCAAGACGATATCAGGCTTCAAATTTTGGATAAAGGACGAGAGGAGTATTACTTTGATCGGGTTTGAAATCCTGGCAATATTTAAAGTCAGACAGCGCATGGTGGTTGTGAGGCGGGGTGTTACTTACTCTCTTTATTTTTTTCACTTGTGTCGCCCTGGCGCCGTGGTTTCCGACGGCCTGCTTCCCCTCGCCGTTTCCCAGGTCGCCTGGGGCTCTTCGGTGCCGATGTCTCTTGTCTAAACTGCGTCCCATCCAAGGTCTCCTCATCCGCACTCGTCTCCGACGTCGTCTCGGAGACAGGGATGAAGAAACGGCTTCTGGTGACGCTTGGTCTCAGATCGGGTGGGCAAAACAGGGAGGAGTCAGAGTTCGCATGTTGGTGCTCAGTGGACATGTCTTCAGGCGTAGGGGACAAGGAGTAGGATGTCGGAGGTGGTAATGGAAGAGAAAGGGTTTCTATGGTCGGGTTGTCGCTGATTGGGGAGAGTGAAACGGAAATATTGATTTCCGAATCCTCAGGTGTGAGAGGAGTATCAATGTCCTGTGATGCCGCAGGCTGGCTAGCGGTCTTCTCCTCCATTGTCCGGAATAGGTCCTCGCTGATGATCGTGACTTGGGGGAGTTCGGAGGCCACAATTACGCCACTATTTTCCGTCATGGCGTCTTCTTCCCATTCGCGCTGCGTTACCGGCATGGGAGAGGCAGGGGAGCAGTCGACTGCGGCGGGAGGGGTTGTCGAAGTGAGGGAGGGGGAAATGTCGGCCACAGCTGCAGGAGGGGGTGTCGAGATCTCGGGGGTGTCCTGCAATGCCGAGCGAGCCTCACGCGCTTGTCGCTTCCGATCCGGGGATCCATGGTCCGATTCGGACTGTCTGGTCCAATGGGGCCTCATGGGTAAGGCTGGAAATTCGTCTCTCGGTGCGGTCTCAAGCGCGATAAGGCCTCGTGCTGCCTCTTCCAAGGACCTTTCATCCAGGAACTGTGCAGAGGAGAGTGGGGCAGCCATTGCCTCTGCGTAACTTCTTCCGCTGGTGTTCCGTGGGCAGTTTTTTCTCTCGTGGCCGACTTGACCGCATCTTGCGCACGTACGCTTCTGTCCCTCGTATATTATGAGAGCACGTTGTCCGCAAACCTTAATAAAAGAAGGTATGTTGCTGTCTATCACCATGCGGGCTAATCTCGTACCTGTGTAGAACCTTTGCATGCGTTGGCTTCCCCATGTACTCTCCCAAATTCTTTGAACCTTTCCAAATTGGGATAATTCCTTCGATATCTCCATCAACCCAATCTCGAAGGGGAGACCAATGATTTTTACTTGGACAGGTGTTCCGGCTGTGCTCTCGATGGAGCACTTTGTTCTCTCGTTTCCTCTTGATGGAAAGGGCAGACTTCTCGGTCCATCTTCCATGATTATCTGCATTCTTTCTTCGGTATGTAGTTTCACAAAAACCATTCTTCTGTTAAAACCAAATTGGATTCCGTAGATATCTTCATCCACGAGGCCCAGCGTTTCCGTTAAGAAAATGTAGACCTCCAGTGGTGAGGGAAAATCGTCCTTTTCCTCCGTCGTGAGAAGAAGGGTGCTTCGTCTTTCAGTCGCCATGGTTGGCACTGGGCGCCTGAGCGGGGGCCGAAGCCGAAGGAGTGCCGGCGAACGACGTCTCGCTCGCCGGTCGAGCTTTCGCGTTCCCGTTAAACAAGAGCTCGGTAGAAACACGTCCGACTACGAAGGCTACCGAGGCGTCAATCATCCCTGTGGAAATTTGTGGACTATACCGGACAAGGTGTTATGGACTGCTGAGCATATTATGTGACGAGAAGTCCAAATCGTGCGCACGGCGCCACAGCCGGAGAGTAAAGTCCGAACTGAAGATGGATGCCATGAGGTTAGGAAGAAGCTACAGGGAAACTAAAGGGGTGGACTTGGACAGAGTGAGTTGGAGACGACTGTGGTCCTGCCAGTGACGGGAAGAAAACCAGATGGTGACTGAATTTTCTATTTTATTAGTCTTGCAAATTGCCTGTATGACTTTACCTTTTGGTAGCACTTGGGGGTCAAAAAATAGATTTTTCAAAAATGTCATTTTTGCCGCCGAGATACCAAATTTCAAACTGATCGCAGCATTTCCACTTTTGGCCAAATCGAGCAATTTCAATATTTTATGATTCATGCATATTATTATAGAAAGGTCTTTTTCTGTCAGTCCGTATATAATCTGTCTCAATCCTAATTAGTCTCCGCTAATCGGAGTCGCGCATCCTCAAATAGTGGAACATATTTACGCTTCCTCGAGTAGTTATATTTAGCCGACGGTAAAAATTATTGAAATTTAGAATACCCAGAAATGAGTATTGCGATAACGCATGGAAAAAACATAGTTTTTTAAACAAATTTTCAGTTAAAAACAGAAAATAATGATGAATACCAAGCTTCCGTAAAATGAAAAGAGAGGAACAAATATTAAGGGTGCGTTTGCGATCGCAAGGACATACACAACGAAATTAGAACAGGGGCTATTTTGCCATCGTTTCATTTCTTAGTTTTAGCACATTTTAAAATATTAATTGGTTTAAATTTTATTTTTCTTCGTTGAAACCTACTTTCAATTATGTTATTTCCGTGTCGCAAAACGAAGCGTTCGAAGTCGAAAGTAAATCGATAATAATGATGCTAAAAGAAAAAAAATATTTTCTCAATGAAATCGAGCAAAAAATGTTGAAGATACGTCCTTCGAGTCTGGTGGAGAAACGCGAATGTAAACCGAAACGCCAGGCTTAGAATAGTTTCACCACCATTCGCGAATTTTAATCAAAACTTATACGATATCATTCGTCCCACGATTGTATACCTTCGAATGCTCATTCGAGAGAAAAAAATGCCTGCCTCAGGCGACGGAAACCTTAATACCACTACTGAAAGAGTGAATATGTACCTAAGTATTTCTTACGACATATTTTGGTCAGTAACACTTCGCAGTATACAAAGTAAATCTCTATTCCAACAAAGATGTTTGGCACGATCTCTTCACAATGCAGAGAATTTCATTAAACTCGCAAAAATGCAATTTGTAATCGAGGGAACTATTGCGAACTAACCTCAAATTACTACTTCCGAAAACACCGCAATGCACCATTTCACGCACAGAAGTAATCATAAACTTACATTTACAAATGGAAAAAGTAGCATGTTAACTTGAAACAACAATCGCCATAATTAAACACAAATAGTTGCATTCAGTGCAAGGCTTCAAATGCGCAAAATACAAACCGACAGAAATTCTACGGGCCACAAAGTCAGTAGAGCTCACGAAAAATTCATTTCCAGCTGTATAAATCAATGAAATAAAGATACATATGCAACAAAACAATATATTCTTATTTCTTAACTTCGAGAATGACTTATATTTACAAACAAACGAAATATTTGTGGCGCGTAACCAAGGACAATAATAGCAGTAAGTGAAGCTCAATTTCTCTGAGGAGCAGAAGTGGCGCCGCTCAATTTATGGAGGAACTTTTGGAAACCACTGTACAGACTACTTCTGTACCACTTCTGCTCCTCAGAGAAACCGAGTTTCATTTACTACCATTGCTGTCCTTAGTTACGCGCCGCAAATACTTCGCTTGTTTGTAAATATGTGTACATATCGAAGGTAAGAGCTAAGAATATACCGTGTTAATGCATATTTACCTTATTTATTATTAATATGGCTTACAATATTTTAATCGTACGATTTAATTGCTTTCTAGCCCCCGAAGTTCCTGTTGGTTTGTATTTTGCATATTACAAGCCTTGCACTCCGATGAATTATCCGTGTTTTAAAATTACGATTATTACTTCAAACCAACATCATGCTGTGTATGCATGCCATTTGTAAATTGGGTTTGTGATTACTTCTATGCATGAAATAGTACGTTAAGGTGTGTTCTAGAGTAGATAGGTATTTGAGGTTAGTTTGTATTACTTCTCTCTAATTATAAATTCATTTTCGTGAAGTTGTTGACATTTTATGTTTTGTGAGGTTATTGCGACAACATCTATATCGAAACGTATATTTAATTTTATTACTACGATATGATACTGTCCAAAATGTGTCGATAAAAATACTCAGGTCCATATTCAACTTTTCGGTTGTGGTATTACTGTGGCCGTCGACTTAGGAAGGCATTGCTTCTCTCGATGAGAATAAAAAGGGTGGGCCGAGTGATGCCATCTGAGTTTTGATTGAGATTCGCGAATAATGGTGCAAGTTTTCTAAAATTTTTGTGTTCATAACGGCGATTTACGAATGATTTAATCCAGGTATAGCATCCAAATAGCTAATAAGATGAAACTCAAGGGTGAAGACGGCTGACTCAATAACATTAGGTTCCGGTTTTTATTGGTGTTTATTTATTATGTCAAAGGGATGAAACTTAAACTTTTACTTCGTTTAATTTCTTTGGAAAAATATTTTTTCTCTTACTTATCGTTGTTATTATTAATTTAACTTTGACTAATAAATTTTCTTTCAATAGATTCAAATATACTTCCTTGCCTAATTTGAGAGCTATTTAAAGCGATTCCTAACTTGGACCCATGTTGATTGCACTTGTTTTCTGACGATGAATATTAGTTTTAATTTCGTCATGTTCGTCATAATATAATGTTATCGGCGTACTTTTAACCTTCAGAATCCGCAAGTACTCCCCGATATTATTTTTATTTATAATTCGTGATTCATGTGTTCCTGTTTTCCAAGTCCAGTGTTGCGAACAGTGGCGGATCCAGGATAGGGACAAGGGGGTCTAAATGGGAGTTAAAATTCCAGCAGTAGTGGGGGTCAGAAAAAAATCACCATTCTATCTAGTGTATTTTGATACCCAACGGGGGCTCCCTTGCCCCTCCCCCCCATAAATCCGCCACTAGTTACGAATACTTACGATGATGCAAATAATCCCTCAAAATCATAACGAATTCTTCCAGTTTGTCCATGGGCCAAAAAAGACGACCATTTTATGTTGTGAGGTGAAGTTAATGCAAGGTTCTATTGATTCCAAGGTACACACACAAAAATATCGGTGTTGCGCATTATGAGCTGTTTTCATTTGGAATTTATGACATGGCTTAGTAACGGATGACGTAAAAAATAAACGAATACTTTTTGGATATGGTATTTTGGGCCGAATCGTGAGTTCACGACAACCACTTGTTCTTATGAGGTGAACGATGGATTTCTGAATATAACCCTCCAATATCATAGCCTTGAACCTGTGTCTTGAGAGTGTCTCCTATCGTATGGAATGATATCTTTGTCTTGCTATTCAATAGTCTTCACTTAATTAAGCCGGAAACTTTTTTCATATCTGCAATCTATTCTCTGATAGCTTCTAAATGAAAGGTATTCTAAATGGAACCTGTGGATGCCGCGGTAGGCCATAAATATTTGGAATGAAAGCTGCATGACGGCGTGTTGAAAATAAAAATGTATTCGAAATAAAAAAATAGTTAGTGACCGTCATATACGGTGACGAGGGTAGACCACTCGCCATTGACTCACTCATCTGAATAGTGAACGGAATCGACTTCAGTGAAAGACTGAGTATTCATATCATTAATTGTAAGTTTTAAGGCCGAATAGGAATAATTCAACGCAGTTACATGTCACGCCCTCATGCACTATAAAACAAAATATTTTGCATTCAAACTGAGTGTACAATTTATATACACAAATCCGTTCATTATAGGAAAGAAAATGAAATTAAAGTTCAGGATATGATGTGAGAAAACGTTCTTGGTGGGGTAAGGTTGGGGTATTAAATTCAATTATTCCTGTAATATCAGAACGTGACAAAGATACATGCTTCGCTTCATACGTATTAACATTACATTCACAACTAAAATGACAAAATTGTGGTAATTAATATACCATTATTACTGTATGAGTATGACTTATTTCTTTCTGTACTATATGTGAAAGGCTGTGAAAGAAGGCATTTAGTACCTAGCTGTAGAAGACAATAGCATTTACGGTACAAATAACACGAGAAAACAGAAATACAGGTTATTTCCCAGACGGCACAGTAAGTTTTCGTACCTGAATACGAGGGTGGACCATCAAGATACAAAAATCGCGCTTAGGAAGTTACTAAAAAGGTTTTTTTCTTTATTTCCTTTAATGACGAAAAAAGATGCAAGAGGACTGGCAAATTCATATGCATCGATTAAATTGTATCTCATCGATAAAACTGTATTCGGTCTGGGACTATTTTCTTTCGCGGGTGGTGCCATCGTGCCATATCCTCCTAGAAAGATCACATGCCTTCACAAGCCGTTGGAGGTCGCATCGTTTACGTAACGTCTCACCACATTTCAGGGATTTTTGTGGTTAAGTTTGTGAAAAATAGAGTGTCTGGTAATGGTGAAGTTTCCCTTATTCTTTAATTTCATTCACTGGGCTTCAGAAACGTGTTTGTGAGGTATTTTTGTTAAAAGTGCCTTTCGTGTGTGTATTGTCGGGATGTAATGGAACCTCCGGGACATGGTTCAAGTTTTTAGCTCTCCAAAAGATCTTGAGTTGAAGAAGAAGTGCATTTGGGCGATAAGAAGAAAACATTTCACCCCTACGAAAAACTGTGAGGTATGTACTCTTTCTCGCTGTAATTATTTGGATGTAATTTTAAGTTATAAGTGGCTTCGGGATGTTGATGCATCAACATCCCGAACTATTCAGTACTGAAGTACTATAGTACTATTCAGTACTAAAAATGGTAATTCAAAATATTGTAGCAGCAAATCGTTTGAAAATTCTTGCATTTTAGTTGTCTTTTTTGTATTAATTCATTCGGTAAACGTGTGGTTAAAGGAGAAACTAGGAATAAGCTGCCAAGTTTATAGGATCAAATATTGCTTCTTAGCTTGCCCTATGGTGTATTACACGTCGGCTTTCATCATTTCAAATTATCTTATGCTATAGTTTAAAACAATAAAAATATCAGGCATACAAATATTTACTATATTTACGAGCCTAGTAATTTGATTTCTCATGGAGAAATACCAAAAATTGGAAATGATTTGACCTAATAAGTTACATGGTATTTTATTATTTATTAATTTTAGGTGTGTGAGCTTCACATCGCACCTTGTGATATCAGAAAATAATCTGTGGCCTTGGACGAGAAGACGAGGAGAAAATTCTTGCTGAATTGAAGGTGCCCAGATTGGAGGAAGGTACCATTGCTTCACTGTTACCTGTCGCCAAGAAGACAGACATTGTGGCAGAAGTGACATATTTGTGGATGTGGATTTGATTTGTGCAAGTTGATGCTGTGATAGCGGACGTTCATCGGAGAAAGTATTGAAGATAGTTTTTATGTATCGACCAGTCGATCCTCTTTTAAATAATTTTTTATTCGAAAGAGAATAAGAGTAAATGTTTCGCTAAATAAGATGTGGGATAGAAGAGAAAATTGGAAATATTATTGTGGTTGACAATAGAAAATACATAATATATGTATTGTATTTCTGTGGGTTTTTTCTTTCCTGCCTCTTTAAAATTTCTTGTGGTGGTGACTTCATGCAAAGTAAGTATAAAATCGGAGGCGTGATCTAAGAGATACCATGTTTTATTTTACAAGTGTTTATGCTGGTGATTTGGCAGGACTTTCATATTTTTAATAGGTTGATACATTTACTGCAGTGACCTAGAGACTTTTACTCATCCCAAATAATTTTTCAAATACTTAAGCGCCTGATATGGGTAAGTTTTAGTAGCTGAGACTGAACTATACGTTAATTTTTGCTTGCATTTTGATGAATTCGATCATACTAATAGCAGATGTGTCAGCAATCCTGTTTCATCGGAAATTTTTATTTAAAAATTTTATTTCGTCAGGCTTTAGGGTAAGCTTTTTAATGCTCGTGGGCTATGTGATGTCTTATTTAGTGTCAAAATTAATAAGAATTTACTCTTATTAACATCTCAAGGTTTCCAAGTAAGTACGAGCCACTTAAGAATGCTGGATGCTGGGGATGCGTGAATTCGCCTTGAGAATCTCATTTTTCGCAGTTATTTAAGTGGCCGAATAATTTTGTCTTCTAATAAGTTCTCAATAGGTAAATAGTACTGTATCATGGTAATTAGAATTCATGATATAGTATTATTTACCAATTGAGAACTTACAATTCATAATGATTCATAACATTCTCATCGATTGAGATTAGCCTGAGTGCTGTGTTCCTGCGCGCTTCGTATCCTATCGTACGTGCTTCGTAGAGGACATTCACATGCTGCGTACGCGCTTCGTCGACAGGCCGCGAATGGAAAGTATCCATTGACGAAAAGCGACGAAGCGGCATAGTATCCCCGCAGTCAATGGGTACTATGTACATACGAATTAGATACGGAGGGTTCTGTGCCGTCTGGGTTGTTTGCGGCATATTAGGGTAAATGTAATGTTAAAGGATATTGACATAAAATATTAAGCATAGAAAAATCAAATGACTTCTTACTCAAATTTAAATCAAGCAAATGAAAAGCTAAAAATTGTAAATGAACACCCACGAAAATTCATTCGCGTGGGGTCGCGCATACGCGAACTCTCTGAGACCTATTGTTGCCGTCACCATGGCAAAATTTATTCTATGAGAGATATCTCTGAGAAATTGACGCGTTAGCGATCAGCACAGAAGATTTAACAGATTATTTGCGGTGTAATTGAAGAAATTCTTTGGCGAAGCCGATAAATACCTCGATTTTTCCTGAGTATTCAAGAAATCACTCAAGGAAGAGATTGAAATCGTCGAAGCTGAGTCTGAAACAGGGATATCTTCAGCTGCCAAGGATGGATGAGATTTTATGTAAGTATAACATTATTTTACACGGCATAAATGCAGAAGAGAGCCTTAATGATTCTAGACGTTTGTCTAAAATATCTAGTTTATGTAAAAATAAGTTAAATTAACGTTGACGTGGAATTGTTTTAAATTAAAGTATATTGTACGCATTCTGATGCGCCTAAAAATTAGGGCCTGTAATGATAAACGGCATATTTCATAGGGTTTCCAGTTTCCGCCGAGGTATTGGAAGAAATTGTAACATATCAATACTACATGCACATTCAGCGCATCGGGCCGAAGAGAAAATCTAGCTGGCGGAGATTCGGCTCTTGGTTGCGGTCGGCCTTTTGTGTCTCCCAACGAGGAACTTACGAGATAGATGAAGAAAAGCGAGCAGGTACGCGACCTCATGTACCCTCTGTTTTCATCAATTTCCATAGAGTACTTATCTTGACCCTTCAAATTTACTTTCACACAGTACTTCTTGAAGGTATAAGTTTTTCGTGGCCGTAGGTACTCGTTTTAAATAGTTCAAGAATTTAATGTGAAATTTAATATACTCACATAATCGATACCTATGGCTATTCAGTCAAATACTAATGAAATGGTAGACTTTTCCTGTTAGTGCTGTAGAACATCCATGATCTCTTAACACCAACAAGTTGCTCGCGCTTTCAGAGTGTCTTTTTTTCCCACATTACCAGTTCGTAACAGCATTGACTTTGATATAGGAATCGTCTAACTTAATCATTTAGATTATTGGATAGTTTGCAGTCGTATGAGGCTTCGATGATGATTAAATGTTCTTAAGGCATGTAATTCATGGTCTTTTTCTAAAACCGCAAGTACACATGCCCAATTAATTTTCCATTTTTCCGAATTGTTGGTTTGACAATTTATTAATGTGTAAAGTATGGTAAATTTCCTTCGACCTCATTTTGACACCATCTTGAACTCACCTCGCCTTTGAATCAGTCTTAAATTCCACCCAGAACTTCATCACACTTTGAAGTAGTATATAAATCAGCCACGTGATTAGTGTCTCAAGTCTCACATATAATTTTTACAATTGTTCCAGGAAACATCGCTTCAACGACGGAAGATGGAACTGAATGATGTTCTACTCCTGGCGTTGCCCTGTGTGAGCCTTCTTCCGTGGAACAGAAGAATATGGGAACTTCATTCCAGAACTCGAAATTCTTAGTGGCCTCGTTAGAATGGAATGAAATAAAATTGACTTTTTCTAAACTGAAACGTTTTAAAAATTTATTTTCATCTCCGGAAATAACTTCAGTTATTACGATATCATTTGACGATGCTATTTTTAAAAAATGAATTCAATAAGAAAATGCCAACGCAAATCCTAAACTGCGTTGAGAACAGTTTGATAAATATTCTTTCTTATCTCATTAAATTTTCATATTTAGCCATCAATATAGGTCGCTACCTTGGTTTGACAAGGTTCTAACTTACCATCAGCTGGTTTTGAGAAAATCTTGTCAAAGTTTTAAACTGATCTATTTCTTTTATTAATAGACGGACCAATCAGAAAGCACCCAGCCCAAACCAAGGCCTGTATAGTACAGGCAAAAACCTTTATCAAACACTTCGTACTTGAAGACGCTAGCTGCAACGCCGGCGAAACTGTCGTCATGAATATGAAACGACGTGGAGGTCAACCCGAAAACCTTGCTAAGGAACTGATTTCTGTTGCCTCTTCGGTCGCATTTTAATCGGTTTTCCAAAATCTCCGCGGTGCATCGATGAGTGGAATGAGATCCACTTTTTTCCAAAATTTTGCAGAATAATGTTTGTAAGGAATTGTAAGGAGTAGCATTGAAAAGTTATGAATTTGATGAATCACATCACGTATATAAATTTCGGTTTACACCCCTAATTGTACTATCGTTTTCAAAAGTATGTAGAAACCCAGGAGTCCCACTTAACTGATGGGGCCGGGTCGATGAAAACTTGAGAGGTTGGCACATAGAGCGACCTGCATCCCTCACTCGTATGCCACCAAGAGCCGACGAGGACGGAGGTGAATGCGACCTAGCTACCGAAGCCGGAGACAAACTGCAGGAACATGAGCCCAACCAGAATTAAGATTAAAGGATGGAATGTACTGGGGTAACTCACGTCCACACTCACGTTGGGCCGTCGCAGTGTTTTCTTTCGGCCTCCGTGCGAGGTTTATCATATCTTTAGAATCATATTTAGACTCATCGTTTATCTATTTCTAATACGGCACTCCGTGACCGAGTAGCTCTGTGCTATGCGTGGTAATTTTGGTTAAGTTATGGGAGGGCTCGAATCCGAAATCAAACTTTTTTTTACTTTTTAAAAGAGACATTCTTAAAATCAACATGAGCTACACAGATGACTCAAGAAAAAATTCTTACTGAATTTTTTTTAAACGACTAAAGTTATTATTAGTTTAGATATGTGTTATCTACGTTAACACATATCTGAACCGATTCATTCACGGAGAAGAAATAATTGGGGGAGTTGAGAGTATTTGTATCTCTGTGTCTCTACGGCTAATTACTGTCAAATATACGTTGAGTTTAATACTACATTCCAAAGCAATATAAATTCTCACAAAATAATAAGATGCACTCGTATTAGAAATCAATGTGATGACCCTAGAGTAAGAAAAGTAATTGTAATTTGATCGATTGTCATATTTATTTAAATTTCTTGTCCTTGGTCACAAAACATGTGGGAAATAATGTGATTAAAAGTGCCAACGATTTCCTTTCAGTGGGTGATTGAACCACAATTAGTCTAAGGACCAGGTGGAAATAAATTGGTTTATTTTCATTTAACTCTTGGCAACTTATGAAAAACACCAAAGTCGGCTCATTCACCCCCCTAAGTATATCACAGCAAACTCTGGGGTGAGCGCGATTAATAACTTTGAAGATGTGGGTGATATCAATTGCGTTCATAAGAGTGAAATTATAAATAGTATTTCATCATCATTTAAATACATCAGCACCTACATACTACCCTGCAAGCCGCCTCAATAGGTGTTTGGCCGGGGGTGTTTGGACACCTGCTGTTTACACACAAAAGGAAATATTCTTACGAAATTCGCCTAGAATTTATTAAGGATCTTTATGGTGCGAGTGGAAAAAGAATTCCCCTACCTATCCGTTCGGCAAGGTATCTCTTTATTTATCGTATCGGACCAGGTAACGTAGTGAGGCCCTAATATTAAGTTCTCCACGTCGGTCATAATGATATGAATTCTCCATTGCTCAAGCAATCTAAGTAAGCCTAGCGCGTAGCCTCCGAGTCTCTTGTGGCTCCCAACCAAATTTGTTTAACATCTGTGTAACGCTTTCTGTACGGCCGTAGCAGTATTGGAGTGCTAAATAAAACCTATCTTTTACTTTCTCGTCCGACAATATTGTCACAGTACGCATGACTAATTCTAACTTCTTCAGAACTTTATCTTTACTTAATCTGTCGCTTCTATGTTTAAACTATCCAAAGCACATGCATGGGGATAGTTATACGACATTCGCAAGAAATGTAGCGCCATTGGTATTTATGTATATAATGGACGAATCATATCTAGTCCGGTGAAATAAATGACCTTTATTAAATAAATATGAATGACCTTTTGAGCACGTTTTACAGTTTTCTCTGTTTCTTAGGGACCCTCCTAACATCGTTGTTGTGCCACCGAGGTATTTTTTACTATCAATTTTAGTTTTAACGGATTATATTAGTTGACATAGAATTTCTAAGAAGCATTAACATGATAAGTCGGTGATTTTATTATCTGCTTTCGAAGTCCTTGAATTAGTAAGAATTACGAAGTCCGTGTACGATTTATCAAGCTTCTTGCCTTATTTAATGAAGTTGCATGTATCAAATAAATATTCCGTTTTGGTTTTACAAATGAGTCTACTCCGAATTTTAACGCTGCAAAAAGTACTCTGTGATCACTTAAACCGTCAAAAGCATTGATTTGTTTTATCTACTTATGATGGCTAAATCCTAAAAAGACTAATATTTTATTTCCTCTCATACACTTGTCAAGTAGTGGTGTAAGTGAGTGAAATGCTTGTGCGTTGTAAGATCATGCTAATTTATTTCCCTATTCTTTGAATTCGATTTGCAGGGTAAGAATCTCAATTTACAGATGGGAGATTAAAATTTCCCCTAATTATTATTGCACCTTAGCGGCCTCTAAAAATAAATGCAAATATTTGATAACCTAATTGGTAAATAATATCAATTTCGGAGTTTGGGGGTCTATAAAAAGAGCTAATATGTAATATGCTGTATGCTTGATTTGCGCTCTTGTTTATAACTACGGCAATTAACTACGGCAAACTTGATGTCGTAGTTTTCAGATTGACTTTTGGTATATTCTTTTCCACGCTTGTAGTCTAGGAGAGCGAATTACACTGGAAAAGCATATTGCATTTATTTAATTGCTCCCCTGGCGGACACGTTTGGGAATTTTCGTTTTTTCGGCATTACCGCCATTAGTTAATTTGACGTTAAAAGTTTCGTAAAGCCGTATGCATCAGAGACTACTTTTAGTTACATAACTTCAGTCGTTTACATAAAAATTCATTGCAACCTTTTCCTTGAGTCATCTGCATAGATTGTTAATGTTCAGGATGCCTCTTTAAAAAGTGAAGAAGTTTAATACATCCGTATTCGGAACCTCCCTGGACTTAACAGTAACTGATGCGCACTGTGTAATCCCACTCGGCCACGGAACCACATAATGTTGAGAGGTAAACGGTGAGTCCAAATATGAATATAACGATTGGAAAAACCTCGCACGGAGGCCGAAAGAAAACACTCCCACGGCATAACGTGAGCGTGGAAGTGAGTTACCTCAGTGATTCCATCGTCTAATCTTATTTCCGATTGGGCTTATTATCCTGGAGTTTGACTCCGGCTTCGGTAGCTAGGTCGCGTCCACCTCCGTCCTCGTCGGCTCTTGGTGGCATGCACGAGTGAGGGATGATGGTCGCTTTATCTGCCAACCTCACAAGTTTTCACGACCCGGCCCCATCAGTGGGACTCCTGGGTGTCTAAATACTTTTGAAATCGATAGTATGAATGAATGAATGCTTTATTGATGCTCTGGGAAACCCATTAGAGCAAAAAACCTAAATACAATTAAAAATTCTGCTCAAGAATACAATAAATATGAAATAGTACAACATAAACAAAATTAATCAACTCAAAGATTTGTACAACTAAGAACAATACATTTACGGTTTTAAATATTCATACAGTTTACTCTTGAAAGATTCCGGGATGGAGGAGCGTTTTATTAAGGGGGGTAATGAATTCCAAAACTTAGAGGCAGTGATCTGGAAGGAATTTAGGTATAGGTTGGTACGGGCTTGGGGTATATGGAGAAGGTTAAGGTCTGACCGGGTTCTTCGGAGGGAGACACTAGTCCTGTAAGTGAATAAGTTATACAGGTATTCAGGCGTTTGAGTACGAAATAGGGAGAACAGAAGAGACCCCAGGAAGTACTTCCTTCGGGAGCCAATAGGCAGCCATTTCAAGGCAACAAAGTGCTCAGAAACGTGATCGTCTCTGCGAAGGTCAAATATAAATCTAATGCAGCTGTTAATTAGTCGCTGGACACGTATTTCAAGAACATTTGTTAAATCACAATACACTAGTATACAATAATCCATAATAGGAAAAATCAGAGAGGTTACAAGTGCTATTCTCGTGTGGACAGGTAAATTTTTCTTTTGAAGTTTCAATACATAGAGAATTTTATTTCCCTTATTGCACATTTCCAATACATGCTGATCCCAATTCAAAGTAGTGGAAAGAGTGATGCCAAGGTATCGAACAGTTTTTTGAATTTAACAATGCTCGTGTGAACACGAATAGGTGGAAGACTGTCATGATGGATGCTATTTAAAAGTCTTGAATTTCCGAAAATGATTGCTTGAGTTTTTAAGGGGTTTAATTGTAGGCAGTTGATATTGGCCCAAGAGATGATGGAGCTAATATCACTGTTAATTGTTTCGATAAAAAACGGAAGTTCGTCACGAGAGCAGTGAATGTAGATTTGCAGATCATCTGCATAGAGCATATAGTTGGCGTGACTAATGGACTTAGCCAGGTCCAGGGTGTACAAAGTAAAGAGGAGAGGTCCAAGGACGGATCCTTGAGGTACGCCGCATGAAATCGGGAGCCATGGGGATATCTCGTCACCTGAGCCCTTGACAGCTTGACTTCTGCCCGTCAAGTAGGAGTTAAACCAGTTTAGGGCAGAGCTGGAAAAATCGAGGGACTTTAATTTGCGTAAGAGAACTACGTGATTAACTCGATCAAAGGCCTTACTAAAATCGAATAGAACCATAATGGTTACCAATTTCTTGTCGGTGGCGAGACGAATATCGTTAGTGACTTTAAGCAGGGCAGTCTGTGTGCTAAAACCCTTGCGGAAGCCAGATTGGAAAGGGTCTAGTTTACCAGATGATGTTAGAAATTTCATGACTTGAGAGTGCACAATCCTCTCCAGTGTTTTAGAGAGGGCACAGAGAATAGAAATGGGCCTGAAATCAGATGGGTTTTCGGGCTTGATAACCTTTCTGACGGGCGTGATAAGTCCTTTTTTCCAGGCAGCTGGAAATCGAGCGTAGGATAAGGAATAATTAAAGATTTCAAGGATAAATGGAAGTAGGAACTGAGTGGCTTTATGAACAAACATAATAGAAATATTATCGTGACCTGGGGAATTAGATTTCGTCTTCTTAAGGTACTTCAGGGCAACATCCGGAGTGATGTGTTGAAAAAAGAAATTATTGGCATCAAACGGAACATGAAGGTCGTCAATGGTCGGTGCATCTGTTGTAGTGTCGCTGGTACTACTCGACAGAGAGGTAAAAAATTGATTTATTTGATCAATGTCAATATGATCTGGCAGGGCATTGGAACGCTGACGTACTAACCCGAGGTTCCTCAATTCACGCCATATGGACTTTTGGTCACCGAGTTTCAAGAGTTTTGATGAATAGTAATGGTGTTTAACTTCCGTTATGCGGGCTTTGACCATATTGCGATAATCCTTAAATGATTGGAAGTCTGCAGGCTTTCTGGTGCGAATATATATTCTACGAATATGATTACGTTCGCTTATTAGATTACGGATTTCTTCATTAAACCACGGTGCGTGAACGCGCTTAGGATAGCACGTCACTAGAGGTGCCAGAGCATTGATACATTTCAGTAAATGAGAATTAAAGCAATCAACCTTAAGGTCAATACAGTCGGACTTAAAGATATCGCTCCAATCCAAAGCCGCAAGTTCATTCTGGAAAATACATTCATCAAAGTTTTTAAGTTTACGGAATTTGAAAGGCTTTGGGGGTGTAGTATAGAGCTTAAATCGATAGGAAATGTGAATGAGATCATGAGCTGACAAAAAGGGGACAGGCGTTTGAGAGTATGAGATCACCTTGTCAGGGTCATCAACAATAAACAGATCGAGTAAAGTATGACTGGTTGCTGTATGATGAGTTGCAGTAAACGGAACTAAATGAAGATTGTTACACAAGGTAAAATTCCTAATATACTGACTATCAGATTTGACTTGGAGGAGATCAGAGTTAAAATCTCCAGTTATCACAACGTTGTTGTAGGTGGGAAGAAAACGAAGAAGGTCGTTTTCGAAAACACTCATGAACCCAATTTTGGGAGGACGATAAACAACACATAATAATAGCTTTAGAGTATTTGGGCTGATGATGTCGACAAAAAGATACTCCGGTCGGGAACAGTAAGTTGAGGGAGAAGAGGCAATGACTGAGACCTGAAGATCCTGGCGAATAAATAGTCCAACACCACCTCCCACTTTACCGAGACGATCATGCCTCAAAAGATTGAAGTTGGGCAAAGACACTAGGACATCAGGGATGTCGGGTTTAAGCCAAGTTTCAGTGAGGCATATGATATCAAAAGAACTTTGGGAAAAGTAAAGTCTGAATTCGTCGATATGGGCGTACAAAGATTGGCAATTAACACAACATATCTTAATGCAGTTAGATTGAAGAACTCTTTGAACCAGATGGCGGCCATTAGGTTGACAAGTTGGTTGCTAATCCACCAATGAAGAAAGTTTATCAGTATCCTCCGTCGAAGAAATGGTAAGGCGCTCGGAACCGTCTTCTTTGCGAGCGTAAATCCTTCCATTGCGCACCCAAACATACTTGATTTTGCCATTTTTCTTCAAGTCGCGAGCCACTGAGTACAGTTTACGATTGAAAGGCGTAAGGGATTCATTTACATACACTGGGGCCGCTGGAGAGAGGTTGAAGCCTATATCTTTGGTAGTGAAATTTCTCTTACCACTACGGGCGGCGACAACCTTAGAGGCGAGTGAATGCCGAAGAAAACGGACTATCACTGGGTTAGGTGAATCAGACCCTTTGCCATGCAGTTTAAGGCGATAGCAATAATCAAGGTCAGACACACTGATGTCCACACCAAGCGCTTGCCCTACGTTACAGACGATAGAGTCAAGGGTTTCACCATCGACGAAGGGAACACCACGAAATTCAACAACATTTCGTAGCCACTCTTGCTCAGCCCTATTGAACTGAACTTGAAGACTCGAAACACGATTTGAAATTTGGATATTGTCTTCAGATAGGTTGTCAAGGCGTTGGTTAAGGCTAGTGAGAGAAGCCGAAATACCTTTGAGGGCGTCCGCATGATCAGTGATGCACTTTTGGATGTCGGAGAGAGACGATTTTATGTCCGAATAACCCTCTTGAAGTTGCTTTACTCTATCAAGTAGCTCCTTAACCAGGTCAGCAAGAGGCTCTTCGGAAGATTTCCCTATGCCAGGTTTTAAGGGCGTGGAGTCAGAGCGAGAAGCACGTTGCCGAGATGTACAGGAATCACACACCCAGGTTTTCTGCAGGTCATCCATAACTTGCATGTCCCCGTCGGACATAGCAACACAAGACGGATGGAAAAATGACTTGCACTCGCCACAGTTTACGCCCTTTTGACCACGTCGAGAGCCTTGATTACACACACAACAGGTAGGCATAGCGAAAGCAAAGCAGGAGCTCTGAGGAGACAACCTTTCAGCTCGAGAGCAGAACCGGAACTGGATTCACATAAGTACATTATTTCCCTTTCAGACTAAGATCACTTTGTCCGTCAGCGACGCGAGTGGCAACTTTTGTAAACCCATTTAAATGCGCGGTGGGTCAAAAACCCATTTGATGGCCGATTTGAGGATCCTATTCATAATATTCGTGCTGCAAACAGTGAAAGCGCAAGGAGCTTGCTTGGTGGGGCAGGTATTCCTTTAGGAAGCTTACACATGAGCGCGGGCCGTCCGCACGCGGAGGAGCCATCCGCGTGGCCCCTCCGCCCAGGGGATCATCAGCGCGCGTACGGGCCATGGAGACAGGTTTGTGCTTACACATGAACGCGGACGGCTGATGCGGACCAAGCAGATATGTGAGTGGAAACAGAGCGAGCTTGGAGATAACAGTGCGAGTGCGTCTTTTCACCGTGCATAGTGAAAGGGAGTGGACATGCGAAAATAATTGAAAAACTTATATTCATGAGCACGAACCTCTGTAAATGTGATCTCGATAGCGGCTTTAAATTTTCTTTGGGCCACAATAGGGTGCACCCAAAAACTCCTTTTACGGGCATATTTCTTCAGTTTTTTCTAACCTGGTATGCAGGAATTGTTTGAATTGCACTTTGCAGTATGACGTTCGTCACTTGGCAGGCTGCACCAGATTATATTGTGCCGGACGCGGACGAATTTCGTCAGCGCCTATGTGAACATCGGCGACCGGTATCCGCGTCCCGCACGTGGAACGCGGACCGTCCGCGTCTATGTAAAACGGGCCTACGCTTCGCGCTGACTGCTGAGGCGCATGCCTGCTGTGTTTGAGTGGGGTGGGCGTCTGTTTGCGCTCACCTTCGCCAGACGCCACTCTCGCTACCCCGATGCGCGCACGCACCATCCAGAGAGCGGCCCCTTTCGATGACCTTGACCTAGCCGAGGGCGCGCGGTCAGGTCGCCGCACCTCACTCAATATTTCCCGCTCGAACCACCCATACAACTCCACATCCCATCTTAATCAATAAGGGAGACGCGCAGCATGGACTTGGGAAGCGATTACAGATGGCTCTACTGCGGTCTTGGGTGGCGCCCAAGATTTCCAGGAATGCAAATCGTTTTGATTTCTTTTCGTGTTCCGTTCGGCATATTTCTCCCTTAATTTTTTTCCATCCTCCCCCATCCCCACCCTCCCTGCCGGAGCGTGTACCCAATTTGAATTTCTGAGATGATGCTTTGATTCAAATGAAGCTTCCCGCTTGGAAGGATCGGAATGTGACGCTCTCCTCCTTAAATCATGAGATATGAATTGTGAATCAAGAGAGGAGGATGGGCAGGGGACGAACTGTCTGTCTGAAAGGAGTAATTTTCCTCGCTACGAAGGCGCGCGCGCGAGATATAATCCTCATCGGGAACGGAATCAGATCTTTATTGTGTTGAGTCGGATTGAGCCGTCCGCGGCGAATTCATCGTAATTACAGTATCGAGTTTCCCCTATCCACCCATATAAAAAACTTTTAAAACTCTGCCTTCGGTATAAAATAATGATGTATCAATTTTAACGAGCCGAGGTGGAGAACCGCTCGCTAATGGGCTGCAGAAGAATGCGATGGGTCTGGAAGGTGTATTTTCATGCACTGTCTAGTTAGCACTACTGTATCATTCACTAGACGCGACATTGACAAGCTGGGTTGCAATGTTTTCCCAGTGTGTCTTTACGCATTGTCATTGATTCATTATCATCGTCGATCGTCGACATGCACCTTGCTCAATCCTAAGGGTTATAGGCGTATGAAATGCGTTGCAATCATGAACACTCATTCTTCATCTTTTTTCTTGTGCATACTACTTGAATTCGATTTTAATGAGATAGCTTTGGCTCCTATCCAGCTTTTTCTCTGCAGTCTGAGCTCATTGTGGGCATCTGGTGTCGATTGTTTTCGGAAATCTAATTTCGTTTCTTTCATCTATTTCATTTACATCCAGACCTTAGAAACTCAACGAATCTTTTGGTGGACATATTTTTACAGACCACTTAAAAAAAAAAGATGGTAAGGAACGGGGAAGGAGTTTCAGATCCATGATTGGTGCAGTGAACTGTAGATTCTCTTGAATCCATTTTGTGGCTTTCTCAAAAGGTGGCAAAATTCTTTATGGTTATTTAATTTCCCCGACGAATTATCGACTGCATCTACGAGGTGATATGATTACATCCAGTTTCGATGAAGAGTTTTATATTTCTCGCATGGATGACGACGTAGTCGTTACATCTTCTGATGATTCACAATTTCTCTAACAAAGGTTGTCAATGTACGCCTCTTCCTGATCATCTATATACTACCGTGAGCCGCCTCATTACACATGTAGCGGGGTTGTTAGGACACCAGCCGGTAACAAGTAAAAAGCAAATGCCCTAAGAATATTTAGCGTATCATTTACTCAAGTCATTTATATTTTGGGATAAATACGTATTCCCATACCTAGCCGTTTGGTAAATATCTCTCTTAATTTGTCATTTCTGTCGGATTGGAAGTATAATGGGGTTCTAATATGATGTTTTACCCGCCGTTCTGAAAGATGTCTACAAGGGCGGATCCAGGATTTTTTTTGGGGGCGGGGACCAGGGTCTGACAGGCAAACGGTCGTCTCATATTTAGGATCGAAAACTACATGCAACATTTACTCTACGATACATACCCTTAATTTTAATATAAAAGTTATTAATATGTAAATATGTTTCAGTCTTATATTTAAATATTAAACATTAAACATGGGCAGTTTAATGTGGAATGAATTTTGACTTCCTCTATGCCTTTATTAACTCTATCTTATTTCCAGATTCTTGCTTTCCGCTTGAATTTTATTTTATTTTTTGAAATGTCGAATCTGTGGATCTCATTTCCTATCTGCCTCTCGTCAGATGAGTCAAAATTAGACATTGAAGTGAATATGCTCTCTTTATTTATTATTTTTGATAATATTTGTTGTTGGATTCCATTAATTGAAAAATATAAAAATTCGTTAATATTTTTATGAAAAATGTCGTCTATTTTTAAAGTGTCTGTGAGGTAATTATATTTCCAATCCGACAGAAATGACAAATTAAGAGATATATTTACCGAACGGCTAGGTATGGGAATTCGTATTTATCCCAAAATATAAATGACTTGAGTAAATGATACGCTTAATATTCTTAGGGCATTTGCTTTTTACTTGTTACCGGCTGGTGTCCTAACAACCCCGCCTAATTTTTCCTAATTCCGCCTATGGATGTCAATGCTGGAGCAATTTAACAATCTTCTAGAGCAATTCTTCCACCATCTGTGTAACGCCTACTGTACGAACGTAGCAATTTTTGGACAATCGCGCAGCTTTCCTTTGTATTTTATTAAGTTTTCGGATTAAGTCATTCTGCGCCGGATTCCATTTGCTCGCTTCATATTCTTAGTGTCGCCAGACGAGTGTAAAATAGCACCTCTCTTTTACTTTTTCATCCAAAACCTTCCCGAGACACGGTGAACGAGTCCTAATTTGGCGAATTGTTTGCACTCATTTCCATGCCATTGTATGTGTCTTGTATTTGCTTTCATTATTATACCTTATGTATACATCCTTCATGTCATCATGGATGTGGTTAGATATGAATCTCTTAACCAAGCCAGTCATCAAAGATTCTCTGAATGTGTGCAACTCTCCCGTCATCGGCATCGTGCGCGTGACCTCTTTACATATTTGTCTTAAGTCCAACCTTCAGAATTAACATCGGAATGGGACGGATGTGACTTTTTAACTCTTCCTTATATTTAAGTTTCTTTGTTCGCGCATGTCTGTTGTCAGACCCTTTCTTTCTATTTCGATGAGCGATTGTATCGACTATTTTCTTTTTTGGTCCAAAATGAATGCAACTCGTTCGTTAACTTGGAGTCGAAGACTGTGTGCATACCTCGTTTACTTTCTTTGCCCGAGACTGTTGAGGGCAATGAATTCTGTGAACGAAAAATTAAAAGTAAAAATGCGTCCCGATGGAATTACAGGACTAATTTTGCAGATTTTGTGTCAACTTTCAATGTTAATAGTCTCAGAGTGTTATTTTTAGGTTGGTTACTATATAATCCTGGTAATTTTGAAATATGGGTATTGTTTATTTAAAATTGCTGTAGAGCACAATCGTTCCGGTGGTGTAGTGGAACAAGTATCATGCTACGATTAATAGTTTATGTGTATTAAATCTCAGTGTCGTATGATTTGATACTGCACCCACAATGTGGACAAATTTCTTGTCGTGAAAACTGCGTGGAATCCCGTACGAGGTCTAGAGGATGTTTCATGACTATTTAATTCTTAAGCAGTTATTCATTTGTCAAAATTTACCTCCTACCTTTAAAACCACGTGGGCAGTTGACTGTGGAATGAATTTTGACTTCCTCTATTTCTTTATTAACTCTAACTTATTGCCAGATTCTTGCTTTCCAGTTGACTTTTATTTTATTTCTTGAAATTTCGAATCTGTGGATCTCAATTCCTATCTACTTCTTGTCGTGGAGAATACGTCAGATGAGTCAAAATTAGACCTTGAATTTAATATACTCTATTTATTTATAATTTTTGATAATATTTGTTGTTCGATTCCATTAATTGAAACTAAGAGTAATAAAAACAAATGTGAATTACTTGGCATTCAACATATGGTGCAAAGATTTCTTTCTTATTCGTTTTTCTTCAGACTTTTTTTGCCGATGAAGTAAATCGACCTAAACTGCCAGCTTTCACGTTCTATGCAGTTTTTCTTACGACGGTCGGATAGTATGGGCGGGTTTTACGAAATACTTTCGTGTCATCCTTCAAATACCGAATTATTATTAGCGACGGAAATTGTGGTGATAGTCACGCATGCAGCTAATGGTTAGGGACCCTGAGGTGGTGTTGAACGACGCTGAAAATGTAGTCAAAATTCACTCCACAGTCAACTGCCCAAATGGCCAGGCAAGGCGGGAGTCAAATTTCGACAAATAAACAAGCGCTTAAGAATTAAATACCGGCATACTCCAGACGTCACACTACATTCACTCAAGGCTTACTCTTCTTACTATTGTAATACCTCTTCATTATTATGTTTCTGTACCATTTGGGCTGTGATTATCGCGAGATGGCATTTCCGTGAGTCAATTAGTAAAATCATTAGAGCGAGTGATTTTTGACGGTGAGATAATAAATCGAATGCTTTACTGTGTAATCTTTAGATAAAGTGGTATGTCTTGATTTTATAGAAGATTTGAGGGTTTAATATTTAGAGGGTTTTTTTTTTAATTTTTTTATTCTTCTTAATCCCAATCTTTCCACGAATAATGGTCGTTTTATGATAAGCCACTGCTCTAAGACGAAGAGAATACCTTAATACCTTGTGAAAAAAGTGTTGCATTAATCTTACTCTCACATTCTTCGATTCCAAAGAATCAGTAGCCCCTAGCTTTTTGAATTATAAGCATTTTAATCGGGTATCCGAAGTCATAATGTTTCTCGAACTTGATGCTCTCAAAAATTAGCAAGTTCTCTTTTGGCACAAGGTTTAATCCATAGAAAATTTGTAGATAGGCCATATAGTAACTGCGAAATCGTATTGCATTACGCAGTTGACAATTTGAGACTGGAAAATCCATTTCTCTAAAAGCACTCTGCCCTTGTTGGAAAGACCGCACCTTCAGGCTCCTGTTTATAATTCTCTTTTCTAACCATGGATTCTACATATATCTTCCATGAATTCAAATGACCCCAACTAATCACTGCTGTCAGTTGTGGTGGGGGCGTTGTCACTTCCTTGGCGGAGCTGGAGCAAGGACGGCGCTGCAAGGTCGGTTATGAATCTGCTCCTCATCGGTTTAAAGTGTCCACGATTTGTCACAATTCGCTCTTCGTCTCTTCCCCCTCTCTTTATTCCTCTTACCCCGACCACTTATTTCGTCTCTCATATTCCGCCCATCTTGACATCATAAGCTTTCGCGAGCAATGAAAAAGGTCACCCGTTTTGGGCGTTTAAGTATGGTGGTATGATATTTGGAAGAGGCGACCGACAGCTTAGGTCATTTGTTCCATGAGGGAAGGGTATGGAGGGAAGGGTGGAGAGAAACCCGGCGTCGGCATAAGCCTACTCTTAACGGAAGGCGGCAAGGGGACCACGACTTAACGTCCCATCCGACGGACGGAGTGTTGCGCTTGAAATGTCCTCCACACAACACTCAAGCAGAGATCGGGTAGACTGAAAATTCTCTGCCAATGCTGGGATTTGAACCCGAGCCCGCCGGGAGGGAAGTCAACACTCTAGCCACCACACCAACCCGATCCCCTTTTGGGCGTTTAAGAATGACCGGTACCTGGGATACTTCAACTCTATGGTATCTTGACTAGTGCAAGGTAAAATATGTTCTACAGGTGTAGTTAATAAGTTATATATTTATAAATAAAAGCTAACTATCTACATGAATTTTCGGCATGTGATAACTAATGCATGAATCACTTACTACGCTTAATTTTCGTTTTGTCTATTCCTAACTAGTAGTTTTATATGCATGATAGTTTTTTGGTGTCCTTAGCTCTCACCTAGTTTCTGGTCTGACCGCGTGTTGTTTTCCCGAGTGTTTTGCTTGTGTCAGGCGAAGGAGCGCGTGTCCGATTAAGGCTAGGATGAGAGCTGCATGCCTGATGTGGAATCACCCCTTGCTACACACCCTGGTGGTTTAAGGTATCTCGCAGATGTCTCCATGTATTACATGTTTAAAACTTTTTCTATCGTCTTGAAATTTTCGGGAATCATAGATTATACCCTGGTCAATATAATCCTGGTTCTAAAAATTTGGTATCATAAGTTTTCGACGGGTAATAATCCATAGAGAAAAGGCAAAATACGTCCGGTCGAGCGGCCGTAATTCGGCCTTTCAGCTGCTGCTACTCCCTTCTCCTGCTTCGTCTTCGCTCTCCCCACCCTTCGGAACTCCCCCTCCCAGCTTTCGACCTCCCCCTCCCTCGTATTGCAATTGAGTGCCCTCCGTAACCCCTCGAGATTCCTCACATTGTGTGCAGATGCCATGTCTCCGTCTCCCTCGGCAGGCGAAGCGAGAAATGGTCTAGTCCTTTTCGTAAACGACCGAATCATTCCAATACTCTTCTTCCTTCTCCTTCCTGCTTCCGAACTCGCCCTCCTTTTCTCTTCATCATCGCTGTTATTGGACACTATTGACTCCTGAAATTCTACCATGATTTCTCTGTCTCTGTTTTTATCCATGCCTCCTAGAGATCCATGCGAAAAATTTACTTTCTGAAGGGTTGTTTCCTTACCTTTCTCTTCATATTACCTGCTTTCGATACATCTTTACATTGAACGTAGGTTTTCGCAGCGAGGGGCATCGTTGATAATGGCTTCCGGGTGCAGCTGCGTGTTGCGCTTTGTCGTGCGAGCTTTCGCGACAGTTGCAGGACGCATCATCGGGCGATGAATGAAATTACGGAATTCGGTGGTCAATTAATATACTCGTCCACCTCCCCCATCCACCGGAGTAGTGGGGGGAGGGGGGCGGAGTTGACGTCAGCAGAACTCTCACCCCTGTCCTTGAGCGACGAGCGGACTCTTCTTGTCTAGCGAATAACCTTGCTGGTAACATATTTGTCGTCTTCTCTTTCGGAAAATCGTTTTCCACGTCTGGCTGAGTTTAACGCCGTCCACTCTGTTGAAATTTTGGGGGCATTTTTCAATTTCAATAGCCTCCCGAATTAGTCGTCGATGATAAAATTTTTCTTGGGCTAATACCTGCGTCTCGTCGATTAAAATTCGATGTCCATCTTCTGAGTAGGCATGTTCCGCTATCGCCGATTTCTCCGTGTCACGATGTAATATCGCCCGGCTGTGTTCTTTGAGACGAGAAGTCACGGAGCGCCCTGTCTGCCCGACGTAAGATTTCCCGCATGAGCAAGGGATTTTATAAACGCCTTCCACGTTGAGGGGATGTAGTCGGTCCTTGGCAGATGGAAACAAGTCGCTCATCTTCTTTAATGCTCTGTGGCGCGTCACGATGCCGGCTTTTCTCAGAACACGCGAAATTCTCTCAGACGTTCCAGCGACGTATGGGATGGTGGCATAGGCCACTGGCTTGTTTTTCTCTTTTCTCTCCGCGCAATCTTCAGGTAGGCGTTTATTCGGAATTCTTGCCTGGCGATGGATGAAGGCTTCCGAATATCCATTCTGTCTGAAGGTTTCTTTCACGCGATCCTCTTCTTTCTTCAGAGCGACATCGTCAGAAACCACTCTGGCCCTATGAAGGAGTGTTTTCATGACCGATGCTTTCTGTTGAGGATGATGGTGGGAGTGCGCGTGGAGGTAACGGTCCGTGTGTGTTGCTTTCCTGTACACCGCGTGTCTCAGCGATCCGTTCATGCCTCTCTGCACCAGTACGTCTAAAAAGGGTAGTTCTCCATTCATCTCTATCTCCATGGTGAATTGGATGGATGGGTGGATGCTGTTTAGATGATCGGCGAATTCTTTTAGTGTGTCTTTTCCATGTGGCCATATGACAAAAGTGTCGTCGACATATCTAATCCAGCAAGATGGTCGAAGCTTGCTCGGGGCCAAGGCGTCTTCTTCAAAATGCTCCATGTATAAGTTGGCAACAACAGGCGAGAGGGGGCTCCCCATAGCTGCTCCATCCTTTTGTTTGTAAAATTCTCCGTCCCAAAGAAAGTAGTTGCTCCTCAACACAGCCGGGCGATATTACATCGTGACACGGAGAAATCGGCGATAGCGGAACATGCCTACTCAGAAGATGGACATCGAATTTTAATCGACGAGACGCAGGTATTAGCCCAAGAAAAATTTTATCATCGACGACTAATTCGGGAGGCTATTGAAATTGAAAAATGCCCCCAAAATTTCAACAGAGTGGACGGCGTTAAACTCAGCCAGTCGTGGAAAACGATTTTCCGAAAGAGAAGACGACAAATATGTTACCAGCAAGGTTATTCGCTAGACAAGAAGAGTCCGCTCGTCGCTCAAGGACAGGGGTGAGAGTTCTGCTGACGTCAACTCCGCCCCCCTCCCCCCACTACTCCGGTGGATGGGGGAGGTGGACGAGTATATTAATTGACCACCGAATTCCGTAATTTCATTCATCGCCCGATGATGCGTCCTGCAACGGTCGCGAAAGCTCGCACGACAAAGCGCAACACGCAGCTGCACCCGGAAGCCATTATCAACATCTTTACATTTCCTTAATTACCATGAATTTTTCGCCTAGATTATTTTAGTAGTGATCTTTTGCTGCTCCATCCATCGATGATAAATCGACTTCTCAGATAACCGAATTATTCCACCTCTTTTAGTTTTTTTTCTAGTTTAATATTATTCTTTACCTGTAACTTTATGAAATGTAGCTATAATTCATGTTAAATCATCCAAAAAAATACTCTTCCGCAGGATTTCTGAAAAGGAGGCACTGCTTGTGAAAAAATTTGTTCAGCGAACCCTCTCGTTGTTTAATCGCAAGCGTTCTGTAAATTTTTGCCTCATATGAAATCCTGTGGAAGGGCACGAAGTTTATCTTGTTCGTTCAACATGATTTACCTCTTATGTTTGCTAAATGCCAGTAACTTAGTTTTCTTTGTAATGATTTCCAGCTGGTATCTGCCAATTGTCTTTTTTCGTAGTTGTTAATTTTTTTCTTCTCTTCCGTCTTGGTCGATTCAGTGCCGGCCAAGTAATCAGCAAGTCGTAGTCTACTTAAAATTTTCTCGCTGATAATTACTCCTAATTTTTCCTCTTTAATTTCAACGATCGCGATTTCAAGAATCGATTCTTGATTTAAGTATAAAAAATTTCTGGAGTGAGATAACAATCTTGACGCTCTCCTAACCTTTCTTGTTTTCGCCTGTTCACGACGGGACTTAATTTATTCACAGCGCTTTGGCCTTTGTTAAATTGTGCAAAACTTTCCTTTCACTATTAAGCACTTTTATTTGATTTAATCGAAATCCATGCTTTGCATGGTCCTGTAATCCATGCTGTCAAAAGCGTTCTTTTAATGCTTAAACGCTTTAAACGTATAATAAACATTTTCCATTATCCTCTGTATGAACATAAGTACAAATATTGCTTGTATTCATTGAAGAGCTCTTTTGCTCTTTGTTTTATTCTCGTGTGGATAATAATTGTCTTTCTCTTCTACGTTTGTGTCGTCAGGCTTATTATCCGAAAAAATTCTCAATTTTTAAATATCGTTTCGCGAAGAAGAACAATGATATTCACCTTGAAGTTCCTTGGTATCTCATCTCTATAGCGAGTCTTGCAGATACACTTGTATTACTTGGTTTAAGTTGTCTCTCCTGCATGTTTAATTAGTTTTGTGGGAATATTCTCAATACCAGTTGCCTCTTTATCAAATTCTACGACTTAATAATATCCTTAGGTCTCTTACTACTGCGTTACATTCCCGTCTTAAACGGATTAGAATGTAATACGCAGGCGTAAAGCTGCCATAACAAGGTAAAGAATTCCGTGACCCGGCCTGGACTCGAATTCCTGGACAAAATTTATTCTAGTGACGTGAAGTCTAAAAGGATTACTCGCATATCACAATGTCTAACATTCTTCGGTCACTCCTACCGATTATTTCCCGTTGCAATGAACCACTGGAGACTAGAAGTAATCCTCCACTTTCGCTCGGACAAAGCTAATTAATTGCCAAACGTTTGAGAAATGAGTAATTACGTACTACGAAGGAGATTTGTTAAATTGTTTTAGCTTGTTATTATTCTGTCAGATTTAAATTCCCAGCCAAGCTCACTTTAAAAAAACTGGAGTTAAATGCCCTATAAAGTAGTCTCGAAGGAGGATTAACTGGGTTATGATGACCCGGACTCGTACACGAAGTCGACGCTTACCGTATAAAACAAAGACGCAAAGCACAACGCCGACTATACTTCGGTCATTTTCAATGTGTTTTCCGTGTTCAGGAGACAACTGGAAACTTAACAGTATTCATCCCTTCCGCTCCGAGGAAAATATCTCATTTGTCAACCATTTGATAAATTGGTGTGAGTGGGTCCTGCAGTGAGAAAGAGTTCAAACATTTCAGCTTTTAATAGTCATGTAAGCGTAGATTTACAGCTTAACTAATCCAAAATGTATCGCTGAATTTAATGGTTTAAAACGTCATCTCTAAGTAGCCACAACTGGATGAAAATATCGCACGGACTCGACCAGATATCCTAGAATTACGCGGACCGTGAATAGGGTAGACGCAGATCAATAGGCCTGCCATCCTTCGCTCACTTGACCATTTCTTTTCCATGTTGAATGAACGACTAGGGACTTCAAGACGTCCACTCGGACAAAGATACCAGAATAATTGTCAATCGTTTCGGACGCGAGGTGAGTTAAAGGACACGCGGTGGGCGCGGATTAATTAAGGGCGCCCGCGCGTGTCGCGTCGTGGCGGTTAATGGGTGTCGCGTGATGGGAGGTGTCGTGCCGCCCAAAGGACGTGGCCGAAAGGGAGGAGATAAATCCGCGCGCGGTCGCCGCCTCGTAATTCACCCTTTTTCATCGCACCGCGAAGCGGAGAAAGGTTGTCCAGCGCCTCTCTCTCTCGGGTGGACCGGCTGCCCAGCGTACAGAGGATAGACGCCCACATCCTCTACATCGTGTCGCTCCGTCCACCACTTCCTCACCCCCCCCCCCCCCCTGTTTCCCGATGCATTTGCACCGCTCTGCAACCCATCGTGTCAACTGCCTCTCCGTCGACAACGTTCCATTCCATTCCGTGAACAAACTCGCTTTCTCTTTCGCGTGCTTCGGAAACTAATTCACGGTACTATTTATGTATTTTCCCGATTAAAGAAGGTTTCCATGGAGTATTTAAGAAGTATTGTGGCAGTCTCCCCTCCCTTCATGGACTTCCCTCTTCGACTCACAAGGAAGTGTACTCCTTTTCTTCCTATCTAAAAATTCTATTATCTTTCTTCCTCCCCATCGTTTACCAAACTTCCCACCCTCCAACCCTGTTTTCAACGTCCTCTCCCCTTCCTTCTATCTCCTCCGTATCTCATCTAGAAGCTGCCTCTCCTTACCCACCATGTCCAGCACTTCGTCGTTCCTCTTTCTATCCGCCCCTTTCTCATTCTCCATTATTTTCCATATCCACATCTGTAACACCTCCGGTCTTCTCTCGTCCTCCTTCCTAAGTGTACATAATGCTCTACTCTCCAGATCAGATTCTTCACTAGTTTTTTCTTTAAACTATTACATAATGATCCTTTCATAAGCTCCATCCTGTTCACGAACGCTTCATGTGCTAAAGATGGTATTGAAATAAAAATAAAAATGGCACTTTTCCACGATAATTTTTATGTGTGCGGCGGGTTTCGGCTCACAGAGACATCATCTGGTACGAGACATCATAATGCAGGAGAACAACACGTAAATACATTTTGAGGAAGAAGTGTGAAGGATTCGGCAAGTCTGAGGAAATGCTTTCGTGTATTAGATGTATTCTGTAAGCAGGGACACGTTCGTAATGAATTAACTGTGAAAAAGTGAAATTGTTACTTTTGTTTTAATCTGACGAAGTTCCTGTGCATCTCGCCGGAGTCGGTTGATTTTAATCGATCGTATCCATGGTCGTGAAACTGGAAGACATCTGATTGCAATAGCTTACTAACCTTACGGACAGAATTATTCATATCTCCGCCGTGTCAAGTGGACGGCTTTTGGTTCCTTCAGACGTTTACTGCCAAAATCTGCCGCTATTTTACACTACTAACGACATTTACTAGCTATTACCTACAACATGGCACCAGATTACCAGAACCAGGGACAGTTGTTTTTGAATTATTGAGATATCATGACCGTCTGTTTTATCACGAATATCAAAGCCTTCCAAAAGGTTACGCTTGAAAGAATTGCCTATCTTATACAGTTAATTTCTATTAATATAAGTCATATACAAAGGGAGTCGTTTCAGATAAATCTAGTAGATTTTTGGCATATATTTAGAAAAAACGCGAATTTTCTCATACTGTCTTGATTTTTTTATTGAAATACTCGTAAGATTCAGTCAAGTTGAATTCTTTCAAGTGAATATCCACCCTTTCTGTGAAAAGCATGCGTTATTCCTGCACATTTCACTTTCCGTAACTGTTCCCATGTATGTTTAGGCTGAAACCATCAGTAATATATCGTCATAACTGTCACCTCTCGGTGCGCCCTATTTTCGTGACGTTCACCCTTTCATCGTAAAAAAACAGTGGATTCGTGGCTATGACAAAATAGTGCTCCAAGTATCAAAACACTACAATGAGGAACTTGCCATAAACCACTGGTGTCACATGTCTTCTGAGTTGCGCTGCGCACTGCGCAGCCGCAACAATCAGCTCAAAATGATGTCATGATTGGGCTCCTCAAGTGGTTATATGCACAGTGTGATGTCAGTGATCCGGGTTGATATTATGACTAGCTCCCTCAATCGTGAAGTACATACACGAACAAATATTATTGTATGTGATCACCTTTCATGAAACTGTACACTTTTAAATCTCTGAAGTTTTTGTAATTCCTATTGATTTTTTTCGAAACATACTGTTTTAATTGTCTAACGAACCATGACATTATTTCCAAAAACTGTGAAATCCTTCGGTATCTAAAGACTAAGTTTTTGACAATAGCCCCTATGTCAACCCGGTGTTCTTATGTGACTTACTGATTTGTTTTGGGCCTTAAAGGCAATATTATCTGCCAGAGCTATTTTCCTTCAAATTACGGTTTTCTGTGGGAAAACAAAGAATATCTCTCTTTGGTGAATCTTTCTCCGATTTTCCAGCGGTTGTAGATGTTAATTTCTTCTTATAAGTCTACAATCGTCAAAATAAATGGTTTTCTCTAGTGATTACGGCAGACTATGACAACAGAAACTGCTACTACAAGTATGCCCCAAGAAATTGATGTTTGTTCCACAGCGATTAAAATGACAAAAATGTTTTCTTATAAACGTAGAATTTATTTTACCTCCCGGACGATTCTTAGACTCGGTAGACTCTCACTCGGACGCCTCCTCTTAAACTGTTTCGAAACTTAAAACAGGGTTCGTGCTAGTTGCAATGCGATAGAATAAAGTGAATGGTAGGTACAAGGCCTCGTTGAGAATTCGCTAGGATGCGAGATGCCTTCTGCGTTTGTTCATTTTCTTGAAGACAGTTTCGTCGGCGTTAGAAATAAAGACAGTTGTTACAACGTCTGCGTGGCTCTCGTCTCGAAGATGGATGGTCTTGGAAGACCCAGATGCTTTCTGCGTCGCGGTAGCCTTTATCAGTGCGTTCGGAATTCATTGGGTGCGTCAACTTTGGAATGAGAGGTGACACCTAACATTACAAGGGAGAATGCCTGGCGTGGCGTTTCATGCCGCATGAGGAAATGAATTCTGGAACTGACGGGCTGGAAAGATATTGAGACCTGTGTAAAATGGGCCCGGGAATGTTGGAGATTCATGGAAGGCTATCGACGGATCATCGCTCCGCAGCTCTCCCTTGTCTGGCTGATTGAGTGGGTGGCCGCATCGGGCGCCGGCACCGCGAACATCCCCTCCGCCTACAAAGTTGACGGGGACTTTATTTCGCCCCACACCCTTGCTTCCCTTGGAAACAATGCTTGATTGGCGGGAAGACACGGATCAATTTGCATCCTTGTCTTCGTGTTGAGTGCCCCTTCGCTTGTGCATTTTGCAGCGGCTTACCTGTCATGAAAATGAAGGGGGGATAGGAAAGGGGGTGGAAAATGATCGCTATGAAAAATGAGCACAACTCTATCTAGTCACTCGCATCTCGGAGTCTCCCTCTGGCTCCATTTTTTCCGTGATTATTAAGAGCGCGCAAAGTAGTCTTTCTGGAAGCTATATCATTTCGTCTTTAAATCGCCGTATTCATTGAAATTAACATAATTTAAGTGTGCGTGCTCGGCGCATGAGTGAGGGAAAGATTTAGTGGTATCGTAATTAAAAGGTGTTCCATAAATATATGTTCTCGGCGTACCTCTTTGAGAGGAATTTTAATGAAGTGGATGATAAATGAAGGCAAATCCAAGCAGTCAATGAATCGCAGATGGGGTGGGACTTCAGCACTCGGGTTGTAGATCTCGACTGACGCTGTCGTGATCTGCCGCGATTGCCATACGAACCTCTCGTAATTTCTTCTCGTTAATGGCTACAAAGGTGAACGAAAGCCCAGCATAGGTGTCCCTTCGTGGATGCAATCTGTAGGCGTTTTTGGCGTAGCTTAATTAATTAATTTATTTATTTAGTTAATCCAAAAACAGCACGAGGCCAATTACAGAGGACTGGAGAAACAATTTCATAATATTAAGCAACGTAACCAACAATAACAAAAATATTTAACAGTATTTACAAATAAATAACAAAGAATAGTCATCGAGTGGTGCGAGGAATAGGGGGAAAATTACGATAGTGAAGGTGCAAGTTGGGTGAGGGATGAAAAAAAGGATCAAAATTTGGAACACAATGCTATTAATATCCCTCATTTCCAATAAGTTTTCAGCCTGGTTTAAGGGCCTCAATCCCTTTACTGCCGACATTTTTGGGTGGTGCAGACTTGCCTAAACCTCATTCCCTCAATAAAACTCCAACCTAAATGAACTCTCCTAAAAAATAGCCTCTGCCTACGGCGCTGATTCTAGACGCCCTACTATCCAATTCATTAGCTCAAGGAAAGAGTCTGTCAAAAATGCGAGAGAAGAAGTACATATTTTGGTGAGTTCCAGTTATAATCAAAGATCAGCCAATTTGGAACGTTTATGTCCTTCTCTCTTCCTCTCCTAGGTTTGGCACTAATCCACTCTGAATCATCATCCCCAAGAGCTTAGCCCTTTCCTATCAGGTCGTATGATGATTAATAGTACAATTCAAACTTTATACTTCACGACCCCTTATTATATATATATTTTTTTTTATATCACGAGATGTGGGTCAAATGTAAATATTATTTATTTATTCAAACTTTGTCTACGTTTCGGACATTATATTTGTCCATCCTCAGGGCTATAAAAATGATAATGTATGATACAAAATTAGTTAAATACAGGCAATTTTACAGTTGTTATACATTAAAATACATGTATGTATTTCCATGTATTTTAATGTATAACAACTGTAAAATTGCCTGTATTTAACTAATTTTGTATCATACATTATCATTTTTATAGCCCTGAGGATGGACAAATATAATGTCCGAAACGTAGGCAAAGTTTGAATAAATAAGTAATAATTACATTTGACCCACATCTCGTGATATAAAAAAATATATATATTAATAGTACAGTTATATCAGGCTGAATATGGTGGGTATTCAATTATCAACGATTTTAGGCAATTTTCCTCGGGTAAATACTTACATTTTTAACTCTTCTTAAATTTAATGTGACATCATTTGGTCAGAGTCGGTAAATTGGAACTTGTGCCAGAATTAAATAGTTAACTGCAAGGAAATTTCTATTTATTATTCATTATATTTAGCACCTTATACCTATCCTAAAAATGCACACTATTGTTTCCTGTCGATTGGTCTCAAAGCACCTTTTTCCCTATGAATTAAGACCGATTGTCCAATTAAAAAAAATATACGTATCGAACGTATGGCGGTGACTTTTCTATTCATTCTGCAATGGTCGATTCAACAAGTGCTAGTATCGATTTTCATCGGCTATGTTTCGGTCACATCTATTGTGTTTTGCGTGACTCCTAAATTTCCTTATCGGTATCCAAAAAATCTAATACAAATTGGCGAATTTACGTCACGTCTCAAGAATGTGGCCGGTGATCTTTGACGCGGGTGGAAGGCAGTTGGCTCGTTTGCAAATCGTTTTCTCTTAGCTCTGGAGAAGTGGCTCGATTATCATTTCATAATTTATATCCTTTCAAGATTTTACCGTCTCGTTTTTAATTACGCGAGAGATAGAGATGGCGATCACGCCAAAACAAGTCCGAATGCTCATATTGAAATTGGTTCTGTTGTTGCCTTAATTACATAGGTAAACCTGTATTTTCTTCTCGCTGGTGTTCGGTTAAACTCAAATGACGTTTTTAAAAATCAGTTTATTGAAAATTTATAATGATCTATAACTTAATGAACTAGCTTCTGTGACTGCGTTTGTGGAGGGGAAATCAGGAAAATAGTACTAGCAAGGTACTGAGAAGTATTAATCAATTTACCTTTAGTTAAAAAAATACGCATGAGTAAGCATTACAAGTTTCATTAAGATCTTTCCTCTACTTATTTAAATGAAAATCGCCGCCTTCTGCCAAATTTCGTATTCAAGGTTTTACGTAGCCTCATATCAGTTACTATTCAATTGTCAGAATTGGGTATATTCTCCCTGATATGTTTACTTGCATTCATGGGCGTACTCAGCGAGGGGCAGCCGCCACCCCAAGAAGCAAAAATCGCAAATGTCTTTAAGTAAAATAATATATTTTCAAGCAACTAATTTAAAACTAATAAAGATCTGCTACAGTTTCCTTAAAATGTTGATTTCATTCACCTTTTCCAAGCTAAAATCATACCTACAAATAGAACAACCATGGCTTGCCCCCCCCCCCTAGTTTTCGTCCTGGGTACGCCCATGCTTGCATTGATAACAATAAAAGTACCTTGGTTTTCATAAGGATATCAATTTCCGAACAAAATCGTCATATATTTACTTATACAAGCTACAATCGAAGTTATCTGTATACTTTTTTCGCTAATTAGCCTGGATAATTCATGCTGTTTCCGACTTAAAAAGTACATTTTGAAGGAAACTCGTTTTATAATTGGCAGCAATGAAAAAGGGCTAGATGTGAACCGTATTACATTGTTTCCTTTTAGTACCATATCGTTAAGCTAACAATTTTACGGTTTTAACGTGCATCTCTGTTTTTTAGCGTTCAAACTTATGAATGACTTCTTTCAAATCGGTTGGTCATAATCGTATCTTCATAGGATGTGGAATTATAATATTCTCTGAGGAAATATCTTTTTCAGCTTCGATAGTAACTTTAATAAAAACTCAAACTTCTGATACACCTTTTGGTACGGTGTTAGGGATTGCTATCCTTTCACGTAAGGAAATGGCGGTTAGCAAAGGTTCCATCGAAACTGTTTTCTTAAGTTGCTCCGCGTTTATAATTTATTATATTTAACGTTTCTTTGCGTGAAAGGGTTGAATATTCATGAAAATGCAGATACTGCATAAAGGTGTGTTCTAAGTTCATAATTCTAAATCGGAGTTTATATGTTTGCCTTTAGTGGGTAAAATTCACCACTAGCCTATCAAGTTTATTAAGGCGTCGAAACTTGACATAATTAAGCTGACGAAACACTTGCTTCCTTAGCCTGCGGTGGTATTCCTATTTGCGTATCATATTCACGGCACTTTTTATAATCTTTTACATCATAAATCCACCTCTGCTCCCTATCACCTCGATACCTCAAACACTTACTATCCCTAAAAAATTCAAGGAAACATTTAGTGTCAATCTTTCCCGTTCCATTGATAAATTTTCAATTCTCTTATAGTGGCCCCGAAATACGTCATGTTTTCCATGCTCAGGTTCATAAAAAGGAATCTCACATCATATTAGAAAAATTATTAAGGATATAGAAAAGTGAAAAATAAATGACTCACCTTGAAAATTGAGGCCTGTCCTAACCTGTCCGGCATTTTCCGATTTCACACCCCTGTGCGACGAGGCGGTTCACCATTTTTCCTGTCGCCTGAAGATGTGCGATACCTATCTAATATCTATCTAATAATACCTATCTAATAATAAGGGATTATGGAGGGAAATCAATTAGTATTGAAAAGTATGAGTACTTAATATATTGCGCATTAAAACGGATTTTCTCTTGTCTCGATGATGGCAGAGTGATCTTAATTTTAATGGGAATCATCCTATATTTAGGTGTGTTAATCGAAATTTATATTCGAGATGATGCGGTCTATCAAATTATTTGTGTAATCTCCTTGTTCGTGTTATTGGTTTGACTTCATCAACAGAAGTGGGAAGAAATTTCTTCTATCTGTGGCTCTGTCGCCTAATCAGTTTTATTTTCACGGTGCAGAATTTGTGCTTGAGCATACGGATGAGAACATTTCCAAGCTGTGCTGAGCGAGCCAAATCCTGCTATGGGCTAAGCTTGCTGAGGTCTTGAAAGCGTAGGGTTAAGCAAATTATAGGTCAGGTTCAACTGTTTTCGAGTGCTGCTGAAAATATTAAATAAAGATTAATGATCAATAGTTTGAGGCGCCGCTGACTGAAATTGTTTCAATTTAAATATTAAAAAATTCGTAAATTTCGCATGTATATTATTATGGACGACGGCTTTCGACACGGTGCGACATCATCTGTTATGGGGCGTCCATTAACGACGTGAGGAGGTTTTGAGAATTTTTGGACCCATCTTCCCGCCTTAGGAAGACATCGTGAGATTTGGCTCGACTCCCAACCCTCCTCCCTCTAATCTCGCGTGTGATTGTTCGAAATGCGTATTTTCAGGGTAAATACGTTAATCTATGCTTCATTGTGTTGGAGTTTTTGAAAAATCCTTTAATTATTTTTACATAAGATTAGCTAAGTTTAATATTAAATATTACTGAGATCGTAGTTTTACCTTTTTTCTTGCGGAAAAAAATTACGTAATAGGTACTTGCCAGGACCCGCCGTCTCCCCTACTTGAGATTTGGTGAGAATCGGCTAGTCCCCCTCACCACCTAAACGAATCACGTAGTTAATAGATGGCCCGCTACAGATTCAAGAAATATCAAATGATGAATTGAAAACTAAAATCCCTGCCATGATCGGAAAACGACCACGGTTACACGTAAACGTCACCAAAGTGTTATCATCCTGTTTCTGATGATGGCCGTAGTTCATTTTTACTTCCACCAATTTGTGTTCATAGCCTTCTTGTTCTTGGTAAAATAATGAAATTTGTTTTATTTTTGCAGTATTAAATATCCTTTTGCTATCGTAATCTCTCCTATTAATCTCTTACAGATTTTCATGAAGCTGCATGATAAAATGATCGTGATATACATTTCTGCTTTGTATCTACTTCCGAGGAGGCTACGTGGGGAATTTTAAATCATTCAGATTCGTGCCTGAAGAAAGCTTACCCCCTGCTGGGCACTTCTTAGGCGGAATTGGTGTAAGCCTGTTCACGTATATGCAGACAGATCACGCACTAGATCACGTAGGGGACACGAAAGGGATATTAATAGACCACAGTGATGATATATATATGTCATAGCATTTTTCGATGTGATGAAAAATGTTTGAAGACATACTTGGCTAATTTTACCTTCTTCTGAATCAGACCACCTTGTTGGTAGTTAGTTGGGAGGGGTTGACGAATTAGCGTATTCGACCACCGAATCTTTCAATCGCACTCAACTCTGTGTTGTATAATGACTTATTTCAAATCGGTTGGTCATAATCGTATCTTCATAGGATGTGGAATTATAATATTCACTGAGGAAATATCTTTTTCAGCTTCAATAGTAACTTTAATAAAAACTCAAACTTCTGATACACCTTTTGGTACGGTGTTAGGAATTGCTATCCTTTCACGTGAGGAAATGGCGGTTAGCAAAGGTTCCATCGAAACTGTTTTCTAAAGTTGCTCCGCGTTTATAATTAATTATATTTATCGTTTCCTTGCGTGAAAGGGTTGAATATTCATGAAAATACAGATACTGCATAAAGGTGTGTTCTAAGTTCATAATTCTGAATCGGAGTTTATATGTTTGCCTTTAGTGGGTAAAATTCACCACTAGCCTATCAATAGAGTCGTCATTTTCTGAAATTGCTTCATTTTAAGTTAAAAAAAGCTTTGTAAATTTCACGTGTATATAGTTTTGGACCACCGGTGTCGTCATGGTGCGATATCATCTAGTACTCATACTGGAAATACTAACCAATTAACCACTTATTAACCACTAACCACCAGAACAATTGGGGCGGAAGGATTATGACAAAAGGTGGGGTAAGGTTGTATGAAGGAAAGAGACGGTTTAAGTATTACTTCGTTATGTAATATAATTCTACTGTATTGCTTATAATTGTGAATAGACCTAATGCAAATTTAAACAATCGATAACTTCATTTCTTCGGGATTTCGTGGTGATGAAATTTTTTCTACCTCGCACCTTCCTATTTTTATTAAGTTATGTTATTGAATTTGAACTATTCCACGCAACAATATGCTGTCTTTTTGCGATATCCGTGTGGCCTGGAGCTATTTTTTCAACCGTTTTTGAAAATGACACAGCTGAAAACGATCATAACACCGCGAAAAATGATGTGGTGCTAACCATTCTTGAAACATGCTGAGAGTTAGCGTAGAAATTAGTAGAATTCTCAAATGCTCCAAATACTATTATTTTCCAATCGAATAAGGTTTAAAAGCTAAAGTAGGACTACGCAACCAGGAGTTTTGCGTATGGCGATAGTAGTTATGACTTCTTCTTTTATCCAAGGGTTATTTATATGAACGGTAAATATTAATGAGCCATAAGAGTAGTTATGCGGCTTATTTTTTTTCCAATATTTTTGGCATACTACCATCATATAATGCTCAAAGCCCTAAGGAAGTGAAGACACATTTCCTGAAATGTCGACTAAAATATATTTTTAAGTTGTGTTATTATAGGTATAAAAACTCAAAAAATGCAAAATTTATAACTTAAAATGGTGCAGAGACTGCGTAGTTAAATGCGAAAGTAGGAGTAATAGCGTACCTTCCGGGAAATAGAGTAGCAGAGGAAGGTTTCAAAACTTGGACTAGTCAATTAGAATTGTGTCTCGGAGTGAGAGCCGGCATGCCTCAGTGAAACGGGAGAGCGAGGTATTCAATAGAAGCAGACTGCCGGGAGGAAAATGTTACATGGAGTAACTGAAGGCGTCAAAAGCGCGTTGCAGAGTGTTGCGGTCGCGTCGCTGATGCCTGCAGCGTAGAACAAGTAACGCTACGGGTTGACCACGGAGCGCTTTATGTCCTCGGTAAACTCAGACGACAAAAGAGCGCAATAATAGTGCTCTCCATGGGGGCCTAAGTTATCCTGCAGCTATAAATTGCGTTTGTCGCACCGACTTAATAATATAAAGTTGGCGAGATATAATTCGAATGCGTGTACCATGTATGAAGGCTATTCGCTCGTAGAAATGAGGGAAGCTATTTTCGTCTGACAACAATATTAGATGATGCCTTAGCTTTATGAGAGGCGGTAAAGAAATAAATTCATTAGAGAATTACTTTTTCTATGTATTTCTTGGATGTTACTATTGAGTAGACTTGGTATTTGGTGCCGTTTTGTATTTATTTTTGTGTGCATATACCTATATATAGAAACCTTCGTAACTCTTTTATCCAAGTGGCGTGAAATGGTTTCCGATGATGGTTATTTTATTACTAATTAACCTATAAGAGTCAAAAACTTTCTCTTCGAGATTGTAATTCGCTCTTAATGCTTTAGAATATTTTACTTTAACAATTGCTTCTAGTACCTCATAATTATAGTATAACAAAGACTAAACGGTCATAGGTTTTCTATCTATCGATCCAATTTATGCAATAGGTTCTTTAGAGATCGGAGACCGTTGCTAATGAGCGTTCTATAAATTGTAGGTTCTAATACATTGGTATCCAATGCCTTACGAGAGTCTGAGACTGAAGGAGTAAGGTAAATTTCATTTTTCTTGCATGGAAGGGTTCAAAAATTGCATAATATCGTTTAGGTAGTATGTATCTTAATGGTATTCTGAGGTGAGGATTAGTCTCCTGAATGAAATGCAACTTATATCATTATTTTGCCGCAGAGAATATTCCTTCTTTGATCGCTTCATTTATTGAGCTCCTCAGTGTAGGAAAGTTGTCCATGGAAACGAACATTTCTTTATTTCGCTGCCTCCAACCCTGACACACTTCAGCCCTGCCAGTTTATTTCCGTGACAGCAATCTCATGCACCAGAGTGACAATGCATTCTAGGAACTGGATCTCCATTGGTAAATGGGTATTTTTCAATTTCAAACCTAGATGCTACGCCCATTTTAAATGGCAAACATCGCAGCAGTGACTTACAACAGGGCTGCAGGAAATGATGTCTCTCGTGCGGCAAAACAATAAACGTTGGTAGCTCGGAATGAAGGTAATCGAGGACAAATTTGAAAGCATGGAATGCCGTCACCTCGAGAGAGAGAAAGATCCATCGCCATTTGCGTTGTGCTGAAACATCACCCAAGGCACACTACTGCCGTATAGGTGGCGAAAGAGAGAGGGAAAAAAAGCAATTTTGTCAACCACTTCGCATTTCAGGTGACACACACACTATATATTTCTCGCGCATGACACGACATCGGTTGGAGGGTACTCTAGCATAAACCATTATTATACATACAACCTCGAGTTGGTGAGTTATGAAGCACATTTTTCCCATCCCCCCGCGTGAGATCCACTGAGAAAATATCCCAGCCTCCATTGCGTCGTGTAGCAAACACTTTAGAGGGCCGTAATTCAACCTGAAAACAGTCGAAAGGGGAATGTCAAAGCGTGGCGTAGCGATTGGATTTGCCCACGCACCTCTTGAATACCGACAACAACAACAACGAGGTGTTGTAAATGCTTAGGCACCTCAATCAATTACCGCCGCGGTAGGGGAGACGCACGATTTTAAGTGCGAGGGGAAAATCTTCGCGGGGAAGAAATCAAGAGTTTCCGAAGTAGGTACGTAAGCACCGTCTCACCGCAGGCTTAGGTTCGCACGCCCATTCCAAGGAGAGGGAGGGGGGGGGTGGAGTTTGCGCTTAGCATCCGACTCCGGGGGACCGTGTCGCCTCGTAGGCAATAATTTAACACGGAGCCTGTCAACTTGAAGGGAGAGCTTCCAGAGTGTGTCTCCCACCCAATGGAGGAAATTATGCGTTTCAATTACGGAAAGCCGTGATGAGGGCGGCAGGGAGGGGGTGGGAAACAAAGAGATTTCTCTATAATCCCTGATGACGGTGTCTTTAAGATATTCTGTTCCTCTACGAGTATCGCGGATCCAGCGAAACTAACAAAGGACGTGCGAGATGTGTATGACGCACTGAAACACTGATAGCCCCCTTCAAGTTTATGCATAGGAAGGAGCGAATTTTGGTTTTCTGTGAATACAGAAAAGACTGAAGTGTAAAAATCCCTTAAAATCCTTATCCCCCTAATTCCCCACATATCCCTTTTACTCATAAAAAATATTTAAAATGCAAAAAAATCATTTCCCATTGAGTTTCCATAAATGTGTTATTGATGGCAGGCTTGAATTTTTATTTACCTTAAAAATAGAATTTTTTGCTTATGTGTTTACATCAAGCCCTCGAAAATGACCTTTTATACTTTCTTTCTATTCTGCATGATGCTACGCAGATCGCTTGAATAAAAAAAACATGCTTATGGGGGAAAACTGATGGGACGTGATCGACTATGCTCGAGAGATGGAAATGGGCGGGATGTGGTCCAGGAAAATCTGGCTGCAAGCAATACTGGCCAGTGAAAGGTTGTCAAGAATGATGATAGATGGAAAAACGCCCGGCATTTGGAAAAAAAGGGTGGCTTTTTGTGTGATAGGAGAAAGGCGATCGCAAATTTCAATGTGGGGAGCACTAGTGAGCATGTATGGAATATTTTCCATGAAATCTTAGTACCGATTGTGGCTAAATGACTTGGGCCTGTTCAAAACTTGGCTGAACATGACTATCAATCAATATTTTCCACTCAGAGTCCTCTAGATTACTCTCTCAACTCAAATCCGTTACCAAATCGAGCCGTCCCTTCCGTTTACACAATGGGAAAGGCGGTGTCCGCCATTGCTAAGCTAAACGCCCCCTAGAGTCTTTGGGACACGAATATTACCACAAAAAAAGAATCTCAAGTCGGCCTTTAAAATATGTTGTCTCCCACTGCGAATTAAAATGGGTTCACAAAAGTTTAAGTTAAAGTTTGCAAAAGGAGCCACTCGTGTCGCTGACGGTCAAAATGATCCGATTTTCACGGGGAAACACGGTATAATTAGGGGTGTTAACCGATATACCTACACACATGATGAAGGGATCCATCAAGTTCATAAATTTTCGATGATATTCCTCGCAATTACAAATAATACACTGCAAAATATTGGAAAAAGGTGAATCGCATTGCACTCATCACAGGGTTGCGGACATTTTTGAAAACCGATTAAAATACGACCGGAGTGGCAACAGGAATCAGCCATCGATAGGATGGAATTGGGCCTCCACTATGTAGTCCCCCTTGCTTGGGAAATGAACAGCTATTGTGCTTATTTAAAAAAAAAACGCATGGACATCTTAGGAAATTAGAGAGGCGTTGCGATCTTTTCGAGAACCTGTGAGAACCAAATTACAAACATTCGAAGCTTGACAACCGTGGTACCGTTAGTGAAATTAAAGTGGAAGCCCTGAAAATTTTTCTCATACAATATGACCTTTTTTTTGAATGTGGGTAAATTAAGTCTTGCATCGAAGCACCGACAAAAATCCGAAGATAGCGTTCTTTCTCTAAGTGATTTTTTCCTTTTATGAATTTATTTTGATTATGCTAAAAGGATATTGTTAACTCTCTGGCGATCTCAGCGCCCTCTTTCTTCTTCATGGCTTACACTCTGCTTTGAAAGGAAGACTTCGGAAATCCCATGATGTAACAGTAGACTAAGCTCATGCAAGGGATATAAAATTAATAGTTTTACATCCAATGCTAGAGACAAAATTCTGGCCTTCTTTCCCACTCTGAACTTTGATAGCGAACCATAACGATTGAGGAGGAAATGGTGCAAAGTTCTGGTTCGGATTGAGAAGGCTCAAAAATTCTTTTCTTTTCCCACGCACCCAGCATGGGCACGATAAAAGAGATTGAGGCCCCGATAGGAACGAAATCTTTACCCTTACTCATCCGCTATTTATGAGGCTCAGATCTCACGTCTCACGGATCTTGCTAACATAGATGTGGAGGGGAACGTAATGCTTTAGCGTTATGACTCGGTTGCGTACGACATTTTATGAGGAGCGCTTTGTGTGAGCGACGCGTATTCCTGACATGACGCCACAGATCTTTTTTCCGGAAGCTATGAGGCGTCGCAAAAGGACTTAAATCACTGGTACAATCTCAAGGTGGTATTGGGTATTCGATTTTAAATGCATGGCGGTACTTACTTCCGCTTGGCCGTTAACGGTGGAACACATTAAACATTCATATATAGGTATGGTATGGTATTTGGAGGAGGCGACCGACAGCTGAGGTCATTTGCGCCATGAGGGAAGGGTGTGGAAGGAAAGGTGGAGAGAAACCCGGCGTCGGCGTTAGCCTGCTCTTAACGAAAGGCGCCAAGGGGACCACGGCTTAACGTCCCATCCGACGGACGGAGTGTTGCGCTTGAAATGTCCCCACACAACATTGAAGCAGGGATCGGGCAGTCTCTGAAAATTCTCTGCCACTGCCGGGATTTGAACCCGAGACCGCCGGGTGGGAAGCCAACACTCTAGCCACCACACCAACCCGATCCCCTTCATATATAGTAAATACCTTCTACCTAGGCCGCCCTCCTAATATTGCAGTAAGCACCCAGATTATTTATCAAAATAAATACAGATTGCCTAAAGCTTGTCCTTTCACCAGTAATCCACAGAAAAACTATTTAAAAGAATTGAATTATTGAGTATTTTGCACATGCGTTGAAAGTCTGATTTGAATTCAAGGCAAATGGAATCAATCCAGGGGAGGCTTCTGGGGGCCTTTCTCTTCCATGTATAACGAAAGGGCTCCCGAAGGACGGACCCCAAAGAAGAATAGGCAGTATTTCCCCTCAATCTCTCCGTTCAACCTACTCCTCTGAGGGATTACATCCTTGCCTGGCAATCCAATGGGGGTTCAAATCTTCGTTTGAGAACTGGGTGGACTGGTATCCCGGTCTACATCTATATATTAAGTCAACTTTTTGTTTTTAGGAGAGATATCGGAGAATAGCGTAGCGAAAAGATACACAGAAATATCGTACTGACTACTTATTTTATTTTCAAATTACTCGATCAACCTAATCCTAGTGTGCAGCCTCTGAGTCCCTAGCGGCTCCCAGCCTAATTCGTTTAACACCTGTGTGATGTCATGGATTTCAAAGCAATGCATCAAACAAGTGACTTTGTACGCAGTCACGCGCACGGGTAAAAAGTTAAATGTATCAAAGCATGGAGTTCGCCATGGCAAAAGTTCGCTCCTAGAAAATAGTTTCCAAAGTTCGCACTGATAAAATGGCATGGCGATGTACATGGCCTGACCGGCAATTGAGAGATTCGGGTTCGAATCCCGGGAAAGGTCAAATATTTTTTCATGGCGAACTTCATCCTTTGGTCATAGATGTGTTTACCTATCAATTAGTTAATTGAAAGAGAATGGGAGCTTCTTTAATGCATTCACGACAAAAATGCAAATGCATTATAGCCATGCTCAGGAAGTAATTTCCGTGGTCTCTAATTCGTGCGGTGACGGTTCATGGGGTTGAGGACTTTGCGATGAGCCCTCTTCATAGTCTGAAGGCACTGGAGTAGCCAGGGGGAAGTCCGGGGAGTCCGGATCCCCCCCCCCGAAATATAAAAACACAATTGCTTTCCTTCATTAAAGAAAAAAAATATTGAAAAATCATGAATTTACAAAAGATTTCTTTGAAAATTAGTTTTTTTGATCATGAAAAGCGTTGAAATTAGTTCAAACCCTGTAATTAGGACCCTGTTTTTCAAAAAAATTCCCCCTGATTTTGAACGACCCCCCCGAACGAAATTCCTTCGTATCCCACTGCCTGAAGGAGGGTGGGGGGTGGGAGAGGGCGCATTTTGGGGATCATCGGCATCGGGACTGTGTGTGTGTGGAGTGGGGGTGGATGGTGCGCGGAATATGCCTCGTGAAATATTCCATCTGATAAGGCGGGCGCCGTGCTCTTGTGTTCCTCTGGCGTGGTGGACCGACGGAGGGGGAGAGGGAGCGTGGATTGGCCACGTCGCGTCGTGAGCCGTTTCAGACGCAGACCCCTTCGCTCTCTATCCCGAGCGAAGATAAATGATATCATTGTTATGTTTACACGTGCGATAATAGATATCTCTAATAGGAATAGGTATGATCTCACCGCGGGGATCGCGTCTTTGAAAACTGCCAGCATCGTCGCCCGCTCCCATGGAAACCGATGTTGGGGTGGGGGGAAACCAGTGCTCACATCCAATGCTCTCCGCCATTGTATACCACACTACAACTACTCCTTCAGCCTCGCGCCACTGGAGCTCTGGTGGCCTACGTTCACAATTTTACTTGATGTAGCTGGAATATATCTATTATACTTGTAGACAGAATGTCGGCTGTCTCGGCGAGGGCTGTTTTCGCACGGTGTACCTAAGCAACCACCCTCCCTTCCATCCGACGAATTTACATCCGAGCTAACCACGTCATATCTGTGCGTGTGCCCATCAAACGATTTGATCGTTGGATTATTCTTCCTCATAGGATAATCCTCCAAAGCTGTTAGAATAGCAATGGCTGATGCCTGGTTTCTCTTATGGTAGGACCCGCCCGCCTTTGTGACGGTGCGGGATTCCTCGTCCCTTCCCTTCCTTCCCTATCCACTCCCAGGAGGCGTCGTCGGGCTCCTATCGCGGCGGCGCCTCCTTCCTTTCTCCTTCCTGTCCTCTCACCCTTCTGGGTGCAGAGGTGAAAAGCTCGCGCTTATAGACCCTGCCCCAGGAGTGTGTCCTTGCGAGCCCGCCCTAGGAGTCTCGTTCCCACTGTGCGTGTGCCCTGGAGGAAATGGAAACAGTTTTGTTACGCAAGTGATTAGATGGGGAGAATTAACTCCGGTGAGATTAGATTCTTTTTTCTTGTTTCTGTTAGTGTCGAGGGGTTGGTCTCCGTTGGAATGACTAGATTATTTCTTCTTTGCCAACGTTTCGTCGTACTTAGACGTCTTCCTTAGGGCCAGTGATTGATTGACAATAAATGCATTTCTATATTGTTTTCTCAATGCCCTGAGGCAGACGTAAAATAGCCGACACGCTGGCAAAGCGGAAATAAGTTTGCCTGACCAACCCCTCGACATCCGAAGGAATAAGAAAATATACATGGTCGCAACCAAAATACCAATCATCATTCTTTTTTCCACATAAAAATTGCATACAAAGAGATGTCATATAATGCTATTTATTTACTTTGATACACTTTTGTCCCATGGAACATAATATGAATGAGTAAACGGAAACTAAATGGTCTCTTGGTATTCTGGTGAATTATCATCTATCAATTAAGATATTTTAATGTATTAAATTGATTTACCTACATGGAAGATTTTTCGAATCTTCATGGCCCTTTTTAAATGTATGGAGCGGCTTAAAAATATATATTTACGATTTCCGGTGGATTATTGTTATTTAAGGTATTCTACCGGTTAAGATTGGTTTACGTGGAAAATTCCGAATCACCGCTGCCTATCTCTATCTCACACATTTAAATCCTCTATTTGATCCACTACATATGAAGTTTGTTCTCTCTCATTGTATCCATAAATCTTAATTCCACCCTCCTGCTTATCTGATAATTTTCTCTCCAAGGGTGCGATAACATTGATAATTAAACTGAGCAAGTTATTTGCTTATTATTTAAATTATGCGACTGACAGTTGATATGCTAAAGTTTCGGGTATCATCGCTGTCCGCTGATATCCTGGCCCTTAAATCGACTTACCGATTTTGGGCCCGTTCACTCATTTTCAATTACTCGTAATAAATATGTGATGATCTTCGTGGAGAATTCATAAGCCATCTCTAAATTAAGATATTGAGTATAAAAAGCAGATGGTTTGCTTTTGAAATTGGGCTCTCGTGTTTAGTTTCAATTTCATTTAAGAATTATTATAGAAGAACTACCAGGTATATCCACATACTCTACGATTATAGTCTATAATAGGCTGACAGTCTTTTCAATTTCAAAATCATTAATATTCTTAAGGGACGCGATATTCATGGAGATATATCTCTTATTATTCTTCAAAGAGCAATCCAGTGCTTGCTCAGTATAACAATGAATTAAGATTTCTCGGTTAACCAGCCGGAAGAGGAGATCCAAGGTATCCATGGATTCCCGGATCTTACCTATCACCCGACAGGGATCCCGAGACAACATCCTAAGGCAATATTATACAATGATTAAATTGGAGTGATTATGCATTTTGGAATGTTGCTTATGGGGACATTTAATTAAATAATGTTAATCCGAGGGTAAATCTGGGAGGGAGTTGTCAAGTTTCCCCGTTTAAGGGACTTTGATAGAGTAAAGTAGGGTGGGAAGTATTTTTAAGTTTATTTTCTTGTATTTATTCCTGATGCACCAAAGGATCAAAATGACTTTGAGGAGGTTCTTAATAAAAGGAGGTGAAATCGAAATTAAAATTTTTTATTTCCTCCACATGGGAGGATGTGGCTGCACCCATTCAATGATAATAATATTTTATTCGCGGGTATTTATTTCCCATTTCAAATTTTACATCTTATTATAACTGATAATTAATATAAGTAAAACTAAAAAATAATGTTAAATATTGCACACGTGAAAAAATAATTAATCACTAAAATATTCTGCAGGTTGTAAAAGAATAAATGATAGCATTCCATAGAGTGTTTTACTTTTGGGAAGTAACTTCTAAAAAAATCTCTTAAAACTTCAGACACTAAATTTTCATTCTTACGTTCGAGAGACTTTTCGGTATTTTTTTAATAGGTAATAAAATCTTTTAAATTATTATTTCACCGAAACATTGGCGTAGAGAATGGTTCAGAGAAACAAGGTAGAGAGAATTGAAATGCTAGGTATCACAGCGAGATTCATTTCAAGAGATTTCTCAAGCGATTGATTCTGCCCTGGACGTCGCGACACTTCAAAAACCGATGAAAACGTTGAAAAATTGAAATAAATGGTTGTGAACAACTAATCTGAAGGAGACTATTTTGAAGGTGGCAACACTAATGTAAACGAATCAATAAATATTTTTTTCAAAAAACAACTAAAATTTCAGTTATTTTCTGAACACACCTATATATGTAGGACAGCAGAGTACCCATGTCATGGGGAAATATGTGTTTGCAAAGAAGCGACGAAAATTGCATAATTTTCCTTTGATTCGGCACAATTTCCAGCCTATTGCGTTGTTAAAGGACCATTAAATATTGATGATTACTTATTTAGCCCAAAACTGGCGACTTTGATGAAAAAATTGTCATCACTCGAAAACCTTGAGCGAGTAGGCGTCACGAGGGGATGCATTCGTTGACGTAAATATCTCTTAAACGCTTGTTTTGCACCATATAATTGCCAAAGTCTCGTAAAATCAGCGTCCGCAATTTTTTAGTAGAAAGGCATCCAAACTCTCTTCAAAATCCCTGGAACTAAATTAAAACAATGAAAATATATCATATTAACGGATGCCACCATTTTTTTATCACATTGGATCATTTCAATAGCGTTAGCAGATACTTATACTGAAAGATATTCTAAGATAGCTGAAAAACACCTTAGAAAGTTTAGTCACTAGCTAACGGAATCTACACGGAAAGTGATATCCCATTTATTGATTGCCAACAATTTCTTAAATATTTCTGCAAACTTTAAAGCACCTATCTTGAAAAACGTCATTTTTAATTTTTCCACTTCTCTTTGAGCGTGTTGGGATGATGGAAGTGATAACTGAGTAAGTTCCATGATTCAGTTTTTATCTTCATTCATTATTTATTTCCATGTATATCTCCTGACATTCTGAATGAGATACGCAGTAGACAGAACGTATGGATGGAGGGAATGTTGAAGAGAGTGTTATAGGGTAGAATGTTGGGTAAACGAGGGAGGGGTAGGAAGAGAATACGAATTTTAGATAGAATGTTAGAGAGTAGGCCTTGTTGTGAATTGTAGAGGAAAGTCTACGAGGGAAGTGGAGACTGCCAGAATACTTCTCTTAGTATTCCATGGAAACCAACCTTAATCGGCAGAATGCTTTAATAATAATCTTTTAATTACGAATGTTTCCATTCCATGTTTATCCATTAGTCTCACAGATGGAAAATTACTGCCTACCTTTTATTTAGAAGACGCGAATGCTTTTTTCAGAGGTTATACTTATTGTTTCAAAGTACATTTGTGATTTACTTTTGAAATATTTCTCCAAAATTTACAGGTATTTGTGCCTCTCTCTTTCATGCCAATTTAGAAAAAAAGTATGGCTAGATGAGTGGCCCTGGATGTGAATATCTCGATGGGCATAAACTTCCGTGTTGCATGGCTCTATCTGGTGTTAAATTCGTGCAAAGCATGTCGGAGGGCGTGCTTAAGGGGAAGGGGGGGGGGCTGTTGGGCGGCCGCTCTTGTGACCGAGGCGGCTCGCCCTTGTGATGCCTTGCACGTCCCCCCAAACCCCCCTCATTCTGGTATCGTTTTCACGGAACAACAAGAGGCGTCATCCGTTGGTTGGCTATCGCCCGCCGAGATCTCTTCCTCCTCAAAGGAGGGCCTCTCTCACTTGGGCCATGATGTCTTCCATCCCCATCCCGTTACTGCGTTGGAGCGTTCATTCCTTCACGCTCCGACCCAGGGAGTATGAGTTCACTCAAGTTATTGGTCATTAAATTAGCGAGAAATCTACCGGCACCCAGCGACTCCTCCGTCTCCACTTCACCGAGAATTAAAGTCCGTGTTGGTTTTTTCCCTAGATACCTGGGTTATAATTGGTCGGCTTCTCGGTTTTGCATAATCTGTATCTAAACTTGCACATTTTACTAGGTTGATCTAGCGTCTGAATATTTAGTACTATAGTTTGTAGTTCATTTAGTGACTCGAGGTAAATTTTTGATGGTTTTTCGTGTTCACCCTAGAATATTTGGATGCACTTAGAGTAATGGAAATCAGTCGTATATCACTGGCCCAAGAAATTATCTTGTCGTTTGTTGATTTTTTCTAAAGAGCTCTATGGTTTACAATCACTTTCCTATTAGGTGGCTCATTATTCTTAAATCGAGAGCTAAAAGTCATGTGACAAGTTTTTGTTCAGATTCCTTAATAATGGATATAAATGAAAAGTTAATAAAAGCGTCAGCTAGTGATCTTTCAACGCGTAAGAGGCACTCTTACGGTTGATCCCTAATTTTATCTTCGAATGAGACATGGCCATTGTATTAATTACGAAGCGTTTTCTGGTTATTCATTATTTCCTGCGCAAGAAACCAGAAGAGTGGTGGTTAAGGCTGGTGGACGAGAAGGGTGGCAGCAAAGATTGGCGGAATTGATGACATTATCGATATTCTCGACCACTTCCAATTAATAACTATGCGATTATTCTTGTCCTTTCGATAGTGGCTATTTCGCTATCGAGACTGAGCAACCATGAATTAATAACGTATAATAAGTCCTAAGCGTACGGCCCCATAACTATTGGCTATTAATTATTTCAACTGTTAAGGGTCAAAAAGTACATACTTTTTGGCCTTATTTTGGTGTATTTATTATTTATATGTTAAATTATCGATTGGGAGTTTCGATTTTTGAGGCTATTATGCCAGTTTCAACATTTGATTCGCCAGGGTAAAGAGATTGCTAAGGCCTGCCATATCCCTTAAATGAGTAGGAGCTTGTCGGTATGAATGTGAACAATTTGAATAACGTTATTGCGACTTATAACATCGGAGTACCGTCGCAGAACACAAGTCTGGCGACATTTACGGACCTATACTAAAATGAACGCACCGAATTCAAGTTTGTGATTGCCATCCTTTCTAAGCCACGGAGCACCGCAGGGTACAGATATCACATACTCCATGTTAACCTCTGAGTATTTATTTATTTATTTAATCCAGTCCAAAAATAGCACAAGGCCAATTACAGAGGACTACGATAACAGGAAAGAGTAGATGCCGGTATGCAAAAGCGTTTTAGGTGGCTGCCCAGCAACCAGAACCCGAGATCAGCAAACACCACCTTAAGAATTATCATGGATAATGGAAAATAGTGAGCGAATGAATGGCTGGCAAATAGATTTTAAAAGACTGATTCTTTACCTACTTTGTGAGTATCAAATTTATCTGGAAATAAATGTTCCAAGGAATAGAAACAGCGTAAAAACGAATGAAAGAGACTCCTTCAGGCGTCGCTTTTAGCAAAAAATATATTGAATTAAAAATGTTTTGCATACTCCACAGATTAAAAAAAAAACAAAAATTTCTTAAGCGTTCAATAAGAATCTTTGGAATAGATAACATATTATTTAATAAAGTTTTAAATAAAAATCTTTAGTGCATAAAAAGTATTGCTTAATTCACAATTGTTCCAGGTTGAATTAGGTAATACTTTTTATAAAATGATACCTTTAATAATAATACAGTGATAATTATTATACAATATTGGTTCCATGCGCGGTGGCTGATTATCTTTCTTGTTCTTAATAGCTCTGAAGGGATAACACGTGGTATCATGCTCATTTCAGCGTTCGCCCATGCTTATGAATCGGAAAGCGCCACCTAATACATCGCTTATTTATGTATCTATGTCCCTTCCACCTTCTCTGCCCACGCCCCCCTCCACCTCTCGTTAGCAATCTCCTCTCTCCCCTCCCCTTCTCATGAATTCCCCCCCTCCCCCGCATCCTCTCACGACGCGTAACCACCCGATTGTCCCTCTCGCTCGCTCGGAATTTCCTCCTTCCCCTCCCACGCTAGAAATGTCAGAGCCCAGAGTCAATGCCTAACCGCCTCGTGTTTCGGTTACACCGCCTCACAGTGGTGAATTTCCGTGATTCAGGGGTAGGACATCAATTTTTATTTCGCACGAGGACCTTGATGATACCAAATTAATAGAATATGTGACGAAATATTTTACAAATTTACAATATTTTCAAATGTAAAAAAGGTCCTGCGAGCAACATCTAGAGTGCACAAAGGTTAAGAAAACACTTAGCTGTTTCACAAAATAAAATATATATATGCGACCGGTTTCGATACAGCGTATCATCATCTGGCGAATGATGATACGCTGTATCGAAACCGGTCGCAATATATTTTATTTTGTGAAACAGCTAAGTGTTTTCTTAACCTTTGTGCATCATGAAGGAGTTTCACCATGTTACGCCAACCACCATCGCATTTAACATCTAGAGTGTTTGATCAATCACCAGCACGCAGCATGCAAGAGAGTCACCACCTGCCGCCACCCTTTCACCACATGCAATGAGTCGTCCTAGCGAGTGGCACCATTGATTTTATAAATCAAATCACCGTCGCTAACCTTTAAGGTACGAGCACAATGTTCACCAAAATCTAGCTAGAGTTCTAATGCTTAACATAGAGACTGTACACACTGTTGAGAGATTTTACTCTAGCGAAACTCTGTCGGGGGGTTGTAGGGCATCTCCAGGGAGACTTGAGACTATATACTGACAGGACTCTCGCGAGATTGCTATACATGCTGTACGTGCAACAGATTGAGCGTGCTTAGTCTCGGTATTTGAGAGGCAAGCGTGCTATAATCAACTGTAGAGTGTTCACGCAGAGAGAAAGAGAGAGATGGCAATTAGAATATTCATTTATTGTTATTAGTACAAAAGAAAGTACGGCGACAGAAGATTGTGGGTAGTTGTGGATTTAAAAAAGAAAGGAAGGTGTACATGCAAAATTGTTGCGCGATCAATGAACATGTCAATTCATATGAAAATATTGTACGTTTTTGTCCTGAGGACTGCAATTTTCTCCTCAAAAGGGATTCAACTAAGATAAGAAGCCAAGATCTGAGGAGGGCCATTAGGCCTTCAGAAGAACTCACAGTAACGCATAATGTCATCAGTCCATCTTATTGTTTTCTAAATTTGGTATAAATCGAGAGAGAATATTACTATTAACTTCAAGCTTAACTGAGTGATGGTTTAAATGGCAACGACCAGGGTTTCCGAACTGACTGAAGATGTAAGTACGTGGCACACCCCGCGTCGCATCTCTTTAACATATTAAGTGGAACTTACCGAGAGCAATATTTTTCCATTATAGTTAAGTGAAATTCTTTCTATTACTAAGAAATATTATAGCTCACCATGATTTTCGTTCGATTTTTAGAGAAAATATGGAGTGTTAGAAGTGCCACTGGTGATAGAGATTTTAAGGAAGTGTCGCCACATAGTGCCACTTCCTCAAAACCTCTATTTGAAAATTTTATGTAGTCTCCTTCAATGGTTTTGCTTTTTTTGTGCCCATTCCGATATTCCTTCCTCGCGATATTCCAAAGTTCTGGATGACTGAATGAAATGCTCGCGGTTCTTCCACTGGGTGAGTTTCTCCTTCACTACAGACGCTTAGACCAACAACTCGCAGTATTTCTGATGACGACCAGCGAGTCGCTGCTCGAAACGTCTACGGTAATCGGGCAATTCATGTGCTGGAAGGACTGAGAGCATTTCATTCAATTGAGACGCCAGGAAAGCACGAGATCATTCTTCTGCATGACGTTCATTTTATTGTCTATATCTATACGCAACCTGAGAAGGCACCATGTTAAGTCATCTTATCGATGAAAAGTGGGAATGTTACTACCATATTTACGAATGGTGACCATAGGTGATGTCACGTCACCTCTGATGAATTACGATTGAATGTCATTAAGATAAAAAAGTGATTGTCGTGTTTTCATTTCTGAATTTCGAGACTTAAACGAAAAAATGTGGCATAATTCATACTTATTAATCATTTTGTGGAAGAATTACATGTTTTACTTAGATGCGAATGGACTAATTTTATCGGGTTCTTCCGATTAAGGTAGGTTTGCATGAAGTATTTGTGAAGTAACTGGAAGCCTCCTCTTTCGTCAAGGATTTCCATCTTCCATTCACAACAAGGCCTACTCCCTTTCATTCTATCTAAAAATCCCATTCTCTCTTCCTTCCTCTCCCTCATTTACCCAACATTCTTACCTTTAACATTGTTTTCAACATCCCCTCCCCCTAAGTACTCGCTCCATCCATACCTTCTGTCTCCTCCGTATCTAATCTAGAAGCTGCTTCTTCTTGCCCACCATCTGTTCATGGGTAAGGTACTTCGTCGTTCCTCCTCCCCTTTGTCCACTTCACCTTCTAGATTTTTCTCCAGACGCTCGAACGTCTCCAGTCTTCTCTCGTTCTCCTACCCTAGTATCCACGATTCCGATACGTAAAGAGCTCCTCTCCATATCAGGCTCTTAACTAGCCTTTTCTTCAAAATCTTACATAAATATAATCTTATAAGCTCCTTCCTGTTAATGAACGTCTCCTTTGCTAACGTAATTCTCTTCCTTATGTCCTTACTGTTTTTTTTTCAGATTGGTGGCTTACATATCCCAGAAAATGTCCTCCGAGTAGGTGGAACCCGATTTCCTGTGATAAATGTTATAATCTGGAGCGACAAAGTATTTTTCATTTCTATTTCATCCAAAATGCTGTTCCAGCAAGTAAATCCCGAAACCGTATAGTATATTGAGATATTTTACGTAAGTATCCTACCTTTTTACGTGGATCATAATCTTGTTCATGAACGCCTCCTTTGCTTACGCAATTCTTTTCCTGATATCCTTACTGTTGCATCCGTTTTCCTCTAATGTGCCAAGCGGGTAGTTTACCAGGTATTTCAATTTACCACAAGAAAAAAATGGGCTGAACGAGATACCGTTACGTTCAACATTATTGAAATTCCGTCCGAAGATGCAAACGTCTGTAAGAATGGTGAGGGTCCTAATTGATCCTTTCCCGAGCCGTCTCCGGAGACGCGTCGCCCACGCGACCAGCAATCGCACCGCGACCAGATCCTCCCTTCCGGGTTCCTCGCATTGCCAGCCGGCGCGGAGGTCCCGACGCCTCCGCACGCGCGACTTGTGGGGCCTCGCGCTGCATTAATCCCTCTCCAGCTCCGTCATTATCCGAGAGGGGCCGGCCCCCTTTCCTATTTCGCTTCCTCGGCTCCGCCCTTCTTTGCGTTTCCAATTGAAGACGTCATTACGATTCATTAGCCCCGTAGAGAAGTGCTGGGCGTGATTTGGGAATGCCCTTCACCCTCACCTCTCCTTCCTCCAAATTACTCCAACCGCGTGGCATTACCATCTCAAACGGGAGGATAGTGCCTAAGGGCAACAGACGGGCTCGCCCGGAGCACTTATGTCCCTCGAGTAATTTCCGCATCTAGTAGTTCTGCTCATTGTCATTTTTAATGTCTTCTATCGGTAGTAAAAGGCGTCAAGCCAGAGGCTTTCGAGGGTAACGGATTTTGGGCGTTGCTGGAGAATGATGCAAATCAATGAGCGAGAAAAATAATCGATAAAGGAGCAAATGAGTTATAAAGATTCATCGTTGAGCGTAAATTAAGCGCCACTTAGTTCAAAAGGTGACCGTTTTAAAGTAGAAATCGAAAATGCGGCCTTGAAATGTAGCATAGCTGAACTAGAAGGTGTTTGTGGAGGATTTAGGCATATGAGAGGGTTGCCCAGAAAGAAATGCACCATATTTTTTCTTTTACATTTATTTATCACCCATAATGAGAATTACACACATGAAAGAATGATGTTTCAGTGGCACATCTTATTTTTCCACGTTATCTTCGTCTTCTTATATGCCCGTCAAACCCTCGTGAAGCAAAGGCGTTTATAGTAAAACCTATGTATATACTGTATGCCCTGTTCGAACCAATCCTTGTTCTAACCAAGAAGCCGTTTCTTCACTGACAGTGAGTGAATTAATTCCTCGTCGTCCTCAAAATGTCTTCCACGATTGTCACCATTCAATGGGCCAAACAAGTGAAGGTCTGAGGGAGCCAGGTAAGGGCTGTAGGGTGGATGGGATAACACTGTCCAACACTGTTTTGCCATGTGCTCAGCAGTCCTCAAATTTGTGTGGGGCCGAGCGTTATCGTGTTGAATCAAAACATCTCCTGGGCTGGTATGGCGTCGAGGTCGCTGGAAGCATCAATTCCCCCTGCTGATTAAGAGATTCATTACAAATTGCCAAGCGTAACGCATCTTTATTTGTAGATGGCAGCATCAGCTCGATGCAACATGTCAAGTGTGACAGCCGTGGTTAGTCTCCTAACCTCCGACCGCTGCAAATCTTTTGGGCAGCGTTAAACAGCCTTCAGATGTAATTTTCCTCTGAGCCCAGTAACTAACTGTACTCCGTCATTGTTGTGTACTGTACTCAGTAACTAACTGTTGACAGCAGATTTTTCATAGACTTTGCACAAAAGTTTTGAATATTTTCCACAATTTCTTTCTCTGCAGTGAGAAATGCAATGATGGCACGCGGCTTGTTACACACATCACTAACAAACGACATTTTGAAACGGTACTGCAGCTACACTATCGGTCGGAAGAGTCAGAAATCTTTCATGCGCATTCATGAAGCTTCAGATAATACGTTCGTAATGTTTCGAATTCACATCATTGTTGTCAGTGGAGAAAAAAAATTGATGCATTATTTTCTGGGAAATACCTCGTATATGGGTAATTTTTTTGTTTAATAAAGCTCCACTGCAGGTCATAAGCCTATTAGGATTATCTTTTTATTAACTTGATTAGGTTACCTATGGAATCCTTCTGTAAAGTGTAGTGTAATCCTGGCGCTTGGGAATTTCAGGAAAAATCTGTACTCACGCTTAAAACCTTCATTGATTTATAAAGACTTGCATGCACTTGATGGATATGTATTTTAAAGCAGTTTTTTCTTAGAGGTTTTATTGAATTTCAAAATTCGGACATATATTTTAAAAAATGAAAGAAAATCCCTTTTTATCATTATTTTAAATTCCCGGGTCATTCGGTGATTCTCTTAGAGCAGTTCCAGTTTTATCTTGGGACTATTCGTAAGTAACAGCTGCATGAGAGAATTATTTAAGAGATTTTTTAGGTTTTGGGGTATGTTTGATTGGGGCCTTGTTATATTTGAAACTAGTATTGTGCTACTGGTACGATTTCCCAAATATTTTTTCACATTGGGCTTGGTGATTAATATGGTGGGATTCCCATTGACATATTCCTTTGAGACGGCTTTAATGACACCATTCTGTTGTAGGTATAAAAAATATCTTCGGGAATAGCACCAAAATATGCTGTGGCTTCGAGCTAAATATTTTCCACGGAGAAAAGGTAAAATATCTCTTGATTTCTCTCGCTCGCTTTTTATTTACAGGGACAAGTTTTAGCGGCCAAGATTTGTGCAAGAGTCAACCGATATTATGAAAAGACAGTCCATTATCTACCGTTATGATAGCATGTACTTACGCGATTTGGAGAATCGATTTATCTTTCCAAGAAATACAGATTCCTTCTCGGAACCAGCGTGGCTCCTTTCTCAGTCAACGCTTGATGTAAACTATCGAAAATATACGGACATCGAGTCAGAAATGATGGTAGAGGGAACAAGGTCGTCAAATATCCATCGTGTAAACAGTCCGCTGAAAAATGGACGAGTGAATGTACATCTGACTGATGCGTGCTAAGTCTGCGTTGGATGAAAGACCTGGCAGAATAAATACAAATCCATCAATGTACGAAAATCCATCTCTAAAATTTCAGTTTTATTCTGGAGATGTGGCTTGTCATGCAAGTGGAAAGCATCCGACTAAGAGATGATACGCTATTAAATGCTGTGAAAATCTGTGTCTGAACTCGCGAAATTTTCTTCGGAGTACTAAGTCATTCCTATGGATTACCAAGTTTTCTTGACTTTCACAGGAGTTTCCAGAGCCATTTTGCTATCTTCCTCATGTCCACGCTAAGGGAAATTGAATTTCGCATTTATTTTATGGCGCTGGCCGTCCTGGTACAGCTATTGAAATTCCTATCCAAGAATGCCCTGATTTTTGTTCGCGAGGAGACTGAGCTATCGAACAAGAATAGTAGCTGCCGCCATTCCTTCATAGTACTGCTATCCTAAGGTTGGTGTACTGCAACCCTACGTTTCTCCCAAGTAAGTTCCTCCTGTTCCCTGATATTCTTTTTCATCTGTCCTTCTTTTATCTGATCAGTTCTTCTGTCTTTGTCTTCCTTGGGGGTCTTTTCCTTCAATTGTCCGCAGCATAATATTTCTCCCATAGTTGCTGTGTCATATGCCATGGCCTATTCCCTCTCTGGCGTATGGAACTTTGCTCTTCCCTTTCTTCTCATATGCTTCGGTACAGCTCGTTTCTCACCGTGTCCGTACATTGTATATTCAGCACCTACTTGAAGCTACAGGTGTCGAAGACTTGTATTGTTTGACTAATGGCTTTTCAAAAGGTCCATGTATCTCATACGTCGATTGACACTACTCGTAAGAATGCTTTGACGTAATGCTTCCGTGTAAAATTATGCTTTTTGCATCAAATGTGACATTGAACGAAGAACTATATTAGAATATAATATACTATAGCTTTCATTAAACCAATGCTCTTGCCAGGCCTTGTTATGGATTTACGAGGGTGGTCCATGAAGATGGGAAACTGCAAGAATACTTATTAATTACTCTATAGAAACCTACTTTAATCATTAAAATACTTTTAAAAAAACCGGCCAAGATTTCGTGGTACAAAATCGTCATTATGACAAATAGATGCAGGTAAGGTCACTAGAGGTCGTAAATCCAGTTATAAATCGCTGAAAATAAGCACGAAGAAAACCAAGATCTTAGTATGCAGCAGAAGAGAAGAAGTCAAGAACAACATTAAAATAGGGAGGCAAAAACTGATAGAAGTGGATGAATTCTGTTATTTAGGAAGCAAGATAACTAGTGACGGGAGAAGCAAGAAAGAAATTATCAGCAGAATAGCCCAGGCGAAGAGAGCATTCCACCAAAAGAGAGACCTGCTTACAGCGGGAAACTTAAATATGGATTTAAAGAAACAATTTATAAGAACCTACATCTGGAGTATGCTCCTATACGGAAGTGAGGCATGGACAATGACCGCAGAGGAGAAAGCAAGGATAGAGGCCTTTGAAATAGGGTGCTACAGAAGAATGATGAAAATCAAATGGATCGACCGAGTTAGTAACGAGGAAGTCCTAAGAAGGGTAGGAGAGAAGAGAAGCCTCATGAAAACCTTAATAAGAAGACGGAACAACCTTATAGGCCACATCTTGAGACATGATGGCCTGATGAAGACAATCGTCGAAGGACAGGTGGAAGGCAAGAATGGAAAAGGAAGACCTCGAACAAAATATATGGAACAAGTAAAGAGAGATGTGAAAGAGAAGAAATACGTAGGAGTGAAAAGATTAGCTGATAGGAGAACTGAGTGGAGAGCTGCGTCAAACCAATCCTAGGATTGTTGACCAGTGATGATGATGATAAAACAAGTATGTATTCAAAAGCGAAAAATCGATGTCATTTGTTAGTTTATTTCTCTATCATGCCAGATGCACCTTTTTATACACCCCCTAGTCTGCGAGCCATCGTATGGGATTAGTGAATGGTAAATACCGGTCAGGAGGAATAGATAAATTTACCCATATATTGGGGGTGTTATTGTGAAGGTTAGTTTTATCGTGGTTATAAAGTGATCAAGGAAGAACAAATCCTTGTTCCTGCTTCCTTTATGTTCGCCAGTTAATGTGCCGCTCATTGTTCCCGTCAGATCTCGATATTCAGTGTGGTTTCGAAAAAGTAGTCTCTGTGTCGTTGTGTAACACATCAGATCTGAGTAGACGATTCAATCCAAGCGTGAAATTAAGTCCACAACTCTATGACACTTCAAATGCATATCTCTTTTGAAACTGTGGAACTGTTGCTAAGAGTTGTTTTTGACGTAGGCTTTGTATTGTATTTCTATCTTCTTTCAAATATTTGTCGTCCAGATTTCAAAGTGCTATTTCAATATATTCTATCCATTAGGGCGAAATCGTGCCTTTCATATTTTCATTCAATCATATCATTTGTTTTGGAGCTTCGTGCAAGCTTTGCTCATAATTGGCTTACGTCAGCTATTGAACGAAATACCGGTCCAAGCAGCAACTTTAAAATCATTTTCCCCGAAGTATTATATAATTGATATTGTTGTTGTTTTTAATTTTTACACTCACATTCGTTCAATGAGTAGGTCAAGATTGCATTAATGTCCAACTATTCTGCCCCACAATTCATTCTTTTTTTTAGTTATTCACCATCAAAATCGTATTTTGCGTTTAAAAATACAACTCAGATCTGATATTTTTCTTCCATTTTCGTAGTTTAAATAGAAATTATTCCCATGTATATAAAACGGTAAATTTAAGTTAATTATTATGTGTGTGACGTCATTCACTCAAGAAGCTGGTTATTAATAAGTCTTTGCAATGGACAGCATTCCAAAAGGAAATTTCCTTTCTTGTGGTAGGATGACCAAATGATTTATTATTAATCGTGTACTCATTATTCACCAGAGTTTTCTTTTGTATTCCTCCCGTCATTCTTCCGTCGTGACAGTTGGATGTATTGAATTCATCGCATCAGTGAAGTTGAACTTACTCGGGGTAGCAACGAGCCGAAGCGAGAGGCGACATATTCGCCCCCTCGGGTCATTCTCGCAATCGCCTATTGCTTTGCGTTGACAGAGAGAGCGAGGGAGATAGAAAGAAAACGGTGCGGGAAACGATCTTATCGCGTGTTATACGATACTACCTCAATCAATCCATTTTATCTGATCACTCGAATCGCTATCATCTCAATAACATCAACGGCAGTAAAAACATCAAACGCCTTGTGTGTGTCTGTGTGATGTAATCGAATCTATTTCTTCTTTGTTTAGTCAGTCGCTTTAAACTCATGATTTCTTCACTAAATGTTGAAAATTTGCATATGAAAACAAGTTTCAATTATATTTCAAGGTATTCTAGGCAAAGTATATTCAATTCTTCCTCAAGTGAAATCCATACAAAACTAGCACAGCTAACGTTAAAAATTTAGTTTATGGAAACGTTCACCAGAAAAAAAAACTTTTTTTCCAGAAATAAATGAATTCAGTGCGTTCGATATAATTTTATAAACGTTAATTTTTAAAATATTTTTTAATTTAATTTCAGGATTATTTAAATAAAAATTACCAATTCTGAATATATCCCTTTAAAATTTTCCAGATACATATGTACAATCTGATTTTGTTGGTGAGCTGAGAATAAGGGCGGAATTTCATTTAAAAGACCATGTAAGTGGCAATATATTCTCAAGATAAATAGTCGAAAGCTGGTTGTTTGAATTCAGGCATATTGTAATTTCGTTTGTTTCAAGTCTATAAGCTTTTTATGTGAGTATTTGTTCCTGCGGCAATAAATTCTTTTTCTCTCCATATAGTGGACAATCCTGGGATTGGTTTCATGTCTCTCGACTTAATTCTTCCGTTTCCCAATATTTTCCCTCTCTCTTTTTCATCCTACTTCTGCTGTTCTATGTATCTTATCCTAGGTATCTTTTGAAAAATTAATTTCCCTTCTCCACGAAATGTAGACTATTTACATCGATTTAAATGACTTACCCGAATTTGATACCCAGTTATGTGTTTTTGCTGATCGCGGCTTCAGTGCACAGTTTGGGACACCAAACACTAGAGGTAAATTTGAAGGACTCTTGGTTTTGAGGGCAGTTAGAGGTCATTCTGACGTCACCGGTTGCTCGTGAGAGGATGATACAGCCTGTAGTCTAATCCCACATCAGTGTATTGCAGATTTCGAGAAGCTCAGGCTATTTTTTTTTAATTACCAGCAGTAGTGTTCGCACTTGGCCCTTGATTATTAATTTAAAGAATTATCCAATTTATTCAAATCTTTCAGTCAGTTTCAGGCGTCCATTCACTTCAATGGCACAAAGTGAGACAAATATAACCATTTTTTTCGAGGAGAAGATTTTCATACGGTCTACTTTGGTAAAATTTCTTCTTGGGACGCCGTGGTAGTACACATTGAGTCAGTTTTGTGCATCAGTGTATTTTTTTAATGTGCTTGCCATCAATATAGAAGGCTAGAACTTTCGTAACGCATGTTGAGTAATTGGAGTTTCTTTTTTTTATTTATTTCCTCCCGCGCATCTTATTTGTATGAAAATCACGTTTTCAGGAGATAAATTTCACAATTACTCTAAAATTATCATATAAAAAAAAGCATATTTCCTTGACTACCAAATACGATGATGATAATCAATAGTAATTACGGACAGGATTATTAATGCTGGGTCTGTGAAATAGAATACCATTTAAATTCGTGATGGATTGAGTCACCAATGCTGCTGCTTAAGTAGCTCTGTACGCTAAAGTGGTGCAATGGAAACGAACTTTCTTTTTAAACGTATGTAGTGAATGTAATTTAAGCCATAATAATTAACGGTAAACATAAAGAAGACGATAGAAAAATTCCACGCGCTGCAATGTTCCTAAAATAGTCCCTGTGGAGAGTAAAACGAGTTTCCTGTGCGCCTTTTCTTCACGGTGACAATCAACAAAGCGCAATGGTAGTCACTGCGCATTTTCGGATTGAATTAATGAAATTTATTTATTTCTCATGTTCGAATATTCGATACTTGCTCTAAAGTTGAAATTCCACCTCTACATCAAGTCTTTAAACTTGAAATACTAAATGCCTATCCACTACCGTTACCTCTGGTGGTGCATGAGCATAATTGAATAAATACGAGCGTGATGCGCCCGCTCCCAGCGGGCTTCCACCGCTCTTTTCAATGCAGGTCCACAGAGGGATAGGCGCGTTTCTAATTTTAAAATGTAGAAAAAAAGGCAGGGTCTTATGTATAAATTTAATTGGAATGTTCATGTACAAATTGAGGTCAGAGGACCTCTTTAAACACAACATTGGAAGTAATTACACTATCCTCTGTTAATACTTGCTTAGCGTTTTCCTTAATAGTTACAAAAATATTTTGAAAAGATCTTACCCTAGAGAATGCTACATAAAGTTGGCCATGAGAGAATACTGGGTCAGGCAGGAATAAGCCAGCTCTTCGCAAAGCCCGACCCTGAGCCTTGTTAATAGTCATCGCATAGGAAACCTTAATGGGAAATTGCCTGCGAGTCAAATCAAAAGGCATGGTGGGATCCGACGGCGTTAACTGTATCCTTGGGATGAGGACAATCTTGCCGGAATCGATTTTTTTATCGATTATTTTTTTTTAATTTTTAAAACCCAATTTTAGGAAACAATAGCAATATCTAGGAAGTAAGATATGCCGTCGCATGTTCTCTGATAAATTCTGTTCATTTTGGTACCTCATTTGTAGAGTTTGGTTGCGTATAAGTTGAGGCAAAGGTATCTTTACAGTAGAAATAATATAGAGGATTTCAGTTATCTAGCGTGTGGAAAAGTCCAAAATGTATATCTTCTCGTGAATTGCTAATAAAAAAGTATGTATTTAGGATGTACTATATTTGATTTTCTTCGCATTCTACTACATGTTTTATGCGTCATCGTTTGTACGCAGTTTATTAATTTCTACAAATTAACTGACAGAGATAAAAATATTTACTCTAGACAACGTGTGCCGGATTTTTCTGGTGTTTAAATATAATATATAATTAGAAGTAAATGTTGAGGTACTTCATTCCTTTCCATGAATATGCCCCTTTTTTACGAATTTTCAAAACTATTTAAATGATTTTGTTATGTTAAATAATTTTTCAACGAAGGTATTTCCATTACTATATTCAAGATTGTTTCATTACTCCATGAAAAAGTGAGATAAACTACTGATTAGACTTTCAAATAATTTTTAGGGTTTTAGGGCTTCATTTATATTGATTACATTCCCAGTGACTGTGTCTCCAAAATTATTACTTGTATGTAATGTGTGTACATTAAGGTTTCAACAAACTTATATGCTCATAAAGTAAGTTACAGCAGCAAAATAATGGAATTATTTGAATTCTTTTTGTTTAATATCTGTGTCATAAAAAGCAGGGTATGAGCGTTTATTATATTTCATTTTCACGTTTTGAATCCCCGGCGCAGGTCTTACGGTCTTTCGGGGTACTGTTTAGAGACTGCCATTGGAGTATTCTGAGAATAACATGGTGTAAATTGAGTTGCCCCGTGCAATTTATTTGTGGTGAGGGAAGTGTATCTCGCCGGGGAAAGTAGGTTAGATGTGCTTATTCTACCGGAGGTCCATGCCAGAAGCATTCCATAATAGACTTCGTTTATGTTCTCCCAGGAAAAAAAAAGTTCCATTGAAGTCCGTGCTCCCATCTTCTGAGAATTTCTCGGCCCAATCGAGTGCTGGCTTGCTGCTGTGCCACTCGGAATCTCCCCAAATGACTCTGGGACATCTGCATTTTATATCTTGGCACAAAGCCCAGGATTTGTGAACTAGGGAAAGGATTTCATTCTTTTAGGATAGGCCTGAAGAATCGTCCAGCTCAAAAAATTGGTATTTTGAATTGTGCTTCTTCCCTGATGACCCTGGTTGCGTGCGCTACTATATTACCTTTAATAAGGGAAATGTGAAAACTTTAGGAAATTGAAATAAATACTTTATGATGGCGTCATTACTCATATCAGGTATGCATTATTTTAATTTCCTTGAACCTTCGTTAAACAGAAACTCATTTCTATTTAATGAGAATTGTGCTGTATGGTGTAGACTTTGAGAATGAGGTTTACTTTTATTTAAGTGTGTAATATTTGACGTCTGGAGCAAATAAACGTAGCGATGATGGAGCCTAATATTAGTCGACTAGTGCCAGTCTTGATGAGCTAAAATAATGAAATACTATTCCAAATAGTACCATTTGTAAATTGCCCGAAATATTTTTTATTCATGGGAATTCTTACAAAATTTGTTTTGCAAATTTACATAAAACAGTCAATATTTTAAAATTTTGCGTGCATAGATAAATTGTAAATATTGAGGCAGGTAGCACATTTTTCTCATGAAGGATATTCTTTCTAAGTCGGGAGCACGGACTTTGGGGTAATAAGCAGATGAGGTTCTTGTGTCAACAAATTTTATATTATGAACGAACTTGATTGGGGATTCATACACTGAAAATGAAATTGATGCCATAAACGCCCGTTTTGATCGCTATAAATCAGGAAAAATATCGTAAAATGTATGTATCGATCGTAAAAAATCCGATGAGGCCACAATCGTTAACATAATATCTCTCCGATATTTGTAAATGCAAGTATTTGTTTAAAAACAACTGATTATAGTATGATTTTAAATAATGAGGAATAAAATTCAAATATGGTTTTAATTCGCGTTGTAATTAGTCATCGTTGAGTTAAATGCTCCAAATTGTCCTTCATCTCCTTTAGATCTGTTTTCGTCCTCGTTCACCACAATATCCGTCTCTCTCATCTCCAGCATCCTACTCCAGTACCATATCGTTAATGATTCTTTTGTTTTCTGAAAACTCGCGTTTCTGATGCTTGGAAATATGTCGTGAGTGAACCAAAATCAATACCTAATGAAATGCAAGAGTCCTCCCATCGAATCGAGATCGTGAGCATATGTAGTGTTTTCAGAAAATAACGGGAATTTTTCAAATTTCGCGGATTTGGAGATTGCGATAATTTAATATGCTGGCATAAATCCGTCTGAAATATTTTAAAAATTTCGGCTACATTCATTCACTACATTACTATTACTTGTATTCTTTGCCTGTGTCTGCCGCTGAGGTTGACGTGTTTTCATGAGCTCGGCAATTTTCGTTTGATACAATAAATGGATCAAATACTGATTGCAAATCAAAGAATGATCAGCAAATAAAGTATAACAAAATGCGTGAAGTGTTAACAAAGGCCTATGGTGAGTTTCTCAACCACAAAAGTGTTTCCAAGGTTACCGTGAAGACGTAGTAGGTGGCTAACGCCCCAGCATATCAACAGCCAATGAAACCGTGAAAAAAGTGAAAGTAAAGGTTGCGAGCATCTATTTTAATGAATATCTAATGGGGTATTTTTTGAAAGCGACAACATAAATGAAGGAGAATGAATTCATGTTTAAAAAATAAAATTCCCGTTATTTTCTGAACACACCTCGTACGCCACCGTTACATTTTTCTCTGGTAAGTCCTTTACATATTTTCGTTTTCTTAAGTATTATGGCATCTTTCACACTACTCGAGATGTCTAGGGCATGGAACGTGGAAAGTATGAAGTGCGCTAATGTCACCGTCATGGAAAAAGAATACTTGAAGCACCGACAGCTCTGTGAATAATATTTGAAGATGAGAGTATTGCTCCTCAAGTTGGTGGCTTTTGAGAGACTTAGGTTTTAGCAATGAATCATATGTCCTCTGTAATCCACTACTAGATAAAAAAGCACTCTCGTCTCTCATACTCTCCATCTGCGCGAATTAGCTTTCTGAATCCGCTGAGCTGTTCAGTTGACTCTGAAAAATGATTAATTATGATTTATCGTCACGCCACTTGTGTCTTCCTTATCACTCGAGGCAAGTTTACAAGCAATGGCAATTTCTTGGCTGATTCAGTCTTTTTAAGTGCCTTATCAACTCTGACTTACATCCTACCTCGTGACTTCTTAAATGCAGCCCATCCCATATTATCTAGTTCAAGATTAAAAGTGACACAGATAACATACAGCCTTGTCCCTTGCTACACCTTGTCGTTACGCATCCCATTACCACATCTGTTCACCTGAAATCAGTTTTCTGATTCATTTACGAGTTTTGAAGATTCCGATCTTTAGTCTCAATTGGCTATAGCATGCCAATCTCTAGAGTATTATACGTACTCTAGTATTTTTCTATCACCTTTTCCGTGTTTTCATCTCCTGTAGATGTGCTGGGGCGTCCGAGGCTTTCGTCATCTTCAAAGTCTTCACGGCATTATTGGGATTCGTGTTTTTATATCCCTTTTTTGGGTGATCTGTGTGGAATCTTGTCCTGCGGGATAGCTTTTTTTTATCATAATTAAAATTTGGGTGTAAATGTAGTTTATTGGTCGTCTAAAAATGTTTGAAAAATTATTTCCATGCATACTTTCCCGCCCTGGTTATAAATATTTCGTGACTCAGCTTTTCGAAGCTTCCTCAAGACTATCTCTAATCAGTAATCCATTTAAAATTTGCTTCATTGATAAGCTTTCATCGTACTATTTACAGTTATAATTTCATCGTAAACCAAATTGTATTATAACCAACCTTTCAACCTATTATAAATATCAGGAAATGGCCGGATTGAATGCAGCAAAGCCTTTCATCAAAACTTCAGATGCGATTGGTCAAACAATAAGTCCCTTGTATAGTCATTTTTTTCAGAATCGTGAGGAGGGTAACTCCTTTTTTCCATAGCTACCTCTGCATGTGATAGGAATACGCTACGGAAACTATTGCGTGTGAAGATCCTCGACTATATGGTCAATTAATGAAAAAAATAGTCAAAGAAAAAATTGAGTCTCCCGGGACTTTTTATCATTGTTGATCTCATGAACAAGTTTATTTCGAACCATCCGACTAGAGGAACTTTTGATGGTTGGATAGAGGAAATTTCTATTACCGCAGTTGGCTTTACCGTCTGAGAAGAAAATTATATCCTTAGTAAGTATAAATATATTTATGATCTCTCCATTCTATTCGGGGTTTCACCGCGTCCGTTCTGTTTTAGTGACAACAGTTTCATATTATAAACAGTTTAAACAGTTTTATATTTATTTTTATACATACACACAGTACAATGCATATGTAATATTTAAATTGAGATGAACAAAAATATGAGTGATTATACATTTATCATCTAATTCATAACTATAACACATGCAATCACATCTGTGTAATACATGTGTTTTTATATCCCTCGCTCGCGGGAGCGGTGCGGAAATGGCCTGATTAAGGGGGTCGTAGCCCCGCCTTTCGCGTTGGACGTTTGTTATTCGTGGGCTTTCGAGGATCCGTCAAGCGGTTGAAGGATCGCTTCGTGCCGTTCGAAATGGACCATAGGGGCCCGTCCAGACTCCCTCTCGAGTCCGAAGTGAACTCGTCCCCTCTCGATATCCTGCGGTAAAAGGGTTTCGCGTATTTGGGTAAGCTTGAACCCACACCCCAACCATCACCTCCCCTCTCCCGCCCCCCCTTTTTCGATTTGTTGGCCGCCGAGAAGGAAAATAAACCGTTTCCTGGCAAACTCGAGTTTCCAGGCCTCAACCACCCCTTTCTGCTTCCGCCTATCAATCGCTTCCTTTCCATAAGACTGCCGGTGCTCGCCTCCTGATATGTGCTCCCCCGAGAAGGTTGACATAAACTGATGGCTCTACCGCGAGTCTCTATGCGTAGTGAAAAGGGTAATATCTTGGTTTGACGTTTGGCAGATTTTAAGTTTTTCGCTGTTTGCAATTTTTAACTGGAACGAACTGCAAAAGCGTATCAAAACAAACCTGTTGTTTATTCCGTTTCATGAAATGGCGAAACGTAAATAAATGTCGACTTATTAACGTGGTTTTGAAAAGTTTTATTTACTTATGATTTGATTTACCTCAACCAAATATCATATGAAACTATTGAAAATTTTTGTTCTCGTCATTGAGCAATCTTAATCGTTGGAGGGCGCGTTGTAAGAAATGCTCTTATGGGCTATTTTGAGTGAAAACAAACTACGTTAATCAAAAGGGCTGCTCGAAAAAAAAACTCCGTCTACCAAAAACCTTCGAGAGACGTTTACGACTATTGTAAGAGAGTCTGACTCTATTTAGTTTCTAACGTTGAAAACTATGTTTCCGGTATAATTGGTTGCTGCTAGAGAGAAAAAAAATAAGGAATTTCATTTCATTTGCAATATTGTGTGTGATAAACTTAGATTTTTATCGTATTTTATCTTTTGGAGTTTTATTTATTTGGCCGATGATCAGCAATTAAACATGTGATGGTAGAGGAATTAGAGTTATAAGAATATTCATTGAATAATAAGTTATCCTTCCGCAATTTTCCGAGTTTCGGTGACGTTATCCGTCCTCCAATTTATAAGCTCCTAACTAGTTTTGACTCTCTTGCTGCCAGCCTACCTCATTGCTTCCGTTACCTTACTACCGCGTTCTCCGCCTAGATCAGCATCAGGGCTCGACTTAGATGTGGATAGAGGTATTCTTTGGCTTCTGAGGTTGAGAAATAAATCACGGAAATGGATTGTAAGACACCATACCAAGCAAAAACTAGCTAGCTAGTTCAGCACACCAAGGAAAAACTAGTAGTGTTAGTTAAAAGTGGGCGTCGCAAAAACCTTAACAAACACCTTTGCTCGTCAGAACGTCAAATTTGGTGAACATTGTCCTTCTACCTCCGGTACAGTGGCGACTGACTCCAGTCATACCTTAAGCTCACCGTATAGTTGCGCAGGAACGATGTTTTGACTGGAAGAGAGTATCCCCTGAAAACCGGTCAGTGAGGGTGGAAATTTTGCACTGGCGCGAATGGCGAACTTCATCCTTGATGTATATACTTTTACACCTGAATGCGTGAAACATCTAGAGACCTGTTTTTTTCGCTTTTTTAATGCGTGGCCTACTTCTTGGAGTATTCGCGACAAAAAATTGACTTCCTTAACCCTTTCACGAGGAAATTGACGACGTTTGAAGATCAGGCCGAGCAGGTCACCCCTTCTTACCTTTTCATTCCTCCCTTCCTCGCTTCGGTTTCGCGTGGTTCGTTGTGAGAATTTCCTCTATCAACAAGAGGAACTCCCAGAACAAGTAAATGAACCAGACCTTGAAAGACAACATCGACTTAGTCGCGATATTTTTTTTTAATTAATCGGAAAATGGCTATAAGCGTAAAAGGTTTTTTTTTCGTCGTTACATATCTTTCTATTACATCATCCAAATTCTTTTATGAATTTCAATCTCGAGTCTGAAAATTTCATTCCACGTCTAATTCGACTACATCGCTTTCCTTTCGCTCTCATTCCCCGCCGCTCCCCTCCCTTACTCCTACCATTCATTTCACATCCCCTATTCTGGGAATAGGATTGTTTCTTACTATTTTTTTTGCCTAAATCGAAAGATTATTACTCCTGGATTAAATATTTCACGCTTTTAGATTTTTAAATGACGATATTTATTTTTCGCGATTAAATGAAAAGTGAAAAATTGTAAGCGCTCGAAAACGCGACGGCTAAGTTTGAATGCTGGGAAAGCACGTGTGACGTCTGACTGCTATGTGAGGCCACCTGGGTGCGAGGCTATGAACGCCGCTACAATACAGACTGCTTGCTGCCAAGCATGGCGGTAGGGTAGAGTACTATGCTAGCAGGTAGCGCTTGGCTTAAATAAGGATTATTATACCCTATAAAAAGAAGGAAACTTTACTACCATAGGCAATTTTAATAGGTGATTGTTAAGAAAAGTTTCCCTGAGATCTGTGCCTCATGCATGCTTTGGTAATCTCAGACGATATAAAACTCCTACCTACTCGTATAGAATCTAGGTCCCTGTGACATCAGGTGGAGTGGCATCGCATGGGCGCCAATCTGGCCTTTTTCAAATGAGGTTAAAATTGACCATTAGCATTCGCCTAAACTGGGATTTCTAAAACCATATAATTTGTATATTATGAATACACTAATGGTGGGTAACGAATCGCAATCAATGTCTTTCGTTTTCTCTGATAAAGGAAACTACCCTATCGAGGAAAGGTTTCCAGGACCTCACAGCTGAAGTAGAATGCTCGAGCATTCAATTTTCCATCCGATGCAACACCTAGGAAAACTAATATTTTTCCCAAGGATGGAATTTGACCTTTGCTATAAGACAAATAATGACTTCGGTCACGAACGATCAAAATGATCGTGTCTTTCGACGTAGCTATTCCGTTCATTAAAAGATAAAACGGCAATTTCGATCGCTCATATTGGTCGCACACGACCGATCCATCAATACCTACATTGATGACTACATTAGAAAATTTGATGACATAAGAAAGCATTTTTATCAACCTCTTCACAGTTTAGGATTTGCGTAGGCATTCTTATTGAATTCATTTAAAAAATAGAATCGTCAAATGATATCGTAATAGTTGAAGATCTTTCCGGCGATGAAAATAAATTTATAAAAAGTTTCAGTTTAGAAAAAGTCAAGTTTATTTCATTTCATTTGACGTGGCGACTAAGAATTTTGAGCCCTGGAATGAAGTTCCCAAGTTGCTCCGTTCCACGGAAGAAGGCTCACACAGGGCAACGCCAGGAGTAGAACATCATTCATAAGTATCTTCAATCGTTGCAGCGATGTTTCCTGGAACAATTGTAAAAATGATATGTGAGACTTGAGACAGGAATCACGTGGATGATTTGTATACTACTTCAAAGTGTGATGAAGTTCTCGGTGGATTTAAATATTGATTCAAAGGCGAGGTGAGTAGAAGACGGTGTCAAAATGAGGTAAAAATAAATTTAAAATATTTTATTTGCTATTAGATTGTCAAACCAACATTTCGGAGAAATGGAAAATTAATTGCATATGTGTATTTGCAGTTTTAAAAAAAGACCATGAAATGCATGCCTTAGGAACATTTAATAATCATCGAAGCCTCATACGTCTGCAAACTATCCAATAATCTAAATGATTAAGTTAGACGATTCCTATATCAAAGTCAATGCTGTTACGAACGGGTAATGTAGGAAAATAAGACACTCTGAAAGCGTGAGCAACTTGTTGGTGTTAAGATAACATGGATGTTCTACAGCACTAACAGGAAAAGTCTACCATTTCATTAGTATTTGACTGAATAGCCATAGGTATCGATTATGTGAGTATATTAATTTTCACATTAAATTCTTGAACAATTTGAAACGAGTACCTACGGCCACGAAAAACTTATACCTTCAAGAAGTACTGTGTGAAAGTAAATTTGAAGGTCAAGATAAGTATTCTATTGAAATTGATGAAAACAGAGGGTACATGAGGTCGCGTACCTGCTCGCTTTTCTTCATCTATCTCGTATGTTCCTCGTTGGGAGACACAAAAGGCCGACCGCAACCAAGACCCGAATCTCCGCCAGCTAGATTTTCTCTTCGGCCCGATGCGATGAATGTGCATGTAGTATTGATATGTTACAATTTCTTCCAATACCTCGGCGGACACTGGAAACCCTATGAAATAATGCCGTTTATCATTACAGGCACTAATTTTTAGGCGCATTAGAATGCGTACAATATACTTTAATTTAAAACAATTCAACGTCAACGTTAATTTAACTTATTTTTACATAAACTAGAAATTTTATACAAACGTCTAGAGTCATTAAGGCTCTCTTCTGCATTTATGCCGTGTAAAATAATGTTATACTTACATAAAATCTCATCCATCCTTGGCAGCTGAAGATATCCCTGTTTCAGGCTCTGCTTCGACGATTTCAATCTCTTCCTTGAGTGATTTCGTGAATACTCAGGAAAAATTGAGGTATTTATCGGCTTCGCCAAAGAATTTCTTCAATTACACCGCAAATAATCTGTTAAATCTTCTGTGCTGATCGCTAACGCGTCAATTTCTCAGAGATATCTCTCATAGAATAAATTTTACCATGGTGACGGCAACAATAGGTCTCAGCGAGTTCACGTGTGCCGGACCCCACGCGAATGAATTTTCGTGGGGATTCATTTATAAGTTTTAGCTTTTCATTTGTTTGTTTCACATATGAGGAAGAAGTCATTTGACTTTTCTATGTTTAATATTTTTTGGTAAAATCCTTTAAAATTACATTTATCCTAATATGCCGCAAACAAATAACCTGTATTTCTGTTTTCTCGTGTTATTTGTACCGTAAATGCTATTGTCTTCTACAGCTAGGTACTAAATGCCTTCTTTCACAGCCTTTCACATATAGCACAGAAAGAAATAAGTCATACTCTTACAGTAATAATGGTATATTAATTACCACAATTTAGTCATTTTAGTTGTGAATGTAATGTTGATGCGTATGAAGCGGAAGCATACATCTTTGTTGATACAATTTTTCGTTTAATCTTTTGCGCTTACATGTTATGTTAAATGAAATCCTTTGGGATATTTCAACGCAACAATTTTTGGGCGGCCCCAGCTTCTCCCGACCGATGATGGTCGCTTTCTTAAGGGAATGTCTTCCATCGTTGGAAGCTGAAGATGTCCCGGTAACATATTCAGATTATTTATAATATTAAACTTGTCATTTGTTTGATTTACATATGAGGAAGAAGTCATTTAATTTTCTATGCTTAATATTTTTGGGAAAGTCCTTTAACATTAAATTTACCTAAATATGCCGCAAAAAATAACCTGAACTACTGTTTTCCCGTTTTAATTGTACCGTACATGCTATTGCCTTCTGCAGCTTGGTACTATGTTGCCTTCTTTCACTGCCTTTCAAATAGTACAGAAACAAATAAGTCATGCTGTTACAGTAATTATTGTAGATTAATAGTCACAATTCAGTCACCTAAGTTTTGAATGTAGTGTAGATGCGTATGAAGCGGAAGTATATATCTTTGTCACGTTCTGATATTAAAGGAGTATTTGAATTTAACACCCCAACATTGTCTTTACAAAAACTTTTTCTCACATCAATTCCTGAACTTCAATTTCCTTTTCTTTCCTATAAATGACAGATTTGTGTACATAAGTTTTTCATTCAATTATGCTGTTTGGAAAGGGATGTATAAGGGCGTGACAGGTAACTGCGTTGAATTCTTCCGATTTGGCATTAAAACTTACAAATAATGATATGGCTACTCATTTTTTCATTGACGTCGATCTCCGTTCACTATTGGTATGAGTGAGTCAATTGCGAATGGTCTATGGTCGTCACCCTATATGCCGGTCACCAACTTTTTATCATTTCGAATGCTTTTTATTTTCAACACGTCTTCATGCAATTTTTATCCCAAATATTGATGGCCTGCCGCGGCATCCACAGGTGAGTGCATACCTTTCATTTAGCATCTATGAGAGAGTGGATTTTAGAAGTGAAAAAAGCTTCCGCCAAAATTAAATGAAGACTATTGAATAGCAGGACAAAGGCATCATTCCACGCATTAGTAGACGCTGTATCAAGTCACAGGTTCACGGCAATGATATTGGAGGGTCATACGCATGAATCCATCGTTCACCTCATGAGAACAAGTGGATGTCGCACACCAACGAGAAGGTCCAAAATTCCATATTCAATAAAATGTATTCGTTTATTTTTTACGTCGTCCATTATTAAGTGAGAATGTCACAAATGCCAAATGAAAACAGCTCAGAAGACGCAACACAGATATTTATGTGTGTACCTGCAATCACAAGAATAGTGCAATAAACCTCACAACATAAAATGGACGTTTTTTTTTTGGCCCACGAACAAACTGGAAGAATCCGTACTGATTGTGAGGGATTATTTGCATTCTTCGCAAGTATTCACAATCAGTGGCGGATCTTTGGGGGGGGGGATTAAGGGGGTTATAGTCCCCCATCCTTGGGTATCCAATGTACACTAGATGGAATGGTGATTTTTTTCTGACCCCCACTCCGTCCCCTATCAAACGAAGGAAACTTTCTGACCATACGGAATTTTAATAGGTCATTATTAAGAGATGTTTCCCTGAGCTCCCTGCCTTATGCATTCATTGGTAATCTCAGGCGATGTAAAACTCCCATCCACTCGTATAGAAACTCGGTCCCTATGACGTCACGTAGAGTGGCATCCCATGGGTAGGGATGGCAAAAAATTATATTAATTGAATTATCAATTATTTGATTAATCGAAAAGATGCTCCTAATTATTCTATTAATTGGTGGACAATTAGTCGATTTTTTGGTAATCGATTGTAGATGAAATAATGTAGTTAGGGTAAATACGTACGATTTTTAATTGGAAAACGATGAAAACTTTGAATTTTTTAAAACAATTACAAAGTAAGTTACATGAAATTATTGATATTATTGCTAGGATTGAAAAATACAAACATTCTTTATTCTTGGTCATTTGAAATATCCAAATTAAAAACTCCTCCCCCTATCCAAGAGTTCAGAAACAATATTTTTTATAGCATTTTTGTGGTCAGTCTGTTTCTTTTTTCATTGGTCGTCGCTCCAGCCTTTGAGAACAATCGTTCAGCTGGTACTTAAGTACCTATAAGGTGGCAATATTTTTTGCTAATCTCATAAAGCCTGGGATAAATGAACTTCATTTCTTCTCATGCTTCAATTGTATTTTGCTTCAGTCCTACAACTGACGAATTAAGATACGAGAACGCAACATCGTATTTAGGATTAGTACTTTCATTGCTGTCCAACTTCTTCTTTTTGTGAACGAGAGCCTTGTGTGTTGCCCATAAATCAAATCCTCAGCACCAGATTCTGATGTATCACCTGAAATGTCTGCAACACCAGTTTTAAAATCCGCTATTTCTATTCTGATCTTTTTGAGAACCGACGCTAAAGCTTGAGGATTGGAGAAATGCATCTTTTTAAATCGGGGATCGAGAATAGTTGCCACAGCCGGCAGAGACTTATTTTCAGCTTGGCCAAATCGTCGGTAAAATTCCGAAAGGACTTCCTCTTTGAGAAATGTGGATACTGTTCCAGGCTGGCAAAATACTTTCTGCAATAGCTCATGCCCGCAATGAATCAGAGGAATGATTTGGCTGACATTAGTATATTTTTCTCCACTCATTTGGCGGGTCATTGCTTCTTAAGGTCGAAGAACTGCCAATACATCACTGTCATCTTGCGTTCTTTAGAAGATATTACATTAGGTGCATCATCGTAGCTGATTATTACCTGACTTATGTAAGATCTCATTTTGATGAATCTCTCAAGCAGGTCGAAGGTAGAATTCCACCTTGTTTTTACATCAATTCAACAAATAAAGGTAAATTTGAACAAAAATCGAGTGTTATCATATAAATGCATAAATCGTGGATAAACTACGCCACTCGCCCGGTCGTGTAAGAATATCATGCGCGCCCGCTCGAGGGTTAAATACCTCTCAGTTATTATTCCCGTCAAAGCTCACTTCATTTATTTTGTGATGGTGGTTCATTCTTAACAAATGATGTACGTAATACGAGGCCGCAATTTAAATAAAAAATATATAATTCATTCATTCATCCCTGTTCTAGATTATTTCGATTAATTGTATCAAAGTCGATTAATCATTCAATTCATTGGTTACTTATTATCATATAATTAATCGATTAATCGAAAGAGAAAATCGATTATTTCCACCAAACGATTAATCGTTGCTATCCCTACCCAATGGGTGCCAATCTGGCCTTTTTCAAATGATTTTAAAATCGACCATTAACATTCGTCTAAGCTCGGATTTCTAAAACTAAATAATTTGTATATTATGAATACACTAATGGTGGGTAACGAATCGCAATCAATGCCTTTCGTTTTCTTCAAAGAAGGAAACTACCCTAATGCATTCCCGAGGACTTATTCTTGCACCAGGGTTACCGCAGGGTTTTATCGAATCGCCAGTTTTTATCGGAAGACAACCAAATATAGGATTCCTAGGATCTAAAAAATCCTAGGAATGTACCTATTGGTCTACCCATTGAAGGATTTAATATAAAGGAATTTTCCTGCAGGTGACTATTGACGAGAATAAATACCGATTACGATTAAACCATTGGGGAAAAATAAGGAGTATACGAGAAATATGAGGCTTTTGGCTAGGTAAACTAAGTATTTGCTATTGTGATGCCCATAACGTTCGCTGCATGTCAACGTAAAATCTAAAATCTCGAGTGGTTGTTGCAGTTCGTCTCGGTTCAAAAATGAGACCACCGTGGCTAGTACTGTCAAGCTCTTATCTGTATGTATGAACTTCTTTTTCAATACCTTTTCACGATCATTTGGCTCCCAACTCCGGCTGATCGGAGAAAACTAACTAAGTTCCAAATGATAGGTTAATAAGTAAATACATACGGATTTTCAGGTAGCAACGGGTCTATTAAATTTTGCCGGGAAATAAACAAATGAATATTATTAATATAAGGACGTTTGTAATATAATTTTTATTTATCGCATAATTATTTACCTGCTTGCTTCTATTCCACGCATCGCACTAGTGACGAATAAATCACTGTTATTTCAGAAAATCACGGAGAGAAATAGGGGAGTCGATCGAATGCAAACTGTCGTATTTTAAATCCGTCTTAGGTCAAATTGTCCGTGTAAGAACTACTACAATGCTCGACGATGATCATTTACTTTGATCTATTTCAATCAAGGCTTTCAATAATCCCTTAAGGCCGTTTTACACGGGGCACGGAATTGTGCAGGTTAGAGCTGCATTAATTTCTAAAATGGCGTGGAATTGCGCGAATGCATGAACGAAATTAGAACAGGGGCTATTTTGCCGTCTCGCATCCACGCATCCTCGCATGTGTTCTAGCCATTCACCGCTTTAAACGACACAATTTTGATTGCGTCTTCGCACGTACGTCAGATTGCGCAATTCCGTGTACCGTGTAAAACGGCCTTTAGGGAAGTGAATGGCGTACCGTGCGAAAAAGTCAGAAGACGTTGCAGGTCACACGACTTCCAGCGATTGAAGTCTTCTCGGGAAATCAGCCGGGTCAAGATGGACAAATCTGCCAAAGTTTCAATGCCCTTCTCTGCCATCGTCTTCAGGGCGAATGATGCGGAGATAGCTACATTGGGGAAACCGGAAGGACAATTGAAACCAGGATATTAGAGCACAAACGGTGCATTAGGCTTGGAGACCCAGAAAAATCTCCACTGCATTAAATACAATCATAACATCAAGTTCAATGAAACCAAAATCCTCTGCATGGCAAAGGGATATTGGGACCTTCTTACAAAAGAGGCCGTCGAAATACGAATCGCAAATAATAAAATGAATAGAGACGCGGGCTTCGCCCTCAGAAAAACATGGAATCCCATGATCAAAAGAATGAGTAAGCTAAGTGGAGGAAGACAACCTAAAACTGACCAATCACAGACGACTTGACCGCCCCAAATGGCTATATAAGCCCGACACTAACCATGTCCATCATTCGCCCTGAAGACGATGGCAGAGAAGACCATTGAAACGTCGGCAGATTTGTCCATCTTGACCCGGCTGATTTCCCGAGAAGACTTCATCGACAAGACTCGCCGGGAAAGTACCAGATCCTTCATCAACTTCCAGCGATATTCCAGAACTTTTAATAAGCATATAATGACGTTTATGGAGTACTGTGAGGGTTTGGACTTATATGTTTGGTCTCGCGAGAAAATTGCCTATTGGACGGGACTTAGAATGATGAGCAAATTTAATGTATGTTCCCCATTGGGCCGATTTCGTCGGTGCAGGAATAAATAAATAAATATTTGAAAAGTGAACGAAAATCGAGCGAATTGACAGAATAAATCAAACACATACGGGACGGCTCTCCCCCATGCAGTTCTCTTGCTACTACCAAAGCATACCCCATCTTCTTTTCTACCCCTTTCCTTCCATCGCGGGAAGAGTGCGGAGATTATGCGATGGGGGCCGTGTCGCTGGACACTGTTGATTTTGGGTTCGAAAGCGGATTGACTGATCGTCGTTCTCTCGCTAACTCTGAGCCGTTATTTCTGGCCGGATAAATACCGTGCAAGCTTCAATTTTTTTGCGATGCTTAAATCGCTCCATTCGCCTTCCCCTCGCGCCATTAGCCGACTTTATTTCCAGCTCGAAACATTTGGAAAGAGCGACCGCGTGAGCTAAGACTTCTCGAACCGAGTCGAATGTTCAGCTGGTGATGGAAATCTCCATTTTTTCAAGATTTCACTTTTATTGAAACTAAATAATTAGATTTAGATTTAGAAAGATATTTATTGTTCCAAGACTCTTGCCCTCTAAGAACAAATACAATTTACTCATGCAAATTCATAGAGTAGATTAAAGCATAGAATTAATTAAATATAAAATTATGAAATCAACTCAAATTACTCATTGTGAGCGATAAACTAACAGAAAAATGTAACAAAAGAGTTCAATTTTACAAAGAAATCATATCATCACTGCACTACAACAACAACATAATACAAAGAAAGCCATATGATACGCAATGTTCCGGCGATAAATCACAGAACCAACGAGGAATAAGTTTTAGGAATAGCAATAAGTAACACGATGAAAAGAACAAACAAAGAAATATAAGAAATTATTCTAAAAAATTATTGAAATTGATCAAAAATTTATTGAAATAAATGAAATGGTGATACTTTTTTCCTACGTAAATCAATGTTTAAAAAGGTGGCATTGGTGCTACAATAGAAGCATGCTAATACTTTTAACGAATCTCTTCAAGCTAATGAGTTAACATTTTTCATTATGCGTCATTAATTACCCTCTGTAAACTAATGCGCAGTTTCTGCTGGATTTTTCTCCGTTGAAGTAATATGACTAGATGAGCTTTTCCCAATTGGAATATTAAATCAGCTTCATTGGATTGTGAAATATATTGCGCAGGAAGCAGCAAAAATTCAGCAACTAAGTACATACCCTTATTCTGAATTAAATAGTAACTATAAGATTTTGTATCTCTCAAAGACGTACGATGATATAAATTCAACAATTTTATCTGTATGTGTATGGTTATTAATTATTTTGACGCATAATTTTAAAATATTCCGATAATTGCCGTGCGTACGATTTATTATTACTCAAAGAAATACATATTTATGTGCATTTATTATTTTCATAGTAATTTATTTACCTCCGTTGGTTGTGCCGAAGTGATAACCTTGCCCACCAAAGGAAAATTCGCTCGGGCCAACTTCGGTGGTTTCTCAGTTATGTTTTCAAAACTACCAATGTTATGATCTAATAAATATTTTATGTGGAATAACATAGTTTAAATTTCATTAAATATGAATAAATTCCACAAAGTAACGCCTCAAACTATCAACTTCATTGAGTCTTTGTTATTTTTGTTTCTTAAATTTTTCTTTTGAAGTGGCACCTACTGACAAACTTGGTTTCAGTGGATCTCATTGCATGATGATATTTGTTGCTAGTTGTGTTAAGTGGTAAATATTACGTATTACGATAAATTGCAATGAACAAGTAGAAATCCTCTTCGTTTTGAATGGCTGTATCCAGGGCTTGGTTGTATATTTCTGGCACCTTTGAGTGGTTATGTTAAATTTCTCAGATCATGGGCCATGATTTTATTTTTGTGATTTTATGTTTGTAAAAGTATATGACAACGGATTTAGTGAAAATAATTACTGATGTTAACCTCTAAGTTCTTATTAAACTCGTCTAAATTTTATTCGCTTTATAGTTTGTTTTCGGGGTAATATCAATGCATAAGTATACAGGGAGAACTTACTATATAACAATATTAGTTTTTTATGGTACAAGACAAGAATGATCAACTATTAGATGACGACGTAATAATTCTTTGTTTTGCAATTCTATGGTGAAATTTGTCTTTTCTTTAAAGCCTTTCGAAGATATGTCGACGGTGAAACCTGTAATATGCCGTGCGTTGTAGAATATAGTGTTTTGATCGCAGATAAAATGGCTATCTCTTCCTTGTTCGAAAGACAGCGACTATGGTAGGTATTATCACCGATGCTTACCGCCTCGCATGTAGGAGCTCACCCTTTATCGGACAATGCTCTCGAGACGGTTTCGATAAAGCTCGGGTTTTCGCCAGCGCGGTCATCTTCGACGCATCGCGCCACTTTCGCCGCTATTTCTGGGAATACGAGATAAGAAGGGAGTCCGCGCGTCCTTGTCAAGGAGGTACCTGCTCTATCGCGAAGGACATTCGGGCGCTGAGAATCCGTTCCGAGCATTAGATGCTGTGCGTACGGTGAGCAGCATACCAACTTAACGGCTGAATTGTTCTCAATAAAAGAGATACACAAAGACATAGTACTGTCTACTTATTTTAATTTCAACACTTCACAAATTGTGCTTTAAAGAATAGACAAGTTTCACTATAGTAATCGATGAAAAAGAATTATTCCGTCATATTCTAATAGCTGATAATCTGACGTCTTTTACTGTGTAAAATTGATTTTCTGACATAGTTAATAAACTTTTTCGGAAGAGATATCGTGGAACAGCCTAGTGAAAAGATAAACAAAGCTATCGTACTGTCTGATTATTTTAAATTCGGAGCACCCAACTCTTGATTCAATATGCTTTTAGTCATCATCAGTTACAAAGATTATTAATTACAAATTATTTCAGTTTCAGACAGATATATATCATACAAAACATTGGCATAACTATGGGTGGAGATGAAGGGGATGGATCCCCCCACAAGCCTCAGACAAATATTTCTTTAAAATATTGTCTAGTTTTTAAATATAACTACTGCATCTACTTAAAGTTAACGACCATTTATTAATATCATGACAGTGAGACGAGTCACTGAATATCGACTGTTGACTGAGGATTCAGGGAGGGTATGGGTTAGGAGGGCGGGGGTCGACCCCCCTTCCCCCGCAAGGCATATTCCTAGCTACCCCCCTGATCCAAAATTATTAATAGAGGAAGGAACAGATGGGAGAAATGGGGGTAGTGGGGGCATTTTGATTCTTCCCTTCCAACTGCTTTTTGATGATATATGTAATGTAGTATAATGTACATATCTACCTGTAACTGAAATATATCTGTAGCTGATGAAGATTACGAGCCAATTGAAGAACGAGTTGTAGAATTTTGAAATTAATAAGTAGACAATTCGATATATTTGTGTATATTTTCGCTATGCTGTACTACGATATCTCTCCCGAAAAAGTTGACTTTATGAGTTGCACTCGTTTAGCAACTCGCGAGGTGTCCTGAGGGAAACTCGGGTTTCAGGTGACTTGTGTTTACTTTTTCGCGAACGCATCTCCGTTACGTTGCTAAGGAGATAACTTCGGTGGCTTTAGCAACTAGATGAAGCACCCAGATTCCCGATTATCGCCGTCGCGTACCGTAATCTTTGAGGTGTGTATTTAGATGATACTATCTACCCAACGGCGGAGTTCAGAGGCTTATTATCGTACTGTAACTCACGCGGTGTCATAAGGATGTCGCCAGTTTCTCACAACTTGCAACAAATATTTTGTCGACGTTCTTACCACAATACATGCGTAATGTAACCTCAGTTCTGTTACTGTGGAGATAATCTACGTTGCATTTGGAACGGAAATAATCGCCGCAATTCCCAATAATCTTAGTCCCGTCTAATAGTAGTCGAGGTATTAATAATAATTAATAGCTTATTTTTTAAGTACGTGCCTTATTGTTTCAATAAAGATAAACTTAGTTGTTACTAATCACTAAATATTTCTATAATGGTGATTTGGAGAATCATCGATGTTCGCTCCAAGAAGACGTTAAAGAGAAGATCCCAGATAAATTTTCTAGTAAAGCGGTGATATTTTTCCTACTCTGAGAATGGCGTTAGCACATGTTTGATATTAGAACATTTTAAATGATTGTTTAATTTCTGAAAGTATAGTTCCCAATTATTCATGCAATTCAAAATGATACTTGCATATGTATCTCAGCCATTGATATAGTGAGGGACTAGGAATTCCATTATGGTTGCATGAAGAGCTTTATGATTTTCAGTGCCGTAGTCAAAAAGTTCACTTAAAACCTTTTCCCTACGTACTTGGTTGAATAGAATTCTCCCCTTTTGAAGTGTTTACCAAAAATTTGCAAGAGTGTTCTTGCGATAATAATTACCCCACAAACTTTGAGTGTGGTGAATATTTTGGTATTTTTTTTCTTTAAACGTGCGTTTCCTTTTGACTTCTGCATTTTGTCTCGAACACAAACTCTCTGTTACTGTTCTATCGTCATAGGTTGGCAATACTAAGATTGGTTTAACTCATCACTCCAATGAACTCCACGACTAAAAATATTGCGTTTTTGGTAGCGGTGGCATCCCCATCTAGGTGTGATTACTTAGCAAATTCCCTAATAGTAAATAAATAAATAAAATATCAGTGAATTTTAATCCCATTCCAAAAATTATCACCTACGATTGGGAAAAAATTGTAATGGTTGTAATCCTCCTTCTTCCATACGACTATGAAGATACGCCATAACTATTTATTAAATTGTAGGAGGAAAGAAATTATTTTTGTATTTTTTGGATCATGATATTCTCACTTATGCTGTCTATTAATTATCGTGTCTTTTTGTTTGCAATCAAAGCTTTTGCGTCGTTCAAAATTGTTTTGCCTTAATACGAGCTATGAAACCGGAATAATCTGCGTTGGTGTTCATCACATTTTGAACCCATGCATTAAGTGATGGAAAATTATGCCCCTGCATCTATGAAAATTGTACAGCAATGATGACAAGATCCAAGTTGTCAGCACCGTGATGAAATAGAATTTTCCAAAAGCGAATACATTAACTTTAATAATGCTATTACTCTTTCTTTAATGTCTCCTCAATTATTGTCATCTTTCACTTTTATTGCCCATTAATCGATTCAGAAACCCATTTCAGTTCTTATAATGTGTTATTCGAAAACTATGGCGAATAAATTTACATTATTAGCCGCGTTAAATGAAAGAAATACTTATTAATCAGTTCGTTTTTCATATCTTTCTATCTCTGCTACTTGTCGGCAGATAGCCGAGGATGAGAAGCGATTACCTATACGGTCATTGAAAAAAATCGTTAATCGCTCATTTAAGTTCATTAGCATTTCTAACATTAACGCTCGTCAGTCAGCGACTCGCGACCGGGGTGCGATTTATCATGGCTCTTTGATAGAGATGTTGCTCCGCTGCAGGGAATTCATAATTAGATAGGCTGGAAGGGGAAACGGAAATCTTGATCACGTCTCCTTGAATATAATCTGATTAATAGCTTGCTCATTATGAATCTATTATATAGTCCAAGGATATACCAATCCAATTCTCACTCTCGATGGAAAATTCTCGGAACTGAGGATTAGCGATTAATTTATGCAGCGTAGGATTCAGTTGTTCGGAGAATGACTCCATTTTGTCTTCGTTCCCTTGCCTAGCAATAGTCACCGGCCTCATTTTAAAGAAGAATTATTCATTTGAACTTATTATCTGACTATTGTGTTTAAGGGCAAATAATATACGGATTTTCGGCATTTATTGGCGCATTATCTTAGGGACTTCATTTTTGGGAACACTCGCTTCAATTTGTCACCAAAATGTAGCTCACTTTGTGCTTTGTTTCTCTGATTCGGTTAGTATTTATTATTATCGCGGTAGCGGGCCAACTGCTCAGCAAATTTGAGATGCTTTGGTGTGTTGACTGAGCATGATAAAGTTTAAAAGGATAAAATTGGCAATTAACAGTATCGGTCTGTAATTAGATGGCTGTTCCTTTTCTCCGCTTTTGAATATTGGCATAACATTAGCAATTTTCCTGTCATTAGGTACTTCGCGTTACTTGACGAATTTACTGAATATTAACTGCAAGAAGGGGGCAATTTCTGAGGCTAGTTCTCTACATACGCGTGACATTTCGTCTGGACCAGGTGATTTATTTGGTCTGAGCGATGTCAGAATATTTTCTATTTCGTGCTCACTAATATCAATAGGCGGCATCTTTCGTATGCAGAAACTGTCAACTGTCTCGGATGAGTTCTCAGAAGACTCGGTGAACACGCTGTTGAAGTAGGAATTTAATAAATTGGCTTTATCGGAACTGCTTGTCAGCACATCTCCATTATCGTTTCTCAGGTAGATCTTTTACCTTGAACTTCCCCAATATAAGACCAAAATGCTTTTGGGTGATCCCGTAACTGCTCTACTAGTGTTTTCCTTTTAAAATTCGTGAATGCATTCCTGAACGCTTCCTTCGAGGCGGCTTTAGACAACCTATATTTTATAATTATTAACTCGCGTTCATTAATGGATAAATCGTTGCTAACTTTTTTTCATTTTAGCAAGGCACGCTCTTTATCGCCTCAATGATTTTCTCACTTCCTAGTCATACCATCTCGGTTCGCTGCCTTCTTTTTTGTCTTACTAGGGATGTAGCTATTTATTCCCGAAATTACGAGCGAAAGAAAAGTTTTCCAAGTACCCTCTAACTTTATTCTTCATTTTTGAAATGCGGGAAATTAATTTTCAAATGACTCTGGAACACATCAAAATCAGCTCTTTTAAACATGAAAACTTTCCGTTCTTTTTTTAAATTGTCACCGGTATTTAGAGAAAACTTAGAAGTTACTGGAATAGAATTATCAACAACTTTGCTATTTCTTCATAGTAATGTATTGAGACCGACCATGGTTTCGTTACAGAGTAACATTATCAAGGTATCAGTAACGAAACAATGGTCGGTCTCAATAAATTACTATGTGTAAATAGCAAAGCTGTTGATCCTTCTATTCCTGCGATTATGGATTTCCACCAAGTTACGCCCGCTACTATTAATTAGCAGTTACTACCCTACGGTCACTTTTACCTTCGGCGGTGCTCGCGTTTATTACTTGATGAGGTGTATTGTGGTTAATAAGGTAAGAATACTTTCTCCTCTGTTGGGTACGGATGCTATTTGAAGCAATGCATTTGATGTAAAAGTGTGCAATAACGCCTCGCAAATCACTTTTTCTCTCCCGCCAGGAATGAAGCTTTACGCCTCCCAATCTGTACGTTGAAATCTCCACCTACAATCAAGTTTCTTTCAGAATGCTTGGATGGTATGCTGTTTATTTGGGTTTCAAAGTTCAACACTGATGTTATATCTGAGTAGGGTGGTCGACTCGACTCGACAATTGAGGTAATATGTCCCATTCAAGTATCAGTGTATGACTCGTGAGTCGATATTTAGTTAGGAATGGATGAAGCGCGGATAATTAACCTGCGTTCAGGTTAGAATGGTCTTTAAGAGAATCACTAAAAGCAGAGGGACTAGATCTTGATTGCATTCAAATATACAAAGCCGTAAAAGAATATTGGCATTCTCAATTTAGCGCTTGCCTTTCGTCCTTGAAGTTTTTATTTTCTTTGGACTGGAAACATTCATGAAACTCGGTTATTCCGTGATTTCTATCGTTAATCTTGGTCTCCTCTATTGTGCTCTGTAAGTCATCAACTACAGCCAACCAGAAGTCAAACGATGTTTGATTAAGTAACCTCGTGCCTACGATGGACCTAACCGACGTCACAAAGTGTCCACGTTTTAATTCCCGCATCTAACTCTTCCCAAGCCTTTTCCTCAAACAATGGAAACAATGGTTGGAGTGCGTAGCTCATTAGTATGATTAATGGAGGCAAGCCACTGGCGCTACTCAAGAAAAACGACCTCAACTTGGTCCTTTGTATTTCTGTGATGACTGGGCGCTACTTACTCTGTAATACATTAGTACTTGCGTATTTGTTGTCACCTGATCCCTCAAGGAGCTCCTTTGTCTTGCTGTTTCCATATTTATAACCTTTGAGAATTTACTTAAAACTTCATGGCCTCAATTTCAATCGCTTGATTGCTCGTTTCGGAAAATTTACAGCCTATAGTGTGAAATAAAGCCGTGGTTATTATAGCAGTGGAAAAATAAAAATTCAAATCTCTCCGCTTGAATCGTATGGAATCAAAATACGATAATTTGGTATTGCCAGTGAGATTTTTAGATAATTAGCTTTATTAATCATAATTTTCGACTCAGTTTCAGTTCAACGCCTGGAATCCATGCCCTAAAGTAATTCCATTGTATCTAGAATCTATGTTTTAATGCCATTTTGCAGTGATATTTTACCAGTTAGAAGCAAGCGAGGCCTCTTGAATGTATTTCGTGATTCACGGCCTAAACTCTCTTTCCCAAGGTATTGCGCTATATTTTCCCCGAAATAACGCGAGTGATTCAGCAGCTGTTCAGTGCCTCTCTTAAGTCACGTCCGTAGTCCTCAATTGATGACTTAATTCCCATTTGCACGATATTCGGGTGAGTTATTGTCGAGTGCCTTGACCAATTTTGGTATCTAGAATAGAAATGGTAGCAGTGAAGGAGAAGTTAACCGGAGGCCATTATAGCTTCTACGCAAACTATTTCCTACTACAAGGGAATTTTACGGAATTCACCGAGAAAGATAAGGTTAAGGGAAATTTGTGATGGATGGACGAAAATGAATTGATGTGCGTTATGTTTGAGTTTCTTTTGAATTTATATGAGAGAAAACCATTTCAATTTTTTTCAAAGTACAAATTTATCAAATATCGTTCATTTAATATGACCCATTCTCTTGTTCACATTTCGTCATTAGTACGTTATGGGAGGCTAAAATTAATGAAGGTAATCTAAATATACTAATGACTTAAAAAATATGAATGGCTTTTCATATAACTCGATATTTTGCTCAAAGGAACGTTGCACTGAAATTGAGTCGGAAAACCTAATTGCTACGTCCAGATGATAACCAAAAAATCTTAATGGCAAAACCAAATAATTGACATTCGAGATTTTTGTAACTTCAAAGCGTGGTGAGACTATTAAAGCGTGGTGAGGTAAAGCATTGGGCTACGAATCGAAGGGTCTCAGGATTAAATGTGGGGGAAATTTGGGCGTCCCGAAGCAAAGAATACTCGTCGGGCGAGATGGTCCATGGAAAGAAACCAACCCCTTTCCCCATATCGGGTATGTGCAAAGTTCGACACCTGAGGCGTAGATCTAAATTCACATAATTCCCTGCGAATGGTGAAAATAAAGTATTTATTGCTTGTATTTTTTTGGAAATGAAATACGGCATTGAATATCGAAGTCTTCTCTTTTAATTTCTCTTGCATATATGCGTGTACGTCATGTTCTTTTCTTAAGTTTAACTAAATACGGTAGTTATGAAGAGCCTTAAACTCCGTCTCGCAGTGGGCGAATTGCTTGTGTCACTTAAGTCGAGAATCAAAGGTCAGAGTTTTTATATTTTTGGAGTGCATTCTATGAAGGAGGAGTCAGGTTAATCTGACTTCTAAAGGACAGGGCAAAGTATTGAATATCTTCAATATGCCAATCGCCCCACTGCCAAAAAATGCTGGAAAATACCGGAGGTAGTGGCGTACCTATGGGGTTTATGGGGATAGATCCCCCCCCCCCCCCAAAGCCTCAGCGAAATAAATAATATTCAAAACTATTGTCCAGTTTGAACATATAGTAAATTTTAACGTTACCTTTGAAAGAAACACAAGTTTTTAGTACCAAAATTATTTAAAATGTATTTGCAGGCATTTTATTGCTGTCAGTAATAGCATTTATTCCAAGAGTCAGGCCCATAGGATAATAAATGAATATATTCTACGTCAGTTTTTGGCAGAACGACACTTATTATAATATTATAATGATGTAATGCCAATATTTAAAAGCGGAGAAAAGGAACAGCCATCTAATTACAGACCGATATCTTTAATTGCCAATTTTATCCTTTTTAACTTTATCATGTTCAGTCAACACACCAAAGCATCTAAAATTTGCAGAGTGAAAGAGTTTCGTCATCTACAAAGCCGAATTACCGACGATGTACAAAGCACGAAAAAAAAATTGAATAGCACAGGCGAAGAGGGCTTACTATAAAAAGAAGAATCTTCTTACATCTGAGAATACAAGCATGGAAGCAAGGAAATTTGGTGTGGTGTGCATGTGGGAGTCCAAATGCATGCTGCATGCTGGTGATTGATCACCCCGTGCCAAACACCCTAGAGGTGGCTCGCAGGGTATTATGTAGATGTAGATGTAGATGAAACAATTAATCAGATGCTACATATGGAGTAAGATTCTCTATGGAAGCGAGGCTTCGAAATTGACAGCAGCAGATAAGTCAAAAGTGGAATCATTCGAAATGTGGTGCTACCGAAGAATGATGAAGATAAAATGGATCGGCCGTGTAAGTAATGAGGAAGTGCTAAGAATAGTGGGAGAAAAGAGAAGCATCCTTAAGGAGAAGACGGGACAACTTAATTTGCCACATTATTATACAAGATGGCCTGATGAAAACAATCGTAGAAGGACAGGTGGAAGGGAAGAAGGGCAAAGGACGGCCCCGAATGAGTTTCATAGGACAGGTTATGAAGGGTGTAAAAGAGAAGAAATACGTCGCTGTGAAAAGACTATCGGATAGGAAAGAGGAATAGAGAGATGCGTCAAACCAACCTAAGGATTGTTGACTAATGATGATGATTAAAAAAATACGAAAAATCCATTTCCATGCTAATCCAATCAAAATAATAATTATACAAATAATAGCGATAATAATACAATCAAAACATCATTACTACCAACAAAATACCAGTGCCCAGAGAACATGCATGGAAACTTCCTGCCTCAATGCCACACTGAGCGCAGTCGTGGATTGCGGCGCCCCCGGCGAGGACGATACGGAGGTGACGGTGCGGTGCAGTGTCGAGGGAGGTGCTACGGCGAACGCGTGGGGCAGCTGGTGCGGCCGTTCCATTCCCTCGAGGCGATCCCGGTGCGTCGCTTGCATCAGCGACACTGGGGCAAGTGTGTGCCCAAGGCCCGCGGGGCGTCTCATCGCTTTCGCTGCCCTCATCCGCATTGCTGCGAACCCTCTGCAGGTGGCCACTGTGGATGTGTTTTGGACGCCAGGATGTCTATCGAGGTTTCATAAGATCGCGGGCGACCCCGAGGTGAACTTGACTGTATAAGGCGCACGGGTGATGCTTGGTGGTCGTGGCCGAATTTTATGGGGAGATCGGTGAAGTCCTGTTTACACGATACATTAACACGTACGAGTTCATGTACGTTTGCGTGAATGATTTTTGTGGACCGGAACGGAACATGTACGAATGCATGAACCAAATTAGAACAGGTTCTATTTTCTGTGCATGCATTCGCACAAGTTGGGTAGTTATACGGTGCATTTTGGCGTTCATTCTAGCGTTCATACATTTAGATATTAACCCATACGTGTTAATGTACCGTGTAAACAGGCCTTGAGAAGCGATTTTAATGTTATTTTCACGAATATTTACTTTTGCACTCTCTGGAAATTAGTAAATTGTTTGGATTAGGATGAAAATGGAATTTGTTAGCATATTTTTTTGAAGGAAATCGCATTTTAAAATTCGCAGATATCTCACACATTGGCAATATTATGACAAATGCCGTTCTGTCAGAAAAACTGGGGTAGAATATATTATGTATTTATTATTCTCTGGGCATGACCTATGGGATAAATTCCATCACAGAGAAGAAGAGAGATGTGTCATTGCATAAGAATAATCATTTGAATACATTCTACCATGTCCTAATATTGCTATGGCATTAACGAATCAGTGATGCTGCTTTATTCAAAATTTTTTGTTATTGGTGACCTCATTGATACTAGTTTCTTTTCTAAGCAATACCAACGTTTGATTGAATGTACTCTTGTTATTGAGAATAAATGAAAACTTTGATTTTTATCATGAATTGGTGTCGCATGCGATAGCAGCCTTTTTAAAAACTATGTATAAAGGAAAATTTTGAATCGAAGAGTTATTGAGTGCGAATAACAAAATCGCACCATGATCACCATAAAGTCCATTTAAGCGAATAATTAAGTCAAGTGCTTTGCCGACGAGAAGGGTAGCCTCAAGGCTCAGGGGCGATCTTTTAAATAACGCAGAGTGGACGCCATCTATCCCACTCATGTTAACTTTCACGTGCAATAGATTTACCTTGAGCTGAGTTGTACTTATTCCATCTTTAAAGCTTGTTCGGAGCTTAGTTTGTAACATCCATGTTATTTTCCATCTCGAGATACATTATTCTCAAATGGAATGTGCTTGACTGTGTTCGGATTTATTTGTTTTGGTTTTCATTCAGATGATGATAGGAGCTATCACTGGGAGTCGTTGGAGTGAAAATTTGCAAGCACAACAAATTCCAGTCGCTTTGGCACCAGTCGGAATAAAGAATTTTGAATGGAAACCGATCGGAATAATTCTTAACATCTACATCTACATAATACCCTGCGAGCCACCTATAGGGTGTTTGGCTTTGACATTGTTAAACTCATGTTAACATTGTTGTTAACATTGTTACAATGTTAACTGTTGTTAGCATTGTAAACAACATTGTTAAACTCATGACGCGTAATCAAAGTCAATAGTACGTGGAAGAAAAGCGCTCGCCATTTTATTCCTTAGAACAATCTATTATATGAACCATTTAACTCTGGGATTCGCATGCTATGGTAAAATTTTTTCTATTATTACCACCTCAAATGAGCATGTTAGTTCCCAGCTCACGCTATCATTGTCATTTTCCATCTGCGAATTTCGGGAGCGACTTGATGGTACAGCTGCGCATTCCAAAGGTCATGGTCTTCAAGGGCACTCTCAGAAAAGGAGGTTCCCTCACACATCGAGATCGTCTCCTTGCGAATGGAGTTCGAGAGATGTCAATCGTTCGCGATTGTTAACAGCTCATTGGGCGGATGCACAGTTGACTTTTTGGTCTTTCCATTGGCTCTATCGCGATAAGTTTTCAACTACATGCTGGAAGTGAGTATTGAAAGTGAAAATTAAACTACTTCTCTTATTTTTTAAAGCAGAAGTAGTTATAATTTCTAGAAAAACTTATTATTAGTTTGATTTGGAACACATTTATGGATTTATTTGCCATTTAAAACGAAGGTCTGCTAATCCACTTAAAAGTGACTCTAATCAAATAATTGCATTAATTAAATCAACCTCTAACGTGCATGTCTTCACTTACTTCTCTTCACTGCACGCTCTGTAACTTATGACTGGAGACTAAGTCTGCCTCATACGGATTCCTAATTATGGATTTTACCGAGTCTATCGCTAGCTATCCTAGAGATTAACTATCGCAAGTATTATGGACCCTCATTGGACGCGGAAAAACGGCATAAGTCTTAGTTTATCGCTTCTGATGTCTATTTCCCTAATTTTATCTATGAAATCGTTTCTACTATGGTTTAATTTAATAGTTTAATGTGCCATCAATATGTGCCAATAGTCTGCACTCGCTGGGCCGACAAAATGCGTGTATTTTTTTCTCTTTTTTAGTTCTGGTTTGTTGGTATTTGTTTTTCTTATCGGCATTAAACTAGTTTTATTCAACTGCATGGACTTATTAATTTGTGTTTTTGCATAGTTATATTGAACTTGCATGGAGCTATGCATGGTCGGTGAGAGTTCACACCTACTACTGCTGGCATGTGTCAGGGCTCATGCTTTTAGGCGACTGCGAAGAATTATGCATTTTACATGATGGTGTATACTGTATACTCACCCCCTGCCATACACCATTGACGTAGCCATCAGGGTATTATGTGGATATTGATATTACTCCTTGGTACCATTCGTTGGGGGCAGATTGATTTCGGCGCATTGTTTCTCTCCTCTCTAATACCTACCAGCCCATTAAAATCGAATTTTAAACGGCGGCGCACAGTGGTCCCAAATCGAAAAAAGCTGGCCAAAATTAATAACGTCGTAATTTTAGCTAAAACAGCAACAAAAGTGGATGTTTATTACTGGTTTTGATCGTCTGAATCTGATTTTGGCATTATTTTTACGATGTATCTTCATTTTATCATTATTTGAGCTGTTTTTGTTTAAACAATTTTTAGAAAATCTCGATATAGGTGTCATTGCGATTGGCGATAACTTGGTGTTCACGGAGAGCTTAAAATAGTATAATTTTAAGGTAAAAGATGTATTAATTGTTGTTAAAACCCATTATAGAATTGACCACATGAAATTGGTGAGATTCGAACCCGCGATCATCAGCATAGTTGGTGAGATACCAAAATCGGGAAAAAATACTCACACTCACTCATTTTTGGCTTCCATGTATTTGATAAGTCACATAAGATGAAATAAAATGACTGATATTAAGAACATTGAGGCAAATTATGTTCGAATTGCAGTAAAATCGCTTTCATGTATCACATAGAACAAATTTTAAAATAATCGTTGTCCGATGTCACCCCATCGGACTCATTGTCGCTCTGCGAATCAATTAAATTAGTAAATTTACATCTCATCTGATTGGCTGACCTCGTTTTTTTGTAACTCATGATGTAATTAAAATGTATGATTCAGATATTTAAAGGAGTCTTCGAAAGATATCATCATAATTTAACATTCTTAGGTATTTTATTTTACAATGCTCTCGGAATTTCCTCATGTCTATGTTCCTGGACTCCAATGATTCCTCCGTTAAAACTTCAATTGTAAGAAAGGATTCTTTGGAAATTGCTGTTCCATATATCAGCACTATGTGTACCATGAGCAGAATATAATACCAACCATAATCGATGCACAGCTCAGCTATTTCAATGCAATACTGGCTGAAGGCTTCATTATTAATCTCATTGCCGCAGGACAGAGATTTTAATATCACTGAAAGTTTATGAATAAGTCTTTCATCGTGAAAATTACAAATCACATTAATAATTACATTTCATACACATAAAGCATTTGTTCGCAGATTTTTCAAAATTATGGAAACGGGTCCAATATTTCTTACTTGTTGATTATAATTTTATATTTACACGTAATTTCATTTTGTCTGAATTGAAATCCTAAATTAAAACTTCACTTTTAAAAATATGATGATTGAGATTAATGAGTGATTATTTTTATACACTGCATATATATCCGCCGACTGTGCATTAGGGCGGATCGCAAAAATCGATTTTTTCCAAATCCATCTGGCCCAATGAAAAAAAGTTGTGGGACCGATCAAAAATAAGGCCTGAAAATTTTGAGACCTCTACGTGAACCCCTGACCCTCGCTCAAATGCAATTTAGGGGGGGAGGGTCAAAATTCGAAAAATATAATATTTTATGATCGTTTCCTATAGATTTTGCCGAGTAACTGTTCATATAGGGCAGAAATTTCGTGCATTTTGACGTATCTGCCACCGTTTAGCCACAAAATGCCTAATTTGAGTCCGCGCCCCCCGAAGAAAATATCCCAACGCCCACGCAGCGTCGCGGATACAAGAGCAGCAAGCCGATCCCGTCCCCTCCCCGCTCGCTTCTCCCCCTCCCACGCCTCGAATGCAGCAAAATTCATCCCGCGTGTGCTGCTAGGAGGTCGTTTATCTTTGATGATATAAATCGGAAGATGGTAGAAGGTAATAAAGGAAGCGTAGTGAGACGACTTGTCCCTTATCAGGCGCCTCGTCGGCGTAAAACAAATCGATGTTACCAACTTTTAGAGAAGTGATGAAATAATTTTTTGTCCGAGAACGCAGGAAAGGAGCCTGCGGTCTATGAAAAGTCCTCTCGAGTGGCTATAAATGTGTGCGAACTTTGGATATGTGCTTCAATTTCGGCATTGTCCGACAGATGTGACTAAATGGATTTTTGGCGATGACCGCTCGCGTCCCCTCCCCGCACGCTTCTCTCACGCCCCAAATGCAACAAAATATACACCAAGTGCGCCTCTCTTCGTTAGTATAACTAATATTTAATGTTTCAGTATCGTCTGTGGAGGAACAATCACGAAAGAATTACTCAATTATCTGCTTTCCAATCTGTATTTCTTATGTCAGTGTCATTCCTCGTCTTTCGCTGTTGTCAACAAAGTTTTGGTGAATTTCTTCACGAATCTCTCGTCCGTATTTATAATAAAAAGAAATATTTAACTTCAAATTTGAACGTTCATCAATAGATTTTTGAAAATCCACAGCACTAAGGTCAGATATATCCGCAGGCAGATATAGGTATATACTGTGGTCTCTCTTTAATATGTCATCAGCGGGTAGTCCTTTAAGTCAATATTAAAATCCAGCAGTTAAAAAAATCTCGGATTGGCCGCCTAACGCATCCTTGCAAAAACGTAATTTCGGTCCCTAGATTTAGGCCCCAATGTTTATTTCGCAAATCTAAGTCAACTTAGTGCAATTAGCAAATAGACCTCTTTAAGGGATGAAATATGATTTGATGCTTTCCCAGCGAATGTGGGTAAACTCTTCTCGGGATTCAACAAAATTTATCCCTGATGATGAGCCCCGAGTCGGAGCTTGAAAGGTTTGCCATTATGGAAAAATTAACTCGGTGGAAATCCCGAGAAGAGTTTACTCACACAGCAAGGGATGTTGGAATTATGCTTGTAGCAGAGTGATGATGCCTCCTTTTTGGGCGGTATTCACTTGGTACCATCGCATTCAAATCCTTTTTATTTTTTTGTATCTAAGTTTCACTCGGAAAGAAATCGAGAATCGCAGATTGTATAACTTTTGCTAATCCTCCGACAGGGATGGCAAACCCCCAAAAGTAGGACCCTGGTTCTTCAACTAACACCACACATTCCATTCTAAACTTGGATTGATAAGTCCTCTTGCCTTTTTTCATCAGACAAAAGTATAGCCTATCATTCCATCAAAATGTAGCCCTTTAGATGATACTTTTTAATACCTCTTCTCGTATTCATAATAATCAGCATCTTTTCCTGTCTAAGCTAGTAATTCTGGTACATTACATTGGATGTACCTAACAAAGTTATGATTTTGCGTCAGCTGAAGTTGCGGGGACGATCATTGCTGTTTCTTGGTTCTTGCATATACCTCTATCACATTTGGCAGACGCATTTTCCCCGCAGAAGTTCCAGTTTGAGTTTAGTCCTACATGTTTATTTCATGAGGAACGTAGAGATAAAAATCGGATGATTTCTCTTCAGTTTAATGTTCTTCGGATGAATTGATGAAGAAAATATTTGATACTATTTTCCCATACAAGAATTGACGATGCTGACTCAACGCTCTCCGACGATTCCCTTTTTTTCCCTCAGTTGTCGAGTTTCTTTAGGACACAATCCAGCAGCCATCATCTTTAGTTTCGTCCGCTGGTCTCTCAATATAATTCTTCATTAGGGGGACCTTGTGCTCCTTCTTGCACTTACACGCAAAAATAACGCATAATTTCAAATGTTCCTTCAAAAGTGCTTGAGTTTTGTACTTTAACAAAAACCCTACTTTTGACCTATTCGCATTATCCGTAAGTTTTAGTACTTCCTGAGGTACCGCTAAATCCATTTAGTCACCCACATAATGGAAAGGAAGCGTCACTATAGTTCGCACACCTTTATAGCCACTCGTGAGGACTTTTCATAGACCGTAGGCTCCTTTCCTGCGTTCTCGGACAAAAAATTATTTCATCACTTCTCTAAAAGTTGGTAACATCGATTGTTTTACGCCGACGAGGCGCCTAATAAGGGACAAGTCGTCTCACTACGCTTCCTTTATTACCTTCTACCATATTCCGATTTATAATATCAAAGATAAACGACCTCCTAGCAGCATGCATGGGATGAATTTTGCTGTATTCGAGGCGTGGGAGGGGGAGAAGCGAGCGTGGAGGGGAAGGGATCGGCCTGCGGCTCTTGCGTCCGCGACGCTGCGTGGGCGTTGGAATATTTTCTTCGCGGACGCAGACTCAAATTAGGCATTTTGTGGCTAAACGGTGGCAGAAACGTCAAAATGCACGAAGTTTTTGCTCTAACAGGGCAGTAACTCGGCAAAATCTTTAGGGAATGATCATAAAATTCTATATTTTTAGAATTTCGGCCCTCCCCCCCTAAATTGCATTTGAGCGAGGGTCAGGGGTTCACGTAGAGGTCTCAAAATTTTCAGGCCTTATTTTTGATCGGTCCCACAACTTTTTTTCATTGGGCCAGATGGATTTGAAAAAAAATCGATTTTTCCGATCCGCCCTACTGTGCATGCACGGAAATCATTTGCACTCACTAGATGCGAGTGGGACATATTGATATGTTTCTGGAGGGAATTTCATTTCCTTCTGCAACCTGCTTTTGAACATCTCTTTGAAATGCTCATCTGTCCTTGAGCTTTGATTCCACTTTCTCCGGTATTTCGGGAAAATATTCTTCGCACAAAACGCGTCAGAATATTTTTTGCAAGCTCGATTTCATTCAGTCAAAATCTTGTTTTCAAACATTCCACGACATACCTACTCCTTCTTCCCTTATTAATATTCTTTTCTCTCAATATTTTTATTGTACACCGCAAGGTACAAATAAAATTGCGCACCCAGGATTCAAATTTAACAGGAGTATTTACGGCTGAAACGATGAATGTGATTTCTAAAAGTTGTCTATTTTTAACCAATAATAAACAGGAAATTATAAGTTGACATTGAATAAAAGATATACAAGCTTATATAGACTTGCCTCTGAGTTTCCTGCGTATCCTGAAATTTGAATAACAAACATTGGCAAACCAAGTGCTTTAATTATCTGGACAGGAGAAGTTTCTCGAGTTAGCCGTGTTAACTCAGTTCGGAGCACAGTAATTTTTCACTAAGAAAATCATTAAATAAAAATGAGTGGGAAATATTCACCACATCCATGCACATACATGCATCAGGGAGGCCGTCATCCTCATTCCATTATTATTAAAAAATGCACTTGCAAGATTCACGCTCCATTGGTGGGTTTAGACGAATTTTTCCCTCCGAATTCTATCCTATCTACGTTTAAGGGCTGTTGAAATGATCCTGTGAACAATTCTTGGCATTAGGGAGCATTTATTTTTCTTAGCGCCAATACCTAATTTCGAAATAACGTGCTGACAACGCTCTACAGCACGATAAGGGATCTCTTCTCTATAAAAATATGAGGAAAGTTTTGCAGAGAAAAGCATCTTGTGGTTACTTTAAGGTTCTCGCATAAGGACTTAAGTAGGCGCTTTTGATCTCTCATAATGTTTCTCATTAAGAGCATGAAAACCCGCTCTCATTGGCTTCATGAATATTTGAAGGTGAGTTCACATACGAGAAGTATGCATACGATAGGCGTGAATCACACGATTTATGTAATCGTACAGGATGTAGAATTATGCTAAGTATACACCATGCAAGTTTGACCACCGATACAGGAATATTGAGCGATAATGCCACTGTCTCCCGCCGGCCTCCGGCCAGCCGCCCTCAGCGGAGCGGTGCACCGCTCAACTTAAAACCCTCTAGATGACGGATAGGCAAGTATAGGCAAGATTTTTTTTCTCCATCTTGTTGTACATACTCTTCCTAAGGATTCAGCATAGGAATCTTCGAGGGGCACGGAGGGGCACAAAACTATATCGACACATTTGACTAAAAATAGGCCCAAAAATAGCTAACATGATAAATAATTAAATATTGTTATAATAAAATCTGAAACGAACAAATAATACTATAATATTGTGAAAAAATATGCAAAATTACCGTATTAAAATTGACAGATGAATCCCATGAAATTAAAGTAGTCATTTATTAAGTTGAATTGCCCTAAAATCGACTATTTCTACGCCTCGGGCGTTTTAGGCGCAACATGCCCATGTTTGATGGGTTACACAGGTCAACATATTAATCACACAGACCTATCAGGTACGAAATATTATAGGCCATATCCTGTAGAATCCGAATACATAATTCAAAACTTCCTCGTAAAAAGTCGAAAAAATTACTTTTGGCCAGCTTTTTTCGATTTGGGACCACTGTGCGGCGCGGCGATCAGACAGCGTGGTGTCTCACTCAGTAATTGTCGGAGGAAGAATGTTTGCGTTCCCAGTAATTTTTCTTCGATCCCCCTCCATCGCATGTCGTGCTCATCCGAGTCATCCTGAGCACGCACCGACGGGAAAGTCAACGCACGTGCGCGTCCCTTTGCGGAGAAGTGTCGATCCTCACGTGCGACGAGAAAGTCATCGAGGGTGACGTGGAACGCGTTTTGGGCCGACACCTGCAGGGAACACTTGTTCGGGTCGAAATACGGCGTATGGGGAAGATGTGGACGGAGGACGCGGAGCAGCAGTGGAGGGGGAGGCGAGATTAAACCTCCTCGGCAGGGCGAGGAGGGAACGCATCATTTGAGCGGTCGTATTTTGTCTTCATTTCCAGACGTATTGCTTGTTCAAATCTAACGCTACGATGTTGAAATTTTCAAGGAACATCGAGTAGTCTCTTGGGGATATTTCAAAATTGGAAGAGGTTAAGGAATTCAATTATTTGGGAAGAAGAATAACTAGTGATGGCACAACCAAGAAAGGAATTATCCGTGCGATAGCTCAGGCGTTGAGCAATCGCACAGATAATTCATTGAAATTTCATTGCAATTGAAGTAGCGATTTTATAATTTAATTTATGTGTAGTTGCCGGCCGGCCTGCGACAATTAATTATCGCAAACTTATAACTAATTAATTATTGCTCATATTTCTCTTTAAGACTCCATTATCTTGTTGTAGAAAAATCAAAGTATCAAATGCTGGTTTAAATCTCGGACAATTCAGTTGTTTAGGAAGAAGATTAACTAGCGATGGCACAAGCAAGAAAGGAATTATCTGTGGAATAGCTCAGGCGATTAGTGCGTTCCACTAAAAGAAAGATCTATCTACTGCGATAACTTTAAGCATAGAAGAAAGGAAACAATTTATCAGGACTCATATTTAGAGTATGCTTCTCGACAAAAGTGAGGCATAGACAATAGCAACAGTGGAGAATAAAGGGATCGAGGCTATAGAAATGTGGTGCCATGGAAGAATGAGTACGATTAAATAGGTCGACCGAGTAAACGAGGTAGTATCGAGAGTAGTAGATAGAATAAGCCTCGTGAAAACATTGATAAGAAGACGGAACAAACTTGTTGGCCATATCTACATATCTTCAGACATGATGGCCAGATAAAGACGGCCTGATGAATACAAAGGACGGAAGAACGGAAGAGGATGACCTCGAATAAAATTTATCGAACAGGTTAAAGAAGGATGTGGAATAGATGAAATAGGTAAGTGTGAATACATTAGCTGATAGGAGAATTGAGTGGAGAGCTGAGTGAAATCAATCTTAGGATTTTTCATCACTGATGATGATGATAGACTTTTGCCAACGTTTATCTGTAATTCGAATATAAAACTTTACTCATTATTTTTTCTGAGGTAATTATTTTGCATGGTAGGTGGAGAAAAGTTTGCGAGGGTCCTTAACGTATACCCTGAAATTTTTAAAATGATAGTTGGGAAAGCACCAGCATGAAATACAGAAAACGTCGAACGAAGGTGCTGCATCCTCTTTAGTATAGATGAACTTGCATTTAGCTTTCGAATCTGAAAACGAGCTCTATGAGTACGGTAATAAATATGGCTGCTACCGCCTCCAATACATATAAGAAACTAATATAAAATTAAGATAATAAGATACAGAAATTCTGATATCAGCGGTTTTTACTCACTCTTCACTGTGTAGTAACTTTATATTTTTAATATCTCAGCACGAAACAAGAGTAAGTGTATTTGAGAAAAAGTAACCCTAGCTTTGATCATGGTTTTTCTTTTTCCATCTCATTTTATTTGAGTTTTGTTTTCCTCTCGTTTCACTGCAGTAATATCCTTATTTGATGTGTGGATGAACTTATTTTAATTACTACTCCTAAAATTAATTTAGCTTTATTAGCAAATCTATCGGCGCTATAATAAGAAGCTTGGTGGGAAATCACACCGCCTGCATTCACGTAACACGTTACGAGTAATGCGCATCTTTTGGTGAAGCATTAAATGCACACGTAGCATATTGCATGCTGAATGTTGTTGAGAACTCACCTTCTACCACAAATCCCTCAGGTGTCTCCCAGGTTATAATGTTGATGTTGAATTAATTGTGATTGACGTGCAGTAGCGTGTAATGCCTGCCAGCATTGGATCAAGCTTCGAATATGCTCAGTAGAATTCACTAACAATAATTTTATGCCTAAAAATTTAGCTCAAACAAGGAACTGGCCGTAAGTGGTGAATATTATAAAAAAGCTTAAAAAACGGTTCGATTCTTTCGGGCATCATGAAAATCAGGTTCAGAGGCAGAATAAATTCGGGAGGCTGAGGAGGGCGGGTAAATTTTGGAAGATTCAATTCGAGGGGGTTCACTTAAAAGTGTATCTCCCAAATATTTCGAAAAGAATTGAACTCCGTTAATGTCTTGGTGGAATTTTTATTAATTTATATACTCTTTAATTAAATCTCTTATCATCGAAAAGATTTCGTACACTAATTTCCGACTGTAGTCGCCAATTCCAATGCTGGCTAATTTACGCATCCACCATGCTCTAAAAAAGCAAAGCGTGGTTGATGAGGAGAAAATAAACTTTATATCGAATTGCAGGAAAAAATTGCCTGTAGATAGCTTAGGAAGTAGATATTTCTTTGTGCTAAGTTTCTGTTAACATATGTATACAATGTTAATTGAAATTTAAATGGCTGTTGTGAGTGAGAAAGTAGGGTACTTACTTGTTAGAGGAAAAACAGTAACCCTTGGCCATCCAAAAAAGGATTTTACAAAAAATAGTCAGCCTGCTTGAAACGACGTCACCTGCGTAGGGGAAGAGTGAAAAATCTATTTTGGGAAAAATTGTCATTGCCTGGCTTTATACGGACGCACAGTCTGCAATCTCCGTTTCAATCGATTCTAATAGGAGGAAAAAAGGCCCTAGCTACCTGCCTATACAAGAGGAAATTTATCTTTTCCTTGCCGATTAAGTGTCAACTCCTGCTATTTTCCTCTTTACACCTGTAATCGAATCATGCTGCTGCATAAGTACCTAATGGCATCAAGGATTCTCAAAGGAGGGAATATGTCACTGAAATTTCATTGCCATTGATGTAGCGATTTTATAATTTAATAAACGTGTAGATGCCGGCCGGCCAGCGAAAATTAATAATCGCAAACTTATGACTAATTCATTATTACTCATATTGAAATTGGGCAATAATTAATTAGTTATAAATTTTTTTTAAAGAAATCTCTTTAAGACTCCATTATCTTGTTGTAGAAAAATCAAAGAATCAAATGCTGATTTAAATCTCGGCCAAAAATGCCTATATTTATAGGCTGCTTTTATTTTAAAAGTATATTCAAAGAGATTCATTAAAAGTATTCAACGTGGCCAACGCGTCATCCATCGCCTTTTTTTAGTAAATTTAACCGCTTTTGGGTGCTTGTTAACGTTTTAAGCTTATTTTTTCTGTCATCTTCTAATGTATGATGGAGGCATTTCCGTACGGTGAAGTGTAGCAGCGCTGTGTCGATTAATACAATTAATGGCGTTACTCCCTTGGACGATTCTTGCATTGATTTGCTATAGGAATCACTAACAATTGCATTGCCTTGAGTTTGTATGAATGTGGATGTACATTTTGCTGTTATGCGTTATATTTTATGGCCATGTGGTGTGCACGTGGAGATCCTATTGCATGATACATGCTGGTGATTGACCACCCCCTGCCGAACACCTCAGAGGAGGCTCGCAGGGTCTTGCTTAGACATAGAACTCCTCTTCCTTATTCACTGCGGTGTATGTTAATTACCTTATTATTCTGTAAGGCTAATTTGGATTTATTATTGGCCACCAGTCGCCGTCATTCTCCCTCGCAGAGCAACGGGGCTTAAGGCACGAACAGTGGCATTCAGCGCTGGGACCATACCATGAGGACCCTTCAGCGGAGGGCGAATATCTCATATGAATAAAAACAGCAGCGCCTTTTGCTCGCTAATGCGCTTGGGATTGTGACTGAGTCTGGGATATCCCAAATCTCAGCATAACCGTCGCTTCCTGGGAAAACCCGGCTTTTTGGCCGAGAAAAAAGGGGAAAACAGTCAGAAAGTCAACCTTGCCATTGAGATAAGGGTCCCCACCGTTGTTGTTAACAAGACAAGCTCCCCTAGAGGGATGGTCCCACCGGGTGGGCCAATACCCGTTGTATGGCCCCACCCCCTCACCCTCTAAGGGTCCCTCTCCCTCGCTAGATCCTGGGATTTCCCGTTCAAACTCAAGATACCCAATGGCCTGGGAAGTCGATTAGTGTCCAAGACTTCATTTTTATCATTTGTTCCACAAATTACTTCATTTTTTTTATAATACACGTGGCAATTTTTTCTTCCAATATCTGCCAGTTATTTTATCATAAAAATAGGAAGTATCAGAAGATTTTTAGTGTGATCTACATCTACAAAATACCCTGCGAGCCACCTTTAGGGTGCTGGCTGGGGGTGATAAATCAAGCATAAAAGAGGATACACACATGCGGATCAAACGATCATACAAATGTTACGCATACTGAAAAAATATTCTTCCGCATTCGTATGTGATTTGACCAATGAAATATTTGCGGACGAAGTCAAAGTCAATCTACGTGCTGCCTCGGAAGCTGCCTAAAAATGCGTATTGTGGAGGGTATTAGGACACAAGCTGTCGAAAAATTAAGAGGAAATGTCCTAACAAAGTTCTATCTGGCATTTATTAACGCCCTTTATTGTTTGCGAGGGAAACGAATTCCCACAACTATCCAGTCGGCAAAATATCTTTCGCTCAGCAAAGAGTGGAGTTCCTTGGAGTCCAATTGCATGCTGCATGCTAGTGATGATCACCCCCTGCCAAACACCCTAGAGGTAGTTCGCAGGAAACTATGTAGATGTAGATGTAGAGAGCCCTCAATTTTTCCCCTAATAAAAACACCGTCTAGGTGGCTCGTAGGGAATTACGTAGATCTTATTTTATCACGTGAGCTTTGAGGGAATATTTCTAGCGATTCAGTAAATGATTGAGGATATTGAACGTTGAAAAGGTACAGACGAAAATATTTGAACGTGGAATTAATTATGAAAACTCTCGATTATAATAATATCGAGAGAGTGCTAAATTACTGCTTGAAAGTTGTTAAGAAGAGTTCAATGAATAAATAACGGCTTTCGGGTGTTACTCCGCTTCTGAAGGCGGTGGCAGTTTCTCCAGCTAACCTTCTTCTCCCACGTCTTCATTTCAGAAGTATCGATGCATGTGAAGACGCCAGCAGGATGGCAGCAGAAACTGTCTTCGCCTTTAGGAAACACCACGCGGAGGAACCTCCGAAAGCTTTTACGAATGTGGAGGAAAAAGCCTCGGATATCTAAGATCGAAGTTCTATTCATTGTCAATGCCGAGGGGATAGTGTATCATTAATAATTAATCGTATGTAAACTTGTTATTTCCAACGAAATAAAAATTTGCGGTGTTTTGAAAGACACAGAACTCTAGTTTTTATTATGTACCTCTTATTAACTTTCATTATGTGATCATAAATATATCATGAGGCGCCGTTATCAACAAAATGAACGCTCTATGAATAATCTGAGCATTAATATAGAATTAGCTCCTTTCCTTCTTACCATCATGCATCTGAAGACGCCAGCAGGATGGCACGAGAAACTGTGACAAAGTGAGAGAAATTAGCTACTTTTCCCTCGTTAGACCACATTTGGAATACGCTGCCAGTGTTTGGGACCCTCATGAAAAAGGCTTAATAACAGAGTTAGAACGCGTGCAAAGAAGAGCTGCCAGGTATGTGAAAGGTCGTTACGATAATCTTGTTAGTGTAACTGACCTCTTAGATAAACTCGGATGGGAATCTCTGTCGGACCGTAGATTGAAAAATAGACCAAACCTTTTAGATAAATTCAAGAGCAGTGTCTTTTCTGACGAAGTTAACCATATCTTGCGGACGCCAACGTACTACGGAAGATCAGATCATATAAATAAAATAAGAGAGATAGATTGTAGAACAGACAGATTCCGAATGTCATTTTTTCCACGATCAATAAGAGATTATAACGGCAGCGATAGAACTCGTAAATAGATTGCATGACTTGTAGTGTAGCCTACTAACCTATGTAAAACTTAATGCATGTTTCTGAATTTCTATTCAATATTCTATTTCTAACAGCATATAGTAGAATAGTTTGTTTTTATACGGGACGTTTTTTGGACGGTGTGGTGTGCATGTGGGAGTCCAAATGCATGCTGGTGATTGATCACCCCCTGCCAAACACCCTAGAGGTGGCTCGCAGGGTATTATCACAGAATAGGGACCTACGAAATAGGGACCTACCTCCGTAGGTCCCTATTCTGTGGTATTATGTAGATGCAGAGTCCTCTAGATTGCTCTCTCAACACTACTCTCTCATCATGTCGTTATTATATGGCAATATAGAGGACTCTGATGTAGATGTACCGTTGAATATTTGCGAACTGAAGGCCTATCTTAAGATTTTAAAATGATTTTTCATTGATTTATTAAGGAAGGCGCAAACTTTTAGCGGAATACGAATTCACTACCCAGGGGAAAAGTAGTCACAGCTCCCCCCATTATACTTATCTAATACATGAATAATTCCTTAGCGGCGAGCCTCTTCAATGGTCTCAGGCAAGATTTAACGTTACATATTGACTTTCTAGATGCTTATTCTGCTATTTCCCCTTGCGATGCCTATTTATTATTATGCTCCATTTATCTTTAATCCTTCTTTTCCTTGTATTCTGCCTTATTCCTCTAAAGAGCCCAGTCGATGCCTGAATCCCAAATTTCACCAACGACCACTCCAAATCGTTTCAAGCATCATAGCATACCGTGCAAAGACACCTTGAACTGACGCTTATGAGAAATGTGGGTATGGGCGATTTGGCGAGCCGCATCTGCAACAACTGTGCTAATCCCCCATTACAACCCCAAGCTCTGCAAGGATGAGAGTGGCCGCAGTAACAACTCACAGCTCTGGATCGCCCCACCTCACTCCCCCTTTTAAATTTCCCCAAACTCTCGGAAGGGGTCGCAAATAGCGGGCCCAAACAAGAGCGCACCTGTTCGCAGCTATTGCTGTGGACGCCCCGGGGGTTATGCGGGGGCGTGGTGGGCGGAGGGGGTGGGGGGTAAGTTGACTCCCCCTCTCACCGCCGCTTACTGCAATGACATCGGCGGGGGCGAAGCTCAGATATCGCCTATGAATACAGCCTTAATGTATCTCACCTGATTATGAGTGAATAAATCGAGGTTTTTGTTATGATTATCTACTTTTCGTACAGCATGTAGCTACCATATCTACAAATACATTTGTTTGCTTCTCAATCAGAAAAAAGTATTGTGGAAAATCACCTTTACGAATCTACATCTACATAATATCCCGAAATCCACTTCTAGGGTGTTTGGAAGGTGGTTACTAACCACCTCACCAAGGGGGTGTGGAGATCCTCTTGCAGCATGCATTAGGATGTCGATATACACTCCACAAAATCATGAAAATAGTACGCATAATAACAAAAAATAGTTACACATTCAAACAAAGGCAAAACTTGCTAACGGTAAGTAAATCTTATAGTAAATCCATGCAAGTCAATATCTGTGCAAAACATTGTGCTTCATCGCCCTGTAGTGAATTAATTATAATTATATAAATTTTCTTGTTCTTTTCGCTTTTCCATAAGACCCATAAAAACATTCCTGAGAATAACAATATGTTAGTTGATAGGAATTATTTCGAACTTCAAGTTCACGGCCTGTATATCCCACAATAATTACGGAAGCTCCTTGTCTCTAAAGGAAATTTTAATGGTGCCAATCAATTTGTTAGGAAACTTTTTTGATCCATGGTACATGGTACCGTATGATTCACTTCAAGAATGCTTGCTTGATATGGGATGTCTTATTATGAAGAACATGCAATAGGGTGATGTTGGTATTCACCAACCATGCATAATTCCATGGAATATAGGACTATATCACATATACATTTGCATATAAAGCCAAACTTTGTCAACGGCTATTAGTTAAAATAAGGCAAAGCATGCAGTCCGAATTAGAAAAAGTTTTCCCCGAATATATAAAGTGTAACAATACCAAAAATTATAAAATTACAATAATGTATTAATCGCGGAAAGTAACTCTTTTAACGTATAGTTTAACAACATGAATTTAAAATATTGATTACCGTTTTTATACTATAGTTCTTTTTTAATTACAATTTAAATTTTTGTCAGTCAAGCTCACCAGGCTGTGCCAAGAAGCAGCCAATTCGAATTATAAATTGGATGATTATACGATGGACATTGAAGATGCCTATTTCTTTGTTTTGTTGGGTTTTGCAGTGGAGAGAAAGGGTAGAGGGAGAAAGCTAGCATGTGACTCCGATTTCCCTGCCTAAGTTTCCGTGGGAAAAACCCCGCAGTGTCCACTTCTCTGAGGTTTACTCAGCTCTGGGACTCTCATGAATGCGAAGTCAAACTCCTCGCAGTGGCTTTTGTGCACGGGTTTTAGCAAGCGGAGGAAGGAGCCCGTGTCCGAAGACCGTCGGGGACACAGGTGGGAACGGTATGTGGATGAGAGGGAGGATCCCACAAGTTCCGTGCGGTGGATTCGAGATAAGACGAAGGACCCGGGTTGTTGACTTTGTCCCCCCCTCCTCCCCTTTAAAACCTTGGCGTTCACTCTTAGCGCATACACGCGCCCGCCACCACCACTCAACTGCCTCCGGGATAATCTCCCTCTCCTTAATCTCCCCCCCTCCTAACCCCCGGGGGCCTTTGCGGACACGGAGACTTCTTCTTCGCCGGGCAGTCTGTCCCAAAAGTCAATTCCTTTCAGTCCTCTCCCCAAAGTCAACTACCACCATTCACACGCTGCCTTCAGATTAGCTCTCCGTTCGCGAATCCTGGCGTTTTTATGGCTGAACTGTCCCATCGGTGAAGGATTTGCTCAGCTACGTGCATACATCTGCATAGCACCTGCAAGCCACCATTCAGCGTGGATGTTTTGCAGCGTGTGTTTTTTTCCTGAGTAGAATGTACCGCACAATACAATTTTCATGGATATTTATGCATCATTATTTTGGAATTTTTGGACGATACGAGTTGTTATGCAAAAAAAAGGTGAGATCTCTTTGTAAATCTCGTTTTTCGATTTTTTTAAAACAGGAGAAATGCTATAATTTCCTTAGATGTCATTTCAATAATTTTATTTACTTTTTTTATGTATCTGATTGTTAAGTATACTACATGAAATGTTTGCCATTAGACCATAATTCCCATGATTTCCGCTGCTCCTAAAATTTGATTTATTATTTGCAATTGGATGAGCGGCATGAACCAAGCAAATCACTGGAAAGAGATGAAAAGGGAATGCTTCTTAGCGCGCATCGTATTTGAAGGGAAGCAGTGACGTCAACAACTATTTTTGCCCTTTTCTCTGAAAGAGTTAAGATTTTTGTTTTTGACGATATAGTGATTAGAGTTCTATGATTAATGAGAGTGGAGCACGCCTTCTTTTGTTTTCAAACACCTCCAGAATTTACAGTCAAAAGGGAGATGTTCAGTGATAAAAGAATTCGTCAATAGAGCGGCGTTCAACTCCTCCCAAAAACTAATTTTGTTACGGCTTTTTGTTCTTTCCTTTCACGTGAGCCTAAATTCAGGGATTTGATGATCACCTGGTCCAGAGGAAGAGGGGGCCGGATTGTGGCCTCATCTGGGCCAGGTAAAAGAAATAAATCAAATCAAATCAACTCTAGACTATTTCTAGTAGGTATTCACCCGCAGGTCTATCTGTCTATGAATTACTTACCGAAGGGGAAATGGTTGAAGACTAATGAAGTTTTTCTGTTACTGATTGGTGTAGTAGCGCATATGAATATCTTTTTACGAGATTAGTAAAATATTCTCTCCCTTAAGGAAGTTAATTACCGCTAACTGTTATAATTTTGTATGGATTTGGTAGGCAATCTGGTATGAGACAAAAATTAGGCCTTTAGTAAGTTCAATAAAAATTGCCTCAGCATGAACCATAAGTCAACCGGAATCAAAACATCGTCGGATAGTCATGATTAAATTTCGCTGAATCACCCTTTTTATGTATTTAATCTGGGTTGCTCTTGAAAGATCCCGATTATGGAAGATTTAAATTTCCAACGAAGGGGCAGAAACTGTGAGACATCATGGATTTTCCGACGTGGTTGTTGAGTTAAAAAAAATTAGAAGGAGACGGGAGAGGTGAAAAAATGCCATGAAGATGTATGCGAAGAAGAGATAGCAGGCATTGATAGCAGGTGCGCAGATGGGGGAGAGGGAAGGCTTTGGGGGCTTCACCCACCCCACCCGAAAATTTTACCCTCGCCACGACCACTCGCATTCTGAGGAGTCCACTAGCCTAGGGGCAGATATCCTCAGACGCTCCATTTTCCGTAGTAGTAGTAGTAGTTCATAATGTCTGCCAATAACGAACGCTAAATTTTACTCTCAGCATTATGCAATCAAAATAAATTCCACCGATTCAGGCATGATATAGTGGAAGTTCGGCGTATTGAAATAAAGGTTAGTTCACTTGCACTTCTTCACAATTATTTTAATCTAGTGTCAGATGATGGCTCTACGAGTCGAAACGCGTCGTGCGCATTAAAATAACTGCGGAAAAGTGAAGCTACCTTTTATTTTAATATATCGAACTTGGATTGGTTGAATTTAAGGAAAGGGGTTCAAACAAGTCTCCTAGTGCTTGTCCTCAGTTATCTTTCCAATAAAAAAATCTAGTCTTGATAACAATGTTTTCTACCAAAAATGTATACCAATAATAATTACCTTGTTGAGTTTTATCGGCTTTACTTTCTCTTTTGATTGTCGTCGGATGATTTTACATCCTCATGGTTCAACCCTATTATTCTTCTAAGGCATTTACTTTACCTTTTTCCCTGCCATCACGTAATAAAACTTACTACATTACAGATCAGACTCTTTACTAACCTTTTACTTAAACTCTTTCATAGCAATTCTCCTCACAAAAGGTCCTCCTTGTTCGTGAACACCTTTATTTCTTACGCAATTCTCTTCCTGATATCATCTCTGCTGTATCCGTTTTCCTCCATTGTGCTGCCCAAATAGTTGAACTTAAGATTGGGCATGTTGAGGGGCAAAAACTGCCGTATGGGATCCGAGGTAAATTATCATCCACGGCGCAGTCTCATGCGAATTATATGAGTGGAGAAAAAAATCCCAGCCGAGTGATCTTTCATGTAGTTAATTGGAACGTAATTCTCGAGGTCCTCCTGAAGATGGTGAAACGCGCAATATTTTAGCATTACTTTGAGTGGCGATATCCGCATTACGTTGTTTAGACTTCATCGTATCTTAAAATCACGGTCTGATAAAAATCAGAATAAATATTGAATTCTAAAATAACTATAGGTATCGTATCGTTAGTACTATGAACGATAATCATAATGATTGCCTCTATTTTTCTAAAAAGGATAATGCTAAAAGGATAGTTATTTTTTTCATTTTTGTTGATGCTTATATTTTTTCACACAATTTTAAAATCATATTATCAGATAATATGGATCATTTCACTGCTAGAACTGAATTAATATATACTAACCACTAGCTGCTGGTTTTAACTTTAGGCAGAGAAAGAAAGATCTCCGTTCGAATGTGGATTCGACCCATTTTATGTATCACGAATTCCATTTTCCCATAAATTCCTTTTAATTGCATTAATTTTCCAAATTTTTGAGGTTGAATTTGCTTTTGTTCTACCTCGAGTAGAATTTGGTATTATTTTACCAGTAATAAAAGTGATAAATAGATCTTTACCAGAAATAGGAAAAATTGCACCCTCAATTTCCATCGTAATTTTATTAATGCAGAATCAGTATTACCTAGTACAGGACATTCAGGATCACCTATTCGATAGAGTGGAATGTCCAGTGTCCACATGTGTTCATTTTCTCTTCGACATCGACGCTGGCTCCGTGACACAGTGAGTGTTTGCAGGTCCGCCTCTACCTCTCCCCCCATTATTGGTCGGATGGCACGATTTCCGGCCGCATAATAATCCGCGGTGCGAAAAGAGACCTTTTGACAATCCGCACGCTCGCCGGGGTTATTAATCAACGCGATAATGATATGCTAAGGAACTGAGAGCGAATCCGATTGCATCGCTGCCGACTCGAGCCCTTTCCCTTGCTTCGCGGCCGTTCCGAACGAGGCCCGTGCGATAAGGCGGCGATAAGGCGCTCTTTCCCTCCAGGCTGCCATTGTTTTCCGTTGGGGTTGGATTGGGCGATGCCACCCCGCGCCTGTCCATTGCACAATAATTGTATTGAGATGATGGAACGGGAGTGGCCGATTTATGTCCCTTTGGTGCGAATCCCTAGCGAAGCCAGTTTCACGCGCGGAATAAGAAATGCGAAGTTCTTCTGCGTGCCGTATTTTTAGCCTGTGACTTTCCTGTCTTCGTACCCGCGTTTTTATTTAATAAATAAGTTTACGTATCACTTGTTTAGGGGCAACCATTTGTTATGTGAGTCTTTTAGGTTGGGAAGGGGGTCAGACGAGTTCTCACCCACTCTCACGTGAGGAGGAGGGGTACACGAAATTTTTTCTGAAAGAAACAATGTAAAATTGCGATATTAGTCATGTTAAATACTTGCCTTTACTAATCTTTAATAGAGGTCATTAAAAAATTGTTTTCCTTTAGAAATCCAACGCAATGAAGTATTTACACCGAAAATACGCATTATGAACAATCTCACGTGAGATTAGAGGGAGGGAGTCGGGCCAAATCTCGTTATATTTCACTAAGAGGGGGGGGGGTCCAAAAGTCACCAAAATCACCTCAACTTAACCCTTTTTAATTAAATTTTTAATAAACCAGGAATAATTAGCAATTTTCGGCTAGGTAATTGATTTCTAGTTTCAGTTTCTATGTGCAGAATTGCAAGTACTTACGCGTTGATTCCAACTTAAGGAGCCAAACAATAAGTCGTAAGTAAATTAAAGCCCTCAAAACATCTCTTAAAAAATTCATTTTTTCACCTGAGATTGATCAGGAATGTGAAAAAAATTGTTTATCTTCGTGTTTTATAAAGCCAGAGAATTTTAGTAAAGGTATTCTATCTCATCAGGAATTCATTTTTGGGAGAATAGATTGCGATTGATTACCCACCATTAGTGTATTCATAATACAAAAATTATTTGGTTTTAGAAATCCTAGTTTAAACGAATGTCAACGGTCAATTTTAACCTCATTTAAAAAAGGCCAGTTTGGCGCCCATGCGATGCCACTCCACGTGACGTCACAGGGACCTAGTTTCTATACGAGTAGATAGGAGTTTTACATCTTCTGAGATAACCAATGCATGCATGAAGCACAGAGCTCAGGGAAACATCTCTTAATAATCAACTATTAAAACTGCCTATGGTCGGAAAGTTTCCTTCGTTTGATAGGGTATTAATAATCCTTATTTAAGCCAAGCGCTACCTGCTAGCAGCCTGCATCTCAGCGGCGCACACATCCTCGCCCTAAGGTCACCTCACTGTGCGACAGCGGGAACCAGAATGACGTCACGGGGGATTTTCTCAGCATTCATAATTAGCCGTCGCGTTTTCGCGCTCCTGAGAATTTTTACTTTTCATTTAATCGCAAAAAATAGATATCGCCATTTAAAAATCTAAAAGTGTTAAATTCGTACTCCAGGAGTAATAATCTTTCGATTTAGGCAATAAAAAAATAATAAGAAACCACCCTATTCTATCACAAGTATTCTGCCGATTAAGATAGGTTTCATGGGGCGTTTAAGTATTCTTGCAGTCTCCACTCGCTTCATATCAGCGGTATAGAGCCTGTGAATAGTCTATTCGACAAAAGTAAATCAGAATTATTCCCGAATCGCAATAATACTACTTCCGAAGTTTTAATCGTGGCTGTGGTTAATTGCCGTAGTTTAAGAAATAAGATTCCCGAATTCCACCATTTAATTCATAGTACGAAGTGTAACGTCATTTTTGGAACAGAAAGTTGGCTAACAGATGATGATTCAGACAATGAGATCTTCCCAAAATCGTTCACTGTTTATCGGAAAGATAGAATTAATCGAGTTGGGGGCGGAGTTTTTATAGCCGTAAAGAATTCTATCGTCAGCCAAGCGATAACGGTAACTGAGACCAGCGTTGAATCTGTGTGGTGTTCAATTAAATGCCCAAAATTCAAAACTATTTCATTATGTTCGTATTACAGACCACCTAACTCAGATATAACGTCAACGTTGGATTTTCAAAATCAAATAAACAGCGTAGCATCCAAGTATCCTGAAAGAAACTTGATTGTGGGTGGAGAATTCAACGTACCTTCTATAGATTGGGAGACTTATAGCTTCATTCCTGGTGGGAGAGATAAAGTGATCTGCGAGGCCTTATTACACACTTTCACATCTAATTCATTGTTTCAAATAGCATCCGCACCAAACAGAGGAGAAAATATTCTTGATTTATTAGCGACAAATATACCACATCAGGTAATAAACGTTGGCACTTTCGTAGGAATAAGTGACCATAGGGTAGTAACTGCAAAGTTGTTTCTAAATACCGCTGTAAACTTTAAAAAAGAGCGTAAAGTTTTCATATTTAAAACAGCTGATTTTGATGGGTTTAAGAGTCATCTGAAAAATGCTTTCCCCGAGTTTCAAGAATCAGTATTAAAGTTAAATGTAGAGAATACTTGGAAAGCTTTGCTTTCGCTCGTAACTTCGGGAATAAAAAGCTACATCCCTAGTAAAATAGTAAAAGAAGGCAGCGAACCGAGATGGTACGACGCGGAAGTGAGAAAATCATTGAGGCGACAGAGAGCGTGTCATGCTAAAATGAAAAAAGTCAGCACGGATTTATCCGCTAATGAACGCGAGCTAATAATTACAAAATATAGGATGACTAAAGCCGCCACAAAGGAAGCGTTCAGGAATGCGTTCACGAATTTTAAAAGAAAAACACTAGTAGAGCAGTTACAGGATAACCCGAAAGCATTTTGGTCATATGTTAGGGAAGTTCAAGGTAAACGATCTACCGTATGTTCGCTGAGAAACGACAATGGAGATGTGTTGACAAGCAGTTACGATAAAGCCAATTTATTAAATTCCTACTTTAAGAGCGTGTTCACGGAGCCTTCCGAAAACTCACCCGAGACCAATGACAATCCCTGTATACATAAGATGCCAGCTATTGACATTAGTACGCTCGGAATAGAAAATATATTGAAATCGATTAGTCCAAATAAATCACCTGGTCCAGACGAAATCCCTTCTCGCGTATATAAAGAACTAGCCTCAGAAATTGCCCATTACTTGCAGTTAATATTCAGTAAATCCATCAAGCAACACGAAGTACCTAATGACTGGAAAATCGCTAATGTAACGCCTATATTTAAAAGTGGAGACAAGGAACTGCCATCTAATTACAGGCCGATATCTTTAACGTCCATCTCTTGCAAAGTCCTTGAACACATCGTAGTCAGCTCGGTAATGAAACACCTAGACGCGCAAAACTTATTAATGGGAACTCAACATGGATTCAGGAAAAGCATATCGTGCGAAACTCAGTTAGCGCTTTTCGCCCACGATATTTTAGTCCCCGGGGAAGACAACATTCCAGTAGACGCGATTTTTCTTGATTTCAAAAAGGCATTTGATAAAGTATCCCACGGAAAGTTAATGATAAAACTGAAATCTTATGGTCTAGACGAAGATGTCATTTCCTGGATTAGAGAATTTTAGAGCGACCGCGTCCAAAGAGTAGTATTAGACGGTGCAGTCTCCAATGAGGTTAGAGTCACTTCTGGCGTTCCTCAGGGTAGTGTCATTGGCCCACTCCTATTCCTTCTTTATATAAACGACATTGGCGAAGTAGTGCAGAGTAAGTTACGATTATTTGCAGACGACGCTGTAGTTTACAGAGAAATCCGTTCCAGCAAAGATATGGATGAACTAACGAATGACCTTGCTGCTATCCAAGCTTGGTGCGATGCTTGGCAGTTAGAATTAAGTTTGGAAAAATGCGTCGTAATGAAATTCTGGACGAAGAATACCTAACTCCCTACAGCGTAACTATATCATTCGGGGCACCCAGTTAAAGGCAGTTGAATCCGTGAAATATCTAGGGGTTAGACTCAATAATGATCTATCGTGGAATAAACATATTCAAGAAATAACCGGTCAAGCTAATCGTAAAATGGGTTTTGTTAAAAGAATATTAGGAAAGTGTGACGACAAAGTGAGAGAAATTAGCTACTTTTCCCTCGTTAGGCCACATCTGGAATACGCTGCCAGTGTTTGGGACCCTCATGAAAAAGACTTAATAAGAGAGTTAGAACGCGTGCAAAGAAGAGCTGCCAGGTATGTGAAAGGTCGTTACGATAGTCTTGTTAGTGTAGCTGACCTCTTAGATAAACTCGGATGGGAATCTCTGTCGGACCGTAGATTGAAAAATAGACTAAACCTTTTAGATAAATTCAAGAGCAGTGTCTTTTCTGACGAAGTTAACCATATCTTGCGGACGCCAACGTACTACGGAAGATCAGATCATATAAATAAAATAAGAGAGATAGATTGCAGAACAGACAGATTCCGAATGTCATTTTTTCCTCGATCAATAAGAGATTATAACGGCAGCAATAGACCTCGTAAATAGATTGCATGACTTGTAGTGTAGCCTACTAACCTATGTAAAACTTAAAGCATGTTTCTGAATTTTTATTCTACTTCTAACAGCATATAGTGGTATAGTTTGTTATTATACGGGACGCTTTTTGGACGGTGTGGTGTGCATGTGGGAGTCCAAATGCATGCTGCATGCTGGTGATTGATCACCCCCGGCCAAACACCCTAGAGGTCGCTCGCAGGGTATTATGTAGATGTAGATAGATGGAGTTCCCTCTTCAATTCACAATAAAGCCTATTCTCTTTCCTTTTTTCTTAAAGTAACTTATTTTTAGTAGAATTCTCCCACAAGTTTGCATGGAGAATTTTCTCTAATAGTCCCACCCTTTCCCCTTTCACACATTGGACCATAACTTTAATTTGTGTTTAGGTCTAAAATCCTTTTTTCCTTGTACCCTGTTCTCTTCTTTCCCGTTTCCGCTTCAGAAACAGCTTTTCTCTAATGCGGATTTTAGCACCCTCTCCGCCCATGTAGTACCTATTTCATTTTCACCCACGGTCTCCTTATAATCTCCTGCTGTAATTATTTCTCTGTCTGGCCTTTTAAATTGTCTATAATTATTCGTTTCTTTTCCTCTCCAACCAGCTCATTCTCTCATAAGTCCAGAATGTCCTGATAGGTTTCACGCAGCTCTCCATTCAGCTCTGCTATATGCAAGCCTTTTCATAGCGACGCATTTCTTTTCTTTTACATCCTTTGAAACTTATCCCATGTAACGCATTCGTGGCCGTCATTTGCCCTTTTACCCTTCCACCTGTCCTTCTACGATTGTCTCCATCAGGACATCCTGTCTCACGATGCCGACCAGCTCACCGCTTATTTTTTCCTCCATACTCGAGAATTGCGCTTGGATTGTCATTAATGGAAGCAAAATTTTCGCCAACGGAAACAGCACAGTCGTAACTCATAGCTTTCGCTGCATTACGCAGTCGCGTAGGAATCTGGGAGATGGTCAAGTGGAATTGGCGAGAGAGGAGGAGGCTTTGGAGGTCGCTATCTTATGATAGTGGGGGAGGGTCGGCGTTTCCTGGTGAAATGATGAATTGCTGCTGTTATTCACGCTTGAGGGAATAATAAGTACGGACTGGGCGTGAGGTGGAGTTCTCAAGGGCTATTAAGATGTACATTGTACGGAGGGGTGGGGAGGGAAAAGGAATTTGGGGATTATTAATGGGCAGGAGAGTTTTCTTGCACTGCAGCCCAAGAGATAGCGTCACCGAGACCCTAAGCCATCTGAATATGCACCTGCATTGTGACTCGCGATAGCTACTTCTAACATTTGCGTGAATCCTTCTCGGGGGTTTACTCCGGCTTAAATCGTTGTATATCACCAGCGTTACAATGGACTACTCGTTCATTCGTCATCAGGGTGATGCGCGACTTCGCAATTTTTTTAAACCAGCAATTCAGGTTGATGTTTTTTTTTCTGAAAATATTAACGAATATGGGAAATAATGTAATTTTTCCATATCTCATTACGTACTTGTCAATGAAAATGTGTAATCTCTCATTGCCTATGTCTATCTTTCGATGAATTAATGTTCTTGGTTTTAATGATCCATTTTTGTAAATTAAAAAAATTATGGTTTTGATTTGATTTATTTCTTTTACCTGGCCCAGATGAGGCCACTATCCGGCCCCCTCTTCCTCTGGACCAGGGCTCTCTTTACGAGGTTATAGATACGGAAATGAAGGAACACATTTATCAGTAAAAAAAATAATATGGTGATAGATTAATTTATGTTATTATGTAGCTAGGTCATATTAAAGTTTTTTGCCAGCTGTCGGATCACCTTCGTCCTTGACCAGTCGCGTCTCTGGTCATCCGACAGGGCATTGAATGGGCGGGCAAAGGTGCATATGAATGATCCCGCCATACGCGAGGACCTATGGATTGGGACCAGAAATATGTTTCCTCCATGTCGCGTGTTCCACGTGTGGATATCGCTGAGCAGAGCCATGCTGTTGTGGATGAAGGATGGAACACGGTGCTTCCAAATTTTCCACCCGGTTTGCAGAACTACGAGTGTTCCACGCTCCTTGATTTTCAGCCACCCTTCACGATGGCGCAGCACTTAAAATATAATTCCTAACTCTTCGTGAAAAATAATTTTTATCCTTCAGCTATACTTTTGTTTGCGAGCGGAGAGCCGATACCTTTCTGTGAAGTTTTTAAATAATACTATGAAGGATTATAGGCGTCTTTTCCGTAAGCTCAATTAATTGTCTCGATTGGTTAAAATTCACAGGTATTACAGACTCGGTTTCTAAAAATACCTATACCATTCTGTGAAGTTTTTAAATGTTACTATGAAGGATTACAGACGTCTTTTCCGTAAACTCAATTAATTGTCTCGATTGGTTAAAATTCACAGGTATTACAGACTCGGTTTCTAAAAATACCTATACCATTCTATGAAGTTTTTAAATGTTACTATGAAGGATTACAGACGTCTTTTCCGTAAGCTCAATTAATTGTCTCGAATGGTTAAAATTCACAGGCATTACAGACTCGGTTTCCCTTATATGATTTTTTCGCTCATTGTTTATGCATTTTCTCAGCTTTCCAGAATGATGTACAATCTCTTGGAATTTTGGAAATTCCGATATTTTCACGATACAGTGCGAATGTTTCCAATGGAAGATATTTCTAAGCAATGAAAGAATGTCATTGGCAGCGAGATTTTTCACTTAGCTATTAATGAGTATGGTCTGGAAAGCCTGAGTTGGGGGATGTATTTCTTTTTTGATCCGCTAATGATGGATCTACATTTTCTTTGGATCCGTGAGATTTCTACGGTATCGAGTTGCATTCATGAATTTCGTCGTATTCTTATCGATTTTAAAACTGGGTATCATCTCTATCTATGTGTATGCCTGTGTGCTAGCTAGCCACCCTCATTGGCATTAACAACTAATGATAGCAATAATGACTCCATGGCTGCCCACATTAGTTTTAAATGGAAATATTTTCTGTCAATTTTGTGGAATGCATTTTTACTTGTTCCATTACGGTCCACAGAAGTCGTTAATGTGTTAATACATTGACTTGAACGGTTTCATGTATTGTCTTACGAGGCCTTTATAGCATCTACGTTACTTATTCTCTCTTGTCTCCCGAAAGGTCTAAAAACAGATATCGTTTCCCTATCGTATTTAGTAAAAAGTATATATGAAATAGAGTAGAGTATATATAAATGAAATAAAATAAATTAGCCAAAAATTTAAACGTACAATTAACGAAAGAAAAACGTGATGCTATTTGTTTTCAACTTGAGACAATGGTTATTTTGCAATCGAAAGAAAACTCGAGTCCACATTTTTTCCAACACAGTCCAACACAGAGTTTTTTTCCGGTAGTAAAAGCCTTGACCCATTTAATTGGACCAACTCTGCAACGGAGCGGATTAGGAGAAGTTAGAAATTAGGTTTCGGATCCAAGTCTTTAGGAGACCAATTTGTGATCGCACTTGGAGCATCGTACTGTTCCAGCCACCCCCTATTCTAAGCGCCCACCCCCGTGAAACACATAATGAACCTACTTATCCACCAACGGAACTTTGGCTCTCCCCTCCCTGCACAGCCTGGGTTTCCCATCCCGATAGTCTGTGGCATACAGCTTGCCAGTTATTAAATCGATTCCGAGAAATTTTCCGCAAACGTGCTTAAGAAGTCCCCTTCAAATCTCGGGGAAATCCGAAGCTCATTAGCCTTCCAAGCATCATGCTTAAGAAGGTTGTGGTCGAACACAATGGTTTGTTTGGGGAACACATGGAGGAATTTTTTTCTCCGCACGGACGGAGACCCTAGATGGTTTGGGCTGCTCATGCGTAAGTAGGCTTAGCGGGTCCCCGGGAGCCAATTCTCAGGCCAAGGGACTGGTGGAATACTCGCGACTTGTCGAGACGGGATCTGCGTGTGTACGAGTTTGTACTCGGACCATAAAACATTTCACTGATATGTGCCGAAGAGGATGACTCGATAAAAAGAGTTACGTAATCCACGGAATTTAAAGTTAATACCAAGCGCATAATTGATATTTTTCAAGATATAATATAAGATATCAATTGGGTGTATCTTGAATGCAATCACTAATAGATGAACTTTTCGACTCTAAGACAATGATATCTAAATATACTGAATTCGTGAGGATTTTGTAAACGCCGAATATCCTATGTATGATTAAAGCAGCCTTTTAATACTGACGCTAGTAAATACTTTTTTTCTTATTCGCTTTGGATACGAAGCACTTTCAAGTTGTGTACAAGACATTACTGAATAACCAATTTTATACCCATTTTGTCATAGTTTTAATCGTATCGCATATTGTCAATCTGATTCACACTTTATATGTGAATTAATTACAAGGGCTGTTCTCTTTTTTCGAGTGAAAGAAGTTCGTTCAATTGGAAACAAATCATTTGAAAATACTAAACGTAATTCGTGAAAAAATTTACATTTTAAACGTGAAAAAGGTCATATAATGCTTCAAAGTTATCACCGGTCCAGTACTTACCTGCGGTAAAAAGTATTAGTTATTCACTTAAACGATCAAATTCATTTCTAACTGAAAGTTTATGGAATTTTAAACATTTTTCCTGTGCGTGTCAAATTTATGCGTTGCTTCAAGGTGATCCATAGATAATTCCGACAGTTATCATCTTAAGCGCATTTTTACGCTGGTTGTTACTTCCGATATTATGTTGCTGGCGTACGTGTGAATATCATGTCCACAAGCATAGGCGGATTAAGGAAGGGGAGCACGCTTAAAAAATAGACAAGATTTTTAATACGGTCATCATTGAGTTCGTTTTATTTTTTGCATTGTGGAGCCTCAATCATATAATTTAATATCGATAAGTTTCATATCAAAAAACAGAATATTTTCTACTCTTATTGTAGTATTTAGTTTTTCATCTCAAATATGAGAAGACCTGTCAAGCCCTTGTCCCCCCACCCCCCCCAAGAAAAAATCCTGGATCCACCCCTATCTACCTAGACTGTGTTTTGCTCAAAATGCTATCAATTTCAATCGGTGCTTAAGCATTATAAAAAAAATATTATCATCGCGGGTTGATTTTCTCGAAAGGAAAATATTGGGTAAGACTTTGTTACTCGACTAACGGTATATTTCCGGTATTGCTGCGTCGTTTTGATACCTTGTCTTCCAACTGATAACGTTGCTATGTGCTAGCTTGAAATTTCAGATAAGAGTAAAATACTGCTCATTACCGAGAGACGATTTCGGTTATCTTTTGTCCATCTACAAGACACCACGTAATAATGAGTCCGATTCTTGGTTGCCATGCTTGCAGATCGCTGATAATTTACTGACTTTCCTATATCATGAGTCATTTCAAATCTACAAAAATTATATTTCTTGTATCACAGAGCTCTCACGATGAGCCAAAAATCGGTTGCAGTGATAGGAAATTAAGTTTTCTGATAATATGATCATGGAAATACTGACTTGAAAATATGGCCATTGGCTAGTTTTCTACGTTTGGGTTGGGCTCATTTAGAAGACGCTCTTCCAGTTTTAAAATTGAGATTTGTATTAACAATTGTTTCATTCATATGCTTAAAAATATGATATATATTGTGTAGAAAAAATTAGAGCTGTATCTTTTCATACTAGTAGAATAATCTCATAACCTTTTTTGATGGTTGGTATTCTTCATGAGTGAAATTTGAAACTACCCCTAATAAAAATTCTTAACTATTTGAATTAAATAGGTGTGTATTTTAATTTGTTAGTAATGTTGCGAGAGTAGAAATGGTAGCGGCGCTAATCGATAAAGTCACATGGTAGACTTTCTTACCACTTTTATTCTCCTATAAGAGATAAATTTTTCTCCAAGGTGATGAAGTTATTCCGTTCCGTATCACATTTATCACTGACAACTGTGAAACCATTCCAGTGCGCGACCTATGCCCACATCGCTGGAATTAGAGGCAATAAAGTTTTTTTTCCGCGCTATCGCATTGATTTATGACACCTCCGTCGACAGCCATTGCTCTTTTGCATTTCGTCTTTGCCAGAGCAATTTTTTCTCCTTCGAATGTAGATTCCTTCTTAACAGCCAGCAACACCACGCCTCATGCAATAGAGTCAAAGGCGGAAGATGTGAATGAAAGCCTTGTCTTCCAGACCGGGTGGAGGGGATTGGATTCCTCATTCTTTTAAATGTTTCTATCAGATCGCTCGCGTGTGCGATTATTTTTTATTAGCACGCTGCTTAGCCTCGGAAGTCGGAATCCCTTGCGGGGAAGAGAGAGAGAGAGAGAAAAAGCATTCGAATGAGTAGGAGCGGAAGATGGATTGCCGCACTTGAAATGTGTACGGACGGTGATCGATCGCTCGTCGATGCCTTTTTAACGCGATCACCCTCGTCCCAGGCGTCTTAAACCCCTCTCATCCTGCACACTTCCTCCTCCTCCACCCCTTTTATGCTCCCACTCCCACAAATGCAGTTGCGCTTATGGAGACACCGGCGTAATTATGCGTAATAGCGTATTTATGGTATAAAAAGTGCAGCGTTATTACAGAGGCTTCCGAATTACAATTGCTTACAAATTAATACTATCCAAACCCGACCCGAAGACCCGAGACCCGAAGACGGGAGCTGGAACGCGCCCGAAAATGTCGTCCGCAAAATAAGAATCAACGCGGAATGAACCCGAAAAACTATCACCAAAGTGCAGCGTTATTACGATATAAAAAGTGCAGCGTAGTAGTGCACAACTGTAGTATGTGTTGTAGATGGTATAATTTTCGATATCTATCGACCCTCCGTTTTTCATTTTCAAATTTCGGTCTTTCCAACGTTTATGGACTTAATACGTTAAAAAAATAACCACAAAATCGTTGCTCTTTTGAACTTTTTGAATACTTTAGTACCAAATTGTCTCAATGCACAAATGAACCAATCTCAACGATAACATATCCGTTACATGCAATCTATTGACGATTTAAAGTGTTTATGAAGGCGAACATTTAAGTCTCATACCCCATTAAAGAAAAGATGGTGAAATTTTTGAACATTAAAACAACTTATGGGCACATGACTCGATAACACATGGCACCACCATATCTCTTTACCCTTTAAAAACACGCTTGAAGAATTCAAGCGCCGATATACTCGTTACGATATAAAAGTTCAGCGTTATTACGACATAAGAAGTGCAGCGTTTCCGTTATACTTAACGCTCGTTTTATTCGATTTTATTAGAACGACAACGTAAATTTTCTTTCGCCATTTTCTAATAATATGATACCCGAACATAGTCAAATCTCTGAAACGGGCAAAAATTAAGAAAATTATCATATTAAAAATATATTTATTCATTTAATCAACAGAATAATCCTAAACGACAGCAACCACCTAATCTTCAAAATTTCTCAAGAAATCTGAATACAGCCGTTCCATAGAGTTTTCACAATTTTCATGCGTGTACCATCTTTACATGCTAGCCTTTTCATATTTCAGCGTTGAGTTGATACAATAAAAATGCAACGTATCCTATATGTTAGGCCGAGTTAGGATGGGAATCTTTTCATGGGCGTAGAGCAGAGTTTTGGCTAAATTTACGTAGTAAATTTGGAGGAGATATTTTTCTCAGACAACGTGAAACATATCCTTCGTTTACCGTCGTACTTTGGTAGACGTGTACACGAGAAGGAAATAAAGGATACACCCCGAAAGACAAAGAGATTTAGAACGTAATTTTTTCATCGAAGTATTAAGGACATCATCTACATCTACATCTACAAATTACCCTGCGAGCCACCTCTAGGGTGTTTGGCAGGGGGTGATCAATCACCAGCATGAAGCATGCATTTGGACTCCCACATGCACACCACACCGTCCAAAAAACGTCCCGTATAATAACAAACTATACTACTATATGCTGTTAGAAATAATAATTGAATTAAGAAACATGCATCAACTTTTACATAGGTTAGTAGGCTACACTACAAGTCATGCAATCTATTTACGCGTTCTATTGCTGCCGTTATAATCTCTTATTGATCGTGGAAAAAATGACATTCGGAATCTGTCTGTTCTGCAATCTATCTCTCTTATTTTATTTATATGATCTGATCTTCCGTAGTACGTTGGCGTCCGCAAGATATGGTTAACTTCGTCAGAAAAGACACTGCTCTTGAATTTATCTAAAAGGTTTAGTCTATTTTTCAATCTACGGTCAGACAGAGATTCCCATCCGAGTTTATCTAAGAGGTCAGTTACACTAACAAGACTATCGTAACGACCTTTCACATACCCGGCAGCTCTTCTTTGCACGCGTTCTAACTCTGTTATTAAGCCTTTTTCATGAGGGTCCCAAACACTGGCAGCGTATTCCAAATGTGGTCTAACGAGGGAAAAGTAGCTAATTTCTCTCACTTTGTCGTCGCACTTTCCTAATATTCTTTTAACAAAACCCATTTTACGATTAGCTTGACCGGTTATTTCTCGAATATGTTTATTCCACGATAGATCATTATTGAGTCTAACCCCTAGATATTTCACAGATTCAACTGCCTTTAACTGCGTGCCCCGAATGACATAGTTACGCTGTAGGGAGTTATTCTTCTTCCAGAAATTCATTACGACGCATTTTTCCAAATTTAATTCAAACTGCCAAGCATCGCACCAAGCTTGGATAGCAGCAAGGTCATTCGTTAGTTCATCTATATCTTTGCTGGAACGGATTTCTCTGTAAACTACAGCGTCGTCTGCAAATAATCGTAACTTACTCTGCACTACTTCGCCAATGTCGTTTATATAAAGAAGGAATAGGAGTGGGCCAATGACACTACCCTGAGGAACGCCAGAAGTGACTCTAACCTCATTGGAGACTGCACCGTCTAATACTACTCTTTGGACGCGGTCGCTCAAAAATTCTCTAATCCAGGAAATGACATCTTCGTCTAGACCATAAGATTTCAGTTTTATTATTAACTTTCCGTGGGGTACTTTATCAAATGCCTTTTTGAAATCAAGAAAAATCGCGTCTACTGGAATGTTGTCTTCCCCGGAGACTAAAATATCGTGGGCGAAAAGCGCTAACTGAGTTTCGCAGGATCTGCTTTTCCTGAATCCATGTTGATTTCCCATTAATATGTTTTGCGCGTCTAGGTGTTTCATTACCGAGCTGACTACGATGTGTTCAAGGACTTTGCAAGAGATGGATCAACGTCGTCTCGATTAATAGCATTAATGACGTCACTCGCTAGGACGACTCATTGCAAGTTTTTATTTTCCGCTGTTCTCCGTGCGTTGATTTGCTAAAGGAATTACTAACTGTTGGCAAGTTTTGCCTTTGTATGAATGTGGGCCTATGTTTTTTTATTATACGTAATATTTTTATGATCGAGTGCTGTACATGTGGGGATACTTTTGCTAGCTGATGGTCATTGATCACCCCCTGCCAAACACCCTAGAGGAGGCTATTACGGTGTACCGTCGCTGATGTATACGTAGTGGCGTATTTTTCTCTTTTAAATCCTTTATAACCTGTCTCCTGTGTAACTCAATCGGGGCCGTCCCTTACCCTTCCTCCCTCCCACTCGTCCTACGATGGTTTTAATCACGCCTCATCATTTGACCAACTTGTCCCGTCTTCTCCTTAAGGTTTTTAGAACACTTCTCTTTTCCTACTCATCTTAGCACTTCCTCATTACTCACTAAGTCGATCAATTTAATCTTCATCACTCTTCGACAGCACCACAATTTCAATGCTTCCACTCTAGACTTCTCTGCACATGTCCACGTCCAAGCCTCGCTCCCAGGGAGAAACACGCACCATGTGCAGAATCTGATGAATTGTGTCTTCACTTCTATACTTGTATGCTCTCATATTTTATTATATTTAATCAGAATAAACTGTTTAACCTATCGTGGGCCATTTAATGAATATAGATATGTACTTAATTTCCTTCCAAAATCGTGAATTTTCATGTTGAACCGTCTTGACTAGAGTGTGGCTATTATTATTATAAAAGAAATAGACTGCAAAACAGAGAGATTTAGAATGTCATTCTTCCCTCGTACTATTAAGGATAGCAACGTTGTCTCAATTGATAGGATTAATGGCATCGCTCGCTAAGATCACTCATTACATGTTTTTTCATCGTTCTAACCTTGCATGTATTTGCTCTAGGAATTACTAACCAATAGCAATTTTTTTATGAATAAGCATGTATATTTTTCTAGTGTGCGTAATATTTCTATGACCGTGTGGTGTGCATGTGGCGGTCCTCTTGCATGCTGCATGTTGGTGATTTTTCACCCCCTGCCAAACACCCTAGAGGTGGCTCGCAGGGTATTATGTAGATGTAGATATACCTCTGGATAATTGTGGCAGAGTCCTGAAGAAATCAGGATTCGTCAACCGTATTGTGGGAAGTTATTATGATTAAAAAGTAAAAGAGAGGTGCTATATCGTACTTATCAGGCCACACCATGAATACTCAGCAGGAATATGGGATCCGACGCCGAAAATCTCGATCCGTGAACCTTATATAAAATAAAAGAAAGCGGCGCGATTCGTCCAAAACTGTTACGGGCTTTGCACCGATGCACTGCAGAAAGTGTTGCACCGATTTTAAACGAATTAGGCTGGAAGCCGCTGGAGACTCGGAAGCTACGCTCAAGTATTACATTGCTTGAGCAATTAAAAACAGATTTTTTTCTGAGCGACACGGAGAACATCATATTGGGACCTGTCAATATTTCTTGGTCCGACAGGAACGATAAATTGAGGAAGATATTTTGCCGAATGGATAGGTATTGGTATTAGTTTTTCCTACGAATAACAAAGGACTTTTACAAATGCAAGGTGGAATTTGATAAGCCCTTTCTTGTTTTTGCTGGTGTCCTAACATGCGCCTATTAAGGGCTTGCGGGGCATTATGTATACGTAGATATGAATTATATCTCACAATTTTGCCCAAGTAATATCATTTTATAAACTAATAAATTATGAAAATGGAATGAAGGTACAAAAAATGTTTTTTCAGCCCAACGATTAGCCTCTGAATCATGCTTTACCTCGAATCTTCCTCTGTCCAAAACTTTAAGAAAACTAATAAAATGTGCACATAGTCACGTGGCACGCATTATATATTAGGTATTAAAACATTTAAAGTAATTAACTTCAAATTTAACCATTAGACTTAATTTTATATAGACTAAATTTTAATGACCATAATTGCAAATTTCTTCCGGATGAGAAGCCTCCATTATTCACTTTTTTAAATAGATTTTGGCTTCTAAAAAGATCATTTGGAAGCGAGTGTTATTCGAGTAGCACTTGCCGAGAAGACTAATCGATCTAAAACAAAAACTCCTTTACCACTAAATATTGCTGCACTGGTCACATCCTTTGATATAGTATAACAAGGTTAAAGTATACAACAAACAGATAATAGGGTAGTTTCCTTCATCAAAGAAAACGAAAGGCATTGATTGCGATTCGTTACCCACCATTAGTGTATTCATAATATACAAATTATTTAGTTTTAGAAATACCGGTTTAGACGAATGGCAATGGTCAATTTTATCCTTATTTGAAAATGGCCATATTGGCGCCCATGCGTTGCCACTCCACGTGACGTCACAAGGACCTAGTTTCTATACGAGTAGATAGGAGTTTTACATCGTCTGAGATTACCAATGCATGCATGAGGCACAGATCTCAGGGAAACTTTTATTAATAATCACCTATTAAAACTGGCTAAGGTCGGAAAGTTTTCTTCGTTTGATAAGGTATTAATAATCCTTATTTAAGCCAAGCGCTACCTGCTAGCAGGGTACTATGATACCTGCTAGCGTCCTGCGTCGTATCAGCTTGCAAAGCGTCACACGGAGTTTTCCCAGCATTCATACTTAGCCGTCGTATTTTCGCGCGCTTGAAAATTTTCACTTTTCATTTAATCGCGAAAAATATATATCGTCATTTAAAAATCTAAAATCATGAAATACGTACTCCAGGAGTAATAATCTTTCGATTTAGGCAATAAAAAAATAATAGGAAACCACCCTATTAAACGGATGTATTTCACTGTTTACTCTTTTTCATTGGTTTCCATTTCATTATTTACTAATATTAAAAATTTCCGAATATTAGGCTACAGTATGATATATCACAGTTATGAAAGGTATTCTACCGACTTATGCTGATTTGTACGGAAAATTATTTTACGAATCACTCCAACCTGCACTCCTTCCCACATAAAATTTCCCTCTCCCATTTTACAATGAGTCCTCTTCATCCTCTCCCTAATTCCTATAATTTTCCCCCTTTCCCTTTCACCCAACATTCATATTACAGCCAAACATTAGCCTCTATCCAAACCTTCTGCCTCCTCCACACCTCCTTTGGGGGTTTCTTCTTCTCAGCCATCGTGTCCATCGTATCCCGCTTCCACTTATTCCACGTCAGTTTACGCTATGCCTCTACGCCTTCTCAATTCTCCACAGCCACATCTTGCGCGCCTTCGGAGTTATTAGCTGCAGGTAGTATGTGGGAGAGCATACCATCAGGGGCTCACCCTTTAAAAAAAATAATGGATTTAAAAGGCTTGGGTCTCGTATGCCTGGGACCAGAGGGGCTTCACATAACTACGACGAACTAAAATTTAAGATCGAAAGATTGATGTTAAAATATTTCCTGGAGTTTAGGTCAACGTATATTATGCACAAACAAGTTATAGCCAACGTTTCCCTTTATTTAAAACCATCATCAGGGCTAGGAAAGAAAAAAACATGGTAAAAATATAAAATACAATATTGTATATCTTTGTTATCTTTGTATTTTATATTGTTATCATGTTTTTTCTTTCCTAGCCCTGATGATGGTTTCAAATAAACGGAAACGTTGGCTATAACTTGTTTGTGCGTCATATACGTTGACCCAAACTCCAGGAAATATTTTAACATGTATTAAACGAGGTCATGAAAAGAAAAAAAAATAATTAGATAAAAATATTGATATTCTCTAGCACCAGCTTTATTGTAATTAACCAGACCCAATCATTTCCTAACGTCCAGCCTTATTGTAAGGCCGTGTTACACGAGGCACGTCATAGCGTAATCTGACGTATGAGCGAACGCGCAGTCGAAATTGCGTGGTGCAAAGCAGTGAATTTCTAGAACAAATGCGAGAGTGCATGCATGCGAGATGGCAAAACAGCTCTTGCTCTAAAGGCCGTTTTACACGGAGCACGGAATCGCGCAGGCTAGAACTGCATTAATTATTAAAATGGCGTGGAATTGCGCGAATGCATTAGAACAAAATTCGCGAAAGAAATTAGAACAGGGGCTATTTTGCCATCTCACGTCCACGCATTCTCGCATGTGTTCTAAAAATTCACCGCTTTACACGACGGAATTTCGAATGCGCCTTCGTACACACGTCAGATTGTGCAAGTACGTGCCCCGTGTAAAACGGCCTTTAGTCTTGGCTCCTCTTTTCTGAGCGTACACGTTTCTTCACCGTAAACAGCAACTTTGTAAGGAAGGCTTTTAACTGCATTTTTCTTCGCCTTCTAATCATTTAACGATTCTCTGATTAGCTCTTTCCAATTCATAAACGCCACCTTCTCTAAAAACTTTCGTTTCCCAATGTGTATATCTAGCCATTCAAGAAGAATATCCACATAGAATTTGCCCGAATATTATATTCTTAAATTGCCTAATAATGCCCATTATGGTTTAAATGTTAACGGATTTTACTCATGAATCCTCGGCAATTTAACGCCTATCCTTATGTCCATGCATGGCTGCCTAAATCAATCGAAAAACCAGTTTCGGAAACTTTCACATTTTCAACTTTAATACGGAATTGTATCCTTAAATCTTCGAAAGCAAAATAGATCTTCCTAATATGAGTATCTTTTCTCCTTCCTCGTTCTTCCACAATAGCATAAATGCTCCTCCTGCTCAACATTTGGCCCATGTACTTTTATGATAAGCTAAGGCGCCTGTTTCAATCATTTTGCATTTACGTTTACATAGCGGAAGGGAGACAGAAGGTGTGGATCAAACAACTGTGGTGCGATCTCGGTTGTTATTTTCCGGGTAGTATGCTTTCCAGAATGGTAGAGGAAGGCACTTTCTGCATCTGTGCTGGGGAGGAGAAAGAGGGAAATTTTTTCGAACTTTTCCGCGCATGCGCATCGACGAATGGATCCCCGCGACTGTTCTCTCAGGCAGGGGGGCTCGCTCAGCCCTCGCCCGCACGAATGCCACCAGCGTTCGCATACGTGCGTCGCGGATTCAAATTAGAGTAATTCTGTAAAAATTAAATTAAATTTTGAAATTATTTCTGGTGAAAATGCCCAAATGCAGGAAAATCTAAATACCTATTGTAGTTGGAAATATTAAGATTTCCGAAACTAATTTTTCGATTGAGTTAGGTAATCATATTCGTGGAGGATGATAGGTGCTGACACTACGAGGGCTTGGCTAAGAGAGCATTAAGATAATAATTTATCATTTCAATTATAATCGGCGTTTTAATTTTATAGTCTTCGGGCAATCGACAAATTATGCTTGGAGATTCTTCTGAAGCCTTCAGATTTTTCACTCTCTGCCTCAGAAGCTCCAGGTCAGGAGACAATGCTTTCAAATTAAATTAAAGCAGCCTCATATTATAAATCGTATTTTTTAACTTGATAATTACTTCTTAAGAAGACAAAGAAAAACATTGAAAGAAATTATAAATAATGTAAGCCTGTTACTTACATTTAAAGGAAATTTTTTTTTAAAGGAAAAAAAAAAGTTTATATCAACTTTCGGAGAGAAAAGTGACAAGTTATGTAAATGCACAGTTCGAATATTTATTAAGAATCATTGGCATGGCATTTAATGTGTTTAAAACAGCCTTTCTATTTGTCGTATGGGTAAATAATTACCGTTGCGGAATGAGAGGTTTTATTTTTAGACTTTTAGCACCTGCGGATTGAATCCTTGAGATGTTTTTTCTAAAAATATATCGAATTGCTATAATACAAGGGATTTAACATCCACGGGCAAACTTGAGGGGGAATATTATAAAGTAAGACCACAGAAGGTAATTTGAATCAGTATCATGGCGCATTTTACTGTACAGGTGTCAGTATAATCGAAAGTTCGATTCGATTATTACTGCAAATACGAATATTGGTATAACTTAATAAGTATTACTGTAAGATCGATGAAATTTAATGAATTGATACATCTTGGTATTACACATAATGTTATGTGTAAATATGTTTACTATGTAGTCTCATATTCGATATATATCGAATCTGCGTTTTATTAAAATATATCGAATTGCTATAACACATAGGATTATACATCCAAGGACATAGTTGACCAGGAATTATATAGTAGATTCCCCTAGACTGTAAGTTAAACCAAAAGCAATGCGGATTTTAAAGTACAGATGTCAGTATGATCGAAGAATCGATTCGATTATTCTAGCAAATACGTTAATTGGCATAACTTCAATAGTGTTTCCGTTTGACCAATGAAATTTGGTGAATGGGTTCATCATTTTATTCCTCACAATGTCCAATGAAAATATGTTTTGCATGTACTCTCACATTCGATATATATCGAATCTGCTTTTCCACAATTTATATCGAATAGCTATAACATATAGGATTTTACACCCACGGGCATTCTTGACCAGGAATTATATAGTAGATGACCATAGACTGGATATAAAAAAAATGTCATTGCGGATTTTACATTACAGATGTCAGTATAATCGAAAGATCGAATCGATTATTGTAGCAAATACGCAAATTGGCATAACTGGATGAGTATATACGTTGGACCAATGAAAATTGGTGAATGGGTACATCTTGGTATTCCTCACATTGCCCAATGGAAATATGTTTTGCATGTAGTCTCACATTCGATAAATATCGAATCTGCTTTTTCACAAATTATATCGAATAGCTATAACATTTAGGATTTTACACCCACGGGCATTGTTGACCAGCAATTATATAGAAGATGACCATGGCGTGAAAATAAAATCAATATCGTTGCGGATTTTACAGTGCAGATGTCAGCATAATCGAAAGATCGATTCGATAGTTATAGCAAATGCTGAAATTAGCATATTTTGATTAGTATATACGTTGCACCAATGAAATTTTGTGAATGGGTACATCTTGGGATTCCTCACAATGCCCAATTGAAATATTGTTTGTGTTTAGTCTCACGTTCGATATATATCGAATCTACTTTTTCTTAAAATATGTCGAATTGCTATAACATATAGGATTTTACATCCAAGGACATAGTTGACCAGGAAATATAGAGAAGATTTCTATTAACTGGAATTAAAATCTACGGCATTGCGGATATTACAATGCAGATAGCAGTTTTATCGAAAGATCGATTCGATAATTGTAGCAAATACGCGAATTGGCATAACATGATTAGTATTTACGTTGGACCAATGAAATTTGGTGAATGGGTACATCTTGGTCTTCCTCACAATGCCCAATGGAAATATGCTTTGCGTGTAGTCTCACGATCTATATATATTGAATATGCTTTTTCTTAAAATATATCGAATCGTTATTACATACAGGATTTTCTATCCACGTACATAGTTGACCAGGAATTTTAGGGTTGATGATCGAAGACTGGAACAGGATTGCGAATTTTCAATACACGTGTCAGTATACTTGATAATTCGATGCGATAATGATAGCAAATATGCCAAAGCTATTTTTTTCAAATTGGAATATCTTGAGATTAACTATTTTTTAGTACCAAAGAAATTTGGGGAATCGTTACAATTTAGTATTTTACACACTGCATTATGGACATATGTTTTGCGAGTGGTATATCTTTATATATTTATCTAAGGAATCTGCGTTTCATTTTCAAGTTTCGCTTATCACAACGCTTTTGGACTTTAAGAGTTGAAAAATAACCACAAAATCATCACTGTCTTGAAATTTTAAAAACCTTATTCCAATTATGTCTCAGTGCTAAACTTAGCCTAATCAAATAATGAACTATCCGTCAAATGAAATCATATTGAAAATAACAAATAATTTTAAAAGTAAACAATTAAGTTCCTTGCCTTTCAAAAACCGGCAGGGAAATTTTTGAATATTTTAAACACTTATGGACACAATACTCGACAACACGTGACACAACAATGTCCCCACCCTCCTAATTACCCGCTTGAAGAATTCAAGCACCCAATCGACTCGTTCTTAATCATTAATGCTACAAACTGATCAACAGTCGTTGCTCTCAACAATCAAATAAAATATCACCCGTGAATATATACATGCAAATGGAGCGAAGCGGTTATTCTTATTTTTGACCGTGTTCCACCATTTAAAAATCTGAATAAAATTAGGATTATACTTTGATGTAGGGGTAACAACATATATTTTTTCCGCGGGTCCATTGTTTCCTAAAAATTTTAATTTAATTTTGAAAATGTCAAACTTATTTAAAAGTTAAGTTTTCGGATAAAAAAATATGAAAGTAATCAGGATGGTAATATGTAATATTACATACATTTTAAAATCAAGAAAATGGAATTACAAAAATAAAAACTGGAGATATGGTTAAAAAACTAAAAATCGTGTTTCAATGTTTTTGGGGTTAATTTCGATTGTTGAGGCCTGAAACTTTGGGGAAACACATAATTTTTGGTGCACTAAAAGTGCATATTTTTTATTTTTCAAAATACCTGGGGGCACTTTTCACCATCTAAACCTGCCAGACCCTTTTATCGGCATGACAAAATCTTCAATTTAGTGATGGCCACCGAGGTTTCTAAGCGTTTATATTCAGTCATTTTCAATACATATTTGCATTGGGAAGAGGTCATCATCATCAACCACCGAAATGGATTCTTGGTTTTGTCCGTGCCTTCGTCATGGCATTTTCAACGTTCCTCCTACTCTTTTGAAGGCGTCTCCAGACCAAGCTGATGTCAATCACCTTTTGAAGTATATTCAGCCTGGCCTACAGAAGGTCGCCTACAGATGTCTACGCGGACGACACACGGAAACCAAATCAGTGGTTTCTTAGCAACGCACGGCTTGAATAGCAAAAACATACTCTAGAATAATTGGAGATCAATGAATGGGATACCATTTGCCCTGTAGATCCGCGGTTTTCTGGATAAATTATACCCTGCGAGCCAGTGGCGCATCCAGGATAGGGACAAGGGGGAGGGTTAAAATTCCAGCTAAGTGGGGGTTAAATTTCCAGCAGTGGTGGGGGCCGGAAAAAATTACCATTCTATATAGTATAAATTGGATATCCAACGGGGAGGATTATAGCCCCCTTGGCCCCCCTATAGATTCGCCACTGCTGCGAGCCACCTCTGTGGTGTTTGGCAGGGAGTGACCAATCACTAGCACATAACATCAAAGACGATCCCCACATTCACACCTCATGGTCATGAAACTGTTTCGATAATGACGAAAAATAATTATTCATTCAAGAAAACCTTGCCAACGTTTAGTGATTCCTAAAGTAAATTCATGCTAGGCTAGAACAATGGAAAAAGAAAATCATACAACTAGTCGTCCTGGCGAGTGACGCCATTCATTTTATTGGTCGAGATACTATTGTTACTCTTTAAGTACCAAGAAAGAATGGCATTTTAAATCGTTATGCTTCGCAGTATATTTCCTTGCTTATCTTTTCGTGACCGCGTCTAACGCAGTATACGTAAAAGTAGGATAGAAAAGGTAAACGAATAATATGTTTCGCGTCGTCTGAGAATTTACTTTGTAAATTTAGGTAACACTTTGCTCTACGTTCCTGTGAAGATGGTACAGTAATGCAAACATGAGGAAATTTTCTACGGAACGGCAGTTTTCAGTTTTATTAGGAAATTTTTGAGGATAAGTAGTTGCAGTAACATTGGAATATTTTTTGTGAAAATTGTTATATGCATCAAAATGATAATTTTTCTTTATTTTTGGCGATTTCGTAGACTTTGAGTGAGCTAGGTTTACCTATCATTGCAGAATGGCAAAAGTAAATTTTATGCAACTGTTCACTTAAAATATAATGAAATGACCTTTTAAACGATATTTATCTCGAAAAATTCCTTAAAATGATTTAATGAATGGTTATGAAGAGGTTTTTGAAGAAAAATAAAAAAGTCTGCTATTGACGCCGAAAGTAAGGCTAATGTTTTGAACGTGCGACCAGGATTGCAATTTTTTGACTGCGCTCGACAGGGAGTTGGAAACCCGTGACTAGTGTGCTTTTTCGGATGATGAGGACTTTATGTCCTCAAATATTCCATCTATTTGGTGTATCTGTGGTCACCGATATTTGTAAGTCCCTAGCAATGTTATATGTAGGATATTAAGCCAATTTGACGAAACATAAAGCTCTTGATGTTGGTTCTTTCACATTTTCGAGAAAACCACACTTTCAACGTACATTAACTGCACTGTGAAGTTAGGAACATGTTATGAAATGTAAAGGCTTTATGGTGTCAGCATTTATTGCTCTTCAAATAATTTTTCGTGCCCAAGATCGTAAAAAAAAGGTTCGAGCTAAATACGACATAGTCGCCATCACTGAGCCTTTGGGAGTATTGAACGGCAATATACCATTTTCTTCCCAATATTCCACTTCCAAGTCCATTCACTACTCTGCACACGAAAATGGGTCCAGTGGAATCGAATCTTAAGCTTCACATATACGAGATGTAAGGAATAAGTGAATAGAAAGTTAGCATAAACTACTCTCATGCATAAACATAACTTAGCGACAACACTCTCAACCTCCAAATTGTCATATTTTTTAGCCCTTTTTCCTCTTGGTATTTAATCTGGAAATTGATTAAAATAGGCAAATGGCAGTGATATACCTTGCTAAAATTAGACGTTTATATATTTTTATTTGCTTTCGTTGCAAGTGGAGAGTTACAAAGCGATCATCGCAATGCTCCGCCCTGGTCCGCTATATTGCTCAAATAAGGCCGTAAAGATATGGGAGACCTAATCGGTGATATCTTGAGACATGATGGCTTGATGAAGACAATCGTCGAGGGAAAAGTAGATGGCAAGAACGAAAAATTAGACCGCGAATAAAATATTTGGAACAGATCAAGAAGGATTTGGAAGAGAAGAAGAAATACGTAGGTGTGAAAAGATTAGCTGACAGGAGAATAGAGTGGAGAGCTGCGTCAAACCTATCTCCGTATTGTTGACCATTGATAATGAAGTTATCTCATCTCAATCGTTCATTCTCAGTTTATCTTTTTAATAAATCAAGATTTTAATTTGAATAAGATATTACATTAATGGCTTGTCTCAATAATTAAACTTTTTGTTTTTTAATACTTTTCGTTCACACCATTAATTAATCTGGAATTATGTTCACCTCCGTCAGGATAAGAACGTCTATTTCTATGTTTCAGCTGACTACTGACTGATTCTATAGCTTGCTCTTTTCCTCAGGCAGCGCATATATGTTGCCTGGCGTTGATTTTGATTTGGAATGCGTTCTTTCAGCTCTGGCTTGAAATTTACGTCGCGTCCTAGCATCTACTCGGAGGCAGTCGTCGCCTGCATTAGGAATGGCAAGGCGCAAGGCCTTCTGGGCTCTCCAAGGGGACCTTGGTTGCACTTTCTCACGTTTTCTGCTGATTACAATTTCATTAACTCTTCCTCTTCTTCAGAGCGTAAGATATGATCTTCGGAAGTGGGATAAGAATAGCTTACGTTACGGGAATTGTTTTATTTGTTGCTTTCATTTTTACGCTCGAAGCGAGGAGTATACATTACCGTACGTTACTCCAAGGTCAGTGGTTGGAATAAAATATGAAGCTCTGCCGTGACTTGACTGTGAGTACCTATCCATCTGCTCGAAGCTCAACTCGTATGATAAATTATTACGTGCGTATTTATTGCAAATCCTCATCAAAATTTCAAATGAATCAGAAGTTTATGCCTCTTAAAATAATCAGAGGGAAAATTTTGAGATAATTGTTGTGTTGATATGTGCTTTTGCGCGATTACTCTATCTCATTATTTTTCGCGCGGTAGGCGCATTCAAAGCTGTCCCAGTAAATGATGTTCACCCCAACCAGCCAGTGCACATTTTTCTGTGCTGTTTAAGTAAACTCAAATCATGTTTATGCAGTGGATGGTATTAACATAAAGGCAACAGACGAAGTGAAATACCTGTGAGTTACGATAACCTCGAACCTCACGTGGGGTACACATATAAAGAATATTTGCGGCATAGCCCTGAAGATATTAGGATTAGTCAAGCGTATTGTGGGAAGATTTTCGGATGAGAATGTGAAAGGAAGGTGCTATTTCGCTCTCGTCCGACCGCACCTTGAATATGCAGCGAGCGTATGGGATCCCGTGCAGAAAGACTTAATCCGCGAACTGAATAAAATACAAAGGAAGGCTGCGCGTTTCGTCAAAAACTGCTACGGGCGTACAGACAGCGTTACCCAGATGTAAAGCGAATTAGGCTGGGAGCCATTGGAGACTCGGAGGCTGCGCGCTAGGCTTAGATTGCTTGAACAATTGAGAATGGATATCTTTAAGAGCGACACAGAGAACATAATATTAGAGCCACACTATATTTCCAGGTCCGATAGATAACGAGCGATAAATTAAGAGAGATGTTTTGCTGAACGGATAGATACGGGAATTCGTTTTTCCCCCGAACCATAAAGGACTTTAATAAATACTGGTCGTAACTTCGTTAGAGAACTCCATTTTTATGTGTAAACGGCTGGTGTCTTAACACCCCCTGCCACACGCCTTTTAGGCGGCTTGCGGGGTATTATATAGATGTAGATGTTGATGAAGTAGTGTGCTGATTGTTTTAACAGAAGCTTAAAAATTAAACTTTGAGAACATACACCATCACTATTTCTTTGACTGTTGCATACAGATGTAAATTATTTAGTGAATATTTTTATTTTTTACATTGTTTCAAATTCTATTTTTACTCCTTGCTGTAATATGTAACTCCTTATTAATGTAATATTCGTTGTTTCTATTTATATTAATATGGAGTCCACAGGGCTTCCTGTTGAGGTCGTTACGTAAAGTAGTATTTGAGAAGTATTTGCGGATTCTCTGCAAAGACTCAAATTAATCTAAGTTCATACCATTAAAAAGTAATTTAAGCAGTAATTTGAAAACTAAGGGATTGATACGGTATGTAAGCGATGTTGCTGTGGTGAATGAAATAATTACAAGCAACCACTGGTAGAATCTCAGTTGCGCGTGTATAACAGCATACATAAAGATTAGGAAAAGTTCTAATGAGTTGAGAAAGTATCCGTAGGAAATTAAGGACAATTCGGTACTAATGGGGTGTCGGAATATTGGTTTGAGGGAAAGAGTGGATGTAAAATGATCAATCAGAAAAACAGAAGTTGGAGTTGAGGCAAGAAATAACGGTTGGAAGAAGAAGGTGGAGATTTGCAAGGAAACGAATCATTATAAATAAATGGTACGTCAACGCTACTGCTACTTGAGGAAGGATCCGTGAGGAACAGGGAGATACCGAACAGATTACTTCATCGGGAAGTAGTTTGGAACATTGTCAAGGACTCACTCAGCCTCCCAGCGGCGGATGTGGCTCCGTATCACAATCTAGTTCCTGGGTGTTAGTCTCCATTCAAAAAGGCTAGAATAGGTGGGAGAAGGTAAATAAGTGGTCATCAGGAGTTCTAAATCGGGCCATGAGCAAAGAATACCAGGAAATCGTGGATGGGAGTGTTCGGAAAGGAAAGGAGTGAATTAAAACTAAATGCTGTAGCTAAAGATTGGACAGGATAAGGACTTGAGAAATAACCAAGAAAGTTCCCCGTGAAGTTAGTAGAAAAGAATAACAACGAATAAGACACTGAAGGCCGTTTTTTTAGTAAAGCAAAATCGCTGTTAATGAACCGCAGGGAGCTCTTATCGTGAGATTCCCTTACCTGTACGTCAATGAGAGCGGGAACATCATACGTGACCCTTTTAACGAGGCAAACATTATGATTCGTAGCTAAAAGAGACAGAATATTGGTATAGTAATATTTTCCTTTCGTTAAACAATTTAACTTTGTTTATAAAGTTTAAAAAATTAAATAATGTGATTGTAAATACATTTTAATATTTCACACGAAACGTAATTGCTTCGACATTGAAAGTGCAGTCCCCAACGTAGCGACGAGGAAATTTTCGACCTTTTCCTCAATTCAAGTCCATCCTCAACCACCATTTAAACTCATAAATATTTGATCTTCGGAATATTTTTCACCTCTACTTTCCATGGTCGACGGGGTAAATTGCAGCTCCCAAAATCGAACTTAGTTCCCTCTCCACGTGTGAGTGACTTCTGCTCCCGCCTCTGAACAACTTCTCCACCCCTTCCCACGCACACTAGTTTTATTCATAGAGTGGTGTTCAACTTGTGTGATTATTATTTGGGACGCTCCAGTTCAATCCAACGACGTAACTTTTTTCATAAGAGGCCAATAAAATGTAAACTATCCACACCATGCAAACAAAATATTACATGTAGACGAAGACAGAAGAAAAAATGGACTACTGAAAATGTCAAAGTGATCCATTGGAATAGAAAACTTTTACACCACTTTTAAAGCCACGAGCGCCGCATAGGCGCAGCGAATCCATATCAGGGTTAAAAATTACCAAGCTTTTGCAATATTAGAAATACAACCAAAAAGTTATTTTTTTTCATTTTCATGAATCCCACGTTCATTACATCTTTCTTTATTTTCTCGTCTTTTATTGACCTTTTCACAGATATTCCAAGGCCTTAATACAAGGTCAAGAATCTTGGAAATATCTCCTGAGGTCCCATTCTCCATGCATATCCTGATACAGCCTTTCTCCTCATTTTTTATCGCCAGTTTGAAGCACCTCTGGTTAAATTGGATCATCAAAATCATAATAACGTGGTAGCCTAAAGCAGAAGGGTATAGATTAGAATTGCTATCTACTCTCCGGGTTTTGATATATGTTTCCCCAGAAAAGGTGCCGTATGGATGGAATTGACAAGTTCAAAGAAACAATCAGCGTGGAATTCAGCTGAAATAACGGGGAAATTATCTTGCGGTTCTGTCGATCTTAAATTAATGGGAAAATGAACGTGAAAAAATGTGAACGCGCAATGTCGTTGTCAATTTTTTCGTGCGCCTTTCATCCGTGTTTTGCTAGCTCAAAGCGTGAATCGTTGAAGAAACATCTCACGATAAAATATAAAATCGACATAATACCTTAATAAGGAGTATGCTCCGCACAAGAAAAGAGGCTAATAAAAAAGTGAGCACAATTTCAATCTGTGCGACGGTTCGTTTTAACTTTTGTAGAAGAATAATAATAGATTATTGGGGTCGAGAAAAATAACAATGATGGCGTCTAGAGCGCGTAATTTATTTGACAAACACCTTAGAGTTAAGCTTATTTTTCCTAAAGTGCTTCTGACGTAGTTTGTTTACTTAACGAAAATTAGCTTGTTGTGACTTACAGCAAGTGATGTATTCCAACAACCACAAATTAGACAGCGAATCAGCCATGAAATTGATCATCGAGTATCTTGGATAGTTTTTAGAGAAATCGATAGATAATGATAAATCCCTTGAGTTTGGTTTGAATTAATTCATTTCAGGATTTATCAACTAATTTTACAGTTGAGTTACGCCGCTTTGACTCGTGTTGGAACGGCAGACGGTTTTTCAAGTTCTTAACTTTTATGGGGCTCTCAGTTAAGTCTTTTAAGTTGATGTGAATTAGGCTTACGAGGACGAAAGAATGTTAGAGATACATTGAATTCCTGCCTTATTTTTTAAACTTTGATGAAAGATTTACTTTGACAATTATTTAGCTGAATTACGGAGCTGAAGTTTTAAAGCTATGGACAAAATTTCGCATTCTGTGATTAATAAAAATAATAATAATAATAATAATAATAATAATAATAATAATAATTGAAGTACTAAACATCTATAAAATTCACCCAGAAGTTATTAAATGTCTCCATACTGTGATGAAAAAATGGAGCACCATCTTGCACATAAAAACTGACGAGGGTCTTTTGCAGACGAATAATATCAAAATCAAAAGGGGAATATTTCAAGGTGACTCCTTGAGTGCGTTATGGTTCTGCCTTGCGCTAAACCCTCTATCAAACCTCCTGAATAATACTCAATATGGAGTCAAAATAAAAGGAAAAGAACCAAGATGCCACACTCTATCGCATCTCTTCTATATGGACGATCTCAAGCTATATGCAGGATCTAATAATAATCTAAATCAATTAGTCCGTTTAACTGAAATATTTTCTAAGGATATAAACATGGAATTTGGAATAGATAAATGTAGAACTATCACAATATTCCGAGGTAAAGTACAAAGGAATGATATTCCACTACTGGATGGGCAAATAATAGAGGCCATGGATGAGGGAGATACCTATAAATACCTAGGATTCCAACAAGCAAGACGACTAGACCACTCTACGATAAAGCAAAAACTTTCGACTGAATTCCAAAATAGAATCAAGAAACTTGTTCGCACGGAATTGAACAGCAGAAACCTCACTAATTCAATTAATACCTTTGCCATCCCTCTCCTGACATACTCCTTTGGTATAATAAAATGGTCACAAACAGATCTAGACGACCTACAAAGAAAAATTCGATCCCAAATGACGGAGAAAAATATGCTCCATAAAAGCTCAAATATAGAGAGGAGCACGTTGCCCAGAAAATTTGGTGGAAGGGGTATCGTAGACATCAAGAATCAGCACAACTCACAACTTTCTCAGTTACGGAAATATTTTTTCAGCAAGAAATCTACCTCGGATCTCCTGAGAACTATCTGTGACGCAGACAATAAATACACACCGTTAAACCTATCTGACGAAAGTATGCAAGTTAGTGAAACCACTGTTACTATAGACAGTAAAATGTCAATATGGAAAGCTAAATCCCTTCACGGAAGACACCCTCATGCCCTGGAGGCCCCTGAAATCGATAAAGATGCATCGCACGCATGGCTCAGGCATGGGCAACTCTTCCCAGAAACAGAAGGATTCATGATCGCAATACAAGACCAGGTGGTGAAAACAAAAAATTATGAAAAATATATAATTAAAAACCCAAATTTATTGGATGACAGATGCAGAAAATGTGATAATGCCTCTGAGACGATACAGCACATCACAAGTGGATGCACTAACTTATCTCAAAAAGACTACCTACACCGTCACAATCAAATATGCAACATCATACACCAGAAATTAGCTCTGAAGTATAAACTCATAGAAAATGGAGTTCCTTATTATAAGTACACACCTAAAACCATCCTTGAAAACGACCACTGTAAGATTTATTATGACCGTTCAATTATTACCGATAAAACAGTCCATAGCAATAGACCTGATCTAGTAGTACAAGATAAAACTCACAATGAAACGTACTTGATAGACATTACCGTACCTAATTCGCATAATATCACTACAGCCTACACCAGCAAAATGGAAAAGTATGAAGAACTTAAAAATGAAATCAAGAGATTGTGGAAATCAGATAAAGTACACATAATACCCATAATTATCTCCGCCACAGGAGTAGTGCCTCATTCACTCCATCAAGGTCTTCAAACTATTGGACTGCCGAAAAACTTGTTTATTACCATACAAAAAGCAGCAATTTTAAATACTTGCCGGATTGTCAGAAAATTTTTCAAAACAGAGTAAAGAGACGAGAGTACTTGGTGATACCCGTACCTCGCCTACAACCAGCAAAAATGCTGTGAAAACATAAAAAAATATATAATAATAATAATAATAATACCCGTGTGGGGTTTTCCGTCCCCCATCGGGCGCGTCCCCAGGTGGCGGATAGGGGAATGCTCGGCAGATATGCAGGGTAGGTGGGAAATAAAATACCACCCGCGGACCAAAACGGAAACCGAAATCCAGGCGCGTCTGATCCCATATTGGGCGGCGTCCTGGTCAGCGTTTGTCCCCATGTTAGGGGCGGCTGTCTCTGTACCTGGCCGTAGGTATAAAAGGCAATACCCATTCTTAATGATGGAGACTAAATCGGAAGCCTCGGATGGCCTGCCGCTGCCTGGGGATCGCCAGGGTGCCTCTGGAGCCGTCGCTGGAGGTAACAGTATGCGAACCGACGGTGGTCATGCACTGAGGAGGCGGGTGCTGACCGGGAGACCCGAAGAAAATACAGCCCGCCACATAAGCAGCACCCCAACACCTACACAGGCTGCGACAGCTGAAAGTGCTTCCCAGAATCCACTTTTTCCTGAGACCACTGAAGCTGGCCGTAAACGTATGCGCATGAAATGGAACCATGAAATAAACTGCTCTATCATGCGTATGTATTTTTTCGTAACAAATAATGAAACTGACATGACGGCATATCGAGGAAAGCTGCATGAAAAATTCAAAGAAATGTACCCCAACTGTAATGTAACACCTCAAAGACTATCCGACCAAATTAGAACAATATTCAGAAATAACCTCATCTCAAAGCCCATGCTAAGTAAAATAAAACAAGAAGTCTACGACACCCTAGCTACGGATAATAGTTCACATGACATAAGCACAGGAATGGGAAATCACCTTGAATGCGAGACAACAGGCGCGGCCGTCGGGGAGACCAACATCAGCGGCGAACAACAGGATAATATCGACACGGTTGTCATAGAACACCAAGCTTCAATTTGTGAAGAGGCACTGTACAAACGTGTGGAAGATGAGTTCAATACGTGCCTTATCAAGTATAGAGGACTAGACCCCACAGGCAAACCAGGAATACCCAAACAACAATCGTCTGTCAAGCTTGCAAAAATTATTAGTATAATAAATGAAAAACTATTACCGGTATATTTAAGTGATGAAAAAACATTTCAAGACCTACACGATTTTATATACTGCGGAGCAGCCACAGCTGTTTTGTGCAATGGTGGCAGGATTGTCCCGAATAGCAGTAATGGCAACAATGGGGAGGAGCCAAGACCGCCGATGGTCAAGGGAGAACGCATTTGGCGCAAACCAAAATGGAAAGTCCGATTAGAACGGAAAGTGGATGCCTTAAGACAAGACCTTGCACGTTTAATCCAGTTTTCGACTGGTAATCCAAGTACATCATTAAAAAAAAAAAAAAAAAGTTGAGAAGGCATTCATAAAATACCGTTCCCACACTCAATACGACAAGCCCAATGAAAATATAAAAGAAATTATTGACACCCTCAAGCAAAAACTTGCAGCCACAAAAATGAGACTCAACAGATATAATAAATGCACAAGAAGAAAACAACAGAATTCCCAATTTGAAAATAATCAACGAAATTTTTACAGAACATTGGGCAATAACAAACAGAAGAAATCTATTTCTTGTGAAAATAAAAACCAAAGTAATTCTAACTCTCAGGAAGTGGAGAAATTTTGGTCAAATATTTGGTCGAATGATACATCCCATAATGGAAATGCGCCTTGGATGAGAAATGAAAGAACAGCAGCGGAAAACATAGAAACTATGCTTCCCCCCATTATTACAATGGAAATTCTGGATAAAATTCTTAGCCGAACCCATAACTGGAAAAGTCCAGGAAGTGATAATATACACAACTTTTGGTACAAAAAATTCACCAGCTGCCATAAGCATCTACTGAAATATATAAACGAATTTTTGAAGTTTCCAGAAAATATTCCAGTTTTTTTAATGGAAGGTAAAACATATTTATTGCCAAAAGAAGTCGCATGTAACGATCCATCAAAATATAGACCGATAACTTGTCTACAAACATTTTATAAAATTTTCACCTCTTGCATAACAGAAGTCATCAACAACCATATAGATGAGAACCACATTTTTACGGAAGAGCAAAAGGGGTGTCGCAGAGGAAGCAAAGGTTGCAAGGAACAGTTGATAATTGATTCAATTATTCTTAAACAAATACAAGAAAAGAATAGGAACCTACACAGTTGCTACATAGATTACAAAAAAGCTTTTGACTCTGTTCCCCATTCCTGGCTTATTGAAGTACTAAACATCTATAAAATTCACCCAGAAGTTATTAAATGTCTCCATACTGTGATGAAAAAATGGAGCACCATCTTGCACATAAAAACTGACGAGGGTCTTTTGCAGACGAATAATATCAAAATCAAACGGGGAATATTTCAAGGTGACTCTTTGAGTGCGTTATGGTTCTGCCTTGCGCTAAACCCTCTATCAAACCTCCTGAATAATACTCAATATGGAGTCAAAATAAAAGGAAAAGAACCAGGATGCCACACTCTATCGCATCTCTTCTATATGGACGATCTCAAGCTATATGCAGGATCTAATAATAATCTAAATCAATTAGTCCGTTTAACTGAAATATTTTCTAAGGATATAAACATGGAATTTGGAATAGATAAATGTAGAACTATCACAATATTCCGAGGTAAAGTACAAAGGAATGATATTCCACTACTGGATGGGCAAATAATAGAGGCCATGGATGAGGGAGATACCTATAAATACCTAGGATTCCAACAAGCAAGACGACTAGACCACTCTACGATAAAGCAAAAACTTTCGACTGAATTCCAAAATAGAATCAAGAAACTTGTTCGCACGGAATTGAACAGCAGAAACCTCACTAATTCAATTAATACCTTTGCCATCCCTCTCCTGACATACTCCTTTGGTATAATCAAATGGTCACAAACAGATCTAGACGACCTACAAAGAAAAATTCGATCCCAAATGACGGAAAAAAATATGCTCCATAAAAGCTCAAATATAGAGAGGAGCACGCTGCCCAGAAAATTTGGTGGAAGGGGTATCGTAGACATCAAGAATCAGCACAACTCACAACTTTCTCAGTTACGGAAATATTTTTTCAGCAAGAAATCTACCTCGGATCTCCTGAGAACTATCTGTGACGCAGACAATAAATACACACCGTTAAACCTATCTGACGAAAGTATGCAAGTTAGTGAAACCACTGTTACTATAGACAGTAAAATGTCAATATGGAAAGCTAAATCCCTTCACGGAAGACACCCTCATGCCCTGGAGGCCCCTGAAATCGATAAAGATGCATCGCACGCATGGCTCAGGCATGGGCAACTCTTCCCAGAAACAGAAGGATTTATGATCGCAATACAAGACCAGGTGGTGAAAACAAAAAATTATGAAAAATATATAATTAAAAACCCAAATTTGTTGGATGACAGATGCAGAAAATGTGATAATGCCTCTGAGACGATACAGCACATCACAAGTGGATGCACTAACTTATCTCAAAAAGACTACCTGCACCGTCACAATCAAATATGCAACATCATACACCAGAAATTAGCTCTGAAGTATAAACTCATAGAAAATGGAGTTCCTTATTATAAGTACACACCTAAAACCATCCTTGAAAACGACCACTGTAAGATTTATTATGACCGTTCAATTATTACCGATAAAACAGTCCATAGCAATAGACCTGATCTAGTAGTACAAGATAAAACTCACAATGAAACGTACTTGATAGACATTACCGTACCTAATTCGCATAATATCACTACAGCCTACACCAGCAAAATGGAAAAGTATGAAGAACTTAAAAATGAAATCAAGAGATTGTGGAAATCAGATAAAGTACACATAATACCCATCATTATCTCCGCCACAGGAGTAGTGCCTCATTCACTCCATCAAGGTCTTCAAACTATTGGACTGCCGAAAAACTTGTTTATTACCATACAAAAAGCAGCAATTTTAAATACTTGCCGGATTGTCAGAAAATTTTTCAAAACAGAGTAAAGAGACGAGAGTACTTGGTGATACCCGTACCTCGCCTACAACCAGCAAAAATGCTGTGAAAACATAATAAAAAAATAATAATAATAAACAATGGAAATTCTGGAAAAAATTCTTAGCCGAACCCATAACTGGAAAAGTCCAGGAAGTGATAATATACACAACTTTTGGTACAAAAAATTCACCAGCTGCCATAAGCATCTACTGAAATATATAAACGAATTTTTGAAGTTTCCAGAAAATATTCCAGTTTTTTTAATGGAAGGTAAAACATATTTATTGCCAAAAGAAGTCGCATGTAACGATCCATCAAAATATAGACCGATAACTTGTCTACAAACATTTTATAAAATTTTCACCTCTTGCATAACAGAAGTCATCAACAACCATATAGATGAGAACCACATTTTTACGGAAGAGCAAAAGGGGTGTCGCAGAGGAAGCAAAGGTTGCAAGGAACAGTTGATAATTGATTCAATTATTCTTAAACAAATACAAGAAAAGAATAGGAACCTACACAGTTGCTACATAGATTACAAAAAAGCTTTTGACTCTGTTCCCCATTCCTGGCTTATTGAAGTACTAAACATCTATAAAATTCACCCAGAAGTTATTAAATGTCTCCATACTGTGATGAAAAAATGGAGCACCATCTTGCACATAAAAACTGACGAGGGTCTTTTGCAGACGAATAATATCAAAATCAAACGGGGAATATTTCAAGGTGACTCTTTGAGTGCGTTATGGTTCTGCCTTGCGCTAAACCCTCTATCAAACCTCCTGAATAATACTCAATATGGAGTCAAAATAAAAGGAAAAGAACCAGGATGCCACACTCTATCGCATCTCTTCTATATGGACGATCTCAAGCTATATGCAGGATCTAATAATAATCTAAATCAATTAGTCCGTTTAACTGAAATATTTTCTAAGGATATAAACATGGAATTTGGAATAGATAAATGTAGAACTATCACAATATTCCGAGGTAAAGTACAAAGGAATGATATTCCACTACTGGATGGGCAAATAATAGAGGCCATGGATGAGGGAGATACCTATAAATACCTAGGATTCCAACAAGCAAGACGACTAGACCACTCTACGATAAAGCAAAAACTTTCGACTGAATTCCAAAATAGAATCAAGAAACTTGTTCGCACGGAATTGAACAGCAGAAACCTCACTAATTCAATTAATACCTTTGCCATCCCTCTCCTGACATACTCCTTTGGTATAATCAAATGGTCACAAACAGATCTAGACGACCTACAAAGAAAAATTCGATCCCAAATGACGGAGAAAAATATGCTCCATAAAAGCTCAAATATAGAGAGGAGCACGTTGCCCAGAAAATTTGGTGGAAGGGGTATCGTAGACATCAAGAATCAGCACAACTCACAACTTTCTCAGTTACGGAAATATTTTTTCAGCAAGAAATCTACCTCGGATCTCCTGAGAACTATCTGTGACGCAGACAATAAATACACACCGTTAAACCTATCTGACGAAAGTATGCAAGTTAGTGAAACCACTGTTACTATAGACAGTAAAATGTCAATATGGAAAGCTAAATCCCTTCACGGAAGACACCCTCATGCCCTGGAGGCCCCTGAAATCGATAAAGATGCATCGCACGCATGGCTCAGGCATGGGCAACTCTTCCCAGAAACAGAAGGATTTATGATCGCAATACAAGACCAGGTGGTGAAAACAAAAAATTATGAAAAATATATAATTAAAAACCCAAATTTATTGGATGACAGATGCAGAAAATGTGATAATGCCTCTGAGACGATACAGCACATCACAAGTGGATGCACTAACTTATCTCAAAAAGACTACCTGCACCGTCACAATCAAATATGCAACATCATACACCAGAAATTAGCTCTGAAGTATAAACTCATAGAAAATGGAGTTCCTTATTATAAGTACACACCTAAAACCATCCTTGAAAACGACCACTGTAAGATTTATTATGACCGTTCAATTATTACCGATAAAACAGTCCATAGCAATAGACCTGATCTAGTAGTACAAGATAAAACTCACAATGAAACGTACTTGATAGACATTACCGTACCTAATTCGCATAATATCACTACAGCCTACACCAGCAAAATGGAAAAGTATGAAGAACTTAAAAATGAAATCAAGAGATTGTGGAAATCAGATAAAGTACACATAATACCCATCATTATCTCCGCCACAGGAGTAGTGCCTCATTCACTCCATCAAGGTCTTCAAACTATTGGACTGCCGAAAAACTTGTTTATTACCATACAAAAAGCAGCAATTTTAAATACTTGCCGGATTGTCAGAAAATTTTTCAAAACAGAGTAAAGAGACGAGAGTACTTGGTGATACCCGTACCTCGCCTACAACCAGCAAAAATGCTGTGAAAACATAAAAAAAATAAAAAATAATAATAACATCCCATAATGGAAATGCGCCTTGGATGAGAAATGAAAGAACAGCAGCGGAAAACATAGAAACTATGCTTCCCCCCATTATTACAATGGAAATTCTGGATAAAATTCTTAGCCGAACCCATAACTGGAAAAGTCCAGGAAGTGATAATATACACAACTTTTGGTACAAAAAATTCACCAGCTGCCATAAGCATCTACTGAAATATATAAACGAATTTTTGAAGTTTCCAGAAAATATTCCAGTTTTTTTAATGGAAGGTAAAACATATTTATTGCCAAAAGAAGTCGCATGTAACGATCCATCAAAATATAGACCGATAACTTGTCTACAAACATTTTATAAAATTTTCACCTCTTGCATAACAGAAGTCATCAACAACCATATAGATGAGAACCACATTTTTACGGAAGAGCAAAAGGGGTGTCGCAGAGGAAGCAAAGGTTGCAAGGAACAGTTGATAATTGATTCAATTATTCTTAAACAAATACAAGAAAAGAATAGGAACCTACACAGTTGCTACATAGATTACAAAAAAGCTTTTGACTCTGTTCCCCATTCCTGGCTTATTGAAGTACTAAACATCTATAAAATTCACCCAGAAGTTATTAAATGTCTCCATACTGTGATGAAAAAATGGAGCACCATCTTGCACATAAAAACTGACGAGGGTCTTTTGCAGACGAATAATATCAAAATCAAACGGGGAATATTTCAAGGTGACTCTTTGAGTGCGTTATGGTTCTGCCTTGCGCTAAACCCTCTATCAAACCTCCTGAATAATACTCAATATGGAGTCAAAATAAAAGGAAAAGAACCAGGATGCCACACTCTATCGCATCTCTTCTATATGGACGATCTCAAGCTATATGCAGGATCTAATAATAATCTAAATCAATTAGTCCGTTTAACTGAAATATTTTCTAAGGATATAAACATGGAATTTGGAATAGATAAATGTAGAACTATCACAATATTCCGAGGTAAAGTACAAAGGAATGATATTCCACTACTGGATGGGCAAATAATAGAGGCCATGGATGAGGGAGATACCTATAAATACCTAGGATTCCAACAAGCAAGACGACTAGACCACTCTACGATAAAGCAAAAACTTTCGACTGAATTCCAAAATAGAATCAAGAAACTTGTTCGCACGGAATTGAACAGCAGAAACCTCACTAATTCAATTAATACCTTTGCCATCCCTCTCCTGACATACTCCTTTGGTATAATCAAATGGTCACAAACAGATCTAGACGACCTACAAAGAAAAATTCGATCCCAAATGACGGAGAAAAATATGCTCCATAAAAGCTCAAATATAGAGAGGAGCACGCTGCCCAGAAAATTTGGTGGAAGGGGTATCGTAGACATCAAGAATCAGCACAACTCACAACTTTCTCAGTTACGGAAATATTTTTTCAGCAAGAAATCTACCTCGGATCTCCTGAGAACTATCTGTGACGCAGACAATAAATACACACCGTTAAACCTATCTGACGAAAGTATGCAAGTTAGTGAAACCACTGTTACTATAGACAGTAAAATGTCAATATGGAAAGCTAAATCCCTTCACGGAAGACACCCTCATGCCCTGGAGGCCCCTGAAATCGATAAAGATGCATCGCACGCATGGCTCAGGCATGGGCAACTCTTCCCAGAAACAGAAGGATTTATGATCGCAATACAAGACCAGGTGGTGAAAACAAAAAATTATGAAAAATATATAATTAAAAACCCAAATTTGTTGGATGACAGATGCAGAAAATGTGATAATGCCTCTGAGACGATACAGCACATCACAAGTGGATGCACTAACTTATCTCAAAAAGACTACCTACACCGTCACAATCAAATATGCAACATCATACACCAGAAATTAGCTCTGAAGTATAAACTCATAGAAAATGGAGTTCCTTATTATAAGTACACACCTAAAACCATCCTTGAAAACGACCACTGTAAGATTTATTATGACCGTTCAATTATTACCGATAAAACAGTCCATAGCAATAGACCTGATCTAGTAGTACAAGATAAAACTCACAATGAAACGTACTTGATAGACATTACCGTACCTAATTCGCATAATATCACTACAGCCTACACCAGCAAAATGGAAAAGTATGAAGAACTTAAAAATGAAATCAAGAGATTGTGGAAATCAGATAAAGTACACATAATACCCATCATTATCTCCGCCACAGGAGTAGTGCCTCATTCACTCCATCAAGGTCTTCAAACTATTGGACTGCCGAAAAACTTGTTTATTACCATACAAAAAGCAGCAATTTTAAATACTTGCCGGATTGTCAGAAAATTTTTCAAAACAGAGTAAAGAGACGAGAGTACTTGGTGATACCCGTACCTCGCCTACAACCAGCAAAAATGCTGTGAAAACATAAAAAAATATATAATAATAATAATAATGTGATGAAAAACTGGAGCACCATCTTGCACATAAAAACTGACGAGGGTCTTTTGCAGACGAATAATATCAAAATCAAACGGGGAATATTTCAAGGTGACTCTTTGAGTGCGTTATGGTTCTGCCTTGCGCTAAACCCTCTATCAAACCTCCTGAATAATACTCAATATGGAGTCAAAATAAAAGGAAAAGAACCAGGATGCCACACTCTATCGCATCTCTTCTATATGGACGATCTCAAGCTATATGCAGGATCTAATAATAATCTAAATCAATTAGTCCGTTTAACTGAAATATTTTCTAAGGATATAAACATGGAATTTGGAATAGATAAATGTAGAACTATCACAATATTCCGAGGTAAAGTACAAAGGAATGATATTCCACTACTGGATGGGCAAATAATAGAGGCCATGGATGAGGGAGATACCTATAAATACCTAGGATTCCAACAAGCAAGACGACTAGACCACTCTACGATAAAGCAAAAACTTTCGACTGAATTCCAAAATAGAATCAAGAAACTTGTTCGCACGGAATTGAACAGCAGAAACCTCACTAATTCAATTAATACCTTTGCCATCCCTCTCCTGACATACTCCTTTGGTATAATCAAATGGTCACAAACAGATCTAGACGACCTACAAAGAAAAATTCGATCCCAAATGACGGAGAAAAATATGCTCCATAAAAGCTCAAATATAGAGAGGAGCACGCTGCCCAGAAAATTTGGTGGAAGGGGTATCGTAGACATCAAGAATCAGCACAACTCACAACTTTCTCAGTTACGGAAATATTTTTTCAGCAAGAAATCTACCTCGGATCTCCTGAGAACTATCTGTGACGCAGACAATAAATACACACCGTTAAACCTATCTGACGAAAGTATGCAAGTTAGTGAAACCACTGTTACTATAGACAGTAAAATGTCAATATGGAAAGCTAAATCCCTTCACGGAAGACACCCTCATGCCCTGGAGGCCCCTGAAATCGATAAAGATGCATCGCACGCATGGCTCAGGCATGGGCAACTCTTCCCAGAAACAGAAGGATTTATGATCGCAATACAAGACCAGGTGGTGAAAACAAAAAATTATGAAAAATATATAATTAAAAACCCAAATTTGTTGGATGACAGATGCAGAAAATGTGATAATGCCTCTGAGACGATACAGCACATCACAAGTGGATGCACTAACTTATCTCAAAAAGACTACCTACACCGTCACAATCAAATATGCAACATCATACACCAGAAATTAGCTCTGAAGTATAAACTCATAGAAAATGGAGTTCCTTATTATAAGTACACACCTAAAACCATCCTTGAAAACGACCACTGTAAGATTTATTATGACCGTTCAATTATTACCGATAAAACAGTCCATAGCAATAGACCTGATCTAGTAGTACAAGATAAAACTCACAATGAAACGTACTTGATAGACATTACCGTACCTAATTCGCATAATATCACTACAGCCTACACCAGCAAAATGGAAAAGTATGAAGAACTTAAAAATGAAATCAAGAGATTGTGGAAATCAGATAAAGTACACATAATACCCATCATTATCTCCGCCACAGGAGTAGTGCCTCATTCACTCCATCAAGGTCTTCAAACTATTGGACTGCCGAAAAACTTGTTTATTACCATACAAAAAGCAGCAATTTTAAATACTTGCCGGATTGTCAGAAAATTTTTCAAAACAGAGTAAAGAGACGAGAGTACTTGGTGATACCCGTACCTCGCCTACAACCAGCAAAAATGCTGTGAAAAAAAAAAAAAAAAAAAAAAAAAAAAAAAAAAATAATAATAATATCGTTTATTTTCGTAGGCACTGGGGCCCATGAGAAAATATAAGTACATCTTTCTACATTTCACATTGAGATAGATAAATAAAAGAAAAAGTAAATAAATATATATACATATACAAGCAAATGTGAGCAGTGCATATGGCCTAGTACATGAAAGAAACAATACAATATTTTCGACAAAAAAAATAATAATAAATAATCGCACTTCGATATAACACACAAATTACAAAATTTAAGGTGACAAACAAAAGAAATATGAACAAGAGATATGAACATAAGAAAGTGAATATAAACAAGAAATATGAACATAAGAAAGTGAATATAAACAAGAAATATGAACATAAGAAAGTGAATATAAACAAGAAATATGAACATAAGAAAGTGAATAAAAACAAAAGAAATTTAACTTGGGGATAAGGAGGCATTCTTCAGAAACCCATATGTGCTGTGTTTGAACCTATTGATATTTGTACTGCTTCTTATTTGGGCTGGGAGAGAGTTCCATATTTGTGAGGCGGTTACTATGAATGATTTGTTCATATGAGGCGTGTGATGTTTTGGAATATGGAGGTCAATGTTATGATTTCGGGTAGGTATATCATGAACCTCAGATTTTCTAATGAATTTCTCATACAAGTATGGCGGGTAACCAGTCGTTAAGATACTAAAGGCTAGAGTTATTATGTGAAGGGTGCGACGCTCTTTATACTTAAGCCAGTTGAGGTGATTGTAATAGTTACTGATATGGTCCCATTTTTTTAAATCGTAAATAAATCTTACAGCTGAATTCATGGCCAATTGGAGTTTATTATTGTTTGCGTCGTCTTGGTTAGTGAATAAGGCTATGCAATAATCCAAGTGAGGGAAGACTAGTGTTTTAACTAATGAAATTCGTATGTCGGGTGTAAGTATTTCTCTGGCTCTGACAAGTTGATGTAGTGATCCCAAAATTTTACGCCTCGCATAGTTTGTTTGAGGCTTCCAGCTAAGGGTTCGATCGAATATGACTCCAAGGTTTTTTACTGTTTCCTCATAGGGTATATTGTGGCTACCGAGTCTTATTTTAGGTAGATTTTCATGGTCTAATTGGGAAAAGAAATAATTGCTCCCTATAATTATTGCTGTTGTTTTCTTGTCATTGAGAACCAAATGATTAGCCTGCGCCCAACTGTTAATTCTCTCGATGTCCTCATTGATAAGTGCGATTGAATTAATAATATTGGACGGCGATGAATGACGATAAATTTGAAAATCGTCGGCGTAAAGGTGGTAGTCACAATGCATGAGGACATCAGGGAGGTCGTTTATAAAGAGAGAAAAAAGAAGTGGGCTTAGAACTGAGCCTTGTACCATCCCCACGGGATTAGGGATCCAGTTTGACTGTAGGTTACTACTGACCACCACTGCTTGAGTGCGACCGCTGAGGTAAGATCTAAACCAGTCAACAGCACTCTTTGAGAAATTTAGGGTACTCAGCTTGCGGAGGAGCAATTCATGGCAAACGGAGTCGAAAGCCTTGGTGAAATCGAATAATAACTGCAGCATTATCAAGACTCACACGCGAAACATGTCGACTGTAGTTTAATAAATTTTTCTGGGGAAAGTGCAAAGTGTTTCACTTCATATCTCATAATGGATCTCCACAAAGTATCTGCCTCATTCATCCAATTCATTAACTCTTTATGGTTCATAATGATTGCAGCCATTAGATTGCACAAAAAGATACGTTTTTTGGCTTATTATAATGCGTAGATTCCAAAAATATTTATAAGAAAGTGATATCTCTAATAGTTTCTGAGACACCGTCTGGCGTAGGCGGATCTAGGGGGGGCACGGGGGCACGTGCCCCCCCCCCCAGACCCTAAAGAATATGCAAGATTTTTAATACGGTCCCATTATCATTGCGTTCGTTTTGTATTACGAGGTATCCTTGTGCCCCCCCAGAACAAAATCCTGGATACGGCCTTATTTGTGCCCCCCCAGAAAGAAATCCTGGATCCGCCCCTGCCACCTGGGACGTGAAATAATAAACCAATTATCGCTCCCATATAGTCCATAGGGACATATGTGTCCAATGACATAAAAACACTAATTTTGTGAAAATTAAAGAACAAATTCGGAGTTTTTCGTACCGACTTCACAGGCTAGGTACACGTAAAGAATAAACGTAAAGTCCTGTCTTAATATAATTGGCCTTCTCATTGATTTGTTTTAAAATATCAAATTTCCACTTCGTAAACAGTATTTCAAGTGAAAGTTATTTACAATGTGGAAACTACAATATCTAAAGGATATCACGAAAATAATTTAAAACTAGAAGCCAATAGCCCATTCTTCAATAGACCAATTCTTACAATCATACATCTTTACATTTAATTTGAGAGAATTTAAAAAATTTGGGACTTATATGCCTTTGGACCTTAAAGGTTTAAGGGTGTATTTCTGCGCGAATCAGGGTACAACAACTCATGTGAGGAATCTGAAGAGTGCGGGCAAGGGGTATGGGAGAGAGCGTGTTATGGCGACAGTAACGGGGCTAATAACTACAGAACACAAAAATACAGTCAGTGTCCATACTGTGATTACGTAACCTCCCAGTCCTAATGGGAGCAGGATAAGTTGCTGCCTAAAAAGGATGGGGATTAGACTAATCAAGTTAGTTTTGATACAAGCTATTTCAAATTATACTACTGTTTCGTATGATCTTAGGTTTTCCCGGCGTATCAGTTGCAGAAAAGTTTCTCGGGTTTTCCACCGGTTGATGTCGTCCATGTCTCCCGACGTTTCGATCCGCGACTTGCTGATCATCCTCAGGGGATCTTCCGAATGATGATCTTCGATCTTCCGATGATCTTCGAAAGATCCCCTGAGGATGATCAGCAAGTCGCGGATCGAAACGTCGGGAGACATGGACGACATCAACCGGTGGAAAACCCGAGAAACTTTTCTGCATACTACTGTTTCATTTACGCTAGTTAGTTACCTTTTTCTATTGGCGAATCGTTCGTTAGTATTTTAAGAAGCATCAAAAGATGTATAAGTTTTTACAAACACAGTGAATATATAGATTTAAAAAATGTAATTATGAGGGGCTGTTTCAAAAATGCAGAACAGAACAGAATTTATGTGAAACGCGTTATGCGCCTTTCTAATAAATTGTGTGGAAATTACTAACTTTAATTTAACCATGAACAATAACAAAAACGTTCAAAGTTTAAAATTCATTCGTAGTTAATGATTTTCATCTTTGATCTTATTGCTTAAGGAGTTGCTTAAATCATTTTTTATTTTCTTCACGGCAGGCGAGTTGAAGCATTTGAAACCACCGGGGAGGAAATTAGGAAGGCATCTCAGGTAAGGTCTTTTTCCGGTTCTCTCATTTGAGAAACAAGTGCGGTGTATTTTCGGATGAAATGAGTAGAGATGGATCATTTTAGGACACGTTAGAAATGCGATGAAAATTCATCGTAGCGGCGTATTCTCAGGCGTTTCTTGAAATACCCCGAGGGTATGTGTGGCTTCGACGAAAATGAGAATTAACTTAGGTCAACATTGAGCCGAATAGAATGGCACTAGGTTTTCTTTGCTGCTGGGGTTGATTCAACTGAAACGGCTAGAATGAGCGATTAACACAAAAATGCATAATATTGAACACCACTAAATTTGTTTACTTGCGCAACTTTTTCCCATGGTAGGGATCGTTTTTTGGTGCTAATGTGGAAGTTATTTTCCAGCGTTATTCTATTTGAGGAATTATTTCGCTGGAAAATTCTCTGCTTTGTACCCTCGATTGACACCCATACGTTGACGCTAGTTGTACTGATAAAAAATTCAGACTATTTAAACATCTTCCCATTCGTTTTATATTATATTTCATCATCATTGACTTCATAATGGTATGAAGCGATAGAATTTAATCGGTAAAATTTTAGTATTGATTGCGTGTCCTATGTAGATAAACTTTCGGTATAGCTGTAGGATATTTTGCTGAACGTTACGCAATACGGTTGACCAATGCTGATTGAAGGGAAAAATCAAGATTCATTAATTTTTGTGTCGCAGTGTACTTCCATGTATGTCCGTTGTGTCGTAAAGTATGAAAATCGTGAAATTACTCATGGGGAATATTCTCTTTACGCTGAAAATATTCCTTAATCTCCTCTAGGACTGCGTGTCATCCTAGACTGCATAACTGTCATGCGTGCCATCAATATTTCTGGATCTGTCTTTCATTCTTTGAGAACAGAATACTCTCGTGACTGCTCCGTGAAGAATGGACCTCCTTCACCCACGTGGAATAAATTGGATGCGAGGAGAGAAACACCCGTGATGATTATCCCAATCTTACGATCGCGACGCGTGATGAGAAATTCATGCTCATTGCATGCGGACGGAGGTCGTGAATCTCGCCTCGATGCCTAGCCCTAATCCTATTAAAATCAAGGGTAGGCGAGTTAATTTGGTTCCATTCAAATGGTATATGCTTACATAAAACTCTTTATTTTGATTATAATCCATATATAAATGCATCACAGATTTTGTTTGATCACTCACAAGATTGATTGGCACTAGATTTTGTACCTACTTTCTGTGAGCTACATCTACATAATACATCGCGAGCCACCTCAGGGGTGTTTGACAGGGGGTGATCAATCTCCAGCATGCATCATGCAAAAGGACCCAATTAAGCATTCACTCCACAAATTCATTTAAATATTGCGCATAATAACTAAATATACGTCCGAATTCATGCAAAGGCAAAATGGTTAGTAATTTCTATAGCAAAATCCATGCAGGGTTAGAACAATGGAAAAATAAAAAAATACAATAAGTCGTTTATTAATCGAAATACCATTATCTTAAATTGTACGATGAAAGAATGACATTTAAAATATCTCTGCTTTGAAGACTATTTCCTTCATATTATTTTAATTATACTAATGGGGGCAGAATAGGTTGCTACCGATAAATGATGGGGAAAAGCCTCAGCATCTTACCTAGGTTCTTTTCAGGGATTGCTACTTTACGTTATTAATAGTTGTAATCGCTTTAATGTTTTTATTTATTCCTCTGCAGTCCGTCCATGGAGCGCGGAGACCCTTAAGAGGAGAGGCAGCCCTTGCGGCAGCCGCCGAATTCGTAGAAATGAGAGGACCGCGAATAATAAAATGCGTAAAAACATCCCGTCATCACTCCGCGGTCGCCATGGAGCCGGCTACGGGAAAGGGTGGACGGAAAGAGAAGCTCCTGACTACCTCAATGGAGGAAAATGAAGGTAATTATATTACTCGCTGTTGAATGGATAGTTTTCCATTTTCGGTCCGCAAAGTCTACTTTAAACATCGTGATGCCGTGGTCTCATTTGGTGATTGTCGCGGCTCCTCCAAGCCATTTTAAACTAAATCTACTGATTATATCCAAACAGCTTCATTTGGTGTATCCTAGACTGGTTTCAATACAGCTGTGTGGAATAGAAAAATTTATGAATATATTTATTTAACCAAGAAAAAGTTCTACTTAGTTAGCTGGCAATCAGTGTATGATATCAAAGGAGCGGACCGCGAATAATGAAATAAGTCAAAACATCCCGTGACCACACCGTTGGCGCCAAATGTCTCTTTTTAAGAGCGCCACCCTCGCGGTTTCTATTGCTCTAGTGATTGGTTATTTTAGCAGCTACTTCTTTACGGTGAATTTTGTATTAATATGAGTTGTAATGCAAATATATAATGCAATTAATGTGAAATGAATTTTCATCGTCATAAATTGAGAATAATTTTTGTGAAGTGATGAAACAAAAATAATGTGTGCAATAAATATATATGTCAGGGGATGAAATACCAAAACGGATGGTTAAAGGGAGGCTATTCAAAGGAAGAAGACCCAAGAGCAGATGGATGGACCAAGTACAGTGTGACCTGGGCAAGATGGGAGTGAGAGGTTGGCGGGAGAAAAATGCCAATAGGACAGAATGGGGAGCAATAGTGCAGCAGGCGAAGGCCCACACTGGGCTATAGTGCCACGAAGAAGAAGAATAAATTAATATTATGAAAGTTACTTTCTGATGATTGATACGACCCTTGTGAAAGGATTACCCAACCTCAAAAAGGTTCAGGACTCACAGGTTGAGAGTCACTATAGAAGGCCTCTCCGTTATGTTCTGTAATATTCGCATGTTCGTATATTTTCTAGGAGGATTTACAAACACGAAAAGCATGATTGCTCCACTGCAGTTGCGTAACTAGGAATATGCTTTGGGGGGGATTGAGGGGACTTTGGGGGGGATGTGGAGGCTTTGGGGGGGTATTAGTGGGGGCAACCCCCCTTAGAAAATTAAGGAAAACTTTTGAAAAATAACATGGTAAAATATTCTTCGAGTATAGGTCAAATGTATACATAAACAGTTATAATAAATATATATAAAAATATATGATGCAAAAAAGTTTTAAGCCAACGTTTCAGTTTATTTAAAACTATCATCAGGGCTATGAATGAAAACTGAAACGTTGGCTAACAACTTTTTTGCATCATATACATTTGACCTATACTCAGAATATTTTACCGTTAATTAATGAGGTCAAGATATGAAAAATAATTAACTCTCTAATCAACCAAGGAGAAAAATAACATGCCTGAAAATGAATTTTACACCATTTTGGCACTTAAAATTTAACTTTAAGCAGGCGCAGTTAGTATATATCAAATCAAGATAAGAATTTCAAATTATTCTTTCATTTCTCTGAGGCTTTGGGGGGGGGGGATACATCACCTCACCCCCCCCCCCATAGTTACGCCACTGCTCCACAGGTATAATTTGAAAGACGGCCTTTATTGTAAATAAGTGTGAATAAAGACTATGTATTACATTGTAGAGCCTGGTGTGTCACACGCTTGTCTGCTAATCAAAGGATCCCTAGTTGAAATGCCGGGCCTACGGACACATCCTGACAAATATTCTCGTACTCTGAGGTGGTCCATGGAGAGGAATTGGGCTCATGCTCAAGAGGGTCTCGAAACCAATAGTTGATTTGATTCTCTGAGGAAATGATAAAAACGAGCGAGCGAATATTAGTAAGGTTTTAATAATTGTTTTCCCAGTCACAGTTTTCATATAAATTTTCCGTTTGTAAAATTATCGCCTTCGTCTGCAGCCGGCGTATGCCCGGAAGCCCAGTGGAGGAAGAGGCCTCAGACGTCGAATCCGGGAAAAAAAGGGAAGGCCGCGAATAAAAAAATCCGCCATCATCACTCAGCGGGCGTCAAATGTCGGTCGTCTGCGGAGGCGGCGAAGGTCCCGAGCCACCCATCCACCCGCAGCGCCACGCTCGGCGGACGACGCACTCACTCCGCCCGTGCAGCCAGCCTCCCCCCCCCCCTCCCTCTCCTCATCTCTTTCTCTCGCAGCCGTGAAAAGAGTGTATACGTCGTCCGCCGCGGGAGGAAGGGGGAGGGGGGTGGAGTGGGGTGGTGGTGTGAGAGGCGAGACGGAGGGAGGGGAGGGAGTTTCCCGAGTCCGATGAGGGAGGGAGGGAAACAGTCGTGTGCGAGACGTCGTCGGATTCATTCCGCCGCTCTGCGGGAGCTCTTGCCTTCTTCCCAACGCAAGAACAGCGAATAAGGAGCACCGCCGACAGGACTGACGCTTGTAACAGCACGCGCCGATGCGACGACACAACACTCCCCAACACGAAGGATTTGCTTTCCTCCTCGCGCGCGTGTGAAACTTCTGTTTCTGTGAGCGCTGTCCGTGCGTGTGTGTGTGTATACGGCGGGTGTAACTTGTTGCGCGCTGTGCCGGCGCGTGTCCCCGCCCCCACGACGCATAGCGCCGCCGGGGGAGTCTTCGTTTGTGTGTGGGTGGGTGGTTGCCTCTGCCGGTGGCGACATCTGGACCCTTCGTGGGTGGAGTAGGGGGGAGGGGTAGGTGGGGGGAGTAGGAGGGTGGGGGAGTCTTCTCAGGACATGGTGTGGGCCCGTTCCTCCGCCGTCAGGGTGTTCGCCGGGACGTGATCTTGCCCCGGTGTGTCTGCGTGTTGTTTTTCGCGTTCGCATTGAGCGCACGGCGGAGAAATTGCCTCGGCGGCTGCGGTGACCGTCGCGCTGCTGGAGTGAGAGTGGTTTTCGCGTGTCCCCTCCCCCGCTCCCGTTCTCCGAGAGAGTGCGCGCTCAACGCCCCTTCCCCCCTCGTGAGGGGTGGGCGTCAGACGGGAACTCCCCAAGAGGGAAGGTGCACCCTCCACTTCAACGTCTACGAGGATTATCGTTGTCTCCCTTTCATCCCTCCTTTCCGCAGGAGGCGGCATATCATAGTGTTCCTGGCATTGAACTCGGTACCTTTACCTGCTTGCAGTGACTTTCGCCACCATCCATCGCCTGCAATTTTCCTCGCTGTCTGTTCGTAACTACGACGTCGTCGTCAACTTTTCGAGTGTACTGCCTTCCACTTAAACGAGTATTCGGAATATTTTTCACCTTTTCCTCAATTCAAGTCCATCCTCAACCATCATTTCAACTCATAAATATTTGATCTTCGGAATATTTTTCACCTCTACTTTCCATGGTCGACGGGGTAAATTGCAGCTCCCAAAATCGAACTTAGTTCCCTCTCCACGTGTGAGTGACTTCTGCTCCCGCCTGTGAACAACTTCTCCACCCCTTCCCACGCACACTAATTTTATTCATTGAGTGGTGTTCAACTTGTGTGATTATTATTTTGGACGCTCCAGTTCATTGGTATCTCCAAACAGTGCGATATGGAGTAAATAGTCGTTATAACCACCTTATTTGGTACGTTTCCTACTCTCTGTGACTTTCGCCTCGGTCCCTGAACGCTGTGTCGCCTTCAACTGTCTCCGCTGCGCGGTCCTTTCGAAATATAGCTTGAATGCAACCTCAGGAACTTTTTTCCGCTCGCCTTCGTTATCGGTTGACACTCGAACTGCACCTCCATTGTGACGAAGTAAGACTCAGGAAATGCGAGTGAAATTGTGAAGAGGTGCGTCAAAACTTCACTTGCTGCAAAGGACAACGGAGCCGTCGCCGCTACGTCCCCACCCCCACGCGTGTCGTGCGCTCGGGAACCCCTCTCCTCTCTCTCCTGCTGGCGATGCACCACCTTCCCGCGGGTGCTTCGCTGTTCCCCGCATGCTGCACCGGAGACGACGGCTGCCGGCACCCGCGAGCCTCGGAGGCGTCCCCACGGTGGACTGAATCGACGGCCGGCCGCGAGCCGCACATCCACCGTCAAATTCGACCGACGACTGAGGGTCGTCCGCATGTCAACCACGGGCTGACAGTGCCACCTGCACCGCACCGGACCATCCGCCGCCACCGCGAAAGAGACCTTCAATCCCGCGATTGTCTCTCCTTATTCCATCGGTTTCGTAGCTCTTTCCCAGTTTTACAAGTGCCGTCGCCGTGGATGAAGAAACCATAGCATCTTATCCGTGCACTGTTAGTGTTGCCCGGACCCCACTGGTCCCTCTTCCACCACTGCTAAAGGTCGCCTCTGTCGCGCTATTGTCTTCCTGTGCCGCGGGTGTCGTGGATCTTCGCTAGCTTCACGCATGCCCGACCTCTTCGAGAATGAATAATCGTTTGTGTCGTACTGCTGTGGAGAATCCGTAATTATTCCGGTCGTGTGAATAACTTGGGTGTTGATTTGGATGGCAATGCCTTTTCTTACGAGTTGGAGGCATCTGTGAGGGATAGAATCCATCTAGCCTATTTTTCTGCTCTTCTCCTCCAAGGTACGACCCCCTTGCGAGTTATTGCTTCCTTTACTTTAGTTGATCATATTTTATTTTAATTTTAGAATTTCATCCTTCCCTCCCTCGTGGAAACGTGCTTCAAAGCCTTTAATTCTATTTCTCCTCCTACTTGATCCGATAAAATTAGTGTCTTGGCGGCAATAATATTGTTGATCTCTCTCTAACAGTCAATAATTCCTCTAACGTTTCTTCGCTTTGTCTCACAGGACACCTGCGACTTCTTTTGCATTGCTTGAGCTTGTATCCCATCATAATCATCTTGTTAAGTTCTTGTGGAGTAATATTTCATTGCAATAGCTGATCTGATTTCATTTCACGGCCCGGGAAAGGGTAAGCAGTAACAATTTACCTGTTTTGATTGAATTGAGTGGTATTTGGAATTTCTTTTTAGTAATTTGCAGTTGGAAAACCATTTTACTTAATTAGTCGAGACTTAATGATGAAAAAGTAATACGTACGCCGCTGTTTTGTGTTTATTTTCCGTTCTCGTCGTTATCTCAACTCATAAATATTTGATCTCGAGCCGTAATTTTCTGGGTAAATAGAGGCGTAATTTTATCTCAATCCGTTATCTCAGCTCTCTCAATCATCCCCTCATTTGCCGTTGCCTAAGAGACAATTAGTTGCATAAATATTCAGCAGACGGGGGTTTTTTGTTCTGCCACACTCGTTCAGTCGGATAAATAGGCAGGCGCCGCTGCCATCGCGCCGTGCATTAATCTTATTGTTAGTAAAAAGTAGTGTCTTTCTCTTGCATGTGACTCGCCCGAGAGGAGGGTGTCGAGGGTTGTGGACGAGGCGTTTGCCACCCCCTTACCTGCAGGAAGAGTGGGAAGCACCAAGACGGACAACCCCTTCGGTAAACTCCTCCACGGATCGAAAATACTACATGTACATGTAAATCTTCGATGGTGTGAGCGCGTGGCGTGTTTGTGTGCTAATATTCAGTGAGTGCTAGCGGGTGAAGTTATCGTGCCTCGAGTGTTTTAGAGAGGAGTTTTTTTATTTCGCTCCTTCTCCGAGAGAGGGTTGGAAGAGGTCTCCTTGCTAATCTTCCTCCCTCTGCGCCGAATTGTTGTGTGGCCGCAGTGAGAGAGAGAGAGGACCACCCTTTTCGCCTCCATTTCCTCCCTCTTTCTCTTCTCTCTTTCTCCAGACCCCGAGTGGTTTAGTGTGCGTGAAAGAGAGAGAGAGTCCCCTCCCCTCCCCTCCCCCGCCCACCCACCCCTCCCTCTCTCTCCCCTTTCTCGCGCGCGCCGGACAGTCACTCCAGTAAGCTCCGGCAGTCCAGTTGACGGGACGTGTGCGAATATCGTCTCCGACGCTCACTCTCCTCGCCGAGGGACACTTTCCGCCGCCCCGGGAACTCCGCCCTCCGTTTCCCGCCGAACTCTCTCAAGCGGGCCCGGGACCCGCGCTGTGTTGTTTAAACCCTCCTGAAGACCCCAGAGATGTCACCTCATCAGGACTTATTGGCGCATCCGCCGGTCCGCCGGCGTGCTGCACCCTTCTCCGCGGCCGCCGCGCTCCTCCTCGCCGGCGCCTTCGTCCTCCTCGGGGCCCTGCCGTTCTCCGCGGGACCCACGCCGGCCCTGGCCCGTCAGAAGGCTCCCCTACTGGACAGCGGCGAGTTCATCAGGAAGCCCGTCCGAAACGCAGGTGAGTACCCTGCCCTCGGTGTTTGTGTGTCCGTGATATCAAAGCCAGTGTTTACATGTGTTAACCCCGGTCGTTATCAAATCCACGCCTTGTGCCTTTATTTACGTGTGTCCCTCCCCCCCCCCCCCCGTTGTTATCAAACAATTTTCTCGTGCCAGTGTTGACTAGTGTCATCTCTGTTGTTATCAAATCCAAGTCTGTACGTAATCGTCGCAGGGCTTGAAACAATTTTAACTTCCAGCCGGTGTTTACTTGTGTCTCTTGGCTATTGCTTAATGTGTGACTTGTGCTCCTGCTGAAAATTACTATTACTCTTGATTTACACGCTCTATTAGCTTTATAACTCGTGAATGTTTTACGGTTTGCGTTATCTAGTGCTTCAATTACAGTGATAATAATAACGGTTTCCTCGTTGTTTCTGCGAAGTGCCTATTCGCTAGCATTCGTGGACGAATACCACCTGCAACTATGCACCGAGAGCATCGTATGCTGACGTCGTGGATACCGTCGATCTTAATATTCGTTATTCCTCTCCCCTCCGCCAATCTGTACTAATTCCCGGACAGGTTGCATTGTCGCCTTTTTCGGGTTCGCGAGCGCTGTGGGCGTTGTGGAAACTCTCGGGCGACCCGAACGCCAGGATTTTTCGATGTGTCGTCTGCTCCACGCCCCCGGATACCTGTCAAAGTGTCAATCGCCGTGAAGGTGTTCGACGCTCGCTGCCCACGCCTGTCGCCGTCTCCGGGAATTATAGCAGTTGACGCGCGTCGTCTGTGGACCACGGGCAAGTTGCCGGAAATCAAACCCGAAGGCCTTCCGAGTGGGCGTTGAGGGCCTGGGATATGAGGGCCGTCTGTCTCGCTCGCATCGCCGGAGTGGTCAGTTTTGACGTGTCCATCTTTGGGGGTCTCTCTCCGGCCAAGGGGGTGCCCCTCTCGAACTTTCATGAGGGCTCATTATCCCCCTCCCCCCCGAAAAATCAGAAATTCCTCGCCCCCACATTCAATCACATCGCCCGGGGGGGTACCCTTTGATGGCGTTTCCTGCCGGGGACTTGATTTGCTGCACAACATGTAGAGAACAAATCACTCTTGCTCGAGCAGACTCTTTTGATTCGCTTGCCCTCGTATTTTCTCTTAAAAACCTAAGCTTTTATCTTGTAATATTTTTCAGGGGATAGAAATTCCACTCTTGCATATTGTCGCCGTTTTATAAAATTTTAGATCAGAAATTCATACCGGTAGAGCGAGAGAGATTCTTCATCTCAATATTTTAATTCCATTTTTTATTCTAATTTTTTAAGGCGTATGAAATATTTAAATTACTGTAAACGGGTTGAAGTGTTGAAATGAAGTATATTTTTGTTTTCGTTTTTTAAGAAACTATTTCATTTCTTTCCCCCCTCAAATGTTTCTCGATTGTGCAGCTTGAGCCAAGCATACTTTCCTTGGGTGGCCCATGTCTCTGCGATGTACATAATTTTGTTTCTCGGTCCATTCCTCCGCCTCCTTCGGTAGCGCCGTGTCCCGCGGCGACGGCCGCTATGTTTGTCGCCTAGAGACGGCGATTGCCCTCCCGGCCTCCCCAGGCCCTTTCCTCCGACACGAGGACTCCAGTGATCAGAGGGAACCCTGAGAAGGTGGAGGTGGAATTTTGACAGGTGTCGTGCGCCCAGCCCATTTCCCTCTAGCCTAATCGTCATCATCTTCTCAGGTTTACTTTGAGGCAGTTCTCACGTCAATTTCCTTATCAGCCAATTTTTTCACACTCGGGAAATTCTTCTCTTTCAAACCCTTCATCAAACGTTTCAATTATTTCATCCGAGGTCTTCTTTATCCGTCCTTGTCGTATTTATGTTTCTCAATTTTTGTCTGCCTCAGGACTTCGTGATCTATTTTAATTGCCATCTGTGTGCCGGAAAAATCGAGCCGAAAATAGTTATAGGAATATTAAAGGTGAATGATACATCACATCGGCGAGCAGCTTAGAGAAGGGACGGCCCTTATCCAGAACCCTAATTGCTCTCTTTAAGTACATAGTAATTTTTGGAGAAACCTTTGATAGTGATATTTTAACAACCGTGTATTTTCTAATATTTCCCTTCGAAGACTTTTTTAATGGTCTTTAGCCAACCCTCACGAAAAAGTGTCTTGCTGCGTTCCGCAGACTTGATGTTTTAAAATGAATAGTTATTCGTGACTAAAGTTTCGATATATTATAAATGCTTGGGTTCAATAATCCTTTGAACTGATGAGTAAAAATTAAGTTGAGTTTAAATCTTTCTTTTAATTTCAGCAGAGAAAATCTTCTTATATTTATCTGACCTAATTACGTTTGAAATCAACATCACATTTCTGAATCTTCGGAATTTCACCCTCACGAGTTTGAAGCGGGAGTTGTTTGAATTCCACTTATCTTAGGTTGGTTCTGAGGTTGATATAACGCATCTACGTTGTTTATCATAATGACATAAGGATTTGGAGGTTTTTCGATGCTCCAACCCCGTGATATGTAGTAAAGTGCTTCACCAACCCTTTGAATTATGAAATGCATTGAACTTATCAAGCAGGCAGTTTTTCAACCTGTTGTTCAGTGGGTATTTTAGCGAATTCGCACCAAATATTTCACCAGATTCGAAGCGAACGGAGCGCTGTGCATTATGTTTGCCCCGCCCTCTCTACAGTCCACTTTAATTATATTTAAAAATATTTTATCAACGTGCTGCAGGCGTCAATATTGTCCAACTGTAGGCAGTTACTAAATATAGCGTCAGCAGTAACATATAATGATGGAGTATAATTCAACGACTCATTTATTTTGACTAACGTAAAATACTACAGATTCCCTTGGGCTCTTAGTGGTGTTAGGGCTTGATAGTATTTAAGAATCGAGCCAGTAGCCCTGAAAACACCCTTACCTCTTGTAAAAGGTTAAGCATCACGTAAGTGGCCGTTCATGCTTATTAACTTCCCTGAAAATCGTTTGCCGTGGTAACTTGAATGGAGATTGAGGACGAAAGAGTTCAAATTAAACCCCAATTTTGGAGATATTTCTCGACATACTAAGAATAAATATTTTAGCCCATTGAATATTTATTCTTAAGCTCAAAAATGCTCAAGTGCGGTCCAGGGCGGATCCTGGACTTTTTTCTGGGGGGGGGGGGGCACCAGAGTCTTGCAGGCAAACGTTCTTCTCATATTTGGAATTAAAAACTATATGCAACAATTTATCTACGAAATAATATCCTAATTTCAATGTAAAAGTTATAAGTATGTAAATATTTATAACTTTTATATCAAAATATATAATTCATTAATGTTTTTATTTAAAATCTCGTCTATTTTTTAAGCGTCTGGGGGAGGGGCCCCGTGACCCCCCCTAAATCCGCCTATGAGTGCAGTATTTAAAGGCTTTTGTCAGCTATTTCTCTCTTGTGCCACTATTTGTAGGCATTGACTGAATTTCTAAAACAGGAGAAACCTTTCCGAGCTTGCGGGAACAATAATCGGTTTTTTAAACTAATATTTAACAGCCTTGAGCGAAATGCGTGCTCATTATAGGCACTACCAAAGTTTACTCCAATTTTCGCGCTGTTTTTATGCATACTGCTAGTAGCCAAACACGATCTGACGCACGCATACCAGTGGGCCCGTAGAATAACATTACTATCCTCAAAAGCGAGAGTTATGGATGATGATTGGTATCGAAGGCCGGAAAACAGATAAACGACTGATCTCCGATCATAGCATCTCTACATTCGACTCCATATTGGTCAGCAAGTTCCTATCGGATACAGTGTACGTTTTTTAGTGTGATTGTGATTATGAAGACAATATTAATACTTTCGCTCCATTGAATATCTTCTGTAAGAAAATTCTACCTCTATGCTTTTAGAAATTTTAGAAAGAAAAAATTGTGATGATTGATTTTCATTGAAAGTTTGGCTATATAATTTGAATATCCATGAAGAAATCTTTCAAGGCCTCATTAACACGCTCGAGTTGATGTCTTAACTGCACGAAGGATTTAGGTGGATCAGAACGGAACATGTACGAATGCAAGAATTAAATTGGAACCCTTTGTTTTCTGTTCACGTATTCGCATAATTTGGGTATTAACACGGTGCATTTTTCCGTCAATTATCACATTCATGAATATAGATATTCAATCGGATGTGTTATTGTAACGTTCAAAGTGGGCTTTGGAGGGCTTTGCAATCTATGTGTTTTCTGAGCATCGGTGGTTCAATGGTAGAATATTTACTTGCCACGTGGGCTACCCGAGTTCGATTCCCGGTCGATGCAACTTTTTTACTCTCTCATTGACTCCAACGTAAAGTTAATATTGAGCCTCGGTGGTGGCGAGGTAAAGGTAGCCGTACCGTAAGCTGCGGGTCCCGCCTGGGTATGATGCCTCTGTCCTGTGCATGGACGTTCGTATACGTTTAATTGCTAGATTACCTCATACACCGCCGTGTAAAGCCAAAGTAGTGCTGTTTTTGGCGTTGGAGAATATTAACCCCTTGCGCTGTAATGACGAGTCTAGCTCGTCATGAACTTTCGATGCCAAACCGCGCAATGACGAGTGTATGTCTTCATCGGATTTTCATAATTCTATCACTATTTAGAGAAACAACATAATTATTTTGAAAGCTTAACAATGTTAAAACATTCATGGTATACATGAATAAATCATATTTCATGAAACATGATGCTTTGGAAGGATTTAAATGATTTTATTCGAGTAGCGATAGCTGTGTTCTCCATGTTTAATAATCACATTATATTTCACGGTTCTACGTTGATTACAAAAAATCATTTCACTACCTATCATTTGAAAAAGAGCCACAGAAAAAATAAATAGAGAATAGGAGCACGATATTCAGAAAATTAATCGAAGTGGAAGGGGTTAATAAATGAAAAGAAAATGATTTTTACTACCGAGTCGGATTGGGACTCCTAGTAGGGCCACTAGTCCTCCAGGAACTCTCCGGGTGTCTACGACTTCTACTCGAGGGCGCCTCGCTTGTGGGTGCAGCGGGATCCGCGGGGCCTCCGAGCCAGAGGAGAGATGCGAGTGGGTCTCGTCCTAGATTGTTGTCATTGGCGGTCGGCCAAGAGGAGGAGGAGGCGGGGGAGGCCAAATCGAATTACGGGCGGCGCGCGCGCGGCGATATTCGGTCGCAGAACGGAAAAGGCCTCCCGTCTCGGAGGCGTGGGCGACTGTCTGTCTCTTCTGCAAAGTGAGCGTGGAAACGCGCTTAACGGGTCTTGCGCCTGCACCCACACCCCATTGCCAATAAATGCGCCGTGTTGCGAATGAAGCTAATGTGGATGCAAGCAATGTTTTGGGGATGTCACGAATCGGGGGTTTTTATTTTTAAATATTAAATTATCCTATCGATTAAGGTAGTTTTCCATGCAGTATTTAAGAAGTATTCTGGCAGTCTCACCTACCTTCATGGTCTTTAGTCTTAAATTCACGATAAGGCCTACTCTCTTTCATTTTTTCTAAATAAAACCCTATTCTCTTCTTTCTTCTCTCTCTCCTTTGCCCAACATTCTACCCTCTAACAATATTTAAACATTCCCTTCCCGCTCAGTGCTCGCTCCATCCAAACCTTCTGTCTCCTCCGTATCTCATCTAAAAGCTGCCTTTCCTCACCCACCATGTCCAGCACTTCGTCGTTCCTCCGTCACAATCACCTTCTCCATTCCTCTCCGGACCCACATTTCGAACGCCTCCAGTCTTCTCTCGTCCTCCTTCCTATGTGCCCATGTTTCTGCATCGTAAAGCGATGCTTTCCAGATCAGATTAATTTGCTCCTTAAAATGATACAGTCCGGATCAGACTCTTCCATAGCATTTTATTTAAATTCCTACAAAAAGTAGTCAAAGAAATTTCATAGAATATTACATGAATTACAACTTTTACATGAATGCAAGGAAAAGCGTGGGGCTGTCTGGGAAACATTAGAGTCGGGCAAAGGTTGATGAATAGGTTAGTTTCCTTCATCAAAGGAAACGAAAGGCATTAATTGCGATTCGTTACCCACCATTAGTGTATTCATTATATACAAATTAATTGGTTTTGGAAATACCGGTTTAGACGAATGGCAATTTTATCCTCAATGATCAATTTTATCCTCATTTGAAAAAGGCCAGATTGGCGCCCATGCGATGCCACTCCACGTGACGTCACAGGGACCTAGTTTCTATACGAGTAGATAGGAGTTTTACACCGTCTGAGATTACCAATGATTTCATGAGGCACAGAGCTTAGGGAAACATGTCTTAATAATAACCTATTAAAACTGGCTAAGGTCGGAAAGTTTTCTTCGTTTAATAAGGTATTAATAATCCTTATTTAAGCCAAGCGCTACCAGCTAGCAGGGTACTCTGCTACCTGCTAGCATCCTGTGTCGTATCAACTATCAACGCTCAAAGCCTCGCCCCAAGGTCACCTCACTTGCGGCAGCGGGAACCAGAACGACGTCACACGTAGTTTTCCCAGCATTCATCCTTAGCCGTCGCGTTTTAGCGCGCTTGAAAATTTTCACTTTTCATTAAATCGCGAAAAATAGATATCGTCATTTAAAAATCTGAAAGCGTGAAATACGTACCCCAGGAGTAATAATCTTTCGATTTAGGCAATAAAAAATAATAGGAAACCACCCTATGGGCTAGTATTCGACGCACTCTAACTATGCGTGCGTAGTCTTGAAATGATGCATTACAATTTTCCCCGCCGAATTATTCATTTTGCATAGAGAAATGAATATTGTTTCATAGGATCAGTTAAGAGTATTCATAAATTCATAAAAAATCGTAGGTCACACAATTCTTAACATCCACTCGTTCAGTTTTTGGACTCGTTTTTTCCTGAATAAGATTAAGATTGTTATATAAGTCCATAAGATTAATTGAATGCGAGCTTTTTTTTGGAAGCGTAAAGGGATTAATCAAATCTTCGTAATTTTCCACGCTTGCATTTTTTTCATCTCGACCGGTGTCGACGCATCTTAACAGCATAATCGAGAGGCTGCTGTTGGGCTCCAGTTTTTCATTTCCACGTATCTTTGAATCTTATATGCACAATGGCATTTGAAGAATGTAGGGGAAAATTTCGAAAATTGTATAGTCATTCAAGTTAGAACATGAAAAATTATGGTTAAAACTGTTGATTTTTCCTCCCCCGCTGTTTTTCACACCCTAATTTCGCACAGCTTAGGCCAAAAGGGAGTATAACCTTCCCCTTCGCTCTCCCCTCCGCACCCACCTCCTGAAATCCCTCCCAGAGGGATTTGCACTTGCCCGTGACGAGTTTTTTTTTTTTTTCGTCGGAGAGGAGGACAGCCTCCCGGGGGGAAGGGAATCATTGAGCCGGACATCCGCCGTCGATATCATAGAATGCCCTCTCCACGAATATAGATGCTGTAATTTTCGATGCCAGCCCACGGTTGATGCCGGAACATGGGAATGCAAATTCTCCATCGTTATTCCATGGAAAATTCACCTGCATTGAGGATGGGAAAATTCGTGGAATAGTCAATGTGTATAAAATCAATGATAGAAATTGCTTTACTCCGCGAAGTTTAGTTTTGATTTCTACGCTTACCATCGCCCCGTCGTAATCTTCATTTTTATTGTGTATCGTGATGATGAATGAAACTAATTTGTTAGCGGAACAAATTATATTTTTGTCTTTTCATTCGTGATATTTACCGTCGCTCTGCCTATCCACCACTGAATTGTCGTTCCTGAGAATCCATGTATCCTTAATAGACGGCACTTGACGCCAGGGCTTCGAAAATTTTAGAAAAAAATACTTGCGAAACAAAAAAATACGTGAAAATCGTGTAAAATTGCAAGTATTTCTTTTGAAGTAGCAAAATTCCACTCCGACACGCCCGAATCTTCGGATTATACTTAAAAATTACTTCTTTCTTTCGATAATGAATTTTTCCCTTTCTTAAAGTAATAGAAAAAAAAATGGTCGTTCTTTTATGAAATTGTGTGAAGGCCAGGAGAATCTGGGTCCTATCTGCGGTGGATGGAACTACTGGGGAACAGATCAGCAAGCAGTGCGGTGCCCCCTCCCGATGAAATTCCTGTGTTTTCATCCGCGGCCGAAACGATCGTACTCCCTCTTTTCTTTGTTCGAAGGAATTCCGAATCGAATTCTCTGCTCTGCGATCCCTCTCGGCGATCCAGTGTGAAAACTCACGAATCAAATCGGAATTGTTTCTCCGCTCCGAACCGCCGCGTTTTTGTGCCTGCAGTGGTTGGAGCCTCCGCTCGTTTTTTTGTACGTAACCCTCTGTAATTAGTTAAAGCAGCTCTCGCGATGGGTTCGCTTCCCAAATATTTTCAGTGCCCAGTGGTATGATAGGATTTCATTCATAAAAAACACTGATTCTTTTCGCTTTTTCATCAGATTATACCCAAAAGGTACAGAGAAAAATACTTCACAAAAGGGAACTATGTTTTCCCCATGAGTGTAGCCATTCCGACAGCGCACCTCTAGGAGACAGAAATGTATTGAACTTAACCTATGGTGCATGCTTCATAAAAGAGCGTGTTCATGGTAAAATATCGTATTGGTTTTAAGCCGATAGTTTTATGACTCTTTGGTGTGTTTTCATTGCGGAATGTGTACCTTCGAGAGGAAAAATAAGTTTCTATTTGCAAAATAGAAAATAGAACAATTGGCTGTCGATCTAGCGGTCCTGTGTTCGAATCCCGGATGAAGCCTTCGGGCACCCAAAATCAAAATCCTCGAAGTGCGAGTTGGTCCGGTGAAAGGAACTGGACCCCATACGATGAATGTGTGAAATTCACACGCCTGTGGCCTAGTTCGGGGTGAGCTCTACCCTCAAATAACGACTCTTTGCATTTTCTGCGTGTTAGCTGATTTTCAACGTGAAATCATTCCAGTCTTTAGATTTTATACACGAAGATATAATAATAGTACATAAATACAACGTAACTAATTATAATTGTGGTGTGTCTTAGTTTTCTATTATTTATTTTTATGATTGTGTATAAAGTGATATCGAGTAAAAGACGGTTATTCGCAGTTCGCTCATATCCCGCCAGTTTAGATAAATTAAATTATCTCTACCCGTTCTCTTTAGTGCTCTAATCAGTTCGATCGTATCAGCAGCCCTTTGTGACTTCCTCCTCATGCCATTGGGATTATTGGCTGGGCCCTGGCATTGTCTATTGCTGGACCCCCTTCCTTCAATCGATTGGCCGAGGTATTACGGCCTCTCGTCAGGAGACTCATGGGGTTACGCTCACTGCTTATTGAATTCAATGGATTATTTAGAGAACCGACCTTCGTTTTCCGTCTTGCTTACTGATGCCTTGCGATTCCCTACATCCTCCTTTATGGATACGGCACTACGTGTTGTTCTGGAAGCGTTGGAATACCGTGTTGTAAATTGCTACCTTTCAAATTGCTGTACCTACCCGGATGTTCAATTAGCCTTACTCTCATTTCGATAATCATTTAATTAACTATCGATAACGGTAGCTAATTAAGCGATTTTTTTTCGGGAGGTAAAGATGAAGTGGTTCGTTTTTTTATTATCTGTCGGTGGACATTTTGGTTTGCCATGTTTTAATGTCGAGGATATTGTATTAAAACTATTTAATTTTAATTCAGTTGAATGGGTGCCTTCATGACTTGCTGAAAACGTATTTTATCGTCCTGCAGACGAAATCGTTCTTGTTTTTTTATTTTTTTAAAGCCGTCAAGGGGTGATAAATGTAGGTAATAATGTTAATGTTGTAGGATTTAATAGGATACTAGAAGTAGGTAAGTGAAGGCAGGCCGATGATATTGCTACCTGTGTAAATTGATTTATTTTCTCTCATATGTGGGTTCAATCGGTTTCGATTCTATCATATCCATGGTATTCGATTGCCTCAGGCCCTCAAGCCTTTATAATTGTAAATCATGGTAGCCCCTTTAAAATATTTTTATTTGTTCATATTTTGATCTTTCATTCCAAATGACTTAATTAGCTGTAATTCTACGGTAAATCTCGCAAATTCTGCCCACTTGAACGGCTATCCACTCCTAGATATACTGTGGGACAACGTGCTAGAATTGCATTGATTGAAATTATAATTAGTAATTATTGAGGGTATCATTAGAGGTTTTGTTTGCGATGAATTGTCCGGATATGTCCTTGCGCGTCCGATGGCTGCTGCGACGACTGATGGGAGGATTATCGGATGGGAGAGGCGGCGGAAGCCTTTGAAGGGGCCGACCCTCGCTCGGCGGAATATGGACGAAAAAAATTGAGCGACGTCTCGCGCGATATGCTTCTCTTTCTCTTACTACGCGAAAAGTGCTGTCGTTGCTGTTTTCTATGAATTCCCCAGCGCTCAGCCTTCGGATCCTCGTTTGGGGCGGTGCCTGACTAAACGCCAAGGACGTTTCACTGGACAAAAATGAATGTGCACTGCAAAATGTAGCCGATTACATGTAATATGGAAAGTCTCGTAGAAACCTTGCCGCTTCTTCTATTCCAATTTTGGATTTGAAACTTTTTGATTTAATTTTGCCCTAAACTTGTCTTCTGACTGCCCTGAACTCCTCCGTTGAAGTTTAGGATACCAACCGATCCACCCGATCGCTCTCCATACTCCATCTACCTATTCCTAGGATCTACCCAACAAAGCGCTCACCTTTACATCACCTATCCTTCCTTCTAAACTCACTCTTTCCCTCCATCGATCCTTTTTACTAATCACACAACAACTTCACCGTACAAGCCTTGTCCCACCTGTCAGCTAATTGAATCTATCTCCTCTGATTTATCCTTTGTTAGTTTTTATATTGTTGTTGAAATTTGTCTCATGCCATGTTTTGTTAAAATATCACTTTGAACTAACTTCACGGCTGTAAGTGAATTAGGATTTAAATTAATGTATAAATTGCATTCAAAATTGAAAATTTGAGTGCCGTATGAATCGATGGCTTTGTCTGAATATAGGGACAAGATTTTTTTTATCAAGGAGGGAAAAGTTTCATTCTTTCCTGATAGTAATGAGGGAGTTCGATCATGTAACGCCTTAAATCATTGTACTTCTGTGTGGATATCACGACAGTAGCATGGTGTCTTTCGTTAGACACTGCTATAGCCGTCTATTTCAACCTGGATTAAGGGACCTGGGCATCTAGTAAATAAATTATTGTGGAACTTGCAAAGTTTTATCCTTTCCTGATAGTCAGGAAGGACTTCATCATCAAGTAATGCCTCAAGTCATTGCACTTCTGTGTGGATATCACGATGGTAGCGGGATGTCGTTCTTGAGACAACTATAGCAGTCTACTTCAACCTGGCTAAAGGACGGGGACACCCGCTATCGAATGCTTCGAGTCGATGCAAATGATGCTGGGGCCTCGATCCCATCCTTTTTCGGGGACTTTGGCCGTGGGCGGCGGTAGAGGCAGAGGCCCCCGCCGCCGCCGCCGCCGAGCCATCTGTCCGCCGCCGTCTCCTCGATTCCGTCGGCGCACACCTCGAATGAGCGGTCGTCGGACAAGGCGACAAACCATGTCTTGTCGTCCATTCGTGGCTTTCTTTATTTTTCGGAGGTGGTGGGCGGAGGTAGGGAAAGGGGCAACGCCCACGGCACACTGCTCCGAGATAAGATCATTAAGATAAGATAATTATGTCTCTCCCTTTTGAAGAAGCCAGTCCTCCGGGTTTTACACCTCGTTTTTCTATGCTTTCCGTGCGTTTAGTGGGAATTTGAGAGGCAATAATTCTTTCGCTTTTCTGTTCAAATTATTTTCTTTATTTTCAGTTCACTCTGGTCTCCAGTTTCATAATAAGAATTTAGTGTCAATTGTGAGAATTGAATTAGTGAGCAATTCGCTTCGCTTCTTGAAATCTTTTACTTTCAAAGCAGTTATCTTCTACATATTATATTATTACAAGTGCCCATGTGTACTTTCAAAGAAATTTATGGCCTGAATGATAGTATCTCCTATTTGTATCCCATTTTTATGCTATCGCCGTGAAAAAATAAATATGCCTTTAACTTTTTCTTCGACCGTTGTAGATGTGTAATGGTAATTTTTCCATTTTTTTCTTTTTAGCAAGCGTTTTACTGGCATACCATTAGATACACGCTGTGTCGCCCGCGAAGGCAACCCACCATGTCGTTCACTTTTTATTTCTGTGGTGGGTGGAGGTAATGGGCCAACTCCCACGCTTCTTCCCGATGATAAGGTCATTAAGATAATCATGTGTGTCCCTCTTTGAAGTGGCAAGTCTCACAGCTTTTGCACCGCGTTTAACACGTTTTCTCGGACGATTGTTTCTCCGGCGTTGCTGACAGCTTCTTCAAATCGGTGAAGTGGAAATGCAATGAACTGGTAGCCATGAGATTCGATTTGGGTCTTTACCTCAATATTTTCTCTCTCTCGGTTCTCAAATATGGTTGATTGAATATCACCTTTCCCGCACAAAACGAGTTTTCACATGTTTGAAAGAGGAGTAGTGCATTCGGAGGGGGTGCCAGACACCAGGGGTCACGTGCACCATGAGGGAAGGAGCTGAAAGAAACCCGGCGTCGGCATTTGCTTACTCTGAACGAAAGGCGCTTTAGGGATCACTGCTTAACGTCCCATTCGACGGACAGAATGCAATACTTCTCTCAAAGCGCTCAAGCAGCGATCGGACAGTCCCTAAAAATCTCTGGCATCATCGGGGTAGGAACCCGGATCGGCTGGTTAGGAATCCAACACTGGCCACCACACTTACCCGATCCAAGGGGATATTTATCGTTTCTTTCGAAATAAATTTCATTTTTGCTCTTCCCATCGGTCTCTCGTATTAGCAGGGGGAAGTAACGTCTTTCTTGGGTGATCAGTTTTGCCCCTTGCAATTATGCGCTGTGGGTATGTCCATCCCATGCGTATTTTATGCTGTGGATGAAAGCCTTGGCTTCATGCAAGTTGCGCGTTGAGTTTTCCGTCGAGGCGACTGACCATGCCTTGTCTTCCATTCCCGGTGTTTTTGAGGTAGGCGGAGGTAAAGGACCACCTCCCACGCGACTGCACGAAGATAAGATCATTGAGATAATTGTGTTTCTCCCTTTTGTTGGGAACTTGTTCTCCACTTGTCTGTCTTGTCTACCTGTCCCTACGACGCCCATTTCGAATCCTCATCAGTTCGAAGTGCCCAGAAGAAAGTCGAAAAAGTTCAAATATTGGCCCAAAATATCAACTTCTTATCTACACTTCATGGGTCTGAATAACTGACTTATTGGTAGTAAGTTATCGTTTGCTTAATAAGCAAAAATTAACTTTATCTACTAAGGAAATGTAATTATGCCACATTCGAACTTTAATTTGCCACACTTAGTACTTTTTGCAAGTTCTACTACCAATGAATGCCTCTTGATACCTCTGTAATTGCTTAAAATAATACACAATAACTCTAATTGAATCAATATTGTGATTTATTATAATTTTAAAACTAATAACAGGATATACGGGTTAAGCTAGTTATTGTCATTCATTTCCAACCGTACATGCCATCACAATATCCATAGCTTTTTCCTACTTGACCATTTTTCTTGTTAAAATGTTGAATTACATATTACGCGGCAAAATATTTTATTGATCTCAAAAAATATCTTTCATGGTATTTTTTCAATTATTGTATAAAAAATATAGTTTAACGCTCTGAAGTCATCCTTAGAGGCAATGGAATGGCTGTTCTCCACTCCTAATCCAAATTACAAGCATTTTTAAATAGAATGTTGTATACATCCGGAATTCTTGGGGTACATCTCGATACTGCTAGCGTATTTAATGACGAAATGCTATTTCAATTAGAGTATAAGTGTAATATTTTTACAGGAATTGACAAAAGCGATTGCGTACTTGAGATGTAGTTCAAATTAGGGGGAAAGCACCAAATTATTCCCTTTTTTGAGGTAATAGAATAAACATTTGTGTTGATAATGATATGCATGAAATATGGTATGGTATTTGGATGAGGCGACCGGCAGCTTCAGTAGGAAAGGGTAAGGAGGGAAGGGTGGAGAGAAACCCGGCGTTGGTATTAGCTTGCGTTCAACGAAAGGCGCCGAGGTGGTCGCGGCATAGCGTCCCATCCGACTGACAGTTTGCTGCACTTGAAGTGCCCTCCACAGTACATCATGCAGGGATCGAGTAACCTTTGAAAACTTTCATGCCACCTCTAGGATATGAACTCGGCCCCACGTGGTGTGAAGTCATCACTATAGCCACCTCATTATCACAACCCTATCCCCTTAAATGTGGATTCAGAAAATGATGAGTCGAACGATCACTCTTTTGGTCCCTGAACCTATCGATGGAGCTGTCACTTTGAGGTACAGAAATAATGGTCCTGGGAGTCAGGCTTAAGGTAAGCGAGGAAGGGATAAAAAAGATAGTAAATTGGGTATATAGATAGAATAAAGCGGATTAGGCCTTGTTGTAAATTGAAGTGGGAAGTCGGTGGGGGAGTCAAGCCGCGGTGATCGGCGAAATGCTCCATTTAAACGTGCCTTGTCTCGTAGAATACTATTACAATAATATTGTTCGTGTGTCCCTTCATGGGGTCGCATTTCCCGTGGGATGCAGTCGACGGCTCGTTGTTGGCCCTGCACCCAGGGGAGGTGTCGGCGCGCTCCCCCTGAGGTGCGGCCGATGCTTCTCGTGAGGGGGTGTGTGAGGAGTTGGCTCTTGTCTTGCGCGGGGAGCAGCGGTGAAAGTGTGGTTGGACGTTTGGCGGGTGGTCAGTGAGTGGGGGCAGGGGGTTGGGGTGGCGGTGGAGTTGCGCATCGCCTCACCGCATTGACGCAGAGGGGCAGTGTGCGAGTCGGTCGAGCATTTGGCCCGCACCTCTAAAAGTAGGGCTGCTGCCTCAAGTTATTCAACGCCAGGGCAATTCCATTGGGGGAGAGGGTGAAGTTGGTCACGAGGAATTAATTAAATAACTTTTGAGAAAAAAATATTTTTTTTTACCGTTTCAAGCTTAAAATTTATAAATGCAAATAACATTGCGACATGACTATGTTGCCGACGAGGCATAATCAGTTTTCATTTTTACAGTTAAATCCTTACATATTGGGAAAAATTAACATGTTTTAAGGCCGCTATACACGGTGAAATATCATGCGAATGGCCATGGTGAATGATCACGTGATTATTCACAGGATCATGCGAGCAAAATAGAATATGTTCTAATTTGAGCTGAATGATCATGCGCATGAAGGTTCATTCGCGAATTGTTCCGTCATACACGGTGAATGATCATGCGCATGATCATACTGAATGATCATGCGAATGAAATCATTCGCCGTGTATAGCGGCCTTTAGTTAAATTTATCGTTTACTGTTTTTTCCAGTCAATTTATGTTGTTAGGATTTTTTATAAATTATGGTAATATAGTAGTGGAATTTGGTATTTCGGTGCATCGACTTCATCAGTCATTTATCAGTATTTTTTATTTATTGGCTTATATTAATTGCTGGTAAGCGTAATTTAAAATTTTGGTCTAATAAATTTATACCTTACGTATACTTAAATTTTTGAGGGCAGGTCTGCCTCATGACGGAACGCAATTATTTTGTCTACAACAATGGGATCATCAACCAATATCCGTTTAAGTTTATTGGACATTGATAAGCGTTCGTAGAACGTCCTGTTTTTCAAATAATTAGAATATTTTTACTTGTTAGGAGACAACTGAGCTCTGGACATAAGGGATCTATAGTAAAGAGGAGTGTGATAATGCGCTATGTCCAATCGTCAATCTAGTGCTTACTAATTATGGTATGGGTGTTACTACTTTTCTGTGCGAGAGGAATGCAGGGGGTATTGGAAAGAGGGAGGGGAGTGATCTCTCGCAAACGTCACACCCCTCCCCCATTGTTGTCCCCCCCCGCCCCCCCCACCATGACACCGGTGCTCCCAGAGGGACCGCATGCCGGACAGCATCCAATCAAGGGGGAGGCGTGCGCGATCATTCCCCCACCGCCACCCTCCCCAATATAATCCATCCGTCCATGTTCGTTCGACCCGCAGGACATCTTCCATTTCTCGGCGCCTTTGTCGCTCCACCTCAGCGGCGATTTTTGATCGGACCTTTGAAAGCAAGCGCACACACGGTCACGATGTTTTATATGCGCGCACGTCACGATGGATTCGAGCGCTCGTTCTCATCTATTATTGTGCCTACACTACCGCTTTTCCACTCTATGCTCTCTCGTTTTTGCCCTTCGCTTCTGTGTCGTAGGTCTTTGTGTCACGTGGTGAAATTAAAGAGTCCTATTTTATGGAACACAGAGTGGCACTCATATTAATGGCTTACATTGCAAATACATGTATTTGGGAAAAGAAGGTCGCGCGGAGTCTTTACTATTAAATCGCCGTTTTTTGAGATACTGGGTTTGAGTCAAGGACTGTGTATTATGGTTCCTAATGTTTAATTTTGCGGATTTATGATATACATTTCATTAAATGATTTTCGTATTGGAATTTAAACTATTATAGTAAGTAGATAATTCAAAATGCTTTACATAATACGCGTAGAAAAAACACTAAGGCGAATGATGAATTTTTGCAATCGTTCTTCTTTTTAATTGATCAGCGACTCTTTTTTATAGAATAAAAATTCTGTTTCGTTCTGGTTCTCATTAGGATAGTTACCCGCTTAACTGTACTTGTGATGTGTGTACAACAGATTTCTTGAGTTCCATTTAAGTTTTCATATCGTAAAGGAGCGTCTCGTTCGTTTATATGGCTGTGCTTTTGCTTTGAGCGGCAGTTATCGTCTGAATGGAGTATTCCTGCGAGAATGTGAGAATGGAGGACTTCGCCATGATTATTGCACGTGCAATTCCGTACGCGATGCCTAAGATGCGGTAAGCCGCTGGAATCCAGCATATTGCTCATCAAAACTTTGCACATTTTTCTTCAAAATGGTTTCCCTGTAGGATACTATCGCTTTAGCCTCCGCTCTTACAGCACAAGGAACATGTCAAACCCCAAATTAGGTCATAAGAATGTTGTATTTATTTTTTAGAATGCAGGGAAGCCTAATAGACGTGCTCTGGCTGACTGATAGAGAGTTTTTATTGCATCATTTACTTAACTCTCATTGGTGATTTTTAAAGTTTAAATTTAACTTAATAAACACTATAGTAAAAATGAGTTGAAATTTTTAAAATGCGTGAAACCTTAATTTGTTCATAAATAGCCGTGTATGCCGTATTATTATTATTATTATTGGATTTACGTCAGACTTCACCGAAAATTACGCATGCATATTTTATTTTCGCCTATATCAATGAACTTCCCTCAACATTTTCATGTCGCCGGTACCTTAAAAATTAATGAAATCATAAAAAGTTCGGTGCCAATATTTTATTCTTGTGTCATAATTTTCCTTTTAACGCTTTATACATGGCAGGGGCACAGCTAGGAATTAAGGCTGGGGTGGGGGTTAAGGTGCATTTTAGACCATATAAGCTACTTAGCTCAGCTACGTAGCTTATATGGGAGGGGGGTTTAAACCTTTAGGTGCAACTAATACCGGGGTGTGTGGGGGTATGGAATACTCACCAGGATGAGAGGTAGGAGCGAGATAAATAAATTGCGGAATTTTATGATAAATGGTTCAAAATGGTGAGTTTTACGGCTTTTTGAGGGATATTGTATTAATCCTTACACTATTCTATAAGTATTATCAATCCAATTAAGTAAAATGGATTAAACTTTAAAAAATTTCTGAGCTCTGGGGCAGCCCCCCCCTCGCTGCGCCACTGATACATGGTAAAATAATTATTAAGAAAAGGAAGATTAAAAGGCTGGAGCAAAGATTATTTTTTCAGAGGTAATTTTTTCTTGCTTTCAAAAACTTGTCTATGAAAAGGTTCTGATTTTTTCTCGTCCCTTGTCACGCAGTTGTCTCTCTGGAGTTGCATACGTGGGAATCCATGTCTCCGTTATCGGCCGGGGACGCATTGTCACCACCCCTCTTGAGCGCACGCTTGTTAGCACTGGAACTGTGAACACTGCTCCCCCTCCCTTGGGTCACGAGAGCCCAATTTCAATTAAGATCGGGGCGATACTCGCCGAGCGACGCCGATCGTGGAAACAAAAGAAAGGTCCGTCCCGTCCTCCACCGCCTCCTCGACTCGCCGAGGGCGTGTCGTCTCTCCCCACGATCTTTGCCTTTTCGGCGCCGTCATTTGAATAATTTTATCGCTGCTAAACACACGTCTTTCCTCGGTCGGGGAGTAGAGGCGCGCGTGATGGCGAGATAGGCGAGCCGTGAGATGAGCCACGACTCGCGGTCACGCCAAACGACGGCGGCGGCCACGCACCGACACGACCCGCCACCATCCACCCTCGCCATTTCAAGTCTCCGTCCGAGATGAACAGTCCGGAACATCCGAGTTTCGATTGTCATCTGTTTGGAATTAGCGGCCTGTTCATTTATTTGCCCTTATGGGAAGACTATAAAAAACCTCATTCTTGTAACGTTATTTGAGAACTAATATTTGTCTATTAACATAATTGTATACGTAATGATTATTTTAATTATCAGGCGAACGCAACGGCTCACAAAGCGTTTTGTTCCATTTTATGTCTATCAGAATAATTTCAGAATAGCACGTCTATCAGAATATTTTTATTTGCCTTTTGTTTGGTTATTTTTTCCATTGGTTACAATAATGCATTTATGTTTCAAATAAAAGAAAAGTGGCCCATAAAATAATCCATGGGAATCTGTATAATTTTTCATGTCTATCTAACTCTGCCACAAAATGCTCTAAGAGGCGACGAAACATTTTATTGCCTTCTGGTATCTAATAAATACCTAACTATCCGCCTAAATACTACCAATGATTTCCATAGGGCGTATATATTTTAAACGAATTTAATTTGTCACATGACCAAAATTTCGGCGTGCGGAAAGATCTAAATTATGAAATTCATTGAAATGTGCCATAAGAATACCAATGGAAGCTCACTTCCCGCCCTTCACCTTGGCCGTCTCAATAGATATGGGGGGAGCTCCCTCTATTGCTCTTCCCACCGAGTCTCGGAATCTCCGGGATCTACTCACCAAGGACGTTGTCTGTTGCGGCATCATTTTTGGCGCCTATAATGTCAGCGATGGGCGGAGAGCAAAAGGAACGAGGAAGTGCCAGGTATGGTGGGTGAGGAGAGTATAATTTCCTCTCCTCGCCCGCTGTGCACCAAAAGAGAGTATGCGATGGAGAAAGAGGGTTTGGATAGAGCAGGTACCATGCGGGTGGTGATTGCTAAATAAGTCCTTATGAAATACATTATAAATTTTAAGTCTTAGAGATGATATTTTTTGTCACACGAATAATTTGGCTATTTACATATGGTCACTTTCAGTTAATCGGTAGTTCCGACGAAAAGTGATCTCGCTGATGTTCAAAAGTTGAAATCTTTGCCGTTTTCTCCTTTTTATATGTTGATGTATGAAGAACTATCGCCAGGCACGTACTGTGGAATTAGGTTCGGTGGAAGTTTGATTAGTAAGCGGGTTGCCTATCGCGGGATATTTTTTGTCAATTTGCACGTATTGGAAAAACACACGTTTCATTAAATCAGCTATATATTTAGTTTGCATAATGCTGGAAGTTAAATTCATCTTTGTTTATTGACAGGCATTATGAAACGTAATCATATCGAACAATGGAGTGTCAAAGGATAGATGCCCTTGGGCTAATGGTGTCCTCAGCAGATATTTTGCGTGTAGTCACCGCAAGGGAAAATTATTTCAGGTTACTAAAGCCTCCTTACTCCCCCCTGGCTACGTATTTGCGTATCGGCAATGACTTTGTGCGAATTAATTAAACCAAACCTGATGATGTCATGATGTGTTAAAACCATGGTGGCGATTAAAGGTGTGGAAATTGTACCAGTTAAAAGATGCAGTCTCCGACGTAATTCGGTGGAAATCTTTGATTATTAATGTAATGAAAAGGACTTGTCTATTTCCACACTCATTTATTCCAACCCACCCAGGTTTCGGCACATTCTGCCATTTTCTTGGACATTTTTTACCTTGTAAATGGCATTATATACCGAAATGTGGATCGATTGGAATAAATAAATGCGGAAATGGACAAGTCCTGTTCATTATGTTAACAATTATACCAGTTGTTAATTAACAAGTATTAATTATTATATTAACAGTTTTAACATTTAAGTAGTGAGTCAATCATTGTAATAATCAGACCAAGACTAACTCTGCCTTAACTTTGCCATTTCCAAATGGGGTCAAAGATATACTTTTCTGCCCGCTGAAATTAAACACAATAAAATAAACTTAAATAAAATGTTAAATTTTTCCAAAGCCGGACTTTTCTTTCTAGAAACAATTTGAAATGTATTTTTATAATATTTATATAACAACACTCAAGCAATATTTTCTGCACTATTTTTTCATACTTTTTATTTGATGGTGGCTCAATTTTGGCCTTATGACCTTGGAGACCACCTAAAGCTCCCCAGCTGTTATTACCAGCTGTGAAATAAAAATGTTGGGATTTAATAAATCATTATCACTACTGTATTATTTAGCATGGCGAAGTATTAATGTTGAGTTTCTGGCAGACGTCCGCTTATAGTAGCTTGATTGTCAAAAAAGTTCGTTGTAGCGTGGTCTTTGATCCTAGTACGGCTCCGTGCTGTCTTTGATGGGCGAATCTCATCCTTCGAACCACTATCCACAGTGCTGTGATACAATTCCCTGCAGAGGGAGGATGGTTTGCAATTTGCCCGTCCTTCCCCTCCAGCGATACGGACTGTACCCTGATTAAGGGATCGCAAGGTCGCCCTCGTGTTGTACCCTAGGGCACTATTATCGGTCTCCTCGGACTGAGGGGTAATATTGCCGGCCGTCAGTGTTCAGGTGGCGCGTCCTAATTAATCCGCCTGCCAACTGTCGCCGTCTCGTCTTTCATCTTATTCCCTCTGTTCTCCCAATACCTGGGATGTACTCCGCAATAATAAATCTTGTAATCCATGTGAAGCTCTTTCCCTTAACCTCTAATGTGTATTAATTATTTAAGCAGCATGCAGCTGCCGAAGTCTAGGTATCGCATATATTCTTTAAATAGTGATAGAAAAAATTGATGAATAATGAAGAATTATGTTGTATTGCACTCATCGTTATGTTCATAAATAACTCTTTTATAGGGAAAACGTGAGAAAAATTGCATTTTAGTTTAGTCACCATATTCACATTTTTCAGTTAGTGATCTAGCTAGCTTTAACAGTGATTATTTATCTAAAATTGATATATCCTTTCTCAAGAGAGCATCGTTTGCCACTATTCATGTGTTCATAAAAATTTTCTGATAAATATGTATGACAATGGTAATGGCTAGGTAAATGGCGTTAAGATCCAATGTTAACCTTTTTAATTTAATCTTCCCAGTATAATTATTTTTAGCTCTCGAAGCAATTCCGTGTTAACTCTGATATTTTGAATTTTTTTCTAATTAATTTTCATGATTTAAATCTTTATCCTGTCTATTTTCGCCACGGCCATTTTGTACACATTCAATTAAATGCGGGGAATTCCAATTCTAGTCTTGGAATCACCACCCGTGAAAATCTCACTGTCCTTAGACTGAATCCTCCGAAATACCATTATAGCGATGAAATTCTCTCTCGGGAAGCCCAAGTGCTCTCACATACCGTCATCGATTCTTACACTAACGAGCGTACTCAAGTTTCCCCTCTATGCCGAGACCGTAATCAAATTTACCACGTACGACGAGAAGTGGCGTCCCTCGGACCCTCGGCTATCATGTGTGGTTGCTATTGTAAAGTGCGGATATAAAGTGTCAACCTCATTGTTGCCGTAGCTTTGCTCTAATTGTCTTCCAGGGAATGCTTTGGATTCTTAAGCTTTAAGAGAATCAATATGGAGAGAAATTATGACTCTGACGTGGGCTTTCATGTAGTCCTCATTGTATAATTATTCTATAACTCAATTGTGAACGACGAGCCCATGGAGTAAGCCTAATGAGGGGCCTAGCCAGGATTTAAGGATATGAGGGGTTTCAGGCACAACTAATACTGGAGTGTCTGGGGGTGTGGCATACCTGCCAGGGTAAGCGGGAGGTGCGAGGGCCCTCCGCCAGAAAAAAAAAGGTAAATGGTTAAAAATGGTGAGTTTTACGGCCTTCTGAGGGATATTTTATTAATCCTTACACTATTCTATAAGTAATATCAATCCAAGTAAATGAAATACATTAAACTTAAAAAATTGTCTGAGCTCTCGGGGGGGTTTTATCCCCCAAACCCCCCCCCCCCCCTCGCTGCGCCACTGAACCTAATTGGCATAATAGAGAAAGATTTCGTTTGATGCGGAAGTGCTTCTAAGGGCGTTTTCAAGGCCATGATTTCTTCATTAATATGCGTGTTTCTAGTCTGGCCCGAGCGAATTGTTGCCGAGGACCGGGATTTTGGTCTTCGAATCGGAGAGGAAGGTCAAATGGCCTAGGATTAGATGAAAGCGGAATTAGAAGGAAAAAGTACACAATCGATTTTGCATTTAAACCAATGGAAGTACAAAAACAAAAAGGAATGCGGACTAACCCAGTCATTATCAGGAAAATTACGTGTTAATTTTCTCTTCTAATTCTGTTTTAGCCGATACAGTTTTCATCAAATTATTGCCATTGATAAAGACACTAATTTAATAAAACCTGATCGGTCGTAAAAAATTTTATTTGGAAATTTACTATTAATTTTTGTGGGTGTGATCATCATCATGTATTTCAACAAATTCCAAATCTAAATATTAGCCCTGAATAACCAAATGGGATTCGTACTCGCAACCTTCAGTTTGGGAGACGCAAACGCCAACCGCTGATTTTAGTTTCCTTTTGCTGCCTGCTACCAAGTTTACGCGCGGGAACCTAATTCTTGAGGATATCTGATCGATCAGGAGCGAAAAAATGATGGCAGAAAAGAGTTCTGCCGTTGGGTCGGCGGAGCGAGTCGGCTCCAGTGGTGTCTGAGGCGCCTGAGAGGTGTCCTTGATGAGCTGCGATCCGAAGCATCAACGGCTCGCCATGGATTGGCCGGCGATAGAGCCACGGGCTCGACTCCGCGGTAGTCATTAGACATTCTTATGGCATCGGAAAGTTCTTCCATAAAACGACCCGAGAACGACCCTTCCCTCCCGTTCCTATTACAATATATGGCTCCCAATGTCCCGCAAAGTAATCAAAGGCGAAAAAAATCCCCCCTGGCGTCCGAGCTGGAATGTCTTTAATAGCGGCGACGGGAGGAGGGATTTTTCGCCAATATTTTTAAAGTCGAGCCGGCGGAAGGGCGTTTCACAGTTCGGTTATGAAGGCGGTGCCGGGAGCACCCAAGGATAGCACTGAAGATATACTGGAGGCGGAGGGACAAATCGGGTCCATGAGATTCGATAGTGCAGGAATAGACATGTTAGGGTTGGCTAGTTAAAGACTAATGGGCCAGCAACACATCCAGTTGGTCAATGGCCTTGTTTAACACTTGATTCCCGATGTGATAGAGTTTGGAAAGTTCGAAGGACGTATTTTACATTACAGGATTTTCCAATCCACCTCTAGATATCCTACAATCCTATCGCATACAAGGGGGTTCACAAAATTCTCCACTAGTGTCGCTAACGGTCTGAGCGATCCGAATTTCGGGCGAAATATGAAATAATTGGAGTTGTTAACCGATACTTATATTTGTGATGGTATGATCTAATGGATTCCTAACATTTGAATGCTATTTCTCGTGAGTGCACATATTCAAATGCTAATATTAAGAATTTAGGGATCGCTCTGCACCAATCGGAGATCTGAGAATATTTTTGATAACCGACTGAAACGCGTCCTATTTGGAAACAGAAATCAAGCTCCTACGGTACGTATTGATGCCTTCTCTTCATAGTCCCATCAGTATGAAGACCCGATTTTTTTTTGGATCCCGTACTTATTTTTCGAGTCATCAAGGACAAAACCTTAAAATAATGGACCATTTCAGATGTAGGGGCGAAGAAGGTGTTTAGCGTCCCTTGCCGTCTTCTTCAAATAGGCTTAGACGTGCCGAATTTATTCTCTGTTCATTTAATTTGTTTCGTACCTGTGACGTGATTCCTAATGTTACGACCGTATGGTGTAATGCACTCATCATTATGTACATAAATAGCGTTTTTTATAGGGAAAACGTGAGAAAAATTGCATTTTAGTTTAGTCACCATATTCTCATTTTTCAGTTAGTGATCTAGCTGACTTTAGCAGTGATTATTTATTTAAAATTGATACATCCTTTCTCAAGAGAGCATCGTTTGCCATTATTCACGTGTTCGAAACATTTTCTGATTAATATGTGTGACAATGGAAATGGCTAGGTAAATGTCGTTTAAATCCAATGTTAACCTTTTTAACTTTAACCTTCCCTGCACTACTTTTGTGTTTCTCTATATAGACCCGGTGATCTCTCTCCTTTACCAGTTACACCTCTTCATCGCCTCCATTTTATTATTCCAACTACCTCCGACGACTTCCAACGCCCTTCGGTCCCCAAAGGGTGCTCCCTCCCGTGCAACCGAGGTGCTCGCTGCCGCCACCGCACGTTTGGTGGCGCCGCTGTACCTCCCCTTCCCCCCTCTCCCCACCACGACCACGTCCTCCCCCCACCCCTCACCAAGGACGCCGGCTTTCGACCCCCGGTGCGAGACGATTCCCCCCCCCCCACCCTCTAGGCGGGTGCGTTTTCTGATCTCCCCGCCCGCCAGTGGCGCCTCTCGCGCCGCGAGGGAGCAACTGTGTGTGTGTGTGAATTGATGGCACGGGTGGGTGGGGAGGTAGGTTGAGTCCACTTCCCTCCCCCCCTCCAATTCCCTCATATATACCCTCCCTCCCCTCTTTCCAACCGCACTAACACCCTTCGACAATAGTTTTTGCCTCCTCGGATCATTCATAAATTATCGTCGCACATTCCCCGTGACTCGGGCACAAACCTGCTACATTTTCGCTCATCCTTCATCTCCGGGACGACGCTATTTATGACTTATTTATTCTGACGTTTATTTCGTGATGTGGCTGTTTTATGGATTCTTTATGTGTTTCGGAGGTATCCAATAATTTTCCTCCTCCAAAGGACTCGCTTAGAAATTTCCTCTCCATTGGTGAGAGATATTTATCCTTTAGATTTTTGGGGTTGTCGGAAGCCTTAGGGTGAATGAGGTTGATAGGTTGTTTATGATTTATTTTCCTGTAACATATGTCCGGATTTACTAATTTTATCATTACTAATGTACATTTTATTACATGAAATATTCAGAAACATCTAATACCTAGTAGATGAAGCCGTTATTAAATGTAATATATACGTGATCTCCCTAATTTTAGTCTGCGACAATTTCTCATTTTCGGTAAATGAGATTGTGTACCTTGAGTGATAAGAATCTTCGTTTCTACGTCCTAGAAGCCTTATAGATGCAGTAAGTGTGACGAGATGGTAAACAGTTGAAGCTACTATGTCGCTGTGAAATATAACTATCCCATGTGGTCCAGTGGCTTTCACTCAGAAGGCTCGGGTTCGATTCCATTTTTATGAGTATTTCAATTTTCTTGGAATTCACAATTCAGTTCACAAACTGTTTTCATTTCCGAAAGCCCAGCAATGTTCTGTTTACTTGTTTTCCTACTTAGGTCAATGTCCTGGTGTCTTTTTTGGAGAAACCTCAATTGGATTTTTTTCTGGCTGGTGTCCTAACACCCCCTCCACACGCCTATTGAGGGTGCTTGCGGAGTGGTGCGTAGATCTAGATGCATATTTTAATGCTTAGCATTGGGGAACTTGCGTCAAAGTTTTTTGTCGGCAAATTATAATCATAAAGTGTCTAAGTAAAAAATTACTTTATTGACAAATTATCAATCATATCATAGCAGTTGATTTCATTATTCGGGATTACCTCGTCCTCAGGGTTTTCTTCATTTATCTTTTTTAAGCTCCATTGGTGCAAGTAAATATATTTTGGATTTACTTTGCGTAGACCACTGTTGTATTACATCTACGATTTGTGCATTCTGCGTAATTTTAATTTCATCATTATCTAATTGTGCTCGGGTATGAATTTCTTTAAGTATTTTTAACATCACATTTTTAATTCTGTCTTGTTCTTCTCTATTGCAAGCGTAGAAATTATATTCGTACATACAGAAAGTGCTCTAAAAATTTCACCAATAAATGAAGTTCAGGTAGATAAATCAAATCATTTTAAATCGCACTAAATTCCCTAAATATAGCAATGCTCTAGTGCCATATCTTAGGTTCAAATTCGTGCATTGGAAATTCTAAAAACGTGTATTCTTTTCACCTAATATTTCGTTCAGTATTCCCACAATATTTTCCTGAAACGCCAGGAAATATTATTTGAATCGGGGCTGTGAGTATTTTTTCCACTCTACTTTCACCTCCGACTTCCTTTTTTTCGCTCCTTTTTTCCTCCGGGAGGAATTTACGGCTCTCGTGCTGTGAGTGAGATTCCTTCAGTGGGTGCTTCGTCTTGTAGCCATGGAGACCGCCTCCCTCCCATACCGGGAACTCCGGACGCTTTTCGGGCTCCTCCTTTGTGGCGCCGGTATAAGAGGCCACGGCGCGGCTACCCCCCTTCGCTTGTTCTGCATGCTGAAAACACCTCGTACCAATGGCTAAGGTCATTAAGCTACCAAAAAATAAAGTGATAACATTAAAAGTAAGAAATCGTTAAAAAAATAAAGAGTCAAGTTATCATACGTAATAAACGTGATGGCCTCTGGAATGCGTGTCCATAGCTAAAAATAGAAGCACTGGGGAACGAGTTTATGCATTGGCGCCATAGGCCCCCGTCCACCACGCATGGGAGCCGCCAATTCTCCCCTTCGCCCGTCCCGACCCGGGCTTATAACCGGATGATGTTCGGCTGCGATGCAAATAGGAAGGCCGTAAAATGGCTTCCTAAGTGTGACCTAGGGTTTGCGCGGATTCCTCAGATTAAATGAGAGCAGATTCTGAACGGATTTTGCGCGGAGAAAGGAAATTGATTTTTGAATCTTGGAATTGGGTCGACCCAACGGCAACTAACACCCTTAAACTATTCTTTTTTGCTACATCGTAGAAACAACCTTGTTTGGAATCAGCAACGGAATATTGTTCTTTTGATGAGACTCTTTTCAGTTCATATGGTTTGCAAATAAGTGGTATTAAATATTAACTTGTTTTAGTTATTAGGAAAATAATTCTTTTTTTTAGAAAAATCTATCATAAAAAAAAGTGAAAAAACAAGGGCTCTACCGTTTAAAAAATGTCCAGCATGTGTGTCAATTTTATTTCAAATATCAGATGAATTTTAAATTTTTACCGCGCATTTAAAGTGATTGTAATTAAGGAAAATATCATGATAAAACGATTTTTGTCGTAGACATATAATGGATTTTCTTCTTCTAGGAACTTGTTGAAACCGTTTATGAACCTTTTGTGCCTATAATTCTCGAGTGTTTCTTTGAAAGTGGGTGTAACACGAAGGTTACTTTGGTGTAGCATTGACTCAGGTCGGTTGAGCTGTAAACGAATGCGATAGCGTTCCGTTCGGCGTCGACGAGGCCGGATGATCTCGATCGGTATGCGCGCGACACCCGAGATGAGCCGCCTCCCCCTCTCTTAGCTCTTATCGAAACTTGTACACGATGCGCGCGAACGCGTATAAGCCGAGTTTCCACGCCGTAGGAGACTGGCTTCTCAAAAAAATAATCCAGTGGAATTAAAAAAAAAGAGAAATAAAATTATAAAATCCTACGTATAAAAGTATAATTAAAATGGTCCATTGTGTTATATGATAGCATTGTTTTCTGCTACTTTAGATTGTTTATATTCTCTGCTGTGGACTGTTATTTGGCTAAATGCCGGCGACCTATTCAGCCGATTTTAATTAACTTCAGAACCGCACTATATATTTGTTATTCACAGAAATGGGTTCAAATGAACTCTCTACGCGTGTTCATGACTATTGGCGTAAAACTGGAAATGATCAGGTTAACGTTGAAAACATCTTCGAGACGCGAATGGTTGATAATCAGACGATCATACTCATTGAATGAAAAAATTCGAGAGTTTTCATAAGTTGATGTCTTTGGAGCTTTGTCTAATAACCTCATTCAGAAAGAATCTTGAAGGTTTTAGTTTTAGTTTATTCAAATGTATAGGGAAATATTGTGTCTTTTTAGATTAATTTTATTCTTATTTAAATTATAAATTTAGTGCGCTACGCACGCACTCACTGGTAGCTTCAATTTCTCCTTCGCATACACTGGTCCATTACACTCTTGAAAAGTCACTCCCTTTTTTGCATGCCAAGGGAAGCAATCACGTCTAATGAACAGGTCTTTCCGACTTATTTTGCATGATACGGGCCGAAAAGCTCATCTATGAAGTCGTGTCGTATGGTCCTGGAGGCTGACTGCTATGACAGTCAACTGATAAGCTCGTCTCGTATGTGTGAATAGCTCCTGCGAAGCACTACGGATTGCTTCCCAATTTGGCCCATGTCAGCCCCGACTAATCTAAAATCCCTTGGTTGCATCCCTCCATTCTTTGACAAAATGGTCAGACATGCGAGTCCCATATTTACACTGTATGTCCTTTGACGCTGTGATGTCTTCTCTCTCATTATCTGACCTGAAGAGCCTTAAACTTTAAAATGGATTTAAAATTGATTAGTCCTTTTATGATAAAAAAAATTCCTGCACATCTCACCGGAAACATTTAATTTTTGATGAAAATTCTCTCACAAGTACTTAATTCCCTTAGGGCCATTTCACCCGGGGCACGGAATTGCGCAGGTTAGGGCTGCATTGATTTCTAAAATGGCGAGGAATTGCGCGAATGCGTGAACGAAATTAGAACAGGGGCTATTTTGCCTTCTCGCATCCACGCATTCTCGCATGTGTTCTAGCAATTCACCGCTTTACACGACGCAATTTTGATTGCGTCTTCGCACGTACGTCAGACTGCGCAATTCCGTGTACCGTGTAAAACGGCCTTTATGCCACGTCGCGTGTTTCAGCTGGCTCGTGTCTAAATAGACTGCATCCCGCTGCACCTTCAATTTCAATGCATTTTACCGGTTGATCGGGAACATGTTTGTCAGCCTAATGTATTTTGGTCTTTGCGAGACAGCAGTTTGCTTCTTGCTGTCGGTGTCATGCCACTGCAGTCGATTGCTGCAGAGTGGCCGTGACCCCTCTTGGCTGGCCCCCCCTCGAGGGTGGGGGGGGGGGCGGGAGTGGCGCCTGGGGGAGGAGGCCTCCGCTCCGGAAGGCCAGCGCAGCGTGTTGACGTGATATCGAGTGCCGAGACCAGGATAACTACAAATGAGCGACCGTGCGGAGCGAGTCGTCCTTACCCGCGGTCGCCACTGCGACAAATGCGAATTGGAAACGAGGCCAGCGACGCTACTGCCATCCCTGGACACTTTGCCAGTCACCAACGAGTTGAAATTCTGTGTATTAGGTGGTGCTACCATTCGAAGATCCCTCGTTTTGAAAAGATTGTGGTGACTCCGAAACCTCTGCATTAACTGAAGCATTATCATGGAGAAGGTGTCTTCAGGGGGATCGATAGCTTCCCATTTGGTACCAGAAGCGTGCGTAGTATGCATACTTGATTCATTAGAAAGTGACAATTAACTTCAGAACCGCGCAATACATTTGTTATTCACGGAAATGGGTTCATATGAACTCTCTACGCTTGTTCATGACTATTGGCGTAAAACCTGGGAATAGCCAGGTGAACGTTAAAAACGACTTCAAGACGCGAGCGGTTGATAATCAGACGATCATATTCATTGAATGGAAAAATTCATAAGTTGATGTCTTTAAAGCTTTGCCTCATTACCTCCTTTGGAACGTTTTTGTCTTATCAGCAATATTATCTTTGAATAGTAGCCATGATGTGGAATATGTTTTCGTGAATTTGAGGCAGTGCTTGACAACTGATGAACAACCTAATGAATTTAATTCCGAATTCATACGATTGAAATGATCTGGTTTGATGAGTGGTTTTGCATGTTTATTTTGACACGCTCCTTCTTTCGCGAATTCACCTCCGGATCTCAACGGGTGCCCACGCTGGTGAATATGAAAACATTCCCGCGGGTGGTGACGGCGGCCCGTGCACGGATGATCTAGAAATTGGCAATTTCGCACGTTCGGGGTCGTGCGATTCCTCGCGTGTTTTTGCGTGTTGTGCGTGTGTGTGTGTGTCGTAAGGAGTTCGTCTCCCCCGCCGCATTCGTCGTCGCTCTTCTGTCTTTTCGCTCACTCCAGTCCATCGACCCCGCTCTCTCTCTCTCCCCCCCCCCTCCCATATCCACTGCACGGAAGGGAGGGGGTGGCACGCTGTCTCTTCTATACGCTGCTCCCACCATGGGAGGGAGGCCGTGCCGTGACTAGTGAGGCACACCTCACGCATGGAACTTGAGCGAATAGACACGAGGAATTCGTTTTTCCCACGAACGATAAGGACATTTGCGCCCTGATGGAAGGGTGGAGAGAAACCCGGCGTCGACATTAACCTGCTCTTAAAGGAAAGGGGCCAAGGGGACCAAAAATTAACGTTCCTTCCGTCGGACGGAGTATTGAGTGTTAAGTGTTCTTCAGGCAACACTTTAGCAGAGATCGGGTAATCACTAAAAAAATTCCCTGCATCTACCGGGAATGGAACCCGGGCCCACGTGGTGGGATGCCAACACAGCAACCCTTACCCCCAAAACGTCTTTAGAAATATTCGCTGGGTGATTCAAACGAAGGTTGGCTTGGATGAGTGAGGGTAGAGCTTACGCTGAAATAAGTCACAGGTGTGTGAATTTCGCACATTCGGGGGAGGTTCTTTTCCCTGGGCCATTATATGTATATCCCTGTTTATGAATTAGGAAATTATAACTCTTGAGTAATTTTCCTTTGAGGTTTAGGATATCGATTTGTTAGTTATAGAAAGAAGTTAGTAATTTAAAGCATATTTGAAATCAATGCCATCCTGATATTTGGTTCGTGGGTTTCCAAAGGCTATACCCAGGATTTGAATCCGGATCCCCTCCATCAGTATCCTGGCGCCCCAATCACTACGCTCCCCACCTTTAGCAATATGATCATTAATCCTCTTTTGGGTGAGGTTAATGCCTCCTTTTCCATCCCGACCTGTGGACGGCGTTCTCTGGCACTGACGGCAATCCGCGCGCGGGGGCGGAGCTTCGCCCCCCCGAATCTCTATCGCGCCGAAATCCGCGGATGCCTCTCGCGTTTGAACGAATGATTCGCGATTGGAGCGCGTGGGCTGAATTTAGTGCTTTGTCCGCCCGTCGGGCTGCTTTTGAAATCGGCAAAGAGAGTGACGCAGTCCCTCGCCAAATGGTAGCTCGGGCTACGAAAAAGAGGCGACTCGTGGATCGCGGCTTAATTTAGTCAAATATTTTACCTGCGACTTTGACACTGGCAGAATTTTTGGAAAAGGGCTTTAGAAAGACGGAACATCTTTTTTATTGCGAGCTGACTTTCACTGCATTAGCAGTGGGTGAAAAAACGATTGATTCCATCGCTTGTTACCTTGTGAATTAGTCTTTATTCTCTACAAATGGCATTTTTTAGTAATTATTTATGGACTTCTGTGTACTAGCCAAATGATATTTTGAAAAATAATCGCTGCGTGTGATTTAGTGCGACGGCGTGATAGGGTAAGAATAATTTAATTGGTATTGAAGCAGTTGTTTATGAGATAGGAAAATGTAACTGTAAGTTAATATCCCTTGAGGTTATGGGTATCTATTTTATTAGTAATGAAAAAAATGAGTAAGAATGAGCATGGATTTCAAATCAATGTTATCCTGTATTTTGCTCCGTAAATCTTGGTTCACATCCTCGACAGTACCTAACATACGAAATTGTATGGCGGCTTGCTTTTTACTTGAACATCTTTGTTAATCCCGTGTTCAAAAGAGGTGAAATGCTGCCTGAAAGAAAAATTTATCTAAGTAAATAAATCTAGAAAAGCAACTGCATTCTATGCCAAGCTTTTTCTTGATAGTGATCTGATGACCAAAATTTCCTTGTTATAGTATGAATTTTTCAGTGCTCAGTTGTCTACTCAGATTTATTTTTCTTGCTTTGTTGTTGTTGATATTGCTGATTTATTTTTTCGTTGTCATCGCCTGATCATCTAAATATTCAACCTTTAGCGCTACTCAGAATCCTAATCCCCTTTACAAAAGAGATAAAATGCTGCCTGAAAGAAAAATTTATAGAAGTAGATAAATCTAGAAAGACAACCAAATTCCATGCCAAGCTTTTTCTTGGTAGTGATGTAATGACCAAAATTTCCTTGTTATAGTATGAATTTTTCAGTGCTCAGTTGTCTTCTCAGATTTATTTTTCTTGCTTTGTTGTTGTTGATATTGCTGATTTCATTTTTATTCGTCGTCGCCTGATCATCTAAATATTCAACCTTTAGCGCCACTCAGAAACGTATAGCAGTTTGTGACGATTTTCGCAGCTTTCTTTTATATTTTATTAAGTCCACGGATTAAATTTTTCTTCGCCGAACTTCCATATACTATGCTTGTGCCGAGGATTCCAGTCGGATAGCGGTCGCCGACGCGGATCGGCATTTTGGTGTCCGTGGGTCACCATACTCGAGGGAAGAAGTCGCGGAGGAAAGTTGGGGGAGTGGGGGGAGAGGGCGAGTGAGAAATGGAGAGAGGCGGCGGGAGAAAAGATAGGGGGAGTAGGGCAGGGGGCTGTATTGTATATTTCGCAATTAAGAAAATGTCCAAAATTCATATGAGTCAGTTGTCATCACCAAATGTCAAATCAAGTTGCCGATACATATTGTATTGAAACATTTTGTATGCATGGAGGATAACTTCTCCGTAAATCATTTCTATTTCCTTACCTACTTCTGTAAAAAGAGGGTTTTACATATTCGAACATGGTAAAAATGTTGAAAAAATTAAATGGATTGTTAAATTAGTTTGCAAATATAGGAATATCGGGGGATCGGATTGGTGTGGTGGCTAGAGTGTTGGTTTCCCACCCCGTGGGCTCGGGTTCAAATCCCGGCGGTGGCAGAGATTTTCCAGAGATTGCCCGATCTCTGCTTGAATGTTGTGTGGAGGATATTTCAAACGCAACACTCCGTCCGTCGGATGGGACGTTAATCCGTGGTCCCCTTGGCGTCTTTCGTTAAAAGCAGGCTAATGTCGACGCCTGGTTTCTCTCCACCCTTCCTTCCATACACTTCCCTCATGGCGCAAATGACCTAAGCTGTCGGTCGCCTACTCCAAATACCATACCTTACCATATAGGACTATCGTCAATTTATGACTTGACATATTTAGGACAATAGATTTTTTCTCTATGCAGTCCTCTTCAAGAACCCATGTATGAACACCTGATTATAAATTTGTTAGCCCAATTGTGCGAAATATTGTTGCCATGAGTGGTCTCCGTGTCGGGAATGCTGGCGCGACGAGGTGTTGCAAGTCTTATGGGGAAGTCATTATTATTTGTCGGCCGCGTCCTCTTAAATAGGAGTGCTTCCAGTGTCTCTCGAGAGAGGATGACACGTCATTCGGCCGAAATTCTTGGCGAGCGAAGATCCCTGCCGCGTCAACATCGGAATTCTCATCTTGACAAGGGGCGGGTGGGATAGGGGACGGGGTCGGGGAAGAATGACGTCAGGTGGGCGAGATAACGATGTTTCCATAAATTATGCGTCCAATGTAATGTTAGAACCAGCTAAATGGCATTTAAAATTTGTGCACACACGTACGCTTGTAAAATTCTACAAAATGGACAGATTTTGTTGCCACCAAATGCCTTAACCACGGTTTAACTATAGTTTTACGCTTAGTTTCAGATTGAAAAAAAATCAAGGGAAAGATACCTGATCAGACAGTTTTCTCCATTTTCTATCTAAGATGCTACACGAACACCATGAAAATCAATATTTCATTTATTTCTTAGCATTCCCGGTACTCATAGCGTCAAATTTCAAATTAGTAGCACTGGTGAAAATTTTTTCTAATTTGGGATTTTATGAAATATTTGGATAAGGCATAAAAGTTAAGTTTAAACCTAATTCTTGAAGGTTAAAGTGTCTGAAAGGAGTTAAGAATTTTTTAGTATCCACAAGCAATTCAGTGGGGCTCAACATTTTCAACTGTGACCGCTGCCTCTAATAAATTTGTGACTCTGTCATGAATGATCTTTAACACCCTCCGTGATACGCTGGGGCAGCGTACTTCCTTCGAGGATTCTTCTACATACCCAGGAGCATATCTATCATATTACTGCGTTTAATCAGGAGATAATAATAATTTTGATAAAAGCAGTAGCGACGTAGCGTGGACCTCATCTTATTTTTCGTTGAGCGCATTTTTGAGACCTGATGCAGAGAAGAGAGCAAGAGGAGTGGCTCAGCTTTCGAGGTCATAAATCTTGCAAACTGGTGAATAACCATTTATGAGGAAATTGATGTTGATTACAATCTGTGATGACTTTTGAGGCCCATAAATCAGAAGATTACTTAAAATGACGAGGAAAAGTTTCACTGTTTGATTGAGGGTTGAATAAACTTGATTTCATTAAGGTGATTTTCACCTGAACTGCTACTTGTCTAAATAAGCTAATGAAGCCCGCATTAAAAAGGGAATTTCTTGCAGAAGAATATTTTTTATAATTGGAGAATTATCTGAGTCTCATCCATTGAAAGGATGTTTATCTAATTTCATGGATAGCTAGGTGAGATAGTCTTGTCACAATTTTGCCTAATTTGCTTTGGTGCGGTGATTTACAGCCTTTCTCAAATTTTGAAAACCTGTATGCTATTTTATGTTGGCATTTTTACTGTGTAAAATACTCATGTCTCATGGACTTTATATGTACAATTATGTCAGAAGTGCTTTAAAGCGAATTTTTTAAGGTTCATTATTCTGAGACAGTGGAGCAATGCGTCTGCATGCCACATAAAATAGCTTGCTGATTGAAACGTGGAACTCAACTCGTGTTCTCAGTGAACTTAGGACAGTATTATTTTCCATTTCGGTAAGAAACGACAAGAGAAATATTTGTCGAACGAATTAGTTTTTCCCAGGACAATGAAGGACTTGAGTAAATTCCAGGTCTAACTCAGGCACTCAAATCTCTCCCAACGCACGCCTATTATTTTACTCTTCTCGTACGAGTCAGCGGCTTACAGCCCCCGCCGCAAGTTTATCGTGGAGCCTTGAAAGTAGGTATGTAAATATAGATAAGTCTGCTTTAGGGGGTTAGCTTCCATTTGGATCGTTTATGGGATATTTGCAATCAGGAACTTACGACGGTCCGAATCGCCACTATCTGGAGTTGCGACCAAATTATAAAAGGCAACAACTTTTGAAAAATCTCCAAAATGACTTCTTGACTGCGTCACAATGGCACGCAAATAGCTGCTGTATGTTCCCATCGCGATATTAATCTTTATTTTGTGTATCTTTACTATCTTATTTATACCGAAATGTGGGCCTTAAGAAGAATGTAGATGGTGAAGTGGAGAGAGAGGAAGAGGAACGACGAAGTGCTGGGCATGGTGGGTGAGGAGATGCTGCTTGTAGATGAGATGAGTGGAGATAGAAGATATGGATGGAGCGTGTTTTGAGCAGGTTGAGAAAAGTGAGAGGGTAGATAGTTTGGTAAGCGAGGGAGAGGAAGGAAGAGAACAGGAGCTTTAGGTATGATGAAAGTGAGTAGAATTTTTTACGATTTGAATAGAATCAATGAAGTGAGGATAAACGACCAGAATACTTTTTGCATACTCCTTAGATATCTTCCTTTATCGGTGGAATACTTTAAAAAAATAAAAAATGAATTATTTATATTTATGTTAATTAAAGGACCGTGCGTAAAAAGAACGTGTACTTCACAGAGGGAATGCGTGTCAGTTGGCAAAGCTACGTTTTAGGCTAGTTTTATTAAAATAAGACATTGCAATATTTCCACAAAAACTCGGTTGAAATATTGCAATGTCTTATTTTAATAATATTAAGAACTTCCACCATATCGTGCCCAACATCATACAAGTTTTAGGCTAGGTTTTTGCCTGTTGATGATATAATATCCTTTTTGACCTAAACCACTCCGACCTAGTCTTCGGGACGTATCCTGTTCTTAAGTCGGGGATTTTCGGTCGCGCGTTCAGTTGGATCCTCGGTTGAGTCGCGGCCTCCGTGGTCCTGGCTCCGCCTTGGGCACCCCCGCGCCGTCCTTCACCCACTCAACTCACACTCCCCCTGTCGGAGCGGTCGCTTTCCGTCCTCGCCCGCGGCCCCCCTCTTTTTCCGCCGACACGTCACCGCGTCGCCACTGAGGAGTGACCCTGGGGCTGCGGCCTCGCTCCCCGCGCCCGCCAACCTCTCCTATGAAGGAAGGAAACTGCGCACATATATATCGGCGGCCGCGCGCCTGCAAAAAAGTGAAGCACTCCCCCACACCTCCCCGGCCTTCGACTCTTATCCCTCCCGCGGCAACGCTCGCCTCTCATCCGTCTTCATTACCGCCGCTAATACGCGCTGCAGAATGCCATCGGCCATCCATCCCTTTTTGTGTGCTGCATTACTGCCAGTCTTTATTTTTATTTTATTATTAATATTATTATTATTCTGCCGATTAAGGTAGGTTTTCATGGATTATTTTAGAAGTATTCTGGCAGTTGCTCTACCATCATGTAATACTCTCTCAAATTCACAATTAGGCCTACTCTCTGCCATTCTGTATAAAAATCCTATTCTATTCCTTCCTCTCTCTCGTTTACCCAACATTCTACCCTCCCATGGGCGTACCCAGCGAGGGGCACGCGGGAGGGGGGGGAGGGGCAGCTGCCCCCCCTAGCGGCAAAAATCGCAATATTCTTTAAGCAAAATCAGTGCTGAATTGAAACGAACGCATTTTTTTTTAATTTCTTTAAACCCACGAAAAATGATATATATTAGAGTAAGATATGTAACTAAATTAAAACTACGTTTTCAATCTCATAAATCCCATGGCTTCCCCCCCTCCAGTTATGATCCTGGGTACGCCCTTGTACCCTCCGACACTGTTTTCAACATCTCATCCCCGCTCAGTACTCGCTCCATCCATAACTTCTGTCTCCTCCGTATTTTATCTAGAAGCTACCTCTACTCACCCACCATTTCCAGTACTTTGTTGTTCCTCTTCCTCTCCTTCCACTTTACCTTCTCCAATCTTCTCCAGACCCACATATGGGACGCCATCAGTCTTTTCACGTCCTCCTTTCTAAGTGTCCATGTTTCCACACCGTAAAGCTCTACACTCAGACTCCTCACTAGCCTTTTCTTCAAACTCTTACATAACGATCCTCTCATAAGCTCCATCCTGTTCATGAACTCTTCCTTCGCTTACGCTATTCTCTTCCTGATGTCCTTACTGTTGTATCCATTTTCCTCCAATGTGATGCCCAAATTGTTGAATTGCTCCACCTGCTCAAAGTTTTGCCCTCCTTTTTGTTTAATTATTAAAATTTTCTGTTTCTACGGAGTGATTTGATCGCCCTTACTTTAAACTCAATAAAAACAATAATAATTTTCTACTTCATAAGAGATGCTGTTCCTGACTAAATTAGACTAAGTGACCAAGTACCTACTCTATTGTTTCGTATCGTAGACAAGGCAAGATATCGTATTGTGAAGCCAACACTAATTTTGTAATGCCACGTTTAATACCAATCAAGATGGCACAGTTTTACCTGTTCTTTTTTAAGAATTCCAAGAACTCTTCCTTTCGCTAAAGGACAGCAAAATTTTCTTGTGTTTCCATTAATGGACACTTTTTTACGTGCATCATTGTGCAGCGACTGAATTGAAACAGATTATACGCCGTCTAAATAACAGGATATAGAAAATTTAGAAATAAAAAAAGGCTGCTATTTTTCTAAAAATATTCAATTCTCATGTTGAGGTTTTCGCCTGTCTTTTCTATGCTTATTGACCCAACCCCTTGGAAAACAGTTTTGCTTTTGCGCTGAGCCGCGGCGATGGCCATGCAATGCCCTCACCAAATGCTCTGCCTAGACTGCTTCCATCATTCGTTCAATCATCGTCCATTTCGGCCCGCACGAGTTGTTGATTTGTACGTTTTTGCGTTCATCAATTAGATTGTTACGTAAGCTCTGCTCAAATTTCGCTCCATCGAATGCTGTGCGATGGACAATTGTCTTTTCTCTCTCGTGCCCACGTATGCCGTGGTGGGTGTGCATGGAATATCCTTGGCATAATTTCTTTGAATTAATACGATAGCAAGCGAATATAGATCTAAATCTCTTGTGTGTACGAATGTTGTGAAATTATTAACCCTTTCTAACCCAGAACTGCTTCTGGGTGAAATAAAATATCAAGATTTTTCATTTTGAAAACTTGAACATTTTGCATTCAATCATAATTATCGTGGCAGATAAATATTTCGTCATTACTTTTTACACCAAAAAATAATGCGTAGTTTAGATATTTTCTAAATAGAGCAGAAAATTTATACATTTTTTATGTTGCTTAGAAACAAAATTGGGTTATAATGGGTGAAGCGGTTGATTTAGGATACTTCGTCTTGAAGATAATGTTGAAAATTTGTAGACACGAATGGCTTCGAAAAACAGGAAAATTCAGCCTCGGATTGAAGATAATTGCTCGGTGATAATGACGATGCAACGATAACAGTAATTGTAACGATGGATTAAAACCATCTCTAAAATCAAGTCTCAGCTTTGTAAGGCTCATTCCCCTTTCCTTGAAATGTATTGCGTCTCATTAATTTTTTGCAAAGTGAAAAATATCATTAAAGGCTGAATAATTTTAAATATCAACGCCTAATTTTTTAATATGAAGACCCACGTTTCGTGGATGAGAAGTCATTCTCTAGGCCTTGAAACTGCTGCAAAATTAAAAATAGACGCTGGTGCTCTGAATAAGTGTATTTTACAGCCTGCTGTTGTTGACATTTCTCCCACCGATTTTGCGCGACTCAATGTAACTCTCTAATTAATGAAGTACTGGATAATGAGGAATCATCATCGTCCTCTCTCTTTACATGTCGCATTTTGTTTTTGCGAAGAATTGCTTGTGAATTGCTTACAACTTGTGCCGTCTTTCGAAAAATCTCAGTGTGTTCACTTGACCTCTATTAATTTTCCCTATGACTCAAATAAAGAAATATATTTTTATAAAATACTGATTGTAAGACAAAATATTCGAATTTGAGGCAGAGGCAAATATAGACAACGGATTGCTCTATGCTTCTAATTTTGTATTTTCTTGTATGATCTAATTTTTTTCTCTGATTGTTGTCACATTTTCTTCACATGTTATTTGTTTACATGTATCGTAATGAATGACGAATGGAATTTATGTATAAAAAATTAATAATTTTTGTGACTAGAATTGCATTTAAATTTAAGGTTGGTAGCTTCCACATTGGTGTTAATCACTGAGGTTCCTTTATTTTTCGTTACCGAAGTCGTAAAAGTTTGTAATTAATAAGATAAGATGGTAAGACTCTAGTAGCCGTAAAATTATTTTTTAATAAAATACTCTAATTTAATAAGACTCTAAGAGCCGTAAAATATTTGGAGTAATTAACTTTTGATTATTATTATTATTATTCAGTTTGTGGCCCTAATTATAGCTATATCGCCGTAAAAATCGGATCGCACTCTCCGTCAGAGACACGAGTGGCGACTTTTGTAAACACATTTAAATGCACGGGTGGGTGACAACACATCTCGTGATCGACTTTAGAATCCCCTATCGTGATCTCATCTATAAATAGGTTGAAAAATCGCTTAAAATTTATTTCTTGGCCGGGCCAAGGGTGAAGAACGAACTGGATGCGGTTGTTGGTGGCGGACGAATGGGAAAAATAAGAATTTTACTCGTGGGAAGTGATCGCGGTGGTGGATGATGTCATGCGCGACCCCTGTCCGTCGGCCGCGCCAATTTCGGGGGTTGGGTTATCCCTCCCGCGACCCCTCCCCCCTCACCATCCTCGTAAGATGGACTCTGTCTGCGCCCCCTATTAAACTCCGGAGAGCGTCCGTCCCAATTTCATGTCGTAGTGGCGTCCGCTGGACAATTCATGCCTAATCTTGCGCATTCGTGAACGAATCGTTTATTGGGCATGCTATTAATTCCTTTTCGGAGTTTTTCGCATTTAAAACATGCGTGGAAATAAATTAAACTTGCAAATTTCACTCATGAATTTTTAACCTTGGTCTCAATAGTTTGTATTATCTTTAAGTATGGTAAAACCGGGTCGTGTTATAGTTAAAATTCGTTAGTGAAATTTGCAAGGCTTATTTTTTTCTAAAGAGGAAAATATATTTCAAAGAATAACCCCATGGCAGATTGTCAACAGTTAACTTAGCATTTTAAACTTTATGGTCAAGAAATTCATTAACCAAATGGAATCGTTTACCATCATTTTGAATCGGTGTTGGGCTAGCGTATTAACTTGTAAGCTCTGGTTTTCCACGCGGGGGACCCAAGGTTTGAAATCCCTGATGAGTTACTAATTTTCAATCATCCGTTATGCATCCAATTCGGTTCCCTAATATGGCCATTTCAGTCTCGAATAAATATGCTCTAACCCTGGTAAGACTCTTTCTAACCCTATTTAAATTTTATAATATTCTCATTAATGAGCCTTATATAGAATCTCAGATGTTCTTACAGAGCTGATAGAATGTATTAGATGTCTATTAGATTATTTTTATGCCTAATAGAATGTATTAGATTAAACTATTGCGCGGGTCTGTAAGGATCGTATTTGATCCGTAAGAATTGTCTGTCGGTCGTATTAGGCATTTTCTGAAAGGAGCATGGTGTAGGCACGCGCCGCGATTCCAGTGTTGATTGATCGACCTTTGCCTCCCCCGAACACGCTTGCTTCAATCCACTTCTACAACATGAACTCATTTGTCTGGCCACGGCGGGATGGCAGAGGGTTCTCCGCAGATTAAAACTGTCCGCGGATGAGAAATTATTGCCGCGACTGACCTGCGGATGCGAAAGCGGTCTCCGCGTGGCCCGAAACAATGTGTCGTAAGTTTTGATGGGACGCCTCGAAAAAAAGTCATCCCTAACCGCTTCCACTCACTTCATCTTCTGAATATATTTTTTTTCAACCTCTGCTGCTACTTGTATCATCCTTTGTTGCCGCTTCTTGCCTCAGTCCCTCTGTCGGCGGGCCGTAAATTCGTCGCTAGCCGGTATAAAAAAGGGTGGGAATTGGCCACGGATGTGGGGGAAAAAACGTTGCGCGCACCAATCTCTTGAGGTCGTATACAAAAAAAGAAAACTAGCATTGCGCATTTTCATACATTTCTGCCAGCGAGTAATTCCCATTTGGTGGCCAAAAAACAAATGAGATGCTTGCATTGTAGTTTTCTCGTTGTCTTCGAGGCTTTTTCTCCATCAACGTGGAGAATGGATATGAGTCGTACCTTCCAAACATTGACAATTATAGATAGGAAGCAATTCTCCCCCCCCCTCCCCTCATCCGAGTTATTTCTGTTTCGGGGATAAAAACACCGAATAGGTTAATCTTACACAATGACATCTTGGAGAAACACCTCCATTAACGAAATAATTTCCTTTCGTCGCATTGCTTATTCCTATTTATACTTGTGACGTGATAGATTACATCATAGTTTTTCTTGCAAGCGGTTTTGTGGCTACTATTTTTCCAACTCATCAGAATAGTCGTAGATTTCCGCTTGCCACCGGCAATTTTTGTGATTATCTCTGTGAAGAGTTACGCTGCTCTAAGTTTCATTATTCAGTGTTTTTGCTTAATAAAGAGAAAACGATTAGTTCTATGAACTCCCCCTCAAAGTTCACTGAGATTATTACATGGCTGTGATTCCTATTGTTTAACGAGGAATCTTTGAGCTCTGAAAGCATTTCTCCGAAGTAATGATGGTGCATCTCTGGTATGTGAATCTAACATTTTGGGTATCAGCACCATACGACAGGAATTTATTCATGCTATTTATGATTTGGAGCTCTCTTTTTACGTGCTATGAATTTTTTCACAATAACATTTCAACGCTACGTTGGTTGAGCTGCATGCATAAATTGAGTGGAAACTATTGCAATGTCCCATTTAACTAAAGACTTTTATTTACCGTAATTACAGTCTCCATTTACCTTTAATTCTCGCAGACGGCTATTGCAGCACAGATTATTTCCGCACTGAAAACATACAGTCTAAATTAGGAAATCCTTTAAAAAATAGGGGATTTCTTTGCCTCAAAGAAATTGGAGCGAAAACTGTTGAGCAATTCGAATGGCTATCAACATTCTGTGAATGTATATAGGTACGCATTCAGATCACACGTAATGAAGGAATGCATTTCTCATTAGCAGCCAGCGAACATCGCCGTTCGCGATCTTACCCATGCAAATCACGTGGTGCGCATTCCATTAATTGTGACTTTAGCATTTCTGCAATAGATTACTGATGTGTTCCTAGTTTTTATTCCTTTTAGCAGTTATTTACATGGCCTACAGATGTTTTCTGCGGACTTTTGGTCTTGGTTTTTTGTTTTGTCACTTGAACTGAGTGGAGAATGTCTGCTCTTGCATTTAGATATAATATCACAGTGCGAATCCTGAATATTCATGCGTGATTCGCGTAACCTGGGTCGTAATAAGTTTTTCATGATGCGTAATTGGCTAGTTTTTGTATTCATTCATTGTGATAATATAAAAATGAGTACTCGACAAATGTTCTGCTGTGAGTCTTGACGGGGATTAGATCTTATATTCCACTGTTTCCTCCTTCCACCCTTCCTTCCCTGTGCAATCGCTGGTGGCTTTCATTCAGGTTGCAGTCGGCAGCTTTTAAGTGAGCCTGTTTGCGATTTTGATGCCAATAATATTTATGTTAAGCGAGTGACCATGGGGGTTAATTTGCATCGGGCCCAAATGCGGATGAACGGCTCACTTCCACAGGAGCGATTGATTTCCATCGTGTCATTGTTATAAACTCAAGTAACGATTGACTCATTGACCGATTCAAACCTTGTACCTTTTTTTATGTATAAATATTGTATATCGTTTTAATCTTTGTATTTTATATTGTTTATACTTTATTCTTACACAGCCCTGATGATGATTCAAGAATAAATCGAAACGTTGGCTGAAACTTGTTTTAAAATTGGCCTAAACTCCGTGAAATAAATACTTTCAATTTTTGACCTAGGATTCAATGTCCTACCATACCATCTTCATATAGATGGTGCAGTAACATTGAAAGCCAGGCCGTAATATATTTTATAATAGTGGAGAATTGCAAGTATGTATTTCGACTACTTCGAAAGAGGTTTACAGTGCATGCTGGATGGAGGATTGGTGCCGAGGGGTAGGTGGGTGAAAGAAGGGAGGGGGAGCTACTTTGCCCCTCTCCCCCCCCCCCCCAGCCACTCGCACTTTAGTGGGACGGGTGTGAGCTAAAGGTCAAGGGGGTGACCGCCGCGCCGGATGCTCGAATGTGCGACTCGCCCCATTCACCCCTTCCCGCCCCACTGCACTTCCCCCAACCCATTCCGCTCCCTCGCTGGATCACGTCCACCACATGGACAAGAATTACCACTAATATTGCAGTCGAGGATTCTCCTCTAGGCCACTAAATATATTAGGGGTGTGCGAGTAGTGCCTTTTGATATCGAGTCGAGTATCGAGTCTAGTATCGAGTCGAGTATCGATTCTAGTATCGGTCCGAGTATCGAGTCGAGTATCGAGTAGAGTATCTAGTCGAGTAGAGTCGAGTTTGGTCATTTCTGGATCTGGCAATATGATAATATATACGCGAAAAAATATTCTAACTTTCATATCCCTTTGTGATTTTTCTTTTCTGAATGCTTAGCTTGATTTAAAAAAAAGATTGAGGAATATTGATGGCAATTGCGTCAGTATTAGGAGATGAATAAAAATTGAAGTGTCTTGAAAAGTTCCATGAGCACTATAGGAATGAATTAACCTATGGTAATATGTGGTCAATTTAAGTAATATACATATACGTATCCAAACTGCCAGAAACGGCCCTGAGTAAAAGCATTTGCGCCATTGTGATTATGCTTCATGATAGCGCTTCCTGTCGGCATATTTTTGAACTTACTTGCCTCGACAACACTGTAACCGAAAGTACTCGACTCGACATTCGTAATGCTACTAGAATCACTCGAGTCGAGTACCAACTACTGGACTCGACTCGAATTTTCGAGTACTCGAACATCCCCACTAAATATGTTGAATAAAGTATTCTCGGCTTTCCAGTCGGGCTAGTGTCAAATTTCTCCAACATTTTGATCCAACGCGTTCCTCGCGATTATGGCGCCATGATCGTGGCCTATACTTACACTTGTATCGCATTTTTGGTCTCTTCCCTTTGGTTGGCGCAGATTTTCGTCAATGACTTCATTGTTTTCAGTACTGGGGCCACTGCGGGTCTTCAGCGCTGGGCGACACTTTGGGGTCTGTGCTGGAAACTATAAGTGATTGAAGTACCTATCCTAGTAGGTACAAGTATAAATACAGGCAGGTGTCATGGCATCAGAATCGTTCCCCGATGACGTGTCGGACCTCGAAACGTTGGAGATTATGGACACTCTCACGCTGCTGGAAACTCAGGAAAGTTTAATCTCAGGGAAAGTATCATTCTTCACTAAACGTGTTCTCACCCATCGCGGATTGAAATGGAGATACGTAATTCTCCACTCGCGTCGCTAACAAGTGAAGTCAGGGGTGGATCCAGGATTTCTTTCTGGGGGGAGCACAAGGGTCTGATAGGTCTTCTCATATTTGAGATTAATAACAAAATACAACTATTACTGTATAAAATATTCTCTTTATTTTGATATGAAAGTTATTAATATAAAATAAAAAAAAACGATTGAGGCTCCTTAACACACAAAATAAATCGAACATACTGACAACCATATTAAAAATGTTGTCTATTTTTTAAGCGTCTGGGAGGGGGTGTACGTGCCACCTCCCTCTAAATCCGCCTATGAGTGAAGCGGTCCGAATTGATCGGAGAAACAAGCTGTAATTAAGGCAGTTAACCGATATTTATAAGCGTGATAGTGTGATGAATCAAATTAGAAACAACTTTATTTGCTAGACCTCACGATGGCTAATACAATATGGCAAAAAGTGAGGATAATCTTTGCACACACCGCCGTGCTGCAGATATTTTTGGTAACCGATTAAAATGCGCCCTAAGTGGCAGCAGATATCAGTTTTCAACGGGGCGGCCTGGTGCGTCTCCGCCAAGTACACAGTCCCATTTGAGGAGGACTTCGAGAAGCGCTTCTCCTGCGATGCATTTCGCCACTCGCGTCTCTCGTGGGTGGGGGCATTTCAAAGATGTCCTTAAGTGCCTTCCGATCGCGAGTGCAGGCCTTAAGTGTTGTTTTATCGCACACTTTGGCGACTTTTGGTTTTGCGCCATTCTTAAGGATTATAGCTCGGGGAAAGTAGCATTTTTATGGCCATCGATAAATGCCGCTGAATGTACGATGCTACTCACTGGTTCGCGATATACAACCTCGATATTCCAGAAGTAAGTCCGTTCTTCAGTCAAAACTACTTAGGGTCGAAACTAAACTAAAACTCTAGGACGAAACGAAACGCAGATAATTTTTCGTACCGGAGGGATAACGTGCTTCACCTTCGGACAGTTTAGTTTCGACCCACACACCGAGTACGAAGCATGGTTGAATGAAGTAGAGGTTCGGCCTACCGCCTTTAAATCCATGGGGCACTCATATTTTTACCACTAACAGAAGAAATATGAACGCAAACTGGCCATTCGATTTTTAAACTCAATGTTTCAACCTCTCTACGAGTATGGCACACGTAATGGGTCGAAACTATTCCCTCTTCTCCGCTTAGCGATGAGCAGCGAAGTTTCGATTAATTTAGTTTCGTTCCCGGGAGTAAAGTTTCGTACCGGATCGAAACTAAACTTCTTGGTGATTTTTATTTCGTGCGTAAATGAAACTAAATCTAGGCCTCGTATTTTCATTTCCCTCCGGGTTGAAAGGAAAAATTTTCGTTTTCATGGGGAAATGAGTAGTGAAAGTACTCACTGTCTGCGTTGCGATCAGTAACCAAAAAAATTATGAAAATATGGTTTGTCATTCTCCCTGGCAAAATAGACCAAGAAGTGACGAATACTTCAATTTGTTTGCATCATGCTTTTAGTTCATTTTTATGTCCTCATTATTGTTTGACTTTTTTATTGTTACGTGCTGAGTTTGCTCGTACGTACATTTTTGCGCTCGTAAGTTGGCAGAAGTTCAATATGTAGGCTCAATAATTTTTGTTATCCCTGTCGAGCCGTTGAGTGAGTTGTTTTCACGATTCAACCTGTCGTTACGTGAAGAGAGTTCACAGCCGTTGTATTCGCGCTTCTCTCGAGGGACTTTTAGGAGCTGCTTAATATAACCGATTTATGTGGGCAATGCGTTGATTCATTGTATAATTCAAAAATAGCTCCTGCCACATTATTTCTATTCTTCCTTGGGATAAGTGCATTTTGTCCATATGTTCAAAATCTCTAGTCGGAAAGGAATTTTGTTTGAGCTCTTTGGTCAACGAAAGTTCTTCCTCTCGATGCATGTCTTTGCGTTCATGTCCTCGGGGCAATCATCTGGCTTTGCAGATTTCCGTCATCGCACCTGATTTGTCGCGCCCGAAATATTCTTCTGGCGACAGCTTTACAAATGGTCGTGCTCTCCTGAGGTTTACCTTAGATGTGAAATGTACAAGTTTTCTTTGGGATATCTCAATTTAATAATAGAGATAATATATCGTTGTGGAATCTTTCTTTCCATTATGTTATAGATCATGGTTATAATTCTAGCTCAACTTTTGAATTCACATTTGAAATAATAGTTCAGTTTGCTACAAATATTCGTTATGACCGTCGCACTTTAGTTAAAATTTGTCTGCGTTGATTATAGCTCAAGTCTATGAAATACGTCGGGTATAATTAAAGCTTGGTGAAGGTTGTAACATTCTTTCAAATATGTATATAGAAAACTTCAACGAAGCGCTACTTACTTCTGAAGATTTTCGGTTGTAATGGCAGTAGTTCTGAGAGATATGCATTGAGATATGTTGGTCATCGTTCCTCAGTCACAAGGGGATACAAGTTTAGTTCTCTTTCATATTGAAATGCTCGAATAAAGATGTTTTATTCAGTTTTTTGGGCGCTAGCTTCGTGATAGTGTTAAGAATTTTTGCATTGCGGAATTTTCCTCCCTTTGGCATGGGCGATCTATGTTGAAATATATTCTTGTTAAGAGCTCGTTTGTCAGCGAGAGAAATTTTTCTTGTTCCGCTTCGTCCTTCCCTCGTATTCTCAGAAGCAAAATTCTAGTCTTCATTTCCTTCACATTGTCAGTAGTACGAGACAGACTTCCGCGTCTTGAGGCGCTTGACTGTTCGATCATCTCTTTAATATATTCGTACCTTTGCACTCTTTTCCGTGAGGCCGATAAACTTTTTTTACTGAATCGTATCTGGTGTTTCTGTTCACTATTTTGTTTATAAGAACTTGAAGTGGTGGTTTAAACTTATACATAGATTTTCTATGTTTATGAACTATGAGGATTTATTGCATGCTGCTTCCCCTCCATCATGGAGATGGTTTATATGATCTCGACTGTAAAGATAAATCACGTTGTTTTAATTTAAAGCAGATTCGCCTTAAGTAATCGTAGAGAAATAACCAATTTTTTTCAATTGATAAGATAAATAGGCCACACTTTATATAAAGGTATTTGTTAACTCTTGTTTAAAGCTTTTATTTGGATGAAATCGAGGTCTCTGTTCTTATATTTTACTTTTTTCATCTATGTACTCTAATTCAAATGCCGTTCTTATTTTATATGGCATGTGATATCATATAAAATACCAATTTTGCGATTCATTCTTGACGTGTCAAAGGATTAAAGTAACTTTTTTTGTAATTCTAATCACGAAAAAGGAAAAAAATATTTCTCTGTTTCATTTATGTCTTCATTTTTCCTATCCATTCTATGCACGCTGTGAGTGTTGTTGGCGTATGTTCTCATAAAAGCTACCGATTTGGCGTCTCAGTCTTCATTTGTCAATCGGCTTCTGGTACTTTTCTAATTTCAATCACAAGCGTGGAATAACCTTGGTTTCTGTTTTCGCTTGTATCTCTTTTCATTTACATCTCTTCGTTTTGCCTATCGTTCTAGTGACCAGCATTGGTGGCGTAAGTTTGATCATAAAAAAATATCAATCGGCTTTTAATTCCTGACTTGTCTCAGTGTTGCTGCTGGTTCTTGTTCGTATTTTACTCACGGGAACGTGAGGGACTACCAGGCATTTACTCTTGGGCATTTTTATTCATAGTCCCGTGTCGGATCTGCAATGACTCGACCATAATTCATCTTCCAGGTGTACCACTATATATACTTGTCAACAATTCGTCTAAAATTTTGGGGAAACCAGTCATTTTTTCTCTTTCATATATTTCCGTTTTAATGTATGCATTCATTTTGCCCTTTGCTCTTCTGCTACGAGCGTTGGCGGTGAAAGATTACACAAAAAATAATCGTTTTTCCATTCATTCCTGACTTGGAAAACGATAACAGTTGCTGTTTTTCTTATTATTTTCCCGGGTAGGTTATTATGATGCGTAAATTTATGTTTTTTAAGGATACATACATGGTGGACGTGTGCCAAATGTACTCTGAGACTTGTGTTCTAGTACCTACCTGGAATGCATATAGTGGACCAACTGCCTCCATGGTAAGGTTTATACAGGAGCATATCTGTTTATGTATATTTTCGAAGTTCCCTAATTATTGTCATCGTCGTCCACAATCTTAAGATTGGTTTGACGGTTTCTCTTTTCTATCCTTTAGCCTTTTCATATCGCCGTATTTCATCTATTCATCCTTTTTAACCTCTCCTATGCAACTAACTCATTTGGGGCAGTCCCTTCTTCCCTTCCACCTGTCCTTCTACGGTTCAGTCCATCATACCTCTTGATATGACCAACTAAGTTTTCCTGTCGCCTCATTAAGGTTTTTAGGAGACTTCTATCTTCTCCTACTCTTCTTGGCACTTCCTCATAACTTACTCGGTCGATCCGAAGTTTCCTATGATAAATAAATGAAAAACGATCTTTTCTCGGTCGAGTGATGTGGTCAATCGGATACTTAGTCTGGAGTACATTTGGCACACGCCTTAATTGCATAGCATTTAGTCCACAGTCTCCATATACCTACTTGGTGGAATTCACTCATAATTGAAATAAGTATGAATGCTTAGTTGCTCCATATGAAATTGACAAATGATTACAAAGCCCGTCTACTCTTTGGCATTTGTACTGGTCGGCCCGTGTCAGCAATGGCGACGCGAGCGACGGCTGGGAAAACCGTCGCCCGTGCCCGTGCGTCTTCCCCGAGGGAGAAACAGAGGGCGTTCGGCAATTGAGGAGGAGGTGGAGTGGAGATTTTCCGCGCGGATTCCAGCCAGGGAATTTTCCCCTCGCTTGCTCATGCATCCCTCGGCACGCCGCGGAGACCGTCGTCACGCGTGGCATGCGATCGCCTTTTGTCTCATTTTTTCCCCCCGATGAGATTCCTTGCTCCCTCGTGACGGAAGAATCGAGTCGATGACGTCTCGGCCCTTCCGGAAAGAGCAGCGGTGGCGCGCGCGTGATGTAACCGCGCGAAGTAGCCATCGGACTGACGCAATTCGCGTCACCCGCGCTCTGCGGCCGTGGACGCCGCTCCGTCGGCGGAGGAGGCGCGGGTGGACGCCGGCGGAGTCCATTGTCCGAGCGGAGGAGTGGTCGGGGAAATTGCGTGCTCCACTTCGGTAGCCCCGTATTCCGCCATTCCTTTCCTCTTGCCTAAGGCTTAGCTCTCTTTTTGCGCGTGGTAGTTTTTATTCGATGGGAAATTTTGCACTTAACGTTGTACTGAAGCTTAATTCTTTAAGTCATTTACTCATTAATTCATGGGCGCTCATTCTATGACCTCATTGGATTAAATGAGTTCGTTTATAGATTAGCCTTATATATTTTGAGTGCTTCCCCTAGAATATACATTTGCTAGGTGGTTAAATCCTCACAGAAAAATGTTTCATTCATTTTTTAGCGTGCTAGCTTCGTTAAAGGAGAGAATCCTTGAAGTTGATGGTTTGAGGTGTTACTTTATGGAATTTATTCATATTTAATGAAGATTAAACTATGTTTTTCCACATGAATATGTATTAGATCACTACCAGGGTTTCAACGCACTGCGTCATTCTCAGGTGAGGAATACCTTCATCAGGAGGAGGAATTTCCCTTTCTCGGACATAGGCAGCCTCTGTTGAAATATATTTTAGTCAAGAACTAGTTTGTCAGCGAGAGCAGTTTTCTCCGCTCTGATACTGTAAGGATAATTTTTTCGTTAATTCTGATTGACATTTGTAGCAATTTTTTCTATAAATCGGCCTTTAAAATGTGAGAGGTAAACTGAAAACTGTGTGGGAACGGATCCCTGATTTGTTTTATTAATTTCATATATTTATTTCCATACGTCCCGAAATCAGCTCGAAATTGCCTTAGTTCGCTTTACTAATGAAGGCTTGAGCGACTACAATGCATTTTCACTCATAGTTCCTTGTCGGATATGCAATGTCACCCATGCCCTGGATAGAGGTAACTTACCGAGGCGGGACTCGAATCCGCGACCTTCGGATTTCCAGGCAAGGGCTCTATCCCGCTGGCGCCGAGGCCGGCCAATCATGATGATTGCGTTTTAAGAAGTGCGAGAAGAAAAATGGTCGGGCCGTCACCAGCGCAGGGGTCTCGTGTGTGGGGGTCCCTCCCGACTGGGATTCCACCCCTGGCGTATTGGAAGGGGTTGGACTGTTGTTGATGTGACGGCGCCCGACTTGAAGTGTGCGGCTCATGTGCGGCTTCGAAGGAATGGGAGGGGATGGGGGAAGGTCGCTCCTTTCTTTGTCTTTGCTTTTCCCTGTGTGGGATTCTCCTGCTCCCCTCGGCATGCCTTCGTGTGTGTACGTGTGGGCGAAGAAGAAAAGGGTTGGGGGAGGGGGGGGGGGCTGCTGGAGGAGGGGAGGAGAGACACTCAACGGAAGGAGAGGGAAGAGCTCTCTTGGCACGATCATGAATGGGAAAGCGGCGGCGGGCGCAAACCCCCTCTCCTAATTGCCTCCACCCTTCCCCTATCACCCCCAACCCCCTACCAGGGCGTTGCATCGAGACCTCCCTTGTACGCCAACTCCTCATCTTATCTCTTTCTCTCTCTCGCTCGCGGTCTATCTGTTGTCCCTGAAGTTGTTTCAAATCAACCAGAGACGCTCAGAATGTTAACTTGCATGATCGAAAGGATCACCAAATGGGTAACCTTCGACCATCAAGATGTTTCGGGATGGCGTTTTATCTTATCTCTCTATCATAGATTGTTCGCGTCATGGTTTTGGAGTCAGAGTATTAGTATAAGGTTCTCATAACGAGGCGACAAAAAATAGCCCTCGCAATGAGCCGGCTGAATGAAAGAGATCAAAATCCCAAATTCTGATGGCCTTGCCTACACCTCGGAATCAACCGCTCGTAATAACAACTGATCGGAATTATTCCAATAATTGACAACCTCATTATGACAACTTTAGTATACCTTGGACGAAAAATAAATTATTTTGATTTAAAGGTTCCACGAGTTTACGATTTTTGCCTTTGCTAGAAAGGATTTCAGGCAAATTATCACATGATACTTTCTATTTTCCTTCCTGGAAAATTTAATTGGCCGACCCGAACCGAATTGGTGTCCTGATCACGCCTGTGTAGTCAGCGAACCCGCATATTGGTCAATTTAGTCTTAAATTGGGTCCACTAAGAATTTTATTTCATTCGAGTGCAGTTTCACTGGTAGTGACGCCTGAATATATTCAGTTTTGACGTAAAATTAATGTTTGAGCATGAGTTATGAAGCAGATGGTTGTGTTCCTTCACTACATGAGATGGGAAAAAAGTGAATGTATTAAGTGACACGAGCTAGTTAGTTTTAAATGGAGCGAATCGCAAACTTTTGGTCCGATAGGGATGATGAAAATTGAATAAAAGATACAGTGTCCGGCGTGATACGGCGGAAATCTTTGATATTCAGCTTAGTAAAACCACTTGTCTGTTTCCACACACTTTTATTTAAACCGACCATGGTTTCGGCAACACGTGCAATTATCATTACCTTGATAATGGCACGAGTTCCCGAAGCAGTAGAAATAAAAGTGTGTGGAAACAGACAAGTGGTTTTACAAAGCTGAATGATGAACATTTCCGCAAGGGGTGTGCTGGGCAATAATTGGAATTATTCCGATCGGTTTTCATTCCGAACGGTTGATTCCGATTGGTTTCGGTCGGAATATTTTGTGCTTTAAAATTTTCATTGTGATGACTCGCATAGAGGGCTCGTATCGCGATGGGAACGAAAATTTTCAAACCCAACAAATTCCGATCGAGTTACGAACCATTCGGAATCGACCGTTCGGAATGAAAACCGTTTGGAATAATAGCGAGCAGTGTGGTTGCACACCACCGCAGGCACCCCTTTCCATCCACCCCCCATGCGCCTTTCCCGTCCTCTCGTCCGCAGTGTCTTTTCAACCCTCTCTGTTGTCTTGCTCGCGAAGTGCAACTCCACTCGTCCGCTTCGCCCACCCTCACCGGGAAACAGGACACCCCCGCCCCCTCCTTCCGCTACAACCACTTTTCCTCCCACTCGAAGAGAAATTGGATTCCGCGTCCCTGAAACGGTTGATCCCAAACCTTGAGATTTCTCATGGCAGAGCGGAAACGTAAAAATCAATTTCGTGGTTACGTGACGGCGGGGTACGTTACTCATTTATGAAGTTGCGAGTGATTTCTCAGCTGCATCTACATGCTATCCCGCAAGCCGTCTCAATAGACGTAAGGTGGCGTTGTTAGGACACCGGTCGTTAGCAGATATGCTGTATTAGACATGCTCTCACAAAGTACCGCATAGCATTCATTAAATTCCTTTATGGTTCGGTGGAATAACGAATTCCAATACCTATCCGTTCGGTAAAATATCTCTCTCAATTTATCGTTCCCGTCGGACCAGGAAATATAATGGAGTTCTATTATGATATGCTCCGCGTCGCTCTGAAAGACATCCATTCTCAATTGCTCTAGCAATCTAAGCCTAGCATAGAGCGTCCGAGTCTCTAGCGGCTCCCAACCTAATTAGTTTAACATCTGTGTATCTATTTCTGTACGCCCGTAATGTACGTCTGAATGTATCTTTTTAATTGCTGCGTGTGTTTACTTAACTGACTTTTATTATAGTTTGTGTCACAACTGGATTACACAATGAAAGAGCGGTGAGTACTCAATCTCATTTCATTCGGCTCTATGGGAAAATAATCTTTTGTACTGGAAATTGGATCACCGACCTTTGTTATTAAGATTTCTCACGTTGAATGACTTAGTATTTACCCGTAGAGTTGTATTTTACCATTATTGGTTTCGACGTTGAAAATACTTCATCTCCGGATCAAGTTTATGCAGGGTTGTAAAATTTGGTGTGGTATGGATAATTGGTTGGTTTTTCTTCCTTCATTTATACTATATAGAATAGGGTGGTTTCCTATTATTTTTTATTGCCTAATTCGAAATATTATTACTCCTGGAGTACGTATTTCACGCTTTTAGATTATTAAATGACGATATCTATTTTTCGCGATTAAATGAAAAGTGAAAATTTTCAAGCACGCGAAAACGCGACGGCTAAGTATGAATGCTGGGAAAAGCCCTTGTAACGTCATTCTGGTTCCGGCTGCTGCCGTGTGAGGCTCTCTGCCTCATGCATGCATTGGTAACCTCAGACGATGTAAAACTCTTGACTACTCGTATAGAATCTAGGTCGCTGTGACGTCATGTGGAACGGCATCGCATGGGCGCCAATCTGGCCTTCCTCAAGTGAGGTTAAAATTGACAATGAACATTCGTCTAAACTGGGATTTGTAAAACCAAATAATTTGTATATTATGAATACACTAATGGTGGGTAACCAATCACAATCAATGCCTTTCGTTTTTCTCTGATGAAGGGAACTACCCTGTTAATAACATCCTGCTGCTCATTTCTATCATTTAAGGGGTTCTACCATACCTTTTCCGGTCGTGTTCGAGCCGATCTCCCTCCCACCCTTTCCTCAAAGGCCCTCCCTCCCTGTTTCTCGGATGCGAATATGTGGCGACGGAAATGCTAATGCACTTGGGCGGGGGCCGTGTCATCCTGTCAAGAGGACGACGAGTGGACACTCGCAACCCATTGCGTATTCGAGGGACGGACGGCGACTTAGCTCACCTCAAACTCCCTCCCTCCCCCTTGGTCGCGCTTTAATAGGTGACGCTGTGCTTTAAGTTTGGCTTCGAGGTTCGCCACGCGGCTTCATGATGTGCGAATCGCTCTCAGAAGAGGGTGCCTTTGACGCAGGGCCGCTCGGAAACGCTTGGGAGTGTTATGAAGCAGTCATTCTCCATGCTGTTTGGCTAGTTATTCATCCAGCCCTTTTCTAAGTGATAGCGGTTGGGTGTGATTAGTTTTACTCCGAGCTAATTCTTTCGTACTATCAACACTTATGTCTTCACTTATGTATAAAATTCGAGGAATCAAGCGAGATGGAGTGGAATTGATTCATAATGAAAGATGATTGGCAATTTTCCACAAAAATAAATTTAATCCGACCCGAGTTTCGATGTTACTACATCATTTTCAAGGTACAAATGTACAAAGAACAATTTCCATTGCATTTAGTTTTGCACGACGCGTTATTACAACATCATTTTTAAGTTTCTTCGCCTTCAAGGCATTTGAAAATGTTGTCGTTACAACGAATCACGTTGTTCAAAAATCATTTCAGTGGAAACGTTGCAATGTCTTGCTTAGATAAGGGATTTCATTGATAATGATAATTTTTGAACTCAGAGAGATACTCACAGAAAGCCTGAAATTTTACCATAAATTTTCAATAAAAATCATTTTTCGTCATATGTCTTTGTTATAATGGTATTTTATTACCAATTTCTCCCATCTAGCCTTATAGAAATTTAAAAGCCAAATTCATTCATTTTAATTCGTGTAAAAGCATCTTAGACCGGATGTTGTGGAAAGCCATCGCACTGATGACGTAATTGGACTATGGTAACTCCTTTCACAATATTATATCTTACAATTTTTAAGTATGACGTTCGCAGTTTCAGTTACTAGTACCAATCACAACGCTCGTATGCAAAGCCACACTTCGCGTTAACCTATAAAGGAACTCTCCGACGCTGCATCTATCTTGTTCATAACCTCCTTCTTGGTCGAATGCTTTGTGTGATTTTACGCATAAAAATGAGTGACAAGCTTTTTAAATGATTACTGATATTAAAAGAGAATCATTACCAGTTTTTTACCTGGCAGTATCATAGCGATATCGGATATAATGGAAAAGGGATTTTACCTGTTGCTTTCTATTATTTTTTCAGTGGAAGTTTTATCCGTTAATATTTTTAGTGGAGATACAGAAAAACATCGTCCCAGCCATTTGAAGCGCGTGCATCGCCGTTAGAAAAGTTTTCTCGGAGCAATGTGAGGGGAATGGAAAATTGAAGTTAACTTTCTCGGAGCCGTATGCGCAATATTTATAAGCGTTAAATTGGAGTGATCGTCTTAACCGCTGACGCTCTAATTGAAAAGAGGCATGTACCGCAATTTATAGGCGAGCCTTGTCGCCACAGAAATACAGTCCACCATTGTTCGTTATGCATCCGGAAAAGGTCGGAGCGAGCGAGTGCTCTGGTATCTATGTAGCGAACAGCGGGAGGTCTGGCGCGCCAATTAACTTCCTCCGCCCCCCCCCCCCCCATCGCCCTTCCCTTCAGCGAACAGGAGACCCCTTGCGGAGAAGCCGTAATAGGCCGAGATCCACTGAAGGGAAAGCCTTCTCCACTGTTTACCTTAGCCCAGCTCATTCTCTATAAATTCAAGACTCTCCGCGCCTCTATTGTGGTTACCTCCACTGTCTGAGGCTCCCTCCAACGTACCCGCCACATTTAAATAGCCTGGATTCGAAAATTACCCTCGTGCCGGCCTCGATGTTGTCTTCGGTGGCTGTGGAGTCCGGCCTGGGTAGATTGCCCTTATCCAGGTTTGAGGGTTTGTGATTTCTCATTGTTGATGGTTGCTTGAATTCCTGATGTAAAGGCCTTAAATGTGATTGGTTCCACCACGTGTTGCAGCATCCCTTTCTTTCTTAATCATTGCGTACGTTGTGACTTTATCTCTTCATTGCAAATTGATTACACTTGAAGTGAAACTGCTTTTTTTAAGGATTTATTTCAAAATACCGCTGTAAACTATTGAGTATGTTATGGAGAATCATACATATCTCTTGGATGGTAAATTGATGCATTTGATGAGTTTTGAAAATTGTGTTGTTTTTCGTAAATTTTTTAGATCAAATAATCCACCGAGGAATGACATACAGCTGCGAAATCTTATAAGCTCTCAGCGGATTTTCTGTATATTCTTTTCTAAGTACACTTTTGGGTGACTGATTTTTTTCTGTGGAATTATCGCACAATTTTTGAAATTATTCTCTCTCATTTCCTATTTATCCCGTTCCTCCCCCATTTTGTTCTTTTTTATGCATTTCCTCGAGGTGGTAAGGATTCCAGAATAATGAGGAGAGTTGGTTGTGCCTTATTCGCACCGGAGCACTTTTATTTTCTCCACGAAACCCATAAATGCTTGTTATATGGCAGCCATTCCCTCCTCCTAACTGATGGACCCACACTCGCAGTTACTCTTTGTGTACGCGGTGCCCCCAGGGGGATGCAAGCCGGGGAAAGGCTATGGGGGTGGACAGGGGTCTACTACCCTCCCTCGGAAGTTCTGAATTATAAAAAACTGTTGCTTTCATTATGCTCCCGCCCTCCCCCAATCTTTGTTACCCTGACCTGTCCCGAAGGAGATTAAACACAAATGGTTGGTTGGAATGATAGAGAAAAAAAAACAAATTTCCTCAGTGCATAGAAGCGCTGGAGGGGTGAAAACTCATTTCATCTGCTCGGTACGGGACCGGTGTCCCATTTTCGAATAGAATATTTTTTTATCCCCTCCCCCCCTTTACCCTCCTATCTGCTGGTATCCCAGGAGTAAATCACCGTCCTGGATGGACTTTTTTACGTGTTGCCGGCGTTTAAATATTAAACAAGTTCGTAACGTGAGCACTGATTGGCCCCCTCGAGGAGAGACCAACCGTCGCCCGAAGGGGGTAGATTGCTCCAAGCAACTTTCCTACGAACAACGTGTGAATATTTAAAATCTTTATTACGGTGGGAAACATGTGCTCTGGGATGACGCTCGCGTCATATCTGCGACGGAATTGTATGTTTCCCGTGGAAACGCAAGAGTAATGGAAGTACGTAATTCTCCCTTTACGTTTTTTCCCCCCGAGGCGTCAGCTACGTCCTCGAATTACTTTCCTTGCACGTTTGATGTATCTTTAGCTGCTCAGCTCTACTATTTTGCATGCAAAGTGCACCTAGTTCGTGATTTATGCCTTTTAACTTTTTGTAATTAGTCGACAAACATGGCCAGGATTTTCGTGTTGCTGCCATGCGAATCACATGGGGCTGTTGTTGTGCGAAAAATAAGGCTATGCTTCACTGTCAAATTTGCTCATTTCTGTTTTGACACTGTGTTCAATCTGTGCATACAAAGTGTTCCCATACTACTCCGTGATGCATACGATAATGTTTTTGTAATTAGTCGACGGATATGGGAAGGTATTGCTGTCATGAGTATCGCATGGAAACATAATTGTGCAAAAATTAAAGCCGTGTCAACAGTTTCAAAATTTTTACTGATGGAAAAAATTCATTTTCGTTAAAACCTTTCAAACCTCTATCCTTCTAATTGTGATCCATATGCTGGTGCCATCCATTAAATGTTGTGATGAATTTTAGCTCAACCATAAAATATCACACCGGCACTCTCATCGCCAAGCCTTCCATGAATAGCACAAGGAAAATATATTTCCCTCAAAAGTTAAATTTGGCAGGCCTTAGAAGAATCCCGTGTGGCAATTATTACGTTTCATTGTACTGCTCTAAGTGGTAGAAATGATTTTGCATTACAAAGCGAATAAACAATTACAAGAAGTTTGTGTGGGTTATGCAACCATTTTATCGAATGGTTGTTAAATTGGCAGGAATATTGTAAGAAGTCCTCAAATCCTTCTGACTTCAATCGTTTGCCCCTAAAAAAAGACGCCTACCCTCTCCAAACAAAAGTCAAGTTTTAGCAAAAAAATTGTACCACTGCCAAAATATTTCGCACGCTTTAACAAGAAATATCTCTACAAAGATGTTGTTAATATAATACATATCTCAGATATCGGTCTATTCATGTAATTATCCTCATTAAGTATTTGAGAAACAATATATTTTATGAGTAGTATTACTGAAACTGCAAATTCAAGTCCACCTGGAGGAGAGTTTAAAAGAGAATAGATCAGAACTAGCATGATGATAAATATAGGCCAAAGCGCTGCCCCTCTTTCTATAGAAACAATTTGTTTACACTTACTGTATTTATCATAGGAAAGGTAGGAGATGAAAGAAAAAACGGGCTTGATCAGTGTTGATGAACTGAAGTCCCACAGTGAACCTCTTTATTTCCTTCATCCATCGTTCACCAACGACGTAGAAAAGAAATTACTGGCTATCCCGGTGTATAGGCACCCCGCTTGTCATTTTATATAAGAGCTCTTGACGAACAGGTAGTCGTGTTTGCCCCAGGTTTCATCACCCTTAAACGGCCATTTCTCGGATACATTGCATCTTTTATCCTTTGGTTATTGCTCGTGCACTCGCATGTAGAATTATGATAAATTGGAATAGATGTTGCCCTTTCCATTTATGAGTTTTTTCTGTCTTTTTACTCAGGAGTAAACTTGAGAATACTGACGGGAGTTCGTGCTCTTCCGGCATTTTTGTTAATTGCAGTTTATCGTTATGAAGAGATGTAGCTAACTGAGTGTTGCATTTATTACGTTTGTCTTGTTAAATTGATGGGATTTTACCGATTACCCAGGTTTGACTAATAGGATTATATTTCTGGTCGAAATTGTGGGTTGTTTTTTTCTGAAATAATAAAGTAAGAGGTGGAAAACATAATTTTCACTGCTTGCTCCCGCATTCTGAATTGACTTTCTTGGAATGAGGGCTGAATGAGTATCGAGGGATTCTTCGGGCGTGAGGGTGAATGGCGAGGAGAAGGGGGAATTCTGTTTGGAGGACGCATTGAGGGGAATGGGCTCTTACGCGTCTTTTATGACCGAACTTGAGCTCGTTTTACAGAGTTAAAAACTTTGCTAAAAGTTCATTCTTTTTCCTACTTGCTACCAAATGCTTATTAGTTGCTCATGTTTGCAAGTTATGATTGGAAAAAATATGATACGAGTTTTTTTCATTTTTCGGCCAAAGACGAAATAGGTTTTTTTGTATATAATTGTGTATGCTGCGTTATTTGTCGTGGTGAAATAATCGGGGATAATCCTCTTTATTTTTGTGCTTTTAATGCCCACGTATTACTTCATTTTTCGAAGGTTAGGATAGCCTGAATACTATATTGATTTATTTTTTGTGATGCTACGTTATCATTGTCAATTTTAACAAAATCTTTCTATTTGTTTCAGGTAAGACTTTTCATAGTTCATCATCATTTCAATCCGTGGAGTCTATCGTAAGTATTTATTCAAATTTGTATTTTCTCCTAAATTCTGATTGCTATTTTAGGGGTTCCATCACTGGAATAAGTGGAGATTAAGTAGTTTATGAATTTAGGATCCGTTATTTATTATGTGTTTTGTGGGTTCTCCACAGCATTTCTATGTCTACTAAATCCTTTCTTGTATGAATATTATATTTCTTCTTTCTCGTAAAATCATATAGTCCAATATTGCGCTTTATTCGTCTAAGGGCACACGCTTTGTCTCGATTCTTAGGGTTTACTGTCCTTTTTTTGCTTTTGTATCATCTATTTGTCTCTGTGACGACAATTAACTTGATAATTGCAAATTTTTCTAGCCCTAAATTGATTATATATGTGAGGGACTATAGGAAGAAGGTGTCATTTTTATCTATCACGAATTGGTTCATTGGTTAATTATTATTCATGCTCAAAATAAGGAGCGATGTTTGGTTAAATGGGATGCTTTAAAACTAATTAATCATCTAAAAGACCTGAATTATCACCACGATTTTGTTGTGAATGTTCACGTGAATCTCTATACCACTTTTGTAGTGCTTTGAGGGCTCTACGAAAACAGTGATCCATCCATTTAAAAAGTGTACATTCCTCTGTATGAATCTGTTTTAATATTTTGACATAACTCGGAAAAACTAGGACATGTGGTGTGCATTGTAAGTTGTCGACAGGGCAGAATACTGGCTTGTCACCATTACCACCATTTTTCACCATTTGCAATATGATGTTTGTTCTGATACAAGGGAATAATAACTGTGGGACGTCACCTGCGCGAGTCAAATGGGGATATTGGTTAAATGAGGAGAAAATATCTTGAAGAACATACCGATTTGATAAACGTGATTAGTTTGTCTAAAATCGTGATGTTTCGTCATCATTAGGACAAGAAGATAGGCTGGTAATGTGAGTGGGGGAGGTATGTTCGGTCTTACTATCATCATCGTCACATATAAGGCTCTGAACCATCTTCGCCTGAATGACCTTTCACTCATACATCTGCGAGCTATTCTGACGCCAAATATGTTACTTAGACTCTCCACCCCATTCTCTTCCTCTTATCCTTATTGCTGTATCCGTTTTAATCTAATCTGCTGCCCAAATAATTGAATTGTTCTTCCTGCTCAAGTTTTTCTCATCTACTTTTATCTTGCCTATATATTACGGTAACTTCTATCTTATTACTACAGTAACCCGTATTCCATTGAAACTTAGAGCAGTAGGAAACGGAAAGTAATAATAGTAGCAATTTTAACTATTTAAATAGGGTCTTATTGTTAGCAACGTATCTAGGCGTATATGAGTGACGCCTATAAGGAATGGTGAGTGGGAGAGGCAAGGGAGATGATCAGTTAGCGAGGGGGGAGGGAGAGAGAGAGACTTTCTCGCGGGGCATGCCGGGAAGGAGTGTGCAGAATGAGATGATTGTCGCCGCGCGCCTTGATTTTCCAGCAGCGGTGAAAACAAGGGTGGGGTCGCATTGGATGCGCCTTTGACGCACGTCAGCCACCACATCTGCGTTTTTAAGTTCCCAGCCGCGTTTCCAAGGCGTATGGCGGGCAAAAGTTGAGGAAGCTCTTCCGTCGCGTAATTGATACGTCCACTGGATATTCAGCAACTCCATCGACGGCACACAATATGAGGTCATGGCATCCGCTGGTTTTCCAATTGTTGGGAAATTGACATAAAATGTCGCACCATCATTTGTGCCCGAATTGATTCGTTTTTTAACGTGTCCGGTCTTATTTCTACTTGACGGTAATCCCTTGAGTCTGTTTCCTACGTAATTCCAACATGTTCTGGTCCTGGATTGGTGCAGTGTGTCTAATTATAATTCACAGCTTTTGGGAACACATTTTATTTCCACAGTAAGTCAGTGGATACTGAAGTATGGGTAAAATTATGGTAGCGTAGAAACTAAAAGAAACCCATCAACCTTGCTTACTAAAAAAACAGTCTAGAAAATTATGAGGGAAGTCTACTGGAAAGTCTAAAAAAATTGTGTGAAAAAATCAATTTTCCTCCCTGTGGAATATCCAGGATAGAAGTAAGGGGGGTTACCTACCAGCAGTAGTGGGGGTCCGAGCAAAATTATCGCTTTATCTAGTGTAAACTGACTACCCAAGAAGGGAGGGTATGGACCTCTTAGCCCCTCTCTGGATCCTCTACTGTTTCCTCCCATACTATAATCCTGAGGATGTTGTGTTTGCTTCATTTCTCCGAGTTTCCCCATCCTAGTTCTATATCTTCCCAACGGTTCTTTTCTGCTCTATCCTTCCTCAATTAAAAAAAAACAAGGCGATGTATTTTTTGTCATCTTTTTCTCAAGTGCTCGTATAGACGTCCGTTCTCCTGGGAGGATGCTGTCGTGTCATCGGGCGCGGGCACCAGGATGGAGGAGTCCCCTGGCGGCCGAGAATGCTTTACGCCCAATCGTCTCGCGAAACTACACCCGGGGATTGCGTCACGGGAAAAACAGCGACCCCCTCCTCCCTCCCTCCTCCTTACCCCTCCTCTGTTTGAGGAAAAAAACGCGAGTGCTTCGCCAAGCGCACTCTTGCGACTTTCCCTCTTCCCCCCCCCCCATCCCCCCCTTCCCAACCTTCTACTCCACCCACACTTCTCTCCGCTTAGCCTGAATCTGCACTCTGCTCGAGATTCTCACGGTGTGGTTGTGTGGAAAATCTTGGAATTTTAGAGTAAAATCTACAGGGTGTCCCATTTATCTTGACCACCCGAAATAACTTTTTGTCCAGATGAATATTCAAAAATGTGTCAAGCAAATGTTCATTAGCCGTCAGGAGGACATTAACCAGCATGATTGCCTTCCTTGTAGCTTTGTTATTTACGAAGATATGAACAGCGGTACTTCTTTTTTAAATGGCACCCTATATTTTTTATTCGGCAATTCATTTCCTCTCCTATAACTCCTCCTGTTCATATTTTTGTAAATAACAAAGCCACAAGGAAGGCAATCATGCTGATAATGTCCCCCTGACGGCTAATGAACATTTACTTGACACATTTTTTAATTTGCATCTGGACAAAAAGTTATTTCGGGTGGTCAAGATAAATGGGACACCCTGTATATAAATCCGGCAAAATGTATCTTTGATACAAAAGTCAAATTTAATAACTTACATGAATTGGCACGAGAAAAAATTCCCCCGGACCGGGGAAAGAACTCCGGACATTAGTCCACGTGGTTCGATTTCCGATTCAGGTTATTTTTTTCGCATGGCAGTTCATGTATATTTCACCGCCGTCCACGTGGCAGGATTCGGAATATTACTAAAATCCAGTAGTTTTCTCGTAAGCATATGCTGTATATCTTAGATATTACGTCCATTCATGCGCAACTTGTCATACAGATGGTGTCGTAAATTTACCTATTAAATTCTCAGGATATGTTTCTCAGACGACGTGAAAAATGTCCTTCGTTTACCGTTGCACTATGGCAGACGTGATCACAGGAAGAAAATATAAGAAATGGACTGCAGAAGAGGGAGATTTAAAATTTCATTCTTTCCTCGCATTATTAAGGACATCAACTATGTCTCGATTAATGAAATTTATATCATCACTCGCTAGGACGACTGTGTTTTTATTTTTCCATTGTTCCAATCTGGAATGGATTCATTTTAGGAATTACTAGCCATTGGCAAGATCGGCCTTTGCATGAATGCGGGCGTATTTTTTGTTATTATTCATGATATTTTATGACCGTATGGTGTGCATGGTGGGATAGTCTTGCATGCTAGGTCACCCTCTGCCAAACATCCTAGACGTGGCCTGCAGCGTATTATGCGTGTGTAGATGAAACGTGTCTCTTACCCTTAAATGTCACTAGCGCCACGTGGCTCTCGTGATTACGTCTGCGACAGCATCGCAACAAGGGCCTGCTTTAAATTTCATTGAGAGCTAAACCGGTTGGGAGTGAGTCTTGTGCTCGGTTCCGATGCCGTGAGCTCGGCGCGTTTGCTGAATGGGGGTCTCTATCCGGAAGGTTGCCGCTTGCACACGCTTGAGTGACCAGTGTGAGACATCTTGCTACGGTGGATGCGGAACATCCTGCTAGAATCCTTCCCGTGACATAATTTTGCCGTACTGCTCGAAAAAACTAAGTTGCCGCGGATTTTGTGACGTGCTTTCGCCGATTATGACGCTCGCTTCATTTTATATATGACCTTCTCTATGTACAGCTAGCCCGGATAAGAATTTTATTTTATTCGGTAGAAAACCCCTGAACAGGATTGAAGATCTTTGCTGACAGGAATTCAAATAAACGAGCTTGCCATTTAATTTATTTTGAGCAATTTGTGATTAAAATAACCCTAAACAAGACGGAAAGGCTCTGAGCGTCATGATGGTCTGATGTTACTCCGGAAATCCGAGGCCACTCGGAAAAAGACAAAACTGTATGAAAAAACTATCTTGTACTACACGACCAATGCATTTCGAGATCTTATGGGACTAATGATTGGCTGCTTTTTCGGAGTGTTCAGATATGCGTAGTTAAAAACGGGAATATTATATAGAATGCCTCCTCCACCATGCTGCATCCAGACTTCTGCCGCAGCAAGTCGGTCTTTAATGGATTGGATGGATGAGGCAGATACTTTGTGGAGATCCATTATGAGATATGAAGTGAAACACTTTGCACTTTTCACATAAAAATTTATTAAACTACGGTCGACATGTGTCGCTGCTCTACAACATTATCAATACTCACAACAACACGAAACATATTGACTGTAGTTTAATAAATTTTTATGTGGAAAGTGCAAAGTGTTTCATTCATATCTCGGTCTTTAATGATAAACGAAGATATCGTTTCGTCCACAATTTATTAACCGAGTACTACACGTGTTTTGATTGTTATACAGTCATCCTCAGCTACTACTAATAGAAAATTTCTATTTAATGCATAAATTTAATAAATTGTGGACAATACGATTTCTTCGTTTATTATTATCATTGGTTATGCTCCACGACATCTCTCCAAAGAAAGTTGACTTCAATTCGATCTTTGTATTTTCTAAAATATACCGCGATGTTACTAAACTTGATATCTTGCTCAATTAGTGTGTGCTTGTAACTATTTTTTGACCCAAAATGGGTGGCGAATCACCCTACCCTTGGTGGCTGTAGAGAACCTCCTTTGAGATGGAGGTGTATCCGAAAACATCTGAAGGTTGCCGTGACATCCGTGGGCCGCATCATCCTTCACCTTGAAATGGGGGTTGCTTCTCGAGCGAAACGGCGTTGTTACGCTGAGGCGGCAGAACCGGACGCTTTTGAAGAGGCGCGCCGCTTACTTTTTTAAACGGAATCTCGCTGCGGATCTTCTGAAATATCAACTCGCAAAAAATTGCTAAAAATCGTGGTTAGTGGTGAAATAATGAAAAACTCCTCATCGTCAACAGTCATCAATTCTGAAATTGGTTTGACGTAGCTCTTCATTCGATTCTCCTATCGGCTGATCTTTTAGCACCTACATAATTCTTCTGCTACATCACCTACTCCATCCATCTCGTACGTGGCCTACCTCTGCCTTTCTTTCCTTCCACCTGTCCCGCAACGATATTTTCAATTAGATCCTCGGGATCCGTGATGTGGCTGATTAAATTGTATCGTCTTCTACCAAAGGTTTTCAAAATACATTTCTCCAATTATTCTTCGAATTACTGCATTAGTCACGATCTTTCCATTTGATTTTCTTCACTCTTCTATATGTATATCCGCTCCGACCGCTGATAAATCACGAATCAACTTCAGAAAACTTTTGATAGTTTCTAGAAATATCGAAATGCTTATAATCTGTGCTTTTAGCTTTCACTCAGCTTAGAGTGTCCATAAGTTGAGCTTTTCTATTAATGGTCGCAATTAGCCGTATTCCGTCGCTGTGTATTTTTGTGATCTAGTAGACGCTCCTCTGAAATTCTCAACTATTTCAGTTACCCTAAGATTTCGAGATAATTTATTTTACTTCATTAGCAGTAGCATTATTAACATGCAATTTAGCATAAACAGCTGTTCCCTGTAATATTTCGGGTGAAAACTCATTATTTCTTTGTCATATAAGTTATTTTATTCAAAAATATTACATTTGTAACTAATAACTTCAGGCTTTACTTTGTGAAACCTCTCCATATTGGAAGTAAGGAAATAAAACTTTGTAAGGTTCACTGTTATTTAATTATGGGTACGACCCGGGTTTCGTAACTTGGTTACATCGTCAGGTGACTGATCTTGCATGCATCATACATTTATGCACAAAGTACACAAGTGACTGTGAGGACATCTATCGGAAAGGAAAAGGACTGGTCGGAAAGGAAAAGGACTGGAAAACCCTCACCCCCGCCCTTTCAACCAGTCATTTTCCTTTCCGATAGATGTCCTCACTGTCACTTGTGTACTTTGTGTATAAATGTATGATGCATGCAAGATCAGTCACCTGACGATGTAACCAAGTTACGAAACCCGGGTCGTGTCAATAATTAAATACAGTGAACCTTACAAAGTTTTATTTCCTTACTTCCAATATTACATTTGGCTCGTTTCTTGGCCGAGGATTTAAAAGTAGAGTCAAGTTGCCGTGAGCCAGGCTCAAGTTGTGAACGAGGCAAGCGTGGCGTAAGCAGAAGATCGGTCCAGCGGGCGTCCTCTCCTTAAATCCCCTTTCTCCCCATTCCACCCGGCCGTGATCGGCCTAAACGAGCGTGCGATCGTGCCCACTTCCTCCTTCCCCTTTGGTCGCACTCTCCTTTGAAACGGGAGGCCAGCGGTGGATATAGAAGTGTGTTTATATATGTGCTCTCAAGTGTCCGGAGACGAGGCGAGTCAATCCGGCCGCCGCTGCCGCATATTAGCGCGGGGAAGGAAGTAAGAAATGATGACAGGCATCAAGGGACTGGGAAAACAAATTGCCGCGCCATTATTATAATTGGATGTTTCGTGAAATTGCCACCCGGGCGATCTCGCCGACGGTGATGGTTTAGGTGGTGGTGCCGCGTTAGCCGGCGCTGGTTTACGGGGGCCGACCCGCCCGCCTGCGCCTCGCCTCTCGCCGTAACCGGTCGAGACGCGTAAATGTGCCGGAGCCGCCTCTTCTGGTCCGCCGTGAAAAAGGCCCCACCCGACATCACCCAGTTGGGAGACCGACCGCCGCGGGGGGTCCCAGCCCCCCCCCCCCTTCCACAAAACACCCGCTGCGAAGTGGTCACCGCTATAAAAACGAAGAGAGCGGATTTCGGACACGTGATACCCTTCTTAAAGCGTTGGCTCGGCGACCCGGGTTCCCCACGGTTTCATTTTTAGTTAAGCAAATTTGCAAGAAAAGCAAGTCGTTTATATGATGGTATCCAATTTAGCTTTCGTTTATCTTTAAATTATGAAATCTAGTCGCTTCAAATTTATTCAATTTCATCTTTATATCTCATGTGGTGAATGTTTTTTTTACCATCAACCACTATACTACATACTATAATGCCAAACTGCACTATAACGTTAAATTTCCTTCTGAAAGAGGTTTGAACTTAAGAAGCCAAATTTGAAATGGTATAAACCTAGAGTTAAGAATGTAATTTATGGCTGTATTTTTTCTAACTCCTTGGAACGATGGAAATGCCTTACAAATCAGTATATTGCTTTAATTTGGTGAAACTGGGTGATCGCCGCTGGGGTTCTTAGGCTCTTAACTCCCGCTGGGAAGTGGTGACCGCTATAAAAACGAAAGAGCGGATTTTGGACACGTGATACTCTTCCTAAAGCGTGGGCTGGGCGACCTGGCTTCTCCTCGGTTTCATTTTATTGAACAAATTTGAATAAAATAAGTTGTTCACGTTGGTGTCAAATTCAGCTCTCGTTTAATCCAAAATTATGAAATGGTTTTGCTTAAAATTTCTTTATTTTATCTTTGTATCCCATGATGTTGGCCGGCTAGAATATTTTAATTGCGTGGAGAATGTATCTATCTAATTACCATCTGCATTGAACTTGTTGGTCTCTGTCATTATAATGTCAAATAACCCCCTTAAAAAGGTTTTAGCCCTTAAGAGCCGAATTTGGAATGCTATAGACCAAGAGTTTAGTAGGTACTTTATAGCCCTTAATTTTTAAAACACTTAAAATTATAAATTTTCATTAGGAATCAGTGTATTGCTTTAATTCGACCCAGTTGGGAGACCGCTGCTGGGGTTGCCAGGCTCCTCAACTTCCTCCGGGAAGTGGTCACCGCTATAAAAATGGGAAAGGCAATCTGCCACGTGATGTTACTCAAAGTGTTTGCTTGTCGACGTGGGTGGAATCGGCACTCCGACCGTTCTGTGCTAAATGCCTCAGGTTAGACACGGCGATCCCTGGGAGTGAATAATTTGAGTGTCCGGGTAAGAATCGGGAGGTATACGAGGAAATAAACTCTTCTCCTCTTTTATATTGTTTTTTTTCTTCGCTGCATGACTGAGCATGCCTTGTACGTTGGTTTTATATTGTTTTGATGTTGATAAATATGAGTTCTGATGGTTAGTTTTCGTGGAAGTAGTGCGGTGAATTAAAATGATTGTTATTTTCTACTTGCTTATTTGAATTTGGTGTCCATTTACGTCATTATGCAGCTTACCAGTTGCATTTCAGTTAAAATTCTTGAAAATGGGTATGTGAATCGTCGTTGGCAGTCTTACAATTAGTGTAATAAAAAGAGTGGGAATTACTTATTGTTAATATTCACTCTCGTTTAATTATTATTTTTAGGCATTTGCGGAGAGTTTAGTAGTTGAAAGGAAAGTAATGGTATAGTAAATTTTCCTCGGCCATTGTAAGGAAACTAATACAAGCTTTATACTTTTTTAGAACGAAATGATAAGGCGTTACGGAACCTCTCGCGGGCTAGTTGAATCAGTTCTTCCAACCTTTCTCTGTCAGGTCAAATGCGGGTATTCCGCCACTTCCCAGTATTGTACGTTACACTGTTAATATTACCTGTGCACTTACAGCGGAGATTTGCCAGTTAAGCTTTTGAATTCCAGAGTTTTTTCCGGAAAATGTCTATGATATTACTGACGCAGTTTTTGTAGCTGTCACCTGTCAGAAGACTTTATTTCCTAGCTCTTATGACTCATCAGTTCCTATTAGTACTTATGTATTCCGGAGAATTCTTCCCCTGAATACGTCTAAGAAATCGTAAATACATTTTTTTATCACTGTCACTTCTTAAATCAATTTATCCCACTATATATAATGTGAGCAATCTTAGACAGCTCTCGCAACCCAGTTCAGTGTGTAAAAAGGATCAGTTGATACATCTAGAATCATCCCATGGGATACAAAGGCTTTGCTGTATCATAAATTAAAACGATTTTCCATTGTAATCACCCCTAGGGACATGGGAATATACCCTTCTCAAGTCACAGAGTCACCTCACTCCGCTGAACACGCCAGGATGTGACATCATGTACAATCCTCTCATCTGTCTTCTTCTTTTTACTGCTGCGTTGATAATCATTCCGATGACGTAATGAGTGGGTAACCCCCAGTATCAAGTAGTTGACTGTCAATTGGGATTCAATCAAACGCTTTATTTTGAAATTTTACTTCTTTAGGAATATTAATCAAAGTCAAGCGCGGAGGAAATGTTTATCTCATGGCTAAAACTACTCACTTACATCACATAGTCGTCAACTCCCTGACATGACTCCAACATCGTCGACCTGACTCCAACATCGTCTGACTTGTGGTCAACTCCCTTACTGCTCCATATCATTCTTACTTTGTATAGAGTGGGCAGCTCCCTGTTTAAAGAAGTTAGCTGTTAAGTATGGCTAAATTGTGCCTTTTTTTCTAATTACCAGCTTGATGGATGTATTTTGTCACAACCAAACGCGGTTAGCACTTTGAGACCGAGCGTCATCAATAGATGACGGCCGACTACGCTACTAAAACATTTTCGGATCTGGGCAAAGTTAAAATTTTTACCATCGGGCTGAAAGTGTTAGAATAGAAGCGGTTGGAAGGAGCTGTCATTCTGCCTCATACCGTAGTTGTTTCGGAGCCTCTTTATGAAAACTACTCTATTTCGTCAAATCTCCATTTTGTTTCGTCATAACGTGTCCTCTCGACGTTTCTTGCGGCCTATTTTTGCTGATAACTGTGGATTGTATAAACTACGTTCATGAAAATCAGTACTTGCACATTCGGAATCGCTCTACCCGTCGTCGACGCCAGGAGTAACAATTGTAGATTGATTTAAATTCCCGGTCGATGACAACTAATTGAGTGCCCGATTAAAGAATACTCGACTGTAATATTCATGAGCAAAACTTTATTCGTGAACTTTCCCGGTGTGAGGTTATGTTCTCTATTATCTCGGGCTCAATTTTGTGGAAGTTCATGTTAACCTTAATGAAATTAAAAACTTTGTTGTATTCCACCGTATCATTTTAAGGTATGGCTAGTTTCGACGCACCGGTGTCATTATAGGTCGGTAAATACATTGATGGAATTCATCAAAGTTTTTCATTTCGTTAACGTTGTAATGAGCATATTTCATTGCTGCTATCAAATGAGGGAAGAAGCTTCCTGCCACCTGTCTTGCGGTGCTCCTGCCGCGGAGGCAGTGACGTCACCTGGGGAGGAGAGAGTTTCGATTTCCGGCGCCGCCATCTCTCGGATGGGCGGTTCAAGCGCGCGGCTCGCCCTTGAGCGGTGACCGACTCCATTGAGGCGGAATGTGTGGTGAGATGGAGGAATTCGTTTGTTTTTTGTTCCCTATCCATCGCGTACCCTTTGCCGGTCGGGTCGTACGCGAAGACGTCGCGCGTTGCGCACTTTGTGCCGATGTCTTTTTTGATGACTCCACGGATCGCGTAATGTCACGACTGCCGTCATCGGAATTCCCGCGATTGAGGGCGCGCATGGAAATGTTTTTGTTTTTCTTAATTTTTTGTTTTTGTTTTCTTCTTGAGATGTTTAATAGGCGTTATGGGGCTATGCAAAAACTGTTAAGGGGTAAAATCATTCCAAAGAGCGCATAAGTGAGGCTCACTCAGAGTATGGTATAACATTTTGTATTGATTGCATCTGAGATCTAGACACTCAGCATAAAATCAGAAAATAAATTTTAGCCTTCGAAAAATAATTAAAGTACTATTCTTAGCTTAGTTTTCGTCTATGGCTCCTGGAGGATACGGACCAGCAGAGAACTTAGAGTCATCTACCGAGTTCCCAGCATCATTGCCCAAATTAAAAACCAGAAGATTTGCATGGGCTATCCACGTGAACAGGAAGGGGCTGCACTCCACACTGAGGATGGTCCTATAAAGCCTAGAGCCATAGCGGGGCACATTTAATTTATACAATTCCTGGAATCCCTCCATAAGTGATCTGATCTGAATTTTTGAACCATTTCCTTGCAATGAGTTACCCCCAGAAAACGAAATTTTACTGCTTATAATTAATTACATGCTTATATGCTTTATACTTCTTTGTATATAGATAATGGTATAACTTGTCTAAACCATGCCCAGGAAGAATCAAGCGTGGTAAATACGAAGTGATTGTTCTTTTCCGATGACAGGATTGCTCTAAGTACATCTAGGCACCGTAATCTAAATAATTGTCCTTTGCATACCAATTTTTGTCTTTATAATTTTGCAACTAACGTGGATAAATATAAAAGCCTGAAATTGTTGGTTTGTGTTCAATAGCTCATTAACTCAACCCGAAAGTTGTTTTGGATAGGTGAGGGTAGAGCTCACCCCAGACTTAGCCAGTCGTGTCAATATCACAAATGCAGGGTAGGGGGTGGAGTAGTTCCTTTCCCTGGGACACTTCGCTCTTCGAGGATTTTTTGGGGGTATTCGAACGCTTCCCCCGCAATTTGAAACCGAATATTCGATCATCAGCCATGCGCTCTAGCCACTAAGCTACCACGCACCCGTTGCCGTGTGATGATGATGCAAAATATTTTGTTATTATTCGTAAAAATGCACAGCATACATTATTACGATAAGTAAATATGAGATTGTCCTTTTGGGCATCTCTTTTCGTGGCTGCTTGTTTTATAGAGCGGAGGAGTTCCCATTCATGTTGTCCGCGTCCAAACCCAGCTGTGGGCTCATAATCTCTTCGGGATCGCATCATATCCGCTCGGAGATGAGATTGCGGACTTGATCGCGCCGTTCCCTCGTCACGCGTGCAATCGGAATGCATCGGCCGTGTCTTTGGTTGTCCGTGCGCATCTAGGTGCAGCGGTGACGTTTGGCACGCGCGTAGCATCTAGTGGCGTGCGCCGCATCGCATAGGAAGGATCGAGGAATTCCCTCCTCTGAGGCAACTGGAGAGCCCGTGACAGCATCCACTTCATTCGGATATCTGTTACTGCAGCCCTGTGGATGATGTGCCCAGAGTAAATTTCGTTTTACACCAAGCACGAAAATCCATACCACGAGGCATGCAGCCATTCGCGCAGAGCGTGAGAAACATTTGAACATGGGCTAATTTCCCGGGACGCAGTCATGTATTTACGCATTCTTTGTCGGAACAGTTTGATTTACATGATGCAATTTCCACTGTGCTCTGAACACTAGCGTGTCATCCGAATGAATCGTGTAAAAAACGACCCTAAGGATAGATGATGCGCGTTTCGATTTATGAGACGGTATCCACGATTGGTGACGTGTATTCAGGCAAGAAACTTCAAGTAGCTGTTTTTATTTGGGCGAAGTAGTAGGGTGCCCAAGTAATTGGCACATGAAGCATGTGGGAGTGAGTTTAAATATTAGCCGTTAAAGATATTCATTCCCTCCAAACATGGCTAATTAAGGAGATGAATTATATTTTTTTTAACGTGAGACACCACCCTCATAATTATTTATTGCAAAACATTTTTTAAATCGAGACATAAAAATTTATGGAAGCCAATCATCATTTCCTATATATTTTGATTCCTTCTGAGCCGTATGTGCATCAGTGAAATATAAAATAATAGCTTGTATTAACTTGCAATTGTTCTGAAATTTTTTAAATAATGTATAACGTCATATTGCTAATAGATGTATCCTTAGCTACATTTTGACCTGCATCACCTTAATCAGGGATACAGACTCTCAAAAATATTTGAGGGGCCCGAACCGGAGAAATTTTATAAGTAGTGAGTGTAAAGTTTTTTGATCATTTTATAAGTCATATGATCAAAATTAGAACCCTGATAACTCGAATCTCGATATCTGGACACTCCGGGGAAAATCGACAAGCCTGACACATTTTTCCTCACACCCATAACGAATCTTTGAGGGGGCTCGGGCCCTTTCAGGCCCCATGGAGGCGGCGCCACTGATCTTAATGTCCCTAAGCCATGAAATATCTTCAATTATTCACTAGTATGTATTTGATAATCGAATGACTTTTTAACGGTGCCTCTCAAATATTGAGGCGTTTTTGAATTCAAATTTGCACCTCATTTTCTGTCCGCTCGCCATGTTTGTCAGACTTATCCGCGCCCTCTGTGGACGCTGAGTCGCACTCATTGAGTGGCATTTGACGGCGCACGTGTGGTGTGATCGCCGTCGTATCGTTTGGCAGTGGCGCAGAACGCACTCGCTGAGTCATCGAGAGAACTTTCCTGGCTGATTGCATTTGGAGGATGCCCTCGCATATCAATCGGGTGGGCGTTGGTGCAAACAGCAGAGGGTGCGCGCGGACGGGATTTCCCTACCCGCCGCCAAAGTCATTTGCTCATTCAGATACACAAGCAACTTAGCTAATCCACGCAATTTTTTTTGTCACTTAAAAGTCCTATCCAAGTTTTCTTCTCTCAAGTCGACATGCTTAAATGAGATTACACGGCCGCAATAAATGAGGTTGCCACGGAGAACCTCACGCTTGTATTTTTTAACCTTTATTTTTGCATTTATTACCCTCATCAGCAAATTATTGGCTTCTGTGTTCGTCTACCTCTTTCCTGTGAGTCCGCATTACCGTCCCTATAAGCGATATGGTCAATATCTGGCTTACAAATCTGGCAATCAAGAAAATCACTGATGTAAAAATGTAAATCGATCGTGAATTGTTTGCTACTCCCTCTCAGAAAAAAACTTTAATCGCATTTTCACAATTTTTTAATTTAAACTGCAGCGACCAGCACACATTTTTAAGGCAAGATTTAAGAAATACGTATCTAAAATTTTAAACCTATTTATAATCAGAGATTTTTAACATATCATTGACCTTCATCTAGTCACCATTTGTTTTACTTCATTGTCATTCAATAACCACCAGTAACAGTACTGCGTTCTGAGGCGTTTTAACTTGAGATTGCTACTCAACAATATGATGCGATTTCTACATAATTATCAATAATTTTAGCTTTACCCGTTATTTTCTATTGAATATATTCTTATTTTAATGTTAACTAGTTAAGTATCTAAATAATGGCATTTATTACGGATTAGATATAATTGATTCAATTTTCAAATACCGTTAGACATTTCCTTCCGTCCTGATGAATGCCAAGTCGTCTGTGCATCGGGCACATAATGTAAGGAATGTCTCATTTGATCATTGCCGTCGAGGGAGAGGCGAGCTTGCAGTAACAATATTTGTGACTATGTGCAAACTGGTTATTCATGTACAAATTTACAAAGAATTACGGAAAACTTATTTACCAGATACCGCCTTGAACTCAGCGGAACCATCTACAGATCACCTTGTGGAAGACAAAGTCTCTGTTTACTTTGCAAAAAAATGACTTTTTAAGAGATTATAGCAAAAGTCGTCCATCTTGAAAAAGGAAATTGAGAAATGTAGGGTTTGCTTCATTTTATAAATGTAATTACATTGATCCACTATTTTATTACGTAAATTTCATATGAATTGCAGTATTGTGCTGAAAAATAGGATTATAAAAACAAGCGAGCGAAATGATATGCTTTGGGTACATTTAGATTTCGATGTTTTTATCAGTGAAAAATATTGAAAACAAGGTGCAACCGCTAGCCCGGTCTCATTTCGTTGTTATGCGCGGCGAAAACTGTGAAGATGTTCCAGGATATTTTTTTCCACCCCACTATCTTTCCGTTTCACATCAGTGTGAGGCGTGGCTCTTCGCGGGCCATTACTGACCAGTCGTGACGTCACTGGGCGCGCTTCGGATTTCTCGTGCGTGATCTCGTGAATGGAATCGGAGAGGAAAAGCTCGAGAGAGAGAGAGAGAGAGAGAAAGAACGACCGCATGTCGAGCGTCATCTCTCCATCTCAATCCCCCCCCACTCCATTTTCATCCATTCGCCAATCGTCCATTCTCGTCATCTTCGCCGCCCGTCGTAGCTAGCGGAGCCTTGGAAATTTAAAGGTCGGAACATCCGATTTTCGATCGTCACCTGTTTTTTAAATGGTTGACCAGTTTATCGTGTTTGTCCTCATGCGGTTTTATGATTTTTTTCTTGTATAATGTCCGTGAAGCTACTCATTTTTGTTTAGTACCGTAAATTTCTACGTAAAATAGCCACATGTATCAAGATATCGCTACTGATGTCACTTGAAGCGTTTAATGTGACCTTATCCAATACATTAGCCCGTCATTCAAAAAACGTCGATTGGAATGGTTCAATAATTTTAGTAATGACGGCCTAATAAACCACATGAAATAATATTATCGACATTTCAAATACATTAATGCTTCAATTGAGAGGGATGTAGAACATAATATAATCCGTCCGACTATAATTATATTTGTTAATATTTCTCAAATTCTTCCCTAAGGACAATGAAGGAATCTACGGAAATTTTACTTGTTTTCTGGCAAAAATCTCCTGAAATTTCGTCTCAAATAATACCAAAGCTTTCTCTAGTCCATAAATATTTTAATTAAATTTTGATAGACATAAAATGAGCGTGCGACGAGACAAATATAGAATTTGAGAACAGAAACAACACTGTTCGAGGGCCAGCCAATCACGGCCCACTTGAACGGCACTCGAGGGCATTGATACCTACATGAACTTGGCTCCATAGCCTACGAGTGGTGTTCGGAAAGTAACCTCCGTTTATTTATAAATAAAACGCTAAAGTAGATGTACAAAATTAATTATATACATCTTAAATCTACGACTTTCCTTCACTTTTTAATATAATTTTCGTGAAAATTTAGGCACTTATCATGCCCATATACTAACTTTGAAATTCCTTCTGCAAAACAATCTCCCGCCTGTGCCTTGAGTTGTCCCGTGACCGCATAATTTTTTAGATCTTCATCATCCTCAAATTGCTGGGAGCCAATTCATTTCTTCATATGCATAAACCCATTCCAGAGCAACTCCAACACTCATAATATTTGGGTCATACACAACACAAAGTTCCCTAGTAGTTGAATATTGTTTAGCTGTGGACAATGGAATAGCAGCGCGCACTTCACACTTGGCGGAATTTTTTATTGCATTACACATTTGGACAATCTACCAAAAAACAACTACCTTTACTCTACCACGACTGTGCGCCGACTGATCTGCCGTGCGTGCCGACGCACAGCGGGCTAGAATCGAAAAAAGCTGGCCAATACCTCAAAAGCGATTTTTTTTAGCTAGGAAGTTGAAACTTCGCATTAATATTCTCAAATAAATTTTGCATAACTTGGCAGATTATTTATCTTATGTGCTTTCACGTTAACAATATATATGAGGTCAAAGCTGAACAAATTTAGCGAAAAACGACCACCCTCGATTTTTGCCAATAATTGCCAAATCATCGTGCAGTGGTTTATGAATAGTTTTACTGACAAAACTATGATAGTATCTTAATTAACACTTCTTCCTCTTCATTTTGGAGGGGTTTCAAAGATTTATTTCATCACTAACCATAGATATATAACAAAATGGCGGAGCCTGTTTTCAGCCATGTTTTTACATATACGTAGAGAAAAAATTGATACTTCCGCTGACTTCCGCCAGGTGACTTATACCACGTCGTTTTACGTAGCTTTTATATTGTGAATCTAAAGTAAAATCCTGCACCGACATGCAACCCCGAATTTTACATCGTTTTTTCGAGTGTGCGGTCAACTCAATGGCGACGCAACAATGACGGCACTACCCACTCTACTTTTCACGTAGTGAGCAAACGGAGGTTTAATGCCGAATAGCCTTCGTATATATGAAGACGATGGCAGACTTAGTCGTTGAAATGTTAGTACCATGTGCCCAGAAAAATACCAGGGGAGAAGCCTGAGAATAATTCCTGGAGATATAAATGTTAAACTATATTGGAATGGGCCATAAGAATACCATTGGAAGCATATTTCCCGCGCTTTGCGCAGGCCGTCTGAATTGGATCGGGAAGAGGTAGCGTTCTGGCGTGTACATCTCGGAGTCGGCGGCAGCCTCCGCAACAAGGCGCGCCCCCACGCTTTCAAGAGAGCCGTGTTTTTTGCTCCAACCCGCTCGTCTTTCGTCGCTCGAACGCAATGAGCTGTAAGCCATTGTGGTGCGATAAAAGAGATCTCCCGGGGATCTTGGGAGCGTTGCGTCGTGAGTAGTAGGCCAGATGATCCGGGGACACCCCCTTCCCATTCATTATTACACCCCTTCCCCTCATTCTGACGTTCGACGATGTTTACGTTTATCGATACGTCAACGGGTTGCGAGGACTGGTCGGGGGTGGAACTGGGTTGGAGGACTCGGATAAAAAAGGATTTTTTTTTGTTTCCATTGAGGAAGAAGATGTTATGAATGGACGACCTCCATCGATAATGTTTTCTCACTCTCGTGATGATTTCGTGACGGCTTTATGCTGACGCGTCTAAAGATGCGTTAACATGGTATGAAGTCATATTAACATCTATGCTTTGACTTTTTCATTTCGCCTTAAGTATCACGAAATTCGTAAAAAAAAAGCAGACCTCGTTATTTTTTGCCCCTACATTTGGATTTGATGCGTCCTGATGTACAAACTGTCAACGTATTTATTACCGGAATTTCACTGGAGTTGAATACATTTATTCTTGTAGATAAATATCGTCGTGAATAAATTTATTGATTAGTCGATATCACAATTAGAAAGCGAAGTAACATACTAGTAGGTTATTCAGTGCATTTTCGGAAGTTCGATTGTCCACTTTCTCTTCTTGAATGAGATTTTCTACCAGTTGATTTTGTGTCATTCCTGGAAGAGGGATTGAAGATATGACCGAGATTTTTGCCATTAGCCTGCCCTTGTATTTATTGTGATTAAACCCTATTTCTTTATCCCATTTCACTTTCATGGCTGTTTTCCGAATTGAGAGTGTTTACGAATAAGTAAATTATTATGACTTTTGTTCTAGGGATATCAGACTCAAGGGGTTTCTGCTGTATTTCAGAATGTAATTGAATGTATTCGGAGAGCGTTTAATTCTTCAAATGAATCGTTCAATGATTTATTAAGTACTCGAGGCAAAAACAATGACACGATGAATACGAACCGTTCGCGTGGAAGTGAGCATTTACTCGAGCGCTTATTGAACTTCCAAACGATGCCGGCACGATTCTAAATTCGGAAATATAGAATATCTCTCGTGATAGGTTTAAGCTGTGATTGTCTCTTAATCCTTCTAACTAGCGAAATGTGAGCATACGATATCTTTGTTGAGTTTATATTTCTATTTTATATTTCCAACTTTTCCGTAAACAGCTCTTATAGGCCTTTCAACGGTGTTGCTAACATAAAGAATGTACTACACAAAAACTCATGCCCAAAGGGGTTATCTACCTAGGTAGGACTCGAACCCGCGACCTTCGGTCGGCGAGGACTTCACACCACCGCCACCAAATCCGGTGGCGGTGGTGTGAAGGTAATGTCCGGTCCGGTGGTGTGGTAGACTTATTTATAAATCGGTGTGTAACAGAAAGAAACTAATTAGTCATTTAAATTAAAATGACTCAGGTCGTTATTGATGACAGAAGTGCGTGGCTATTTTAATAACATAATGATTTTTTTCGTTGTTCTAATTTTGCATGGATTTGCTATAGGAATTCCAAATCGTTGGCAAGTTTTGCCTTTTCAATAGTGTGCACGAAAAATTTGTTATTATGCGCAATATTTCTATGACCGTGTGATGAGCATGTGACGATCCTCTTGCATGCTGCATGTTAGTGATTGATCACCCCCTAAGCCACCAGCCAAACACCCAAGAGGTGGCTCGCAGGGTATTATGTTGATGTAATAGTAATGGGTAGAGATGCGTGACAATCGCAAATGCGATAAATGCGATATAGATGCGAGGACTGGACTTTGTGGTACTTTTACTTAAATTTGCCTTTTCGACGGCCAAATTCGTACATTTTTTTGCCGAGCGCAGTTTAAATGCTCCGCCGACACTCACCGCGTGAAGCATGTGAGCGACTGGCCAGCTGCTAGTTGGCTGGGACTCGACGTGACTGCGAACTACAAGAGGGCGCGGGCAAGCTAAACCTCCGCCACTATACGTCTTATTCCTTAATTTATTATTTTTCTACAACATAATCATTTAAAATATTCTGTGTTTTGTCAAATAACTGTGTTTCACTACATTTTATCGTCATCTGCCTCATTATGAAAAAATAGACGCTACAAAATGCGATAAAATGTTATTGAAAGTAAAAAAATAAAAATAAAAATGAAAGCGCGATTTTCACGTATCTCTAGTAATGGGATGTCACCGCATCCCGCTGCGTCTTGTAGAAGTCGACCCACAGCCGCAGTGAGGAGGGACGGCTCGTCCATTTCCTCGCGCCCGTGACGAGTGCCACACTGCGCAGGGCGTGCACTCTCCCGTGTCATTGCTTCTCCCCACGACCACGCACTTTCAACCCCCCTCCCTTGAGAAGATGTGTTTATGGCCCGAGGACGCGAGCGAAGAGCAAGGACGCCTCGGTTTGCGACCCCTGCGGATGCGGCCAGACGTTCCCTTCGCACGTTCACCACACCCCACCCGTAGTTGCGTGCATCCTTTCCCACAACTCGGCGACTTATCTCTGGCCACTGTCGTGTCTACTTGTGGTATATTACAATAGAGGGTTTTCCAGTCGGCCTCTAAGGGCCGGTTTTATTATTTCTGGTTAGCGTCAACTGGAACATGCTTATGTCGTAGTTTGAGGATATTTGAAATGCAATCGATTCACCTGGTACATGTCGTTGATTAATCAATTTGGTAAAATGTATACTCACCAGTAACCAAACGACTGCTAAAAGAATATCATCTGAAGGGTGAGATCTACATTTCCGGTATTTATGTTATCGAGTAGGTGCATCAAAGCAATTTTTTACTTACTTCAAACATCAACATGATGCAAAATTGCCATGATCATACCAGGTGAAACTTCATGTACGTATGTAGGCGGTATCAGCTTTAGAACTAAGTCGAGAAGTACTGTCTCAGGTGCAGAGTGGAGGGATTAATGAACAATGTTCATGAAACATGTAATTCTTGAAAGATATCGTTAAATATTGGAAATATTTATTTCACTAGATATGGAAAAAATAGGTCAGTAGAAATTCAAAACTATTATTTTTTCATTTCAAGAGAACTAGTCCAGTCTGTTTGAAATGCGATGAGTACTCACTTCATACTACGTTGAGATACAGCATGAGTTGCGTTAATGGTTGCGAGCACAAGGCGCAAGTGGCTCTATCATTTCCATGAAAATTCCATTTTGCTACGCTCTCTCGCGTGTGGCGGCGGCGGCGGATTTTGCCTAGCCTCGTTACGAAGCAAGACCGCATCCCGTGTAACGCGACGTGGAAAATTATTCAGAAATGTGTTCACGGGCGAATGCGCTATTTAGGAAACCTTTTGAAAATGTGGGTGGGCAGGGTGGGAGGATAGCATACATTACCAACATTTCTGTTGTCGGATAATAATTGCCACGTTGGTAAAGCTGGGAGAGCGTGATTCCGGTCTAGTGTACTGCGAAACTTTTCCGGGCCCGACCCACCCACGCGCCGCAAAGGTGAGTTATGGGCGTTTTCAGCAGGGAAATATATACGTACACGCACGTGGTTACGTGTGTACCTAGGTACATGAAGGGAGAGCGAGTTTATACGCTTTAGTAGGGGTGGTATGAATGTGTAGCTATTCGCGGAGCCGACGGAGCGGGGATAATTTTTTAAACGATCGTGTTTTGGGACTGTGGGGTGGGGAGGGATTTGGGAACGTAGCCGCTATCCGGGAAAGTCAGAATTTCCTTGCGTCCGGAATGTCATCGAATGTCAGAGGAAATGACAAATGAATGTTGAAAAAATCAGTTTTGCTTTTAATTCATAATATTTCATGGTTCTCCAAACCTTTGTTAAATTAATTTTCCATTCTCCCCTCAGTAACTGATGTAACGGAAATGTAAAACAGTACTATATAACATTTTGTTCTCCCAAAAAAATGGTCTGTAATAATTATACAGGTTGGAGAAAAATTGTGTCACTATATTTAAACCTTGGATGCCGATAGGAAAAAAAATTACCAACTATGTTTAGGTCGAAAATGCCATCATTCTTGTGACAATCTTTCTCCGCCCTGTACAATGGCCCACACTTCCTATTTCAACCAGAAATTTCGTACGACGATGCTTGAGTTTCACATGACGGCATGATCATGAGCTTGCGGGAGCATGTGGTGTTGTCAGTGGGGTTTGCGTGAGAGAGAGTGTGGCGATTCGCGACACTGGAAGCGGGGGTGGTGGCGGGACTAATTTTTAAACGATTGCGTTTGAACTCGGAACGTCGGAAGGACGAGGGTGTGGGTGGTTGAGGAGCGGGGGCGGTCGGATGTTTATGCCCGTGGCCGGAGAGGAGGGAGGGGGGCAGGGTGTGATGGGGGAGGGAGGGTGGGTTTTGGTAGGGGAAGCAACTCAGAGGGGAAGGAGGGATAAGGAGAGAGGAAGAGATGAAATTTATTGGAACGACTCCTACCTGTCGCGAAATTAAACGGGATGGGGGGAATTTTATGTAAATTTATGGTAATGGGTAATTGAATAGGTTCCAACGCTCTTTTGTGTCTTTCCAGCTCCGGGTGTGGCCATAAATACGTCCTCTGATGGAAAAAAGAGGCATCGCGCCCCCCCGCGGATAAAGTGGGAGGGGTATTGGAGAGCCCAGCCTCTCGTGGGTGTCGATTCCGCGGTGCAGTGTGCCGCTCCCATTGCCTCTATGAGAGGCATGGATGATGAACACCCGCTTCTTCGGGTGCGGCACTTTTACTCCTCTCGTCCTCAGCTCTTATTAAATCCCGAGTGAAAAATTATAATTCATCAAGATAATTTTTACGTCATAGGCTAGAGATTTGTGAGGTTTCCTAAGGACATAAAAACTTTTGTATGTTAAATTCAATCGAAACTTGAAGCTTGTACGTGGTGGAAGAGCTCAGTATTAGCAAAGAAAAACACTTCCTTACTTCGATAATTTATTTAAAATATGTTCATTAATTACTTTTGTGATTAAATTGTGGAAGTAATGAAGTGTTTTTCATTGCTTTTTTTGTGTGGTCTCCATATTTTGTACCAAACCATGTTTCGATATAATATGTCAATTTTGAGGAAGAAATACACATCCAATAAATGTAATTTATGGGAAAGGAATGAGTGGTTAGAAGTGGCTGGAGTAGTACATAACAACTTCCTCAAGGCCTACAAGCTGACGTGTTTAGATTCCAGTCAAAGAGACATAGCAGTGAATGGTGGAAAGGGATCAAAAGATCACATATTATATCAAAGACCATTTTAAGTAGGCTATAAAATTGTATCTTTCTCTATAACCTGAAAATGCACTGGATCCATCACAGCCGATTCTTCACCATTATTTTCTCGATTTAAGTGCGTGTGTATTTATGTATGTTCTTTACTTTGTAGATCCTCTAATTCGGAAGAGATTTCAACGAAGAAAATATTATTTTACTCCCTGTGTTTCTATAAATGTCGCAGGAAGACCTCGTATTTCCGGAAAATTACTTCCGGTTCAGACCGGAATTACCACATCCGCATGACTTATCCTCAGTGGTAGGCATATTTCAATTCACGTGTGAAATGCGTGGCATAGATTTCAGGAAGCGAGATCAACATGGAAGTTTGATAGCTGTGTATGGTGGTAGAGTGTAACATTTATTTTGACATCCTTGCCAGGAATTTGGTCGTTCTCATATGTATACATTATTCTCTGATTCAGAAAAATGCTTTGAAAGTAGGTACTTGGAGTTCAAATATAATTCGAAGCTCCGGACCAGAATCAAGTTCAAGGTATCAACCAGAGAACTTCGATGTAGAAGGCAGCGGGAAATAACTGCTTCCTATTGTACTGCGATATTTTTCCTAAATAACCCATTGAGAACATCTACGAAAAAAAGGAAAATTACTTCTCCACTGGGCTTGAAGCCTTCGATTATTGGTTTTCTCAGTAACTGCGCTGATAAATTAATGGTAAAATTTCTTCAAGAAAAATATTAGAGTTTGCAAGTAATCTGGTTGTTTTACGGTGATAAAAGAGCGCTCCATTAGCTCTGATAACTGGATATAAGTATTTTTAGACCACTTTCAATATTTATCGCAGCCAATGTATCCTCATTTCGCCTAATCTCGAAATAGCCCCCCTCCTCACGTGCGCAACAGTAAATCGGAAATCCAACGCAAGTGCTTCCGAAATACTTGGAGTTCTAATCTTGATTTTATGGTCGTGAGTGCTCACGAGGGTCCTTGGCCCTCGCGAGGGGCGCAGGGGCCTCCATTCCTGGATCCACGGGATGGGTTAAGAGGAAGGAGGGAGGCTATCCCCAATCCCTTTCCGAACCCCTTCCCCCAATTTCCTCTTCGGGAGCGTCTGAGAAGGAGGCGACCGTGGCGGTGTGGGCGGCAGGAGAGGCGCGTTTTCGAACGTCTCTGGGTCGCTAACCTTTCTTTCCTTCCTCCCCCGCCCCACTCCCCACTTCCCCTCCTCCAATGGGACGGAAGGAGGGGGCGAAGAGGAACCTTATGACAACGACGGGTGGGGGCGTGGGGATATTTCTACATCTACCTATTACTCCGCTGCCGTCGCAATCCGCCTCAATAGGCGTGTGGCGGAGGATGTCAGGACACCAAAAAATAATAATATTGATAAATTTTTACCACCGTAGACCGTTAAGGCCCTAAAGACTTTACAGAAATAAAAAATTAGCTTGCTTTAACAATTATAAAACTAAAAGTAGGAATAATAAATTCCGAATAAATTTAACATACATGTTAAATTCACCAAAAAATGCATGGTAATATTGAAATTACATCTTCCTCCCAATACAAAGCTTGAACTGGAACAAGAAAGGGTGACTATCCGGAGCATCATAAAAAAAAATATTGGCGCGTACTTAGTTTCGCCCACCATTTATTTAAGTCGTTTATTGTTCGGGAGAAGAACGAATTACTATATGCACCTGTGAAATATCTATCTTATGCAATCGATTCCATCGGACCTTGAAATATATCAATCCGTAATAGGTCCATCAGTGTTTGACTAGCTCATAGCCTCCGAGTCTTTAGTTGATAATAGTTTAATTAAAATCTGTGTAACGCTTCTTGTGTTCTCGTAATTTTTTGACAAATCGCGCAGCTTTCCTTTGTATTTTATTAAGTTCAGGGATTAAATTTCTATGCACTGGATCTCATGTTCGCTGCGCGAGTGATATTTCAAAGTCATAATGCACATAAGTATGATAAGAAGAATTTTTCTAAACATTTTGAGTCGTGTATATAAATCTTCTTACTTTGATTGAAACATAGCCTAGTTACCTAGTTTGTTTATTTTTGTTTCTATTTTATATTACTATGTTGTTAAAAATCAGTTTTGGTGTCTGAAATTGTGATAAGTTTTACTGAAATACAATATATCTGTTCTTTTATAATAGCTATGTTTTTTTAAAGGCCATTTCTTTAAATAACCTTTTATTTGAGGAAGAAAGTCCCGCAGATGTTTTGTGAGGAAGGGAGGATTTTTTGGGAGGGAAATGGATTCGGAATGGGGCAGCGTTTCCTCCTTTCTCCCCATTTCGCATTGCATTCGCAACACTTCGCACGGTCTGAATAGACAAGCGTCACCCATGCGGATGAACGCTTTTACCTTGAGGGCAGAATTTTTGTCTGAAAAATTTTCCTTCAAAAATATTATTTCTCTCCTCCCTTCGATTCTTCTTTTTAGGGGAAAAGTCCCATAGTCCTCATTTTCCCCTTGAAAATCAGTCCTTCGAATTAGGGACTCTAGATATTATTTTGCTCCACTTCTAAATTTATACTATTTTATGTAAAAAAACTAGTTATTTTCAAAAGTTTATGATTACGAATAAAAAATTGTCTCTTTAACTAGATTTTTAGCACTGATAAAATAGTCGAGCATAAGTATAATTGACCTTTTGATTCGATGTGTATTATTAAAACTCACTTTCATAGTTTTTACTAATAGTACGATATCTCTCGTTGCAATTTCTGATTTGCGTTCAATATGAGCAAATTGGAGGCAAGTGAGCTGTACAATTTTAAATCTATGAATGAAGGAGTTAATTTAGTTTTCCATGGAGGTAGATGGAATTCCGGGACTGCGTTCGTATCCCGGTTTAGTAAAATGGTATTTTATAATAAATATTATCCTAATAGGTCACTTTTGTTTTTTTTTCTTCTGCCGAGTGAAACTTTTTTGAACTATACAAAGTAGTGTGAACAACTTCACTTGGAATTGTGAATAAAATTTGTCATCAGATGTTTTGACGGTGAAGAGAGGACGGAGTTTGTTCTGCGTCCTGAGTTAGAAGCGGTTTTAAGTTCCCTCCCCTTTAAAGTAAGTATATGCGCCTTCGGATGGTGTCTTAGCGGGACACCGAAACTGATGGATTCACCACGCGGGATCAGGTTGTACCTCCCTACGTTAGTGCATTTCTAATTAGGCGCGTTTACAGCGAGTGCGTCCGCTAATCATAAGTTTTCCGCTTTCCACCCTCTACTGTTGGCTCAAAAATCTTGCGGACTCCAGTTAGGATGCGAATCACGAAACAACGAAAGAGGCAAAGTAAAAAATTATCGATTTACATTATTCATTGCTTAATTCTACTGTATTTCAAGCAAATTATTATATTTATATTCGGAATTAATAATCTTTAATCGTGATTGAAATTTAAAAGAGCTCGATTTTGAGTGTATTCTAACGACGCGACGCACGGTGTTGAACGAAAAAAGCGGGTACTATTTTTCGATTAAACGAGATAAAAATATGTATACCGTCTGTATAATAATATTAGAAAAAATATAAATTAAAAAAAAAAATATATATGACGTGGTGTAACTGGTGGCATACCTGCCCGGCAAGCGGAGTAACCGGCTTCAAATCCCGCGGAAGAAAATAATTTTTTTCATGGCGAATTTCATCTCTGATGTATATAAATTTTTATATTTAATATTAAGCAATTTCACTTGGTCACGTCTCAAAGTAATGATTCTAAATGTAATTCTAATTATGTAAACATGTATTATGTTTTATTTGACAATATATCACATTTAATGGTAGTAAGGGTAAGTCCGATGTACTACAATATATTAATATTTTACCATTACGTACATCTAAGATACACTAGTAAATCGGCAATGGGACCCAAGTATCAAAAGTTAAAAGGAGACCAAATGATTAATTACATTAAAATGAAAAGTGTAAGGGTTCTGGGATGTAAGTGGGACCGGGGTAAGTTCCGGGTTATAATTGAAAAAAGGATTAAAACAATATAGCCTAAAACATTGTACAATTGAATAAATTAAAATTTGGTGTAATTTGTTGATAGGTCATTTAGTAGTCCTTTTTCGTATACAAACTCGTATTTACTAGATTTTTGGAGCCGACTCCAGTTCCCGTCATGTCTTAACCCCCATTTCCCGCGGAGGTCTGACCACTCAATGGAGATCAGTCGACGTAAATGTAAAAAAAAACGCTTTTTGACGTCATTGACTGGTGGATTTTGATGATAGTAAGGGTACGAACATTATGAAAGGCTTATTTTTGAGTCGTGAGTTCTCAAAGCTGGTGCTTCGCTGGAACATTCCCATAATGGGTACTTATTTCATTTAACCGCGATAAATCGTTCAAAGGGATAAAAAATGTTAATTATGAGAATGTTACATTTTATTCCATAGTATCATTTACATTCTCTACAGCACAAATATTTTCATTGTGGCATACTGTGAACCTGAGATATAAATCCATAATAGGGTTTCCACTATCTGATGGTCAATTTGTAGATGTGCACCACAAGATATGTGAAAAATAATTTTTTTAATCGTGTATACTAAATACTATGAAAAAACCTAGAAATTGGTTTTAAAACAATGAGGAATCAAACTAGGAAAATGATGTTGCTATTAGTTCATCCGCCGTCTTTGTATTCATTTTGTTTTTCGCATCCAAACTCGTGTCCGCAAGATTTTTGGAGCCGACAGCAGTTCTCGTCGTGTCGTAACACTCTCCCACCCCTTTTCCCGCAGAGCCTGGGGCATTTAGCGGAGATGAGCGGACTGAGTGAGTGAGTGAGTCATCAAAGAGCCGTCGGTCGGTGGTCGTGCCTTTGACGGCCGAGCGCGTCGCCAACGGGCGTGGTGGATTCCCGACGATTTTTTCCGACCTCGCGAGCTCAGCGGTCGACGTCCGACTCTACACGCCTTTTCCCTCTCCTCTCGCGCGCATACACGCTGTGTGTGTGTCGCTCTCTCTCTTTCTTGAGCGTTCTTTTGTCTTTTGAGCTGAAGCTCTGCCAAACGTCGCAGGCTCGCGTGGAGTGCGTTGCAGAAATTTATTTGCCACCCTCCTGGTTACAGCTTAATGGAGCAAAAACACGCCAGTTTAGGAGTCGTAACTTCTATCTCACCTCTTTTTTTCCTTTTTACAATGCAGTGTAATTATGAAACACGTATTAGAGAAGCAACTATATAGCTGGAGTAAAGCTGGTTTTTTCCGACTTTTTTTCCATAGAGTACGTAAATTCGCAATGAACAGTTATATAAATCATCTGCAATGACTTGGGAATAAGTATAATCACGCTTTGTACCATGTGAAGTTTTTGTTTATTCATTTGGTTATCGCTTTTTATATTATTTTTATATTCAGGTCTCTGTGAATATGCTTTCTTAAATTATGGAAGTGATGATTTCACATCTATGCTATCTTGCGCTTGTTAATCATTTGTCGCCGTGTGCTTTGAGTGACGCTTATACTTCTTCGTTCAATTATTACTTAAAGTTCGAGATTGATTTCTAGATAATCCTATCGGCGCGGAATAATTCTATTTTCAAATTTTCTTGTATCGAATGATACCGATATTTTATCGGTCGAAATAGTCTCTGTTTCCTTATATTAATTCCTATACTTTTTTTAAAAGCCGGAAGCTTATTCGATTCTATTATGGCAAGCAGATAAGTTGATCTAACTTACGGTGGATGAAATCAATACAACTTAGTATATTCCTCCAAAATTTTTAGTGCGACAGATTCAAGAGACAGTCACTAATCATTATCAGTATTATTCATCACCATTTCACATAGATAATGATAGATTAAATCGGGAGCTTCTATTCTACGTCTGTCGTAACAAAAATATCGTGGAATGCTATGGAAATTGTATTCATGTCATGTAAATGGAAATTGGCATAGAAACGTCTAACCTTATTAAGTCCGTTTTCGAATGTGCCTAACATTTAACGTCAATTTATTGAAATAACTATTTTCACTTCGATGCTTTTGTTTTTAACACGGCGGTGACTACGTAATGTCTCTATGGTCATTGCCAGGATAGGTACATTGTTATGTGACATTGTATCGATGTATGTTGAGAGATCTAGGTCTATTCATGCATTTACATATGTGGGTCTTTATGCTATCAATGCAATCTATCATTACACTCCCGTAAAATTAAAATTAATATTTCGATGGCATCATGAGAGAGATTTATTTGCGGCACGATATCCCAATACATCAAAAGAATTCAGATGGTGAATGGGAGAGAAATCTCCCCAATCTAGCCATACTCTTTTAAGTATAAAGAAGGTAACACGACAATCGAAACCCTCTTCATACAAGTTGCTGACGTCTCGTGACGGTCTTGTTTATTAACTCGTTCCGAGAGAACAATTCACTGCGGAAAATAGTTGTTCACAAGAGTATGAACGATAAAGAACCACACATTGCCCATTTGCAAGGCGAAGGATAAGCCGGTAATTGCTGACCCATTCATCATGAGTTCATGAGGTCATCAACTTTTCTGGAAAATGGTTGATTTTTCGTCGTGATTTGCTCGTAAAATAGGTGACGGAACGAAAAACAGAAGAAACACGCGTCTCTTTATTTCCCAAACCCTATTGAAGTGAATTTGAAAAGGTAATTTGTGAAGGAGTCCATTGTGCGTGGGTTCGCCGCGCGTGGAGTGTCGGCCGAAAGTGAGTGATGCAAGTGTGCGTCCATGGGATCAACAGCGTCTTCTCTCTCTCTCTCTCTCTTGCCCCGGCGCTCGTCAATCAGACGCAGAGGCCTCGTCGGATTGCGCACTCTTGTGCCCACTGGCGATCGCGCGCATCAATCGAATGGAATGTTGGCAGTGCTGCTTGCGTATACATCCAGAGTGCCGTCACGTGGCGAATCAATCAGTCCGAGCGGATGCCACTGCTGCCCGCGGAGCTGCCCGGAAGCGCCAGCCCTTTTGCCGCCCTTTGCCCACACATTCCCCGAAAGCTGGCTTTTCTGCGAGCGTGTCAGTCATTTATTCACAGCATTATCATCTTAAGATCGATGTACAAGAGCCCATCATTTTTCCCCATCTCAGGCCAGTTCCTGAGGTCCTTCTTCCGTTAATTCTACCTTCACCTGCCCCTTACAGGGCCTTTCCTTACAGTGCGCGGGGTCAATTTTTCTCTACATAGTATTCTACGCGTAATTACTTTGTGACGTGGTCTATCCACAGGTTCGTTTGTTAGCATATGTTGAATTTCATTTTTATGTTCATATTTTTTTCTTTGCTCTTGTCCGGCTCTTCATCAAGGATCCGCCTTAATTGCGTCGAGAGCTTTTATTACCTGAGCTACTGTGTTATCTTTCTACTGAATTTTGGGCCACTACTTTGTCCATGGATGGCGGAGGGGCCAGTTCAAAGATTCCTGATGTCATTGCAGGATCGAATTAGTCTTTGCATTATTTTCATACCTTGGCGCCCTTGTGCTTGTGGTCAAGTCTACGAATTAATCGACAAAATATCCTGATAGTCGACCTAACAGGCGCGTGGCTTGAGATGTTAGGACATTAGCCTGTATGGGAATACCACCACTAGTAAAGAATACTAATACTACTACTAGGTTCGCATTTTGAGATATTTGACTGCCTGAGTTCGAGTTGCCATTTGTTAAGGTCCATTATTGTTCCGGGAAAAACGAATCCCTACACATGTGCGCTCAGAAAAATATCTGTCATATTTTTTTGTCTTTGTTTAACCTCGAAATATATGGTACGGGTCTCGCAGAAAGATCTCCCTGTCACTCAACAGGGTATACCTCAAGTAATTTGCCGAGTCTATGGATGTCTCCACCCAAATTCTTGCTAAAGCTGTGTTTAGCTTTCTTTTCGCTCGATATTTTTTGACGTATCGTACTGATTTCCGTCGTGATTTAATCATTTCACGATTCTGCACTGAATAGCATATACGTTCTATTTTTACCCAGCTTTTCCGAAATACCACCATAACTTTGGTGGCCATTTAATCAGCGTAAAATTGTTAATAAGGCAAACTTTTCTGTGCGTAAACGTGCCTTGATGCTGAGATATTTTTGTTTGTCTTTGCTGCCGTATGAATCGATGACCAAAAGGGTGCACTTCTGGGTATCCTAATTTCATTCTATTATAAGTAACTGATTCTTATCGCATGCTATGAGTTATGTAAATTAATGAAATAAAGTTACAAATTGCTATAATTATTAGCATATATTATAGTTTCACTTTTTTTGGCTTCTGCCCCGCCTCATAGAACGCTCTTTTCATAATTTCCATCGGGTTAATGCTACCATAATCATTATCATTATGCGAGAGTTACCACGAGCATAGTATGCGTAACACTTAGTGGTCGACCCGTCCCTAATTCATCCCCGTTCCCCTGGGTCATATCTCTCGCACGGGTTACGTTACGTGTCGAAAAGGGCACGACCCTCAGGTCACTCTTTCTTCGGGGGGGGGGGGATGGCGATGGCACGGGTGGAATGGGGAAAGAGGAGCACATCCATAATGCACCGCGCGGCGTGTCCCGAGACACTCGTGGAGTGGGGCGGTGGATTCCTCGCGTGGAGGAGGCCTTCGATGTGTGTGCTGCTGCTGCTGAATACTTCAAAGGACCCCTCTCCTCTTGATGCGACAATCTCAAACGGAGCGTGGAGCGGTGGAAGGGATCCTTGAAGCGGACCCTTGTCAACGGAATCACGACGCGCCGAATCGCGAGATGATCAAATTTGTAGAACCACCTATCCACGAAACTGGTATCACGAAATTTCAAGAATGTTCGCGTTGCTTAGAATGACGCACATTATGTCGCACGTGAATGTGATAAAAATAGTATTTTTTGACGGAATGGAATGTAAAACGGCATTCAAGTTTCAAATTTTTCAAAATAATTGTGCCACCAAATGTGTGCGTTTTCAATTTTTAATATTTACTTTTCCTGCAAATATAATTGACTTGTGTTAAGTGCAAATTTTAGGGTTAATTTCATAAGACTCTAAAAGTTAGCTCCCTCTCGATAAGCACATAAAACTGTTGTTATTATATTATGCATTCATTTTAATAAATGTTAAATTTTCATTTATATCGTCACCACACCACCTCTGATTTTTATGGCGCAAAAGATTAATACTTGTGCTAGGAAGTCCTTGGGTGATTGGTGACCAGAGTTTGGATCAAACGATGAATTTCAGCGTGCGAGGAAGTTGTCCCGTAGGTTTAGTACAAACTATTTCCATCCGTTTTCAGCCCATCAGTTCCCCCGCAAAACTTTACCTCACCCCACCATGAGATGACTTTTTGGGTCGGCAATGCTGCCTAATTAATCGTCTAACAGGTTGACCATTTTCGTTTCTTTCGCGGGCCATTAATATCCATATTAAGTTTCAAAAAATTGGTGCCATGTTTTCTCGCGCAAAAGTCCTTCCCCGATAAATCAAGAGATGGTTTGTGCGGTGGAGGCCGTGGTCCCCTCGCCTTCCGCCCCCACGGCCTGCCTCCGGCCCCTCTGCCTCCGGCCCCTCTGCCTCCGAGCAGCGGATGTCTTTTGCTGCTGCGTCCCAGAGGAAGGAAGCGAGGCAAGCGGGCAGATTTGGCTCCGGGACAGAAGCAATTCCCTCGCCCCGCCTTCCGGCCCTGTCTCCACGCTCAAAGTGTGCGCCGGCCGTTCTAATTCCGACCTTTTTGTGTGAAGTTTTCCGCTCCGTGAGACATGTCCTAGCGAGAAATTTTTCGGCTGCGACTAGGTACATGCGGGGGCAGTCCGTGTTCCACGCTTCTCTCAAATTTATTTTCAGTCTTTTTTTTTTATTTTTTTGTGAGTACTTATTTTTCGTTGAAGTTTTCATTTTTTTATTTGTAACTTTAAAAAAATACAATTTCAAGCATGTCCCAGCGAGAAATTTTGCAGCTGCGACGTGTTGCAAGTCGAGCCCATGTTAATAGGGTCCGCCCGATTTCCTTGCTCTTCAACTTCTCGTCATTCTCATTTTTTTGCACTTTACATGTTTATTCCTCATAACTTTTATTTTGTATCTCATTCTGACACTTTCTTCTCTAATTTGGACGAAGCTCTCGCGAGAAAATTTCTGGCCGTGATAAGATGTATCAGGTAAATTGCACCATTCTTTAAAAAGTTTTTTCCAATTCTCATGCTTTGTACTTTATCTGGAGTTCTTGAATTTTGTCTCTATTTCTAACTTTTTTATTGAAGCCGTATCTTAGCAATAAAAATTTCTCATCGGAGACAAGGTATGTGCTAGGTCTGCGATGCCAGGGATCGCATTTTGAACTCTAAATTATTTTTCGCGCACTGTTTTTGCAATGTAACTCCCTGCCCTATATTTCTAGCATCATTTTATTTCGACGAAGGCCCAGCGAGAGGTGTTTCAGCTGCGGCTGGGTGCAAGCTAGGACCGTAATGAGAGGGATCGCGTTCCTCGATCGTAAATTTCTTTTCCATTCTCATTATCTTTAACAGCAATTAAGGTTGTTATTTCTTATGATTCCATGATTTATTCAAATGCAAGGATTCGTATTTTACTTCCAGTCTTATTTATTCTTTGCCGATTAGCTATGTCGCAAAAAATATCATCAGGCCCTATCAAATCGTAGAGACGAGACAAGTCTACGCTGATAAATAAATCGTGAAACATGCAACTTATGTGGAACTCTTCTGCTTCTTGTTTTCGTTACACTTTCAGCGAGTTAATACCTCCAATTTTGATTTTATCTTGAATTTGATATTTTAATACTTCATACTTACGGAAAACCTTCGTCATTATATTTGTACGACTCTTTAAAATACCTTTCCATTTTCATCCTCAAACAATATTGTTATGAGTAACCATATGCACAATCACAGTAATGGTCTTCAAATGCATCCAAATGTATTAGTGCAGTATTGAAAGTAACTTCTAATTATTCTCCAGTAAAAGTACCAGTGATATCCTGGAGGCATATTGCGTAAATTCGGCGAAATTTTGAGGAAACCCATGCATAAGCTGACCGGAGGTGTTCGCCTCTGTGGTTGCAGTCGTTTAACTCGATAATTTTCGATGCGCACTTCAGTTAATTGTAAACTCTATTTCCGACTTCAATAACACCCGTAAATAAGTATATTAAAAAGTCTGTTTTTGGAACATTTATTCATTTCCATCCTTATCGTCTCCTATTATTTCCCCAAAAATTGTCCGTTTCGCGCCAAGTGACGACCGTGCTGCTTACTAGCGTGACAAAAAAGTGCTCGTGTAACGTAGATCTTGTTGTGCGTTTCTTGGAAAGTGATTAATTTTAACGTTCCTCTTTTTTTTAGTAGAATCACGAGCGACACATTGAAATCCAACTTTTCTGCTCCGAGAAACGAATTGAATCAACGGGAGCGTATGGGTTGTGTAATCGAAAGAGTTCTCCGTGCGTAAATTCTCATTACTTACGCTCCGCGCATCGCAGGAAGAGTGGCAACGAGTTGGACGACTCGCCGCTGGCTTCCGCTCCAAATTCACGTCTGCTCCGCTGCGGCGCTGGCCGCGCCGACAGTCGCCGATCACCTCCCGTCAATCCGCTCTTTGTCCACCCGTGTTGTGCACAGCCGCCGGGGAAAAATGTCGAAAGCTCGGTCCATAGCCTCCTCCGTCGCCTTACTGGAAAATTTTATTATTATTTCTGACGATACGAGAATCGCACGGCTTCCCGGAAGATGTGACTTGTTTATGTGCTTTCGTTGTAAATACTTCGACGATTCCATAGCATTACGCCCTACTTCCGCAATTCTTAAAAAACTGCTCTGAAAATGCTTTCAAAATCGGTAAATTTATTTTAATCGGGGGTGAAAGCTTCAAATTTTGAGCACGTACATGCATTAGTTCATCGAAGCATATTTTTAAATTCCTTTATGTCGGGTTCTATGAAATGGTGTTAAAATCGCACAATGTTTTTTTACGCTTCTTGCCTTTCGCCTTTTACAATTAGTGACGGTTTTTTAAGTCTCTTAACTTAATGAAAAACGCATTCATTCATAAGAAGAATTTTAATATTTTTCCGTCGAACCAATGCGATGTAACTCTCTCGGGCTTCCGACCGGGTTAGGATCAACATTTATACCGACGTTTCAATGGTATGCTTTTCCATCGTCTCCAGAGTTCGATGATGAAAGAAAAATTGGTATATTCATCAGCCCTGATGACGATGGAAAAGTAATTCATTGGGACGTCGGCAGCAATAAAGCGCCTGACTCAGTTGGAAGCCCGAGAAATATTAAGCCATTCACATTATTCTCCGAGGTATTTATTCAGACCCTTCAATCACGAGTGAGCCTGAATGTCTAAATCCGATAAATTGTGATGTTCTACTTACATTATGGTAATCATTAAGCGTCGGTCGTCACTTAAAGAAATTTTAAACTAGCGTTCACTTACGAAGGTAATTGTAAGCCCTAAAATTGATCGACAGCTGCACTTGGTAATTCATTTTTGCTTTGATAGATATATTGTTATCTATCCAAATTTTCAACGCTTCTTTAATTTGATCTCGCTCGTCGTATTTTCCTTTTATTATGACTACGACGAAGCAGTTTGTCTGAAGTGCATATCCTATCTCGCTATATCTTTAATAATCCTCTGAATATGACTCCCTTTGTAAATTTGCATACACTTTTGTTCGTTTCTGATCTTAATAGTCATTTTTTTCTTCTGCAAACTTCTAAAGCGTCAACTTTCAAACTCTTCCACTTCCTTCTGTTATGACTCTTTTTCGTCCCGTTCTCATGGCTTACAAGCTAGTACATTCACTCGAACTTGTTTTCGTATGAATTACTCAAGACCATTTAACTTGAAATTCACTCTTTTATCATTGGGACTGCCTTAAGTTATTCCTACTTCGTAACGTGTTGGGCCCCTCTCATCCTACGCCTAGCTGTTTCCAGGATCAGCGAATATTTATGCTCACTTCAGCATCTTTTTTATAATTTTCCAATCCATTACGCAAACGTTTTCTAAATTTTCAAAATTTGCTAAGTTTTTTCCCATTCATCTTCCTGATGTAGAGCGTAACTCGATAATTCGCGATGAATCTATTAATACATGTTTAGGGACCATCTCTGTACTATGTCTGTTCTACTAATAGTATTTTCGCTATGGAGCATCCTCTTGCGTCCAAGTATGTTACTAGTTCCGAACTGATTTACCCTATGCTTCTTCAAACCACATGCCGTTATCGGTGTATTTTTATCAATTAACCCGGGGGATGGGGGGAGGGTGCTTTTTCCCGGGTTCGACTCAAATTTACCACGAGCTAGTGAACTTGGGTCATTTTAAATGCATAAATAATAACAATAATAATAATAGGAATCCGGAATTGCTGAATAGTCCAAGCTGCTCGCAGCTGGCTCAAGTCGCATACCTGCGTCCGCATATATTCCTTGTCTACAAGGTCCCAGATTTGTGCAGCATCAAACACCGACTGCAAACTAACTTTTGTCATTTTAAACACAATATCCATCCCCCATTTATGTTTGGGTTTCGCTCCCTTTTCATCATCACCAAGTTTTCCCATTTTTGCCGGAAGCATTTTATATTTTTTTGACCCTTGTCCCCAGCTTATACCTAAGGGCGTGGCCAGCGTCATGATTTAGCCGGCCCTAGCCTCTCAGGGGCCGCGCGGCGGCGGCGACTAATGAGGATAAAAATGCTTGCCTTGAATTTGCCGATCCAAGTTCAATTTTGCGAGTCTCTGCGCAAAAGAAAAGGCGCTATTACATTCCCCTTTTCCCTCGCTATTCCCCCACCATTTCTTCGTCGTAGTCCAACCAACCGGTAGTGCCCTATTCTTTCCCCCACCCATCCTTCCAGCACTCCCCAGGGGTGGCCCTGAGATCGAAAAATCCTCCATTCTTTTCCGCGTGAGAGAGAGGAAAACTTTTACTTTTTCCGCTCCCTTGGGTAGTTCTCAATCTGCTTCAAGCCCTCCTTCCTCCGTTGCCTCCTCTTCCCCCCCTCTGAGACTCTCTCCCATATCTTATTCCTGCCGCTGAAAATTCTCGCTCGGAATTCTAATATGAGATAGAAATGCGCCAATGCAATATCATGCGGCGCGGGAAGAGACGAATCCAAGGAAGGGGGGTATAACTTCCTGGAGAATTTCGTCAGGGTACCGCTGCGTTCCCCAAATAGCGTACCTCTATCTGTGTTTAAGGACTGCCCTCTCAATTTAATCGGGCTGCGACGAAATTATAAGAATTACAAAGTATTTCATATTTTAGCGCTGAATTCCCATGAAGTTGAATACGTGACTTTTCACATTTTTTCATAAATATGTATTTCGCAAAGGAAACGTATCTTTTGCGTATCGCGTTAAGGTTGTATGAGGTTATTTAGTAAAGTCGTTTCAGTCGTGGAAAAAATTCAACGCGAGGTATTTGTGTAAATTTCCATGCTGTCGATCATAATTCATGCTGCTCCATTCCCGTTAGAAATTACATTTTAAGTGTATGGAGATTAGTTGGAAGAATAAGTCTGACGGTATTTTTGTTTTTTTTCTTCTTGTGCTACAGTCGTAGTCATCTTCACCTTTAAACATTAAGGAGAGGCTAGTAGATGCGGTATTCTTCAGCGCTTTTTCTTTCGCAGTAAGATGCTGACTTCAAATCGGTAGAAAATTAATAGGGCATTTTCTTGTTCGTTGAAGAGTGATTAATGGTCATGGGCGACATGAACAATGATTTATTGAAGTTGCAGAGGGAGGTTTTAATGTTATAATTTGAAATTTTATTTAAAATTGAAATTACGAATGGATAATGGCGCGGAGGAAAACCTGTTGTACAGCTAGCGGCTTCTTGTGAAAGAAGGGTGGAATGTGTCCCGGCGAATAATAATTCATCGAAAGGATAATAAGCTGTTATCGAGTTACTCAGCCTCTCACCAACCGCAATCACGGGCCTCCGAACCTTGGACTAATGTTTTCATCTTGGCATTTTCTCAAATGTGGTCGGTATGTAATCAGAGCGTTCGGCTTTCCAAATTAATAAAATCATATTCAAGGGGATTGTGTTGGTTTAGTGGCTATAGGATTGGATTCTTACCATGTGGGACCGGGTTCAAATCCCGACAGTGGCGGAGATTTTTCTGAGACCTCGACGTTAAGCCGTGGTCTCCTTGGCGCCTTTCGTTTAGAGCAGGCTAAGGCCGACGCCGGGTTTCTCTCCACCCTTACTTCCCTTATCGTTCTCTGATAGCACAAATGACATCAGCTGATGGTCGTCTCTTCAAAATACCATACCATGGCTTTGTTGAGGATGCTTGGTTGTTGAAAGTCCAAGAAAGTTGAGTCCAACATCCAAACCGTGAAACGTGACCTCGGAATGATGACGGTATTTACATAGAAAGTGGAAATATTAGTTAATTAAAGCAAAGAGAAGTGTATTAATCTTTTCTTCTTTTTGAGACCTGATTTTGTGGAAGAAATTTTTTTTAGCCGAAATGAACTGCCCCTTTTTTTCAATTCAATCAGTGGAATCAGCATGTCAGCGGGCTTCACTGTCACGAAAACGTCATGAGGAATGGTTGTAATTGGTGAATGATTACGTGGATTCGGGTTTTAAACTATTTAACCTTGGCCGAATGCACAGGTGCCAAAAACTCAGGTATTTCCTATTCTCACTCCTAAAGCAAGTATTTCAACTTTTTACGCTTCCCCGGCGTCCAGTTTATCGGCAGCTGCTTTTCCCAACGGTCATATCGTAGCGCAGAGGTGAGCTGGTCTTTCCGTGAAGTCACATGTTTATTCATGCATTTTGTCCAGTTGGATTTGCTTCCCATTGGTCGTTATGCATCACCTCAGGGATTAAGTCGTTCGTCCGACTCCATGTCCGCTTCCCGCCTTACCCGCCCCATCCCACACCACACCACTCTTATTTACTCGTGCTTACCCGAAGAGCCTGATCTCTGCTCGGCCCGCCGTCTAACTCCGCTCGCCGTGACTAATGTCATCTCGGAGGGAAAATATGGGAAAAGAATAGAGGCTCGTTAACCTTTCCAGCTCCCGACGAAATCGTAAGTTAACCGAATTATCCCCTCCCTCTATGAAGCTGCCGCTCCCCCAACCCCTGCTCCTCTGTTCCGCCCTGGGGAAGGGGTTAACGTTGAGGATTTCGGAGGGGGAGGGTGGGGAAGGGAAGATGGAATGGGGGTGAAAAAATAAAGAGTTCGGGATGAATTCCGTGGTCTGAATTATGCATCCGAGATTGCCTCAAAGGGTCTACTCGTCGCAAATCAAAAGTTGTGCGGAGTGCGAGCGACGGATGGTGAATGTTTGTCCCCCGGACTCGAGATAGACTCTCTCATCTCTCTCCTTCCGAAAAAGCGTACTCACGGAAGAATGTTTGTGATTGAGTAGGATCACCTTTATGCTCATGTAGTCTTCTTTTTTCCCTACTCCTAGCGAGAATATCTCTTCAATCGATCACATATCTCGTCAGGCGCTGCGGTTATCTAAAATTAAGTTTGCGGCACGTCTTGGTGATTGAAGGCATAGGTGAAGATAAATTACTATCAAAGGATGATGCTAATATTAATTAAAAGTGAAAAAGGAAGAGTTAAGTTTCCCCTTCAATAGGCCATTTTATTACGATGTAAATTGTAGTATTCAAGATAAGATGTTCATAATAATGGAGCCCTTCCCAATTAATACTTACTCGGATTTTTTTGACGAGGCTGAAAAAAATGAATTGTGAGGGCCTTTTTGATATTTGGCATCTTATATTTTGTACTTTGAAATTTATATACTTTATATTGCAGGTGATCACCTCACTACATATTCGACTCGTAGCAATTTGTTTGATATTAATGATAATAATACTATCCTGACTTAGCGTAGGCATACCATTTTGTGGAAGTAACATCTTTGAAATAGGTGTGTATAATATTATTTCCTTTAATTTTGTATTCAATGCCTATCATCTCATTCATATTCATTAATTATTAACTAGAAATTCGTGATATTGTAGCTCCTTAATTTCCTAAGCCGTGTTATCACCTTCACAAGGCTCGTAAGTAAGAACTGCGTTTTCCCTTACGAGTTTAGCGATTACCGGGGAAAAAATGCTAAAATGCCCGGGATTTATTGCAATACCCTGAACGGAGATACTCCCTATGGTGTTTTACGGTTTATAACCTCGAGTTAGACCAAATCACGGAGTGAAATCTTTCACTACCAAGCCTAGCATTCATCACGGGTCTGAGAGAAAGCCTTGATTTAGAATGCTGTGGCCGTGTTGCTTTAACTCTTGAAATAATCTTTATTTCACCCCATATTCTTTAAAACATGTCATCATCTCACTATTGAATGACTTTGATGTTATTAAATGTAACTAAATTAATTTGCTTTCAAAACGTGTCTTAATGGATCAGCTATCCCTGTATTGATTTATTTATCTATATTAACTATGCATTAGGTCCCTCTATTTTTTCTCTTTTCATAGAGGAGAGTAGCATATAGTTTGATGATTCTCAGAGTGAAATAGGGTGTCTTACCCATGTGGGGGTACGAACGTAAATCCTGGTGGCGCTCATCATCACTTAGCCATAATGGTGATAATACTTTTTCACCAATGAACGTGGGAGTGTATTTGACGGAGATTTTGAGAATCCAAAATGATGGAGGCGGTGCCGAAATCACTCGCTGCAATGGCTGCGGAAGTGGGGCAAACATCTTTGGACGTCAACTTAGTGTTGAGGAGGATCGAGGTGGCACGCCGCGAGTAAAAATTATTGAGCGCCGAGCATATAGACATCGGCGTGGTGTATGCATCGCCCATCATCCACTCGCCTTCGCTCGGACGAGGAGACAAACAAGTTCTCAGCGGCTGGATGGAAATGGCACCAGCGAGCCTTTGACGTAAAGCAGTCGTGATGATATTGAGAGCAGCGGATGTGGAGATAGGACTCGCCGCCCCTCCCACCAGTCAGGAGGAGATGGCACGGCAAGGAATATTTGTTTATTCGCCTAAAAATTCGAAAATAGCCCCCTCTCTCTCTCGAATCGGTCGGAAAAGGGGAACGACCAGGCAGGGAAATGGTCCCGAGTAATGGAAAAACATTCGCTGCACCTCGTTGTGTTCACAATCACTTATCTGCGAAAGCCTCCCTTCCCTTGACATTTATAAGTTAAAAATATATCCCCCCAGGCTTCGTTTTGATTTTCTTGGAAATATTTTGTGGCACGTTTGTCAACTTCGTTTCTTTTGGACCTAAAAAACATCTCCTGTTTTAACTCCAGGAATATTTCTTCAAGTCGACAAATATTATTCCTAGAATAGGATCTTGTAACATCATTAGATTTTGCTTGAACTTAAAATCCCTTGCCGGTGAAAGCTTTGATTCACTTGGCATTTTAAAGGACAAACGTACCTAACAGTACATTTATAATTACAAAAGATCCTTTGACTTCTTTATAACTATCATAGAGGCATGTTATAGCACGTTTCATTTGGTCCTGAAAATTCTTTTTAAGACCAAAGTCTTTCCAAGTGTAGGTCACAGTGAGTGACGGAACTCCATATGAAAGATCTACCAAGTATAATTATGCGACTATGTTTAGGTATTTTCAGCCAATCAAATTTGCACCCGGTGTCAGATGTTTTAAACAGTCGTCTCATTCGGAGCCTTCAGGAACGTGTGTTGCAGTGGGAAGGGATTCTATGAGTATGGGGGAAGACAAGATTGCTCATAAGGGAGGTGCAGAGTTCTCTGGAATGAACTCCACGCTGCTTATTGCCTCAGATAACCCATTCCCTCTCCCTTCCTCCGCCAAACATTACATCCCACTCCCTTTCGGAGGTCCCTGCGGTCGCAAGCGTCATCCGAGAGAGAATCGTTTTATGGCGATGGCACGTCTCCCATTCCCGTAAATTCGTAATCCGATGAACAAGCCAATAACCCGAACTCGGTCAATTTAAAATGTTAATGTATTCTTACCAACGAAATTAGTTTCCAGCGAATTAATGATGTTGATGGCAATTCCTTTACTCGTTCTGTCCATATCCGCATAGACTATCTGAATTTCTCTGTTCAAAGTTTAATTTGGGTTCTGATGCATTTATATATTTCATCATTCTCTGGACTACAGTTATACAAGGCATTGTTCATTATGTTTTCGACCATTAAGAAAAGAGGACTGTCGGCTAAACGTTTGTATTTCTCTTTAAAAAATAGTAAATTTCCCTTAACTGTTGTTTTTATGTCTGCATAGCAGTGTAAATCCAGGGAAAATGGCAGAGAATTAATTCTATTAAGCAATTTATTATCATTGATAAATACTGCTTTGTCTGGAAATATCATCTTTACTTCGGAAGTGGACGTGGTGGGTGAGGAGAAGCAGCTTCTAGATGAGATGCGAAGGAGACAGAAGGTATGGTTGAACAAGTACTGAGGGGATATTGAAAACTAGGTTAGGGGGTAGAAGGTTGGGTAAACGAGGGAGAGGAAGGAAGAGAGTAGGATTTTTAGATAGGATGCGAGAGAATAGTCCTTAATGTGAATAGGGTAGTTTCCTATTATTTTTTTTTTGCCTAAATCGAAAGATTATTACTCCTGGAGTACGTATTTCACACTTTTAGATTTTTAAATGATGATATCTATTTTTCGCCATTAAATGAAAAGTGAAAATTTTCAAGCGCACGAAAACGCGACGGCTAAGTATGAATGCCGGGAAAACTCCCGTGTGACGTCGTTCTGGTTCCCGCTGCCGCAAGTGAGGTGACCTTGGGGCGAGGCTCTGAGCGCTGATACGACGGAGGATGGAGGAGGATTCGTTTTCTTTGATGAAGGAAACTACCCTATTGAAGAGGGAAGTCCTTGAAGGGACGGAGGATGGAGGAGGATTTGTTTTCTTTGATGAAGGAAACTACCCTATTGAAGAGGGAAGTCCTTGAAGGGACTGACGGAATACCTTCTCAAATGCTGCATGGAAACGTACCCTAACCGGTAGGGTTCTGTAACAATAACATTCTATTCATAAAGTTAACCTCTGATGTAGGACCGTAGGATTTAGTACTACTGCTGCCACCCGGCGTCCTACCTGCGATGCAGGAGAGAGCCGCACCCGGTGCGGAGGGTGGCGGAGCCTCCCGCGTCTCCGTGGCGCATGGCGCGTCTCGGAGCGCCGAAGATTGCGGCTCCTCTCGCGCGGGTGGCTCGGGCCAAAATGCGGTGCAATGCGTCACTGGCTATTTTTGTGTCACGGTCCATTTTCCGCATCTTTTATTCCGTTATGTATAAATTGCACGGCTGGGAAGTGATGTAAAAGGGGCGGAGGAGGGAGGGGAGGGGGTGTTAAATTTTCCCGAGTCAGACCACACATTCGGCGCAAACCAACCATTTGGGAGCCATTCAAAAATATATGATCTTTGGGCACGGAAATAATCTTACTCGAGGTGGCCCACTTCGTGAAAAATCACCTTGTGAATACTATAAATGAGTCGGGATTAGTGAACTCTTTTGAGATTTAAATCTGCGAAGGATTTAATGTGGCCATTACAGGCAAGTTCCCCATTAAATATCGGTCGCATCTGATCTCTTTGATTGAGGATGTGTGTTTTCCTGTGAGTTATTATGATTTAGCGTTTATCTATGACATTATCTTTAATGCCTTCAGGAATGCAATTAAGGTGGAAAATTTACTAATAATCGATATGCATAAGAGAATTTTTCTCTTTTAAGTGACCTTAAGTTCATTTTCGTAAGGAAATTAAATCTTAGTGTAAAATACGATTAAATTAATGGTCACGAATGAGAACCTCCGTCTTTTTAGTTCCATCACTTGTACTTGATCGTGTAAGTGTGTATGTAAATATAAAAAAATTTTGCTCCTTTGAATTTATAGCTTAGTTCCCTCCTTACTATTTTAGGTTTCTTTAAATGTGGTAATTACCCTTTTTCATTTACATTATTTTATCTTTTAAATGTGGAGATAAATATTTTTAATAAGTCCTAATGTTTCTGGCGATATTGTGATGTATTTAAAATTTGAAAAGAAGGTAGGTTGAAAAGAAGTGGAAGAAAATTTGCATTTTCCACTACTTTAAGAAACTAGTCCTGAGTATTTTAAAATATTTCTATTGATTAGAAGTGAACGTACTTTAAATTTAAAAGAAATAAATTAAAATCATTTCTGCCTCTCCGGAAAACTCTCGTACATATTGACGGAAAAAATTGGCTAGTAATTTGAAAGCAACGTAGTAATTGATCCGGCACTTCATAGGTCGCAAAAATGCTGAGTGGGGCGTGATCGGCTTGGTGTTGAGATTAATGCTGGCTGGCCACCCTCTCGATCAGGTCTCGATCAGACGCTCTCGGTCGCGCTCTCTCTAAGATTAATGTGAGAAATACGGACAGTTGCGATCAAGGCAGCTTTGGCCACTTTGCGGAAAAGCAGCTGTTCCATACAGATTTATTTGGTACAACCTCAACCGGTTTCAACACTCCCGTCTCATTTTCAAAAGAGTATAACTCCTGTTTTCCTGGATTAGAACAAATAATAATATATTTATTTAGCCACGAGCAAGTTCCCCAAAGATAAATTTGAAGATTCGCGATGGGAATAATTCTGATAAGTATAGAGTACGACCCACCTGGCAACCCACACCCTCCAGTATGCATCGCGGTAGTGGCGGATCTATGGGAGGGACTAAGGGGGCTATATCCCCCCCTTGGATATCCAATTTACACTAGATAGAAGGGTAACTTTGTTCGGACTCCCACTACCCCCCCCCCCCCCCACTTGTCCCTATCCTAGATCCGCCTCTGCAGTGGGCATATGATTCATTAGGCATAGGATTCATTTGTTCGTTTTGTAATAATAAAATTCGGGAAGTGCGGAGATTAAGTAAGATAAACTGGCAACTTATCCCTCGGATACCTTAGAGTACATTCCGCGAAGTTCCCGGAGTATTGGGAACCGCGCAAAATCGTTTCCACGGATTTCGTGGCAGGTTGGGAGACGGAAAGGGTTGATGTGGAGAAGGGGGGATGGAAGGGGAAGGAGGAGGGAAGGGGCACATTGGAGGCGCACCCTGGAAACATTTATTAACTCGCATGGGGCGGGCGACTCTCCTCTGGGATCGTGAATTCCGTCTTTTCCGCTGCGGCGGAAACGGAGATCACACCGGCGAGCGTTTTAATTCATGGCGCGCAGAGTGTGGGTGGGTGGGAGGAGATTCCCTTGGAGGAGAGGTCGTGTGTCAGCGAGAGCGAGGCAGATGGCGCCTGGGCGGGAGACAGATATATGAGTGCGTGAGCCCCTTGCCAAGAGAGGGAGGCGTGAGATTTGAGCGCGTCTTCCGAGGTCCGCTACCCACCGCCTGCTACGTTATTGCGTAGAATCACGAGGAGTACTGTATTGGTGGCGACTATTTTGAAATTTTTCGATGTTTGGAAAATGAAACAATACTTGATGACTTCAATTTGCTAAGCTTTTCTCATAATCATGGTTTGGGGCCATAGAAACCACAAGGAAGATATTAAATGTCGAAATTCGGATGGCAATCGAAAAATTAGAGACAATTTGCTTAAAACATTTACTACAGTGGTCAGCGTAGAATGAACTTCTTTCCTCATTTAGAGTTTTAGATATGATGCGAGTTCCAATCATTTTTTTGTTTTTCAACTTTTTTGTCGACATTATTTGTTTAAGAATAGGTGCTAATCAGAACCAAGCTATTATTCTCATTTTATCATTAAACTTATATGGAGTTATTATTCTCCCTTAACATCATTTTCACCAATGGACACCTTCGGAATTTCAAGTTATTATGAACAAGTTTACACCTACATGTTGCCCCGGCAACGCATTTTCTGGAAATGTGTATTGGCAACAGTATGTATTATGCCGATTAATTTACTGTCTTTTGAAAATTTTTGACGAATAAATTTCCTTAGTAACGTATCAATTGTTTACGTGGTCGGAGTCATTATTAGTTGCGGCATGTATTTTGCCAACGATGGTGCGGGGGACCAAAGACTTAAGACTGAATCTTCCTAGTCTTCCCCTACGAAACATGTCTCACAAAGGTCTCCTCCCACATCCCGAGCTCTTGTTACCAGCATTCCTCCTCCAGAAGACATCTATGCAATGAGTGCCAAGACAATGCATTTTCTGGAAATATGTATAGGCTACAGTATGTATTATGCCGATTAATTGAGTGTCTCTTTAAAATTTTGACTTATATATTTCCCTATTGACGCATCAATCGTTTACGTGGTCGGAGTCGGTATTAGTTGCGGCATGTATTTTACCGACGATGGTGCGGGAGACAGCCTCCCGCCTGGACCATGGAGCTCATCTCCTCTTGGGCTGTGAGCAGCATGCCTCACTCCCCACTCCTCTCCTTCCAGCCCCCACCTCCCCGCTGAGAGCTGTTTACTGGCGAAATGCGGGGGCGTCCCCGAGCAACACACACAAGCTGAAGAAGCATCTTCGCTCCTCCTTCCAGCGAGAGAGCACACGGGCGATGACCTCTCCCCCCCCCCTCCCTCCCCCTCCTTCGGGAGAGGGGGTGGGGGAGTTCTACCTCCCTCCCCCTCCCATTCATCTCCATCCTCATGCACCCCTACTCCTCCTTCGAAACAGCAAGCCGCGGATTCTTATAGGGCTACTCAATAGACTCTCGGTGGGGAGAAGGGGGGAACCCTCATGGCACGCGTGCCAAGCGTGTTAAAAACTTTTATTCTTTTTTTTTGGCTCGTCCAAATTCGATAAATTATCGCGGACATGTATCATACAAAAAATGGACGTAAACACGTATGTATTAATTTCGTGGGTCTTTATTTTCGGTGGTCGAATGAACTCCTGTAAGCGAGGACATTAATTGTATATGTGGTATGCAGAATCGATTAGGTAGTGAGTGGAAATAACAAAATCTATTTTTTAATAGTGTACTGAGAATGGCCATAAAAAATCCACTGTCAAATTTTCTCACCTGTAAAAACTTGAAAGTAGCTGTGGTTACTTAGTCGAATTTTAATATGGTGAGGGAATAACTCAATTATTTTCCCTTAGTTATGAAATAAAATTGTGCGGTTAACTCATAACTAATTCTTTCGTCACCTTTCCACTTGGCTCCTGCCTTCTTAGAGCAACATTCGCGTCGCTGACTGATAGGGTGATCCGAATTTCACGCAGAATTAAGCTAAAAATAGGAGCTGTTAGCCGAAATTTATATTCGTGATGGTGCGATTTGTGAAGCTCATAACATGTTAATGCTATTTTTCACGAATTTCAATATCGTATATTAAATATTTAGAACAAATGGGTCGCTCTTTCCTCTTTATCGCGCTGCGGGCATCTGTGAAGGCCGTTGTGCATGGGGCACATAATTTCACAATCTGATGTGTTTACGAAGGCGCAGTCAAAATTGCGTCGTGTAAAGCGGTGAATTGCTAGAACACATGCGAGAATGCGTGGACGTGAGATGGCAAATAAGCCCCTGTTCTGATTTCATTCATGCATTCGCGCAATTCCACGACATTTTAGAAATTAATGCAGTTCTACCTGCGCAATTCCGTGCCCCGTGTAAAACGGCCTTGAGTAACGATTAAAATTTTTCCTAGTGGCTACGGTCCTAAACTGCCGGTCTCACTATCAGTGACAGAGAGATAAAGTCTTCGATTGCTAAGCAAGAGGTTGCGGGTGCGAGTCCCGTATAGGTAGGTTGCACCTATCCAGGGCTTGGAGGTTCGTATTCATCTGATGATTAACTTGCTGGAAAACTCCAATATAAAAGGCCAATATAGGGTCATTTTCTGTGGTATAGAAATAAAAAAATAATAAACAAAAATGAAGACGAAATGGGACGGGTTTTGTCCTCCTCGATGTAGTCCCCATGAGGATATGATTGTTTAGAGAACAGTGCCGAAACCGTCGTTATCAACAATGAGCGAATGCGGTGAAATCTTGGCAGCAATGGAGAGATCAAGATCGTTCCAAATCCCCGAGTTTTGTGCTCAAAAGTTTGCGCAAGCTTTCGTTTCTCTCTCCACATTTGTTTTACTTTCACGTGTTCTATCGTATGATTCCGTTTAGCGATCGGCGGTGAAGAAAGACGAAGCGTGAGCCAAAGAGATTTTTATCCCGCATTCCTTTTAGGCACAGTTGCTGCTTCTGCAGTGACACCAATGCCGATTTTCTCTCGTTAATGCGGGTCACGTCGGCAAAATCACCACCGCAACCAACCGATACAATGATTGTCATCTGAAACCACGTCTCGGGCATAAATACAGTTTTATTTCTCCTGAAATTAAGGCCCCACCCTTAGTGGGAAAACTGTGTCTCGTACTCCGCATACGTCTTCCAGTTTACGCTCAATTGTTGGCGACGGAACTTCATTCATAGTATTCTTACGCTAATGCTCTGGTACGCTAGCACGGTAGCCGGTCTGTGTGCCATTATATGGTGCGGAAATCGCCTGAATGTATTTCGAGTGAAATCCTTCTCTAAAATACTTAAGTCTATTTTATTATCTTGTAGAAATGCGACTTAGAAATGAAATTATAATAACGTAAAGTGAACCAATGATCGCCTGAAAACAATCTCGGGGTATAATATAGAACTATACGTATTTTACTTCTTCTACCATTAGCGGTTACTCCTCTTACAGAATTAGTTCTAAATTATCCAGTTTTTTGGGAGAATATAATTCACTTGTGGTCGGGGTCAGACCTCAGTTTTTGCTGATTTGTTTCACTTTAGTTGATGTAATTATATCTTTTTTTATGAAACAAAACATTTTTTCTCCCTCCTCAGTCTCTTTTGAGCATATAATCTTCCACGAGAGAGTTCAATATAAAGTTCCATTGTTGGCCTTCAATCCCAAGCTAGTAGCTCTTGTAGGAAAAAAGAGTCAGTGGATGATAATTTTGATTTAGTGAGTTTCTGTGCAATTGTATGAATGATCCTTTATTAATTGTGAGTCAGATTTGATGTAATTGGGCTATTGTATCCATCTATATGAATGGAGATATCATCATATTGTTTGTGTTGATTTTCTCATCCCTTGAATGAACCTTCGGATATCTCACAAAAGAAAGTAATTGTTACTTTGCGCTTGAAACGAGCTAGATTTTCTTTGTGTCTCTGACTTTCAGAAAGAGCAAACTTGGGCTTGAATTTTCCGGGTAACAGAATGAGAGCTCGTTAAACTTCTCCTTTGCCCTTGGAACTGGATTTTGGCCCCGCTCTTAATTAAGCCGCGCGCTCCTCGGATCCGAGCATTCTGTGCGCGAATCCTCGCTTGCTTATCCTCGGAGAAGTTGCTTCGTCGTTATATCTCTGGTTATCTATTGGAAGATTGAGGAAACGTATCCAACTATATCACCTCTTTCGGGGAGTGTATTTTTTTTCCTTTCGCCGCTACTAATTAGGTTACTAGTGCGGTAGTTTTCCTTGGTTTTGGAAGATCTTCCCCGTTCTTTGCAATCATCAAAGTTTTCTGTACTCTTTTATCTTCTGATTAAGAGGTGAATTTGCGCCTTTATTGTGAAAAATATTTAGTTGTTATAGATTTTCTTTTGCTTTGCTGCGGATGTTCGAGGAAGCGGCGATTTGGTCTTTGAAATCTTTTCATTTCTGTTATAATTAGTGAGATAGTTTGCGCTCATTCCCCTTTGATAATGAAAATAATTTTCCTTTTCTTCAATTTTATGTCATCTTCAAAATTGGTTGTGGCAGATGGTCATTTTATGGTAAAATTAGGCAAAAGAAATTGAAAATAAGCATTTTCTTGGTCCTCTATCAAATTATTTTCAGGGAATAGTCATACAAGCCTTACACAAGGTATAGCAGGTTTTTTTATACTTTACCAATGGGTCATAACTTCTCTAACCTCTAACCTGCAATCAATTAATGATTCTTACCAAGACCAATTGCTCCATTCATCAAAATCCTGTATTAAAATTTCAATTTTTCGTAGAATGAACGTGTGTAAGTAATTGGCGTTTATATAGTAGGACAAATCGGATGTAAAAGTGATCATTTTCTGCACAATCGGCAAAACGTTTTGAAAAATCTTTGTGGTTATTTAGAATTTTATGTGCGAATACTCAGAAAATGAGAATAATTTAGGTTTTCGTTCAATATTAATGGCAGTTCCTCCTGTATCACTTACGTCGTTCCTTACCGTTAAGCGTACACCGGTGATATTTCGTACCGGATTCAATGGAAACAGATAATATCACCTATTCGGACGTGACAAGTTTTTCATTTCCGTAGTGTCCCGAACTCAGCATGGCACGTTCTCAAAGATTCCTTTGAACCAACATATCTGAGAGCATATAAAGTAAGTAAATGCTTTAAAATGGTCGTATAAGCGTGTGTATCGTTCACGTAATTTGATAAACGATGTAGCTTGGTACAAAAGCGAGGCCAAAGATCATCTTTCTGATGAATCTGAAGCACTTAATTGGGCTGGAGCAATTACTGAGTAGTGATTAGACTTTCCTTTATAAGTTATGATGAAATGACCTGATATACCGCCTTTAAAAATTAATTCCTTACACATTTTGTGTACTACGTCTTTGTGAGATTGGTATTCTGTATTATGCCGAATGCATTATGAATGATGAGATGATGAGTAGATAAAAGGCCTGGCTCACCCAAATTAAATCCATTAATCAGATTGATATTGTTATAAAGAAACGCTAACAACTAGAAGTTTGTTTGCTTTGCTTGACTTTCACCTTTGCACTTAATCATGTCCTCATGCTTCCTATCTAGCCTGCGTGTCATCTCTCATCAGCCAACTCCGACAAAAGTGAGCCATTGATGGAGAGTTGTCTCCCGAATCCCATTGAGGATCATCGCCGTCGACAACCGCGCGTCACAACTCCCGCGACGCCTTAACTCATTCATGTGTTGAAATCTTTCTCCGGAAAGTTAAGGCAGAACTTTGATTCGTCGTCGGGGAGAGCGCGCCTCTGTTCATTCATGTGTGTGTGTGCAGACTTTCCCCTTCCGGGCGCCATTAGTCGAGTAGTTGGGGTGTTAAGTAGGAGGCACTTTTTATTTGCGCTCTTTCTGCGGGGAGAGAGAGCTCTTTGGCTGGTTGGCAAGTGGCGGGAGCCTCGGCAAATAGTCGCGAAGAGGCTTCGAGCAGAGCTTTCTCGTCTCCCGCCCACCTTCCCTAATACACCGTGGAGGGACATCTCCTCTCTCCAACACCTCCTTCCACATCACCTTCCGACCCACGCCACCAGTGGCGTAGCCAGGAATTACGTTTGGGGGGGGGGGGGGGCTTCAAAACCAGGGGTGTAAATTTTTGAAAAGCAGGGTACATACTAAGTAATGGGTTATCAACTAATTTTAACACTTTTCACTATCGAAAAAACTTCATTTGTTAAGGAAATATTTTGTAAATTCATGATTTTTCAATATTTTGTTTTCTTTTATGAAGGAAAATAATTGCGTATTTATATTTCGGGGGTAGTCCGGACCCTATGGACCACCCCCCCCTTTGGCTACGCCACTGCACGCCACCTTCCCCCACGACATCCTCCTCGCATGCACCTTACAAGAAGACCACCCTAATCGACATCACCATCCTTTGTACTCCGATATAAGTTCATTCGCACGATTTATAGTTATTTGGAAAGGAAACATGATCACAGATACACTAATATTGCATGCTCCACAATTTTTTTATGGGGACCACCCAGGTTTCGACACTATACACTATGTCATCCTCAAAGTTGCCTTAAATATTAATATCCTCAAATATCCCTTCCACGCACATATACATAGTCACCCCACCCTCCTTCCCTGAGGTGCTTCACTCTCTATTTCACAATCCCTTGACACCCCCTGCCAATTACTATGCACAGTGTCCTCTGGGTATTTCGGATGAGAAGTGAAATCGACAAATAACTTTCTTTTAGCTCCACTAGAGCATCAAGGGTTCAGCTTATTATCACCCAGCACCATCATATCAACTTCAAAAGCATCAAGTTTCTTGGACAATACTCTTTTACTTATACCACTACTTGTTTTATATAACGCGACCCGGGTTTCGATGAGTAATTATCATCTTCAGGCGTGAATTTAAAGATGATGAATACTCATCGAAACCTGGTTCACGTTACATAAAATAGGAGTGGTATAAGTAAAATTGAATTGTCCAAGAAACTTTATAATGGAATACACCGCAGTTGAGAATGAGTAAGAGAGTTTTGTTAGTAAGCATCCGTGCATAATCCTGAATCAGACGAGTGTCGAAACCTGGGTCAGACCATCAAAACATTTGTGGACGTTGCGATATTAGTGTATCAGTGGTTGTGTTTCCTGTTACTCAGTTCCACCAAATATCGTCATCCATCCTTAAGTTGTTTATTCATAAAGACCTTGGATCCGACATGGGAGAAAGACTAACGACACTAGGCCGTAGCCCAACGCATCCAATCAGGGGAAGGCGAAATCTTCATATTACCCCGCAAGCCGTCTCAATGGGGTGTGTTTAGTGGAATGACATTTGTAAATAAGGAAAGCTACGGAAGAAGCGAAGGAAATAGGGACGGTGGAAATGACCATATGATTCAGAATTTCATTTTTTAGCGATCACCTTTTTGGTCCTGAAAAGCTATCGCTCTGACTGACGGAAAAAATTATATTGTGATTCAAGCTTAAGCTCCGCCTATAATTTATTCAAGTTCTTTATTGATCGTGGAAAACACGCATTCTAGTGCCTATCCCCCCGGCAAAATGGTGTAAGGGATCAGTTTAGAGGGACTAATTGGAAATATGTACCAGTGTCTACATTTGCAATTATTGAAAAAAATTGGAAATTGAATCGGGGTATTAGACTTTTTAGGATCACCGATCGCATTATTCAACGTGGGGTGATTAAATATTGTGTGCAATGCTATTTATCAGGAAATACTATCATATTTGTGATCGTATTAAAACGCAAATTTTTAAGATCTATCAGCAAATATGAATAGCATTGTACCAGCTTGGAAAGATTTATGGTTAATCATATTATCTTTTCATTGAAAAAAAACACCACGGTAATGCCGCCAAAATGGATCTAGAATGAGTGATTTGGAAAAGGAAAAAAAAAACCATGTACAGAATGCGCACAGTGCGTGTCGATTGGCTCTTCTGCGATCTCCTCGTCTCGGGGTGGGCGAGGCAGGCGCCCCAGCAGCTGTTGGTTCGCTCTCTGATGACCTCCTCCCCCTCCCACATCCGCCCCCACCCCTTCCTTATTCCACCGCGCCTCTGAAAGAGACGCACATCCGAGCCGCTCGTCATCAGACGGCTGCTGCCTCTGCAGCACGAAGGGCGGGGGAGGATGTCGTGACGTCATTCTCATCCGAGCAGTGACGTCACCTTCCGATTGTATTTAATGTTTTCTCCGCTGCATCCTCGGGAGCGCCCCTCTACGCAATCAGGCACACTCACCCCACCCGCCCTCAATGAGGTGCTTCATCCTTGATCCCACAATCCCTTGACATCCCCTGCCAATTCCCATATACCGTATCATCTGGGTCTTCGGATTAGAAGAGAATTGGAAAGATACCTTTCTGTTAGCTCTTCTTGGCCCTCAAGGGTTCAGCTTATTATATCTCAGCACCATCAAACCTACTTCAACAGCAACCTTGCTTAAGGCCGCTATACACGGTGAATGATCATGCGAATGATCATGCATTCACAGGATCATGCGAGCAAAAAATAACTTGTTCTAATTTTCACTGAATTATCATGCGCATGAAGGTTCATTCGCGAATTGCTCCGTCATACATGGTGAATGATCATGCGCATGATCATGCTGAATGATCATGCGAATGAAATCATTCCCGTGTATAGCGGCCTTTACCTACGTTTCCATTCCTGAGTTTAAGTGGACAGAGCTCTCCCTTCACTTGTCCAATCAACTAATCTTATGACAACCAATACTTTTTCCTAGTTCACACGCCTCCTATGTATTTTTTCTCATCCAATTCTTCCTAAGAGTTTTCATAGAATGGTCTTGTTAATTACTCAGTCGATCCAATTATTCTTCTGCACCTCGTTTCGAGTTGTTCCATTAGTTTTTACTCTGCTGCTATCATCGGAGTCTCAATGTCCCTTTTAATAAACACTATGAAATAATGGGAGCTTCATCTTTTAGACATTTGATTGATGCAGGTAACTACCAGTATAAAAAAATGACAGATAACATCAGGGTCATTCATCAAAAGTGCTACTATATTCGATATTTAATCGTAATTTTGCATCTACTCTTAATCCCTTAGCTTTTAGGAAGAGGAATTAAAATTTTTGAGTTAAGAGTGTAGGTTCCAGAAGACTCACCAAAACTGTTCATACAAGATACTTTTCGAGTTATAATATTTAAGACATTGCGACGGTCATAAATTATTTTCTATTACTAGACTCTTCATCCTATTTAATAACTTCTCTCTTACTATTATTGAGTAAACTATTTTTTATCTATAACTCCAATTACTCTGGTATAGTTCACTTATCAACAAAATGAGGCATTAATATGATTGATGATAATGTTAAGAATCTTCATTCAGCTGTATTGCTTGGTCTAAATATGAAAATGTATGGTATCACTCAGGGACAGATCCAGGATTTCTTTCTGGGGGGGCACAAGCAAGGCCGTATCCAGGATTTTGTTCTGGTGGGGGCACAAGGATACCTCGTAATACAAAACGAACGTAATGATAATGGGACCGTATTGAAGACCATATTTTTAAGGGTCTGGGGGGGGCACGTACCCCCTAGATACGCCTTTGGCTATCAGTAGTAAACTAGATGCTAGCTCAGATGTAGTCTGAGGTAGACCTTAAGGATTACAGTTTTTCACATATTCCCCTATTGCACTCTTCTGTCTCTTGTTTACATGGTCCCACTCCATGTTGAATCTATGCTCAAGCGTATGCAGGTTTGGAAGGGAGGACTTGTTTTCTTACCTCCGCTCCTTGCACTGTTTATTGCCCATGCGATGCTCTCTGTACGCCACTACAGTTCCGCATTCGCGGGCGTTTTCCGTGCCCCCATCCCATAGTTCACGCTCTTGCTTTTCGGAGTAGCTTTCCTTTTGCTTGGTCACCTGATGGTCGTAATGGTGCTCTGCCTTCTTCTCTCGCGGCGACATCATTTTTTGCAGAGCGCGCCGCGACTCCACCGACCCTTCTAACCCACCCATCATCCGAGGTGTACTCGTAGTATGAACCTGAAATTTTCATCTCATAACAGTGTTAAAATACTAATAGTGCTTGGAAAGTATTTGACCTCTTTTTCCAGTTTCCAGTGGTCATTGCGATAAAACATTTTGTGATAAATTACAAGGCATCAACAAAATGGAAGTTGAAAAAACACACGTAGTTTAGTCTTCGTACAAATAATGCCGCTTTCTGCGTAGTATTTGAGCATATAATTATTTACTTTATATTTTAAATTACTTAGTCGTTTTTCGATAGATTTCCCCGCTTTAAAGGCCTAAAATACGCTGTTTTCGGGGTGGTGAAGTTACATTAAAAAATAAATCTTTTTAAATAATATATTTATAATTAGAGTTATTACCAAGATTCAACATTAAATACAATTCATTAATTTACAAAAACAACTTTAAGGAGACAATAATTTCTAAATACTCACATTGCTTCCAATTTACTTTATTTATCATTATTACAAACATTATAATAAGATATCACCGCGTAGTAGGTGCAAGCTGAGGATAGCGTTGAAATTACGTGACTTCTCAATTCAGCCAGGGAATTATTAAGGCATATTGGTTAAAGGCGGCAAAGTCTTAAAAATAGGTGCAGTATTAATAGATGTAGATGTAGTATTCCAAAACAGATGCCGCAAGTGAACGCTGGAATTGAAGCCACGTAACTTCTCAATTGTCTAAATGCTAGTAATATTATATAAGTTAGTTACTAAAATCGTCAGTAGGGCATTTATTCTAAGTCCGATGCCTCTTTTTGTTCTGAAAGTCAGAAAGAAATTTAATGTGAATAAAAATTGTATTTTAAATTTACGCGCTCATTGCGAAGTTTAATGTCGAAGTAGCTAGCGTACAAGTGATAAACCTTGCTGTGGATAATTCAGTGAGCTTGGGAAATTACGTGAGTTCTAGGTTTTCCTTTTCAGCCTTGGCAGCTGCGAAGATGTCTAAAATTTCTCTTTCCTGACCTTGCTCTTCAGACCTAGACATCAGTCATCAACTGTATTGCAGTAATGATCCTAATTTTGTACATTTTCTGATGGGGTTAATGGGAAAATGTTTTTGTGCGTGGTCACGAGGTCAGTCAAAATTTGGTTGTTACCATTTATATATCTATGCACCGTAAGGAAGGTGAACAAGCACGTTTCACGTTGGGCGTCTTAATGAACGTGAGGAGGTCGTGTCGCTGCCTGCAGATCTCGTTCGCTACGTATTTTTTTTCCACCCGCAGATGTTGAGGCTGAATGAGGAGTGGGGTTTATTGTTGCGGAGGCGGTGACGTCACTTCTCTCGAGTCTTCGTGAAAATTAAGAGGAGGGGAGTGAGGTTCCGTGGCCGCAGCGCTATTCCCTCCTCGTCCGCGACTGGACGCCAAAGTTCTTGAATTTTTCATCAGGAATGCGGCAGATTTCGCCAGTCAATTGTTGCGGTCCGCGAAAAAATCACGTCCGCTAGCTCAGCTACCCTCCGAGCATTTTATGAAGCAAGCGTTTGAATGGACCTAACAACGTTGTAAGTGAATGGTGGTAGGCCACATTAAATCATTACATTTACGAGATCTATACAATATCAGTTGGAATGACTGGGGTTTTGACTTAATTTTGGGAATCATCCATTATACAGCTTCAACTTAATAAGTAATTCTTTTACAAAACCATGTGTATAAATAAATTTTACGTGGAATAGGTTATAGATTTTTTTCAATGTTGCAATGCAAGCTGCACCTGAGACAGGAATGTACACTAGTATTAAAGACAATATTTGATTACGATTTTCCTGTTTTAAATGTAATTTTTGTAAACATTATTTTATTGCTTTTAGCGGTTTTTTTACCAGGAAAATAGTTAAAGATATTAAATAATATGTTTCATAATGTTAATTTGAATCTGATATTAGCGCCGCTGATGTCCATCGGTTTGTAATCAGGGATGGTATATTTCCAATGTATAAATTACCCCAGTTTTAGCTACTATTTTAAAATTTCAGTAGATCTACTTTTAAAACACAGTTTTAAAAGGAAGTAATTACGAGATTGCAGCATTTTTAGTAACTTACGCTAAATAAATGAAACATGTACGAGTTCAGTGCGTGATGTCCAATTTTGAGATGTGTTTTCTTTTTACAGTTTTAGCCTACATCATTTAATGGTACAGAATAGTTCAGATTATTAGGTGTGAAAAGTAATCAATAATAAATATACTCAATAAAAACTCAAGCAGAAGTATAGCGAATATTTAGACAGTACGGAATAAAGTGAGAAAAAAATTTTACTTCTGGAATAAACTAGTAAATTATGAAGAATAGTTGAAATTTTATAATTATGTCATGGTTAAAAAAAAAATCTTTCGCGGAAGACGTCCTTAGTAACTTGGTTAATTTCCATCTCTGTTGAAACATCAATGGATCTCCCCTTGCCTTAAAGGGAATAGCTCACGTTAACATGGTTAGGCTGTTTTGTTCGCGGTATTACGGTGGCTCCTAGAGGTTGGAGGAAGTGGGCGTGAGAGAGGTGACTGAGGTCCAATCGGACGGCTGTCAAAGACGCCAGGAATGCAATATCTCGGGCAATGTCAAGGGTTCGCGTCCCCCCGGCCATCGGGTCTCTCGTTCCCCGCTGAAAGAGGTGAGGAATGCCGGGGAATAAATCTCGTCCGTGAGCGAGTTGGCGATTATATCTGACGGGGTCAGCGGGCTGCCATTGTCAACGACCAGGACGACAAGATGTCAACTTGACGTCATGATACACTTATTCCCCGCGGTGACGTCACGCCCCCAGAATCTTCCTAGGCGTCTCGGAAAAGTGTACTAGAGCAGGGATTGGCATCTCTCGACCCGCAAAAATATTTTCTATTAATTATTAAAGTATTCGATTCGGTGTGAATGCGTATCGAGAGTTGTATTTCCTCTAAATCAGTATGTATAATATTTATTTATAAAAAAATATCACGTAAAAGCATTATGAATTGTGCCCGACGCAGCCATTTCAATTTTCCGACTGGCATTAAGTATCAGACCGTTTTTTACGGGCTGATATTGTTTGAAAATGTCCTCGTGTTTCATTAGTGGGAACTTATCCAGGAAATTAGTGTCTTTCAATTTTATTTCAGGCAAGCCTTCATCCATTTGTTTAATTCGTAATTTTTGTATCTGTGAGTTGTTTATAGAATTCCATCAGTTGTTAGGGTAAGCCTCCTTTGACAAAAACAAGCCCTGATTTGCCTATTTATATTGCTTATACTGTCACCGGAGAATACTGGCTTCTTTTTCTAGCATAAATTTCCTGGATGATTCAATTTTCCGGAATTCCGGCAAAATCATTGTTGGCGTGAAAAATTGATGTTTTAAATTTCTGTGTGCTTCGTATTATTCCTTCACCGGTTTTGAACCGTCAATCAAATAGTAATCTTGTGTCATTATCGCAATTAGCCCTCATAATTTCTCTTTCTTTTCTTTCCTTACAGAATGCCAGCTTGGAAAGCAGCTGCACGAGATTGGGTCAACGTGGTTCGCGGACCTCGGCCCACCCTTCGGCGTCATGTACTGCATCCGCTGCGAATGCAGAGGGGTGAGCACTGCACTTAATACTGCTCTTACACTCTTAACCACTTCCACTTCGATTAATTCTCTGAATATCGTGCTCCTATTCTCTATTTATTTTTTCTGTGGTTCTCTTTTAAATGATAGGAAATGAAATGATATTTTGTAATCAACGTAGAACCGTAAAATATAATGTGATTATTAAACATAGAGACCACAGTTATCGTTACTCTAATAAAATCATTTTAATCCTTCCAATGCATAGTGTTTCATGGAAAATGAATTATTTATATATACTATGTATGTTTTAACATTGTTAAGCTTTCAAAATAATTATATTGTTCCTCTAAATAGTCTTAAAATTACGTAAATCCGATGACGAGATACACTCGTCATTGAGCGGTTTGGCATCGGAAGTTCATGACGAGCTAGACTCGTCATGAACTTCCGCAACGGGCATTATAGCGCAACGGGTTAATCTCTCAGTTGTCGGATTTTCTTCGATTAAAACAAGCGTTAACTAGATATACTAAATTACTTTAACATTCATCGGATTTACCGAGCTGTAATTGTCAAATTTAACAGGACTTATAAATAAAATATAAAAAATATTTCAGGGTGCTGAGAATATGAGCAAAGATAGCTATTTACTCTGTATATACTTTTTGTAGATTGTAGAGATAATTTCAGCAGTCTATTGGGTCAATTTCTTATGCATTATTCCCAATTATTTACCTCCGCCATCATTAAACACACTGGCAATCGAAAATCAAGTGCATTCATTTCCAATCGTTGGCTCATTGATATCGTTTTCCTCCGCTGATATTATGCTCGGGGGGGAAATGGAATTGCCTTGAGGGAATAAAGTCTCGAGTGACTCTTAGGGTTGTGACGTCAGTTAAGGAAAGTTATTCGAGCTAACCCGGAAAGCCCTCGTCGAAGCGTCATCGTATTTCTTTTGAAAATGACTTGCTTTTCCGGTTTTTATGCAAATATATGTGGATTCGTTAATGGAGAAAAAATATGGTTAATCTTTGTGGGAGTTTTTCCGAAGTGGCTGAACAAATATCCCCTTTCTTTTATTTCTGTAGGGCTAATAGCCGCTGTTAGATGAATTGGTAGTGTGTCATACCCAAGCCATAATTATTGCTAACAATTTGGGATAATATAATCTGCGTAGAGAGATATTTTACAATATGTAATCGAGACGCAGCTTCTAGAATCCTCATTCCAAATCAGGTTTTGAGTCGCATTTGAACGCGCTTAAATAAATGTGCGAGCTCTCCTTTATGTAGTTTGTAAAGCCAACTCAGGAGCTGGCTAGGAAAACTACTGGAAAGGCTTTTTGAGCACCCACAAAAAAATAGTTAAACCTGATTATGAGTTAGAATATCATTTTACACTCTACCACGGCTCTTATTATTTCGCTGCACAGCCGGTTTCGACGTGACCTCGTCCCATCTCTAAGAATTTGTTTCCTTAATTACACTTCATAAAATGATCATGAGGTCACTTCATTGCACTTAGGTAGTTTGAAACTCAACGGACTAATAATTATAATGCGAATCCCCCTAAATATTTTAGTATAGAATTTTTTAGTTAATGTCAATATATACTCGCGCAATACAAAGTAGCTTCTTAAAAATGAAAAATGTTCTAATATTTCATACATAAATTGCTCATGAATGGGAGGAAATTTGGGGCTTACGAAGACGTAGATCAATAAAATATGAGTTACTCAAGCTGCACTGTTTTCACCGTTACGGAGGGAAAAAAGAACCAGCTTCTTTTCGTGGACATCCCGATCCCTACTTTAGTGCTATGTGGAGGGCACTATAAATTCAGCACTCCGTCCGTCGGATGGGACGTTAAGCCGTCGTTCTCAAGGCTTATTTCGTTATACCAACCAGGTCTCAAGAAATATTTACGTAATTAAATATTATATGAACTAATTTAAAGCAAAAACATCTATCGATACGCATTCACACCGAATTAAATTCTTTAATAATTAATAGGCAATATTTTTGGTGTCTGTTCATCCTCCCTTACCTACCCTTCCCACAAGGCGCAAACGACTTTAACTGTATGATCTTAGGTTTTCCCGGCGTATCAGTTGCTGAAAAGTTTCTCGGGTTTTCCACCGGTTGATGTCGTCCATGTCTCCCGACGTTTCGATCAGCGACTTGCTGATCATCCTCAGGGGATCTTACGAAGATCGCAGATTCATTCGGAAGATCCCCTGAGTCAACCGGTGGAAAACCCGAGAAACTTTTCAGCGACTTCAACTGTGATCGCCTCTTCAAATACCGCACCACTCCAAACCAGCTGCTGTAGATACTGAGCGTTTAAAATTGTGGAAAAGTGCTCATTGTCACTGGTTGATATCATCTGTGAGGTCTACTAAGGTCCTGCTGTCGTTCTGTGCTTGGCAGGGATGTCCCTTTCCTTCCCATATTCTTTGTCTGCGGCGCGTGTCTCAAAGAGTTCCAGCCCACCACCACCATTCGCAGTGTGACCGTGTTTGTGTGAGCGAGGTGAAACGACCTGCCCCCGCCCCCGGCATTCCGCCCCGCCCCCACTGCCTCCTCATCTCCCCGCGAGGTGGTGCGTGAATCACGGCTCCTCACTCTCATCTCTCACCCTGTTTCCCCTTTCGTTATTTCTGTCCATTTCCGCGATATTTCAATTTCGTCTCGGCTTGTCTCTCTGCCCTCGTCTCGCTCCCCTGTCACTCCCGCCGACGACGCGACCAACCCCTCCCTCGTTGCGACACCATCCCACCCCCACTCCACTCGCGATCCGTTCCGAACGAGCGGCACCCGAATATCTCTCCTTGTTTTTAATATCTTGCACTCTGTACCCTTAATATTTTGTTGGTTAGGTGCCCGATGGACCGCATAAATTAACTATATCCATAGAAAAGTAATGTGGTCTTGTCCATATTATTTGCTATTTAAAACAATAGGGTGGTTTCCTATTATTTTTTTATTGCTTTAATCGAAAGATTATTACTCCTGGAGTACGTAGTTCACGCTTTTAGATTTTTAAATGACAATATCTATTTTTCGCGATTAAATGAAAAGTGAAAATTTTCAAGCGCGCGAAAACGCGACGCTTAAGTATGAATGCCGGGAAAACTCCCGTGTGACGTCGTTCTGGTTCCCGCTGCCGCCCGGTGAGGTGACCTTGAGGCGAGGCTTAGCGCTGATACGTCGCAGGATGCTAGCGGATAGCTGAGTACCTTGCTGGACGGTAGCGCTTGGCTTAAAAAATGTTTATTAATACCTTATCAAAGAAGAAAACTTTCCGAACTTAGCCAGTTTTAATAGGTGATTATTAAGACATGTTTTCCTGAGCTCTGTGCCTCATGCATGCATTGGTAACCTCAGACGATGTATAACTCCTATCCTCTCGTGTAGAAACTAGGTCCCTGTGACGTCATGCGGAGTGGAATCGCATGGGCGCCAATCTGGCCTTTTTCAAATGAGGATAAAATTTGACCCTTGCCATTCGTCTCAACCAGTATTTCAAAAACCGAATAATTTGTGTATTATGAATACACTAATGGTGGGTAACGAATCGCAATCAATGCATTTCGTTTTCTTTGATGAAGGAAACTACCCTATTGCGAAGTAAAATAAGCAAGGTCCATATTACTTTTCTATGGCTATAGTTAATTATCATGGTTAATATCTGCCATAGTTTTTTTTAAATTTTGCGCTCAGTAATAGTAATAATCTGTTAGTAAGGTGCTCATTGGAACATAATCATTAACACTAACCATAGAAAAGTAATATAGACTTCGTCCATTTTACTTTACAATTAAATTGTGAAATAATATATAATATGTCCATATGAATTTACAGAATTTACTTTCCATTGTCTATATTCCACATTACTTTTAAGAAGGCTCTGATAGCAATTTAACAGTAGCTATGAAGTCGAGCCATGATCTTTTCTGTGTTTTGTGCTTCATTTTTCTTGTGTTCATTATTTATTTGCTTTTGTTGTGGATTATAATTTTCAGAGTTTAAAAAAATCCATTTCGGTAGTTAGTGGAATTTTTCTTCCTGTAGGAAGCCGAGAATGAGGAATTAGTTTTGTGAAAAGGATGATGACACGATGATGATAATGATATAGAAATAGGAGTAAATTTTATATTAAAGGTCCTTTTTTAGTTACTCCAAGAATTTATATTGGACTTAATATTCTGTACTTTTTCAAAGAGAAGACTCATTAGTAATCTTGGAAAGCTACTTTCGTGGAGGTGTTGTTTAAAATAAAGACTGTGATTATAAATACGATACCATCAAATCTATTCATATATATGGATTTGTAATATGGTGGTGGACTTCAGATTTAAACTACACCTAGGCTTGGAATCACTGGTGCGACACCACCAGTCTATCACGGAATCAGTCATCCACATTACCACCCATTATATTGACTCCGTCTTTTGGGAGGTACTGGAATTGAAAACATGATATGTTGTGATTTCCTTGTTCGTACTTATTTCCGAGACTACTCAATTCTGCTACACCGTTTTTTCATGTTTAAATTCCTTTTATTTCCTTGCATTATACGAGAACAATGTCATAGAAGTCAAAAGCGGAAAAATTAATAATTTTAGTCTATATTACAATGTATTCAAAGTTATTTATCATACATAAATTTTGCATGCCTCCAGTTTACCGCTCTACATCCGATAATTTTTCGATTTAATATACTGACGCTGGGAGTGCATTTTACTTCCCTTTGTCGGCGCGAACCGAAGAGCAAAACAAATAAATGAGATTAACTAATTCACTCTGCAAATTCCCGCGGCTCGCTTTTGACCAGAGAGAATAAAAACTAACGGGGGGGAGGTTAATGCCTTCAATTCCCGCATGAATGTTTTCCGCGACCACTCCGAGGCTTGAGTAGCCATTAGGGTCTCTCTCTCTCTGGACTGTTAACGACCCGTGATTCCCCGTCGACGCAGCCTCCGTGTCACGTTTGTGCGGTGGAGCACGAATTGTTTCATGGTCGACTCCCATAACTATTGATTGAATTAAACTGGGAGGGGAAAAGGATAGGCCCCTCCGTGGCGTACCCTAATTGGTGGGAGCCACAACCCCCCCCCCCCCCCCGTCTTTGATCAATCTCCCATCTTTCACCCTGTAGTTCAATCAACGAAGCTTGAAAATTGGCCGAATAGGAGACGAAGTTATTTTCTCACAACTTTTTTGAACCGTGGTTGGGGCTATTCTCTGAACCAATCCAATTAAATCCCCCTCCGATGGGTTATGAGGATTAAACGTTGATATAATGTCATTGAGATACGATTTTTACGATGATTTTTCCATCCCCTGAAAATTGCGGCCATTATTTTTGGGGGAAGTTGTTTCACTCGGAAACCGTGGATTCCAGCGCAGCAGTTCAAAAATATGAAATTTAAATTAATACACTAGGTGTTCTAAAAATAGTACCAAGCCATTTTTTTGTTGGAGGAATAGTTTGCGAGTTACTGGTGCTGGTCCAAACTACATTGGAATAGTATGGTATTTAGAGGAGGCAATCGAGAGCTGAGGTAATTTTCTCTATTAGGTGAGGGTAGGGAAGGAAGGGTGGAGGGAAACGCATAGGTCTAAGCCAACTATTGACAAAAGGCGCCAAGAGGACCGCGGCTTAACAACCCATCCGACGGACGGAATATAGGGGTCTGAAGTTTTGTTCACGCAATATTCAAGCTGTCTCTGCGGGATTGGAACCATGCCTACGGGGTTTGTAGCTTACACTCTAGCAACTACACCAACCCGATCCTCCGTAATTATAGAGTAAAATATCTATTCGTATGAAGAAGGATCTGAGGTTTTCCCGGCGTATGATGATCTTGAAGTTGTTTCGGGTTTCCTACCGGATGAGGTTCTCCATATCTGCCGAAGTTTCGATGGCCTTGTTGTCCATCGTCATCAGGGCTCGATGAAAAGTCATTTCAATTGCCCTGGATTCGAGTCGAATTTTCTCTAAAATGATAAAAAAAAGAACCACCTCTGTTTCCAATTGCACGCGTAAAACACCACATTGAAATTTGGAGGTAGCGGTTCGATTACCCGGCCATTCAATTGTTTTTTAATCGATTTTTTAAATACCGGGTTTACAACTCACCAAAATCGAATTCAATATTTCATGTGATGGAAGTGTTTGATATATTATAGTACGAGAGAGTCAACGAAGCTCTGATGGGCTAAGCCCTGATTCATCGAAACGTCGGCAGAGATGGAGAACCTCATCCGGTAGGAAACCCGAAACAACTTCAACATTATCTATAAATATGTGTAAAAAGTAAGTAAGTACGTAAGTGAATGAGTTGCAATAGTCTAGATAGTGGGGAGATCCTTCTGTCCCATCCTCCATCTGGCCCTCTGGGGTGGTCCTTTCCGCGAATTCTCCTCCTTCAGAGGATGTGGTTGCACACAGGCGCCGCCCGATGGACTGTGGGAGTCTGCCAAACCTTCACTTCAGAAATATCCGCGTCCCGTCAGCCCTTCTCTCCCGACGCGAGAGGAGGGTGTCGAGTTCGCGCCACCGCTGTTGTAACCGCCGCCGTGTGTGGTGGAGAACACCCCCTCATCTCCCCAGCACCTCCTCAGCCGGAATTCGTTCCGACAAGTCTTAAAACTCACGCTATGTCTTCAACTATTCCAGCTTCGCAGTGAATCATGTTCAACCATCTCCCTGTTACTCAGTTGACTCTCTAGTGCCATTACATAACCAACACTTCTATTACATAAAATATTGAATTCGCTTTTGGTGATTTATAAACCCGGTATTAAAAAATCGATTTAAAACATTTGAATGGCTGGGTAATCGAACCGCTACCTACCTCCAAATTTCAATTAGGTGCTTTACGCGTGCAATTGTAAATATTATAGGTCTTTGTTTTTTTATTATTTTAGAAAACATTCTACTCGAATCCAGGGCAAGTGAAATGACTTTTCATGGCGAATTTATTTCTGCGGTGTTTGATTCCTTGCACCCGCACGAGTTAATGGGTTTATAGTCAATTGGTTATAATGTTTATGTTTTATTTATTGTTTTTTTGCTTTATTTTACTCATTGGACCAATCACTTATATGTCATGCCTTTGTCCTAATCCACTTTGAACGCAATTATTATCTAGGTTTGATTAAATTTGCCTGGAAAATTTTAATTCCCAACTGCAATTACACCAATATAAGGTTGGTTTATTTGGAATCAAGGGCTGAATAAAAATTATCGATTACAACTCTTTTTGGTTAGCACTAAAATTATGAGCTGAGCCCTGGTAAAACCGTTATGCACACATTTCAGCAAGATGTGCTATTAACGAATGTCTGGTTCCTTAAATTCAGTTAAATATTTTCTGAGGTCTGTGCAAAGGTATGTTATTTGAAATAAAGACTGTGATGGGTGCAGCAATAATTTCTTGGAAGTGTCGACTTGAAGGCTGTAGTGTTGATAGGTTTGAATTATTTTACTTCCTTTGAAGTAATGCTCTGAAATGATAAATAAGGGAAGCGCGTCGGTGAATTGTCATGAAATATGTAACTCGAGGTACAATACGTAAGCGAGGACTGTAAAATAAAATCGAGGGCTCCCTCAGCCATAATTGGATATTGCTGGAGCTCTAAATTAACGGGTCGCCTACTTTAACGCTGTGCAGGCGAAGAGCTTCATTGTTCGCAAGGGCAAGGTCGCGTGTTGGCAGGGTGGTTCGCAAAGGGCGTGGAATTGCTCCGGGACGCGGAAATTCTCCCGAGTGAAGCCCTCAATTTCGCTCCGAAGCATTAACGTGCATTTGTAGTACCTACCGTTATTCATTCAAATCGTGGTGCGATGTGGAAAACGCCCTGTCTTCCCCACGGAGTTCGACGTGAACCCTTCGGTCCGTGCGCGCCAACGGACGCTTTGATACAATCACTCCAGGAGTGCGTCTTAATATACTTTGCAACGAAAACTCTTTTCTTCAAGATACACTTGAGGAGGAATTCAAGAGGGCTCTGCCTGTTGTATTCTGTGATAATTATTCTGGAATATATTACAAATTGATAAATCAAAGTTTTCAAATTCACTGTCCGTAATTAACAGTTTATTATTATTCGACATTGTAACAATGAGCGAAGATCTCTTAGTGTATCATACTCTAGGAAATGCGTGTTACAACGGTGCCTCGTGTTTCGCCCTTGAGCATGTACGAATTTATTTGAGGAAGGCCATATGTTATGTTATATATACGCATGGAATTACAATCCTAGGATTTGTAAGCCGCAGGTCTATCTTCCTTTACTTTCATACTATGCTACTTCTTCCATATGAATCCTTAATTTTTCTTGAGCATATACTTTGTGGCATTTCCAATAGATGAGCTTAATGATGTGATGTATTCGAAGGGGTAATAGTTCACTCAAGAGTCCATGTTAAGGAGGCATCGGTTCGTCTTTTAGAAGTTTACTGTGTGCTGCCACTTCGCTCGCTTTTTAATTTGATTTCAAAAGTTCCCGCAGCGTGGCGATAAACACAGAGCGATCCATTCATTCCCATGTTTGCAATAGAGTACATCTACTCTCAAGGCAAAGCATTGAAAATTTATGAATCTGATAAATGTTACTATTATTATTTCGAGTACAAATTTCGGCAAATTTCCACTATTATAGTTTATTACCCCGTGAAATTCGGATCACTCAACCGTCAGAGTAGCTGGTTGCGAATTTTTTAAACTCATCTGGATAGCTGTGGGGTATTTTACAGACCGTTTACTGACCGACAGAAAATTCTCAAATGTAATTTTCGTAAGTTCACTCCACGTTGTTTTGTTTTTTCGCCTCGGGAACCGAGACCGTTGCGAGCTAGGAGGGCCATAGAGGTTCAAAGTAAGGAATCTCAGCATTAAGCATACCGCACGTAATATGACGTAAGCGTAATATAACTGAATCCCTCCTGAAATGCAGCAATACCCTAGGTAAACCACGAAAAATATTTCTTACCAAGGCATTTTTGCTTATATATATACGCATGGAAATACAATCCTAGGATTTGTATGCCGCAGCTCTATCTTCTTTTACTTTGATAATATGCTACTTCTTCCCAATGAATCCTCAATTTTTCTTGAGCATATACTCGCAGCTTAATTTTCAGCGAGCAACTTTTCGTTCTATATTTCCCACCACTTCACTTTCCACTTTATAGCAGTGTCTTATGTCATAGCTATTCCACTATTTTCTTTTATGACACACGCTTCTCTTAATGCTTAATATCAATTCGCAAATGAAGCTTCCTCTGTGAAACTGGTTGGGATATTGTATGAAGAACTTTTGCGTTAATCCGGTCCCATTGTTCTGGATGTTCTTGAACGGTGACGACGTTTCCCCGTTACGCATCGCACTCATGAATATGCATATTAGTAAGCTTAGGTGCGTGGGTGGAGACTTACTGCCATGTGGATCGCTTTCGGAGACTCGTGTACCTCTCGACACTTTGTGGTATTTCCGTGAGATGGCGGGGAGGGCGGGGGAGTGTTCCGGGGGCACGCCGTGTCGAGGCTAATTGCTGTTGGTGGGGGGGAGGATCGTTGCGCCGGGCTCCCGTCTCTTGTTTTTACTCCCTCCCCACTCATCCCCCTTCCCCTCCGCCGCCTCAGGCAAGGACGCTCCCCCGGGCGACGCGGCCTTGGAGGATCTGCATTAGGCCGAGCGCCGCTTAGTCCTCCTCTCTCGCCTCAGCGGGGACACGCGCGGGTTGCCGCTGCTGCTCACGCGAGGGGCGCTTACTACGCTCTGGAATGGAGGATTTTTTTCGGAAAGTTTTCCGCTCATTATTATTATTGATCATTAGATATATTGAAGATATTATACCGGCCTCGGTGGCGGCGGGGTAAAGTCCTCGCCTGCCAAACATGAGGTCGCGGGTTCGAGGGTGAGTTAGTTTCCCTTAACCAGGGCATGGTTGTTCGTGTACGTTCCATTGTTGAATTTATTGAACACACCGATTTAAAATGGCCTATCAGAGCTGTATTCGGAGGTTTGGGAATAAAAAAAAGAATCTGAGCTTCTCCCTGTGAAGAGCAAGGATGAAAGGTTTCCAACCGTGTCAGGGTCTGCGCAGTACATTTACAGCTTTCATCCATAAATTATATTTTTACGCATAATTTTTCATGCATAGCAATACTTTTAGTCTGGAGTATGGCGTTTTTTGGTGCGGAAACATGGACACTTGAAAATACTGAAGGCATACGAGATGCGAGTCAGGATAAGAATGGAGAAATTAAGTGGACGGAGAGAAAAAGTTGGGACGAAGCAACGATGTGAGAAAATGCGCCGAGGGAAAAAAGCTTTTTATGCGCTTGAACTCAAATTTGCTTAAGTTAAAATTTTAACTCAAATGGCTCAATTGCTGAAATTCAAATTTGTGGCATTATTCTTGGATGTCTTTTCTCATTACCGATGAAATGGAATGAGATCTTTTTTTTCCGTGGGAATCCCCAATCCCTTGCATTCTGCTGACGTTGTTTCCGTAATAGTTTGAACCCATGAAAAAGGTTTCTACCCAGTGGCGAATATTTAATTGAACACCTTATTTATTAGATTTTTAGGTTAATCAGTGGTAGCAAATAAGTTTTCTTGAGTGAATTTTCTCACTTATTGTCATGGCCAATATCGTGATTTCTGGTGATATCGTTGTCCATATTTCGTCCAAGTTACCTCTTTCAATTTAGAATGTTTATACATTCTCTCAGTTACATTTAAAAGATTATTTTGAAAATGGATTCCTATTGCTTTGTGTTATTACCTTCATTGAGGTCGTAAGACAACGCACTTAGTTGTAGAAAGAGAATTTTAAAGGGATTTACCGATATGATTGAGAATTGAATGTGGAACGTTTAGTAATTGAAAGATGGCTGTAAGTACTTGAGAGAAGAAGTCGATGATATTTTATATTCTGGGAGAGGGAGAAAAGTTTAGTAGATACAGATTAGAGCAAAGGTTTAACACAAGAACAGAAGCCTCCAGAGTAGTAAAAAAACCTAGCTGACAATGAAGTCCTTTTGAAGCGTGAACTAAACCGAGTATATTAATTCGCGCTGAAAAGTAAAATTCCACGAAGAGACGCTCGAGGCAGTCAAGGTTCAGTTTGATTTAATGTTTCCCTTCCTTAAAACACTTGTTTCCCTCGATGATTTTCCTGATGTCACCGCCGTCTGACGTGACTTACGCGCGCGGACTCCAATGAATGTAGCAGGAAAGAAATATACGACCGGGATGGACTTCGTCCGCTGGGCAGTGGGATTTCCCTTCTCTCTCCTCCCTCGCCGTTGCCTTGGCCGTTGTCGTGGAATACACAAGGGGGCTAGACACTTGCTCAGTCCTCGGGAGACCTGCCGACCCCTCCTGGCCCTCCCCCCACCATAGTCTGAAGGAGGAGCTCCTTAATGCCGTCGCAAAGTACTTACCAATGGCATAAAGGAGCCGTAAGTCATTGCGACCCCTCGCACACCCTAGTAATTCCCGAGTCACGACGGGCATTTATTATATTCGCGGATGAGCGCAGCGCCGCCGCACCCTTGACACGACCTCGCCTCATCATTCTCCATCGCCTCAAAGCGCGTGCGTGCGTCCGATGTAAGGTGGTTCAAAATATACTGGGGGAATTTATTTCAGCTTAGTAAAACCACTTGCCTGTTTCCACACACTTTTATTTAAACCGACCATGGTTTCGGCAACTGGTGCCATTATCAAGGGACATAGCCTTGGGTGACAGCCTTTTTATAGTGGTAGAGTTTTTCAGGAGGGGGGGAGGGTTATTGGGGTGTGTTCATTCCATATCAATAACCTGAAAAACTCTACCACTGTAAAAAGGCTGTCACCCAAGGCTATGTACCTTGATAGTTGCACGAGTTGCCGAAACCATGGTCAGTTTAAATAAAAGTGTGTGGAAACAGACAAGTGGTTTTACTAATTGTAACCTGAATATCAAAGATTTCCACCGTATCACGCCGGACACTGTATCTTTTATTTAGCAATTTATTTATTTACTTATTTTCTTATCCCCGAAAACAGCACTGATTGGCCTTTACATCGGTGGGATAGAACAAAACGGCGATAGACGATAACTGACATCCATGCCCTGGGCAGGGGCAATCTTCCCAGGCGGGACTCGAACCCGCGACCTTCAGCTTGGCAGGCGAGGACTCTAACCCGACGCCACCGAGGCCGGCCGGAATGCTCGTTTGAATGGGATACGAGAGTGGCAGGAATTGGAGAAGGTTTAGACTGCAAATAGTTGGAATAAAATCATGAAGATGTGTTGTGTATTGACGATCTTCTTTCCGGGTTGAAATCCTGGGGTTGGTCTGCAATGGCCTTTTCCTCTGTCTCTGCTCTTCACTAACTCTGCCCCACAAAGTCTAGTCTAGGTCTGCCCTTATGGTTTTTTTCTTTCTACTCTACCTTTCAGTATGATGGTTAACTGTCCTATGGAGTTTAGTCTTGGTCTACCCTCATAGTGTCTTCCTTCTGCTCCACCTTAAAGAGTGGTGGGTCACCAAGCTTTCACGCGGAAGTATACGGCCGATCTAGGCGTTCCCTCTCTTATTTTGCATTCGAATTGGACACCGTCTTTCCCCTGTCCTTTCAAACATCACCTCGTTCGTGACTCTTGCCACGCATGGTATTTTCAGTATTTTCCTGATTAGTTACCTCAAATGCCTTTATCCTTTCCTTACCTATCTTACCAAGTCTACGGGTCTCATATATGAATGATCAGGAGTTTTGAAATCCACCTTGGATGAAGATGACCTGGTGGCGTAGCTTATAGCATACCCGACTGGCAATTGGAAGATTGGGTAGTGAATCTCAGCCAAGCCAAATACGATTTTTGAGATGAAAGCCGTCCTTGTTAAATCATTGTTAAAGAACCATTGTGCATTTCCGCGACCAAGATTGATTTATTCGCCGCTGGTTACTAGTTTTAACAATGAAAAATGATAATATTTTTCAAATAGGTTATGAACATGAATACGTTGATGCATCACTGTGTAATTAATTCCTCAAAAATAATCACATCACTTAAGAAAGCATTTATTGAAACGAGTATATTGCCATACTCTCTGTTTTGCACGAGAAGTTTCATGTCGTTTGAAGTAACGATGGGCACTAAAAAAGTAATTTTATTGGCAGTGACTTAATCACTATACAAATAAAAACACTTCGTTAGTTATGCAAGATTATAAATCTCAGCATTTTTTAGTGGAGTGAGTGTCATCTCTTACTTAATTTATGGAGCAATTAGTCTAAGTCATTCCTCAATAACTGGCTCCTTTTTTTACTCCACAATGCGGAGAAAGGTGTTCTGCCATAAATATCTAATTTCAATTATGATTTTTACTCCATAAACTAGTCTTCGAGCTAAAAGTCAGTTTGAACTTCGGCGTACGTATTGCATCAGAAGGTTATTAAGTAGATATCCATGAGAAATAATCGCTTTAGTGGGGAACTATTTTTGATTCAACTATAACAAGTAAACTTTTCTCCTAAATTTTTTCTCCCAATCTCAATCACTGGAATCCTTCACTCCCAATTCACCTCGCTAAATCCCTTAAACATTCCCATATTGCGCCTCAGAACGTTATCTTACGATACAACTGTTTTTAATTCTACTATTTGGTTCCGGTGGTAGTGTGTGCGTGGGACGCGAGAAGGGGAAAAACGTTGAAAAAAACGGCAACATTGAGAGGGGATTGTGGTTGGCGGATTGATGCGAAAATAGGGTTGGGTCTTGGAATGGGGCGGGCCTCCCTCATCCTTAATAATCCCTTTCGCGAATAAAGACGTCATTCAAACGTTTACGCGAGAAATTTCCGCCTCTCTCCCTCCCCCGCCTCTTCTCGCGAGAGGGTCCGCAAAGGAGTGGACGGACGGCTGGCAGAAGGGGATTTGAAGCGCCTCCGCGGACGGACTAGGCTATTAATCAGCGCTTTGCGGGAGGGGAGGAGAGGTTGAATGGCGCGCCTCAGTGGGTGAGTGTGCTCGGCCGTCAAATGGCGCTGCGTCGTCTTAAACCCGGTGAAAGTTTCCCACGAAGCTTACAGGAATACTTGTAATCGGAAAGAAAGTCTTCGCTCGTTGGCCATTTTCAATTCCTCCTTCCCGCGGTATCGTCGGATTCTGCAACGCCAACTATGTGCGTCACGTCTGCGTCATTTTCTGAGGGAAAAATTAATGGACGCCAAAAGCTGGTTTTTATTGTGGTACCGTTCTGTTTTACGCAAAATATCGGCTTTATGAACTTACTTTCGTGAAACAAAATATTACTTCATAAGTTTTAATATTATTTATGACAATCATATATTCCTCCAAATTAGTATAAAAGTAATCCTTTCAAGTTATCATTAAATACACGTTAAGAAGTAAAATTGGACACCTCGAAAGGAAAGTTCGTATTTTTTTTTGCTGTCAATATTCTTTGGAAATTGCAGTGTTACATTGATAGTGGATACATTTCTATGTAATTAGACATCCTTTGGATTTATCTTTTGATATTATTGTGTTATACATTCACACATTTACATTAAGTAATCATTGAAAGAAATGACATGTTGAAGAAACCTTAATTGAAGGAAAAAACTCTGTTAGGTGCAAATCAACAGAAAATCATGAAGAATACACCTTGGTGTGTAGAACATGCCTAGTGGATGCCCTGTCCTGCCCTAGTAAGAATTCTTGCAACAGTTTTTATTTCCTTACAATGATGTTTTGACCCTAAGTTATTTTATCTGGGCTCGATAGAAATCAATGCGTTTTATCCTACACTCTGGTATCTTTATTTGCACTCCTTTGCCCATCACAACCTTATGTGAAAGCATGTAAAACTTCAAGCTTAGTTTAAGGATATTAGTTCCCATACTCTATTAGTTCTCATTCTATAATTGCTATTCTTTCTTCGCTATTCGTGCGGGGCATTCTGATTGTGATTTTTAAATCCTATTTTGCTCCAATGCTTAATCATACCTAAATAGAAAAGCCGGTCGATTCAAATCTGAAAATAGAATGAGCTGTGAGATTCATAGATAAAGAATTCTAAGGGGTTCGAATGAAAATTTTTAATGGGCGAATTCAGTAAAAACTTGACGCGGCTTGGTCTCGAAAATATCGTGCGAGTAATCTCTCAAGCAAATGAATGGCATGCTTGAATGCTCCGTCATTACGAGTCGATATCTTAGAAACGGGACCGATGCCCTCATTTCTGACGAGGGAGTCGTAATCTTTCGCGATGAGATTCGTGGATGCGGCATAGGTTCGGGAGCAGGCATAGTCCTCGCATCTTTTGATGAATGTCTGGCCCCACCCAGTCTCAATTAGCGCCCACAGTCACCGCTATAAATACGCCACTCGCATCTCGGTGCTTAATAGTGTGTGCTTCAGCGCAGTGGCCTTCAAGCAGGTCATTGCTTGCTTGTCTCCGGGGAGGCAAAAACCTGGGGAGGTCATAACATTTTACTTCGTCTCAATCTCTTCGAAATAATTTACTCACACTGAGAACATAGACTCTCTTCTTATAAAATAAGCCCTTCGATTAAGGCTGTGGTTATAATACATTTTTATGGTATCTGTAGAAAATGAATGTTTACGTCCATGTAGTGTCATCATGATTAACTGTGATAAATTTTTATATTAGTGGTGAATATGGAAATACTTGAGAAAATGATTTTATAGGAAACCGCTGAAAATTTTGGATATATTTTTTATCGAGTCACCTAAAAGTGCAGGGAAGTAGTATATTGATGCAATTGTCAGCGATGCACGGGCGGTATAGCACTCACTCCTGCTTTTTGGTATTTCTTGCAATCTTTCTATGGGGAGGCATAAACCTGGGGAGGTGATAACATTATACTTCGTCTCAATCTCTTCGAAATAATTTACTCACCATGAGAACATATCCTCTCGTTTTATAAAAGAAGCCCTTTAATTAAGGCTTTGGTCATAATACATTTTTATGGTATCTGTAGAAAATTTATGTTTACGTCCATGTAGTGTCGTTATGATTGATTGTGATCAATTTTTATATTATTGGTGAATATGGGGACATTTAAGAAAATCATTTTATCGGAAACCGCGGAAATTTTTGGAAATACTTTTCATAGCTCATAACATTTTACTTCGTCTCAATGTCTTCAAAATAATTTACTCACACTGAGAGCATAGATTCTCTTCTTATTAAACAAGCCCTTCAATTATGGCTGTGGTTATAATAAATTTTTAAAGGTATCTGTAGAAAATGTACGTTTACGACCGTGTAGTGGCGTTATGATAAATTGTGATCAATTTTTATATCACTGGTGAATATGGGAACATTTGAGAAAATGCTTTTATAGGAAATCGTGGAAAATTTTGGATACATTTTTATTAAGTCGCCTTAAACTTCAGGAAAGTATTATATTGATGCCATTGTCAGCGATGTACGGGCGGTATAGTAATCACTCCTGCTTTTTGGTATTTCTTAAATTATCTCCTAGCCTGGCGTCATGTTACGAATTGAAATAATAAATTGTCTGGTGGCAAAGTGCGGCCAATAATACCATACCATTCAATGAACCTTCAGCGCTACGAAACTGTCATGGCGCTCAAAGCTTATCAACGAACCCACACATCGCAGTTATGGGAATAAACAGCTACTTTTAACTCCGTGGAGAAAAATAAAATATCTACTGTATTGTTAAACAAATTAATTCCTTTAAATATCTATGAAAATAAATAAAATACCTATATGCTTCAGTGATAGACGCAAGATTTAATTCGCAGAAATTTCTCACACAATACATCTTCACTTCTTAAGTGCACATGACTCTTATATTTTTGTTCTCTTGTCGATGTCAGCGTCAAAATATAATTTCCAAAGATGTGCCGCCATAAAAATCTTCCTTAGCGTTGTAATCCGTCAGAGAATAAAGAAATCTCGGTTGAAGCGTGAAGAAGTCTCATTCTTCTTCCCGGCAAGTTGAGTTTTAATGCATTTATCGCTGCGCTCAATGAATTTACAAAGGCTCGTGCTCAGCTGCTTATTTGTCTCTCGTTGCCTCCTCGCCGATGAAATAATACCCGACGGATAACTGGTCACAATCCCCGTCCGCCGTTGTTTTTTGTCCCTCTCCTACCCTCCCCACCTCCCCCATCTCCCGCCCCCACCCTCCCCTCTCCCGCTTGTCGCCGACCGCTCTCATTGCACTCCCGGTGCAGCTCGTAAATACTTATCCCTTTCCTCTCTCCCTCTCTCTCTCTCGCGGATAATTTTCTCGTTTTACTATTATGCCCCAGTAATTTTTGCGCACGCCGCGGGACTTCTTGTTTGAAGGTTACCCTTAAGGAAATACTCTCACTAATTAGACCATTGATGCCGTGCAAGCGTACCTCCAGCTGCGCGTTTCCATTATGAGGACTCAATTTATCTTGAGGTTATTACTTTCCACCGAGCGTCTTATGGGTAAAAAAATTTCTCATTGGTTGCGATTTGCTATCAGAGAATCATGATGAATGTTGTTGGATGGGGTACGCTTCTTTTTTAAGAGTCAATGAGACGTATGCCTTCATAATAATGACTCGAGTTTAAGAGAAAAAAATAAGGCTGTTTTGTTTTTTTTTCTCCGCGTATATCGTACTTGAACTTTTTTGTAGCGTAAAAAAAATTAAACGGAAACGTAGGCATTCTAATTGCTTGCTTTGTTGAACTAAGGATTCTGCATGGCCATTCATACTTGATAACTTCATCAAGGGCTTTCTTGAAGTCGGTGATGCAGTTAGGTGGACTGCGCGCTGGGCAGACTTAAAGGCATTGCGCTCGTGTTCATTGGTACACTTACGTTGCGCCCCCTGCTTCGGCATGGATTAAATGTTCAAAATTTCATCTTCGGTACTAACAACATCCGTGACAGTGTTTGTGTGACTCATTTCTTTCTTATCTCCCAGAACACATATGTTTTAATTTTTCCAAAATGTAATGCATTCTCAGCGAATGCTGTTGGTGATTGTCTTTTGGGTCCCGAGACAGATTATATTTGCATTTAAACATTTTTAGTGTGAAGTACTTCCTGAATTCAGCCGTAGTTCATTGTTATTGACAGCCAAATTTTCCGTGACCGCTCATATTTTGTCTCAATATTCTGACGTGTCTCTTGTCGCAGTCGTCTTGAAATTAAGTTTTCCTGAATACAATTACTTATACCACTTATTTTTAACAGAGCGCGACCCGGGTTTCAATGAATTAACAGAATATTCAGGCGCAAATTATGATTTGTTTATCTTACTATTGTTACCTAGTTACTTGATGAATTTTAAAACGGACGCCAGAATAAGGGAAAAGGATGGGTAGAGATATTCATTTATAAGAGTATTGTCCTGACTTTCAATAGTTTTTAAAATTTCTAATTGCTCCCTAGAGTCCGATTCACGGCGGTCAATTTTAAAATATTCGTCATCATAATTTGCGCCTGGAGATGATGAAAATTCATTGAAACTCGGGTCGCGCTCTGTTAAAAATAAGTGATATAAATAATTGTAATTTGGAAAACTTGTAATGGAATACCACAAAGTAAATCAAGAGTTAGTGAATTTCGTCTTGAAATTTTCCATTTGATCCTTATCAATAATTACCTGTTCCTTAATTATTAAAACATTCCCCTGAGAAAATACTGAATTAAACTTTTCATATTTGAGAAAATGCTAAATATTGATGAGTGTCTAATTTATATACTTTCTAGACGACAGTCTAAATTTTAAGCCACCCATGAGTCAGGAAATCAGGCAAGCCAAGCGGGAGTGATTCATCATGTTAACTAAGTCTTGAGTGTTCGTTGAATTCAAAACCTTGAGAGTTCGTTCAATAGGGAATTTTTGCGTGTTTTTCGGTCTTCCACGCGCACATCTTTGAGTGTAGCGGACGACAGGAGCGGTTGAGGGAGGCCATACACGCGCCCAGCAGTGACTCACCGTCCGAAAGAAAAATAGCCGTAAAAAGAGGCGCGGAAGCGACTATTATTTATTTTCCTCAGACTCCCACTTATTAGCGACACATTCCCCGCGAATGCTTTTTTTATATGTATTTGTCATTCCCGGAAAATAAATGGACTCTCCGACTTCTCATTCAGTTTCTCTGGCTCGTCGCGCGGGGGAGTGTCAAAATGCAGCGAGGTGTGTCCCTCGAGATGATATCACGCCACTGCCGAGACACGCGCGTAATCCGCGATGACGGAAGACAGTAATGCTGGACCCACGAATGTTGGGCCTGGATTTACGACGTCGACGTGTATTTTATCCCGCTACCTCAACGTGGAAAGGCGCATTGCCGTGGCAAAGTTACGCCATAACGATATCTACGCCGCCAAGACGATATTAAAAGGGTGCTTTTGTGATTATTTATTATTTTTTTAGAAAACTATCATGATTTCAGATACGCCGAATGTATTTCTTCTAGTCATCGATAGATGTCTTTATTACTTTCTGCTAACTGAATAAACTTCTTTTAACGACTAATTGCAAAAACTCGTGAAAACCAGGAAGATGTAGAAGGAGAAATTTGCTCACGGGAATTAAGGAAGACTGTAGCGGGTTAACGATTTGTATGTAGCGTTCCTCTTTTAACAGCGAAAGTCCTGACAAGGCTCCATTGAGTAAGGCCGTATAAGAAACGTAATTTTACGTCGGGCCTCAAAAATTTCCTAGCATATCATTGTAGAAGTTGAGACGTTACGTAAACGAAATTATCGAGTCTTCGGCGCGAAAAGATTATACAAAATTAGGCCCCTTGCAAAACTTCATTCTACACTACCGTGAAATGCGTGTCTCCCTGCTCATTTTATATCTTAACTTCGATAAAATGGATGCAATTTTTTGATCATTCGTGTTTCTTCCTGGAATGATGCCAACGGTAGAAAAAAGCGGTAGGTCGCGGCTGCCCATCACGGTACAGCACGGCGCCCACACTGATAGCATTGCACGTCTCTGAGGTCGCCGACTCCCACATCCAACATGCCTCACTCCTCCTCAACTCATAACCCCCCCACGGATGGAAGGCAAAGAGGATAAATTACCGCAAGTTCATGAGATGCATTGTTTCCAGTAATTGCTCTGCTCGTCACGAATAATGTGACTGTTAGCATTTTCAAACACTTGAAAAGTCTCTATCTGTTATTCCTTTGATTTTGACCGTCATTTAAATGCTAATCAATCTCGGATACGAACGCAGACGACTTTAAATTTCTCACTATAATACTTGTCATACCCAGGCATAATTAAATGAATTACGGCCATTCTAATGATATTGTTTGCCGTGTACGCAAGAATGATTAATTCCTCTTCTAATCTAATTCAACCAATGTAATTCTTTAACCCTTACTGACTTTGTAATGGCCGTAAAAAGGAAAAAGAATTATTTCCATCTTAAATTGTTTTGACGTTGACCTCTATCCCTTTCTCATGGGAGGTAATATTTTTGCAATGAAGTAGCTTGTTGCGATTTTTTGGTTTGAATATGCGCTTTTGCGTAAATTTTAGTCCCAGCACTTGCCGCTAGGGAAATTTCCAAGTGCGCAACTTGTAAACGCACCTACCAAGTTACCACTCTGAGCGCTCATTTGCTCTCTCTCTCGTACTATCCTCTGCATAGTGCACTTATCTCCTGCATTTCTACTCTGCGACATTATCGTCCGCTTCGATTATATATATTAAAAGGATTTAACTAGCTTGAAAGGCGCTAACCAGCCTTTAACGTGAAATAATCCGAAACATGGTTCCTCAATTCATATTCATCATTACATCATTCCAAACATTATAGTGCATTGTTACACATAATTTAGTCAACCATATGATAGAATTTGGTGAGTTTATGTGGAATAAGTCTCGACTCTAATTCACGCGTTACTTCATGAAAGGCACTTTGTGAAATATCCCTCAGTTGGTTACCTCGGCGGCACTGCCTCCCCGGAGACTCGTCCTCCGTCCTACGCAAGATAGCCGAGACGTTTTCCTCCATTCCGTTCTTACGGCGAACTCCCTAATTGCTCTCGGGAAACAACCCAGCGTCCTGCTGCTGTTCTCGGAAGTGCTCGGATGCAAATCAAAGCAGAGGATTCGAGCGCCGTATTTTTTTCTTCCTCCTCCTCCCAACATCTCCCTCGACGAGGTAATCCAATGCTCTTGCACAGCTGGTCGTAAATATTTAAGTGTAAAACTTGCCGGCGCCTACTTCGAGTCGGTGTGAGTGGTATTTAACTTTCTCGTTGTGAGTAGGTACGAATCCTTGATCATAGTCGTCCCGCGGTGGTCTAATGCCGAAACTTTATAGGGAGCTAGGCATCACTCGTGGCCTGTTGAATGCACCAGGTAGTTCTTCCAAGTAATAATTCAAGATTGCACAGCGTAATAGCCTTGCTGCTGGAGTAATTTCTCGGTGCACCGCAGAAGTTCTCCGTTTCTTAGAAAGCTCAACTTCATCCCTTCGTTGTTGAGATGCAGTGGGTTTTATATTTTCCTGGATCTCCATTGACTCAGTTTATATTTTGAATGGATTATTTTAACTTTGCTCGAGATATATGAGGTAAACACGCTTGCGGGTGAGTGTCGTCATCTACATTTATTACAAGTATTTTGTGGTTAATGATGGAGTACGAGAAAGTAAGTACTATACCTGCATACTACCCCACTAGCCGCATCAACAGGCGTGTGGCTGAGTGTGTTGAGGCACTGACACTACTCGATATATCGCTGTGAAGGGACAGGAAAAATGATCTCATGACTTATGCTTAAGCCGAAAAGCTTATGGTTGGATGTGGTGGATCTTGCTAAAACGGTTTCTGGATAGAATGAGGATTAATAGAAACTCTGCCTTTGCACTTCATGGCGAGCCAAACAAGAATATTTAAAGGGAGAAGGCGGACTGACCAGAGTGAATGCTTAGATGTACTATGCGATACCATCCTTGAAAAGCAAAACATATTAAAATGGAATTATTCAAGGATTATTCGGGGAATAAGCAACGGAGTCACCCACAAGTACTAATGAAGTTGGAAAACATGCGAAAATTTGGGATATCCGGGTTCGAACCGCATTTCCTATCCCAAGGAAAATGATTTTACCTCTGTGGAACTTTCGCTATTTGTGGTCGAGGAAGTTTTAAAGAAATAATTCTGCCCAAAAAGGCAAAATACGACCAATTTCGTTGGAATGATTCGCCATTTTTAATTAATCGATCATTATTTTGGGAAATTGTGCTTGCGACTTCAAGTCGGAGAAGAGGGAAGGTCCATGATGAAGCGACCTATTCTAGATCAGGAAGGGAGTAGGAGCCGTGTTTGATGTGGGTATAGTCTTCGTCCATTTGGGCGATATTTGCATGCTCTATGCTCGCAGAGATCCTTTCATCGCTCGACTGCCAACTTTTAGCAATCCGCTTGGCGACAGGGCGTCTCTTTCGCTCGAGGTGAGATCGGCTGTGGTGTCGCCGTCGGTGCCTATGGAGTGCTTCCGCTCGTGACATCATCACCATCACGACCAGGCAATGATGCACTCGTCGCGGCAGCGGCGCGGCGGTTGAATCGCACCTTTGACTAGCCGGGGCGGAGCTACACGGGAGATCCATTCAGTATGTGGGATGGAGGCTCAACGCAAAGGCTTCTAGGTTTAACGTAGAATGTAGAATGTTCCGATCGCGATTTTGGTGACGCTGATTTTTAGGTACCTCTAGATATGTTTCATTCAATCTTATTTTGGTGCTATTATTGTTCTGGGAGGTAAAATACATCACAATGCTTCCATTATAAATGAATTTGAATAGTTACGGAATTGAAGTAATTAAAAGCCTCCTGAATGAAGAGCAGATCGATAAGTTACGGGAAAAAAACAAATATCTCAACGCAATCAGCGTAAATATTGACTGGATATTCTGGGTTAAGACGTTATGATGTTGACGTAGTGATATTTTTCATGAAAAAAGTTACGCATGTTTGTATTAACCTTTCAAACTTTAACTTCAATTACTGCTGCAATATATGATTTGTTGTCACGGGCACGACGTCATGAAATCGACTTAAAATAATGAATAGAAAGAAAACTCTGTTGTTCCACATGAATTTATTAAAGCACGACCTAGTGTTTGACGTGGCCCTTCATCATAGAGATATCATCACACGGATATTCTATGGAATCCACGACAAATTTTTAGGTACTCACTCACTTGTCAGTGAGTGTCTATCTAGATACTCGATATTGAAGTGGATACGAGTAAACATAAATAGGTACTCGAGTAAAAGCCAGATACTGGAACCCTTAAATTCGAGTATCTTTTGGCCCACTCCGTAGTTTGGGATCTTGTTCCGCTGCTACGATCCCTCTTTTCTGGATTCACGGAGTCTGCGGCGGCGTGCGTAAAGGATGTTCTTCACGGGCGATTAAAGTGCGCGGTCCACCGTACATTCTTTTTCTTTAATGCTCCCGGGGGAATTATGGGAGCAGGGGCGTGTCGCCCTCGGCCGGAATCCGTGGCGATGCCTTCGCCCCCCCGCCCCCCAACCCTCTCCGCCCCTGCAGCGGCGGCGGCGTCTGGCGGCGCGGCCACCAATTTGTCTTCTCCCCCTTGAGCACCTTTGCACCCTCCACCTCCAACATCCCCGCCTCCCCTCACGAGCGGGTGCTAACGGCCTTGGTCAACACATACACACATACACCGGGAGCGCCTCCTCTTCCGCCGTGTGGCTGAGGGCAAGAATGTGGGATTACGTTTCCCCGGTAATGGATACGACATTTTGATTCTGGTTGATTCAGTAATGTTTGATGTAAGAAAGCAACGTTAGATATTAAAAAAAAACACATAAAGACATTGATTAGCATTATTTATTCGCTAAAAAAATCTTAGTATTTTTTGAAACAGGCGCGGCGGATAGCAAAAAGTGGGCCCTGGAGCTCTATAAGCATCTCTGTGCCCGTGTAACATGCAAATATCGCTCAAATGGACTAAGATTATGCCCACATCCAGCACTGCTCAAACGCACTCCATCCTTCGATAGTAGGTCGCTTGCAATACATCATGAATTGGCTTTGACAGACACCCTATCTTCCTTCTTCTCCGAAATGGAAGTGCAAGCACAATTTCCAAAAACAATGATCGATAAATTCAGAGGACGCATTACTCCCACTAAATCGTTCGTGTTTTGCCTTTTTCAGGCTATATAATTTGTTTAAATGTGAAAGTAGCCCCAGCGCTTTATGTTATCCCTAAGTTCTTGTAATGGTCGATAAATAATCGAATAAATTAGTTATTAGACCGTAATTACGGCGTTGAATGCGTAAAATTATCATAAGTTAATTTAAATGGGTGTATAGATAAATAATAATTAAGTAAATAAAAGTAATGGGATAGTATATGATCACGGCGAGATTAATAGCAATAGTTGATGCAATTCACACTTGATTTTTGTTTTCCCCAAAGATAGCTACCTATTCTGAAAGTAGTGGCGGAAGTTATGTAAACCATTGCTCATTACAAAGGGTCGTCCGGAGGTCCTTGAAGTGGCTTCTCTTTGCGATTAATTATACAGCATCCAAATATAGCAAATTAATTTGATAAATTGTCAAATATAGAGCGAAAATCCTCTTCTATATTCCTCAACCACAGTTTATCATCGCGAGCTTCGGAAATGATCTGCCGTACAAATAAAATGGTTGCCAATGACTGGAGAGATAACGCAAAGCCCATTGAGATAGATGAGGAAATACCAGTCTTGAGTACTTCACAGTGGGAGTGATCTTTTACTTCAGAATATTTGAATTTGGTTTCGATCAAGGCACTGAGGTTGAGGTGTAGCTAATAGTGGATATGGTTGTGGTTTGAAGATGATCTGTACGTGATTAAATTTCATGCTGAGTTTTCGTAAGACTTTCAGAGGTTAGGAACCAACTTATTTCGCGATGGTTTTGTATTTCCTTTATAACCAATGGAGAACTTCAGGAGAAATTTGATCACTGCTGAACTCAGTGCATTCATCGAGTTAAGTGACGCCTCTTCCAGCCGTTGTTGTGCTTAGTTCGTTTCAATTTCTCTACTCCATAATTACACCAAGGTATGTCAAGTTAATTTTTTGTGATTGAGATTTAGAGTAGGTACTAAATTTCAACGCTTCCAAAAAGGAGTCATCTCGTTTACCTTTTAACTCCGTTTTAATCATAAAAAAATTAAGATTAACCTTTAATGTTAAGTATGGCGGGTGAATAGTGGTACATCAGGAATTTTGCGATGAAAGACCGGTATCGTCGTTGCTTTCCTCGTCTCGCGTGAAGGGGTCGCTCAAAAATAGGCCAGGCGTCTCCCGTCACGTAGTAGGTGCAAGATGGAAGGGCTTTCTGGCGCTGGAGAAAAAGTGCCAAGGCTCCTTATTTTTCGGCTCACGCTGCATCATTTGGAAAACAAAAGGCAAGCGCGCCGCGCCCTCTCTCCCTAATGACACGAGAGCTCGTCGAGCAGCCGTTCGTTGTTTCAAGTGTCGTCGCCTCGCGTGCACCCTTAACATTGTACCTCTCTTGAGAGCCCCGACGTCGATTCACGTGTGCAGCTTCCTTTCCTTATAAGAGTTTGCCGAATGCAGCGAATACGGATAAACTTGAGCTAAATTGCATGTGTTCTCTCGGCAACATATGGCGGCTGCGATGCCACCGTGCTTTAAAGGTGCATATCTCTTTTTAACACGGCTACTAATGAACTTTCTCGCATACGACACCGTATCTAACTAGGTGGGTGTTAGCATAGCATTCCGTCTCGAACAAAGCAGAAAGAAACTAGCATTGAAACTTAAGAAATAGTTTTTTGCAACGCGCGAAGTTATTTTAATCACGTTTACATTAATTCGTGCAACTAGTTGCGTGAATATTTTTATTGATTCAAAGTTTTGTGTTTAGGAGCAAATATAAATCATCTCCTTAGTAAGGATAACAAATTCATAACGATATTCGTGTCAATGTGCAACTAATTTTTGAAGAGATTCGGACTCGCAACTTGCATGGATAGTATTATTCTTCGATTTATGGGAGGAGTTTTAACTTAAATACCACCTGTGCATAATTGTTACGTATTATTATTAGCTGCTACTACGAGGCAATGAGAATTGTTGGATTTCTATACTGAGAAGGAATAAATTTCTCATATTTTGTCTTTCTTTCGCAAAACTTTCTGATACGTTTAAAATTGACGTTGGATTTTTTTCCTTAACTATTGTGGTTTGCTGTACTGCTCTCTGAACGTCGTGCTGATATAGGAAAGTGATTGGTTTAAATTATTTTTTTCTCAGGGCAATGTCGCATAATTTCTTGTCCAAAATATTTCAACAATACTGATGATTTTTTTCATTCAGAGTTACATTTTGATGTTGCTGGCATATGAGCGCAAATAATTCTTTTGCTTTGGGTGTTTGTTAGGGGAATTACCATCGCTGTAAATAGGTGTGGCCGAATGTTATTTTATCTTTACAACGTAGTAGACTCGAAATTCCGTCTATAATCATGTCTAATTTACTCTCCCTGTCAGAAAAAATTCCATTGAAGTGCTACGAACTTTCATCTCCAAAGCTTTAGGCCTCCGCAGGGACGGGGCAAGATGAAAGCGACGCTACCATAGTCCCCCCATCCCCCTACCCCCGCTCCGCCCCGTGGCCCACCCCCGCTGTGCTCCACCCGCTACGCTGCTGCGGCTCGGGTGCTGGCCGGGCGCGTGTTTGCACCGTGTCGGGCGGCGACCTCCGTCCTTTGTGCCCTTTGACGGACGAATTATCGGCCGCGGAACAAAAGTGGCGCGTCGTCACCTCTCGCTCAGCGAGGCAGTCGGCGGCGAGGCCTCGACACGTTGAATGGGGCCGGGAGAATGGGACGCGATAAAATGCCGCCACGGCCGCCGGGCTGAGGACGCGTCGTAAACGCCCAAATGCCGCCTCTATCCCGATTCCCTTTCCTTTCTCATTGCCCCATTCCCCTTTACCCGCCTCCGTGGCTCATCTCCGTTGCCAACCCTTTTGTAATCGTGGCAGCCGACGGTGAGCATCAACGGTTAGCGTTGGAACATCGGTGGATTCATTCGTGTAAAATAACACTTCGTGTAATTTGCTTTAATCCGGGCGTGCGTAAGGAATGAAAATGAGGAAAATACCTGACAGAAATTCTATCTATTAGTTTAACCTCCCTTCATTATTTGTAAACCTTTTTTTCATTAGTTGTACACGTATCATAGAATCAGAAAAAAATACTCTATCATGCATTGAACGTGCATGATAGGGTACATGCTAAATATGCTGTGTATGCTAAATGATATAAGCGTTTTCTTTATTTTTAGCTGGATATACGTAAGGTAAAGTTTAAGAAATTAAAGTAGCATTTTTCTGTTAAGTAGTTAAATTTGTAATAAATGCTTAGGGACTTCTTCTGTCACGTAGTTTACTGATAATTATTTTACCCCACCGTGAAAAAGACTTATAGAGAAATTATAGATCCGAATTAGACTCACTGCATTAATTAAATTTTATTTTTCCGACGAAAATAAACAGAATGACATAAAAATCGGAAAAAAATATTACAAGCCGTGTCACTTTTCTCTGTAGAAAGACGTTTCAAAAGTGGCAGAAGAACTGTAATAGTGTCCGTGAAAATAGAGCCTGCTGACGTTAATTTTTCGCATAAAAGTAAGCATGAACATTTTTTATTGGGCTTTTGCCAAGGGTCTGATAAATGTGGAAGTCCCTTGTCTCTTTGTTCACCGCAGTCGTCGCCACAACTTTTCGGCTCTCTACTGCTGTGCCCGTGGTTTGTGTGACCACTCGCTTGTCGCCTGAACCCTGGAATGTTGGTCCTCCGGGCATCGTCGACTCCCGCTGGCTGAAGAAGCTGGGTCGTAGCGTTGGGCGTGGAATTCGGTGACCTCAGCCCTATCCCATAAAATTTCACCCTTTGAGTTAACTGTAACTGATTTTGTTTAATTTCATAGTCGCATCTCACTTATATCATTTGAAGCGATAAGTGTCTGTGTACGTGCTGAACAGTTGAAAAAATTGGTGCACTTCTTTTGCCCGTAATTTTCCGCGAAAAAAATCTCTTGGAATGTAAGCTTTCAAAATTATTCTTTGGAAATAGCGGGATACAAGTAAAAAACGAGGCCAGGGCTCTCCCATTGTAAATATATTTTATTCCAAAGTTAAGTTAATACAAATGGTAAATATTTTTCAATCCTCTCCATGATAAGTTTACCTTTCATGTTGACTTATCACAAGTCTTTCAAACTCCACTTGCAGCAATTGAAGAATGACTATCGCTTTTATTGCTGAAAGAGAACATAGGCATTTTTCAAGGGAATAAGATCGGAACGTACGTGGACTTAGGCCAGTATCTATCTCCATTGTATGAACGCAATCAAGTTTTGTTCTGGTGACGGGAGAATTTAATTGCCGGCTTCGTAACAAGGCGAGCATTTAGCTTAAGCAGTTATAAATGATAGGAATGGATATTATGAGCGTAAATTCCGCGTGCTGAAAATTTAAGGAAGTAATTTAGGACATTTCGACACCGACTTGGAGAGATTCGCCCCTCCGAGCCAAATTCCTGGCTTCGTGCCTACTCGGGGCTGGAAAGCCACCGCATCCCGGGATCTCCACCTCCCGTCGCCCAGCATCCGTCTCTTCTCCCTTCCCTTGACCTCCATCAACCCCCCCAAAGTACACAAACATTTCTCTCCATCCCCTCAACTACTTCGGGTGGGGAGGAGCGGAAATCCCTTCTTTCCTTATCTTTTTATTGACAATACTTTTCACAAACCCTTTCCCCACACTCTACGCCGGAATATACCGCTTTTCTTATTTAATGGACTAGTTGATCAAATATTTTCCTTAGCACGCCCTCCTTAATACGTTTTTACGTCTTGTTTACCCTTCCTCGGAAACTTCCTATTTTATCGTCACCTACCTCTCGACCCAAAGAGGGAAAACCTGGTGGGGTCTGCCCTCAGGGAATATTATTTTCCCTCTATCGTCTCCGGGCGCATTGCTTCGGAAACTTTCATTTGTTTACTCCCCGCTACTACCTCCTGTGAAGCCTTTAAGATTCTACTTACGTTCCCATTTTATTCCCTTTAAAAATGCCGATGTTCTCTTTGAGCAATGAAAACGATATTTGTTCTTCAATTGCTGCGACTGGAGTTTGAAAGACTTCTGCTGAGTCGAGATGAAAGGTAAACTCATCGTTATATTCATGGAGAGGATTGAAAAATATTTACCCGTTTGTATTAATTTAACTTTGGCATAAAATACATTTAAAATGAGAGGCGCCTGGCTTCGTTTTTTTACTTATAGCCTGCCATCTCCAAAGAATGATTTTGCAATTTGACATTCTGAGAGAACTTTTATCTTTTATTGCTCTGAGAGAAATAGTTACGATAATGAATTTATACAGAAAAATAAGCGACTAGAAACAGTTGACCTGATGCAAGGATGTCATTTTTCTATCGTGATAGGAATTTAGGTTCATATTTCCTTACGAGTGTATTTCAAGTATCGCTGAGAAGAAAATTATAATGTCAATAATAGGAGTGAAGGGGAAATTGGATATTGCACCCCTAAAATATACGCTATAAGAAGTGGATTTGTAAAGCTGGATATTGTGAGACGAAAGGAACTTACTGGGTGCCAGTGGAGTATTAATACATTGTTTTAAAGGATTGACGATGAAAAACATTCTCCTCGCTTGAAATATAAAAACAAACATACCAGGAGGGAGTTGTTATGAATGTCTATTACGAGTTCAGCCCGTAGATGTATTACGTACAAAAATTAATTAGGTAATCTCCGTAGTATTTAGTTGAACCATCTACATCTGATTCTATCAGACTTATATGTTTAGAGATCGCGAGTCCGTGAATATGATTTTATTTTTCCATTTATCATCGAACAAATTTAATTAACAAAATGAGACACCCTTTCTCCTTGCTTAATTACACCTTCGTTTCATTCTGCGTCTCAAAACTTTAAACTTTCGTATGAAATTGATACATATATTATGATTCGCCTTTTTTAATTACATTATTTGAAACCCTAAGACATATGATGATGACATTTTGTAACGTGCTGGACATGAAATATTTTCCAGCGAGAACTAGAGCGAAGATCTTACGGGAATTATAGAGTGAGCGCGTAGCTCTACCATTTCCAATACTCTCAATGTATAAGCACTCCGCGGCGTAATCTGTTATCTCTATTGCGTAAATACACTTGACGTTGATAAAAACGATGTCATATTTACACACTGGTGCATTGAACCCCATTTTGAAGTTATTTGCTCTCGAGATAACGCTGATGAAAACAACGCGGAGATTACGTAAAAATGGGGAAGCGTATAGGGGAGGGGAGCGAGCCGCCTCTGCATATAATACTCCCAATCCGAAGGTAAACACCAGCGCCTGTCGCGAATCCATGTCGCGTGTTAGGAGTCGCGAACATCAACTTTTCTTGTCGACGAAACTCGCAAAAAATGTCGTCGTCCAAAAGTATTTAACACTTAAAGCGAGTCTTTTTGCCAGGTACTTGCTGTTTTCATGAATCGGCTCGGTTTGCTGGGCTTATTTCCCGTTCCCATTACTGTCGTGCTCACCATCGTCCGTGTGGAAATAGTACTGCGCGTGCATTACCGTACAGTAGTAAGGCGTGGGTCGACACGCTGCCATCTCGCGGTGATTTTGCGCTGAGAAGTGGTGAGAGAAAAATGCAAACGTTTCTCCATATCATTTATTAAAGACTAAGACCTATTAAGTAATCATTTTTAATGTGAAATACATGTAGGAAAATACCATTACCGTCTAGTAATCACATTGCTACTATAGCTATTCTGAAACTTGCGCTTTCTCCTCGGGAGCTGCACACAGGACAGCAGTTGTGTTTTTGGTGAAATGTAAGTGTTATCGTGGTAGTGTGAATGCATGCATGATATGTACGATAATGCTACCGTAGGAACGGGGTATGAGGAGAATAGACTTGGATACGTGGTATAATAATAATAAAAACAACAGAAATAATTTAATTAAATCAAATTTGAGTTTATGTTTAATAGGAGTAATTCAAAATGTTCCTTATTTTTTTTTCGATATGTCTCACGGAGTTTGATTCAAATTTTCCCTCCTCGTCATAGGTCAAGCACCTTTTACGTATAGGATTTCCTTGTATTGTTCTTTTGGCTATGGACTTTTTATTCAAAAGAGTTTTGAAAAATGCTTCTTTCGAACATAATTATGGTTTTATCGGTTGATATTTCTAATAATGACGCGGGCTTAGTGCAAGACTCATGGATGGTGAATTAATGGTAATTCTGTCTCCTCGGGGCCAGTCCCTTCCATATCCTGGGAATCACGAATATTGCGCCATCTTTTAATTATCTTTCATTAAGAATCTCTTGTTTTCATTCGTACACGAATTCTTCATAGCCTTTTGATTTGGCGTGTTGTGCTGACTGAATACAAGAGGTACCTACCGTCGCCGATCGCCTGCGAATCGTTCCTGTAGGCAGCCCGCGCAACCCATATGCACCGCCGGTTGCCGCCAATATCCCGGTCTAGAAATCCAATTCCTCCTCCCAGTATTTGCTCGACACACTATCCCGTATGGAAAATATGGACGCTGGGAACTGGGGAAAAATCATGGAAATTTTCAGGTGTTCATAACGGAGCTCTATAGCTCCAATTATCTTGATGAGTCGTTGGCGACGGTCATGCTTAATATTGCAATGGCTTCAGTGTTAACGACTTTGCTGGCCGTAGACGATGCTTCCTTCGTCTTTCTCCGGGACCGCTCTATTTTCGTTTAGAATAGCCGTTGAGTAGAAACTACATAAGTTCCCTACGTCCTCTCATACCATTTTTCTATGAATTTCCCGATTATTGTTTCCCATTTCCCTCTGAAAAAGATAAATTATTCTTTTTCCTTGCAACAATGATTGAAGGATGCAATCCATGGTTACCCACTACTTTTCCGATCTATCTTCATAGGTAGTCTTGTAATATACAAGGTCTTGTGAGGTGCGAATTTGAAACTAAACTCGTAATGGTACCACTTTCCGGAACTTTGTATTCTCCAGCGATTCCAGCGTTGTACACCGGAATACAGATGACGTATCGAAATTACAAACCACTATGCATTATTGCACTATGTTTTTTAGATACCGATTGGTTTCAGCACCTTCTTCGCTATCTTTGATTTTGTTTGCTAGAATGGGCAGACCCTATAAAATCCTAGAACCTGTGTCAATGTGCCCTATTAAATGACACGAAGGTGTAGAAACCCTTGGGGTTTCTAATAAAAGGTATGGAAGAAGATGTTGTTAAGGATTCTAGCATCATCATCATAAGTCAACAATCCGAAGATAGGTTTGAGGCAGATATCTATTCCGCTCTACTTTATGACTTTACGCTCCACTTGCCTTTTCATTGTGATGTAAGTTTTCTCTTTTAAATCCTTTATAAACTCTCCAATGCATCTCTTAATGGGTCGTCTCTTGCCCTTCTTCCCTTCCACCTGTCCTTCCTACGTTTGTTATCACCAGACCATCGTGCCTCATAATGTAGCCAGCTAAGCTCCTCCATTTTATCTTCATAATAGCACTACGTTTCTAATGCTTCCACTCTTGACATCTCTGTTTCTTTCAACGTCCAATCGTCGCTCTCATAGGGCATTGAGGAACATGCTTTCAATATGACGGCATATTAAATGCGGAAATATTGTGTCAAGTTGCTTATTTATCCTCCTAATTATAGTTATTTTATTGGTTTAATAGATGTACATATTATGAAAAGAGCTTTCAAAGAACGATTCAAGGTAGTGATGTGGTGATGGAGTGAGGGATGGATTGGAAGGGGGAGGGGTTTGGATCACTTCCCCGCCCAGTCGCGGGGCGCGGCGCGCGACCGGAAGCCCTTTCCGCTCGGCCGGGCGCGGGACAATGTGGGCACCCGCCCCGCGAGGCGGACCCGCCAGCCGATGACATCAGTGCGCGGGGCGGAGCAGTGCGCAAATCCACCGAATGGCCTGCACCTTGGATGCGAGTGTACGGTCCGCGAAATTCACCGATTACGACGCAGCCAAGTAATTCTCGCTGAGCAGAGGCCAATCATTGGATTTCAACGGTATCACAGGCTGACCCCCCTCCCAATACGAGAAAATTGTAGCGCAGAAGAATAAAGGAGGAAAAGGGTTCTCCTTCGTCCACGAATGACGAGTTGCTATTAAGATTGTGCGGTGTACCTAGACTAAAGGAATGAAAATTATTATGCTATCGATTTGGTAATGATGTAATAATACATAATTTTATGATAGGTTCAGGGTACACAGCGGGCAAGATAGTAATGCATAAAGATATTCTGTTTTGAAATTAATAGGAGAAGGGCTACATGTAATTTTTTATGGCCGATTATTCTATAAATTACTCACAGTTACGATTGACGAAGTTTGGAAGTGGAATCAATCCCCCCCTACTCCCTATAATATTTAGCTATGAATTTGATGCGTAAATAATTATTGTTTGATCAGTACCAAACGAGAATGACTTATTTCCTATACCGTATTTGGCTTTTTGTTCCGATTATTAGGTTTTGTATTATCGATTTGGAATAATAACTAAATATATCTTGTCACTTAAATTGAATTTTCATGCGCACTAACTTGCTAAATATATAGGTCCCAATGTTATATTAGTATCTTAAGTGAACGTTTTAATTATTCATTTCTAGCATTGACACCAAAATTCATTTTAACCTCGCTTCCAATCGCTGCTATTTTCGCACTTCGAGTTTTCACTGCTATTTTTTTCGATATGTATGAGATTGTATCACTTCATGTGTGTTTGAAGAAATATGCACATATTACCATTTCAATGTTGCAAACACCGTACGGCGGTTTACGTGGTCGTTCCTTCTCCACTCTGTCCCCGTAAAACCTCTGAAAAAAACGACCCTTCCTGCTCACCCACGTGGCCTGTGGTTATTTCTGTCAGTTTCCGCTCGCGTACCCCTCACTAAGCGCAAGACGACGAAAAGGGAAGGTCAACAGTGCCTCTTGACCTTGCCTCTCCATACATTCGTCGGCTTTCGAGCGTGACACGGATGCTATTTAAAGGATGGAATCGCTGCATACGCTTGGGGAGGGCGAACTGTCGCCGACCAAGGATTTCTTCATTACGAAATCCAGAATGAGCGTTCTAGGTGTACCGCGATGCAGAACGTTAAATAGGAATCGGGGAAATAACATTAAGAAAATGAATGGGGCAAGCGCGGCTTAGAAAGGAACTTCTCTTCGATGAGTTTTTAAATTATGGCGATTGCCTGTCTTTTTGATTCTATGGGAGATTTTTCTTTGTAATCGGAAGCACGTGTATTGGGTGAGCCCATGAAGTTGAAGTTTAATGCGATCTATAGGTCCACCAAAGCAGCGTTTGCATTTTAGAAGCGTCTTTGAAGATTATTCGTTGTAAGGTACGTTAGGTGGCTACATTAAATATGTAAAATACATGCGTTGAAAATCGTCTTATCTGTCGCATCGTCACGCTCTTAATGTATATAGATACTGGAGAGAGTGGGCACCAAGGTACGGAAAGGAATCGTATAAATTAAAAGAAATATGTGTTAAGTAATATATTTATATCCTCAAAATATTTTTTAATGGATCATAAAATTCTTATTTAAATCAAGTTAATCGACATATGTTAACTCACGATGACGCTTAAATCCATGACTGTATGAATATCGTTTGTTCACCTCTTCTTTAGGCAATTCATATATTGACAGGTGTCAACTGCGAGCTAGTTGAAACACTTGTCTTAGAATTTTGAAATTATAAAAAGAGATAGTATTAAATAATATTGCATCTTTTACCCTTTTTTTGTTTCACCTGAGGTATAAAAGTATTCAGTTTCAATAAAATTCATGTAATATTTCGATAAATAAGTTTTCTGTTTCGGGTCGCGCATGCGCAGTGTGAATAAAAGGGTGCCGCTATTGGTCCAGATCAAACTCAGCATGAATCATCGCGAAAATTTAATGACGCTGGGAAGAGTATTTAATCCCTTGGCAATTCATCTACTTTTTACATAAACGGGGGCCCTAACTCCACGATTTATGCATCTCTCTCTGTTCCCTGGTGCCATTTTTTTCCTTTTTTGTTGCGTGACCGCGGAAATGACTCTTGACGTAGGTTAGTTCGGGGATGCGCACTGGCGCGGAAAGTGGGGGTATGGGTGGGCGGCGGGGGGCTCTCACAGTCGCCCTTATTCGGGGTGTGACCCTCGCGGCAACGTTGACATCGCAATCGACTCCTGACTGTCCTGGGGAAGGGATGCACTGCCGCCGACTTCCCTCCCGCCCCCCTCCTTCTCTTTCTCTTCTGACACATCTGCGCGCTCGCGTCATTGCCCGAGGGAGATTTATTTCGCGACCCCAACGAATACGCCCCCATCATTGCCCCACAGGGTATTGCACAGTTCTTTTATTTCGCATCGCGGAAAATATCAGGAAATGATCTCATGCATTGCGAATTGGATGTGAGGAGCAAAGTGGGAAGTGTGACAGGACTGATTGTTGTTGCTCTGATGTGGACATCGTGCCAGAGAATATCTACCCGTGTATTATAGTCTCGGCGCAAAATGACTTAATCCGTAACGCAATATAATACAAAAGAAATATTCGTCAAAAACTGCTACGGGCGTATAAAAATCGTTACGCAGATGTTAAACAAATTGTGCAGGGAGCCGCTGGAAACTGGTGGTGCGAAACTTAAACTGGGCGCTAGGTTTAGATTCCTTTAGTAATTGAGATTACATACCTTTCAGAGCGGTATATTATAAACCCTCTATATTTCCAGATCCAACAGAAATGATATATTACGAGAGATATTTTGCCGAACGGATGGGTATGGGAATTCGTCTTTCTCCCGAATAACAAAGGACCTTAATAAATGCTCAGTGGAGTATAGTTCGAGCATTTCCTTTTTCGGCGTGTAGAATCGTGGAAGGTTTCACGGGAATTCCATATTTCTTTTTTATTTGCTCACGGCTGCTGCCCTAACACCCTCCGTCACACGCCTATATAGGCGACTTGCGAAATATAATGCAGATGTAGAATTCTACTTAACTGCGTTTACGCTGGTAATATTTTATGTACTTTGCCTACTTGTGACGAATTTATACGTAAATTTTAGAAACTTACCCGAACTGCAAGATGCATTTGAAAGTTGGTAAGCAGCTACCAATTCTCGAATAATTGCCAACGATTTTCGCTCAACTTAACTTCTGCTTGAAAAATATATGTGCACAAAAATGCCAGAGTACATCCAGGTTTTGAGCTTTAAGTTTATCAGGGATTTCGTTTTTTATCGTGAAGCCTTCTCGCAAAACATAGCCTATAAAAAGTTTTGTCAAACTCATTTCATTCACCAACCTTTTTACCTTTTCCCATATAAGCTCATTTAATTCTCTCCCGTAGTTTCTCCATTTCTACTAAATAAAGCGAAGCCTTTAAGATTTTATATAATGAGCATGTTCATAAATTAAAAGCAGACTTTCAGTCCTTGATTTTCCGTTAAAAAAAAGGCTAATTTTCATTGCTTTTGATTTGTCACATTTTCCTCGTTTTTTTTTTTCAAATCTGTTTCATCGAAATCTTTTCTAGAATTGCCAATCTTTTTCTTGTAGTTTTTGCAGTGTAAAATAATTATATTCTATTGCTTTCATACCGTATTAAGAGCATTTTGGTAAAATGATGTAACTTGAAGTTTGTGAAGCCGTTAACCTATCATCGGAGGGCATGTTTTCTCCCTTATTTCATTCACGACGTGAGGATATTTCGGCACTCAAACCGATCGTTTCCTCGCGGCAAGCTGTGCGTCGATGAGCTTCCAGGGTTTCGAGTTGTAACTGCCGAAAACCTGTCTTCTTTAATTATCAATTCATAAATTCCTCTTTCCTTGGAAGAACAAACATTCCGTGGAAATAGAGTAACCATTTTTGATGCCTTTTTAGACTATTTTAAGCGTGATATTCTTGTTCTCTCCTAACTTTGCCGCTGAAAAGGAATGGAAATCACTTTTGGTTCACCCGAAACGTTGCCCTTGGCTTAACTGGCGTAAGCGATTGCATAGGATAAGAGAAATTACATGCCATATGAAGAAAGTACTCAGCGTCTTGCATTGAAAGTCAGAGATTTGGGTGGGATTGTGGGAATTCGATGAGGCAGAGTTTTTGAATTTTTAAGGGCGTGACGTCTCATCTCTTAGAATGCCATTCTTAGAAATGTTCGACACTCTTGAAGCCAAATTTACGTCATTAGTGTTTCTTGAAAATTTCTAAATTATCCCATTGTAAACATCTTTCTTATTTTAAGCTTCATTTTTTATTGCCGTCTATTGTAACCTCAACTTTTCTAAGAGAAATTTTATTATTAACCTAAAGAACTTACGGATGTTTCGAATACCATCATAATGACCCCTCAAGCATACCATTGTGTATGCAATCATTTGTTCTATTTTCCAAAGTTTTGAAATCGAGTGCAAGTTCAAATATTTTTATGTGTTGCAATGCACTTCATGTAAATTTTTTATTCTTTCAGGGGTTACTGTTTATTTTCTTAGGATAGTTTTATTATGTGTTAGAGGCATTATGTTTTCTCTGTTCTATTTTAGGAAAAACGTGTTTTTTGGCTGGCATAATGACTCATGATAGCCAAATGATTTCAATTATTTCTGATAATTCAATTACCTCGTTTTGTCATAAATTAATATGCCTCGGGCTTTTAAAAATTCTATTCATAATAGCACTTTCAATTATGTTTTATTCCTTGGAAATGGTATTTCCCGCTTCATATATTATTCTCCTCACATAGCCAATTGCATGAGTCAAATGATTTCGCTTCTAGAGTCGTCCTTGAATTAATGGGCGCGAAATAGTTTCGTCTTTCTGATTAGGTCATGCATTTTCATAATTTATTCTAACGCCTCATACTGGGGGAAGCCGTGGCCCTTAAACTCATATTCTAGCTGATACCATCTACATTACAGTTGTCAAGAACATAATTTACTATTTTCCTCGAGGGGCATTCGTTCTTCCATTCTCATGAATTGTATTTCTCTTGCTCTGTTAAAATATCCATTTAAATATACTTATATGATTACTCTCTTACCTTTGTCGGCGTCTTTGAATTATTCTTTTCCTTTCCCCGCCTCTCTTGTGATTGTGTCGATGACGAAACCGTTTGCTCCATTTTCTACTCCAACTCCTATAATAAACAGATCATGGGAACTTTGAAATATGGCCACGCATATTTTTTTATAGCGTCAACACACAAAATTGGCGTCAGTTTCGAGTTGTGATTGGATGTGTTGTTGCACGCGTATCTTTGCAGAATTTATTAAGCTTTTGCTCAGCGCAAAACTGGACGACTCTGTGACGAAATTTCCTTGCAATACTTGGTATTTATGTGTATGTAGATTATGTTCTGTCACATGAGCTTGTGTGATGTAATTTGTCCCATTTATTTATTTAGTTCTCCGCTTATTTACATGAAATTATTGGAAGCATGAATGTCTGAAGCATTATTGTCAGTTAATTAAAGTTCTGCGAAAATCCATAGAGAAAAAATATTCGCCTTGACAAGGATCTTGGTCAAGGCGAATGATTTTTTCTCTATGGATTTTTCGCACAATTATGCATTGCAGGTGACTCATGTAAAAGTTATCGCTGTCGCTATTCCCGGTATACTTTAAACTTAATTAGAGTTATTGAATTGATTCAAATTCCTTTTTGTGTGAATCACTGTTATGAAACTGATTGAGCGTCACATTTTGTATGTAATCTGTTGATAACAGTTAAAATTTCGTATTATTTTTTAATGTTAAGTCGGATATAATACGTATTCGCTCATATACGGGTTATGTCCTGCACTTAACCTTTGTTTCTTGCCCATACTGCCTTTCTACATGGTTAAGTTTTATGTTCTTGTGTCTTACTAAGTGCTGTTTTTTGTGCTCATTTTCGTTCTCTTGTCCCTATCACAGGTTCAAAAGAAAAGAAGAGTAGTCGCCCGTGTGCACTGCCGAAATATCAAGACGGAGTGTCCGAAGCCAAGCTGTGATGAACCAGTCCTGTTGCCCGGCCGATGCTGCAAAGTATGTCCCGGGGATCTGCACAGTAAGTGACATTTTTTCTCTTCGTTTCTTCCTCTTTCCTTTACGCTCCCTCAAGGCCGGAGAGAACTGAGAGATCGAGCGATATTCTCATCCCCCCACCTCCCTCCTGAAAATTTTGGGAGATTCTCTTAGGTGTGCCCCCTTCTTGTGCCCCTTCGCCTTGTTTTCCTTCGATGTTTTTTTTAATATTGGTGATCTGAAATAGGATCGAAGTCTTTCCCGGCGAACAAGTTGAAGGAATTCTTCTCGGGTTTTCCACCGGTTGAGGCTTTCCATGGCCTATTGGTGATCTATCAATCTTTCAAGTGTCCATTATTTCCTTCGTGCAAAAATGTTGCCTCTCAGGTGATCTTCCTTGTATATACTGCGTTGGTACTGATACTAATGTATATTTGAATCATAGGTTCACTTCCACGATAAACGCATATCAAATACTTCCAATCCCCATTAAAATCAGAGTTAATAGGATTTAGAAATTTAGTGATAATAGGATTGATATTTCACTCTTTCAAGTGTCCATTACTTCCGCTGTGCGAAGGCGGTGCATCTCAGGTGATCTCCTTAGTATATACCGTGTTGGTACAGATATAAATATATATATTTGAATCATAGGCCCTCTTCCAAGATAAATAAGTACTACATGTTTCAAGCGCCATTGAAATCAGGGATGAAGGGATTTGGGGTTGTCCTTAAGATGGGCAATCAGAAAAATGCCATTTCTAAAATATTTGGGCCTTTCGTGTCTCACAGTTTGAAAATAAAGTGGAAATAGGTTAAAGTGTTTTTCAGGCAATAGCTTTCGTCGAGTCCCCGGGCCTCCTAACGCCCAGTCACTGTACGACGTCTCAAGGACTCGCAGACTGAGAGGAAACATTTCCACTCTCGTGGATTGTCGTTGGCGCTGTTGCACTTAAATCTTGCTGTTAACGCTTCAAAAAGGAAGTATCAGTGCAGTCACCAAGAGAGAGTAATGAATGGTAGCATCTTCTGGGATTTTCAGATCCTGCCATTCATTACGCAACATCGCGGAAGCCTTCGCACCAACTTCATTAAAAGAGCTGATTCATTTCATCTTTGATTCTGAGAAAAAACATCTGAACCTATGGCTTTTGTTTTTCAACATGATAGCATGCATTTCCTTTGGCCCAAAAATAAAATAATAGTGCAATAGTTGCAAATATTGGTCATAAATGTTCGTAGGAACACAGTGGGTATGTGCTAGTGCACTAATGAATGAATATGTAGCTTTAGTGTGGATAATACGAAAAAAATTGATTTTTAGCAAACGTTTCTACGATTAGTGGAAAAAAACTTGAATTAAGGCTCGCATATGCCATCCTGTTTATCTCAAGTTAAAAATATTCTCTGCCAGGCTGCATTAAAAACCCTCATGATAAGGGAATGAAGGAGGTAGAATTCCTCAAACAAGGACTAAAACTTTGACAAATAGTTATGGTCCACATTTTCATTTATTTTCCAATTCTCTGCATTACTTAAGCGCTCAGTTCAAAAAGAATTTTCGACGCTTTTATCAGTCTTCGGAATGGTCACTGGCGCGACGTCAACACATTGTTAACGGGGAATAAGCGCACTTTCTGTCAATTCCTTCCATTTTTTCGGCATTTTGAGTGTGGTTTTCGCTCTTGTCACCTCTTATGGACACAATACTCGAACATTTGTGACACAAATATGTCTTTTTACCTATCGAATACCCGCTTGAAGGATTGAAGCGTTAATCTACTAGTTTATTATCGAAATGGTGTTATACATAGTTAGTGTTTACGTTGGAAAAAAGGCAAAAACCGCTACTTTAACTTTTAGAGCGCTATGCTTTCCTCTGAGGTTTAGTGATCCCCAAGAAAAAATTTCTTGTGGGGTCAATGAGGGCCAGGGGATGGAAGGAAGTACTCGAGGAAGACGGCTAAGACGCCGGGCGCCTGAGTCCGCCGCGTGCGTTGTGTGACTGTTAGCGTGTGAAGAGTTTCGCACGAGCCGCTGTCTTCGCCCATTACCTCTCGCCATCAAACTGTCCCTCTTCTCAACCCGGAGAAGGGCCACTTTGTGGAGTCCACTCGAGCAGCCTCTCGCCCGCGCCTCCTTTCAGCCTCTCCACTAGAAAGTGGCCTCGCCCACCAAGTGCTTCCCCATTCTTTTCACAGAGTGCCGTTGGGATTACGGAGTCCATTCGTCCGGTTGCAAAATGCGTTTTTGTCGAAGGCACTTCTCACGATCAATGTAGAATAATTTACAATTATGTCCATGTAGAATACCCATTGTGACATCGTACTCTTGCTCCAATTAATATATTTATATGAATTTCTAAAGAAAAGTATGTGTTTTTACTCTTTTTGTTGATTTATTCCTTCAATTTAGGTGACCTGTTTATTTGCGTGAAGTCATCAAATGATTTCCACCACTTCAAATCGTTGTATATCCTAGGACATTTGAATTTCATAAAATTATGTTTGTAGTTTACAATAAAAACGCAAACTTTAGAGTAAACTCTGCCCATGTGTACCCAAAAATTAATATTCTTATTTAATCGATGAGTTAGCCGTTATTCCCATAAATAAATCACAACCTGAATTTAAATAAAGTGCGGGCGGGAAGCGTCGTTGTAAAAAATCACAAATTCCGCTTTTGTGGATTAACGAATGCACCGTAGAATTTAAATATTACAGTTAACTTATTAAAAAGAAAGGATGTACAACAGTTTGCTGATATACAACGTTTTAAACCGGTGGAACTCCCGAAAAGACTTTGCCGATTATTACTTGAAATTAATTTAATCCTAGTTGTATTGCATTGAACTGAGATAAATTAACGAAATAGCCTGACGGTATATTGAAGTTTTGCTAGTTGCGTAATGGAAGAGATACCTCATTATATCTCGAAAGCTCATCGACTAGTTGCTTCCTCAGATATACTTTCCTCGTCTGAAATTTGAGTAAGATAAGAAGTCCTTGGAGAAATATTGGCCTAACCTCTAAAGGGGTAATAATCATACTCGTTTCTTCGTGAAATAAACATTTTAGTCTATTTGCCTTGAACTGTATTTGAAAAAATTCACTTCAAATTTTCTTCTTGTTGAATAAAGCATCTTTTAAGAGTTAGAAGTAATTTTTTGTAGAATTCTTGTTCTTCATAACGTGGCTGTGCATGTAGGAAATAAAATATAACCGAGTTTTCTGCATCGATTTTATGTGCTAAAAGTACATCACGTCGAAATATTCGCAAATACTTTGGGAGAATAAATGATTCAATCGTAAACTCGTATGAGTTTATGCCACTAGTATTTCTTTGACCCTAATGATTTCAAAGAGGAAATCAAGTGATGCATTGAGGTTCTCTTAAGAGACAGCATCGGGGTACTCACCGGAGTTGAGATTCTACGGACGTATGCACTCTAGAACGTACTCGTTACACAGGGAGCGTCGTGCGCCGTTGGCAGATCTGCTTGAGCGTCGCGGCGCCCATCCCCCGGGCAAGCGTCGCCATAGCTTGACCTTCCTCAACCCTCTTCACCGCCACTTGTCCGCTATCTCCTATCGCGCATCTGCTCATTTGCGTTTCTACGTATTTGATATCAGATCTTCCATTCCATTCGTTTCCAAACATCCTCCTTTACTTCCTTCTCTGAATCTTAGGAATTACATCCAAATAGTTATCACACGCTCCTTATGACGCGGTAATATCGGATGAAGAATATTTTTAATGATGAGAATACATGAAGTGTCACAAGATTGGTGTAAAGTAGTTTTTACTTCTATTCATTTTGATATTTGTTTTTTCATTTAGTCTATTTCTCAGTAAAAATTTTTTTGTTTATTTGTACCGTTTTTTATATTTCTTAATTTTAGTTTATTCATCTTAAAGCGATCTTCTGAAGAAAGTTCCGTGGCAAGCAAGTAAGGCATCATTTTTTTTAATCTTCCTATAATATTTAAATACTTTCCTGGATTAATTTTTAATGGAATTAAAATGAATGAACTTGGAATTAAGTTTGGAATTCTTGCCGCCATTTTTATTTTTATTTTAAATTATCACCTTAAGTCAACATTCGTAAGATTGATTTGACGCAGCTCTCCATTCCTCTCTCCTATCCACTAGCCCTTTCATAGTGACCTTATTCTTCTCTTTTTCATCCTTAATAACCTGTCCTATGTGACTCATTCGCGGCCGTCCCTTTCCTTTCTTCCTCCTGACGTTCGAGGATTTTCTTCATCAGGCCAAGATGTCTTATGAAGCGGCCGACTAAGTTATCCCGTCTTATTTTAAATATGAGTCTGATTTGTTTCCTCGGTCTTATTAAGAGAAAGTCAGAGCAAGTAACATAACACATTGTTTTTCTAACGGTCTAACGTTGGCTGCCTCCATTACGCGGTATTTCGCTACCTGAGAGGTATATTCGTTAAATTAGTTATTTTCTTTGGGTTTCTGCCCCGTGACTCCTTGTTTGTATCCGTGCGAAGCATCGCTCGGCTTGACTCATTCCCGCTTCTTTTTCCGTCGCGTCGTCGAGGGAACACCCTCCTTGACGTGCTTTCCTGTCGCAAAAAGACTCGTGGGAGGCCACGAGGAGCGACCGACCTCAGATTACAGAGAAGTCCACCGGGAAGGTGAGTCTGTCTGTCCGCCGGCAGTGTATATCCCGAAATAAGTCTTTTTGGCCACGCTCCTGCGATTTCAAAGTGCGCTCTCTCCCTCTCGCTGGGCGGTCCCCCGCATGGATGGAGACCGGATGTAGGGGGGGCATGTTTCGGGTACGTTGCTGGTGTGGTCAACTAGGGTGCATCATACACTCAGGAGTCTCTTTGGCTCAAAGGGACGAGCTCTGGGGGAAACACTCTCGTAATTGAAGATTAAACCGGCAGCGTCAACAGGATGGATTTGGATTCACCCTCCAGAGATAAAACGGCCTTTCGATAGAAGTTCCATTAAATTGAGGAAATTTCGAGGAAGAAATTTAGGTTTTTATCTAAAAGAAACTATTTTTTTAAACAATGTTCATAATAATAGTTGGCATGTTTTCCTATCCTAATAATAATAATATAAATATTTGGAAGTTGAAAGACGTCAGCATACACCCACTGATAATCTCTGCGGAGGGAGTCTTGTCTACAAGATTCAAAAAAGAAGTCGAAGACCTGGGAATTAAAAAACAACTGATTAACCTCGGGCAAAAAGCTGTTTTACTACAGACCTGCCAGATCGTGAGAAGATTCCTGGGTCGGGCATGATCGGACAGTGTAGGATAGGGTGAATTCTCTTCCTTAGCATCCGAGCCTAATCCTAAATTGACCTTGGGATAGGTGAATATTTCCAGCTGGTTTTAATCAGCTGAGAAAGTGCATAAACTCAAATAATAATAATATCGTTTATTTTCGTAGGCACTGGGGCCCATGAGAAAATATAAGTACAGCTTTTTACATTTCACATTGAGATAGATAAATAAAAGAAAAGGTAAATAAATATATATACATATACAGTCAAATGTGAACAGTGCATATCGCCTAGTGCATGAAAAAAAACAATACAATATTTTCGACAAAAAATAAAATAATCGCACTTAGATATAATACACTAATTACAAAATTTAAGGTGACAAACAAAAGAAATATGAACAAGAGATATGAACATAATAAAGTGAATATAATCAAGAAATATGAACATAAGAAAGTGAATATAAACAAGAAATATGAACATAAGACAGTGAATATAAACAATAAATATGAACATAAGAAAGTGAACATAAACAAAAGAAATTTTACTTGGGGATAAGGAGGCATTCTTCAGAAACCCATATGTGCTGTGTTTAAACCTATTGATATTTGTACTGCTTCTTATTTGGGCTGGGAGAGAGTTCCATATTCGTGAGGCGGTTACTATGAATGATTTTTTCATATGAGGCATGTGATGTTTTGGAATATGGAGGTCAATGTTATGATTACGGGTTATCCTAACTTTCATAGTCCCTCGGAATTCCGGTAATAAATAAATAGATCTCGATTCATTGATAAATTTTTAACATTTCTGGTGGTTTTTTATACCTATACGAATTATTTAACTACCGAGACCAAGAACCTTCTTTATCCCCTTAGTTATTTCGCATTAGGCAGCGTTATATTTACATTTTAAAAAATAAACTCCAATTAATTCCATAAAATCGACCGGCAAAGAAACGAATTTTTTTATTATTATATAATAGTCCAAATTTTTAAGATAAATTTGTGAATATATGGCGCGTAGTTTTACATACTATTTTCACTACTAAACATTTTCCTTTTTTCAAGTTTTCTGGGTGTTGAGCGATCAGTTACACCGAAGGGTACAGGGTTAAATCCCGCGCCCAGAGAAAGAAATTGAATTGTCTCTCCATAATCTAGCGTGCTTGTAAATCTGCTTCATCTATCCAAACTTACCCACAGGTAAATTAATTGACAATGAGTTGAATTAAAGCTGTAATTTATCCACTTATCCACGTTGCCACTGACTTTTCTAACGGTGGGAAGAGAAATCTGGCTTTCGTACGTGTTTTCGTAACCCCTGAATTCCTTGTGTTTACAGCGATGACCTCCAAAATCTTTCTTCAGCCTCCCTCTTAATTTCATTCTACGAGGTGCAACCCATTTCCATCGCCAATACTTTTTGTTACGGAGCTCTCGGTCGTCCTCTCTTATCTTTAGCCCAGAATTTTTTCTTCTTAAATATTTTGTATGAAGTTTTCGTTAGCTGCCAGTCCCAATGAGGGAGAAATATTAGCTTTCGGTATCCCTCGCTCAAAAAAACACGATCTTTCCTTTTATCTCATAAGGGTAAGCGTGCAATATGTGGTCTTTTTTCGATAGTGTTATTATTTGTTGTCTCAACGTGCCAAGGTACTTAACCTAATCTACTGAGTTCATTTTTGAAATTTATATGCTCCTTTTTTGTAGAAGAATGGGTTGCATTGTATTTACGAAGTTTTGCATCATCCCCCCTGCTTCATGAAAACCTGCTCCCCCTTCTCTGAAAGAAATGCACGCTATAATTTTCTCTTGTTTTCCATGCGCCTTCGATTCAATTCGTGTCTTGCGATAGATAAGAAAGACTTATCTTTGTACTCCGCAAAAGGCTTAGTGGCGGCCGCGAGAAGTTCTTTAGGTCGAGTGACGGGATCTCTACCGACATTCATTCTGTGATGTTCGGGATAAGCTTCATTTCTGCACGTCTTTTCTGTGAGAATTATTCTGTGAGTACTTTCCAATGACACTAGATTATTTCATGATTGTGTCGTTTTTTAATTTCATAGTGATGAAGTTCATAAACTAAAAGTAAAGTAGCCTAATGTCATACGTTGTTATACTGTAGAATTCCATTTCCGAGAAATAAGACTCAACAAACATCATCTAATAGTCATCATCGCCAATCATTTTTACTATAGGAATAAGTTTTGCCTAACTGTCAATGGAAACTGGATTTTTAGTTTCTTTGCACGTAACAAAATCTCTTAACGTGTGCAAAAAAAAACGAAATTATGAAAGAAATTTTGGTCGATTTCAGAAAACTAATAATTAAAAATGTCCCCAAAGCATTGCTGTTAGTTTTCATTATCATCTCCTTCAGTATTGAGCACAGTGTCCTAATAATCGATATGTGATCTTTCCGGGACCTTACCGTGACTGAATGATGGGTATTGGTTGTAAGAATTGACGAACGATTGTCCCGCACCGGCAACTTTTCAATGTCGGTAATATTACAGGATTGGCACCGAATGGAGCTCGCTGGTCGGGTGCGTACAGAATCGCACGGTTATTTCCTCCGGTCGGTTTGTCTTCCAAAGGCTCCCGTTCCGATCGGTTGGGAGATACAGAATATGGCCCCAGTCTAGACTCCACGCGAACCCTATACTCCCGCATCATGTGTGAACGAAGCTACCCGGTGTGCCTCCGAAGACTTGGATGATTCCCGAAAATGAGGTACTAATTAAGCATAAAAAATTCTTATATGCTCCTTTATTATTATCCCGATTCTATTATTGGTTTTTCGAGGATCCTACCCCAAAATTTATTGAGCGTTCCAGGTGATTGACGAAAACGCAATTCGTGTTCGAGTAGAATCAGAATCGATGTCGAAAGAGTCATCTTGCAACATCACTGTAAACATAGGTCCGACAGGAGCGATAAATTAAGAGAGATATTTTGACGAACGTATAGATACAGGAATTCGTTATTCCCCAAAACAGTAAAGGACTTAGATAAATTTTCGTATGAAGATTTTTACAGCTTCTTTTATCAATGTTGGTGGTTGTTACCCATTCTCTTGAAAACGCTCCCAGTATGAGGAGTGGAACGTCGAGTAATAAAATGTTACCTACGCAGCAATTCCCGAAAACCACCACCAACATAGATTTTAATAAATGCTATGCAGAACTTACTGTCAGTGCGCGCATTTCCCGTTCTTTTTTTTTTGTTCACGGCTTGTGTCCTAACGCCATCCGTCGAATCTTGGTCGATTGCAGACACCGAATGATGTGAAAATGTCTCCGGTGCATCGTCGTCTCCCCCCGAGTCGTTAATACGGTTCCCATATAATTAACGGCGTCCCGGTCAAACGGGGGGGACCTTGCTGTCGCGGAATGATCGCGAGTGAGGTGGGTGGGGGGGGGGCTGTGGCGTGTTTGTCTGCTTCTCTCTTTCTCGCGGCCGGGCGGTGGGGGTGTGATGGATGGGGAAGGTGTGGGGGAGGGGCGAGGAGGAAGGTGGGTACGGCGCCAAAGCATCGGAGCCTGGCTCCAGCCGACTGACTGACTGACTGAGAGGGGCGCGGGAGGAGGAGGAGTGAGATGTGCCGACTACTCGCGGCGTTGCCAATTTTATCTCCCGCGCGCGCGCGATTCACGCACACGTCGTGTGTTTGTGTGCTCTCACTTCACGGGATTTGGTTTCGTGCTTCAATCATGGGAGCAAATAGATGCGTTTTCGATGCATAATATCGGCCCCAGCGTGGCACCTTGAGGAGCTCCCAAATGTTTCTGGGTCGGTCCCATATGGGATCGGGTTGGGGTGGTGGCCAGAGAGTTAGTTTCTCAGCCCTTGGGCCCGGGTTCGAATCCCGGAATTTTATCGGAGAGACTGTCCGATCCCTGCTTTATGTGCAGGATACTTGAAGCGTAACGCAGCGTCCGTCAGATGGGACGCCAAACCTGGGTCCCCGTGGGGTCTTTTGTGAATGTCTAACGCCGACGCCAGGTTTCTCTCCACCCTTCCTTCCGTAATCTTCCTTTAAGGCGCTAATACCGCGATATTCTTATTATATGCGTTGTTATCGTAAAATGCATGCCCCAGCATGGGACCTTGAGGAGCTACAAATGTTTCCGAGTCAGTCGCGGGCCAGATGCATCACATGCCGACATTAATTTGCACCGCTCTAAAGGTGCTCGCTTTCCGTTTATCTCTCGCTTTCTGTTCGCTCTCTGCATGTAAATACTTACTATAAGGATATTTTATGTCTATGAAATAAAAATTTAAGAATTAAGAATTCGGCAGAGGGATTATAATATAAAATTAAGAATATTTTCCGTATTTAAATGAGTTCCTGTCATTTTAAAATTTTTTTGTAAAGCTCAAAAAAGCAATTTTTTAAATGATTCTTTGCATATTCTCTTTCATCACACCAATTTTCCATTTGATCTTCAGCATCCTCCTCCAGCACCAGGTGTCGTAGGCTTTCAGTTTATTTTTTCCAGTGTACCATTGTTATCATCCGTGAAGTGAGCTCTCCTCGAATATATTCTCACACAATGCATGGCTAAAACTCTCGTAGATAGAAACTTGGAGTTTCGTTGTTCTTTAGTTTGGTTATCACATCAGTATTACCATGTACCAATAACCATTATTGGTCGTATTTCGTTAGATTGAGAGCAACCTGGTGGGAAGCGCGAGAAAAATTCATCACAGGTGTGTATGTCCGCTCTTTGCGGGAGGAAGGCTCTGCCTACTTGCTTCTTGCCTTTATTTCTTCTTCCACGTTTCCTTTCTAATTTTTCCGTGGTAAGTACTTGTCTCTTGGTCTTCCTGGGAGTCAATCGTTCCTTCCAACATATCCCAATATATCTCTGCTTACTGAATGTGACTTCTTTTGGCTCTCGTACTCCAAGTGTCATTTCATATTGTTATCGACACATTATCTTTCACTACCTCTCTTCGTCCATTTTATCTTCAAGAACGTCCTCCAACACCAGGTATCGAAGGCTTTCAAATTAATTTTACCAAAGCTCTGTTCTTATTTTCCAAGGGTCCGGGCTCACAAAAATATTTGCACATGATTATCATTAATAATTCTCGCGGGTATTCGTCATGGTTATAAGATACGATGCGTCAATATTGAATTTGAATTTGATGAAAACCCGGAGTCGATATCACCATTTGAAAGCGACCGGCGTCGGTCGTGTAACGTTGAAATCTGCCACACTATGTCGCGGAGACGAACCGGAAAAATATTCAGCATTTTTCCACTCTGGCGAGTGGTGCAGTATTATTGCGACGAATGCGAAGGACGCGTTCCCGAGGAGGCGAAAAGTGCTTTGGGTCACGCGCCACACTTGACATTCTCCGTGAAGAGGAACACTCACGAATGCGCACTTTCCTCTGGTAATGATGCGAACTCTGCGAACAGCATCGCGGGCGAATGATTCTCATTCATACGCGTAGCATCAAGTCCAGATTTTTTTTTCATTTTATCGTGCGACCACCATTTTTCGACTCCAAAGTTTTTATCCCGTGGTTAAAATCTAAAAGGAAAAAACTTTGTAAATTGAACTTGTATAACTTTCATCGAACGGTGACGTCGTGGTGCTACATCTTTGACTATATTTATTTTTTTCAACATGATCATTAACCTTTTTTTTCGAGTGAATGAGTATAGGCGTAAGAGGCAGAGGAAACCTAATAATAACTTGTGACGTCACTTTTCAGCATTAAAATTTCGTCTTAACGGCCCCAAGTACTGAAGCCATGGTCTATATTCTTAGTTATGAAAGTATTTCATATGAAAAAGCTGGCGGTTTTTCTAATTTTGACTTATTTTTCCGTAGAGCCTTTCTTCTTTGAGTCCATCTCACCTATGCGCTGAAAATCTCATCTATGCGCATCTCACCTATGCGTTAGGAACTGCAGTCTGTAATCATTATGAATTAGAACAATAATAGTTATAATGTCAAACACTCTTGGAAGTCTTGCGGAGATAAAGATATACTTCCTTACCTGATGTATGTTGAAGGCAAGATGACATAATGATCACAATCGCCAAAATAATGAATGCCTCCCAAAGACTGCCCTGGAAGTACGGCCATGAGGTTTATAAAAAAAAAATTCAACTAAGATAAATACGCCTAAATGTTTGTAAGTGAACATATCAAACCGCCGAAGATCTGAGCGGAAAGTGCGTCGATTGAAGCCGTAGGCTGATGACCTCCAATGCCGATTACATATTCAAGTTTTCTATTACCTTCGCAGATACATATCGCGGAATTCATTGCTTACGTAAATTGAGGTGACACAATTATATTTATTTGAGTTTCATTTGTGAGGGGGAAAAAAATAACACGAGGCTATTCGAGGACTGTGACATGCTTTCGTGCTGACCACGCAGCATGATTACGACGCACTCAACCGCAGGGAAAGCTACGCATTGTTTCGTTCGTACGTGTCACGCGTTCTGTTGTGAGGACTTAAAAGTGACGTTCGAGTGCATATTTGCGCATCTGGACCCATGTCTAATGTTAGATCGTTCATCGATGAACGAGCATGTTGCAAAAGGTCGAGATACACAAATTTGGGGCAAACCAATTTGAATTTTGTATCATTTTGGAGGTACTGTTGTATTAGAAAAATTGACGTTAAAATGAACGTTTTTTTATCATGAAGTCCATGGATCCCGTCACCTGGTGAGAAAAATCCAATCATCGAATTCGCGCGATAAACTTATATTCATCTTTTGCATATGGGTCTTATGTAATATGCTGGGCTGAAATGCCGTAAAAATGGGGTGGGGAATGCTTTTCTTAAGGCCTCGTCCACTGTGTACGCCCCCAAAGTTAGGTTTCTTCCTGTTTTTTTTTCTGTGAATATAATGCATTTGTAGTATTGGGTAGGCCTGGAGTAATACCTCGAAATCTAACCATGTTGATACCGCGCTCTTAAAATGCAAAAAGCCGAACCTAAGCTCAGTAAACTTCCGCATAGTAATTTATACTGTAAGTATATTAATATACATTTGCAGTCCTCACTTTTTAATGTGATACTTGTCTCTAAATAATTGTGGTAGTACGTTAACTTACGTTTATTCTTTAACTCGGAAGAATGTATCAGTTCTCGCATATGTTATGAATCTCTTGACAATAGGATTGTATTTCATTAGCCATCGTTACTTGAATTTCCGTCATTTTTATGGCGTGTGGTATTTTTTTTGCGTAACTGTACGTACTAGGACTTCTCTCATATGAACTTACGAGGCTGAGCGCCCAAACCACGTCCAAAAAGTTATATTTATTATGATGGCAACTCATTTGCATGAGTCTCTGACGAAGCTTAAATACGAGGTAACAATTGGATTTCCACCACAATGATGGGTTTATTTTGAGTACGTCAATAAAATTCGATATTTGAAACAAGATTAAATACAGATAAATAATTACTTAACGCGAATTGAGTCCTTAGGGAACATTTTATTAATTCAGCAGGCATTCGTTGAGTCGTGAATTTTTAAAATAATATATACTACATTGAGATTGGACTCGGCTTAATTAAAGAAAATAAAAATTTAATTTATTGGGATCGGCGGTTGACATGCCTGGCATTTGAATAAGGATACTGAATAGAATTGAAACTCTAGACTTGGCACAGATGCGCTCGAAATAGATGGGATTACTACTCTCCTTTGTTTTCTATTCCCAGCGTCCATGATATCTAGTGCATTCCATTTGTTGCCGCGGTTGATGTCACTAATGATGGGAAGCCGAGATGAAACCAAACACATCAATGGGAAACAAAATGTTCAGAAATGGAACATATTCTTTCTACTTTTTTCTTTTTTTACCTTTCACCGCTGTCACCTCTTTTCTCTTGGAAATATAACAAAGTCGATTGATATTTAGCCTGTGTATCTATAATACCTAATGTTTTAAATTTTATTCATGCACTACCCAATTTTATTTAGAGTATCTGTTGACGATTTACCAAGCGCATGATATTATCTATTCACCCAGTCTCTCAACTAAGATCCATTTTTGTCCTAGTTGCCAACAGCAGAAGAACCTATAAGGTCTACTTTAATGATTGCCTGCACCCACAAATAAATTGCTTTTTTAAAGTACCCATACTCGCCCAATTTTTGCTGTTTCCCGTGTTTATAGGGGACTCAATGAGGAGTACGTCATTTTTCCAGTGGTAAAAACTTCGCTTATCTTTTGTCTCTAAGCTATAAAATCATACGTATCCATTGGAAGTGTTTCCAAAAATATTATGTGATAGGAATAATATTCCGCATCATTTCATATTTCACTGTCCTGACGTTGAATGTTTGTGTAGATATCTTGAGCTTCACACCTCGCAGAGTATAGATGAACTTCACATCTTTCTGTGGCCTTACGGATAACGGATCGCATTTATTCATCGGTTTAAACTGCATTTATTAGCTTCAAAACTCTTATTGCACATAATATGAAAGATGCGAGTGCGTACCCGCTATATCGTATTATAGAACCGCCATCAGACCCTAAGGATATTCCGTTCTGCTCTTTCGCACTATCTTCTCAATGAGATTCCATCCTGGCACGACCAACTTTTCGTCTACCACGTCGCTCCGACGACGTCTGCCCTTCATGAATTTTTTTCCTTATCCCATTGTTTCCTTGTTTTTTTCTTTCCATGCGCTCGCGCACAATTGAATTATATTTCCTGCTTATGTTTCATGATATCATTTCATTCCTCCGGATAATTGGTAAACGAGGAGAGGGCATCATCATAACTTGGTACGTGTTCTGCTTGGTATTCTCTCCTTGCACACTCGAGTGCAATACTCGTTGCGATGAATTATTGGCATGTCTTTTTTATTTAAAATCATCAATAGGTTCATACTACGTCGCTCTGACGTTTTGTTTCCATGGCAATAAATCATGTCTGCATGTGAGCCACTAGTTGCGGGAATTCCTCTTCACAATCTGAAGGCCCCCTTCCCCTTCTATTCCAACCCCCTTCCTCCCCCACCCTCCTTCAGCCCCTCCTCCGGACAACAATCGTACCCTCGGCCCTTCTGTCTTTCCCTCGGGGCAATCATGGCACTCCGTCGTCGCCGCTTCTTATACGGCTGGCGGCGCAAACGGAGGCCAGTTGTTTACGAAGCATTGTATCCCGGTAACCCAGTTCCTGCTCGTTGATCTGTTCATGTCGCAACGCATTTCCGTGACTGATATACTTTATAGAAAAAAATGAAGGCCCGAAGAATGAAACCGACCGCTTCCGAGAGAAACTTTCGTCCTCATGGCTGAGTACTATTCCTATTTGGAACTCTGAAGTAATATTACGCTAGAGTATGGAGAGCTTTTAAGAATTTCTGGAATCAGTAGTATTTATGAGTTATCATCCCGAACATCATCTTGCTGGAAATATCGGTGTCCATAATGGGATGTGAACTTTCCTCTCAATAGGATTCAAACTGTTCCTTCTCCTTAAGCAATCACACGTGAGAGGGTTGATTTACGCTCGAATCAAGCCTCTCGTTTAAAATACTACTGTAAAAAATAAAAATTGTAAGAAAATTGGTATTATATACTTATTTTTGAAAATTTTCGCCCTCACCACTCCGTCAGTAATTGTGGATTTCGTGCTATGAATGCCTAAAGTAAAGATTCTAGTCCATTCCGTGGTGCATGTTACGTTTTTTTTTAATCTCCTCCCATACTAACAATAATTGTTATGATTCTGTGACAAGGCCAGATAAGAATAAGTTCATAAAATACTTGTGGTTATGTCTCAGTGGAAATAGCATGGAAATTAGCATGCATGCAAATCAATAAATGCGGAACGAAAAATATGCATGGTAAAGTATGGAAGTTTATTCCAACAGTTTCGTGAGCAAATTTGCAAAGAAAAGCATACAATTGTATGATTTTTTCAGAATATATTAATAAAATTTAATTTTAAACATATTAATGGTACAATTACAATTAATACTTGTAGGCAGTGCGTTCCATAATTTAATGGCATTGACTTGGAAAGATTTTGCATAAAAATTACTTTTAAGAGAAGGAAAATGCTAATTTCTGCTGGGACAAGTAATTAACGCACATTCACTTTGGAATCTTGTAGAAAACATATTTTTTAGATACGTCGCCTCATTGTTATGCTACGGTTCCTCGATTTGTGAAAAGAATTTTGAATGCTTGTTCGTGTTTATCTCGTCGGTGCTCTCGTTGGAGTCGAGTGATGCGTCATGGCGGTGCCGCGATCCAAGGTGCTTACACGCGCGTGCATCCACATGTTTATGTTATCTTGTGCGGAGCGCAGTCGTTAGCACTTCTCGCAGCACGCGGTAAGACGAGTGTTGGGGGAGAACTTTGTTGAGAGGCGAGCGTAGTATTCCACACAATGCAATGAGGCATTCAGCCCCCATTCTCCTCTGTATTTTAACCGTTCCAACAAATCCATTTCGTAAATTTCACATGCTTTGTTAGTAACCCATTTTATACAGTGGTATTCCATTCATTATGTTTGAGATTTTTGCTTATAAAATAGAATTTAGGATAATTTCCTCTTATTCACATTGTAGTATTTTTTTAACTTGAGTCGATACAACATTCTGGTTTTAGGATAATGAAAAAATATTCTTAAAAAAAAACAGTTTATTCAATTTTTATTAACATATTTGGAAGTAAGGAGCCCGACTATGGAAATGGCCTTTTTTTCGGTACCAACAGGTTTTCATATGTATTGCTCTAATGTATGTAAGGATATTTAAATATATATGAATACTAAAACATAAAAACAAACAAACTTTCATTAAGACATAACTTGTCTCTTGCAAAAATTCTTAACGAAGCACATATTTAAAGTTAATGCAAGACATTAACCATTGTTTGGCTGATCTAAGAAAATGTGCACGAACTATATCCAATTTCATTTTTCGGTAGTCGTATGTATAATTTAGATCCAAATAACAAAAATTACCTTTTGAAAAGCAATAGGGACACTTCAGGTAAACAGACCAAGCGGCCTTTACGACGATTATACATACATTATCCGTCTGTCTATTTCCTTAGGCATATTGCCGCTTCTCCTATAAAGTATTGTTAACCATTTTTATGGCATTTTTATGATTCTCAATCCCAAAAGTAAATAATTTGTGCATCTACTTGCCCCTCGATAATTGTCTTCATCAGGCCATCTTGTCTCAAGATATGGCCGATTATTTTGTTCCGTCTTCTTATCATGGTTTTCAAGAGACTTCTCTTCTCTCCTTCTCTTCTTAGGACTTCCTCATTACGCACTCGGTTTATACATTTGATATTAATCATTAATCTATGACAACACATTTCGAAAACACCCACCCTTAATTCCTCCTCTGCCGCCACTGTCCGTATCTCAAGTCTCAAAATAGTAACAAAAAATGGCAATGCCGTCGACTAGCCCGTTGCTATTAATTTACGCAAAAAAATTAGTGTTGCCATTAGTGCTTGGCGCTTTTTCACCCTTCATTGTCTATGCGATAGTTTCTGTCGGCGGCGCACAGTGGTCCCATGTTAAGAAAAGCTGGCAAAAATTAATAACATCGTCATGTTTCCCAAAGCGGTTACTTCTCAACAATTGTGATCGCCGTAATCCGATTTCGAAATTATTTTTACACAACCTCTTCATTTTGTCTATATATTTCCATATTATCATTTTTTTTAGTAATTCAGACCATAGAAATCGCAAGGGTTAGTGAACCCTATCTGTGTATGAGGTTCTAAAAACGGTGTTATTTTAAGAAAACAGATGTACTAATGAATAAACTTCTCTCGTGTTTGCGCGCGGGTGAGTGTAATTGAGAGCAGTTGACGTTCCGGGTTCCGTATCGCCTTAGAATCGCCTAGTAAGGTACCATTGAGAATGGGTAACGACCCGGAACGTTGGCTGCCTTAATTTTTCTTACCGCCGCGCAAACCCGAGAGAAATTTATGCATTGAATCCGCCGGTAAATTTTTAAATCATACATAAGATGCACAAATGTTGGTTAAAAGCCCTGATAGAAATTTAGACTTGAAAATGACAGGATTCGATCCCGCGACTGTCGGCACCGTCGGTGAGCTACCCCCAAATCGGGGCACACCGTGCGGGGGTGGGTCGCTGTCGCTATCATTCCGTGGCATCCCCCATCGCCATCCGGTGATTCACTCGTGAAGGGAGCGTCGCCCCCCGACGGACAAATAGACGCTCGACAGACGCGCCCCTCTTCCCCCCACCCCACTCCTCCAGCTTGTTGCTCCTCCATATTAGAGGCCCCCCCCACCTCTCACCCCTCCCTCATTACCCCCCTCCCACTCGCGTTTATTTTCGTGAGACTCACTCTCTCGCGGCCTCGGCGGCAGGGGGTCTCTCTTTCCTCGGTGGATGGAGCCGTGTTGGCCGGGAAGAAAGTGGATTTCACACGCATGCGACTGTGTGTAACTCAGTGTGATATATGTTACGTAAAGTAGCTACAAGCTTTTTGAGTGTATCGCCACGCTCATTCCACCTAACACTGTCCACCTAATCCATTTTGGAAATTTTATATTCGTAATTCGGAACCCATTCAATTATTGTTTAAGTATGCGTAGCAAGGTTTTCGGGTTGACCTCCGCGTCATTCATCTTCATGACGGCAGTTTCGCCGGCGTTTCAGCTGGCGTCTTCAGGTTCGAATTGTTTGATGCAGGTTTTTGCCGCCGGTTAAACTGTCGTCATGAAGATGAATTGACTCGAAGGTCAACCCGAAAACCCTACTACGCATGCTGCACCACTCCGCGAAAGTCTCCATCAATATTTTATAAGGTTTCTGCCCATTAAGGTAGGTTTGCATGGAGTATTAATTAATTTATTTATTATTATATACTACTAAAAGGAGGCTATTGCCTTGTGTTAGCATGAGATTTAAATAAATGAATGAAAAGTGCACCTATCAAGGAACAAAGTAAAGGGACAGAAAATTCATCAATAGGATACAAAAAATAAATAAACTTGAATACCGTGCTACTAATAAGTAAAGTTTAAACCTAATAACCCAATTTCTAACTCTACCTAATAAATCACGGTGACATAAGCCAAGAGTCCAGGAACCATTATTCTAAAAATAAATTAGTAATTGCAGGGAATATCTGATAGGAAAATCTAGGGAGTATCTAATAAATATCTCCAGGTAGGTCGTTCCATCTAAGAAGTATTCTGGAAGTATTTCCTCCCTTCATAGACTAGCCCTCTTGAATTCATTTTAAGGCCTACTCCCTTTCACTCGATTTAAAAATCCTATTTTGCTCCTTCTTCTTCCTCGTTTACCCAACATTCTACTCTCTAAACCATTGATTTATACGGAGAACATTTATTCTATGTGGATAGTGATCTTAATACCTAATTCAGAATAATAATGTTCTCACGTTCATATAATTTATTTTTGAACTTATTATCAATAAGACCGACACAAAATTCTACGCTGAATGCCATCATCAAGGACAGTTCAAGTGGTTTTATTTTAAATGTAGGTGTATCTGTGAATTCTTAAATTTAGCACCATTACGATTTCGATACATTGCCAAATCTCTAGTACAATTTTGACTGCGAAATTCTTTCGAATTTTTCCCTAAAATTTTTAAAGTTAGCTTAAACGTCCATGTTGTAATTGCTGTCATTGGTTCTAGAATATTTTTCGTGCATATTACTATTTAATTAGTTCATTTTCGTCACGAAGTATGCATGTCTCATTTGTTTAGGCATCCATGTCACCATTATACAGAACGTTTTTCACATTATTTATTTTTTATTTTTCGTGGAACAAGTGAAGAAATGAGACGCAATAGCTTTAATTTTTTCGCCACCACCTTGGAAATGGTCTATTTACTGCCGAAACAGTGGTCCATTAAGTTATGAACATATTTATTGAGTAGAAACCAGTTAAATGTTTAAAATATCACGTGGAATTAAGAAATTCCCATCAAGTTTATCCTGAAACGCTTTCATGCTTATTTTCTGATTACATTTCGATTGATCTCTATGAAACTGCTAATACTGACCTGCTCTACTCCGAATCCCCATGATTTCAGCTTCCTTTAATTGAATTCGTAATCATCACTTCCTTTGTATGCGTGAATAGTTGACAGCCGCACGCATGGTTGATGCGGCGGATGGAGATTTTCGGGGCATTGAGCAAAGATTGGCTATTTCCCAACGTCTCTCCTCCGGAGCCAGGGAAGGAGGGTGTGTCTTAAATCCCGGTGATGTCTTCGGAATCGGAGGATGGGATGGGGCCGTTGGGAAGATGCCAATCTCCATTCAATGCGCCCCAAAATCTCCATTCACAGCAGTCGTGGACCGCAAATGATTGGATTAAAATTGGCTCGTGTCCCGCTCCCCCCCACCCTCCTCGCCTTGTCACATCACGAGTCTTCGAGCGCTGCTTCACCTTCACCATGACTTGGGATCGTGGCTTGTAAAGATTTACTTCACGCTCATTGCCTCTATACGGGATCACGTTCATCGTTGAAGAGAATTACGATGCACGGTTGCGCTAGAAATTTTTATGTAGCAATGCATGAAACAATATTTTAAAATTTTAAAAGGATATATGGCAATACATCTGTTGGAAGTAGCTATAAGTCTAAGCCTAAGTATTTTATAAATCATGGAAACTATCTTCAAAAGGAATTCTAGGAACGTCAATCCAATTTCATTTTAGAGTTATTTGCTGTGTTCGTATTTCATTCGTTGTTAAATGAAGAAAGAAAGAGATGTTGGAAATTGTAATAAGTTTGTATGAAACATGCATAGTATTCGGGAATTTGGCTTGTGGCAGTATTTTTTTTTTTTTTCGTTTAGTGTGGTGTGAATTTGATCCATTTTTTCAGATTTTTCTCGATTGAAGTCTTTATTTCTATCACGATTATTTGTTAGGGTATCTCATTCTACTCAGGCATAGGGCAACAGCCGTAACCACGTAAGTAAACATAACTGCCATAATATGGCAAACACCACCATTGTTAATGATTTATAAAAAAATTACTCTGTTAAAACTTCTAGCATACCATAATAATCGCAGTAGAATATGTACTACTGAATATCGCATCAGAAAATTTGCGTGCATAAAATGGATGCGATTTTGATGCTAAATTAAATGTGCATCTAGATCAATTTCGTACAGCGGTATAGAAAGATGTTTGCACGGCGTATAGTGGATCAACTCTGTATCTTTTATTGGCTTTGGATAGGTTTTTAAGCCATTTAAATAGAGTCAGGATAAGCCAGGACGGTCCAAAGTATTATGTTAGCCGAACGTAATGGCCGCGAATTTAGTTCGCTCACGTGTTACGCATTCTCACTCTCTCTTTCTCTCTCGATTTCTTTAGTTCCCCTCTTCCCTCCCTTCCCACTACCTCCCCCATCCAACAACAATAACACGTCCCCCCAAACTACCTCCCTCGCCCTCTCATCCGCGTCGCAATTGTCTTCCGCCGCCTTCCCACTCACGTTCCTTGTCCTCTTCACCACACGGTTCGTCTTATCTATCCTCTTCCTTATTGTTATTAAAGTATTCCACCTATTGCACTAGGTTTCCTCGGAGGATGTAAGAGTGGCAGTCTTCCCTCCCTTCATAAACTTCCCTCTCAAATTCCTAACAAGGCCTACTCTCTTTCATCTTATCTAAAAATCGTTTTATCTTCCTTCCTCTCCCTCATTCGAGCGACGGATCGTAAAATGAAGAAATATGAATCACTTTATTTTTCAATGTCTATCTCAATCGACAATAATAATTTTAAAAATGGTGAACACCTCATTGTCTTAAGATTTAGGGAAGGGTAGCCGAACAACGCGAGGTAAAAAAAGCAGGAACTTTGAGAAAAGCAGCTAAATTCATGGGCAAGCCCGAATAAATTGCTGCCACGCAGCGAAATCCATATCAGTTCATCTTGAGCCCACGTCAATACCGTGAGCGATGGATGCAATATTTGACCAGAATCCCCACACCCACCTCTTCCTCCTCTCTGGCGTATAATGCGTCGGAGGTGTGGGGTGGACGCAAGATGGGGGTATATATTTTTGGTCGGTAGATGCGCTGAGGAAGTGCGCCGAGGGGAGGTTGCCTCTCTCGCACTGAAACCGGGGAGGAAGAGAGAAAAAAAATGATTTCTGGGGGTGGTGGGGGTCGTGTGGGTGGGTTTCAAAGCGATATGCACGGGGGTGTGGGAAGGGAGGAGGAAAAGAGGGGGCGGGGGGGGGGGGGGACGAAGACGACGGAGGTTTGGCGGAAGTGTGTATTTATATCCTAATTTCGTTCATATTTATAGTGGCAAGGTTAACTCCAGGATCCCCTGACTGGGTGTTTCTCTAATGCATGTCACCACTTCCAATCTTTCGTCCCGTCTCCCGCCCTCCCGTCCCCTCCCCTCGGGTGCCGTCATGTCTAATATTGAGAAGAGACCCACGGAGAATGAGAAAAGGGAAGTTCGCGGGGGAAGTCAATGCGGCCACTAAGTACCCATGTGTGCCAACGCTTGGCCATGACGACCTCTATAAAATTACCTACCTAACAATCCTTTAGGTTGGATCACCTTGTGAGAGATATTTTATTAAGCGTCCCCTATAAAGCTCTACTTTAATTATAATGATGTATTTTATATTTTAAGAAACGTTGAATTACGGAATTGAGCTCACCAGTTAGAACCCCCTTGTTCTAAACTCCAATCAGGGGTTAAATGAAAGATGAGACTTTCTAGTCCCAATCTCGCCCGATTAAGTCGGATTATTATTATTATTATCCTAGTTCCCCCTATCATCATAAGGCTTGAATCACGCGATATTTTTTTAAATCCCTTTCTGAGCGATAGCTCCAATGATCGCTCCAATGATGGTCGAAAAATGAACGCTTCGCGCGATCATTTTCCGCGATGGCTCCAGGGATGGAATTCCCATCCTTTTTTTCAATCCCTCCACACGTCCCTTTATCGGTCGCTAAAACCATCGCTGGCACATTCCTTCAGCCAATCAGAACGCACGGCTGCTAACAGCGATTGTTACGCCGCGCTTAGGTTTTAATTAAATGACCGTTGTGAACGCTGAAAGTGACGGAATAAGCGTCGGAAAAACGGATGGTGGGAAAGACAGCGTGATCCAGAAAATGATGGTTCGAGCGATCGCTTTTCTGGTCCCTGAAAACCCATCGCTGGAGCTGTCATTCTGAGGGATGGAAAAAAATGTTCGTGTGATTCAGGCTCAGCTGTCATCTATTGACATTCAAGGGTGTCGCTCTGCGCTCGCGAGAACCGTCCCTCGTCGTCATCGTCCGCGTCTTCCTCGTCGTGTCCGAAGGATGTGTGCCTCTTGGCGGCGTTGTTCATTTATAAACGAGGCGAGAGGGGCAAGTGGGCCGCGGCCTCAATAGCAAACAGGTCGTGCTCCTCCTCTTCGAGTCGTATCTTCCCTGGATTACCGGATTTACGGCCGCGGTTATCTCTCCGAGCGGCGAAAGTGTAAAGGGAACGGAATACGCTTTGGTGGCGTTAGCGTTCAGTTCGGAAGCTCTTGGCACGGAATGGATTGCCCTGCTCAATGGGTCCACGACACAGTGGAGGCCCCAGTCAAACCCGTTCAAGCTTATAAAATCGTTTCAGGCTTGATTTTGCGGAATATCGATGATAAAAACACAAATGGTAATTTCCACGCTATTTAATTCACCACTCAACGACCGACCATGGTTTCACCACTTTGCGTCATTTTCAGACACAAAGTGTTGACAGGGAGGTTGAAAATGACACAAAGCGTTGAAACCATGGTCGGCCGTTGAGTGGTGAATTAAATAGCGTGGAAATTACCATTTGTGATTATTCGCGGATACCGTTGAAGCTTGATTTTCGTAGCCTCTTTGGGCGCATTTCCCAAAATTTCCTCTGCGCGGTGATGAGTAAGGAGCGATCCATTTTATTACTTTTCTTGGATATTTCACCATTACTGATACCACTATTTTTAACACAACCCGACCCGGGTTTCGATGAGTTATCATCATCTTCAGGCGTAAATTATGATGTTATTACCTTATTATTGTTACCTAGTTACCTAACGGAGGAAGGGATGAATTTTACAACCGACGCCTGAATAGGGGAAAAATAAGGGTAAAGATATTGGTTTATCAGAGTGCTGTCATGACTTTCAATAATTTTTAAAATTTCCAACTGCTCTCTAGAGTTCAATTCACGGCGGTCGTTGCTTAGTTTTAAAATATTCATTTTAAATCGCTCCTCTGGCGGTTGCATATTTAGTGTTTAGCAAAATTACTTTTATCATCTTCGTTTTTTGTAAGCACTCAAATTTTCTTTCTTCCTGACTTCGAAATTTCTTCATGTCTGCCCCACGTAATAAGTAGTGGTATAGGTAACAGTGAAATATCCAATAAAACTTATAGTGTAATACCACAAAGTTAATAATGAGTTTGTGAATTTTGATTCATTTTAACTCCAACATTTTCCATTCAGTATTTACGATCGTTAGAAATAGCGTACAAAAGTTGTGAATTTGGTGGATCACATCATAATAAATAAATATAAATGCATCGATCTTATCTTATTATGCCAATTCGAACATTAAGTTCGGTCATACGCCTTAATTATAGTTTATTTCCTGTTGAAATTCGGTTCCCTCTACGATTGTGGATTGAAGGGAGGGGAGACTTCTTATACTTCTTAAATACTCAATGAAACCTACTTTAATCAGCAGAATTTTTTTGTAATACTAAATTCTATTATGACTTTAAACTAAAATTTATTTGTCTGTTTCCTTAAAATTATACCGTTTTCAGTTCCCCGTATACATATAGTGTTCACTAATCCTTACGATTTCTATGTTCTGAATTCCTACAAATTAATCACGTAAAAATACCCAGATAAAATGTTAAAATGAATAGAAGGTGTAAAAATAATTTCAAAATCAGATAAAGGCGATCAAAATAGTTGGAAAACGACCGCTTTCCTTGTTAAGTTGGATAACATAGCAACGTTATTAATTTTGGCCAGCTTTTCTCGAATACGTAAATAATAACCTGTACATTTTTTAAACCATTTAATTTCGCGATGAGTTTCGGAACATTTAGTGGCCCACTGGAGAATTCTCTACTGTAATTCTCTCCAATTTTTTTCGGATTAGCTGCGTAGAAGTTGATTTCAGATGGCGTTTCGTGGCCTATGCTGGCCACAACCTCAGATCAGATGTGAGTGCACTGAAAATGCAATGAAAAGAAAACAATAAAAAATAATGAACAAAAACAACCTTAAAAGGTTTAAATAAAAAGTGTGTGGAAACAGAAAAATTGTTGCTGAATATCAAAGATTTCCACCGTATTACTCCGGACACTGTATCTTTTAAAAAGCAATCTAGAAAACTGCGACCCAGCGCTGCGAAAGCCTCAAGCATAATTCTCTAGTGTAATGTTCGTGACCCGGAGCTTGCGCCCGATGCAGCCGCCGAACTGAGTGCACACGCGGCCCTCTCCGCCGCCCATTGAATCGGGTGTGGGCCGATCGGAGGCGTCTCTTCCGTCATTCCTGAACTCCGCCTCCCCTTCCATTCGACCTGCACGCACCTTCCTATTTGCACTCTGCCCTCGCTAACAGGCGAGAGAGAGCCCTCCGCTCATGAATAAGCGCGAGAGGTCGCGTTGACACCGCACCCTCTTTTATGCCCCCGGTTCAACGTCCCTCTCCTCCGAGAGGCCGTCCCGTGCGCTCTCCCATGTGTGGGCGTTTGCGATCGCGTTTCAAAAGGCCACATCCATCCGGGAATCGGCGAATATTGTCGCGAGTAGTGATGCTCCTCCCCTCGAGAGAGGAAGGGCTACGCATGTGATGGTTGCATTTTATATCGTAAATTTTGATGTACCAGCGCCCTCGCGTGACGCGCGCAACTTCTTTTTTTTTGCAATAAATTAACCCTTTTAGTGCAGCGGGATCTTACGTAGTGCATTGTTTAATTTGCTACTACTTATTACATTGATATATTTTATTTCAGTAAACATAAAATCATTTTGTCAATATTAACCAGTTTAACCTCATTTTTTTAACCTTGAAACTTTTTGTGCCATGTTATTGTTTTTTTTGTATATGAGGTTGTAACTTGTGATACAATATAAATGCTATGCTTTCAATGTTGCCACTGTGTAGGATAAATGGAACCTTCTGACAAGCCATATGGCTTAGAAGCACCAAGTTTGTATCTGCTAATAACGGCAATAGTAAATACATTAAAAAATAATTTTAAGAAGCCGCTTATGGATATGTAATAATATAGCTTTGTATTGTTTTATTTCCTAGTTGCTACATTTTATGAAAATACCCTTCGCATTTCTCGCCAGTACCCAAGGAAGAAGGGTAGCACTAAGAGGGTTGAGGAAAAAATAACTTAAATGCATCAGCTCAGGATAGCGGGTATAATTAAACGAAAAAACAAATGCATTTACTATATAAAACTATGGAAAAATACCTCTCCCTTCTCCTTTTAAATTGCGGAAAAAAGTACGATTTTAAATCCAAATAATTACTTGCTGTCGTATTCCCGGTAGTGACAGATCGTTCCAATCGAAATCACACGAGATGATATGCGACTCTGGCAGTGTCAACGACGAGGCGAGTGATAAAACAAAATCACTTTGTACTTTCCACACAATTTTAATATTATGCGACCGGTTTCGACGTGTTCTACGTCATTTTCAAGATAGACAGCCATCCGAGCAACTTCATCCCATTTGAGTGCCACATTGTTTCTAAGTTATTACTGGGCCGGGGTTTGTTGATTTTATCACAGTCATGTATCTTCCAAGTCGATACCATTTAAAATGGTATTGCGAATCCATGCAAATATAACTGAGCTGACAACGGGAAAATTTCTTCTTGATTTTCTCACCACGAGTGCGTCATTTACCTTCGTTGCATTCAGGCTGGTTTCTCGCGAGAATTGGTGCCTAAGAGGTGGAGCGTTTGGTTACTTTTGTAAGGCCCTGGGATGGAATCCTGAAGAAGACCTTTTTTGTTACCTCATGACGAGTACATCCTCCACAGAATTTGTTTTTACGCTTTCCAACATATGGTTATCAATTGAAAGGCCCCGACTGAAGGTCCTAAAATTTTATATTACCTGCTCTCCTCCCGTGACATAGAGTATAAATCCCCTATTCTCGCTCTTCGGAGACAGAATTGTGTACTTGTCCTGTGATGACGTAGGGATCCCTTAATTGGCTGGTAGTTTGCTGTATCAAGTGTGAAAATAAAGTTCTCTGAGGATTTATTTCAGCAACTGCCTATTTTATTTTCCATGAATTAAATTATACAGATGAAAATACTATTTTTGGTCAGGAAGGAATAATCTATTCCTGTCAAACCTTTCGAAAGATGAATTGCCAACTGGATCAACTTCAAATCAATGCACCAATTTACTCAGTGCTTCAACCCTTGCGCAGCATTGGATATATGAGGGCTGAGCTTATGCACAGGTTTGTGAATTTTACTTCTTCAGAGTGGGTACCTAACTTCCTATCATTGGGACTCCCCAAACGGTGGTGATGTTGTGTTTGAAGTAAGAAGAAGAAGTGGTCAAAGGCGTATAGCGGAACTCTTTCATCTGTATCCAAGAGCCTTTTCCACTAGAGCACCATGATCCCCAATTTCGTATCTATTGGCGATGGGAAATGTGTTTTATTAATGAGTCACGCTCCATAAATTTCGTTTTAGTATGATCCTTCTTTTGTTTTTCGTCCGTCGAGCAGTTGACTGTCCACTTTCTATTCCCGCTGGAGACTGGCAAGGCAAGGCGTCCTTTGCGGTCGTGTCCATTCCCATATAAGGCCTCGCCATGTTAATCGAACTGAGGAGATCGACGGGTGTGAAGCGATATGATACTTTCTTTTCAGAAAAAAATTATACTAGCGTCATTTGGCAATGGCGAGTGGAAGTGAAGCCAGTGGCATTCATTGTACGCTGATTGCGGTTGGAATCCTTTCGCTCGCCGGTGAAATTTATTTATATCGACATCTCGGTTAGAAATTCATTTCCCACTAGAAAAGGGTGGAGTTAACACTGAATAAACTTGGTCATAATCTTTAATTTTACTTCTTACTGAAAAATTTTGACCGCCTCTGAAAATTTTCGACAGTGGGATCATTCAATGCGAGCCCAAGATGACGAATTCAGTCAATTCATGGGTCATGATATTCTGAGAGTAGGTCTTTCTCTTTTTTTTCCATCATGTAATATATAATTGGAACTACAAATTGCCTTCCAGTTACCTTCCCTGTCTATGTATGTAGCCCTCTGCATTATTGTCAAATTTCTCCCAGGTTTGAGGCTGTCCTTTTTATAAGTTCTTCACGCGCTAACTTCCCACATTTTGTGAATACGTATTCATTTTAGTCTTCTATTCTATCAGAAAAAATGTCACACATTTTATTTAGGCATCTTGTGAGTTTGGAACTTATTTGCGCATCAAGTTACGTGTTAATGTTTGTTAATTGTTCAATATAAATTTTGGTCTTCCACCATTCCTGCTAATACTCTTCCTGAAGTTGCCTTAAGTAAATACAAACTATTCTCCGTATGGGTTCACTAAATTCACTGCCCTTATTAACTAATGTCCCTCATGTTGCAACGCTAGCGCGTAGGGAAAGAGAAGTGTATAAACTCCTTCGGGAACCCATTGTATGATTCGGGTATAAATTAAAAATGTAGTTGAAAATGCTACGGAACTAGTACTCCTTATGCAGTTCTTTATTTATTCCTGTATGACATCGATACTCCGCGAAGGTGAGCCTGCAGTGGCTGAAGCTCAGTGTACGTTGATTGAAATATTTACTTCGAAGTAATTTTATATATATGGATGGAAGAAGAATGAATGAATAAGAATGGAAGAAGAAATATTATTAAAAATGAGAAGACAATTAGAGGTCCAAGTTTGCACTTCTTCCTGGCTCAGCCTCCCTAAGCATATTCTCGTCCTTCCTCTTCGGTGTGATTGAGTTCGATTCCCCACGGTCACTTTCCAGCTTGGTGCCTGTGTCTGTCCGCCGCGTATCTCATTCCATTTGGAATCGAACTTGGCGTGGAAAGGGAAAGTGGGTTCTTTGACCAGCGCTCGACTCGCCATCACTTTATGGCTGAGTCACTCGTGACGATGAGTTTACATGAACTTATAAGTGGATACATGGAAGGGCACGAATAAAAACACTATAAAATCCCGCTCACTCGGTTAGAACTTCTATTTAAGGATTACTTTTCCTCGTAAATTAATTCCGCTCGGGGATAAGCGGTCCGGATTTCTTCCGAGAACAAAGGGAAAAAGAGGCTGCATAACAGGTACATGGCTATACATGTATCTCACTCAGTGAATCAACCCGAAAGTTGGTTTGGTTAGGTGAGGGTAGAGCTCGTCCTTCGAAAGTTGACATATATGTGATGGCACTTGACCGGGATCGAGATGAAAGTGCAATTGATGCCTGAAAAACTGAGCGAATAAGGAGCGCTCATGTTCGGGGAGTTATTCCTTAACTATGGCTTGAGCGATATTATGTTCTCGGTCCCCTTTTTATTAAAGCGCACTGCCACTTACGGTGGCTTTCGATAGAGAATATCACAGATAACACCGGCCTGTCCCACATAGCAACGTGGACCGCCCTCTTCAATTCACAGTAAGGCCTAGACCATGTGATTCTATCTATAAATCCTAATCTCTTACTTTCCCTTCATTGCTTACCTATAAAGTTTTTCCGCCCTCGATGGCACTGGGGTAACTTCCCCGACTACCGACCTAGAGGTCGCGGGTTCGAATCCCGCCTGCGAGGAAATTACCACCATCCAGGGCATAGATGAATTGAAAATCAGACAAGTAAGTTGTAAGAAGGACTATCTACCCCTAAATTCGTATATAATAAAGACAATATTATTATTATTATCATCATTGTAAACCCTGTTTTTAACATCTCTTCCCCGCTTAATACTCGCTCAATCCAATGCTTCTCTCTCCGAAGAATCTCATCTAGAAGCTTCTTATCCACACCCACCATGTCCAGCACTTCGTCTTTCCTCTTCCTCTCCGTTCATTGATGTGCGTCCAATACGTATTTGCCCCTCCGTCCACCAGTGGGTAACAAGTCCCTATTCCTTGCCCTCTGCGTGCTTTCGTCCGCTGGAATCACGTAGAATACGGCAGTAAATTAACTCACTCCCCCCTCGCAGTGGTCCGGGGCTCATCGGTCATTTGTGACTCGTTAGATCTCTCTTCGCACGCGATCACGGCCCGATTACTTCGCGTGTTGGACCGTGCGAATCTTCCAGTCCTGGTGCATTGCGGGGGTGCGGAACGCGGCCAATGGATTTTTCGTGACCAAAAGATATGCTTTAATATATCTCCTGCTAACCGGGCTCACCATTTTTGGTGCGTGCTCCTGTTATTGTGGTAACGGACCGAGACTCCGTGATCTCAAGTGTGTTCGTCGGCCACCAGTATAAGGAGCGAAGGAATGTTTCAATTTATATATATAGTTGGATCAGCATAGGCGGATCCAGGGGAGGGGCACGGGGGCAAGTGCCCCCCCCCAGACCCTCAAAAATATGCAAGGTTTATAATTCGGTCCCATTATTATTGCGTTCGTTTTGTATTGCGAGATATCCTTGTGCCCCCCCCCTGAACAAAATCTTGGATATGGCCTTGCTTGTGCCCCTCCCAGAAAGAAATCCTGGATCCGCCCCTGGTTGGATGTATACGGTTTAGACTGTCGCAGCATGTCTTTCTCTGCAATTAATTGTCAATAAAACAGTATATACTTATCTCGTAATTTGGCCTAACATTTATTTGATATTTTTCTCTTATTTTCATAGCAATTTTATGTCATATCAACTCATATTAGTTTCGATAGATCTCTTAATAAATGTAAGCGATTACGTGATCGAATTGTAGAGGTAGACTTGGCATACCCTTGTCCGTCTGCAGTTCAGTCCTACTTGTGGACTTCTGTTGTAATTTTTTCTAACTTCAGCTACAGGATGCGCTCAAATAAAAGACTGTGGTTAAGTATGGGAATGGACAAGGTGAGATGGGAGGAGAGGAAAAGGAACGAGGAAGTGGTCGGGTATGGCGGGTTAGGGGAGGAATGTTCTATGGGAGACGAGGAGGTGTCAGCGAGTGCTTTCAACGAGTAGAAAGAGAGTAGGGTAGCCTTAAATTGGAGGAGGATACTTCATATCGTGCTGGGGGAAGGACTTTTAAGCAAGTGGTTAAGTAGGAGGTGGAGTCTGAAGGCTTACGAGATGTAGGTGTGGATAAGTATTGAGGAGGTGAAATGGACAGAGAGGAGGAGGAAAGACGGAGTGCTGAACATGGTGGGTGAGGAGAGGCAGCTTATAGATGAGATCCGGAGGAGACAGAACGGATGGATGGATCGAGTAATGAGTGAGGAGGGGATGTTGAAGACAGTGTTAGATGGTAATATTGGGTAAACGAGGGAGAGGAAGGAAAAGAATACGATTTTTAAATAGAATGAAAGTTAGAAGGCCTTATTATAAATTTAGGAGGGAATTCCATGAAAGAAGGGGAGTCTGCCATAATACTTCCATGGAAACCTATATCTTGATCGATGGAATGCTTTATATTATAGTAGGGCTTGCAGTGAATTGGAGAGATAAGTCCACGAAGTGAGGGGAGACTGCCAGAATACCTTTTAAATACTCCCAAGCCAAACTTAATAGGTACAATACTTTAATTATAATTAAGGGGAAGGATAGGGTTCGCGAATAGAACGAAAAGAAATAGATCCTGTTGCAAATTGAAGAGAGAATTTTCCCGTGGGACGATGAGCACTGGGTTGATTAGCCAAATGTCCCACGTAAACCAACCTTAACCGATGGAATGTCTTTAATTATGGATCAATTAAGCCCCATCTGCATATCTAGAGACGGGCCCCTTTGGGCATCGCGTGCCTCAACCCCCGTCCTCCACCTTTGCCGATGTGTAGGTATCCCACGGTGGCGGGTGCGCGGGTGTCCACCGAATCCGTCGCTACCCCCATCGGATGCGGCCCACTGCAAAAGGGGACGGTGGGGCGTCCTAATTTATTATGGGGCGGCGGAGGAGGTGGGTTGGGTGGGTGGCGGCGGCAAATGAATTTATTGCCTCGCCCGTGTTATGGCTAATAAGAGGAGGGATGCCTTTCCCCGCTCGCCACTCACCCCCCCCCCCCCCCGCCCCTTTAACCTTTCCCCCCTTCCCCTCCGTCATCCCCCACCCCCTCCCCCCTTGCCCGCGTGTGTGTGAGTGCTGGCGCCAGACGTCCACTCCTTCCTCCGTCTTAAACCCCCCCCCTCCCTTTTCCATTCCGTTCCTCCCTCTTCTTCTTCTTCTTCCCGACCCGCCCTCCTCCTACCCTCTCAGCATCTCCTTCCCCGGAGACAGCGTTGCCAATTTCGCGATTTACGCGGACGTAAATATAAATAAATAAACATTACGGCGTGATTGTCCCTCCTTGACCCCTAAGCTCCCACATGACATCGTCGGTGGGACGTAAATAGCCTTCGTGATGGCAGATTAAACGCCCGCCGAGGTGATACCGCGCAAATATATACTATAATAACCTGTGTTTCGAGGTTTCTGGTCGTCATGTAGGATGATATGCCAGTGGAAATAGATCATTGTAAGTAAGAGATGTGGTCGAAAAGTTGGATTTCTGTAAATAATTAAGTTTACAGTATGTTCTCTGGTTTGTGTTGCTTTTCACAGACAGAACAGGACTGGATAAACCATCTTATTCCGTTATTTCGTTTAAAGTTTCGGATAAAGATTGCATTGGACTTTTTATAATTTTTCATCCCCTGAGGGTAAATTCATTTCCCACATCAGTATTATTGAGGATGAAAATGTTTTGTAATTCATGCTATAGATTTTACTGCATAGATTCAGCCCCAGTATTTTCAAGTTTTTTATTGCTCGAAAAAATGCTGGAAAATTCCCATAATTATCTATTCGAGGCCTGCGTACCTCTAATTTATCGTTTCTGTTGGCCTTAGAACCGATACTCCGGTTCAAAGATGATGTTCTCTATGTCAATCTGAAATGCGTAGGTTCTTAATTGCTCAAGCAATTTAAGCACCTCTAGCAGTACCTAAGCCAATTCATTTAAAACCTGTGTATCGCTCTCTGTTTATCCGTAGCAGGTGTTCAAGACATCGTTCCGATTTCCTTACTATTTTTCTAGCTCACGGATTAAATCTTTCTTCGCTGATACCTCAACAGAGTGTTTTTAGCGAGCCCCTGCCTCGCTGCGTTCTTGGCTGGTCGCTTCGTTCGTTTCGCGGTTCCCGCTGCATGCAACGACGCTGCCTCGCCATTCATCGCAGACCTTTGGTCAATCTCGGCGCGACGCATTGCCGTCCGACCGCTGCTGTGGAGTGTTCCAGCGCTGGAGACTTGTCAACTCCATTCACTCTCCAGTGCGGCGCTTGAGGCTTAACCATCGATGACTTTTAAACCCGTTTTACACGAGTCCCCTTAATTCCTCAACTTACTACACTTAAAAACGTGCCTTATGTTTCTTTTCGCAAAGCAGTAAATGCTTCGTCTTAACCCGTGTGCGTAATTCAGAGCCTCGAATTGCGATGGAGTAAAAATATCTCTACTTGAATCAGGAAAATGTTGCTCGCCCGATTGAGAAAAAATGCCGTTTGAATACGTGCAACCCCTTATAAAATGGCTATTAACTGCTATTATCGTTACAGGTAGAATTAACTTTATTTTTGTTACGTTCATATTTAATTCTTAGAGGAAAATATATTTGGTTCCTTTTAAACATTAATGGAAATTGACGGATTTGGTGAGCCATTTTCGAGACGGTTTGTGTAATGCCCTAGTCTCTCATGGAAATTAAATTACATATTTTGAATATGTAATGTCAGTAAAATAATGAGTATGATTTTGCGATTTTCCATGACAAATAATGGATGTAGTAGATCAATATAATAGGACAAAGTAAGGTTAGGTTTAGTAATTATAAATAAGGACCACTAATGATATTTTACATTTAAAACTGTTGTGAAATTAAAATACATGAGGAAGCACTACGGAATTACTCACAATCAGTGGCAAGAGGTTGTCAGCTTAAACCCTTTAAAAGTTCCTCATGTGTTGGGGGTCCGGGCCCCCTGGGTCTCCCCCATAACACACACCCCGTGCCTCCGTGACATTTCCTCGAATCTCCGCCATTGTGTAACTTCACTCGCACTGGTCCTCGCGGCGCGCGCATCCCTCCCCTCTCCTCCCCCTACTTCCCCCCCCACCTCCCTCCCTCCCTCTCTCTTTAAACCCCCACCCTACACCTCCTCCGCGCCACCTCGGGCGCTAATCTCGTTAATGCAAATCGCAGTCTGTTCCCAGTCTCCCCGAACCTGTCACTCCCTCCCCCCGCCGCCCGCCCCTGCTTAGCGCTCCGTAACGACGGCAGGCCCTCCTTTTAATTCATGCCGACGCCGCCACAGCCAAAAAACCACCTCAACCTCCTCTTCTCTCGCTCCTCTTGACTCTCCGCCGCCGCCGCCGCCAGCGCGATCCCCTCCCCCCTCGCCTCCCTTGCTTGTTATTCCCTCCTTTCAAACTGCTCCTCTATTCACAAGGCCTCACGAGCGTGGTGACCGAGAGCGCCGGCACCAAAGGGTTTAACCCGAAGGACCCGCCAAGGCGCCCCGTTTGTGGACGGCAGAGGATGCCCTTGGGAAACCGACATGGAAATGATATTGTTTTGGGGCAGAGACTGTGGGAAAGTCTTTTATGGTGCATGACGCGGTAGGATTATTTATTTATTTTATTTTTTTATTTGAACGTATTTCGAAAACAGCTCGCATTGACCTATTACATCGAGGATCCCAACATCTAACTAGTGAGCAAGCATAAACACCCCTTCCCTGGATAGAGACAACTTGCGTAGGGACTCGAGCCCGTGACCTTTGGATTAGCAGGAGAGGGCTTCACCCTATCGTTACCGATGCCAGCCATATGTAATTTACGCAATACTTATGATTAAAAATGCTATAAGCTCCAGTATTTTTTAATCAAATATACTTCAAGTGCCTTTTAAGGTGTCACAAATGTAGTAAACGATACCTTTGTCGTTAATTTTGCGGCTTTCCATATTTTTAGGGCATTTAATCCATAAGTAAAGGTTAAATAAATTCTTCCCATTAATATATAATTCAAGTATTATACACGAATGTGTTTCGACTATAGATCGTATTAATGAATATTTACCTAATGATTTCAAAAAATCATTGAAACTCGGGCTATGTTTTAGTGTTTATTTGTGACCTTTTCGAACTTTTTTATGTCCCGATTTAGTATTGTTACCCGTTTTTTCGATTCCTGCCTAACATCTTCTACGGCTCGCTCACCAATACGCGCCCTCGATCATACTTATCCAAGAGAGGCAAACCATCTGCCAACCCGAAATAACGCGTCAGAAATTCTCGCTCTCTCTCTCTCTCTCGATGTATCGCCCTGTTCGACCTATCGTTCGCGTCCCCATCCTCTCGCTCGCCCGGCGTCCCTGATCGTGATTTCATCGATCACGAGCCGAAAGAGTGATGTGCTCCGCGTCCGTATGCCATCCCGTTCACCGTTATCCTGCCCGTGTTCTCAAATGATATCACGCGCACTTCGGGACTCTCTGTTGGCGAACGGGACGGGCGGTCGCCTTTCTGCGCTAATTACCCGGGGTCCACGCCGCCCACTCGCCGGCCTCTCCCCCGCCGCCTCCCGGCCGCTTTCTCTGCTGGCCCCCTGTGAGCTCAACGCGCAGTGTCTCTGCTACTATTTCGGATGTACTGAAATATTTCAGGCTCCTCACAACAGACATCGTTGATAAATTCCTCTGAAATTTTATTCCGGGCCATAGTATTCGTATTGGTTAAATTTTTGTTTGAATAATTTATTAGAAACATTTTGGCCGACTCTTGGAGACTCACTTGGAAACCGGAAAATTATTTACTTCTCTGTGAAACCTGATAAGAAGCGAAGATTGAGCGCGATATCGATCCCATAGCTTACCCTAAATTCGCTATTACCGTGATTTTTGTGCATTGTTTTTGGGGTCGTTTTCATAATAATCACTGTATGGTTTCAGGCATTATTACTCGAAAGTTTTTTAAACTCTCTTTTCCTATTTATGTCTTAAAATACGCTAAGCATTTCATTCCAGGAAATTTGGAAGTTTGGCATTTTTTCCACTGGTGAGAAAATAGAGTAGAGAAAACATATGGCTCCAATGCTAGCGTAGTATTGCTGTTATAAGCTGGATCTCTAGTTGTCTTCTCTCGCCTCACCAATCGATACCATTCTTTCAATTTTCCCATAATGAGCCTTCAGGGGCTTAAATTCTTTTCATGCGCAACAAAAAGTCACTTCCATGGATTTCCGTCGATTAATTGCTGTACACTACACATCAACTTTAAATAACCTCGCAGGTTACCCCTATATAGAAATAAACCTATTTATTTTTGAAAAACTTAAGCGTTCGGCGTCATTATTCCATATTTCTCTCTGAAATAAATGGACGATTTTTGACTAAAACGGTTTATCTTGTCCTCTTTCTCCGAGGGTTACGTTAAATGCTCAGAGCGGTATCAAATATTCGTGTGATAGAAGCGTAAACGAATTTTCAGTTTGCCGAAATATTACCATTATATTTTATCTGTACACCAGGTTGACTTTACAGAGGAAATAGCATGTCCACGAAGACCAAAGATGCCGGTTGGGTACCGCCAACATAGTTATCACACCGAGGAGACTTCAACGCCTGAATTTTCGATCAAGTAGTCGCAATGTCTTCCACTTTCGCTGGCGCATCTAAATTGCATTCTTCATCGATCATTTGATAAATAATTTCTATAAATGCTCAATAAAACCAAACAAATCATAGAATGATAAGTTTTACGAGATTTATTGGGAAGAAGTTGTTTCAAATAACAATGGAAGACATGAAAAATATTTTGTTTTCTCTGTGTAGTGGTTTTGCATGAAGTTGCAATAGAATCCCATCCGGTGAGGTTCAGGAATTTCATTTTGGTGAGTTTTCCATCAATCTCAGAATAAGTAACCTTCATTAAAAACGAAGGGGATCTATTCAAGCTTGGATGTCATGTATTTTAGATTTGATTACCGATTGATGTGAAGTGGGCATCGTAGATTGTTTTGTTTTCGTGTAATTTTTCCCTCGAAGTCATAGTGCCTAGTGAATTTAAAAGATAAAGACAATATTCATCTGCGAGGTTATGTCAAGATATGTGTACTGTACACCAATTAATGGACAGAAATGCACATTGGCTATTTATTGTTGCACATGAAAGGTAGATTCTAATGAGGATGCGTGTGGTCGCCTCTCACGGGCAGCTTACAATCGGCCTTCCAGTCGGTATTTTTGTTGCATTACATAGTTTATGGTATTTAGTTTAGATGGCCACTATTTCTTGGTGATATCCACCATTAAGGAATGGTAAAATGGGGGAGAGAAACCACCCGTATCGGCGTTTCTCAACCCTAGGTGGAAGGCACCTTTGGCATTTCGGCTAAAATTAGCATCCGACGCGACTTATTGCTGTAGGTTATTGAAGTTACATCCGATCCATAATAATTGCGTGTACTTATACTGAATTCTTTTCGAATTCTTTCTACCTTTTCTGCCGACATTTCGATGACCGAGTCGCCCGTCTTCTACAGGGATGCGTAGATGTAGACATGATACTGAGGACAAATGAATAAGACGATGTAATATTCGGCCTCATAGAAGTTTGCGCCTGAACGAATGAACGAATTTATCCCGTGAATGCCCCTAAAATCTTTCACCGACCCACGCAACATCTCTCATGAAGGCATTGGGATTCCTCTTGAAAATATCCTCTACCACCAGAATATGAGCCGCAGTAACTAGTTAGTAACACTAAACTTAACATCAGGTGTGCCAAACCTACGCTCCGTAGGCAATGTCTGACTCGTGTGGCCCGTTCTCATATTTCCATACTTATTCTTAAGCCCAAACCCAATCCTCCACCTTACCCCCTCCATTCAAGCACCAAGACATATATAAGGAGGAACTCTTTAAGACTTGTTATACTTGATAATGTTGTTTGTAACGACGAAACGCGTAGTTTAATAATAAAACGCAGTGGAAATATTGCAATGTCTTATTTTAATAATATTAAGAACTTCCACCATATCGTGCCCAACATCATACAAGACATTTAGGTACCATATGTGCTCTCGCTTGTTTCATTTACCTTTCGTGTGAATGAAATTGCTCAAGAGCGTCCTAACCGATCGCATCTTCCTCAGCGATGGGCAATGGGCGCGGAGGAGGAAGACGAAAGGCTCGACGCTCGTCTGAGAGGATTGTCGCCGCGAGAGCGCCGCCTCCCTTCCGCCAGCACGGAGCGCGGCGCCGCGAGAGCCGCACCCATGCGCCCTGCTCCGACGTCGACGCCCTGCGCTGCTAATTGAAATTCAAACGCCCTCTCCACTTCCGCGTCCCCGCGATAAGGGAAAGCGGAGGAGGCGCCGCCCCCTAGCGCCCCCATGCGGCGGCGGTGAATGTGTTTACTCGACCCCTCCCCTCCTCCGCCTCCGCGCTGATATCCGACCTCGCGTGCAATGATGGTCTCTTGTCGCCTCCGCCGAGTTCCCGTTACGATCCTCCGCTGCCAACTCTCCGGAGATAGCATATTGGTTTTTTGGCTCCGTGCAAATGCCGAGTTCCATCCGCGGAATATCCTGCACACATGGAGACCTTTCCAGTTTTCTCCACGTTGGGGTAATCTTGTCGCATGGCAGTTTCTCTCGGGTCATCAGCGCATTGCGTTGTAAACGTGGCTGGGAATAGGATCCAGGTGCGGGGTCACAGTAAGATTAAACGAACTGAGTCAACTTTAGCTGCCTGTTGATTTGTCAACCGTCGTCTCCCAAGCGGGAGTTTTTTATTAGTTTCTTATTTTTACAGTCTTTTAAGTGCAAAGCGTTTTGTGATATATCGTTTTTATCGTGCTTTTTATCAGTGAGATATTCATCTGATAGAAATGGCGACCGGATGGTATGTAAACAACAGTCCTGGAAGGTATCCGACCTCTTCTCATTGAATTTGTCGAACTGCTAATTGTTGTTGTTGAGAGAGTTCCCCATATTGTAACTCCACCGTCCCATTGTGAATTGATGTCTTGGACCGTGAATTTGAGGTCACGGCGTTTCTTCCTGCGTGGATCGATGCTCGCTCCGAGGTCTCCTCCTCTTCCTCCTGCGAGTTCCTCGTCTCCGAGGGCGCGCCTTCCAGACGCCTCTGACCCTCCCTCTCTCGTGACCCCACTCCCTCGCACCATTCGCTCAACAACCAACTCGACGTCCCAAACCTTCCACCGCCTGCACATATCTCCTCCGCTCACCTCTCTCCCTCACCATCACACCTTATCACAAAAAAAACTTTGTTTTGTACACAATTGGGAAACAATAATCTTTGAGCAGGAGTAGTTTTGGTAGTTCTGAAATCAATTGCCATCATCTAAGGAATCAGGATTCTAACGACAACATCAATCCGTTTCTTAAGACCGTTTTACACGGGGCACGGAATTGCGCAGGTTAGAACTGCATTTATTTCTAGAATGGCGTGGAATTGCGCGAAGGCATGAACGAAATTAGAACAGGGGCTATTTTGCCATATCACGTCCACGCATTCTCGCATGTGTTCTAGCAATTCTTTACACGACGCAATTTTGACTGCGCATTCGTGCGCACGTCATATTGTGCAAGTACGTGCCCCGTGTAAAACGGCCTTAAGTAAGCTCAACTTTGGCCCTTCGTGGTTAGGATTCAGTGGAATTTATATTTCCCTATTGGCTCAGTTCATATTTGAATATATTATTTTAACTTATTATTTATTTATTATTATTTATTATAATATTATTTATTATTATTATTTAACTTTATTTTAAATTTATTTAATTTTATATTACTTCCCTCGAGATATAATTGGTAAATACGCTTGCGGGTCAGCGTCGTCATCTACTTTTATCACAAGCATTTTGTGGTGAGTGAGAGAGAACGAGGAAGTACTATATCGACGTACTGCCCCGCATGCCGCCTCAAGTGGCGTGTGGCGGGGGTGTTAGATAAGCACCTGTCGATATCGAATAATAAGAGGAAAAACAAAATTCCCATACCTATCCGTTCGGCAAAATATCCCTCTTCATTTATCGTTTCTGTGGGACTTGGAACTGAAGCGGAATTCTAATATGATGATCTCTGTGTGGCTATGAAAGTTATCTATTCTTAATTGCTCAATCAATCTTATTAGTAGTATAGTAATTTAAAACGCAGTGTTCTGTCATTTCAACCTGAATTCTTTGTTATCACTATTCGATGGCTTCAATATCCAATGTTTTTGTTCTTGGGTCAAATATCGTTGTTATCATCAACATTTGTTCGTGAATCCCTTTCTGGCCTTATCTGTGGATGATGAAGAATTTGGTGCTTTCCCGTCGAATCTTGCTGATGAACTCTTTTCGGGAAATCAGCCGGGTCAGGATGGACATTGCTGCCAACGTTTCGATAGCCTTCTCTGCCATCTTCATCAGGGCGAAATATGGCAGAGATTTCCCTGGACGATTTCTCGAGAAGAGTCCATCAGTTAATGATGGATATAAGAGGATGAGGTGTGATTGTCGAAGAGTCAACAAAGCACGTTACTTGTCACATTGGGTGAACTGTAAATGTAAACTACTGCTGGAGAATATGAAGGAATGCGATGTGGGTAGAGCGAGCATTCAACAGAGAGGGGATGCTAGTAATCGCAACAGAGGGAAGAATGATTGGAAGGCGGAAAGAGGAAGAGGGAGTGGGTATAAGGTATATGAATGGATTGAAGGGTATGTAATTAGGCGAAATGTAAAAGGAAATTCAGTGTGTGGTGGAGGAAAAGCCAGAGTGACTACGAAAGTGCCCCTCGTAATCCTATCTCAAACATTAGATTAACTACGATGATGCCGATGGCTATCTCTTCGGTACAGTTTTAGGCGACAAACATTCTACATTAGTCCCGCGCGCTCCCTTTGCTTACAGTTCCAGTGTTTTTGTTTCTTTTCAAAGGCTTATCTCTGCGCGCTGCCACTTTGAGTGGTGAATCATTTGAAGGGAAAGGCGCCCAGCGTGTGTCTCGGTGCGGGTGGGTGGCTGTGGGCGGGGACCTCTTTGGGGGTGACGCCGGCGCTTGGCCCCAGACGGCACGTGGCGCCTCCCCGCTTTCACCCAGGGCCCGGCACTTATAAGGGCGTGAATGGTGGCTGGCGCAGCTGGAGCGAGTGTCATTTCAATGTATTCATTTACCTTTGCGCCGACTCATCTCGACGAACTAGAGGACAGTGCACCCTGTACCAAAGAGGGACATGTGGTATGTTGGTACATGATTACGGTGCTCGGCCAGGGAGGAAATCCTATGCTCTCTGAAATCTAGGGGTGGTGGTTTGCAAAATAATCTCTCTTCTTGGATGAAATTCATTATCATGACGGATTCCTACCATTCCTGAAAATTCGTTGCTTTTATTCTGGAAACTAGTTCACAACTGGAAAGAAGTATAGAAAAATGTAGAATACCTCTCGTGTGTAACAACGTATTTTTAAATGGAATACATTGCGGTCATCTGCATATTGACCTCAGGTGAATACTTCCGAAGAAAGGACTTAAACGGTGGCCTGATAAAATAGTGAATAAAATTCCTGAAATTGTTTTTTCCTTTGAGTGACTAAAGCTTTAATACGCGTGGAGGAGTTTTGCCGCCAACCCAACTTCAGCTTGTGTTATAACTCAATTATCATAGCAACTCTAGCATTCTGCACAAAATTGTGTCCCCCGTTGATGGTTACCTGAGTCTGTCAAAAAAATATATCGGCTATTCTAATCCACATATCGACAGGCTCTTGGCACATGATATTCCACGTGGGTAATAATTAATGGTACCGAGGTAGCACTATATTTAAAAAAAATCTGTGCAAATTATCAAAGAAATTCACCTTGCGCGAATTTTGTGATTTAACTGATTGTGTGACATGCCGTCACATTCCCGAGACATCAACACCGTAATATCACAATGTCTACTTGAAGATATCGCTCATAGACACCGCACGACGTCGCCGTCTCTCAGAGGTCGACCAACTCCCATTCCAATCATTGCTTGCTCGCATTTGCGTATGTGACCTCAGGTGAAAAGTGCGGAGTGCCTCTGGATGAAATAACGCTCGGGCCAAACGGTCGCCTCGTTCCCTAATATGGTGCGAACTCCGTGACAATGAGCCGCGTAAAATCATCGCTCCACCGCGCAAAGTATTTTAATCACGTTGAACCGAAGGAGGCGACGATGCCGAGGATGAAGGTGGGAATGCAGACATCAGCTTGCGAATGTCGCTAACCTTCGCGTAATCTCAATCGTGACCCGCTCGTAGTGAAAAGGCATTCTCCAGTTATGTTTGCAAACGGTATTTGCTGTCGGAGCCACATTTGGATACAAAGGAAGCGCTTATGCACCTTTCAATGTCTGGTGCTAAAAACGTCGCAAAGTTTTGCCTCCGTGATTAGTTTTGGTCATGGGATATTCGCACCTGGAAGGATACAACCAGCATTTGCTCCTCCGTCGAAGTTAATTCTTCTTTTTGAAAGTTTTCAAGGACGCATTGCAAGAGCTTAGCGTTGACGATATCATTGATGGAAAGGAATGAATATGCTAATCCTATTATTTGCAATGACATCTCATTGCTGTTTCGTTCAGGATTATGAGGAGATTTGTTTTCCTTTGTGAAAATAAAAAATTTGGCTAATGCGTAAAAATTTCCCATTGCTCACCGGGAAAGCTGTTATTTGGAGGTGAACAATTGTTTTATCCGGATAATAAGTCAGTTGATTTGTACGATTTATGATGAATGTGTAGGTTTTGGTGTTTTGACATCTGGCATACAAAACTAGAAAAAACAGTTTTATATCATCTGTCCATTTTTACGTATTATTACTGTTATTTCATCTTTTTTGACATCTACATAATTTGGAGAACATATTTCAGGGCAAATATATTGGCTAGAAATTATTAAAAATAGAATGCTGTGGAACTGAAAAATGGAAAGAAATAAATATTTCAGCGTTTTCCCATCTCTAAAATAAGTAAAGGTTATTTAAAAATATTTCGAATACCACAAATAAAGAGCAAACGTGATTAGTGGGTATAGTGCGTTATCATTGGTCTTTGCTATCATCCGGATCATATGCCTTCGCAGTGAAGTGTATTTGTAGTTGTTCACGATTAGGTACTTGATTAAAGAATTCACTATAGTCACAGCCGTCGGTATAGAGAGGTGATCGAGGTGCGTTCAAGCCTTCTCAAAGAAAAAAGAGAGCCAATAAATAGTGATCGGTTCGCACTCTATGTTAAGCGGCATGAAGAACTCGAGCAGAATTTTCTCCTACGTTATAGCTTATCCTTCTGCAAAAATTCTCACGTTGGCCTTTTTAACGTGTTGTTACCCACCACGCCTTTTAATGGGTTTAAAAAGTCGCCAATGGCGTAGCTGACGGGCCAAATGATCCGGATTCTGCGGTTAAATAAGCTATAATCGGGGCTGTTAAACAAAATTTGTATTCCTAATGATGTCATCTATTTTATCAATAAAATTTTACCAGTAAATTTTATTAATGCTTTTCCGCAGAATTGAAATTACTTATCTTCAAAATATTGGAAGAATAGTATCACTCTCCACTCATCGCCGTGCTGGGGACATTTTTTAGAAACGATTAAAAATCGACGGAAGTGGCAACAGAAATCAACCTCTTTTCGAAAGGATTGGGGCCTCTTGTATGTAGTCCCCTTAGTCACAACGTTCGGCGACGAACGAGCATTCGCGTGGACGAAGAAAAGGTTTTCGTTGTCGGCGGACCATCTCAATTGGGAAAGGCAAACGAGGGAGTTGTCCGACACGGCCAGAGTGTGTGTGTACATAACAACGGTAGCGTGGCGACCCACACTTTCCACTCGTGGCCTCCGTGTTGTCCGCTGCGATCTCTCTGTTTCGGTGGGAGTTGTCCCCGTGGTCGACCCGCGCCGCCAACTAGTCGAGAGATGAATGGAACAGCCCCCCACCACCCTTCCCTACCCGCCCGCGGCACGCCCCTCCCGCCGCCGCCGTCGCCACGGAAGCAATCGGGTCGGCCCCCGATGCGAGCCACCCACCACCCGGCCCTGGTCCACGGCGAGCACGAGAGCAGCACTTCTCCCTCGCCGATACACTGACCCGGAACACGCGCTCCCATCGCGCGGGTGACGTCATCCCGCACACACTCCCCCACTCGAGAGGATGGAGACACGAACGCGCGACTATATAGCGGGCCCTGCGCGGATTTGGCAAGCGGGTTTGGAGGAAATTTATGTCGTAAATACATCGTTTGGCTCCCAAAGGAGGTTGGAGATGTGTACTGGAGGCGGCGGGACTGGTCGTGTGAATGGGATTCGTGTGTGGAGAGGATAAGAGTGTTTGGGAAGGTTTAGGCCAAGCCTCCTCTTTCTCCCGAAACATAAACGAGTGGATCACACGTGCGCCCAATGGAGCTGTTTCGTTGGATCGATTCCCGTGATTTGCTAGAGCTCTAGAAGATTACCACCAGTCTATTTAAATATCAGGGTTGAGGTACTCTCAACTGAAATAATATTTATTGATTTCAGTGTTATGAAACTTCGTCTAATAAATTCATTCAGTGTTATGAAAGGGCTGAGCACGATTATCGCCAACCTAAATAGGGATGTAGCGATCGCTACGCTGAATTACACACTTGTAACGATTGCTACGCTGAACAACACACTTGTGAAGTTTCTGCAGTGGAGCGTTTGTTGCCACTTCAAAATACAGACGGATCCATTGTTGGCCGAGATGGCTTGTTTATATAATGACGGCGAACTCTATCGAACGCCGCGCCGGAACTTCCTGGAACATTCTGGATTTTCTCTGAAAAGGCCGGCGCCGGGAATCGAACGCGGGCCGTCCGATTGCTTGTCAAACACCTATCCACCGGTCCAAATGCGTGTTGTGGTGGATACTGCGCCACAGGGAACTCTATTCAACACAATGAAAGCACTTGTCCACTTTGCTGATTAATCTGCAATTTCGGTGGTCTAACTTTAATTTTTCACGGCCTCAGGTGGCTTGCGTTTAATCATCATTTCAGAAATAATGCTTACGAAAGGGTAGGGGATGGCTTTTGTTTTTAATCGTTCAGTCGCGACGTAACCTCTCTCTCGTGACGCGGTAACTAAGGGCCAAACTACGCAGAGGAACTACGGTCGCCTCTCTTCTGCCTCTTCAGCCGCGCCGTTATTTATTTATCCGTCTTTCAAGCGTCTTACAAAATTAGAGGAACGTGACTTTGAATAGGGTGTTCTGAAAAAGGTGGAGTTTTATTCTGAAAACCAGACGTCAAAGGATAATCATTTGGTAAAAGTAGAGTAATTATCCCGAATGGATTGACAAAATCATTTAAGCATAATTATTGCCTTTATGTGAATTTATAAAATTTTAATGTATATCAAATGACGAAACTGCCTTCCTTGCCACGTTTTCATTACAAGAGAATTTTGAATGTTCATTAACTAATGACTATCCTAAGCCAAATACGCCATATAAAGTTGCTGTGTTTCTGCAGACTTATGTCTTTGGGTTTTCATCTACGTAGTTAAACCAGGATGAGTCAAGTTGTTGCGAACAAGACTTAACAGTTCATAATCCTGCAGTGAGGGCAGTCCGTTCTACACTGAAGTCACATCAAAGCGAATTTTAATCCTGAGCAACTTTTCTTTGTGTCTGGGTGGGTCGTGTTAGTCAGGGGAATCGCGTCTTCCTTCCTGCTCATTCCGGCGTCATCCCTGCCGTGAAAGTAGGCCGAGGGTTGTTGGTATACGCCAACCTCTGGTATATGGAACCTCTGGAAAGAAGGATTTTTGGCTGCTGCGCGTGTATGACCAAGATTGAAACGAAAATACCCAAACTCGCATGGTCCATCGTGCACTACACTTTCGAATAGTGATAGCAAACGCGACTCTTTTTGTGGGAGCTGCTCCAGTGTGCCGATCGCACCGTGCGACTCCGTGTAGAGTCGTTACGGTGAACGGGAATGAGGGAACAAAAAGATGAAGGGAAGGGTAGGTGAAAGTGGGTTTGGGGCGGAAGGGAGGGGCATTAGATAAATGGATTGGGGAGGTGAGGTTGTGGAAATCTAAGTTTAGGAAAGAAGTCTGATCCAACTATTGATTATTGGAGATTGAATAGAATTTTTCTTTAAGACTCTAGTTTTGACATACATTTTTATCTTCGTACGTCATTATTATTTTCATCAGTTTTTACCATTCAATTTAAGGTAAGTTTCCTTGGAGCCTTTCCTCCTTTCATACACTTCCCTCGCCAATTCAAAATAAGGCCTAATCCATTTCATTTTATCTAACAATCCCATTCTATCTTTTCTCTCCCTCTTTTACCCAACATTCTGCCCTCTTACACTGTTTTCAACATCCCCTCCCCATTTAGTACTCGCTCCATCCATACCTTCTGTCTTCTCCATATCTCATCTAGGAGCTGCTTCTTCTCACCCACCATTTCCAGCACTTAGTCATTCCTCTTCTCCGTCCACTTCGCTATCGGCATTATTTCGATATCTCGTGGTGTCATTGTTTGATTTACATATCCATTGCCTCACAGCCGCTTTTATTCTTACTCGGAGATACCAACTGGCTCAATGGGTTGAGCGACGGAGGAATATTGAGTTCGTATTCAAGCTGAAACCTTTGGGCGTCCCTATAAATCGAAATCGACGTAGATGTGGTTGATGAAGGGAAACGAATCTGGTCACCATCCATAAAACATTAAACTGCATTCGCATGTATTATGATCCTTTTCAAATATTTTTACGACTGACTCAGTCGTGCAAGCTCGGGGCAGCGACACAAGGGATGCGGGATGAGGAAATAGAGAGGCGGGCGTTGCCATGGTAACTCAAAACACTTTTTCAGAGAATGGAAACGAAAGACTGATACAAAAACCATCTTCCCACTTGAGTACATAGCTAACTTACGTAACGAACATCACGGAGTTCTGAAAGCGGCCGAATTTCCCGGAGGCTAGGCTCCGCCGACCGCATTTTGGTTGGTTTCCATGAAGTCACGTGCCCTCCGCCCTTACCCCTGGAAAAACTTGGACCCGCCTCTCTGTCGCAGAGACATTTGAAATGAACTCTAGCCTGAGGTGATATTTACCCCCTTCCATATCCAATCCAAGCTTCGGGTTGTAGAGGGCGGTGTGAGTTAGGCGCCAAGTGTATCTCGGGCGCCCCATCTTGCACTTTCCGCCCCTCCTTATGTTCGCGAGAAATGACGAAGAGGCGGGCGGAGGGTGAGAAAGGGATTCCCGCCGAATTTAGCCGCCGCGCCGACGGGGTCGCTTGGTGTTGCCCCGTTCCGTGGGAGGGAGCCAAGCGAAGCCAAATGGGAAGCCATTTATATTATACTTTAATAGACTCCCTCTCGTATATATGAACAGTGCTAACTCCCCACTCTCTCTCTCTCCCTCGTTTCATTTCCCAAACGGAGTCCAATAAAACGCTCTCTAATTATCGTCTGGAGTCTTTTTTTACCTCGACTTAATTCCCTTAAGAAACGTAAAAAAGCGCAGCGGGATCCAGATATTAATAGCGGTGTCATGCTCTGCTGGGAGGCCATAAAGACCGCCTTCATGTGGGAAAGTCGCAAGTATGCCACCGATATGGGGTTGGACGATGCCCAGCCGAAAAATCCACGCCTCTCAATCTTCAGGTCAGCCCGTGAAGCATTACGTTTGCACGCACCACTTCCTATCACGTATGCCAAGCACTTTTCTTGTCCAGACCTTTTTTTTCTACCATAGATCGTAACTATATGAAAGGGTCTTTTGTTTGAAAAATGTTAAAAAATTGAAAGAGTTCCACCTGAGAAAATGTTTATTTGTGCGATAAAACACTTCTCTGAAGTTGTGTAGGCGTTCGATTTTATTAACGTTGGGTCTTAAATTTCCCGCGAGGTTTATTGAAACCCCTTTCGTATACAAAAATAGTTCCCATGACGTAAGATCTCAGGTTTCCTCATAGTATTTTTGTTTTGCATAGTAGTTTTGGTGCTGTGTCCTCAGATATCCCTTCACATGCAGTTTGATGTGTCCCGACAAATGGGGTATATCAGGCATCTTCAATGTTAATGATTTTTGTAAGGACATATACCCTGCAAACTATTGCAAACTGAGTCATCGAAACTACCTTTAACTTTCTAGTACTTATATAGCAGTTCGGAACCCCGAGAAAAATATTTTCAGGTCCCCTTTATGGAAATATAGGGACACAGCTACACTTTTGACGAAATTTTCCCTATTCGATGCGTATATCTATCCAACAAGAGAGGATTTTAGGTCGGAGCGTGCCAAATGACTCGGAGTTGAATACCGGAGTGGATATCGAGGTATTAGAAAAGTACTCGAGAACTCATACTTACTTCCAGGCACTTCAGTATTTATTTAAATGCAAGTAGGATGTAGTAGGATGATAACCTCAGACCCAAGGCAGTCGGCTTTCTAGACGAATTAAAACTGATATCTGGGTGAATAAAACCGTTTATTCATGAAATTGTGAAGGCACTCGAGCCTTATAATCGTACACGAATACCTTCATTCGATTACATTTCGCACACTCCCTGCTAATGATCAATATTAGGCACCGCCACAAGATTCGATCCCTGGTCTAAGGGCCTGGACTGAAGTTAAACAGCCAATGAAGTCCCCTGATTCAAATTCCACCCACCATATCCAGTCAAGTAGCCACCACCCAGTGTGTCTCGGCCCCAATCTCGTCTACCGTTCGCAGTTCATCAGTCTCTTCTTCTGTCTGCTTGAGCCAGCACAACGCTGATCTCCCCCTTTCCACCCCCTAGTAGCCAAAACCGCGTCCCCAAGGCCCCCAGACCGACTTCAACCCAACCCCCCTCCGACAGGATCACGCTCCGGAACCTGTCTAAGACTGGCTCGAGACACTCCAGTGGATCTCGTCTAGTTCCCTCCGCGGTGACGCGTGAAATTTACACCTCAAAGGAATTCTGGGCATATTTTCCTTTCTTTTGAGCTCTCAGTGGCTCTCCAACAAGTCAAGTTACGATACCGAGAAAACTCAAGGCTTAAAACGCTGAGCATCGCAATTCTTACTTCTGATCACACTTGCAGATGTTAGACCGAAGGATACCACTACATTAACTAACGTTTCCCATAGTATTTTGTGCTACACATTAAGTCAGTAAATTTGGATCTCAATCGATGTAGGCTGCATTACCAAAGAGATATATAGTTAGCACTTTTCCACCTTAAATCAGCAAACTTTTTTCTGTAGGGTGTCATTTGTTGATGAAAATTGCTATTGGTCTGTTGTTACTTCAAAAACGTGCCTTGAATCATATCTTTTATTCTAGTTCTCGACAATATTGTCTTTGAGCCAATATTTATTGCTTATTATAGGAATAGGACTTAGCGGAAGACAGTGTATGTGTAAAAGATTTTTGAATGCTGTTTCTTTTTTGTTATTATATTTAAAATTTGGAAAAAAATTGATTGGCAAATATTCCACCTAATAATTGGCCCAATGTTTTTATTTTATAGTCTACCTTACCATTCCAATAATAAATTTTAGTGGAAACAAATATGTGTATTTTTTTATGCTAACATTTACATTTTTTCCTGCGTGGCATTCCAGCCAACGTATAGTGGCGTTGTCCCAGCTCCCCCATAAGAAATATATATGCTTGGCATATGATACAAGTCTTTGGATGTGATAACTGCTCCAAGCCATAGTATTGTGAACTATGGCTTCAATGATATACCATCAGCGCTGCCAATATTGGTTTCCTACATTATTCACAATATGCTTTCGATAAATTTTATGCGGGAGCTGAACCGAAGATTTGGATTAGATAAACTGCAAGGTTGACTTAAGTTTCAAGTTTTCTCTTTTCAAATGGTTAAGAAAAATATAAATTTTTGTCATGCAAGTATGAAATATAGTTTAACCCTTTTGGTAATATATTTTTACATTTTTATGTTTGTGCTATTTAACCTCAATTAAGGTCTCGTGAACACTAACGCGAGAACTTTTATCAATGTCTTGCGTTGTAAAACCTGTAGTCTATAGTATTACACATTGAGTGATCAAAATTCCCTGAAGGCCATGTCCACTTCAAGACATAGAATTCATAGACAGTAGAAGATAAGGTAATATTAATTAAAACTTCGTCCCAAGTGATCTGGGTATTTGATTGCTTGTCTAAGTAAGCGAGCAACATCTGGGGACCGGGAAGTCCGTTTGGCGCCCTTCTTAAAAAGCGGCTCCGTTTCAAAGGCACGATTTCGAAGGGAGGGGCGTTGTATTTGGCGCTGGTGCGTGAGGAAAGTGTTCCTTGAGTGGAGAGGCCTTTAACCGTTAATCGGGTGATCAATCAATGGGAACACGACAGAGCCTCTCGCGGGACACACGCCGCCTCTTTCCGTCTCCTCCCCCGACCCGGGAGAGACGGACCGCCCGCCCCCGCGCCCACCCTGGGAAGTGGAACGCCCGCCGAAACAGGCGAACTCCTCGTGCGCAGACGACGGCGCTTACTGGGATTAAATCGAGAAAAGCTTGCCAAAAACATAGAAAACTCCTTCATTGGGCTAGGAAGTTGAAACATCGCACAAATATTTTCAAGTTAGGTTTGCATAACTAGTCCGATTTATCGATTTCTGTTCACCAACGCCCGCGTGTGTGCAATACATAAGGGCTCAATGCAGTAGCGGACACAGAAAAAACTCGAGGGGGGGGGGGGGCGCAAAAGATATCTTGAGTTACCTTTACTTTTATCCTAATAAAAAATAATCAAGCCAAATGCTGAGTTTGAGAAAACTTTAGGTAAATTGAGTACACACGTATACAAGACAATGCCATCCTATAATATGAAAAAGTTATAACTGTGGTTCTGCAATTTTTGGCAATACGTTCTAGCCCGCAAGGGGGGGGGCGACCCCTGCGCCCCCCATCTGTATCCGCCACTGGGTCAATGTTTAACAAATCTCGCGAAAAATGCACCTCATTTTCTTTTAAAATTACTGACTTTAGCCTCTTGCTGTAGTTTAATCAATATCTTTATGGAAAAAACTATCACCCCAATTTAATGTGTAGTACATTCTCCTCCATTTGGTGGTTTTTAAAATATTTTAATTTATTATTGACTGTAGATGCAAATTGAAATGACGTGGTCAGTTTAAAGCCATTTTTTAATTACTCCGTAAAAAAAGGAGATACTTCCATCGAGTTCTGTCTGATGACTTTTACCATAAAATCCTGCTTAGTTTATCAATTGGAAACTTGAAGTGAAAAGACGTCGGCGATGAGTTCGTAACGCGGCCACCGTGTGGATCCGAATGCAAAATTAATTTGAAAATATTTATGCGAAGTTTCAACTTCGGAGGTTAGACAAACCTTTTTTTGAGGTTTTGGCCATCTTTTTTCGAATTCAGCCAACTGCGCCGTATTGAGAAAGTTACACCGAGTGTGTACGATTCCGATTGGTTCCAACTTTTCGCGCACTCTTTTATGTCTACCTCAAAGTGAGGTACGTAAAAATCTTAAGGAGAGTGGAAGAGAGGAGAATGTTAATGAAACCCGTACTAAGAAGGCGTCAACTTAATCGGCTACATCTTGAGGCATGATGATCTGATGAAGAGGGACAAGTAAATTGCTATGATTGGAAAGGAAGACCTCATATAAAGTGTTTATAGTATATATTATGCATGGTTGGAATGAGAATAATGAAATTAGTGAAGAAGTGAAAATATTAGCTGATTTGAGAATTAAGTGTAGCGCTGCTTCAAGTCAAACTTAGGATTGTTTATTATTTATGATACGTAGTGCCTACCTGTTTAGATGGCGTTCTTAATGAGAAAAGCAAAATTTTACCTAACATGTCTATATATCTGATACCAGCTTATATCTTTTGAGTACTTCGATAGTAAGAGGAATTTAAAAAAAATACTCTCCTGTACCTATTTAAGTTTTGAAGCTTTTAAAACAGATGAATTTTAGAATTAAAAAAAAACTGATAGGATAATAGTGCGTATTTAACAATTCGAATTTTTGAGTTAGGTGAAGCATCGCTATCAACAACCTCAGTTACATTATTAGCTATGACGTTGGTAAAAACGGTTTGGTTTGTATTGCAAGACCATATTGTATAAACTACATGAAAGGATGAAGGGTGTGTATTGAAATGTGGCAAGAAATGACATTTCGTTGGAATACCAATTTAAGACCCGAAACGTTTTAGTGATCCTTGCTTGTGATTACTCGAACATTTTTAACGAGGCCTTCAGATTGGGATATTCTCTCCAAATTCGCTGAGGAGGAAACTAATTCAATCTCCATCGTGTGCCCATTGAGGGCTGCATTTGGGAGTGATCCATCACTATCACATAACGGAGAACAGCACGTTGGTGGGCATGCAAGGAAATTGCATTGAAGGTGGTGGAAGGGGAAAAGGACAGCGTGGTTGGTGACTTTGGCGTGGGAAGACCTCTTTGCAGCCCATCACTTCCGACGACCGCATACGGACGATGTCCCCGTTCAGGGAGTGGGAGAAAGAAGACCTCTATCGCATATCACGCCACTTGGGACCGGCGAAGCACTTCGCTCTGTCTCATCAGAAACCGGCTCCTTCCCATCGCCGATGCGACCAATCCTCGCTTTTGCAACTCGGGTCCATGGCATCTACATTTTGCTACATACCTCTGGCGTGACTTAGCGAGGTACATTAACAAAGGGTCGGCGGATTTCGGAGTTTTCACCGCTTCAAATCAATGCTTCTACTCCAACAGACAGTGTTACCCAGATGTCAAGCGAATTAGGCTGGGAGCCGCTGGAGACTCGGAGGCTGCGCGCTAGGCTTAGATTGCTTGAACAATTGAGAATGGATATCTTTAAGAGCGATACAGAGAACATAATATTAGAGCCACGCTATATTTCCAGGTCCGGTAGAAGCGATAAATTAAGAGAGATGTTTTGCCGAACGAATAGATGTGGAAATTCGTTTTTCCCCCGAACCATAAAGGACTTTAATAAACGCTAGTCCCAACTTCGTTAGAGCACTTCATTTTTTTAGCTGTAAACGGCTGGTGTCCTAACACCCCCTGCCACACGCCTTTTAGGCGGCTTGTGGGGTATTATGTAGATGTAGATGAACATCAATGCTGTTTGGAATTCGCAGCTCTCCTATATTTACTCAGAAATGCAACTCAAAGGTTGGTTTGGACATGTGGGGTATAGGTCACCTAGAATTTAGCCACAGGCGTGTGAATTTCACACATTCATGGTGAGGGTTCTAATTCCTGTCCCTGGGCCTCCTCGCACTTCAAGGATTTTGTTTGGGGGTTCCTGAGGGCTTCACCCGGGATTCGAACTCGAGACCCTTCGAACAGCATCCAAGCGCTCTACCCACTAGGTTAACGTACTCTCCACAAGGTTTCGGCGCTAGAATTTTGTAACGCCGCAGCACTGAAATATGCATTTTGCGTCGGTTTCCTTGGTAACTTGCGCAAAAATATATATGGCCCGTGTAATTCTGACTCTTTGCTGCCTTGAAGAGGTGCGCGAATGTGCTCCTGTGAAATACTTCCCGGCGTAATTGCCATTTAAATTTGAGATTTACCCCGGGAAGCGAGATCTTTCATGAACGCCGCGACACAAGGGTCACTTGCAAAGTTTATTCGCCGCGGCGTGTCGGTTTGCTATGCTGATGAGTGGAGTCAGGTGAGCTGGCAGCTCGCCTAGAGAGGCAAGGTGGTCCCTCCCCTGATTTATGCGTCCTTACAGCTTTGTTACCTTCGTGTGAGGCGTTGGCTTCGCCGCCCTCACGTATCGACGCGAGCCAGCCGATGAATGAACTCGGCGATCCATCCTTTGCTCCGAGTAATTCCCTCCATGTTCGCGTGGCAGCTCGGCCGATTCAAATGCGTTCTCCGCCATTAATCTCGGCAGGGTTCTCCATCCCACGAAGTACTATTTAGCTTGCAATCCGCAGATGCGGTACACCTATGCTTTGGCATCACCAGAGCTAAGAGTGTGAAATTCCATTTGAATTATAACGGTTATGATATATTTTGTAAATTATTTTTAATTTTTTGTTGACCAGTGATTGTGTATTGTTAAAATATAACCGAATAATGCTTTAAAGTTACAATTTAACATGGTGTTGAACACCTGAATTAATTAGAGGGATAATATTCGGCTACTTTCATTTGAAATGCGCCAACCTTTTTATTACTTACTTCTTACGATTAAATTTGAGGTATTAACTGAATGTTGAACCTTCATACTAAGTGATGAATACTTTTCACCAATTAGCTTTAATAATCTCCGTATTTTACTTATCTCTCAAGTGATTTTTTGTTTATGCGCCTGTCTTCGCTGGAAACTGAAACACGTATGTTTATATTATTATTATAAGGATTATTCCCTTCTGCCGCGATTACATGAACAGCATCAGAACTAGTTTTTACAAAATAGTCCTGCTTTATTCCACGGAAGAGTGTACCGAATATCGCTGGCGGTCGGCTGGATTACCTCAGTGCGGAAGGGCTCGCATTTTAATGGCTCGGTCGTCGGCCCAGGGTGGCTACATGGCAGAGGCCCATTCCTTCTGGTTTAATTATTATACCCCTTCGGTCTCTTTTTAATCAATTTTCAGTAATGTACTCGGCGTGGCTATGAGTGACCTCTTTATTCTTAATAATTGCTATAGAACATTTGAGTGGATGAGAAACCATGGAGTGCAAGTGATTTTTTCTCCACTGAGTTAGGTAAACTTAATTTTTAGAAGAAATATGCAAAAACTTGGTTGCCAAGGGATACGGGTGAGTCTCTGTTCTGTGCTGACATCGAATGGAAAATCAAATGCACCACTAAATATTTAATAGATCTCGTATTTTATCTATGCCTAATTTCTGTACCTAACTCTGTGTGGAAAAAAGAAATCAAGAAATTACTTATATCCCTTGACTTCTCACCCACTTATTTATAGGATAATAGTGAGTGTATGTTAATAATGCAAAAGTTATGCTTTTGATAGATCGTACTCACGAAAATAAAAGTTATGTCAACAGCCGTAATTATAGCTTACCTATTTCCTATCATTATAGCTTGCCGTCAGCAGAGTACAACGCAACGGTCAAGTATGTTAAAAGCATTTAAAGACGCGCTGGCTGATGGTATACCTAGGAGCTGACGAGAGAATTCTCTATTGCAATACTCGTGGGTCGTTCTATCTCTCTGTTCATGAACCTCGATAGTAGTGATGATAGTGATCGATTTCGCCCGTGGCCATCATCATCATCACCATATTCCGTTGTGGGTGACGTCACCTCCGGATTGGTTAGAAGGGGAGCAGGAGGGGCGCGAAGGGGCGCGACAGGTGGTCCGGAAGGAGAGGCGACCGCCCCGCCCTCTGTCGACTCGTCCAATCCATCTCATTAGCATAACTCGCCGAAATCGTTGTCAACCGGCGTCAGAGGCTGCGACCGGTGACTGCCCATTCGCGCCACCAAACCCCGTAAACGGTAAATGACTCCTCCTCGGAGGCAAGGGAGGGAGGGAGAGCTTGGGCCGCGTGTGGGCGGCAATTACTTCTCCCCTCGCCGCTATAATCCCATCCGCAATCTTCCCTGACCAATCGCAAATCAACTGCGTTGTGCGTGTCTTCTTGGCTTAAAGATTAACAAATTGAGGCACTCATACTCTTACTCAGAATATGACTTTCTCTGTTGTTGTATGTTATTCCGAGACCTCACGCTTGAAGATTGAAATAATGTGCAACGCCTACCTTCTTGGATGTTATTTTAAAGAAAGTTTTTTTTCTATAGAATAAGAAAAGCTAAGAGAACTTTTTAACTTCCAAAGCTATAATTTACTTTTTCTAGGTGATCAATCAGTGTGAGTGAAAAGGCGTAGTAAACGAAATTCTGTTATCTGATTGGAAAGTAAATAAATCCATATGTTACTATGTTACCCTGCTTCATATGGGTAGCCACAAAATATTGTGCCACAGTAGAGAAATTCAAATTCCGTTTAAGAGCTTAATCGACGCCTCTCCAATTGCTGGGTAACTTTTTTTAACTCTTAATCTCTTTCTTTAACTCTTAATGTACTGAAGTCGGGATTACATTTTTTTCACTTAGTACCTCGTATTGCTATTTATTAACTCCATCCTCTTCGAATGCTGTCGGGAGTATACGATAAGAATGAGATGTTGAAACAACAAAAAAATTGATACACTTCCACAGGATGGTTTATTTTACGACCATGGTTTCGTCGAGTAGTGGACATGTGAGTAACTTACAAATCGTATTGAGCTCCAGTAGCAAAAGCAAGGAAGGGATTAGCATGGTAATTGGAAAAGGAAGGGCCTACAGGCTGATCGTTTGGGAGCGTGGGAAGCAGAAGCAAGCGCTCCCTACCACTCTAAACGCCTCATTTTCCACTTCCCCTTCTACCCTCATCTTCTGTTTTAATACCTATACCTAATATGTTCTGTAAATTGCTCACCTGACGATGTCAACTGTTCGACGAAACCATCCATGGTCGTGAAATGAATCATGCTGCGAAAGTGTGCGAACATCTTCATTGGTTCCGATTGAGTTATAGATTCCAAAACGTTACGCTGAACATCTTTTTATTTGTAATAGAATGACCTCAAATGGGCGATAGTTGGTCAGTGGGCTAACGTTAGGGCGGTCCCGCGAGTTACTCCTCCCTCAGCCGCTTTCCCTTCTTACCCCTGAAAATCACCTGAATCTGTGTAGATTAAAGGAGGCTATGAGATTGGGGTATTTAAATTTTTATATTTGTATTTGTATACCTGACACTGCGTAAAGACGATGGATGCCCAAATAAAACGATCTTTAATAAACGGGTAATCTTAATTGGTAGTTTGTGTGCGCTCTGAAAGTTTCTTCATAGTTACTCTATGACAGCCGACTCATTTTTATGGACAAATTTTTTATACTAACCTCAGCCAATTCAGCGACATTTTTATATTTATGTCCATCTTGATTTGGTGGCTTTTTGTGAAACAACAAGACTCCCTTAAGATTTCTAAGTTCTTTTTCAACTATAAGCTAAGCTCAGTTTTATGGGGTACTTTAACTTTTTACCGTCAAGCAAAAAATACTACATTATTTTTTGCATGAAATGTAATGATTTCCTCAGATTTGGTAATTAATGTCCCTCAAACTAGAGAGGAAAGAACAAATTTTTATTTAGCATGGCCGCATTCCCAGCTCATAGCTCTTGTGTTTCTTTTACGAATGCAGTGGATCTAGGGGCTAGAGTACACACTGCTTTCGTGCCCTGTGATATGATTTCGGAGCCTCAACTTTACTTAACGCATATTTCACATTTGGCACTTAGATTATTAGCAGAAAGTTATGTAGATTATTGAGAGATTTTGCAAAGGGATGGGAGTTATCTAAGCCAGGTTTATTTTTCCATTACTAATGAAAAATTCTTAATGATATTTTTTTTCTCATAACTCAGATCTTAAAAAAGATAGTGTTTTCTGCAGGTGTAGAAAATATACAAAATTTTAAATGCGCTAAAAGTAATAGAATATTTAGAGAGTATGTATTTTAAAAAGGTTCCTCTAACCATCAAAGTACTCTTTTACCCTCAGTGACATCCACGACTGTTTTCCGCTGGTACGAAAACCGGAAGTCGTTCATTTTTCTTAATCTTCTATGAATCTAGATTCATCCTCTTTTATTATCCAACTATCCTGTGAAAGTTTCAGCCGAGTGACATGGCCACCATTCCACCGGCATCCCTCTCTAGACTTGGCTCTTTTCCTTCTCATGTCGAGCAATCAGCCGTCATAGTCGTTGTCGTGGGTAGCTTATAGCTGGCTGACCCTCTCCGCCAATCTGGTCGTGGAACGTTCTCCTCGGTACACTCCCGGGGTAGGTGGGTTAACTTTCCCACCCCGATGCCGACATCCGACATTTTTATTCTTGGACGCGGCGGCGTCGCGTCGTGACAGCGAAACATCGCTCGTCGCGGCAGATCCCTCGCCGATTGCGCCGTCGTCGTCGCATGCAAAGGGGGCGGGGGCCGAAATTTTGAGGAGCGAGGTGTGGCGGAGAGGGCGTTGAACTGGAACCGAACCGGAAAAGAAGGACCGAGGGAGAAAAAAAAAAGAATATGTTTACATTCGGCGCGCAAGCGATCCGGAGGATAAATGCCATCCGATGTGACTGCGTGTGTCTCTTAGCACGATCCAAAAGTTGCGGAGAGAGATCCAAAAGTTGCAGTGTTAAATTGCCGGATATCGTATGTTGTGGGGTATCCAGGAATTTTGTTTGGGGTGGGTCCGAAATCAAAGGAAATTTTTGAAAAGCATGGTATTTTGTAGAGGGCTTTTAACTAATTTCAACACTTTTCATAATCGAAAAAACTTCATTTGTCAAAGAAATCTTTTTTAAATTCATGATTTTTCAATATTTTCTTTTCTTTTATGATGGAAAGTAATTGTGATCTTATATTCGGGGGGGGGGGTCCGGACCCCCCCACCCCGGTTCTTCCTCCTATATGAATACACCATTGCAGCTAGCTAGTTTTTTGCTGGATAAAGTACTGTTTGTGATTCAGGCCTCGAGGACTTAATCGATGCATAAATAATTGCTGGCAAATAGAATCGAATAAAATCGATTTCGATTCGACTTCGCTCAGCTCTGCCGCCGCTACATTTCGCGACGGCCAGTGAGGGCGCGGCGAGCGGGCGAGCGAGAGACGTTGAATGGGGAAGGGTCGCAGCGGAGGTTGAATGGGGCGAGCCGTGGAATGGAGATTCCATTCTCTCCTCCTTTGCTTCTTCCTCCTCCCCTCCCCTTCCCCCAACTCGCGAAAACATGAAGCGGCAGCATCACCGACGAGAGGATGAGGAAAGAACGGAGACTTGAATGGCACAATCACGCACGCTTCGAGTACACTTGGCCGACGGGAGGGAGGGGGTTGTTTTGGTGCGCGGCGAAGCCATGTTGTTTTTTCGGAACCGGCGCGGATAACCGGATTCTTTTGGCGGCGGGCTCGTCGTCGTCCACGGCGTGCCCGGGGTTGTTCACCCGCCGACCGTGCGGCGCCCGCGCTTTCCCGCACGGCGGGCGAGGGAATGTCCATTCGGCGGCCGGTCGGTCGGTCCTCCTCCTCGCTCCCGCCCCCTGCCGTCTGCAATCACCCGCTGCCCCAACCCACCCTCCCGTCGTGTGCTCGCGTTCAAGAATGTGAGATGGGTTATAGTGGGAGGAGGGCATCCCGCGAAATTGACATCGGTTGGGTGCATCGAAAGGCGTGTACGAATTTGAAAATAGAGCGAGACTTCTCCCTGACGCACGGTCAGCGATGTCTGAAAGCTCGAAGCGTCTGTTTTGGTGGGTTAGGATGAGCATACATCAGGCTCATGTGGAATTTGATAATGTGAAGGGTTAGAATCGTCCTTAGCTGAGAGTTGACGGTAATTAGAGGTTTCGCTGAACCGGATTTTCTTCGAAAATTGGGCTGATTTCCTAACCTTTCACTTCATTTTCACCTCGAATACGTTCCTAGGCTTCACACGTCTCACTCCATCAGTAAAAAACCCTTTCTCGTGGATAGTTAAGACATCAAATTCAACGGAGGCTGCAAGATAATTCGGGTTGTTATGAAATCAGCTTCCGTCGTCATGAGAGATACAGCCACCTATAGCGATATGGCGTAGGACGATAGGGCGTAGGTTGATAGGGAGTTGCGATCACCAACGTGTAATTGTTTCGTCATTTTAATGACACTGTTATGGGAATAATCATTTGCCGGTGTTTAAATTCCATTGTCTAAGTTCGTGGGAAAGTAATTGGACAGTTGGGATTCCTTTTTTAAGTGTCGCATGTCATACGTGAAGCATTTATTCATCCATTCTGGAGGATATTTTCTCTCATAACATTCTTATTTCAGCCAATCATATGACAATTTTTACATCTAAGCTCTTTCGATTAAATTTGGTCAAGCAAATTTTTCAATCCGAGTAGAATATTTCTTTCATTATGGCAGATTCTATCTATTGGGACCCGTTATGTATAAAATTCTTGCAACAGCCCGAGGAACTAGTAGTACTTACATATTCTATTGGAAAATACTTTGCGCCACAATATGGAGAGATAAATGAAGGTCTGGAGTGCCGTAGGAAGCACTATTGAACTGAGATTATATTATTTTGTGAAAATAAGTATAAATGAGCAGATATTATTTAATTATTATGAAACCTTCCTTGGCGGGCAGAGACTGGTTCTAGGTGAACCCTCTTAGGGATACAACGCACCGGGGCCGGGAACCAAGCCCGTGGCTTATACGCCCGATCACCCGGGGAGGGGCTGGACAGGAAGGAAAAAGGAAAGAGGCGCCGCCGCGATGGGAGCACGCCGACGCCTCTGGGAAAGGATAGGAGCGGAAGGGAGGGGACGAGGGAAAAACACCCCAACGCTATAAAAGCGAAGGAGGCCCTACTATTATCGAAACCAAGCATATGCAATTAATGTTCTACCGATCCTAGTGGATTTTCCTATGAGGAAGAAAAATCCATCGATCGAATCAATAGATTCCTTAGCGGGCAATGCCGCTCAGCGCTACCTCATATGCTACCTCTTATCAAGCTTACATATTTCCCTGGAAATCACTGGAAACTTTCCTCTTTTCCGCCAATACCACGTAGAGTGGGCAGAATACTTAAAAATCCAAGCGTATTGTGATCCAGAGTCGGCAAATTAAGACAGATGTAAGTATTAAAAAGTAAACTTTTTTGTATTCCACACTGTAGGTATTTATTAAAAAGACTCGACCGGTTTCAACCTATTCAAGTCATTACCTCTTGGTTATCCTATTGATAATGACCTGAAAAGATTGAAACCGGTCGATTCTTGAATACTGAATACTGTGTGGAATACAACATGTTTAGTTTTTAATCTTTTTAATGTATCCTTTCATGACTGCCCGATCCCTGCTTGAGTGTTGTGTGGAGGACATTTCAAGCGCAACATTCCGTCCGTCGGATGGGACGTTAAGCCGTGGTCCCCTTAGCACCTTTCGTTAAGAGCAGGCTAATGCCGACGCCAGGTTTCCCTCCACCCTTCCTTACCTACCCTTCCCTCATGGCGCAAATGACTTCAGCTGTCGGTCGCCTCCTCCAAATACCATACCACCTCATGTCACGATTCCGCAATGTCAGCTCGAAAGCCATTGATTTCAAATTAAGACAGGTTTTTACTCTTTGAAAACCTTTGTATTGATAATTTAACTCACTCACTCACTCACTCCCATGGCCATTTATACCCCAATTTAAAAATAAATTAGAAAATTTAACTACGAGTCAAAAGTCTTCTGGCCACGTTCGTTTCTTTACGCATTAGATGCAACTAATGACGTCACCCCCCCCCCCTTCGTGTGCCAGCACTCAGGTTGGGCTTGGGTGCTCGCCACTTGGGGCGGGGCGACCCCTGGTGCCTTGTCGAGGAGGTCGCCGGAGATGAATGGGGCCAAAGGGGGCCCGGCCTCTAATATGTCATTGGTGGAGAGGGGGAGCAGCGGTGGCGCCCCTCAATCCCTCAAAGGACCGTTACTCGGAATCTGCTCCTTTCCCGGCTCCTTTGTCCACCCAACGCCTCCCCGCGAGCGGGCGGATAATCCTCCCGCCCTGGCCTCCTCATTCACCGCAGCATCACTTGGCGTGACTCGGCTAATCATGGCCCAGACATGTTCCATACTTCTCGCTCAGACCAAAGCATTGAGGCATGTTTGTAGGGAAAGGAATTAGGAGTAAATTATTATTCGTAAGGAACACTTTAGCGTGAGATTCTTGTACCCATTAGTGAACGGAGGCTGCGCGCTTGGCTTAGACTGCTTGAGTAGTTGAAAATAGATATCTTTCAGAAGAAGACGGAGAATATCATATTAGAACCCCACTATATTTCCAGGGGCGACAGAAACGATTAATTAAGAGAGATAGTTTGCCGGGATAGGTATGGGAACTCTTTTGTCCCTCGAACAATGATGGACTTCAATGAATATTAGGCGGAACTTTTTTAGAGCATTTTCTTTTTATTCTTTAACGGCTGTTGTCCCGGCGTGCTGAATTTTTAATCGTTTTTCAAAATGCACATAGTTCCTTTATCCCCAATTCCAGGATTGAGGTTCACAGTTTTGATATGCCTCTCTTCGAATAGGGTAACTCTATTCTAGGGCAACACTTGCGAATCAGAGGCGGATTCAACGTTAAATATCTAGGTTCTAGAGACCTTGGTTGTTGCTAACTTACAGACGTTATTCTCCATCTTCCTGGTCTAAAATTACGTCGAGTTTGTTGATGCTGGGATTTCATGAACTCGCTCCCTTACGTGTCTCTCTCCCCGCGTGCTGTGGGCCAGTCATGAGGTCCATTTCAATATCCCTACTCAATCGTCTTCCTTATCCAATTCCAATAGGGCAAAGCGTATCTCCCCTACACGTAGCGCACTCTGTGTGGACGATTCTGAGTTTGTGAGCAGTTTTGGGTTGAGTTTGACTCTCTTTGTGAAAGCAAGACAGCGAAACTGAACTGGGAAGGTCCTCCAATTATTACCATCTGTAGGACAAAATTTTCATAAAATAGGCTATAAGCTCTTTCAAGTCAAATATATAATTTTATCTCCACAATGTAGAGACAAAAAACTAATAAAAATGAAGGAAGTAAGCGTCATTACTATAAATAAGAAGCCTACATATAAATAATTTTATTTTAATCCCACTTCCATCTGCTATATTTTTTAAGGCTATTTAAGTACAAACAAATGTTAATGTCTATAATGTCGTCAATATAACCTGTTCATAAGCTACCTTATCACCACAGAGACTCTCGATTTTTCATTTAGTATATAAAGAGTACTATGCTTTTTAGATTGAATTTTATAGGATATGAAGTGTTTGGGCGATCTTTGTTATTACTTTTTGTTGGAATAGGCGTTTATTATGATGTTACAAGCCCGAAGAATTAAACTTGAAAAATCTTTAGAATATGAGATGTTTATTTAATAAGGCCCTCATATGTCTAAATGTTTGGTTGGTGTGTTATGGGTGGCATTAAATTCCTTATAGGCTTTTAATCCTCTACTTACCTCCAGTAGTAGCAAAAATGAAAAACCTTCATCTTAATTGTGTAATGTTTGATTCTGCAAAAGATATTTGTGTAAAGTATCGGAGGAACATCCGTGTCGTACAAACGATAGCCAAAGAATCCAGTGTGAATTTCTTTTGATCTTCGACTATTATTGATAAAGTTTTTAGCTCCAGTACAGTCAATGGTTCGACTCTTTCGCGATCAAACATTACATGCTTAGGCAGTTTGATGATTAAGTGATCAATGTCAGTCAGCTTTCTGTTTTATTTTAACATAATGTTCTGTTTGCTTTCAGGTCCAGACATCGTCCAGGATGTTGCTCCTGCCGTCACGGAAGAGGAGGAGAAGAACATGAGAGGTATTGTTTCCTTCTTTATAATCAATGCGTCAATGATTTGGAATAATCCGAGGGGCTTCGATTTGGCTCGAAGAGATATTATTCATATTGTTTCGCCCTACTTGTCCGCCTTGCTTGTCTGCATGCATTAATGTCAATTTGCATAACCGGTGTATTCTGAATGAGATGTTGAAAAAATATTTGTAGTGCACCACCCCTTATTGTGTGATCAAGACCTTGTTGAAACTAAATACATTTTCTGTAGGTGGTTCCGACGTGATTTATGCTCTTTAAACTCTTCATTCCATCCATTTGGAAATTTAACGTGAAAAATTCTGCATCCACAAATATAAGCCTATCTTTTATTTTATTAAAATATAATAGCTTTAACAATTTTTATAAAGAAAAATGCAATACGATTAGAGCTATTTTAAAATGCAGGTGTTTAAATGCGAATTTCAAAGTATTCAGCGCGAATAGCCAAATATTTGGCGTTGCACCCTTATTGACAAAAAAGGGTGCAGTAGAATGGTATAATTGGTATTTAACAAAAATGAAATTAATATTGTTTATCGGCGGAACATTCTATACTCCTGAACCTAAATTCAACTTCTTAATGGAATAGATCACTTGTAATGTTTAGAGAAACATCATAGCACTTTCCAATACGAAATACGAGATTTGATTCAAAGTAGAATGCCATATAGATATCGACATTCCATGCAATCTCAGAATAGAGGCATATTTGCACAAAGAAAATGAGAATTCTGGTCTCGCTTTGGAGGTGAAAATTCATTCTGGTGTCTACGGGCTCATAAGATTTACGCCGGAGAGACTTCGGATCGGAATTTCGTAAGTCCCCAGACGGCAATATGGTCTCGATCGACCCTTCGCTTCGCTTCCTTCTATGGCACGGGCGGCTTCCGCTGATCGCCATTATGGCTACGGGGAGTGCTCATTTCATACTCTGGATTTATGGACCGGAAGATAGTAGGGAACTTGGTCCAACCATGCTTTTACCTAAGCCTATCAAATGTATTTTTATTACGGCATTTTTCAAAGCATATGTCTTTAAATTTTTTTGTTTTTCCCTGTCCCTCATGTTTATTGGTATTAATATGCATTTAAAATAAGCAAGATTTTATCTTTTTGTCATTGAATTTTTTTATGAAATTATATTTAATTTGCTGGAAAAATGTATTTAAGTTGCAAGTGAAATGTAAGAGCTAACAATACGTGAACATTTGGATTGTAACAAAAAACCTTTGAAATAACGCTGCATTGAAATTTTAGTAAGTAGGTATTTAACTCTTCATTACCTACTATCGCTATTACATTTTAAAGTCATTTTCGTCCATTAAATTCACTCTTATTTTTAAAAATTTACAATAAGGATGTTTACCTTATACACGATTTATACAATGATGAATGCCGATATTAAATTTTAAATTATTGTTTAAAAGGTCCATGAATTCCCCGGTGAAAACAAAAAAAATATCAAGACTCACATGTTATCCTAGGCATATCTCAAAGGATTAGGTAGGGGAATCGTAGGCCGAATCTGTTGTAATACTTCTCGGTCTATTGCGCTGCGGTGGCTGCGAGAGCGACGTTAAGTTAGCGCCCGGCTCAGTCCCCATCCCCATTTAATAACGCTAATCTGCGGGAAAAACCAACGCCGCAGATGGAATAATAACGGACTCGATGACACGAATAACGGCCGAAGGGGCACTTCTTTCAAGTAATCCTCTCACTCTTGCCCCCAACCCCTCCGCCCCCGAGAGGCAGCGGGGGCAGGAGCGTGTGTGCTCGCGGAGGCCGGCCGTTCGCTCCCCCATCCATCGGGATTAAGGGCCGTCGCGTCGTCTATGTGTGTGTAACCTCCTCCCATGCCCCTTTCGACTAGAATACCGCATCTCAATTCAGCCAGCACCGGCGGCGGCCACATTTGTAATCTTACGGTTACGTCTACGCACTTTCTTAGAAGCTGCCTCGAAAGGAGAGTGGCGAGGGTTGCTGGAACACCAGCCTGCAACGTCTAAGAGAATACATATTATTGGGAATTATATGTATTCTCTTATACAGTGTGATTTGTCGGATAAAGTTAGATTCGTATGTTATTTGCCTTTCCCGGCGTATCAAGTGCAAAAACGCTTCTCGGGTTTTTCACCGGGTAATTGGCTCCATGTTGTCCGACGTTTTGAAAAACGACCTGCTCTTCATCCTCAGGGGATCTTCTGAATAATAATAATAATATGCTCTAAGATTCGTTTCTGCACATTGTTATATTTGCCAAGTCATTTCGGCTGGCATGTTTTGGCCATGTAGAAAGTATGGAAAGGGCGGAACGCCCGAGCTAATATTTAATAACTTGATGGAAGGGGTCAGAAGAAGTGGTAGAGCACGAATAAGATGGCTATAGGATGTGGAGGATGATTTGAAGGCAATGGGAATCACAAGATAGAGGGAAAAGCCAGAAGAATGACTTATACATTGCGAGTTATGGCGTGAGAATTGTAGAAATATTTTTTCATGAATACTTAGGCGAGTCTGTGCTTTTCTCCGCTGTAGAAGTGAATGAGTTCTTCAAATGCACGAATAATGCATTAGCGGAAAGAAAATGGACACATGAGAAACACAAACTCCTGGTAAATGAAAAGGATTGAAAAGTATGTTTATTTAATAAAATTCATTGCTATTATGTTTAATTGTGTATTAAAATGGAAGATTGGTAATGAAAGAAGTATTTTACTAAAATAGCAATAACAATAGAAAAAACAATGGTTTGTTAGTACCAGCATTTGAGATGGAGGCATGATTTTTGTTTCCATTTCAATTCGCGTTCATAGCCCAAACACCTTTTACGGACGGAGTGGACCGAGTGAGTTAAATTGACGCCAATTCGATGCTCACTTCGAATGCATACTGCATACGCGCCACAGAAGCGACGAAAAAATAAAGTACCGCGGCGATAAAGCGATGATTTTGATTCGCGGGTGGAGCAGAAATGGCAGATACATCCTTTTTTCTTTTATTTTCCTCCATTCCGCTTAACTCTCCCCATTCCCCGATAGCCGTCGCCACATTCCGCTCCGTGTGCATGTGCACTATGTGACCCCTGTCATTTGGCGCTCTTGATTTAGGGGCCGTCGAGATCGTAATCTTGTCGCGGATGAATATGCTCGTTTCCCGCAAACTCCTCCCCCTCCCACTTCCCCCCTCTTCCCCTCCACCCCCCTCCCCCCGCCTCCCCGCACTTTTCCGGTGCGGATTATTTCAACCCTCGCGAAATCCAATAACGGCGGTGATTTTAGGGTAACTTTCAATTCCATTTATTGGGTCTGGCGGTCGGCGATATCGACATTAAATGTCGCGTTATCTAATTAACGACCTTTTTAGAAATCCAATAAGCTCCGCGATGGCTATTGCTATTAGCCGTCTAATGGCCGCAGAAGAAGGGAATCCGTATCATAACTCTCCGTTATTAATGTAAACTGCCGTCGATTAAGCTGATCTGCTACCCTGCCGCGTACGACCCGCGGCATAACGAGGTCTGATCTTGCTGTATATTAAGCATTTTTAAAGGCATTGGTGCATTTTAGACTCGTGCATTAAAAATATGAATTATTATTTTTTTATAATTTAACCTCATTTTACACAGAAAAGTAGCTAATACCCTATAAATGCGTGTATCATTTTTTATCCTTACAGTGTTTTAAGCTAAAGTGCAACTCTTTGTTCATTAGATTTTATGGTACCTTTAGATACCTTTAAAGTTATTTTTTGCAAACACGTGTGCTCCATCGTATATCACAATATCCCGCAATGCTTATACATTTTTTTCTTTGATTACACAGTAATTTTTCCCATGTAAGTATATCGTGTGTTTTCCAAATTTAATGCACTCTGTTTCATCATCTAAATAATAAAGACATTACGTCCATTACGATTTTTATTGCCATCCCCCTTTAATAACTACCAAGGGCCATTTTATTACCATTGTATCGCATATGTTCCCCACCTCATATCCCAATTTTTTTTAATGGCCAACCCATTTAGATGCAATTTTTTTCAAACTAGTGGAAATTCAAAGGAAAAAAGTAAGAAGTTCTCAGAGTACTTGTTCTCGTGTATCAAAACACTCCTGCAACAAATATTGTGAAAATGCTCTAGATATAAATGGTGTGATACCATTTGGTTCAAATAGGTTGAGCGAATTTTGGCTTCTGCACATGTTTTAAAGGTTTTCCATGAGTCATCTTATTGGAAAACAAGTCACTTTCACCGGTAAATGCGGAGTGGTATGATATCCAAGCTCTTGTCACATTATACGGGGGGCCGAATTGAAATCAGTGCTGTAACAGAGTAAATGCTGACTTAATTTTGCCTTTTATTTGCTCTTATGGCGTGTGTTTCAGATATAAAGTATGAAGTTGCTTCTATGAAATTATTAATTGAAGTATTAAATTTTATTTTTATATTTCATTTTATGTGTTTTTTGTTGCTTAATTTGCTGTTCCTTATACTTTCCTGTACTTCATTCAAGACTACAATTTGCTTAAATCAGCAGTCGGCGAACGCCTATGCCATCTGGGCTGAAGACGGAATTTGTTAAGAAATAGTTTTTCTTTGAAATAGTATTTGTTTATAAAATAAAATAAATAAAAGCAAAGAAAGAGGATTAATCAATGCGTCATCAACGGAGGCCTTTATTCTAGAAAGTCTGGAGCGTTAGAGAATTTCATTGTATATTAATAGTTTTGGATTCTTAAGGAAAATGATAAAAATGAGGCAAAATCATGTTCATTTTGCATTGAAAGTGTGATATTTTCCCTATTCTCTGAAGCATACACATCTTCGATGATTGAATGTGGCATTTTCAGCATGCCATTCAGGTGACGCTCAATACTATATAATTTCAATTTTATTTAGGGATTTATTTCATTTTTTTAATGTCAAATATTGATATCCACGTCATCACATTTTACTCCTGTAAAGTTAATGCGTAACTCTTTAATGCGAAATATTGAGAATTATAAATTTTCAAGGGAAATTTCCTTGAAATTAATTATCATTAATATGAATTATTCTCAGATTTTGAAAATATTTCTAAATTGTCAACGCGTTCGGTTGTTTACCAGCTGTTTACATCTGGTAAGGAGAATTTTTAGAGAGGTTGTAGTGGATATCATACGGAGAAATTAGAGTGGTTTGAAAGATGAAATTTAAAAAAATGTTCGGATACGGGAAATAATTGTTATTTTAAAGAAATAGCATCACAAAATCGTTAACCCCCGCGATTGTTTCACAGGAGCCCACCATTTTTCCTGATCCCATGCCATTTCCTCTTATTTCCCTGCCTCGCGAGTGGCTGTGAGTGATTGGGACGTCACTGAGCCGTCGACGGAGGCACGCCCCCAAGGCGTCCGTCGTCGGAGGCGGCGAGGCCTGCCCCCGGCGGCGGCCGCTCGCCCTCCGTATTGCGCCCGCGTCGCTGCCCCCTGCCGCGACCACTGCCATCCGGGTGACGGCGGGCCGTGAATTATTCAGAGGCCACTGCAAAAGATCTCTAGTCATTTAATTAATCCGGTCGGCGCGGTTATAAATAATAAATTCCTCGAAACGAGCGACCGCTCCGAGTCGCCATGCTGCGTTCGAATCCGTGCGTGAGATTTTTTATGGAACGATCGGGACGGCGGAATGCGAGTAATTCTCTCCTCGTAGCAGAAATAATTCAATGTGTGGCTTTTCTCCTCGTTTCCTCGCACGCATCTTTCCCAAAGTTTAAGTGCTTTTCTGTAAACTCTGCAGGGTAGACATTGTATTTAGTACGGCTCGTAAGCGAGCTCGGTCAGATGAATGCTGCTGTTTTTTGACTGAAAATGTTTTACCCTGGATCTTCTTTCTCTGAATTTGGGAAACTGGTTCACTCATCTCCCCATTTCAGTTCGGATTCCAAAAAAAAGCATTTGGCATGATTTGGCGTTATTATGACAGAAGAAAGTATGAATGAAAAATTGTAGCAAAAATCGTCCAATGATGACCATGTGACCATTGCTTTGTCAAGCAGGGGACGAGGAAGTATATCCATGGAAGTTCGAAAGAATTGTCATGGTGATAGGAAGAATCCCAGGATACATACGTTAACAGATACGGTCTAAAATACACTCACCATTGATGCAGGTGGCTCCAACAAAAAAAAACGGCACTACTAACGTCACACTTTATGTTTTCACCTGAGAAGCCCATTTGTGACATGGTTTTGAAATCGATGTATCTAGTTAAGGATACGCAGCCTGAATCATGAGGCTTGTGACACTAGTTTTCCAGAGGAAACTCCTCACGGCTCTCCATAATTTTTTTTACGTTGGAACTAATATTTAGCCGCATAGCAAACAGCAACGAACCTACTCTTTGCTTGATCGAACGTAAGAATGGAGGGTTGCAAGCTTCCAATCATATAATTTTAATGCTGTGTATATATGTATTTTTGCATCTATTATGTCCCTTTTTCCATTTCTTTAATTTATATTTTCTCCCTTCGTAGTGCCTCATGTCACTGCCGGCTTCATCCCTCGAATAGTAAAGAGCAGTAAAAGAGAATTTACCTCTTTATTCTTTGTACCAAAGAGTTATCTTAGAATTATTCAAAGTGACTTCAGTGGACTTTTCAACCTTTCACCTTGGAACGGCGATGAATTCCCGATTCCCACGCACAATGGCACGACTAGTTCATTGACTGTTTTTTTTGTCTCTAGGATCGTAAACGCTCCCGCTAGCTATTCTCCAATGAAATCAGACAAGTCGGAGTTCATGAGCTCTGTAGTGCCTTAAGGAACGTCACGAGACGTGTTTTTTATTAGCGTAACGGATCATGAAGCGGTAAAATCTTTTACGTCTCTTGACGAGATTAAATGGAGAACAATGTAATTTTCTAAATGAGAATAATATCCCGCCGTCTTATTCCCCACCATGCACACACACACACACACACCCAATTTCAAATCCCCATTCTCCGGTCTGCTCCGTCTTGCGTCGGTGAGGAAATTTTATTAGAGCCGTGGAAACGTTTCGGTTGGATCTCTTTCCTCGAGTTTCTCGTGGCAAACCTTTCAAAAATTTTAATTATGCTTAGGGGAAAGTTTTGTCTAGAAGGCTTAACGCCAGGTAGCGTTTGCTACATAATCACCATTAATTTGTTATTCTCTAGAGAAACGATGAAAATTTCAAAGAAAATGAACAGTTTATCGCCTTCTCGTGAGGTTAATTCTACGAAAAGGCTGGTAATGGCATATTGACCCACCATTCAAGTACTGAAAATGGTTATTTTTGTTCGTCTGTCAAAACTGCATAGGCTCTTGCTCTTTGATGTATGCTGCGTCTCCAGCTAATGCTTAGGCATGCGGTTCTTTAGAAAGGGTTTCTGTACGCAAGAGGGATTGGGGACCCAGGGATAAGACGTAAACTTCTCCTTAAATCATTAGAGGAAAAATTTATGGCGCAAGGAAAAATAAAGGACTTAATATTCAGATGAGATAGGGTTTACGTTACAAGTCGGAAAGTTAGTATGGTTGGTGTTCAAAAATATTCAGCGTGAAACGTGCAAAGTGAATTTTATTTCACTAATATGTTATATTTGTCTTACAATTAGATCTCTTAAAAGTGATCTTATTTGCTGTTAGCGCTTTTCAGTCCACCTTGGTTTTAATATGTATTAATTTTATACTTATCATGTGAAAGAAATTATTTAGGGTCAAAATGCTATACTTACATATAATCTTACCGTTAATGGAATCTGTTAGTATAATGAGAATAGAAGTCACATCAGCCCCAAAAGAGCCAAAGGTGAAAGCATATGTTCTTGCTATTCATTCATTACGCGCCAGAATCGCCAGCTAAGACGTTGCGATGACAACATGTCTACCAATTAAAAATAAGAATGCTCTTTATTATCGCTGCTTTTTCGTCACGATTTTCCATCTTCGACAGATATGTATTGTGTGTATTTTTGTATACTTATTTCGTGTGTTGAATGCAAATGCCACGAAGTAGGGGAAGTCCATAAAAGAAGGCCGTGAAGAAGTAATTAGGGCAGATAAAGAAGGACTCGAGAAGAACCTCGGAGTTATAACTGGAACTAGCTCAGGAAATAAATTAATGTAGTGCTGCTGTATACCAATCCTAGGATTGCAGCACTAAGAATGAACGAATGAATGAAATACAAATCCTTATATGCACTAAAATTTTATGAGTAAGGCCTCCGGCTTCACTTTGTAGAATCAATATGTAGGGAAATGAAAATTATTTTGCGCGTCCCGCGCAGTATATTCGTCAACACCGAGTATAGCATCGATACTGTCTTATCATTATCAAGCCCACCTTTAAAATGATAATATAATCGAAATCATGGTTGATATTAATAAATATTCAGCGTAGAAATAAAATGTAAATTTTATTTCCCTAAAATCGTGCATCTCGTTTTAAGAGACCCTCTATACGGTCAGTGCTTTTTACTCCCCCTTGGTCCCGATATTTGTTATTTTTTTAAATATTTATCATGATGCTATGGTTCTTGCTATTTCGACCGTGCGTCGTCGTTCCGGCAGCAGCGTCGCTCTGCAAGCGTGTGCATGAGTGAGGAGAAACCGGTTTAGCGGAGGGTTGAGGGGGGGAGGTATCGGCAAGAGACCATAGTGTCGAACTTGTTACCATACACGACGCCCAATGCTAATGAGCCATCTCCAACCCCTCGTCTCTGTCACTCCTTCCCGCCCCCTACCACCCTTCTGCGCCATTGTTATTTTGTCCCTTTTTCAGTCTAGTTCCCTCACTTAAAGGTGGCTGGAATGTTTCCTTGATGATGTACAGATTTGTGTGAAATTCCTTATGCAAGTTAACACTAGAATCGCGGCAGGGGTCAAAATGACCCCTTTCCATTTACGCATGATTTTTTTTCTCGCTTATTTTCAAATGATCCGGTTTGTGCTTTTTTTAATTTTCAAATGACATTTAGTCTACAAGTGGTAGCCTATTGGGTAGAGCAATTGTAAAGCTGTGTTTTGACTATAATGAAAGGCTTCATGTGAAAACTGGGATACATAGAACGCGGTCGTCTTACAAGTAATTTATTTCCCTCTGGAGGTAGACGGACAGTATTCAATACCCTGTATAGAAACATTGAGTTTGGGGGTTTAGCAGGGTTTTGACTTGAAAGCTTGCAAAGGTTGATAGAGAAAATAAATGAATCTACGTAAAATGAGAATGACAATTTAATTAACTTGGAAACCCATTATTAGAAACATTTTTTAGGTTAAAATTAATTTTTTCATTCATTCAAAATATATATTTATGAGCTAGCACTGATAGGTAGAGTGTGTTGGCCTAGAAAGTAGAGCGTTCGGCTGCTGACCAAGGGGACTTGGGTTCATGTCCTAGTTATAGCCTTCGGACCCCTCCAATTGAAATTCTCGCTGGGTAATTTGGCCCAGGGAAAGAAATTGGCCCTCCTACCCTGAATATGTGATACTTACACACCTGCGGCAATAGTTTGGGAGAACTCTACCCTCACCGATTAAAACTAAACTTACTCTTGAAACACGGAGTGAGTGAGTCTATTCATACTTATTTTTATTCACCTTAGGTCCCAGAATATTTTTCCGCGTGATGATATATCGTTTGCGGCGGAAGGTGTCATGTTGATTATTCTGCTGTTCCAGGCAAACATTTTAGTTTTACTTCCAACTGAAAATAGCAAACAAATAATGGAAATGTGGAATAGATGGAACCCTAGGAAGCCTATAGTTCGTTCTCAATTGGTCATGAAGTTTTTATCTACCTCATATCTTTTTTAGATACCCTACTCCTATTTTAGGGCAACTAATTCCTTCAATGGTGTTCATGATAACTTGCCAGCTGTCACCACGTCTTGTTCCGGATAAAACCTTGGCAGTTGATTCTTGAATACAATCATGTGGAAGTGGATTGTGCAAAACGTATATGCATCTTTAAATTGGACCCACTGAGGGTGGGACAGTGTCGTAACTCTTGCTGGGTGATTCATTCCAACGCCACCAAAATTTCGATTGTAATGAATGCGACCTCGCCATAGTGGCAGTCCTTATTTGGCTCTCCAGTCTGCATTTGTATGGCACTGCGCATGCTCGAGTTTTGTTGATATTCTAGTTCCAATGGAAAAATAACAAGGAATTCGAATGTTTCGCTACGCTTTCCCCGAGCCTAACAACTTTCGATTGGGATATTCTGATAGAAAAAATTTGCTCGTGTTTTAACCTAACCCGGTAATTTTATTTCGAGAATACCTTTCCATAAAGAAAAAACTTACCTTCTCCTGACATTTCCATCCACCTTCAAGATCAACAAATTCACCTCGGCATTACCTTTGAGAAGCTGGATGAAATTAAACAGTATGTAAACCTAATACTTTACCATGAATTTGCATACCGATCCTTTGTAAAAATAGGTAAAGAAGAAATACAGCTTAAGAATAAATTATCGTACACTATGCATAATAATTTCTTACAATAGACAAATACAGCTTAATTGATTGAGGTTTTGGTAAAACTCACCAAATGAAGGATTATTTCACACATGTTACTCATGTTGATTTATTTTCAATGGTAAATTAATTGTATATATTTGTTTATTTTTTGGCTCTTTGTAATAAAATTTAAGTTGACTCTAAAAATTGTGACATAATTTGACATTCTCCATGATACACCTGAAGTTTAGGTAAGTAGTTGTGAAATGACTTTTACCAAGTAATTTTCATGAACAATGTCGATAATTTCATCGTTGAAATTATTAGGTATTTGCTTAGTTGAAATTATATATAGTGACCGTGGTTAGCACCTGGTAACTGATTGGGAAACCGTTTGGCTACTGATCGAAGGGCATCCGTTTCAAATCATAGGGGAAGCGTTTTGGCATATTATCGAACTGTAATCCTCGCCGAATTGTTCAGGGAAAGTGTCTGCTCTTATATCTCCCCTCTGACGCTTCCGACTACCCTGAATTTGCGTAATTCAAGAAAATGTGGCTTAGTCAGGGATGATGGTCATCCTCACCTATATGAACCATTTTGCAGATTATAGCACCGAGAGAATGTTTGGTATTTTGATGCAGTATAACGTTTTAAGGCCTTTATTATACTTCAGTGGAAATATAAATGTTTTAGTTTAGCTTTTTAATGAGACTATGGCATTACGAATGAATTCATTTCAAATTGAGGAGAATGAAAAAAAATACTCGGGATTTGACGACCTGTTCGTAAACTCAGACATGAGGGTTGCGCACCTTCAGTCGAGCGGAAGCGAATACCCCTGCACCCTCCCCACCCCTTGCTGATCGCGGGCCGTACTCGAAGAAGCGCTGAAGTCGCTCGGTTCGTCTGCATCCTCGAGTGCCCTCTCCAGCGCCGCCGGTGGCTTAATGCGCAATCACCGCTCGGTTGTCCCGTTGGCGCCTCCGCGGTCCTCGTCGTACTGTGGGGCGAAGCAGTTGCCATGAATGACTCCCATCCCTTGATCATTCAACACTTCCACCGCCTAAGCAGTACGCGCGTTACTGAGCCAAAACCCCACCACAAGTATCTACGCCCTTACCAGCTGCGTCACACGTTTACATCACCTAAAACAGTCTTCCAAACTTCACATGAGGATTTTTTGTCGGGGCATGTCAATAGGGACTCAAGGGCCATTAACTATTTAGAAAATGAAATTTAACATCACGGAAAATGAATGCTCGATATAAATATTTTTTGCTTTAATCGAGAAGTCGATTAAAATTTTGTCAGCCGATTACAATTAGAAACCTTGAGAAGCTATTGGTTCTCTAGCGTGGTCCGAAATGATTTCTGGTCATATACCGTGTCCCTATCTATTCCCTGACACATTGAGGGAATTGCCAGGTCCCCATTAAAGATATTAGAAATTTTTCATGCTTTTGAAGCATTTAGAATTATTTAACCCCTAGGGTACATTTTGCAAAGCCTATTCTCAAATGACATCCAAGCTCTTTTTTCATTAAGTTACTTCTCCGTACGATAAATATTTCATGGTTGGTCATGCAAGCATGGTATAAATAATTACTACAAAATGCTAGTGACTACTCTAGGACAGTAATTGCGATGGCTTAGAGTATTATTTAGGTATATAGTTATTTATGACGTGCTGCTAGATTTCCTTCTTCATTCAAGGGCCTTACGATATCGAGATGCTTTAATTCATGTTTTTTTCACTTGATATAGTGGTAAATGTATTAGTAAATATTTTATTTTAATGATTTCTGAGTCACTATTCTTGAGGCGTGATCTTTTGGCTTTCAAATTCGGTATCTTAAATTTCTTGCGTTTTGCGAGTAAAAGACCGCGAGGATTTCACTTCTACGCACACAGTTCCCTTGCCAGGGGTGGCTCTGCGGGCCGCATGAGGCCTGCGGGCCGCCCGCAGTAGTTGACGATCGCCAGCCGCCGCACTGTGTGTCCCCCCCATCCTCCCGGTACTCGGAGCAGGTCGTTGGGAGGGTAATCGGAGCGGCGGCCGGCGGGTCCGCGCGCGGATCCCGGCCTTATATGGTCAGCCACCCACGACACGGACTCTGTAATCAGCGACACCGGCGCCACTTACCGCGGCGGGCGCTAAAGGGGAGAATGGAGGCGCCCGTCATTAGCGCCTCTCTCTCCCCCCTCCCACTGCGCCAAGCCGCGTCTGTCTGTGCGGCAGCGAGGGAAATTCCTCCTCCCCCTCGCCACGAGAGCAGTGTGGAAAACATGAAACGGACCAGCCACCCCCTTCTCGAAAATACCTGGGTTTGCGCGCTATAACCAGCAACGTAAATTTCTCCCGATCTATAATTGAATTATCTATGAATAGCAATACCATCATCCTCGTAGGTTTAGTTTTCACTTAAAAGCTTGGGTGTATCACTCCCATTAGATGGGTCGTATTTTGCCTCTCATAGCAACGAAGTTCTCGTTTATAACTTGGTCAACGACTCGTTATCTTCAGAGGGTGAAGAGTAGACGATACATCGTAGGCTTTATCATTTTTTTTTATTATCATACATCTTCTAAAATTTTATGAAGCTTATCAATAGTATTTACTCAGAAAGTTGTTACAAAAAAAACAATTTGAGTGGGAGTAATGTGTCCCTTCAAAGCCAAGTATTTAATCACTCATTGAGTAATCCAATCCTTTGGTTGATGTGCATATGTTAGGGTTCATGTTACTCTAAGCGCAGGTGTTCAGTATTCACATATTTATAACAGGTTGTCAATCGATAATGTTTTTCCTTTATTTCTAAACTTAATCAGGCTGTGTAAGTGTTAATGAGCGATGGAAATTGGTTGCAAAATCGGAAAGCATTATCAAAAATAATTCATTATGACTTTAAAGGGAAAATATTGATTGCATTGACTATTATTCCACGTTCTTTTTTCTAATACATTTGGAATCTCTTGTCTCGCTCTGAGGCCTCCCTCTGAGTTCGTTCTCATTGGTTCCGAGGCGCACCCTTTCCATGGAGTTCAAGGCGTCGAGAGACACAATTCGTCGGGAGACTTATAGGTGGTCAGCTTCGTATCTTTGCATCACAGTCCAACTCTCTCCCCTTCCTTCCCCCCTTCACTTTCGCCCCTCTCTTCCACCCCTCTTGTTTCCACTCGCAGCGGAGCGTAAACAACCCCCCCCCCCCCCCCCCAACCTCTCTTATATTTCTCGTACGGTGGGTTGCCTACCCTTACGGATACACATGTCATCCTCTTTTTCGTAAGCGGTCTCATCCGTTCAAACTTAAGACTGTCAGATATTGATCATGACGATTCCTTTCTAATATTTTCGCATTGCTTGTGACTACTTGCAATGCAATTAATATATAGAAATTCTGGTTTTAGTTAGTAAAAGTCTGTCACCTTTTCTGTCTGTAATGAAGTATTCCTTTAGTAAGTGAAAGTCTGTTAGCTTTTCCTTTCACTCTTTCCACTGTCATGTTTCATAAAAATAAGTCACAATTTTTACTCGATAAAGTGAGAAAACATTCTGGTGCTTAAGTATTTTTAGTACCACACATCTACGGATCAAAGTCTAGTCGATAATCATAATTACTAACAGTTCCAATTGTCATTACCTGTTCTCATTAATATCTATAGTTTCGCAATTGAGACCTAGGAAATTATGGTATATACTTTTATATAATTGATATCTCTGGTATTCAAAGCTGAACACTAGGCTCTATACATTAAGAAACTGATGAATTCTCTTTATTATAACTGTCTTCGTAGAAGAGATTGTAATTATTTTTAGTTGCAGTAGAATTTCGGACAACATTTCGTATTATATTGTGGTTTTCAACCCGAATAATATAGCTATGCGTTTGAACTCTATTAATGCCTTCATCTGAGTGCTCTTGACAGAAATATGTTCGACATCTCCTGTGATAATGAGCAGAGGGGCTGTCGTGAAGGCAGCGTGAACAATGGAATTGTGTCAATTCTCACACTCTGTCGTCAATATCAAGTTGCTTCCCCGTGTTCATCATTCCCTCTCAAGTGAGCTTAAATAAGAGCTTAGATAAGAGACGGATCTCCTCCTAGGGTGGCACTCATTGTGACTTACATTTTCAAAGAAGTTAGAATTTATGTAAGCACAGCGGACTCTTTTATTAATTTCATTATTTTTCCATTGCCAAGTCTTATGGCGTTTGAAACATAATATTCCGGATAGTATTTTTCCTTGTCCTACTTCATCATCTTCTTCCATCCCTGATTACCTATCCCGAGTGATGAGAGGTATTATTGTTCGGGACCTCCTTCACGGCATCTTCACGGGTTTACTGTATCAACTAGATGGTCTATCGTATCTTACCCAAACCCATAGCACCTCGGAGTGCCATCACCTTTTGTCCTTAGTTGCTAATTCGACAAATAAAATCGCTTATATCGCAGCCAGCCTCTACATCACATAAAGATATATAATATATATCATATAGTATATCATCAAGTAATCAATATCTAATATATATCATCAAGTTTCGGCCCACCATCCGCAACCCGGTGGACGCACTCGGTGGCTCAAATCTCAGACGCGAGGATTTCTCTCTGATCTACCGAAATTCCTTTTTAGGTTTTTGGATACTTTATTATACGCAAAATTCATTTTTCCGACGCCTAACGTTTTTTTGCTTATAGTCGTGTCAATTATGCATTTTTAAACCTCATTGCTTTGCATTGGTTATATTGCTCCATAACTTATTTAAGTAAAATTTGCCCTTATGCCTCCTTCCATCCGCTCAAAGGTGCTCGCTCTTTCTCTAACTTCCGCTAATATGCCTCCGGCTATTCCTTTTTTCCGTCTTTCCCTTCTTTGGGCTCCTTTCACATTTATTTCCATGATTGTCTGTGGAAAAAACACTTTCTTAAAATTTTATAGTTTGTTCAAGCCATGCCTTTTTCCCAATGACACATTTTCTCAACGGACGTTGCAGTGTCACAAATAGCATATCTTGCGTGGTATCAAAGGAAGGTTTCCTTGCGAGAGCTCTCTTATGGGGGCGTGTATTGGTTGCGTAGTGATGAGCACTGCCCTTGTCCACCCTCTCTTTCCGAAAACCTGTTGGGCTTGGGGATGAGATGCGACCAGCTCTTCCCTTTCGGGTGCCCCGACGACGATGAAGAACACCTCTGGAACAGTCTGACCGAGGCCCCCCTCTCTTGCTAGCTGGGAGCGAAGAAATTATTAAATATACCGAAGGCGTCGGGACTGCACAATAGGGTGGTTTCCTATTATTTTTTATTGCCTAAATCGAAAGATTATTTCTCCTGGAGTTCGTATTTCACGCTTTTAGATTTTTAAATGACGATATCTATTTTTCACGATTAAATGAAAAGTGAAAATTTTCAAGCGCGCGAAAACGCGACGGGTAAGTATGAATGCCGGGAAAACTCCCGTGTGACGTCGTTCTGGTTCCGCTGCCGCAAGAGAGGTGACCTTGGGGCGAGGCTCTGAGCGCTGATACGACGCAGGATGCCAGGGGCGCAGCTAGGAATTAAGGCTGGGGGGTGGTTTAGATGCAACTAATTACGATGTGTGTAGGGGTATGGAATACCCACCAGGATAAGCGGTAGGTGCGAGATTAATGAATTGCGGAATTTTAAGGTAAATGGTTCAAAATCGTGAGTTTTACGGCTTTCTGGGGATATTTTATTGATCCTTACACTATTCTATCAGTAATATTAATCTAATTAAGTGAACTGGATTAAACTTAAAAATTTCTTTGAGCTTTGGGGGGGTTTTATCCCCCAAAACCCCCCCTCGCTGCGCCACTGCGTCCTCCTAGCTATTATTGATGTCAACTATGGCACCAAGACCTGCAGCAGAATGGCTATCGACGAACGTCTGAGCGCAGAAATCGTCGAACCGAGATGGCGGACTTTAGACCGCTGAGAGGGGGATCGTGTATGGAGCCTCCAGTTTATTTGAGCCTCGCTGGGTGGGACGAAGACCGCACACTCCGGGGGCGACTCGAGTCCCCGGCCCCGGAGGAGAGAGAGAGAGAGACCACCCGCCTCCGTGGTCCGCTCCGTCGGAGTAACCGAGACCGCCTCCTCCCGACCACCGAGAAAGCAGCCAGTGAACACTCATCCGATTAAATTCGACACGCCCGACCCCCACCAGCACGCATACCATCCCTTTTATTCGACACGGCCGATCGCTTCCACCCCCTCCCCCTCTCCCCTGTCGAACCTCCCTCTCTCTCTCTCTCTCTCCCGTTTAAAGAGAGCTTCCCAGAGTGGCGCTGCGGTCTCTCGGCCGTCTCCCGGTCGTGTGCTGTGCCTACCAAGCGGTGGCGGAATCCGCCCCCGGACGGAGGGCCTGCGGTCGCCGGCGGGCGGGTGGCCCCTCATCCCTCGGCGGCGGCGGTCGCCGTGCTCTGATTAGGGTGTCTCGACCCTCGTGCAACCGCCTCTCCTCCAGGAGTGGGTGGTCTCAGAACGTCTGGTCCACTCTTCGTCTTTTAATTGCTTCGCTTATCGGGAAATATTTCCCCTTTGAATGCTCTCTAAAATCATGTTTTCAGTTTACAATTCGAATAAATTGTCTCCAGAGTCTTTATATTTATTAATTTAAGGAAGCCTTTCGTTTTTTTATTCTTGCAGTCGTTGACGATAATTATGATTAAATTCGATTTCGATGGTTATTTTTATAGTACCTATAGCTAAAATTTTGTTCTACCCACAGTCACATTTTCAATCCAATGTTAGGTTACGTTCCTCTTTCTTAATCTTGTGATACCAATGCGGCAAAAAAATTTATACAAGTTTGCAAGTAAATTACGTTTTGCGATCAAAAGAATTTTATGGCCTTCAATTGATAGTGATCTAGACTTAATGGTATTTAGATACTAGATCATACTTGTGCATCCTCTCAATTTTGGCGCTGGTTGCCCACTGATTGTTAGTATCGCTCGGGAGAAGGGGAGCGTGCTCTGATTAGGTAGTATCGACCCTCGCATTACCGTCCCTGGCCAGGGCCCGACTTTCAAGCTGTCTGATCCCCTCTCAATTGTTACGTTGCCTCGTTTGGTAGAAAAAAAATCTTCCCCTCAAATCCCTGGCGAATCATGTAACGTTGATATTTAAAATTCCGTGTCCTCTCTGAGATTGAGTCAATTTTATGTTTTTTTGTAAATGCGTACGTTACCTTTTTTATTTTTCCATAAATTATCCTATCATGCGTTTTTGAGCAATATTTACAAATTTAATTGCCAAAGAAATGTATTGGTGTTGAAAAATATAAAGGAATCAAGATAGCTGGAATTTTTAATGTCGAAAGATCCAACGAGATTAGTGTTGCAGCTTCATTCTCTCTCGTCCCCTTGGTGATTGAATCAATTTTCTCTATTGTTACCGTACATATTACACTTTATTGTGAATTATTTTTCTTTTGTATATCATCAAAATTCAATTTGTCTTGCACTCTTTAGTTTATAATTCAAATTCACTCATCAGTTAACGATGATGAAAATTGCTAAATTTTTGTTTGAAATGCATTAATTACCAATTTGGAATAGGAAATAGTTTTTTTCTAGAAATGTATTCATTGTTTTGGATTCGTCACCTATTCATGAGTGAAAGGAATTATTTTCCTTCAATCAATAAGCTTTACTAACCTTATTTAAAGAATATTGCTAAATTCCTTCTTTTTTCCTCTTTATTTAATGGTAAGCCATCAATTTCCTTAGTTTTCCATTTAGATTTTCGATTTATGCGTGTAAACTTTCGACATCACCGTCCAATGTCTATATTGACCAATTACGTTGACTGAAAAATAGTTTGCAGAGGAGTGTGCTTTGATTAATTGTGTTTCGACGCTCGAAGTGTCATAAAAAAAGGTCGTCGCTTGCATCGCCTGTTACGTCACGTTGCCTCTATTGCTGGCTGATAAATTCCCCTTCATTATAAAATTGCCCGATCCCAATGCAAGAACGTATTTCTATTAGCAAGCACCGCTATTTTGGTGCGTACGATGATTGCCTAAATTCTAAATTCCATGAATACTTCACGAGGATCAGCTGCGTTCGACAGATCATCGTGTCTCCTCGGTGATTGAATCAATTTTCTCTGTGATGGAAACCCATGTAATAATTTTTTTACCTATTATTTTTTCTTGAATCCATTTCTCATAACTCAAGGAATTTATGGTTTTAGGATATTAACAAATTCATTTTGTCGTCACAGTTTAAAAAATATGTTTATCGAGCAGTCCATTTTTAATTTCAATTTGAACCTCATTCTGCGTTCTTAAGTCATTGAATACAGACAGGGTAATCGATTAACGTGGTATAATTAAAAAAATGAAAATATAAATGCATATTGAAGCCAATTGGCAGTGAGCTAGGCGAGGAAGTAGCTAATTTATGAGAACATTTTTGGCATCTTTTTTCCCTGTCAATATTGGTGATTTTTTTAACTTTTCATTCACCAAAGAACCCACACGCCAGTGAAAAAACATTCTCATCAAGGAGTAGATTTCTCTGATCTTGCATTTTTATTCTCCATGATCACTCCTATGACTTCATTATCTTATATCTCGATGAAATGTTTACGTTAGTAGGTATGTTAAAAAATTTTAATACATCTTTCTCAGTTTTTTACCTAGAGATTTACCCAAGCCTAAAAAAGTTACTGGGCATGCACTGATGAGGGTGAGTCGACTCTCGTTACGTCCGCACCCCCTCTTCGCCATGAAATAGCTTCGTTCCGATGCTGGTGGTGAACTTGAGGGCGTACGCTTGTTGCCTAAATCTACTCGTAAATCGCATCTTATCGTATCTTATGATATCGCAACTGATATTTTAATTTCCGTGTTGTTGTTGTTGTGATTGGAGCAATTCTTTTCTTGTTGAAACTTGCTTTTTATGTTTTTTAATGGATTTTATTGCTCCATGATTTATTTTTATAATGAGAGAACGCATCCTATTCTTAATTGCGAGACCGTTGATTGTTGGTATGCTGAACTTACATTTTTTCAGCAACAAATTGTTGATTTTTATTTTGCGTCATAATCAGCCTTAAAAGAAACTATCTTATCGATTGCTATATTCTAAAAACACGTATCTTAAATTCAGCTGGTTTGAGACAGGTATATTAAACAAAGTGTAATAACATTAAAAAAATAAAATACAAGCAAAGAAAACTCTTTGCTTTCAATTTTTTGGCTGTTTTTGCTTTTTCTACTGTTTCAGTGTTATGAACTTTTGATTTTTAATTTCAGAGTACAAGTAAAAAAAAATAAATCGTTTTTTATGCTCTCCTGAAAAGATGCTATTTTTGAGGTACGTGTTGTTAGAAATTAGCCATGGATATTCATTTAAGCATTAGTGTCCTTTGTCGTTGATAGGGAACCAATAGTCTACGCAAGCATTTGTCTGCTTATTGTATGAGATCTGCGTGGTAGAACCCTGTGGTTAGAGAGTGAAAAAAGCTTTCAGCTAATGGAAGAAGGTTTCCGCGTTAAAATACCGATCGAAGCCTTGGCACTTTCCTAAGCAAAAGCCCCCGAAGTATAAGATGGAGATAGGAACGCCCCCCTACTCTGATTGTGTGAATTCCCCACCCTGGTGGCTTTGTCTGGGTTGAGTTCTACGCAAACCTATCGAAACTACCTTAGGTTTGAGTCACTTAGAGAGAGTCTGGTAAATTATAGCATTTAAACACATTTTAAAGTCTTTTCCCAAAATATTATGCGAGAAAAATTGACCTTGTGGCCTAGGATTAAAGCCCGTCGTGCAAAAAAGCAATGAGACACAATGACCTGGGTCCTCGTTGTTCCCTCGAGCATCTGCTCGCCATAATATTCACATATTATGCACGGATCCCGTGACGTGGATCCCCGCAATGAGCCCGCTTCACTTAACGTTCCGTGTTTTTTTTCCACTCCCTCCCGATAAGTCGACGGTGTATCAAAATACGCGCACCAAGGCCCCTCATCTTCGATTTCGAGTGAAAGGCAGCACCGCAGAGCACAGCCATGCCTCACTCCTCCCTCCCAACCCCAGTCACTCCGTCCCCCTGTTTGGGGGGGGGAGGGGGACCCACTCGTGTGAGAGTCGTTGAATGTGGCGGCCAGGGTCGCTCGCTGCCTGCTTGTGGCCTGGGCGCCTCTCTCCCCCTACCCTTCCCTTCCCCCGCTTCAACGTTTGAATGCGGGCGAAAGGTGATCCACATAGAATGGGGAAAGGGTCCAAAGTGCTCCTTACCGACTCCTTGCCACCCCATCTCCATTTCGGCGGTCTTCGTCCGTGCACCTCCCCGACCCACGGTGGTCGCAGCGTAACGGCGGACCGGCTAGGTAAGCATCGCCCGGAGTCACGATGCTAGCATGGTGGAGGAAATCCCTGTCCGTCCCTTAGAACCTCGATTTATGCTGTCTCCATGCTCGCATTTTTATCATTTTTTTCACGCTTTTCTTGGCTTCAAGTGGTGATCTACCTGTTACGGCGGAATTTTTCAATCGATTTTAACTTCTCGGTAAGCTAGGGCTCTGAAATTTTTAAGAAAAATATCAATTCCCAATGGCAATTATTATTATTTAAGTATTTTATGTTAGGTTCCTAAGCAGTATTTAAGAAGTATCCTCCTCCCTTTATTGATTTCCTTCTCCCATTCGCAATAAGGCCTGTGCTATTCTCTTCCTTCCTCTCCCTCGTTTACTCAAAATTCTTCACACTAATACTGATGAAATTGCATGTTTTAAACAGTTCCAGATTAATATTTCTCAATTATTAAATAAAATGAAGCTAAAAATGGTTATCAGTTCCAAAATTACCATAGAAGTATTGATAACGCTCCCCTCACGGGGCTAGTTCCGGAACTCCATATGCATATGTAAGCATATGTGTATGCATAATGTAAATTTTTAAATGTAACATATGGAATAATAATAATTAATCATATAAAAGTTTATTACATATTTTTTATTATTATTAGAATTTTTATATTGTAGCATTATGCATTTCTTTCATTCTCGTTTTAGGCTATTATTTAAAATTAGTATGAATTCACTGTCAATTTTTCGATACAAAAGTATTGATTTAATTGTTTTCATAAGTCATTTCATTCGATGAAGTTGTCACGGTTAAACAGTTTCACTAAGCAACGTAAATGGCTTTTACATGCGTCACGCCATTTTTCGAGATCTCTGAAAACAAAACGTTTTCTGTTTTCATTTTTAATGAGAATTTCTTTCGCTGTATTTAATTGCATCCAATTATAACCATGCTTTTGTCGACATTTACTCGAGGCTAACTATATTTGTGCCAAATATTTTTCATTAAAATCTCCGTAGTTCTTCGCTAATGTCCTTACTTAATGCAGAAAATAGATCCTTGTAACGTACGTGATGTGTTGGTCACAAAATATTATACTTATCATCCTCTTATATAAGTTCTGCATAAATAATTTTCCTTGTTGATAGCTAGTACCATGACATAATTTAACGCATTTTCAGTGTAATAACATTCTTTCAGAACAATTATTTATAACAGAACTAAAAGTGCAATTCATTTTACAATGGAAAAACAGTTTAACAATTATATTTTCACGTCACGTGGCTGATCCTTGCGTTCATGTTAGCTTTTACGGTGTTGTACCAGTTCATCGAATGAATTCAATTACCTCGAATACTGCCTATGTCCCCAAAACTGCGCGAATTATTAAAACAACCGTTAATTGCCGCGGCCATCGTCATGGATATGAAATTCAAGCTTCGTGATCGTGCAATGAATATTCAAGCATTCACGCACGCCGCGTGTTTACCGTTTGCACAATGTGTTCGTATCACCGTTGTATCACGGATGAACTCTCTCCGCTCCCGAGAAATGTCCCACTGTTGTCCACAGTTCCCGAGAAAAGGAGGGAATCAGCCACACAATCTTTTTTTATTTATTTTTTCTCCCCCCGGGCTGCCATATTTCACCGCTGGGATTGTTTGTCCGCAGATTTGTGGGGACAGGAGCGACGAAACCTCTCGTATTGATCCGAAGGCGCTGTTTTTCTTAGTCCCTGGGCAATAACAATGCGGCAATCGGCATGGGGATGGAGGGGTGGGCGAGGTGGAGCTTTTCGCTCATTATATCGTCGCCAATGTCAGCCGAGACCATTGCAATGGGCGCCTCCGGTGGGGGTGAGGGTGGGCGGCGAGAGGGCAGGAGAGGAGAGATTAAGTGGAAAAGGTAGCCTTTCTTATTTCTCATCTAGCCGTGTTCCGAGTGCCAGGTGGATTGTGTTTTCATTCAGGTGAATCGGCCATTGTATTCGTCGTTAGCGTGTTGACCCAAATTTTTGCGTATGCCTACTTCATCGAATGCCATTTTTTTTATCTCCTCGGGTACACAGTACATCGTATTCAAGATTATCGACAAAATCTTTCATATGTTTCCAATAGATCTGGATATTCTTGAAAATTTTTCCTCGGTTCATTTTGCGGGATGAATTTTTACTTTCATGATGAAATTTTATTTTTCCCGTTTTTGTTGTTTTCCCGAAGTCATGTACGTTTTTAACTAGTTTTTTTATTTTTTTATTTTTTTCCATGAATACATCTTTATGCACGCTGCATGAAAAAAATCGATTTGAGAAAAGGGCGTTAGCCCTAGTTTGCCTTTAACCATTGATATTCATTGTTTTTGCACCGTTCTCTGTTTTCCCTGTTTGTCGTGGAATTCTCTTATTTCCTGTCCGTTAGCGATTTCTATTGTTAAACTATAGCTTCACATTTTCCATTTCTTTGGGCTCTCTGTTCTTCTTTGCTATTAATATCGTGAGGGCTTTTTAGCCAAATTTTACAAATAATTGCCGGTAATATCTTGGGTATGTTGGTCACCAAATAATAAAGTAATTACCCTCTTACTGAAGTCTATATTTATATTTTTACGTGCTCATTAGTCATATAATCACATAAAATTAACATTTGTACTGTATTATCTCCAAATCAGTAAAAATCAGTAACAATTTAATTAGAATTGCAATTAGTTTTACAGTGGAAGCAAAATATTTTAACGTTTTTATCGTGTGACATGTCCTGATCCCGAAGTTCAAGTTAGCTTCTACGGTGTTGTACTCCTGCTCTGGTGAACCATTCGGGGTCCACTGTCCTAGTTCCCATGCTATTAAAACGTTTACCTACGATTCTCCGCTTGTCCCTCGAGATTATCCGACGCCTCGAGTACACAATCCCTAAATTTTTGACCGAGCTCGCTGCAAGCCCAGTGGTATTTTCGAAGTAGCCATTGTGTTCCGTTCTTCTGTCTCGTCAACGGACATGCGGCTGGATGTCGCAGACGCTGATGACATTGAGGTCACGGTGCTTCCCCGCGCGACCAACCCCATGGACCACGAAGGGATGGGAAAACATCGTTGCACTGATGCAATTTGACTATAATCTGAGCTTTTATTCTGGTGATCACGACAATCCGGCACGGTTTTTCGTTACAGAACTCCTTATTTTAAGGGAATATGTTTCCAGAATAATGATTGCATCCATGAAAATTTGACAGATGTGACAAAATTTGCATAACTAATACGGTCCTCTATCTAAAAAAGCGTTGCTTGCAATTAAATTGTTGTTATGCTTTCCGGAAGCGAGCACTTTAGAGGACCCTTAAAAATACAAATTTACCCCGGGACCGAGGAGGTCATGCCATTCACTCTGTAGTACACGCTGATTGTTTTCCAAGCGTGCGCACGTCTGGGAGTTTTCGCCAGCTTGTTCCGCTGTTCCATGCTCACCGTCCCCATGACGAACATGACGCCCGGTGTCGCAGTCTTGAGCTGATGACATCGAGGTCAGCCTCCCGCTCGCGCGGCGTCCGACCGCCACAAACGGAGAGCTGCCCCCAAGGTCGCTTGTGTCCAACACACACTCACACAAAGCCGCAATCTGTCCACCAGTCTAGCCTTCCCCCCTGCCCCCCCGACCCCTTCGCTGCTGCAAAGCATCATCTCTCTTCTGCGGTATACGGTTTTGCGGCGGTGCGACTCTCCCCACGGCCCCCAGGGCAGAAATGTATCTGCCTCCGCACCCCCAGCACCACATCGCCGGGGGTTGGGTTGGGCTGGGGGTGGGTGTCTTGGGTTACCGCCCCCGACACCTAAGCGTGCCTAACACATGGCGACATGAAGGCCTCTCTCTCTCTCTCTCTCTCTCTCTCCTCTCGTTGCCATGCGAGTTCCCCAAACAGGGGCCACCACAACCGCGTTCATTTGGGATCACGGCCCGCAGGGACGCACGCATGTATATATATATATGGCCCAGCTCCCGAATCGTTTTATTTTTAATCATGTTTCGGTTATGCTTTCTCTTTCCCCTCCCAATTTAAGCGTCCTCCCGCACCCTGGTGACTTATTTGACGGCTTTGGCGAGGTCAAAATCGTGCCTTCAGGAGCTATGTGTTACATAGAACATCACAGTTTAAACTACTTGTTAATTATCCGCTGTTGTGAAGCTTCCATTTGTGCGATGTCTATAAAATATTAAACTTTGTTACTTCCACAGCATTTTATGTACACCAATTGAGAAATCTGCCATGAAAAATCATTTGGTTAAGCCGGGATTCGAACCAGGATCTCCCTTTTGTCGATCTCGTATGCTACCAATTACACCACCCAGCCATCTTCTTCCAAGGCGATTCTCCGGGTTCGAAACCAGGCTGAGCCAAATGATTTTTTTCATGACGAATGTATATACCTTTGCACCATGCGCGTGACTCCTTACGAAGTTACTTTGTCCATGTAATGCTCGACAAAATTGTATTGAAAAACGACCGCTTTTGGCAGGCTACTCTCAAATGGCACTAAGAGTCATTGTATAGCCTTTCGGAGGGAGGGGTGTGGTGTTGGAGAGGGATCAACGGGATGGTAAGACTTGGTAAGGTAAAGGTTTGAACTTCGATATTATTCCAAATCCTATTTTCATGCATACGTGAACATTTAATAAATCCAATCGCCACGCCGTCTTATTCTGTCACCGGTTACCAATCATTACCAGTTTTTAATGCAAAATAAAAGTTGGAGAGCTGCTTCGCTTTATATTTACACATATGTAATCCCTTGATTGCTTGGGTAAAATACTTCAATTTGTATTTTTAATTGTTAGGTACTAATTTCATTGAATGAATTAGATACGATCATTCATTTGTCATGTAATGATTAACAGTACACCAATTTTGGGTTATTTTTGACCCCATATTATCGTTGTGCTGTATTCTGTACAATGTTCTTAATTTGAATTGGCACCTGCATTCAAGGAAAAGTCTGAAGACAAGTGGGAATAAATCTCGTTGCGCGCATAAACGCTTCAGCACCAGCAGGTCAACGGAAACCCTAATTGGTTCCTGATTTATAGAAAGAGGGCGCAGTTCCTATAAAAGATTTTGTCTCGAATATTCCATTATTTTTGTCTAATTTTATTCGGAAAAATGTGGATGATAAGTTCCAAATCCCGTAGGAAGGAGCCGGTATTTACTGCGGTTTCCTTTCATTTTCTCATTTTTTGTAATGGGTGTTGTGCAATTCAAATAGCCGTCACTTACGTAAATTAGAATATATGTCGCTCGTTAATGTAAACTAACTGCGCTTTTTATTTTAAAACCATTTAATATATGCATTCGCCTCGATAAACTTTTTTTTGGGCCACACACTCGACTCATGATATGATGTCCCTAAACCTACTCAATTGCTGCTTTTTATGGGATGGGGGATTTAAGGTATTACAATTTATAGAAAGTTCATATCATGGAAATAGCTTTTTATGGTTAAATCACAACATTTTCTTTTAAAAGTTGACGTACGTGGCTTGCTCTTTTGATTTTACTCGCTATTCATCCGTCCGTTAGTATTTTCCCTATGCGAACGTCTTGATCGTGCTTGAACCTCTTCGCAATGACTTACTTTCTACACTGCGTTCTTACATCATGGTATTATTTCTCAGCGGTGTTGGTGATATAAATATGTTGCTAACTCAGTGAAAATCGTTGGATAACGCTTGACTTATTGTAGAGAAATATTATTTGTTTGATTGCCAAGTCGCCGTCATATTTTTTTCCAGTAGAACAACGAGTATATTATGAAAAAGTGTGCTAGTAAAAAAAGGAAAGCGCTTTTTTCATACTCTACTTCTCCTTAAAACTGTTCATTTAACTTTTTCCGACCTATTCGAGTCGATTCTGTAGTAAAAATCGGCCATAGTGCACATCGTTTTTGCCATCGTTGAGATTGGAGAGAATGCTAACCGAAGCGTTTCTTACCCGAAGTCTCTGGAAATGGCTATCGGAATATTTTCAATCAAAATAAGAGGTTATTTACTGATAGGCTGATAAATATTCACCCACCCGCCTGTTCTCCTATCGTATGCAATATGTTATGACTCCTTTTCTAAGTCGAACCACGCCATTATTGAACGCTACTCACTTTCTCTCCAGTTACCCTATGTCAAAAACACTCCCTTTTCAATATTCTATCGCGCACTTAGGCACTCCGCTCAGAGTTAATCAGCTCTTGGATTTTTACTCGACACAAATTTATCGCCTATACATTTCAAATTCAGATTGCTCTAAAGGGTATACTTTCCAATCAATGTGTGGTCGTAATGGTCACAAAAAAATCAAACAATCGGAAAATCAAACTCACTGTAGAAATTTCTAGAATAAGCTGGAAAATTTTAAATGATAAATGTTATCATACACATTGCTTAGGGCTCCTTGACGTCAAATTATTAAGTACCCGCAATCAGAAATTTACGGTGGAATGAAAAACCTTTCGACCTCGGAGAAACCTCTGGAAGAACCTCTAGAAGTCTGCAAGTCGAGGTTCTCTTTTACACTACGTCTTCCGAAGGGAAACAGTATTGAGAGGAAATTAGGAAATGGGGATGTCAACGATTTGATGGGTTTCAGGAAGGGATTATCTCGTGCCGTGCCAGCAATTACTGGAGTTACCCGAGATTTTCAATTATTATTTTATTATATTTATAGTATTTGTGTTCTTTACTATCTTTTGCCTGTACTCTTTCTTTTTAATGTTTACGTTCATGAACGGGGTGGGTGGGTTGGAAGGAGGCTGATTGCCATTGCCATATTAGGAGGAAATTAGGAGATGGGGATGTCAACGATTTGATGGGTTTCGGGAAGGGATTATCTCGTGCCGTGCCTGCAATTACTGGAGTAACCCGATATTTCATATTATTTTTTTATATATTTATAGTATTTGTGTTCTTTATTATCTTTTGCCTGTACTCTTTCTTTTTAATGTTTACGTTCATATTTCATTATTGTTATTGCGTGACTTTAAATTGGCAGAAATCCTGTACGTGAGCCAATACTTAAATGCGTAAATAAATCCGGCCGACGACCAAGTATTCGGAGCGTATCCTCTTCGTAAGTCGAGGAGTACTTGTTGTCGGTGTGGTCGCAACCTGATTGACCACCCGCCGGGCCGTGTCGTCGTCTGAAGTCACGCTCGCGCGACCGAGTGAACGAGCGGATTGAGCGGCGCACGAGCGTGATTGCCACCGCACGGGCGTGGCGCGTGTGTAGTGTGGGAGGCTGCCCCTCTCATTGTCCGCCGTCCTTTGGGCGAAGGGGCGGGGCGGTGGGGGGGGACGGGGTGGGTGGGTGGGTTGGAAGGAGGGACTGGTTCCGCTGGCTTGGCCACCCACTCTCGCCGGACACCCAAAGGCGGCGGCTTTTTCCTTTCGCCCTGCCCTCTACAGTGTCACCCGACGGCCATTAATTACGCCGAGGCACCCGAGACGAATCATTCCATGTCAGCGGACTGTTTTTCACATCAATAAATTTCTACGCCGCCGTCTCAATTATCCCGAGTTAATGTCCTCGATCATTAGCTGACAAAGGTGAGAGAAAGGTTGGAGAAAAGAGGAATTCTCGTTGGCACGAGGTGTCCTCTGAGCATCTACATTGGTGCGCGCGCCAAATTTATAATGTTTTGAATTTCTCCTCCCGCATAATTGGAAGGAATTGGCGCTCGTGTCTCTCAGTGAAAAGATGCTTCTTATGGAGCCATGCTACCTCGACGAAAAGCCTAACGCTCGATAAGTAATTGCTGTATTCGTTCTTCTATTTTTGCATGCAAAACTATTCAACGCTATATTTTAAAATAAATACAGAATATAGTAACCCTTATTTTGACTTTTTCCGACTACAGCGTGCAAATACTTGGGAAATTTTTCGAAATATCTATCGGTATTTCCTTTTATGTAACTATTTATTCGTAAAAGAAATCTTTTTATACACGACGATAAAGGACGAATATTTGCTGCTATTACGTGATATCTTAATTATTGTGCTTAAAATTCAATGAATCTATTGCAAGAAATGTGTTTAAAGCGCTAGTTTTAAGACTTTTTAGTAAAATTCAGCGCTTATATTAACTATTTCTCGGCAAACATTCATCCTTGCCAGGGTATAGAGAAAATAAAAGATGGCATATGGCATGGTATGCCCCCTTCCTATCCATTCTGTGTTTCAGTATTTGCTAGTGAGCCTTGTGAGGACCTCTTATTCATCTGATTCCTACTTTTCCATTCCACCCTAAGCTCGTGTTGACAAGTTACGCGGTACTTGTGCGTGAACAGATTATTTCTTCCAGATTCGCGGCGCAATTCGGAACGGACTTTTTTGTCGCTTTTCTTATCGATTGCTGATGCTTGGGGGGTGTCGTGAGAGGCTGAGGCAATACGGCACGCAGTCCTCTTACTGATAACGCTCGTAATTCGTGTTCTCATCGTAAAAACGATAGTATTGTTATCCTGATGAAAGTAAGTTTATGTCGCTTAGGATGTTTTTTTTAGTTTGTGGAAGATTTAGGTGATATCGTACCTTTTTTGCTGACATAAATCTTACGTAAGGCTTCCTAGCGTTCACTACCGATTATTTTTCACAGGTTTATTCCCCTGATAGGTTTAATTTTGGCTAAGGAAAGCGACATTACGCCTTAAGTTTCGATCAGGGTTATCCAGCAGAGAAACAGTACTTCTACTACGGTCCAGCATCTTCGGACAAACCTCCAGTATTCGATATCATCGGCATTTAGTGACGTATTCAAACAACCATGTAACGTGTTCTGTTCGTCGGGATAAACGGTTGGTCAATTGCTGATGTAATAGCGGAGGACCCAATTCGGATGCAGATAGTGACATTATTATCATGATCAACAGTCAGCAATTCGATATTTGCCTTGACGTTGATTTTCACTCAATTCGCCGACCACCTTATCTTTTAGAACTAATACAATTCTTCGTTTTTGCATCCTTCATCACTTACTTGCTATATCTCATCCTAACCCTTCCTTTGCCGTTCTTTCATTCCACTTGGCCCACTGCGATTGTTCTTGCTAAGCCTCATGACGATTTAGATGATCCGTCCCCTTTTTAATGTTCCCAAGATACTTCTATACTCTCCTGTTCTTCTTAAGACTCCAACATTACCCACTCGATCCATCCATTTAATTTTTGTCATTCTTCTTCATTATGAGATTATGCTCCTTATTTCTGTCCTTGACGTCGGTTACGATGCGGTTGTCTTCCCGGTGCCCTTACGGGATGCAGATGCCTTTTATGCCGCAAGTTTTGTTCTAGTTGATCAGCTTTACGAGGTGGCTGCAGTGCTTTCCTACCATTCCGATGCTACTAGTTCCATTTCTATCGGTAGGGAAGACTTCTTAGAGTTAGTTCATCAATTCTTCCGTCAGATGGAGCGTTATACTGTGGTCTCCCGGGCGCAATTGCTGTCTTCTTCACTCTGTCACTCTCAGGCAATTTTTAAAAAATCGAAAGCTGAAGCCAATTGAAGAGAGAAAAGGAATGGGAGTGGATTATGCCCCTGATGGATTAGTTTTTGGCGATAGACGGCTGAGGAAAGCGAAATTACTGCTTAAGTTTCGATCAGACTTATCTGGAAGGAAAAAATCCAAAAAAACATCTATCTATCTAGAACTAGATTGGCGATAGTGAAAAGAGATAGTGGAGTATCACCAAATACTCCAACATCATTGCCATTTAGTGACGCATTTGGCATTTAGTGCTTGGTGGCCTATTCGATTGGACGAGTTCAGCTTGTGACAATATTAAGTCACCATCCTTCGCTCGTGAAATTGCTCAAGAACAACAATATTTCGTCGCCCATTGAGTAGGGTGCGACTTGCGCCTCGAGAGATCACTGATATTTTTAGTTCCCAAACTCTATCAGAATTTGCGATAAATTAGATTTGGCAAACGGGCCCACTGCACCACAAATCATAAACAATATTTTTCTGATTCAAGTTTCAAGGGCTGTGCATTGACGTCGGGTCTGAGGGCCAGAAGAAAATCTAGTGCCACTGAAACCCCGGTCTGCGTGAAGTTGTTTCTTTTCGCAAACGGGGTAGATTGCAAATTTTGTCCCCTATTTGCCGTGCCGTTTTGTTGGGGAAGTCAATAAATTCCCCGCCGGAATTGATCGTCGTCCGGTGGTAATGGTCTCTTATACCGTCCGGCGGCGGCGAGACCAATTCGTCCACGACGTCGTGTCGCCCGGGGCGATAGACTGACGGACAGACAAGAGGAGGAGGAGAGTCTTCGGATCGTTTTTGCCACGTTTGCCACCGTTTCATCGCCCGCCACTGCAGCATCCAATCCAATAGGCCCACCTTTCTCCCTGCCGTCTTCACGGTGTGAGTTCGTATCGGTGGTGTGTGTCTGTGTGTAGGGGAAGTGGGGAGGGGAGATGGTAGGGGGGGGAGGGAGGAAAATGGTGTGGGGCAAGGTCGCCGAGTGAAAGGCACCTCGTTTCCAGCCTCTCCCCCCCCCCCCCCTCGATGGCGCCTTTTTCCTACCCACAATGCCCTCCCCACTCCCCCCCTGGGGAATTGTGCCTACATCTCTCATCTATCCCCCCCTCCAACCTAAGAGCACGCCAAATATACTCGAGTACCTATTGCACACGTAGGTACACGAGTATTCAAAAGTGTAATCTAGCTCAGGGTGAATATGTTACAAGAGCGCTCAAGGTGACTGCGCAGTAATCTGAGGCCATTCGAGTACCCATCTCACAGATAAGTACTCGAGTATCCAAACTTGTAATCTAGCTCAGGGTGAATATGTTACAAGAGCGATCAAGGTGACTGCGCAGTAAGCTGAGGACAATGTTGATACCCTCATCTTCGGTGTTGAAATCGGAAATGGAAAGTGTTAGTGAATAATGTTCTTGAAAATAGATTTTATTGAAAACCTCCCATTCTCTCCTCCCTCGGGAGAATTAAATGCAGTGGAAATATAACTCACAATTGAAGTCATCATCATGAAAGGAACGTTATTGTCCTTGTCAGCCAATCAGACCTATCATGTCATACCGAATACAAATTTGCCATTTTAATCCTGGGTCGCATTCGCAGAATCAAAATAAACTCATTTTAGATAGAGTTAAAGGGAATAGGGCTATTTGTGAATTGAAGATGGAAGTAATTGAAGGGAGGGAAGACTGCCAGAATACTCCTTCGAAACCTATCTTAATCGGTAGAAACTATGTATATAATGCTGTTCAAAAATAGCACAAGGCCAATTACAAATGATTTACAATAACCAAGAAAAAATAACAAATAGTAAGAAAAACGTAAACAACAAGGAACAAAATAATATTCTACAGTATTATCAAATAAAAAACAAAGATTGGTGGTTCCTTAAAATGTTCTCGGGATCGCTACCGGGTTAGGCATTGCATAACTGCCGACGTTTCGTTGTCCAACTCCGTATTCGGGGTTCGGTATTCGATATTTCGATGTCCGGAGGTATTCACTAGGTGGTGCGAGGAGTAGGGGAAAGATTATGGTGAATGATAGATGAGGGATGTAAAAGAAATTCAAACTTTGGAACACATTTTGAATAATAGTTAATGGAAGAAGGTAGCCTGAATAGAAAAGAACGTTTAGAGATGGAAAGGCGGGGTGTGAAAAAATTAAATTGTAATAATAATCTATCAATACATTCGTCTGATTATGTAATAGGTATACGTGCCTGCCTTGATACTATTTTTCCTTTCTGTGCACTGATATACCCGTAGTCGAGCATATTTGGCACACCCCCTACCCCAGCGCCCCTCCGCCCTGTTGTGGCCGTTTCGGAGCGTCTCCTCGTTCGCTCGGGCGGTGACGTCTCCCTCCCCCTTCCCTTCCCCTGGCGCCCGCCCCCCCCCCCTCCGCCCCCACCTTCATCCTCCGGGACAACTCCGCTTGTAATTTACGCGAGATAAGATAAGCACGGCGATATGAGCCTCTCCTCCTTTTTCCTTCGGGAGAGCGGCCAGTGTTTCCTCGGCGGCGTCGGCTGCTTAAGAAGGGGAATTAATGAGAGCCTCCACCTTCCCCGAACACCCTCCAGGGGGCAGAGGGGGTTTTGATGCTGGGATGCACACGAGCGTTTCTTGCTCCCGCGTGTGCACGCGTGCGCTGTCCAGGATCTTGCGACGGAGCCCGCTTTAAACGTCTTCCGAAAACTCCTCCGACCTTTGTCATCTATAATAAGGTGGCCAGCCACTACCACTAATGCCGACATAACTACCTATTCGTGTTTAAAAATTATTCAAATCTTCATTGAAATTCCACAATTAGGGTGGAGGGAAACCTGGCATCGGATTAGCCTGCTCTTAACGAAAGGCGCTAAGGGTACCACGGCTTAACGTCCCATCCGACGGACGGAGTGTTGCGCTTGAAATGTCCTCCACACAACATTCAAGCAGGGAAAATTCTCTGCCGCTGCCGGGATTTGAACCCGGGCCCACAGGGTGGGAAGCCAACACTTTAGCAACCACACCAACCCGATTCCCCAGTATTGCCTACGTATTTACCATGAAGTAGTATTGAATCTTATTTAGCTACTGAGGAGGAACGTGCCAACGAAAGTGTAGATATCGCGCGGTTTGACGCCGTCGAAGCGTGCCTCTTCCTCGGAGCGCGTAAAGCACCGACATAATAAAGGAGGAGAATGGCGTGTTTGTTATAGAGAGAGAGAGGGACTTGGTTCGTGGGTGGAGCGCCTTTTGGATGGAAAGGGGAGTGGGTCTCTCGGCTGCGGTGACACTCGTTCAAAGCATATCGCAAAGCGCAACCGGTTCCCATGACATTTCGAAGGAGTGAATCACTCCGGGTGGGACAGACGCTGCCGCCGCCGCCGAGGCTAATGTTTTGAGACAGCCCCCACTCCCCAAATATGCTCACATGATCATGAAACTTAAGTAGGTAACACTACCGATGCCATCATCCGAATCCCTGAACCATAGTTTCATCCGAGGGGACTACATAAAGACCGTAGAAGCATGATTTCTGCTGCCGATTGCTTCGTCTCTAATTGGTTTCCGAAGATGTCCGCAGTGTGTGGCGATGAACTTCGAGCCTCCCACTTAGCAGTATGCTACATTCACTCGAGAGATATAACGCAGGAAACTTAGTAACTCCATTTATAATGTCAACAGTACCAATATAAATTTCGGTTTACAGCCCTAATTACAGGATATTTTACCGTAAAATTCGGATTACTCTTCCGTATTGACGCGAGTGGAGACTTCCATAAACCCACTTTTATTCACTTTGGTTGGCTGCACGTTTAATATTCAACTGAGGAATGTTTTTTTACTTATTTTATCCCCTGTGGCTTGTCGTTCGTTTTTAGCGGCATTCAGAAGTAGCGATGGAAAAATATCGGTCAGAATCGATTCTTCGAGCAATCAACTTTGAATCGAAACGAAAAGGTAGACTGTTCAACAAATATCTTAATTTGAAGCGAAAGTTGGATTAACAGAACAAATGGACGGTTCTCTAAAAATACGGTTTGTGCGAAAAAACAAGTTTATTATGTATTCGGAAAACACTGGGAATTACACTTATGAAATTCAGAAAATAATCCCAAAAACCTACTTATGATGCATGCGTGAATTGTTGGTAATCAACATTTACAAATTCGCGCACATTAAAGATTTGGGATCACTGCTGGGAACCATTTGGCTTAACTAAAATTTTAAAGAATGATCAACTGATTGCAATGTTTTCTTTACGATGGAGGGCGTGTTTCCAATGTACCGGCCTTAGAGAAAATGCTTTCACGTGAGACGAATGACGTCGTCGTAGGCCGGTAGAGACGCTGCTGACACAAAACGAAATGATCAAGATCGATGTTGAAAAGCCGAGTTTGGATCGAAAGTCGAAGATCTAGACTCGATTTGGAATTTAAAACTCGATTTTCCATTTTAATCGAAATCGATATTAATCGACATTGATTTTTATTTCAATCTTTTAATCCAAATAGATTTTAATCGAAATAGATTTTAATCTAAATCGATCTTATTCGAAACCGATCTAAATCGAAAACGATCTAAATCGAAATCGATTTTACCATTAATATTCAGAAGGTGCTCCTCCACGCAAATTGACCGGCGCGAAGCCCCCGCACGGCAGGGCCGCCGAAAGCCCTCAATGGCCGCCCCTCCAGAAGACGACTCCTCTTTCGTGAGCGTCCGCCAGCGATTGGTAGTGGCCGCCTCCTCCCAGTGTTCACGAGGAATGCTGTCGCTCGTCGTGGGAAAGAGAGGCGCCGAGGATTTCACGGCCGGCCTAAGGGCTCCTCACCTCCCGTCCTTTCATCCCATCTCCTCGCATTTTGAACCTTATATTTCTCTCCTTCTCCTCCTCCACCCTCCCACCATCTTCCCATTTCCCTCTCTCTCTCTCTCTCTCTCGCTAAGCTTGTTTATATCCAGAGGCGATAACGATAATCTTGGGAATCCGAACATGCCGCTCGTGGGAAGACGGTTTTACGCCCATCGCTCTCGTTCTCTTTTATTCTCTCGGCTATGTTTTCTTTTATTATTTTTCACTCTCTCGCACAGCCTCCCGTGCCCCAGCCCCCTCCTGGACCCCTCTGCCTCCACCCCAAACGCCTCTCCTACGCGCTTCGCCGAAAAGTCGGTAGATCGCTGTCGGTAGGGGTATTATATCACACCGAAAAGCGCCGCAGCAGACCATCACAATTCCGCTTTTGATAGATTAACATTATCATTGGAGGTCTTAAACTCTTCATTCAATTCGTAGAAAAGGCTGCATCTGTATGTATTATTCATTGGTTCTATTTATTAATTTATTTTATTTATTAATGAACACTATATAATCAGATTTTGTGCCGCAATAGGAGGCATTTCAAATTGATAAGCACCTGCACCGTACAGACGAGGTAGTATTCATTTTATTGTTGGTATGAATGATATCGGACTTAATAATAGGAAATTTTTTCCTAATATAAACTTAATATCTTGACTTTTCAGAGCCAATAACGATAGATATTACGAAATGTCTGCAAAAATTGGTCCTTGGTCCTCCTCCTCACCAAACATTCAGAGCAGGGGACAGTTCCTTTTTCTGGACCACTTCGCATTTATAGGATCGGAGGCTGCGCGCTAGCCTTAGATTGCTTCAGCTATTGAGAATAGATGCCTTTCAGAGCGACATGAAGAACATATTAAACCCAGCTATTACAGATCCGGCAGAAACGATAAATTAAGAGAGATAATTTTCCGAACGGATAGGTGTGGGATTTCGTTATTTCCCCGAAATTACTTTAATAAATCGAAGTCGTTTCTTCGTTAGAGAATTTTCTTTTGATTTGCTAATGGATTGTGTCCTAACACCCCCCGCCAATTGCCTGTATGGAGGCGGCTTGCGGGGTGGTATGTAGATGTAAATCCGATCTTATGGGCTTGGTCATTCGGGTGTGGGTGGGGTGCGAGGACAACAGGTTAAAGGGTTGGCTGTAAAGAAGGGCCCCCTCTCCTCCCCCGGGGTCGTTGGCGGCGATGTCATCTTGGGCGCCGATCTTATTTCAGATAGTGCTCGCAGGAGATGCTGAGGAGACGGCAGTTGGGGAGGGGGGGATATATAGGGTGGGTGGGAAGGCGATAAAAATGTCGCCGCCCCACCTCCTCCCTTATTTTTTTGCTCCCCGTGAGAATTCCCAAGTGGTGGCGGGGCCTCTTTCGAACCTCTTATGCCCCCGCGGGGGCAGTAATAAGGGGTTGGAGGCGGCAGGTCAGTCCGACCCAGTTGTTGTTCTGCAGAACATCGCTTTACGATACTAATCCGTACCGGGGCACGAACGTGTAAAGCGCATTCCATCGTATGTTGAATCGGCATCATTTACGGACGAAGAGTCGGTTTTAAATAGCATCGGCGCATATAAGGATTTAGGCTTGCTCAGAATTGTTTTTTTTTTTAGAAATAAGGCACAGAATCAAATAATTTAATAAAATCCGAAGAAAATTCACCAACTCTTGGTTAACCTTGTGGTATTCCATTATAAGTTTTTCATGGTTATACACAATTACTTTTACCACTTTTTTATATAAGAGCGCGACCCTGGTTTCAATGAATAATCAATGAAACAAAAAATAATAATGATGATGATGATTATTCATTGAAACCCGGGTCGCGCTCTTATATAGAAAAAAGTGGTATAAGTAATTGTGTATATCCAGGAAAAACTTAAAATCCGAAGATTCAAGCGAGATATAGTGGAATTTTTCCATATTGAAATAAATACTTTCAATTTTCCACGATTGCAAAATAAATTAATTAAAAATGATAAACAAATGCTTTTGCAATGTCCACTAAGAATTTTTATTGAGTACAACACGTTTCAACGCTACTGCGAGCGTACCTGGTGATGATGTCGTGGACGTTGAAAAATCTTTTCTTTATCTATTAATTCTCGTAACATATTCCACAACATCTCATCCGACACCGTTGAATCTGTTTTCAGAGGGCTTATTTTTTTCTCTCGGCGGCAAAAAAAAATGCCGTGGCTACTTATGCGTTTCTTTCAAAACCCCCGTGCGGATACTGTAGTAACCTGACCGGTTAAAACTTTCGCGGTTCGGTTGTGAGTCGGCGCAGCGTCTTCCTTTTTTCTCCGCGCTACCCCTCCCCACTCCTAGGTGTGAAGGGAAGAAGGGTGGGGGGGATGTGATGGTGCTCAAGGCCGCGTCATCTGATCCTCCCTCGCACTCTCTCCCCCGGTGCTAATCAGCATCCTCGGGTGTCCCTCCATGCAGCAAGCAGCCCCCGAGGAACGTCCGCCTTGCCTGGCCTCCGCATTTATTTATTCCTTCTCTACAGTCGTTTTAAATTGGCCAGAGGAGGATGGGGAAAAAATTCCACCATTCCGTGTGAATTATGAACAACTCTCACGGACTAAATTTTTTTGTATCATAATATTGCTGCCTTAAACTTATAAACATCTTCGACTAATTGTTTAGTAGTATGTATAATAGTAGTACATATTATCTTCGACTAATAGTAGCACGTCAACTGTGACGTATACTCAGAGCGAACTTTGAAAAAACGAGTGAGTTCTCGTTTTACCAACGTGAAAACCGAGCCAAGTTTGAGTCAGGATCAATGCATGAGTAACGTTGAGGAATATGACCATAATTTTGGGGTGAGACCTACCCTCACCTATTCAGTCCAATCTTCGCGTTGAACCACTGAGGGAGAGAGATAGAGGTCTAGTTATGCTGTTGTGAAGTTGACTCCAAATGTAGGGATGCTAAAGCGAGCATAATCGTGGTTTGGGCCGTAAGATGTGCGTGGACGAGGTGAGGTCCCTCAGGTGTGGGAGGTGGGGGGGGGGGGGGTTGGCGGGAGAACATATATACATTGGCGGCAGTCCTCTTCTCGCCTGCTGCTCATCCATATTCCACCTCCCCCTATCCACCCCCTCCCCCAACTCCCCCCCCTCCCCCCTGCCACAATTCCGGTTTCTCTCCACGCCCCTCTCCCCCGCCAATGAACACCTCTGCCTTCCCATCATGCACGCGCCGCCACCGCCGCCGTAACATTCGGCAGGGGGTGGTGGGGTTGTTGGGGGGGGGGGGGGGGCGCATAATCCTACCACCTCCAACAGCGCCCCTGTGCAGACACACGGCGGCAGAATTCCCGGCATCCTCTTCGTCCTCACGCGTGCGTCTCAGGAACACCTCCGAAATTAATGTCGCTTCCTCGTGACTTTTGGAAATCATGCCACCATCTAGGGGGCCCTTAAAAACCCTCCTTTCGATAGTACAAGAAGATTGACCATTCCTCTGAAAAATGATCGTAGGCTTTCCCGGCGTATAGAATTGTGGAAGGTTACACGGGATTTCCACCGGGTCAGGTTCTCCAACTCCACCTCGGCCGACGTTTCGATGGCGAGTTGTCCATCGTCTTCAGGGCATGAAGACGATGCCCTGACTTCTTTCCCTGAAGACGATGGACAACTCGCCCATCGAAACGTCGGCCGAGATGGAGTTGGATAACCTGACCCGGTGGAAATCCCGTGTGACCTTCCACAATTCTTCTGAAAACCTGAAAATTCACTGAGGGGCTTGGAGTTCCAGTACGTCTGGAAAGTCATGGAATGTCATAAAAACTAAAAAATAATTTTTTGGAAACTCATTATTTGTCATAGATCTATTCAATGCGTGATCTCTACGTCAGGGAATACATTCTATTTGACCCATATACTTACTTACAATTAGTATGTCTCTTCCTGCTTAATTACTTGATGTCTGTCTCCCAATCACAACCAAGTATCCTTCATAATACTTTACGCCCGATTGAAGTTAGTCAGTGCTGATTATCTGATAGCAGAATTGAGTGGAGAGCAGCGTCTAACCAATCTTACGAGAGTTGACTTTTTATAGCTATGATAATTCACGAACTGCACTCTATTTGTTAACGCGTATGAACACAAGCTTCCGAAACCGGTTTATGCAAAATATCCTCGTTTCGTCTGGATCTTGTTAGAACTGGCAGAGAGGGTCTTTCGCCGTATCGATTTGCTGATCGAAGGCGTTTTCACGTATCTCTTGGCCGCGGGCACGGCACAGGGCGTGAATCAGCAGAGGCTCGGCCAGGGCTGCCAACTTAGCGTAATAAATGAGCTCTAATGGCATCTTAGGCGTCATCCTCGAGCATCGGCCAAAGGGCGCGAAGGTGTGGCAAGTTCAAGGTCAGTGATGATGCTGCGGCCAGCTTGTCTGACTTGCAGAAATACGGTGTCGTGACAAATTTCACTTCTACCCCACGGCCTGAACTCCCTGGCAGCTTCAAATTCAACGTTCGGTGTACCATCCTCCACGTTTACCTGAGCGCTAATGAGAGCAACGTTGTGGACGTACTACCCATCCATGTAAGCCTTATTTAAGATGATATCATTAAAAATCCAATATTATGTATCGATCATAGGATATCGTCGAACGGGAAGTAACTCGCATTGGACAAAGTTTGATTTTCTCATAGATGCATTGAGGTTTTTTTTATTCTGGAATCAAATGATGAAAAAAGTACAAATATCCTCTATTGAAAGTTTAGAAATATTTTATTATTATTTTAGCTTTCAGATTATTGCACTCGCATTCATTTCTTGGTATGTTACCTAATTGTCTACAATCTCCTCCGTGCATTTGTGTATCATGGCTCATCCATGTACCACGTATCCGACTGTCGACTATTTTTAAGATCACAATTGGCAAACGCTTAATAATATCTAAGCTCACAATCATCTCTTGGGAAGACTGAGAACTCTCATTCAGGTCATAATAGCCTGATCTTTGGCCCTGCCGCCTGTTTTAGGACCAGACATCAATAAATGGTCAACTTTCATAAATATATACATGGTCTACAAAGTTTTTGTATACGCTGTCGGCTTGCGTTTCCTCGTTCTCTGAATCATATTTTGTGGCGTTCTCTTGGCTTACCTGGTTCCCGCGACCCCATTATCCCTCATTAACATAAAATGTCTATCAAAACAAATTTCAGTTCTAAAGTCCTGTGTAATGAAAGCCGTTACTATCCTAGGTTAATCCGAGAAGCTATATAGATGACTAAGCATCCAGAGAACTGCAGCAGAGAACACGGCTACACATTAGCCAACACATGGAATAAGGTCTTCAAAATCAATGACCAATCAATCAGAGCCCACCTGAGATCCAACCAATCGGAACCAACCTCAGGTCCCCATGTACCTATATAAGACGGCCAAATTTTATGCATCGCCACTTCTGACCTGAAGACGCTAGCCAGATGGCTGGAGAAACTGTCGTCACCTATGGACCACTCAACGCGGAGGGACGCCCGGAATCCGAGACTCTTATGAAGAAACGCCGCGGAAACCTCAAATCAAACATGACATTGGCATTTAGAACTGTGAGCTCTTCTCCTACTGAAATGATCATACTTTGGAATATGATATACTGATGTAAACTGGGATGAACTGAGGAAACGCAGAGGAGGTTGCCGTGTGAACGCATAAGTTACTCCATGACATTCTTCCTATGGGCGGCCCTGTTCCCACTCACTTTGGTCTAGCAACACCGAACGCACCAATTTCCACATACTTCTCCCGATTCGTCGCGCTCTTGATGTATCCGCTGTCGACTAGATTTTCCCCCCGTTCCCCGGCATCGTATTATGCGGCGTGCTCTAGGCTGTCCTAGTCCCCCCCGCGACCCCATTATCCCTCATTATATCGGAGCATTTCGTTTTCCCCTCCGAAGGGCATCGGTCGATCACAGACACGGGGGCGTTGGCGGCCCTTTCTCTCGGTGGAAGCGGCCGACGATGACGGTGATTAGCCAGGCCACGTCCCTTTTGTGTTCGGCGCCGGCCGAGACGAGATTTTCGTGGGCCGTGATGGTCAGCGTCGTGCAAGCGAGTGAAAGCGTGCGATATCGATAATCACGGCGGACGAGGGGGCGGCGGCATCGGCCGATGGCCAGTGCGGTGGGTGGGCCTCTCCTCCCGATCATCATCATCCCCTCCGCGCCTATATAGGGAACCCTCCCCTCGGAAATGAGAGCACGAAGTGAAGCCATCCCTCTCGTTGCTACACGCGCCTGACAACGCTATGAAGAGCGAGAACAATGGAGAAACAGCGCACGTTACTTTCGCAGCAAAACATATTTTTCTCCAGGTCTAAAACTCCTTCTTCGTTCCTGACTCATTAAAATGTATTCTACCCTCGCATACCTATTGGTACTTCGTAAAATAATTAATGGTGATGGATTCGTAAGAAGTATCAAATACGAGGAAGTACGCCTATGTGATGTGGCTGCCAGGAAGAGGGAAAGCCTAATTTGCATTCCGTCGAAAGAAATTTGGTAGATTTATCATGAATTCAAATCAATCACCTGTTTAGATTCGCTCTACAAGGATTCTCAATTGCATTTTCTGAGTTTGTAGGGATTTTTCCATTAATAAATGCCGTCTTATGGTTATAGCAAGCTAGTTTCTCTCGCGTTATTATAGAAATATATTGTAAAATGTTCTATCAATGTTCTAATATTGTATTTCTTTTATTGTAGGTGAGTCATGCTGAATCATCATATACAGTAAATATCAGGTGGTATTCGAATTATTGGGACGAATTCGATCTGGTAAGTGCAGTATCCCTCTTTCCGTGGCTTCTAATTTTCGTCTCTGCGTGTCGGAGATTTATCGTGTCGGCCATATTTCATAACCCTTCCGCAAGTAACCTTCTGTGATACTCCTTATGTTCCCAAAGCAGAATCATTCGAAACCATATACTACTGGCGTTATACCTTCATTAGTCAAATACTGTATATCCAATAGGTATAATTATTTTGTAAATATGAACTCTTGAGGTTTAATTTTCATTTTTTTATAAAAAACATATTTTCCGACGTTTCGGAAATTTATTTTCAATTTTCAAGTCGTATTATGCGAAAAGATAAGTGGCAAAAAAATACAGGAATGCTCAAGTTTAAAAAATTAATATTGCGGTGCCAATAATATCCAGTAAAATATTTTAAAAATACATTAAAAAGATTTAAAAACCAGCAGAAATAGAAAGCAAAATGTGAAAATTGAGGAGACAAACCTTTTATATTGCTTTTAGTTTGTTTCTCAGTTTTTATGTTACCTAAACCTCAGGATTTCATTTCTTATTATATAAATAATAGTCATAAACAAAATAATTATATTGATAAGGTCTATTCTTAGATTTTGTCGGATAGAAAATGGGTAGTTTGAAATGCAAAGTATTCTCAACAACGAGTTCAGCAATCACTCTTGCAGACGTAAAAAACCAGACTGAAAATTTTGGAGTCGTATTAATAGATTTAACGTGGCTTCCTTCGAGAAGGCTGCATAAAAAATTGTGATTTTTTCTCGCCTTCAAAGACATGATGCTGATTTCTTTCCGAAAACCCATATGCCCATTCATGGAATCAAATATCACCCGGCGTTGATGTCGCCGACTCCGGAAGCCACCGAATCGCAACGTCAACGAAACTCTCTGCCGTGAAAAAATAAGCTTCCGTTGAAAGTATGGCGGAAAGATGAATTGCCTATAGATTTTTTTTCGGCCTCAATCATCTCACTGAGCTCACCGATACATTGGCCGTCTGCCAGAGTGCCCCCGCTATGTGAATCAATCAGGAAGACCGTCGGTAGTTTGAGGATGCAATGCTGCGTGGTTGTGTGCTGAGAATTCACTCCTTGAGAGCCAGCATACTTTCCAAACACCGCTTTAAACTTCTGTTGGGAATCTCAGACCTCGTTTATTAAGTGAATTTGATTTTCATCTACGAATGATGTTTTTTGTATAACAAAGCTCTCCATTCATTCCTGCTATTACCACCGCTATCGTTCCATTAAATTTAGACCAATAACCTCTTCTTTATTAACCCCTAACCGTTTCGAGAATATTTAAAACTATTACGCTCTATGAGTACTCATCATAATAGCTGTTGTCTAAAACACTATGCTTGCCGGACTTTATATTTCGGTAACTTTTAAATGTCCATTATTTCTGTAAATTCTCATTGCTCGCCTGTCTGTGAGCAGTTAAATCTGAATCGCAACCAACATATCTATATTCTTATGCCCTAAAACTGGGGAAAGATTAATAATAACATAGTTATAAAATAAGTTTTATTTATGCTTTATCTAACTGTTATAATAATGGCGTATAGGTCAACTCGAACAGCTGGGAAAAGCATTAATTGGAATTTATGTCCATAAGCTTCATTTCACTCTTTGAACATGAGTATCAGTGTGGAATAAGATCAGATTCTAACTCAGAATGCTGATCAGATTCTTTCCTTTCTTTTGAAATTTTTATTTTTAATTTCGCTATCAATTATAAAATCATTTCTTGGCATATTAATGCGGAATCTTTGGCACTTAAAAAAATTACAGGAAGGTATTACATATGTCGGCACCAAGAAATTAAGACCAAATACACATATTTTGTTTTACTAAACGCAGTCATCAGCCGACTTTTGTGCCATTTTATTTGAATTTAGTTAAAATAAGGAGGAAAGGAAAGAATTTTCTGCAAATAATATCATTTCACTCCGTGGAGATTAGAGCCTAGATTTCCCATAACGCCTTGAATATATGATAATAAATGGTTATCAGCATATATGATCACAAGTAGAGAGAACCGGGTTCAAATCCTAGTGTAGTTGGTTCATTTTCCCCACAAATTTCCTTCTTTATGTTCGTGTATCCTTGCACTCGTGCGCTTAATTCCCTCGTTAATGTAGTGTTTTGAATGTGGGAGGTTTTATTTAATATTCTCTTGAATATTACGTAGAAGAAATTGATGCAGTATAAATGAGAGACACGAGAGAGAATTTAAATGGGGTCGAGTTGGCTCATTTTCACCGCGAATTTCTATTTGTTCTTTCGTGTTCGTACTTCTTTGCACCCGTGTGCTTGACTTCCTCGTTTAAGCAGTGTTTTGAATGTTGGCGATTTAGTTTGATATTCTCGTGGATCTTTCGTAGAAAAAATTGATGTGGGGATATGAGTGAGAGACACGAATTTAAATGGGGTTGTAAAAATCGCACCTAAACGGCGGTGGAAGCAGTGGGTGGGGAGAGGGAGTTGGGAGGGGAATGTTTGCGAGTGATGCTCCTTCTACCACGGCAATTTCACCTCTGCGAAGAAAGGAGCGAGCGAGTCTCGAAGCCTCCCTCCTGCCTCCCAGCCCTCCCACGCATTTATATTCCGCGCCGTGACCACGCATAGCAGGGGGGCGCCGAGGCGGCGGCGCGGGGGGGGGGGGGGAAGGGTTGGGAGGGCCTCCTCCTACCTGTGTTTGATGGCCTCTCCCGCCGCCCGTCCCCTGGCGCCACCACCAATTCCATCTCGGACACCCGTCGTCTGCTCCTCGCTTCCTCCGTCACACTCCCCAGCATCCCTTTCCCCCTGCTTTGCTTTCCCTCCGTGGTGTGCAGGGACAGTCCCACAAGCACCAACGGCCACACGCAATCGCACGGGAAGGCTTAACTCAAAGAGAGCATGATCCCAATGTGCCTCAAACTATGGCAAAAATAATTAAATAACCTTTTTCTACGCAATATTTCATATTAGTGGTGTGGCTATACGTCGTACCTCTTTGCATCCTAAATATTTGGTATCAACAGTGAACGAGTTCAAAATATATGTTACTTTATGCAAATATTTTTCCATTAATATTTCAATATGGAACACCATTACACCCGATGTCGCAAGTAGCTTCGGTTTATAAATATTTTTACTGAGTCGTTATTCCATTTATTAATATACATTCCCTCAATTCAATTCGTTCCTATTAATTTTTCCAGTACGAAATAAATTACTCCGTTGAGCGTGTATTCTCATAATTAAATTGGTCCCAGTTAATTTCCCCATTATGTAATAAGTCACCTTAATGTAATTTAATTGGTCATGGTACAATTTATTCATATAATGAATTGTAAGTGTTTAATTCGTACGTTTATACACGATGCGGGCGCTAATACGTTTACTTATACTGTCTTCATTGAAAACGTAGAGTAAATGAATAGTGACTTTCGCTATATAGAACAAATACTCATAAAACTGTAATATATGTCTCCAATTTATTTTGTATCTGAATAATTCTTGAATATTGAACAAATTTACTATGTTATAATTAATGTTCCTAGAAATGTAGATTTTTTTCGTATTCTGCCATAATGTAAGAAAAAAATGAGTCGCCCTTTGAAATATACAACACATAACTTCTCCCCACTCATATCAGTTACTTCATAAAGTAAGAAACCATGTCGATGCTGAGAAATTCAGGCGCTATTCAGTTAGGGGATATTATTACAGGTCTGAGGTCCAATAAAATCGCGAAACAAAGAGAACAAAAACAATACAGCTGGCAAGTGAGTCTAAAAAATGCTCAGGGGCGCCAGTCTCCATGACGCTAGCTTGGACAATTGGTCTCGGGCCGACCCTGCGGAGGGGCGGGGGGGAGAGAGGAGAGGCATTATTGTCGTCGCTCCAATCGAGTTCCTGCGGAATCGGAATCCATTCTCTCGGCCGCAATCCTCCCGCTCTCTTTTTCCATTTCTTTGCCTCTCTTCCCTTCGAGTCCTCCGCCGCCACTCTGACCATCGGTCGAATAAGGGGACGTACTGTGGAAGACCTGCACGTTTGTTAAACCTTAAAATATCGCGAGTTTTCCAAATATCGCGAATACGATTTGTGTTTCAAAATTGATGATGCGTAGAGACTATTGCATTTATCACCGTATACTGTCATGCCCGGTTACAACACGAATGTGGAATGGCATGGTACTTGGAGGAGGCGATCAAGAGGTCATTTTGACATTAGGAAAAGAATGCTGGAGAAAAACCAAGCGTCGGCATTATTATTTTTTTTCGCAACTCCGAAAAGAACATCATTCGGCCTTTACATCGAGGTGTTTGATAACATCCTAACTATTAAACGTGCACAAACAGTCGTGCCCTGGATACGGGTAACTTACTCAGGCGGGACTCTAACCCGCGACCTTTGGATTGGGAGGCGAGGACATCTTGGGGCGGCGGAGTGTATAGGCGGACGCGTGCGTTCTCGCGGGGTTCGTTCTAGCTAGTTTGGTGAGTTGGGAGGGTGCCGGGGTCCAGCTGCTGGTCCAGGGTTCAGCGCACGGTACAACTTGACCTTTTCTGATTTAAAACAGAGGTACTTGCGAATTAACATACATTTCAATAACAACATTAAATAATTGCTGTGCACTTAATAAATCCATGGTCTTTTCTAGACCCACAAGACCCGCATACACTTCTGCGACGTTTATTGAGCCTGTTTCTGGTATCGGGAAGTTTTGCGACAGTTCCCATCGCTGTATCACAACGCCTCCTTGCTCCAGGGTTGCATCAGCATAAACCTTATCAGAGGCTCTGACGTAAGTAACTTTACGATTAAACTCTTGTGACTCTTGCAGAATTAGCCATCACTTAATATTGGGTCAGTAAATACGAGAAACTAGGAGGATGGGTAACCTCAGCGTGCAAAAAACCCACGCTAAAAGTCCCGCCAATCTTTCACCGATTTTAAAATCGTAATTTCAAAGTAAAAAAACTGCGAAAATTGCCGCCTAATTTTGGTTCCGTCATTATTGCCTCGACTCATTAACTCGCTTTGATAAATGCCGTTGTTCAGGGAAGCGCTTACGCATTAGGAAGAAAAGCAAAGAACCGCGTGTGGCTAAGAATTAACTGTGATGCAGTGACCCGCACTGCAGGAGTGCGTGACGCCATCAACTTATCTTTTGGCAAAGGCTAAAGGCCGTCGATTTTTCTCCGCGAATAGCTCGAGAAGTAGACGACGGATCGAAATCGGAAAATTACTTGTTTTTACTTTTAAAAATCACTTGTACTTACTTTTATAACTCTACATCAAATGATAATAATAAAAACTTGGTGAACAAGCTAATGGAGGAAAAGTTGCGAATACCGCTCCTATTGCAATACTTAAGCATTCCCACCTTAAACACGCATGTACCCAAAGTATTCTGCTCTTGCGTAGCGTCCAAGAAAGAAAGTGATTCGTTTAAAAGTTTATTAATAATTCTTACAGAAATAAATAAATGTAATTTTAACCTTAAGGGTGCAGGAAAAACAAGTTATCGTCAAACGCATGCAGATTGACGAACGTTGGTGTGGAAATGGCTAGAAATGCGAGAGTTATATTTCAGCTTTACCGGCAGAGGAAACGCGTGCCTTTTAATTTCGCGTCGGATGCTAGAACATTCTGTGACAAATCTCACTCTTGTAGTGTATGTTTACACGCGCTCACTCGGGGCCGGGCCGTGGAGATGGGCGTGTTGTGACTTGGAAGCACTCGGATCCACATTCCTTCGCAGTCGGATGATCCGTCTCGTGGGCTGCGGTGGCGTCCCCGTGGCAACCATACATGTCCTCCTGAAATCCGAACTTCCTCCTCCGACCATATGATTTGGCTCGTGCGGTCCCCGAGTGCTGTAAGGATCGTGTTTTCCATCGGAACTCACCTTCCCAGAATACGAAAAGGGAAAACAATCGGTCTTCCTCCCCTCTCCGCCTCGACCTCGCTGGGTCTGCCTGCCTGTCCATCTGTCTGTCCATCCCCAGTACAACGAGAATGGAGGAGGAGAATGGTAGAAAAGAACTCGTACACCTCAGAGTAAAATTCACTTCCCCTCACAGCAATTGAAGTTGGATTAACCTGTCCTATCGTGACCCACACTATGAGCACTGGTTGACAAAAATATTTTTTCTCCGTAACAAAAATAAAATATAAAGTTTTAAAGTTTTTTTCATACCTTATGTGAACCTCTTTTCACTTTTAAATATGAACTCTTGGGTTTTATTTCATGTATAAATATATATTTGAAGAAATTTTAGTGAAATGGAACATTCCTACATTTCATTCAACTAATATTAAGAGCTTCCACCATATTGTGCCGCGTATTATAAAAGTTATATTTGCCGACGTATCGTAAATTGATTTTCCAATGTCAAGGCTTATTAAATGAAAATATAAAGGTTGCAATAAATAAAAAAGTAGCCACGTGATAAAATTAATTACACAGCGAACAAAATGCCCAATAAAACGTATCTATATCCCCAAATGCATTTAAAATTTAAAGAAAAAATTTAAAAAAATTGATGTGACTTTCCTTTCATGCCGAAGTTTATTGGTAGGTTTCTGCTATAGTATTATATTTTTATTTTTCGTATTTACAAATATTGTGCTTAAAGTATTTATGTCAGTTCTCTAATTTGTCATTTTTATCTATGTCAGTGTTATATTTTTTACTTTTTCCTCCAAAAACATTTGTGAAATTATTTTTTGCCACGAGTTTTTATGTGATGAAAACCACTCATTCGTTATACCAAGGACAAAATTTGACATTATAAATTACAATAAAATAAAGTTTTTAAAAATTTATTTCTCTAAATTTCCACAATCTTTCATTCAAAATCACCACTCTATCCATCACAAAACCATGCATCTATGCATATACCATTCATCTGAGGAAAATCCAGCGTTATCTTACAGTTTTTTTCTGCATTATTTTATGCGTAATTGATTTATTTAGATGACAGGAGCAATATATTATCCGATGGAGGAACCTATGAGTGGCCTGGTAACAAGAATCTGTGTAGTTCATATGTTGACGAAACATCTGTGCTCATCACGTGATCCCCTCTCCTCCATGAGTTCTTAATTTAATGACAGAAAATAAAAGTTTCATTCCTAATGGAAAAACTCACCGCCTCAATTGAAACTAGTGCAGTTTTGGATGTCACGGCTTTTAATTTTTTACATTGAAACAAAAGAATGAGTGCTTACGTTCACTCAAATCAATCGACATAAACATACTATGAACAGTCTCCTGTGTCTTCGAATGGGCGAAGAGGGTGAATCACGTGATTTCGGAGATATTAGTTTTTTACGGTCTTGGTCGCATGTGCAGGAGCCAGAAATCGCTCGCTCTTTCCGATCTATTGTGTGAGGGCAATCCTTCCCCCCCCACTTTCTCCTCCCCCCCCCCTCCGTGGCATTCTCGCCATCATCCCCTCCCTCTTCGCACTTTCCACCCCCCCCTTCCACTCCTCCCACCCTCCCTCCCTGCAGACTCCCGCCGAGTGATTACATTTCGCCTAATCCCTTCCTCCTCCACCTCCGACTGGGAGCATTGCCGCCGCCACCGGTCCACGGCGGCGGACGAGGCCTCGCCACCGGCCGGGGGACCACCCACTAGGAATTGCGCGCCAATTGTACTCCAATACTGGCCGTTGTCTGGGTACTCGTTTTCCCAGGTATACATATTCTCGTGTACCCTGACAGATACTCGGGCACCAGTGTACACCTGTGTGTAATCTATTACCTAGGCAAATCCTTTGGTTGCTACCTTCGTTAATACCTATTTTTTCCGGTGATTACTCTCTTACTCCGATAGGCACCAAAAAGAATAACATAATCTCGAGTGCCCGTGTATACGTTTGGGCACTCGATCATACAGAAAAGTCATGCAAAAATTTTCCAGGTAAATTGTAACAAAAAAACCGAAAAGAAAATTTAATTTGTTGAAGTGAGTACTCACTGAAGTAATGATTAAATAGTTTTTATTTGAAAATAAACAGATAAATGGATTTTTTCATAGATAACGACAGGAGATTCTCAGATACTACAACCAGAGATAAGAAAAGATTTTAGATAAGCACCTATTTGTCCGAGGTATTGGACGTAGGAGGGAGGAAAGGTCAGTTCTAGAGTCAGAGGCTGATTTTGGTTTTAATATGGAAAAAAACTTTATGCTGGATATTCATTTTTAAAAAGATTGGAAAGAAATGAACCAAGTACATATTTCCTAATTGAAGATATTCTAAGCCATGAAAAATGGAGAGGTTATAGGAGGTGTCTTCACCTTTACGGAGTTTAAGGACAAATCTAACACAATATCAAATGAATGGTTTACGAGTTAACTTCATGGAATGGTGACATGATAGGTTCAAAAATAATTATCATTATTCACGCAGTAATTGGGTATTCACACGGTTTAATACGGTATATTCAACAATAAACTGTTATATTCCGCGCATTATACTATGTGGAATATAACAAAGTTTATTAGTGAATCTATCTTAAACAAAAAAATTAAGATAATCTGTATACGAGAGCGAGACTAGTATAGTAAGTTTCTGGAAATTAGAGACCGCTAGTATTCGAGTATACACTTGGCACACTCCCACTATCCCCTCTTACCCCCCATTCTACCCCCCCCCCCCCTTCCCGCTTCCCCTGACCTCTTCCTCCCTCTCTCTCTCTTTCTCTCGTTCCTTTTCGATCTCAGCCTCCCTTTATGAATCCCCCCTCCCCCTCCTCCGCACCAAACGATTTTTCACAGCGCAATAAAACATAAATCTTTTTGAACCGTAAATGGCGCCGGGATTTTGTCCTTGAAATTTAGTCCGCTTAGACCTCACCACCTCCTCCGCCCACCCCCCGCTCTTTCTCTTCTTCTCTGAACGCCTCTCTCTCTCTCGCGACGTATGGCTCCCTTTCTCTTCTCTCTATCTCTTTCTCACACGCCCGCCTCACCCCCGGCCCCCCCCCCCCCCCGCACCCCACACCCCATCTTAGCCGCCCGTGATGCCGCTGGAGGGTTTGGGGGGATATCTCAGTCCGTCCCAGACCACGTCTACTCTCACACCTACTCACGCATCTATCAGCAGTGGCGTAACTATGGGGGGGGGGGGAATGAGGGGGATAGATCCCCCCTGAAAGCCTTAGAGAAATATAAAAAAAATATTTAAAACTAATGTCAAGTTTAGACATATTATAACTGCGTCTGTTTAAAGTTAATTTGTTAGTGCGAAAATGATGTGAAATGTATTTCCTGGCTTGTTATTTTTCAAACATTTTCCCAACGGGGGTGGGGTATCGCCACCCCAGGCTATCCCATCCCCCCCCCCCAAAGCATAGTCTTAGTTACGCCACTGTCTACTCAAAAAAGCTTACCAAAAAATGCAGTTAGTCGTTGTTTCGGGCGTGACTTCATGGATTCGACTTGACGCAATAAAATTCTATAATTTCACATAAATTTAATGCTGTACGAATTAGGTTTCGACGTGGCTCCTCATTATCTTGTACACCCTGGTACAACGAATTATAACATGTGCGTCTGTAACGCAGTGAAGTCAATACTGTATGGATGACTCTTTATTAAGTGTGTCTTCGATGCAAATATACCAGATGATGACGTAACGCTTCGAAACCTATGTTGTACAATATTAAATTTATGTGGAATTGTAATTTTTTGCATTTCAATCTATAAAACAAATGGAGTAGACTCATAGACAAAGTTTGAATCCCTCTCAAATTTTGTATGTTATTGAAGGCGAGGATTATGAAGATAAAAATAATTTGCCGTGTCTATCGCATACAGTTGCTATTACCTTTAAATATGAACTCTTGGTGTTTAGGTTATTCATAAAACACCAAGTTTCGGAAATTTATTTTTCATGTTCACGGCATAGTATGTTGAAGAGGTACAAAAATAACAAAAGTTTTCAAGCATTTAAAGGTAATTTACCTTGAAACAATGTCCTATAAAACATACCCTTATGGTGGTTTTTTTTAGAATAATAGGACAAGAAAAGTGAACACACATTAAATAAGATTTTGGCGAATTCCGAAAATATATCACCCTTATATTAAAATATATTTCACTGAACTATCGTCAATTCTTCTGCAGATAATTAATCGTTGCAGGAACTTTAAGCTTTTGAAATCGAAGGGCTACTGCTTCGCCCTTTTAAATGATACCTTGAACAAGATCTCAAGGAGTTTTTCCTTATACAGGTGTCACCTTCTTCCTAAAACAGTATCGATCACTCTTGTTCTTCGAAATATCATCAGCTACCAGGAAAAATTAATTCTCTTGGCCAACAACATTTCCAAGAAGGGAAAAATATATCGAGTTCCTCGTGTTCCCGTCCTCGCAGTGGTGTAATAAAATGAGGAAAGCTCGTATATGCGAGCAAATAAAATATTTTTCACAATGATCGCAAAATACCTTGCTTAAAAAAGGTTGTTTTCACAGCTATCACAAAGGCTAGAAATCTTAAATAATATTTCAATCTTGACAGCATTCGGGGAGAAAAAGGCGCCTTAATAGCTTCACAAAACGAATTGCTCCCACTCCAGTGGTCATGACCTATTATTCGTTTAAAACTCCTGAACTTTTGAAAATTACAGGGTTTATAACTAGAGTACACTGTTGTCAATTTTTGCATACATCTGAAATTTAAAATTTCTACGTTTGATACATTGATAAATGGCGTACTCTTGGTATCATCATCGTTGTTCATTAATCCTAATATTGGTTTGACGTAACTCTCCACTCAATTCTTCCATCAGCTAATCTTTTCACACCCAAGTATTTCATCTCTTCCACATTCTTCTTCACCCGATCCATATATTTTATTCGAGGTCTTTCTTTTCCTATCTTGCCATCCACTTGTCCCTCGACGATTGTCTTCATCAGGTCATCATGCCTGGAGATATAGCCAATTAGGCTGCTTCACCTTCTTATTAAGGGCTTCATAAGCCATATTTTACTTAGTTCACTCGTTCTATCCGTTCCATATTCTTTATTCTTCTGAATATACACAAAACATATCAATGGCTAAGTTCTAACAACACGTATCTCAAATTCGGCCGGTTTGAAACAGGTATCTTAAAGAAAGTGTTATAACATTTTAAAAAATAAAATACAAACAAAAAACAACTCTTTGTTTGCAAATTAATGCTTCTCCTTCAGTTTTATTAACTTTTTGCTTTTAATTTCAGAGTACAAGTAAAAAATATAATCATTAATTTGCTCCCCTGAAAAATTGCTATTTTTGAGATACGTATTGTTAGAGCTTAGCCATCGATATGTGGGTTATAGCTTAGAATTTAGACAGGTAATATTTCAAGATAAAAAGATACAAATCGCACGATCGATCGGGAGTGGTAATACGTCCTCATAAGTGGTGAAGCAAATTCGGAGGACCATGGTTCGAAACCAGGACAAGGTGAATGATTGCTCCCCCGAAGAATATTCGGACTGCCAGTGGACTTACGGGTGACTCCGAAAAGGTTTGCCCTCGGAATGTCCCATGCTTCATTTCCAAAATAAAAGACAGACATCGGCAAGTGCGTCCGCCGATGTGACTGATGGCCCCTGAAGGTGACTTCATTATCCTCTCGCATCTTTTTATGCGCTCATCGTCCTATTTAGCCGACACCCAGATCCTTTTGCGACTGGCGACAACTGGTTGAATCCAGACGTCGAACAGACATGGACCCCTAAGCCCTTCTCTCGACGAGCGGCCTTTAATCGCCTACTCCCAGCTACGGTCGCCCTCCTCTACCTCCATATGGATTAGATCATGGAAAGCATGTTAACATGGTGAAATCTTGTTTAACTCCTGAGTGATAAAACTGCATAAAATGCCACAATTTTCATCGGCGAGGTAAATTCCTCGCCTGCAAAACAGAAGGTCGCTGGTTCAAGTCCCGCCGAGGTAAATTGGCCCTAATGAGCGCATGCATATTTGTGATTATTGTACGTTATTTCTCGTTAGATGCCCCCGCTGTAATGGCGTAAAGTGCGCTGTTTTCGAGGCGGTGAATGTAAATTAAAATTTTAATTCTATGATGAAGAAATTCCACAAAGTAACGCCTGAGACCGTGTATTTTATTAAATTAAAATGTTTTTAATTTTCTTGGAAACCTTATATTCCAAAATTTATTTAGTTATTTACCATGATAATATAAAGTGTATGGGAATTAGAATTCTTGCCGTTCGGCTAGTGTATTCCCTCACATGCTCGACTAAATATGATGCGATCCAGCCCTCCAAATACATGTGATCTGTATTCAGGAAAACTGTCGCGCATAAACGTACTTCCTCGTAGTAACCTCCGTGGAAACTGGATAAGCCGTTCCCAACAAGTCTTCCTGGAAGGAAAATCACGGGAAGAACATGGCTTGGGGCGAATGTGCTTATTATGTAGTTGGAGGTTGACTTCATGTTTATAATTTATTTAATCTATTCCAAATTCCCTAAATATATTGTTATTTGAGCTATTCATACCTGTCTTAGCTCTGATAACATTTGGTTAAAAATGTATCTCCTAGATTTCTTCAGCGATGGCGTGATCGCAAGTACTTGCTTAAGTTGCTGTTGTTTCACTCACTTCAGATAACCAAGAAATCTATATCCTTGGAGATGTTCGCTATTTCACTTGTAACAAAATATATGTAATGAAATGCTGTCAATATTTTCCAATTTCCAATCTTGTTCTACTTTACACCACAAATCTAGCAAAATAGAAGGGCATATACCGAAATTATGATGGATACCTAGATATTTCTCAATTGCTTTCTCCCTATCTTTCTCGTGTTATCGTTAATTTTGGCTACACTCCATATATAATGAATTTATTAGATACATAATTTTATAGGAAATTTTGTCTCCACATTCATCCGGCGAATTAAACAGAAAACTTAACGATTTTTACCGCGAACCCCATCGAATTGCGTGACACCCTTAAAGAGTTCTGCCTAAAAACAGAAATACCGATGACTTGGGAAACCCTTTATTTCGTGATGTATTTATAACTTTATGATAATAAAAATGTCCTCTTCACTTATCAACTGAATTTAGGTATCTGCAGGCCTCTCTTACAATTAAGTTCATGGGCACGAACATACATCCAAGCAATGGATGGTAGAAAACACACCCAGGCAGGATTCGAACCAGCGACCCTTGGATTATGAGGCGAGAATATTACTCTTCCGCTTCCGAGGCCGGCGAATTATGGGTTTAATCATGCAGTGAATGGTATTTACCCAATGTTATTTCACCCGACAACTCTACACTCTCCGAAAAATGCTTGATGTACCTTTTACGGTGACTTTCACGACCAAGTGTTGTGAAGCATTTCCAGTAATAAAAAACTAAGGGTACCGCTGCGACGCACTGCAGTCGAGCGAAAGCGATGTCTTTTGGCCGAGAGCCGTTCGTGCGCCCGAAAAATCTATTCAATTCGCGATGGAATTCCGACTAGTCTCTCGGGAGAGACCCCCCTCCCCCGATCCCCGAAATGTAAACGTCATCCCACACCCCACCTCCACCCCTTTGATGCGATTACCTGGACCACCACCACCACCCCACTCGGAGGGAGGGAGTCGAGGAATTCTTGGCACCGCCTCGCCGCGCCGGTCCCAATTGTTGTCCTTCTTCGGAGTCAATGGACTGCGTCTCCCAGGCAAAGGGCCGACAGCCACCTCCCCAGCACCAAAATCCGCTCCTCCCTCCCCCATGCCTCCCCCGTGAAGGGGCCGCACCCCGTCACGTGATATAGGGGCGCCCAGGTCCCGCATCGGGGCTCGGGAGAGGCGTATCATCCCTTTGAGGGGGGGGGGGGGGAGAGGAGCTTGAGAATCAGTGGCGTCTTTCTTTTTTTTTCCTCGCGTTTTGGTGCGCTCTGCGAGACTCTCTCCCTCTCCTCCTGGAACGTGAAGCACTTATCTCTGCTTTCCGAGATGGCACGGATTCCGCGTTCGCGACTCCTCCCTTCGAGTATGGTATGGTATTTGGAGAGGGCGACCAATAGCTGAGGTCATTTGCGCCATAAGGGAAGGGTGGAGAGAAACCCGGCGTCGGCATTAGACTGCTCTTCACGAAAGGCGCCAAGGGGACCACGGCTTTACGTCCCATCTGACGGACGGAGTGTTGCGCTTTAAATGTCCTCCTCACAGTACTCAAGCAGGAATCGGGAAAACTTTGAAAATTCTCTGCCACTGCCGGGATTTTAATTCGAGCTCGCCGGGTGGGAAGCCAACACTCTAGCCACCACACCAACGCGATCCCCTTCTCCCTTCGATCGTGTGAACAGAAGATTCGTTGCCTATTCAAAATATTGGTACGTCAATTTTGGCATGACCCATTGTTCCCAGTGGGCCTAGTTAGTAGATATGTTACACTATGTTATATCTATTCAGCTTCGGTAGCCCCGAAGACTTTCATATAACTATTTTTTTATTATCCAGTTGCCCCGAGAACAGCACAAGTTTGGCCTTTTACGGCGGGGAATCTTTAATAATGAACAATGAATAACCACAAAAACACCCATGTCTTGTGCGAAAGATCCACAGAGAGAAAATCATCCGCCTTGACTTGAGGGATTCGAACCCGGATCCCCCGATTTCAAGTCGGGTGCTTTAGCCTGTTAAGCTACCGAGGCATTATTCTTTCCTGTGGATATTATTGGGCACTACCGGACAAGGTGACGCTTTGGTACAAGACTCGAAGACAAGAATGATGCCTCGGCAGCTTAACTGACTAAAGCACTCGACCGGAAATCGGGGGATCTGGGTTCGAATCCCGGTCAAGGCGGATGATTTTTTTTCTGTGGATCTTTCGCACGATTGTGCATTGCGGGTGACTCCCGTAAAAGTTATCACCGCGGCTAGTCCCGGTATACTTTAAACCCATGTCTTGAATAAGGGCCACCTATCTAGGCGAGACTTGAACCCGCGACCTTTGGTTCCGGACTCTCCCCATCGCCACAAAGAATGCCGACATCTTAATTCCCGGCCAAGTGGACTTATTCGGTTTCTGAAATCATCGCTTCGATTTTTTTATCGTGAGAAATTGACATTGTTTTCCGTTAAATGGAATATTTTCTGCAAGCCTTATAATTATTAATGTTCGACAAACGCGCTCGTTAAATATTTCTTAAGATCGTCCACGGTGTGTGAAGCTTGGACGCACTAAGAGAATTCTGTTTGGAATTTTCAGCGGGTCAAGGGCTCCTCATTCTCGGACGGCGTCGCAATGAACGAGTCATCCATCATCATCATCATCGGAGCACAAGACACTTCCCTGATGATGACGAACGGCTCAGCCATTGAAACGTCGTCGGACGCAGTGGAGCTCTTGACCTGGTGGAAAATGTCGAGCACACTTCACCGACTGCATTCGCCGTGAAAAAAATCAGTCGCCCATTCATTCAGCCGCAAGGATTGTACAAAACTGTAGGAGCTGGTTGCATTCCCCAAAATTTTGGGGTACCGTCTTTTTGCTGAAGATATGGATGAATTCTAGATTGAAAACGCCCGGTGAAATTCCTCCTCAAATGGCTGTACGAACGTGTAATTTAAGTCCATACCAATCTACACGAAACTATTCGTTTTGGAAAAGAATTAATAGAAATATTATCTAGTATTCGTTCAGTAAATTTAATTGGATCATTTATTTAATTTATCCTCTTTCTTTAAAGTAACTTTTTATTGATACTGCCAATAAATCTTTAAAATAATGGACATAAAACGAAAGTTTCTCGACCGTTTTAGCTTTATATTTATCCGACAAAAATTTATACGCATTCATAAGCGTCATTGAATAAGTTTTTTGACACATGAAGAAGGCGTTCATCAGGGCTCTTCAACTGGTCATCTTGCGCAAAGCGCCCGTCATATAAGAGAAAAGCGGGCGGGAAAAATCGACAGTATTAAGACCCCCAAGATTAGATCGCAAGGCGGCGCGCAGAAAAATGACGATCGGGCGGCCGGGCAAGGTGGCCCTCTTGTGTGAACCGGAGTGGTCTCCCCGTGACGTCATCGCTACCTTAACGAGCTCCTTGTGTCTGCCAAATCCATCGGCCGCAATCATTCCGCGATTAAAAATCGTCTTGCAGAATCCCCAACCGCTGTCACCTCTATCGCACTCCCGGGGAGTGACCGGGTACGGAGGAGTGTGAATTTGCAAATTCTCGGAGGACAAAATTAATTCAAAGAAGAAACATTTCACTGCAGTAATTCTACGTTGAAAAATATAATTTCCAAGTTTTACACCTGAAGTCTGTTGCGCAAATAATCAGTAAAAAAAATGGCCTAAAGAAAGGACCATCTCCTTCGAGTCGGAAGTAGACCCACAGAAATCTCAGGCACCCCGCACAAGCAGGGGTATTTCCGATCCCTAAAGCCTCTTCCCTTGATCCACTTCAATACGTCAGGTAGCACCAACATTTTTAAAAGTATTGAATTTTTCAGTGATAATAGAATGATCAATAATTCAAAGAATCTTACTTTTTATAAGTAAGATTCTTTGAATCTTTATTGGTAAGCGTGTAGGCCTTTCAGGTCGAATTTCGACTTAATAATCGAAGTGTCCCCAGCCGAACCCAATGGAACATTTCAGAAAATTCTCGTGTCGAAAGAGGGCCAAGGAAAGGAATAACCCAGGAACATCACCGAATCGGATACTCGAGAAAACTTAAAGAAAAGCGCTTCATTTCTCATTTTATCGTTTAGAAACTGATATTTCTTCAGTGTAAGATATATTTTTCGTCTAAATATACAGAGTTTAGTAGAATACAGAGGACTCGTATCTGATCTTGACAAATGCCTCTTGCAGCTTCCCTTGGCTCTTTGCGGAAGGGGAGGAGGGCCCCTTGGTTGTCTGGGGCCGCCGCCTCCAGTGGGTGGCGCGCAAAAGGCCTTTCAATGAGGAGGGCTCATCCGCCGCAATACAGATGAGTCACTAAAGGTCGAGGCTCTCTCTCTCTCGTGATTTATTTCCTCCCAGCTCGTTATGAGCGGACCCCTCTTATAATGCCCTCTCGGCCATTCTCACCTCTCCTAATGACGCGCCATCCGGCGGAGGCGTGTGGAATTTCCCCAAGGGGAATGCCGTGGCATGAGGATCGCCTCCTCCTATCCTCTTGAATAATGCTCTTTGGGAGGATAGGGAGGCAAGAGAGGTGAGAGATTTTGACACGAGGCGCTGCCGGAGAGGCGGGCGGGCCGAGGTATTCGCGGAGAGAGAGAGAGAGTGCGCCCCGCCGCCATCTTCCTCCTCCCCTCTCCAGCCATAGGCGCCCTCCCTCCCCCCTCCGAGCCCATTAATGCGCAATTGGGATTGAAGGCCCGCGGTCACGGTCATAACGCTTCTTCATCATCGCATTCGGGATTGCGCTATCCAAACATCCCAACTGCTCTTAAGTCTCCCAAACGAATCGTATGCATTTTTATGTGCCTATCTCGGCCGCCATCTTGCTTCTGAGACATGGTTTGTAAATTTCTTTTCCGTTTTCCTTGAAAGGATGCCATTATATTGATAAAAATGCTTATTTTTTCAATTTACGTCCACAGGCACTGGAATTGGATGCAAAATATGGTGTGAAATGCCAAACTGTAACGTGACCGTAATTGTTTCCACGTGGGAACGAAATGATCCTTCCAGCCGTGAAACGTTATATAAGCGAATAAAAACTGATAAAATGGCCGGATGAAAATAAACTGCGAGTAAGGGGAATAAATTCTTTTCCGCTAAAATTAAAAAAGCCGAACACTAGATTTGAAAAACAAACGTAAAGATTGCAAACGAGGCGGTTCGAGGGTTGATAAATCATAGCAATATGATTTTTACCAAGTAGTTCCGCTTTATCCCGCGTAGCTGCTGCTGGCACACTGACTCGATGGTCGTCTTCTCTCTCTCTCCGTTTTCCTGTGACTTGCCGTGGATGCAACCGGATAGCATGAGGACATATGCTTTTACTTGTGCGCCTTTGCCTTTCTCGGTGATCGGCGTCGTCTCTAGACGAGTCCGCCTGTCCGTCCGCCAAGGAGACAGTTCATCCGCGGGGCGTGGGCGATTGAGAGAGGTGGGGTCAGAGGTCAGGCGGCAAGAGTGCATTAGCCGCGCGGCGAGGGAGCGGCCGCGTCACTGCAAGAAATGCCGCGGCGTCCACTCTAACAAGTGTCCGAATGCCATCCTCGTCCAGTTCGTCGAATGCGCCCCAGGAACAAAGATGGCGTCGAATGCGCCCCAGGCACAGGGATGGCGTCGAATGCACTGGCATGGAGGTTGAAATGAACTGATGGAGCCTTCGTTGGTTTATATATGTATAGACTTATATCCGTCGTGATATCGAATCTTTTGAAGCAGTGAAACAGTTTTGTTACTTAGGAAGCGGAATTATCCACGAGGGATGAAGCGAAAAAAAAATAAATATTCCGTAAAGGAGATGAGGGCTTTCTACTAAAATCTTAAAAATCTTATTACTAATGAAAATACAGAAGTGAGGAAAAATTCATCAGATGCTTCATAAGGAGCAAGTTTCTCTATGAGAGTGAGGCTTGGACGTTGACAAGTGTGGAAAAGTCGAGAATAGAAGCATTTACAATGTGGTGTGCCAAAGAATGATAAAGATACATGGAATCGACCGAGTAAGTAATGAGGAAGTGCTAAGAAGAGTGGGAGAAAATACAAGTCTTCTAAAAACCTTTAGGAGAAGACGGGACTGCTTGGTTGGTCACATGAAGAGGTATGATGGACTGATGAAAACAAACGTAGAAGGACATGTGGAAGGGAAGAAGGGCAAGGGATGTCCTCAAATGAAGTACATACTTAGATCACACAAAGTTTACATAGGTTTTGAAAGATGTAAAAGAATCACTATGAAAAGGCTAGCGGATAGGAGAGCATAATGGAGAGCTGAGTTAAACCAATGCGTGATGATAATGATTATAAATAGCATCAAAATTCCATACACCGTCGTTTGTGGCCCCTATTTAGCGCTAGGATTGCCAGCTCTTTCGGCGCAGTGGCATCCGTGGGCTTGAGTCGTGAGTGCCGCTGCCGGGTGACTTGAGCGGGCGGCGCGGCGAGCGTCGTTGTCGTCGTCGGCGGTGGCGCCAGGCCGGGGGCGCGGCGCCGAGATGCCGGGGCAGGGGCCGCCTCTCGGTTATGCGACTCCGCCGCCTTCAAAGGGGGCGAAGGCATTCGCGGCAAAAGGCGACCCCCGCCCCTCCTCCCTCCCTTTGTCGCTTATCGCCGTGTGCACAAGGCACCCCCCCCCCCCTCACCGTTCGAACGTGAGTCGCGTGCGGGAGGCTGCCTCTCTCTCTCTCTCTCCGTCAAAGCACGCCGTGATCTCTTCTCTCTCTCCGCCTTTCATCTATCTCCTCCTCCTCTCTTTTGTCCTTTCAAGCGTCGGGACACAAATCCACTCCTCTCCCTCGGATTCCTTACCTCCCCTCCCCTCCCTCCTTCCCCCCGCCCTCCCTTCGCCTTCGTCGAGAAATGTCGACCGACTGTCGAAAATAGTCCGTCTCGAGCGAGAAGGTTGAAATAAATTGAAGGCGCCATCGAAGGTTTTTCCTTGCGTGGTCCAAAGTCCGCCGATTTTCGCTTGAAATTTTCAATGCTCGCCCCTTCGACCTTGCCTGCCTTGCTTCTGCTGTTGATGATTTTTCATTGCTCGTCCAATGTGCGCCAGCAAGGGTTGTGTTACTTTATTTTAATTTTGGCGTAATTTTCCATTGCTTAGTGCATACATGACTGTAGAACATACAGGAGGCCCGTGTCCGTCTCTTTAAACGTAGATTTATGTTACCATTTAAAACACCAAAGGCATTTAAGACCAAAGGCACATTTTAATCGGATTCCGGAAGCATCCGCAGTGTTTCTGCTCTAGAGTATTCGTACTCGTGATTTATAGCACTGAAAAGTTAAGAATACCATACATTGAATTATCTCGAACATCAATTTCGGTTAAAAGATCCGTGAAATTTGAATCGTTCTGCCTTCAGCGCCGTCATTGGTGACTTGTGTTCTCCAAACTTAATGCGTAGTGGCTGGCAACAAAACTTTTGACTAGGTGGGGAACCCTATGTTGTATTATTCGCGGATTTGAAATCTTGTATCTAATTTTTTTATCACTACTGGTTACAAACTTTGTTTTATTTGAAGCGGCTACAGTTTCGTAAGTGATCCTGCTTTATCTTTAAATTCCAACGTGGGAAGACCAAATTCTCGCCCCCAACTTTTCTTGCCAGCCGTCCTTCTCAGCGCTTAGCTCATGGTAACTATCGTCTGTTCTATCACCTTTGAGTCAGATCTATCGTCATTATAGTTTCTTTCCTATGCTCAATTTTATCCCTCAATAAGATCCATTAACATGAGTTTTTATTAAAAGAATATTAGGAAAGTGCGACGACAAAGTGAGAGAAATTAGCTACTTTTCCCTCGTTAGACCACATTTGGAATACGCTGCTAGTGTTTGGGACCCTCATGAAAAAGGCTTAATAACAGAGTTAGAACGCGTGCAAAGAAGAGCGGCCAGGTATGTGAAAGGTCGTTACGATAGTCTTGTCAGTGTAACTGACCTCTTAGATAAACTCGGATGGGAATCTCTGTCGGACCGTAGATTGAAAAATAGACTAAACCTTTTAGATAAATTCAAGAGCAGTGTCTTTTCTGACGAAGTTAACCATATCTTGCGGACGCCAACATACTACGGAAGATCAGATCATATAAATAAAATAAGAGAGATTGTAGAACAGACAGATTCCGAATGTCATTTTTTCCACGATCAATAAGAGATTATAACGGCAGCAATAAAACTCGTAAATAGATTGCATGACTTGTAGTGTAGCCTACTAACCTATGTAAAAATTAAAGCATGTTTCTTAATTCAATTATTGTTTCTAACAGCATATAGTAGTATAGTTTGTTAGTATTGTTAGTTTAGTTTAGTTTGGGACGTTTTTTTTGGACGGTGTGGTGTGCATGTGGGAGTCCAAATGCATGCTGCATGCTGGTGATTGATCACCCCCTGCCAAACACCCTAGAGGTGGCTCGCAGGGTATTATGTAGATGTAGATGTAGATGAGTCCAATAACGGACGTAACAGAAAAATATTTAAATTGGAGCCATTTTGGAGGTGGGATACATTTTGGAATAGGGTTAATTTGGAGGGGGCACACAAACGTTTTCGGGAGTTTACACCCCAACATCTCGTCTTTACTTGGTCGCCAACGAGAGTATTACGTGGACGGGCACTGTGGATTGCTCTGAGAAGCATAACAAAACGTTGAAGAGCGAAGAAGCTTGTGAATATCGAAGAAATATGCCACAGTGTGTGAGTAAAACGATCATTCATTTTGTTCTCTTACGTGTGGAGTATAAAAGAGGGAAAATTAAAGGAAAATGCCCCCGAGGAAGACCTAGAGATAAAAAAACTTAAGAGAGATAAAGGAAAGCATAATGAGAAAGAGCATCGGGGAACTGAAAGAACTAGCTTGTGAAATGTAGAAATGGAGGGTATACCAACCTTAGGATTGTGGTACAATGTACGTATGTGTATGGTCGGTAGAATACCAACCTTTGGATTGTAGTCCTATTTACGTATGTATTAAATCTGCAGCCTATCGATCTTAGGATTGTGGTACTAAGTGCGTATGTATTTGATCTCGAAACTTATTACCTAGGAAACTGGAACTTTCGACCTCCACGCCTTTGCTTTGCCTCTTGTTAATTTTGAATGTAAAATAAACGTGAAGGCGCGGTTGGTGTTACACCCTAGCGAGTTACTTCTGTCCCTCATTCGGTTGTTCGAGGCATCTGGTTCGTGGGCGCCTCGGCGATAAGGCGCGGTGGCCCCAGGAATGCTGCGGCGGAGATAGTGGGCGGCTCGGCGAGGGTGTGGGGCGGTTGGCGCCGCCGATTAAAGGTGCTTGCTTGGGTTTCGACCCCGGGGCGGAGGTGGGCGGGGTCACGGGCGATGACATTCCGCGCTACTTTGGCCTACGCGTACGCTGCTGCCTCTTGTACTCATTACTCGGAGTCTCATGTTCAGGGTAGAGAGGAAAAAAAACCTTTTCTCGTACACAGTAGCCCCAGGACAGAAGAAAACATGGGAAAAGCTATTTTTTTATTTTGCGTAAATATTTCAAAAGAAATATTTTAACCCATGTAAACCTCCGCACCCTCGCTCGAGCATTTTGTGACGGGAAACATATGGGCTGACTCCAACAATGGAATTATTTAAATTTAAGCTACGACTTTTTTATCTTTTAATGATATTTTACCCCAATTAGATGAGCAAACTCAACGAAGAAGTAGTGTTATCAGCTAAGAAGAGTAATATTTATTTTTAAGGTTTGAATTCGAAATATATTTCACCATTCTCTGTAATCATGTCATTAGTGTTGATAATTCCATTGATTCCAGTGTCGATCTAAGCTTTTGGCTACTGCTATTCCTCTCTGCTGCTGCTCAGTCACATACAGAGCTTTGTTTATCTAAATTCTGATAAGTAAGGAAAAGGATTTTCTTATCTTGACCCATAATTTATGACGTATTTATCTTGTACAAGTTTCTTGCCAAAACGAATTTGTTTCTAAGATCATGAAAACATTCTCATGGGAACATAGAGAAAGTTTGGATTTTTTTATTACAATTACGATAAATTTGAGCGTGTTGTACCAAAATTTACTGGGCGATAGTTACTATAGCGTTTCTTTAACGAATAACTTGAAATATGGTTTGCCACCAAAGGGTATTCAAGATGGCGCACCAATGTATTCATCATCACAAGATGACGTTAATCGTCGAAACCATGGTCGTGTTTTAATAAAAATAATTCTGTAGAAAATCAAAGTTCAAATTACTCGTACAAAATGTTCAGAAAATCACTAATTATCGCCTGAAACCACCTACTTTTTATAGCGTACTTGGTAATTTATATGTTTAAATTTTTATTGAAATTATATTTACTTTGTTTTTCTAAGTTATCTTCCCAAGCATCGTGCGAAACGGCTGCACGCAAAATAGAACGAAATGTGTCGCAGTTTTTGCTCCGCTGTGCTGAGGAGACGAAGCGCCGGTGCTGTGGCACCGTGCGTCGGCCGATGTTTGACTCTCGTCTTGCTGTCCTGTGTCGGTGCCCCCTTCCTCCCTATTCGTCCGCTCTCGCGTGGAAGGCGTGACCCCTGACCCCGCGCATCATCATCCGGCACTCAGTCAACCTCCCCATTCCCGCTCGCACCTCACGGAGGAAGAGTAATCAACCATCTGCACACCGCGTTGTCCCGTGTCGACGTCCAATTCGAAGGAAGTGTTGCCGAGGCGCCTCTCGCGTCTTTGTTATCTGCTGTTATTTTATCCTCACAAGCTTATGTCCCAGCACTTTATGGCACGGAAACGTGGACACTTACGAAGGAGGCTGAGAAAAATACTGGAGCCCTTGAGGAATGTGTGGCCCAAGATTAAAGTAGATGGGGAAAAACTTCAGCAATTAGAGCAATTCAACTATTTGGGCAGCTCATTAGAGGAAAACGAACACAGTAGCAAGGACCTTTGGAAGCGAATTTCACTAGCAAACGAGGCGTTCATGAACAGGAAGGAGCTTCTGAGAGGATCAAAAACTTGAGAAGTTAGAGAAATTCAGCTATTTGGGCAACACATTGGAGGAAAACGGATACAGCCCAGTAGGGACATCAAGTAGAGAATTGCGTTAGCAAAGCAGGCGTTCATGAACAGGAAGAAGCTGATGGGACGATCGTTAACTAAGACTTAAAAGTAAAGGTTAGTGAAGGGAATGATATGGAGTGTAGCGCTTTGCAGAGCGGAAACATGGGCACCTAGGGAGGAGGACGAGAGAAAACTGGAGGCAATCGAGGTGTGGGTATGGAGAAGACTGGAGAAGAAGGTGAAATGGATGGAGAGGAGGAGGAGGAACCACATTCAAGCACAAAACCCTCGAAGTGCAAGGTGGCCCATGGAAAAAAGTATGGCTAAACTGCTGTTCATGTGGGTAATTCACACACCATTGGCTTAATCTGAATTGAGCCCTACCCTAACATTACCATACCAACCACAGGGTTTGAATCACTGACGGAGGGAATTTTAGGAAAGGAATACACACCAAAGATGAAATTCATCATGAAAAAAAATTGGTTTAGCCGGTATTCGAACCCGGATCTCCCGATTGCCGGTCAGGCATGGTACCCGTTACAGCAGTAAACCATCTTCTACCAGGGCGCAAGGAATGAAGCGCTTATTACGTTGATTTAAAGGTGGCTGATTCATCAATTCTTCAGTTGACACTGGGAGAATTCTAGGACTTGGCAAAAAAAAACAGTTAAACAGTTTACGGCTTAAGAAGTGGATCAGCTCTACAGAGAGTCGGAGGCAATCACGAGTCTGAACTTTGGCGGGGAATTCCATTGGAGCAGGGCGAGGGGCGTTGCCTGCTGATGAAGGCGTCGTCGACTCACGTGCGATCGTGGTGTTTGGCGGGCTCGACACGAGCGCCGTGACGAAGGTCGTGCGCTGTAGCTCCACTCGTGACGCACTCGTGCATCGTGAACCGATCTCTCGTCGACTCCAGCGTGAGCTGTGTCGACAGCCGACCATAAGTGGCCTGGATCAGTGTGGTGACGCTTCATTGGACTCCAGGAGAAATTACTTGTCTGACTTGATGTCACGACTTAAAGAAGCGGGTAATTGTTATAATAGTTTACACTTGGTTTTGCAACATGCTGTCGAATATTTTGACTCGAAATGACCAGCGGTTTTTTATATTATGATTTTACGGAAATAACTAAACTACGAATAAACTTAAACTTAAAACGAACTGAAACTCGAAATATAGGGGAACCAGGGGAGGAACGGGGTAAGCGACTTTTTTGAGAGCGAAAAAAGGTGCTGCGTTTATAAGTTAAGCAACACCAATCTGGACTAGTTAGTTATTGCCGCTTTTTCGCACTTAAAAATCGCTTACCCCACTCCGGGTTCCCCTAACTATATGTTTATTTAGATTTTAATTCCAATGTCTTTATTGGTATTTAAAGATACAATTACGGGCGTGATTCAGTGGAAATCTTTGATATTCAACGAAATGAAAAGCGCTTGTCTATTTCCACACTTATTTATTCCAAGCGACCCTGGTTTTGGCACATAATGCCATTTTCAAGGCATCATTGGTCATCTTCAATGGCATTTAAATAAAAATGAACTCTTTTCGTGGAATTTTAATAATTAAAATCTATTAATAATCATTAAATTAAAAATAAAAGCATTAATAATCTTCCAAATCGACGCTTGTCACCCATTGTAAACAAGTTGAGTATTCTAGGAGTATAAATTTTACCTAGTTTATGTTTTTTTATCAAAATTTCTCATAAGTAATTGTTATGAATTTGTATACGTAAGACTAGCCGTACTATATTATGATGTACCGCGATTCATTTCCAGGGGAGGAACACCACTGTTCAATATTCGGCCGACTCAGGGATAATCTACATAATTTTGATTCGCTTTCGACTCTTAACTTCTCCAATTACCGCTGGTTTTGCCGCAATTGGCTTGTTCTGTGACTTTTGATTAAATATTTCAAATCAGTTTGATAAACGCTAGGTCTGAAAACCCCATTGAAAAGCAAAATTTTTACGGCTGGAAAAAATTATCAATATGCAAACACCATTTTATCAATTTTCCAGCTTAAATTAGCTACGAATTTTTCTTACTGTCCTATTTTTAATTCCGTTAAATTTCAAGCTGGCATGTTAAAATAATCTCTATGGATCTAAGAAGCCAAAGATATTTCATGAAAGACTTTATTTTGTGTTTTTACACTTGAGTCGTCTCGACATTTCTCCAATCTCAGGCCATCGTACAGTCGGCTTATGAATGCCATTCGTTTTCAAGCTACATCTAAAGCCTATCTTCGGTGACTAATCTATTTACACGAAATCACAGTGTACATATTTCCTAGTCGGAGCTGATATTTTGCCCGTCTCCTTAGGTTTTTTTCAAGACTTTACGATTATGTATCCTACATCCATCTTTAAGTTGCAAGCATTTGCTGCTCACTCACTCAGTGAATCGACCCGAAAGTTGGTTGGGATTGGTGAGGTTAGAGGTCACCCCGGACTTAGTCATGGTCGTTTTAATATCATGCATTCAGTGTAAGGGTTCAATTCATTTCCCAGGGGTCCCTTGCGCCACGAGGATTTAGGTTGGGCTGCCTAAAATCATCACCCGATATTTTAGCCCGTGAACCCTGATTACCCTGCGGCGAAGATTCAGTCCAACAAAAAAATCTATTCACACCCATCCCCTCGCTTTGTTTCGGATATCATGTGAATCAGTCATTTTTTTGAAGCCGCTAACCCGGTTGAGTTTACGCGAAAACGTCTCATCTTGTGTGGAAATTGAATCACCCCTTGGAGTGCGCTCGAAGTTGAATTCATTGGCAATGACTGGGAGGGGAGGGTGGTTGAGGAAGGGGGATGAGGGTGGTAGGGGGCAGCACACGTCCACTTAACCCACTTGGGGAAGTTGGTGCGCTAGACGCCAACTCCATCAGGAACGAAAGAAAATAAAAGACGAGAAAGCGGCAGCACCCTGATTTTTATCTCTCACTTACCCCGCTGCTCTTGGCAGTTAAGATGGAGTTCAAAAAGTCCTCCTCCACGGGTGCACCGAAATAATACCTGCAAGGAATTCTTGAAATGCATAAAAATAAACGGGCCACTCTCCACTTATCCGCGGGTAAATTAAAAATGGCCGCCGTCGCTGCGGTCCTCGGCGCGAAGGGGCTCTTCATCGGCGGAAGCTCACCCCCCCCCTCCAACCCACCCACCCACCCACTCGCCCCCGCCCCCTTTGGCATCCACAGCGGAGGCATACCAGATGCTCTGAATAAAATGTGGGACACAATGTTCTGAAATCTAGGGCATTGGGCGAAATTGAAGGACAGGCTGAAATATGTGTGTGCGCATGCAAACATAATACGCGCAGTTCTTGGATTAATGTACATTTATCATAGCCTTAAACCATACGCTGAAATTTAATTTACCCTAAGTAGGTCCTTAAAAACTATTTGATATATATCTGGGGATGTGCGTGTTGCTTTCAAGTATTGTATAATACAGTAACATTACATTTATACTCAATTTGTTTTTAAATTTGTGTATATAGTTACGTACACAAGAATGATTTCATTTGAGAATATCAATCATATTTTGGTGCTCAATTGATCTTTTTCAGAATATTATTTCAGTTTTTTTTTTTCATTTTTGGTGATTATTAATACCCAGAATTGATGTTGGCTTTACCCTACACTATTACTCTACAGTATACTGGTGTAATTTACTTCAAAATAGTGTAATTTAAGGTGAAAAATAAATAACAAAATTATAATTACATTTTTCGATAGGAACAGGTGATTAGATAAAAAATAAATGTGAAAAAAGACCTTATATATCTCTTGGAAGTATCCACTAGCCTAGAAAGTTATAATACCTATCAACTTCCATAGTAACTATTCAAAGCTCTCTTCGTAATTTTTTGTCGCGATTGGCGCAAGATGTGACCTTTGATTGGTGGAATATATCACTTATCTGTCAAGGATAATTCAAGAATTACAAATAAATGCCCAGTTTTCCTTTTTGTCGACCATAATACCAAGAATTGATGTTGTACAAAATATTTTATTTTTATATGGTAATTTTACCTTAAAAGCTGAATCGCATGAAATCTGAGACCAATGTCAATCATTTTTCGGGTGGATATTAAGTCAAGATACGCCAGGTTAAGTTGTTGGGAACAGGGCTAGACCCCTTCGCTGTCTTGCCCCCTCTCCCCCCCTCGCCTGTCCCTCTCTCTCTCTTCTCTCTCCCTCTCGTGAGCCTGCGAAGACGACATGTTCGTGGCGGAGAGGAGGGGAGGTAAGGTCTCCCTGTGCTGCTCGCTTCATTTGTTTTTTCTTTCTCGGAGAACTTGGCTGCTGCAGTTTATCTCCTTCGCCTGCAGTTCGCCAAAGATCCTCCTCTCCCCGACAGATAGCGAGTGGAAGCCAATGGCGAGACACTTTGGATCAGTCGTCCGCCGTATTCCGGGGTCTTGGGTCCGAATAGGATCAATTGGACTCCCTTTCCTCTCTAGGTCTATTCCAACTCCATCATCACAATTCGCCATTTAACTAACCCGTTTCTCTGCTCCCGCAAGATATCGGATTATCTGTTGCTGATTAGTTCCACTAATTATCTAACCAGTGTAATTGGCCATTTGCCCGTAATTTTGGTCCCTCTTATGTAACTGAATTTTCGTATTCTAGTCCTCAAAACGCCGTTTACCTCCTCGTGATGTTTCACAGTGTTGGGCTTGTAAGCGTTGGGGTCCAAATTCATGACTCTACTTATAGCCCTAAAATTTAGTTTTCTATCGGTACAAGAATTAAAACTAAATCACTCGTATAAACATGGTCCCCAAAAAGTCACATTTTGCCTTTCTCGTCATAAATATTTCTTCTGATTATGCTGCATGCACTTTTGTGAAAATAACCTCGATACTAGAGCCTCCAATGACTTTGCTATTTATTCATTTGAATTTAGTTTTTTTTTTGTTAATCGTTCTAAGGTTTACATTTGCTCAACACAACGATTGTATAAAATAATCGAACGCAGAAATTCATCCAAATACCGTAACTGAAATCGCATGATATCTGAGATCAATATTCATCATTGTTTATGAAATTAATACTTTGAGCTGGGATTGAGTCGTTTTCTCTCGTCTCAGCTTCTTTTTCATAATTCCAATTTCTGGTCAGTTGTGTCTTGCGTCGGCAACACGCTTACCTCTAGTGAATTGCGGGTGGCCCTCGCTGTCCGGGGCAAGAAGAAAAGGCTAAGGCCGATTCGGGTCGGTCTATCCAACCCTCGTTACCCCCTCAACTGACTGGGACTCCGCCCGTCACACAGATGCAGAAAAACCTAGCATTTCGACGCCTTCGATGAGCCCGCGGTATATAATCTGGTTTCCGTTTAAGAATGCGGTATTGCGAGCCATTTTGGAGTGTGCATAGATATCAAACGGCTTCATCCGACCACAAGCTTCATTAGTTCGAAATTTAGGCATTTCATGTTAAAAGTTGTTAACTGACCTCAAAGAAAAAGCGCAAGTGGTATAGCTCTGATTATTCTTGTGCGAAAATTAATTTTCGGCATTCCTTTTTCTAATACATTTCGCAGGTACCTACCTAATAGTTAAAAGAATATCTAGGGAAAAATCGTCTAGCCGGATTGGAAATTTGAATGAGTGCCGAGTTTGATTAATTTCCTGTTCTATATGCTGAGACATGATATACATCTTTATATTTTCCCTTGATTTCATAAAGTTATCTTTAAATGTGACGAACGAATTGGTTTGTTTTCTTATCCATTTCCATTGTTGCCTAACTGTCGCGCTGCTCTAGGAAAAGTATTACTGTATGAGAATTTCTGGGTAGTTTCTTTTCCGGAATCGTATGATAACCAAGATATTGTATATTGCGGAAAGTTTTACGGGATATTCTCCGTTTGCGTCCATCTTCGGTGCATATCTCGTAAACCTCCCCGCCTAATCTCCACCGCACCTCGAAAGCCTACACTTATACATATGTCGTACAATCCCTAAATAATGCACATAAAAGGAAACCTATTTGAATGCACTGCGAAACTACTGCGGAAAATTTGAAATGTATTCGCGAAACCGCGAAAACTCGAAAGGTTTTTACTTCTTCGACTGACGATGAGTAGCCATCCCAAACTATTGGTACTTGGGTTTATTGACACTTACCGTGTTGACTTGACTGCACCCTAGTGCTTCACTTTTTCGATGCTTTAGTGTTATTTCTTAACGACCAACCTTGAGGTGTTTGGTATCATTTTAACGAATGCATTTTGCTTTTGTCTTTTCATTTGTTCAAAGTTAGTACCACTTTTTTGAAATTGGCAAACTACGTTTTTCCAAAAGACGGATTGCGTAATATTACCCTCCTAGTACGTAAACTGCTAACCTCTTAATCCGCGTAAACCTATAGGAATACACTGCGAAATGAATGGGGAAAATTTTAATGCATTCGCGAAACCGCGATAACTCGTAAGACTTGCGTTCCTCGACTGACGATTAGTATCCATCCTAAACTATAGGTGCGTATGCGTTTGCGGAACCCTCTTCATCGGTACTTCTTGGGTTTGTTAACCTCTTGATCCGCGGTCCGTGCACCCGTTGGCTGGTGCACCGCCACGGGTGCGGGTGAAAGCCGTCACTCACTCTCTCTCTCTCCGCTGCTCCGAACTCCGCCGTCTGAGAATTCCGACGCCCGCCCCCACGGCGCGGCGCCTACCGCACCGCCACCGCCGGCGCCTCCTCCTCCCTTGGCACCGTCCGGCGGCGTCTATTTTAAACAACGGCCGACTCCGCATTCCTTCCACCTGTTTACGAGCAGCGGCCCCATTGTTGTGGGACGCATTGTTTTGACGGGGGAGGAAAAAGGACGCCTTATATGCGGGTGTCATACACGCCCACTCCAGCGCAGATGCGATCGATGCAAACATGGCCGCCCCGGAAGACATCGGCGGTTCCTTCCTCAAGATCAGAAGCGACACAGGAATCCTCTGCTTTGCTCTGCCTTCAGGTTGAGCAAAGTCAGTGCCTCTTTTCTTATCCCTATTTTTAAAACTTCTCACGCTTTCCTCTGACTGAGCAGTGTTTCAAATGAAACAGAGGAGTAAATTTTTCCTGTACCAATATAATTTTTAGACCATATTAACTTTAAGGATATCTGTTTAGGTATTGTCAGAGTTTCAGACCCTGACTTATTATTTTCGAGGTATATTAATTTATTTTATTTATTCATTTAATGCAACCAAATACTGCACGAGGCCAATTACATAGGAGTCACAACAACAATAAAACAATTTAGTAATACTATTAGTCAAAACGTAACCAACAACGGATAAAATAATATTCAACAATATTTACAAATGATGATACACTACGAGTGAATATAAAATGTATGCATTTGACTATCTCAGTAGCTGCACAAAATACTTTCAAAAAATATTGAGCGAACTTATATATATTAGTGCATAAAAAGCATTAATTAGGAATTAATTTCTGTACTTTTAAAGTGAATATTTAAGCATTCAAAACTTCAATTGTGCTAAGGCACACGTATGAAATTACTTGTTACCAATATAATTCAGAATTAGGCATTATTGAGCTTGGTCAAGGGATTTCATTGAACAACTAAAAGGTGGTCGTTTCATTCTGAATACGGAAAACTTTCAAATATTATCTTCAAAAACATATTCAGGGAAAATCGATTTTTCCGTTGAAATTTATTTTTCCAGTCGGATGTCAATTAAGTTAAATGTTATTAATTCTTCCGTTTTATATGGCTGCTTTAGATTGGGTAGATTGTAAACTGCACGATTTGCAATTTTTTACCTTGAATACGAATTGATGACGATAGTAACTTGAGGTATTATTAATAGTAATCGTAAAAGACGGACTGGGTGAGGGTAAAAACGTTCACAATTAGGGATGATCTGTCCGCTGTCGGTCTCCTAACTCCCTCGCTATTTTTCTCCTTCGCAGTCGGCGATTGTCATCCTTTAGTCCTTTCTCTGGTAACCTGCCATCCTTGCCGGCAGAAAATTCATCAGAAAAGGTTAAATTGGAATCGGCTTATTTTATTAATATTAACTTAATTCAATGAATGCCTTTACTTTCTGTTTTGTTCATGTTTCAAATTAGACTCTTTTCTAATTGAAGTCATCTCTTGAAGGAAAGCCACATATTTTAATCATCTGGGAATTCACATTTAAAGACAGCACTATACATTCGTTCGTGAATTGGCTGATTCCGTTGACTGTTGCTTTCATCGCTAAATAGAAATAATGGTCCTTTGCTTGGCCTCGGATTTCCTCGCCTGCCCGCACTGTAAATATTTCCTCTGTCCGCGCCTCCCTCCCACCTGCTGGGTTTATTAACCTCTTAATCCGCGGTCCATGCACCCGTTGGCTGGTGCACCGCTCCGGAGCAAAAGCGGATGCGGGAGAAAGCCGTGACTCGCTCACTCTCACCGCAACTCCACCCTCCCCCTCTGTATCTACAAATCTTAAAAAATACTGTGGAATAAAAGTTTTTCTCCGCACAAGAAAGAGACATGCTCTAAATCGTTAACCAGCTCCATATGAGTGAATTCGATGAAATTGAAATATCCAGGAAGGTCAGAAAATTTGGCTGGAGGTTAACTTGGAAGGGGTGGCTGTATTTGGGGGCGTATACATTTGGCGAGATTTAACCGAAGAATATATCCCTGAAACATTTCGGGGAGCCTCGCAAAACTTGACCCATCACAACTCGCTAAGGCCTTAGACTGGGCAACTTACAAATGTAAATGAACTTTTTAAATACTTACCCTAGTAGCACAAAAAGGATTATATCTAGATTTAATACGTATCGTTGTATACCCTGTATACATATTATATCTGTATAAAATGCATGCAAATGTCCTCTACCATGCATATAATATCTAGATATAATACGTATTATATCTGCTGCAATAATATGGATTTTATACAGATTAAATATGTGTACATTGTTGTGATCTGTATATTATACAGATTTTATATATATCTGATGATCCATGGTTACAACATAAGGATATTATTTGTATATTTTAAAGATTCTGGTATCCATCATATACATATACAGATATCCATATTATATACATATTTATCACATGTAACAAAATCTCTGTTTCTCTTTGTGGATAGTTATAAATTGAGATTTATTTCTGGGTTTAACACAACACTAAATAATACTGGCATAACTCGAACTGAACAAACTTTAAAAGAAAAACTGTTAACAATTGATTGAAAGTAAATTGAAACAGTTACCAAACTTAAGAAAAACTGAGTTAAGAACTTTTGACATAAGGTTAAGTAACTTAAGAAAACTTTTCCAATAACTTAAGGTCAAGTTTTAAAACAAATACAACACTATATCCTAAATTACGAAACTGAGAACAGTATTTCTGTGGAAAAAATAACTTCCATGAAAACTTTACTGGAACAATTCCTACAATCAATTTAAAATACTCACCACTATGCATCGATTTTGCACACATCTCTTTCTGCAAAAGCATAATTGTTTGCTCAGTTACTTACCAAGAATATTCACAGCTTCAGCCATTTGTTGGTATCATTAGAGAAGTTCTGTATGAAATAATATCATGCTGAGTCTTCCACAAACCTCTACTAATGAGCTAGAAAATCGTGACATGTTGGTTGTGCTGTGTACCCAGTGTCATCTTGATATTTGATATGCAAATAGTAAAATGTATGACTACTAATGTCCATAGCTTGAAGTTAAAGCAGTTCCAAATTTCAGGGATCAGGTTTAAAAATGCTTTGGAAGCTTTATCAAACAGTGAGTGTAGGCAAATGGTAGGGCCACCCTCCATAGTGCTTTGAAGAAGGATAGTCTACCATCTGAGTTGTGTAAGGAAAAGGTAATACTAACCCTCACATCTAGGTTTCACATCAAATACATAGTAAGTGGTACATACATTTGAATGGTGTAATAACCCATTTGTATGTATTTCGATTCTTCAAGGATTGGTACACTGCATCAGCGAGACCTATGGTTTAATATCCAATACAAGTTTGCTGACTCAGTAGCGGATACAGCAAAAACTCAAGGGGGGGTGCAAAATTATACGCATTTACAAGACAATGCTTCTAATGATATAAAAGAGTTACAATTATGGTTTTGCAATGTTTGGCAATGCGGGCAGCCCCGCAAAGGGGGGGGGGGTGCCCTCTGCGCCCCCATATGTATCCGCCGCTGTGCTGACTGGTAGTGCATTTCTCTAGTAGTGTCCAATCTCTGAAGCAGGTCCCTCATAATACTTTTGTATGAGAGGCAAAACAGACTTTAAAATGTGGCTAATAGAGGAATAATGACTGCCAAATTCATGGGCTAGAACCTTTCCGGAATCATTTTATTTTTTTTAAGCATCTCATGAGATCACTAGTAGATGCATCAATACGGTCAGATAATAAGGAAATAATAATATAAACTGGAATCCCTAAGTAGAATTGAGGATTTCTATGTAAAATATTATGCGTTTGACACAGATTTCCTTTATTTTCTTTCCTCATCCTTTGAATGGTCTGAGGAATCACTACAGACACTTTCAAATGACAAATTCAAGTTTTTATTGGAGGTACAATCACGAACGTCACTTTCAAAATTTTTGGCAAGGGTGGGCAAAGCAAGAGACTAATTTTCAACTTTGACTGGAGAAGTTGCAATTGTTCTAGCACAGCCACTTGTTACTTAGCACATATTGCTTCTATATATATATATGTACTTCATTCGAGTCAGTACTTTTCTGTAGAAGTGGGAGCCTCACTTGTGCTAGGAAGAATGTAGTCCTCATGCATCAATTGATTCGAATTATCATCATCAGCCTTCACATTATCCTCTCCGGGGATAGCATGGTCTATTCGCACCTCCTTGGGTTCATCATGGTTCTGGAGGAGTTGAAGAATTTTTCTCATCACAATTACAGGGCAACCAGGAGAAACTGATATGTTCCGATGTTGGCATTATTCTTTTTCCTTATCCTCAAATGGCATCCCATCATTTTCCAGTACATGTAGTATTCTGCGTCCTCTTCCAACTATAAGGCATTAGTGAAAAATATACTAAAAACACAAATCAATACCTAGATGATTACGATCGCAGAGAATTAAATCGATGGCTTTGTTTTAAAATGGTTATCAATTAGTAAAATTATTCGACATATTCTCAATAGTTATTCATTTTCAAGTAAAACCCTCCATATACCTACGAGATAATAGAGAGAGACTATATACTTGCCACAAAGAACTATTAACAATGTGAATTCGCGAGAAAAATAATATTTTCAACTAAATCTGTCTGAAAGGATTGTACTTCCACTATGCCAGCAAAAGCAAAGATCAATCTAAATTGTTCCTATGCAGAGATGAATAATCTTAAATAATTATTGGATTGAAAGTAGTGGTTCATTGATTGTCCAGATAGGGTAGATACAGAGGCCGTGAAAATAATGTTCCATTTACTTACATTGAAATGGCCAGCACAGCAGTGAGAAGGGTTAATGCTGACAAAGGCATCTTCTTTAAATCTCTTCGTGCCACTATAAGAGCCACTTTTTCCGCGAATCTGGTGTAATTGGTTTGTTTACAAAAGCTTAATCCGGCGTTGAATTCATTTTGATGGATACACAATGGCATGAAATAGTATTCTTTCGATCCCTTTTCGCCAATCTTATCTTCGAAACACGTATTATTTCTTCCATAACGCACTTCAATGTAAATTTGCTTGAAAAACACTATTTTACGGCACATACAAGGCACACAATGCCGTAACTACGAATGTAAACAAAGTTTCGGTTGCTATGAAGCGATGTTTGAAAGAGAAGCAGAGATTTTAAAATACATGATAAATATATATATAATACAGATATGTGTATCTGTATATGATGTATACCAGAATCTTTAAAATATACAATTAATATCCTTATGGTGTAACCATGGATCATCAGACATGTATAAAATATGTATGATATACAGATTTGCAAATATGTATACCGATGTATTTCGAAATCTTAAAAATATACAGATATAATCCTTTTTGTGCTACTAGGGTACACACGTTCAGTTTATTTTTTTGCATTTGAAGGTTAACCGATGAATAATTCTTGCGTACATTTCGGAACATTTCAACAGCCGTAGATCGTTCAATCACTTATATCATCATTTCGCGAGGTTTAAAGTCCTTCACAGGTCGCTACGGTCTTTGATTGAGCACCTTTTAACGTAAATAAACTTTATAAATAGTACGTACACACGTTCAGTTTAAATTTTTTCTTTAATTCCATCCTATCAATTGGTCAGAAGTATTTTCTCCTCTTCATTTTCTCAACGCTAGGAATTTAAAACAAATCAAATATTCGAAAAAAATATCTCCCAAGTGTTTTTCCTTTTTTTTCGACTTCGTGCCGGTGTTTGGCCCTGGCCGCAGAACGGCGCTGCCTTGCTGTTGTTGTTGTTTGGGAAGGAACTGGAACGATTTTTTTTCTTCTCCTCTCTCGTCGACCGTTGTTTTTCCATCCCAGCTGTCGGATTTCTTTGTCAGGCATCAAGAGATCGCCGCGAAAAGAGTCCATTAGCTGCGAGTTTAAACGCTCTCCCCTCTTTTGAGTGGCGGGAAAGAAAAAAAGATAAAGGGTGAGGAAGGTCATAAACAGCGCGAGAGGGAAGGGTTTGCTGATAAGATGTCTCACGCGGGTTGACAGCAGACGAAAACAAAGGAGTAGCGCTTCCCGCCTCTTCTTTTCCTTCTTGGCTGGCGCGAGCCCACCTCCTCTCTTCGCAGCAGGATTGATGGAGGGAGCCGGGTCCAAGAAGGCGTCCACGACTCGTTTGCCGACCTCCCACACGGACGTAGTACTACACACGCCTTCGAGCGCGCCACAAACCGAGGAACGCTCTATTTGCCACGCTCCTTCTCCGTCCCCCAACCCCCTCCCTTCCTTTATTTCTCTCTCGTTCTTCGCTGTCGTGGCCGCGCTCAGTGTAAGACGGAGGGAGAGAGCGAGTTTTATCTTCTATGCTTGCGAGTAAGATTGAAGAGGAAATCCCCGAAATCGCACAAACATTCCTCAGATCTTTGTGTAACCGGGAAGACCTCTGATTGGCTTTTTTCTTGGATATATGTTTATATTTTTGCGATGAGCAGATGTTTTTTTTTAATATATTCTCACGAAAAATTCGAGGAGGTTTGAAACCCTTGACCTCTCATAGCTCGCTATGACCTTTGATTAAGCAGCTCAGATGTAAATTAAATTTTTAATTACTTACACACGTTTAGTTTAATTTTTTTACGTTTGGAGGGGATTGAACAATGAATATTTCTCACAAACACGCAAAATATATGTTTGAATTGTTGCGGTGGGAATGTTTATTTTTTTAAGTTGATTACTTCACAAGGAAGACTCTTTTTGTCTCGCTCCTTCTTCTCCTTCCGTCTTTGCTCTATTTTTCCCTCGTTCTTTACTGTCGCCATTGTAAGGAGAGAGAGCGAGTTTTGTGCTCTATTCGTGCGGATAAGTTTGAAAAGGAAATTCCATAATTCGCGTAAACCTTCTCCGGATCTACGTGTGACAAGGAAGACCGCTGATTGGCTTATATCGTCGATAAATATATATATTAGAACTGTTGCGGTGAGCATGATTATATTGTAGGTTGATTACTTTGTAAGGAACTCTCTATTTACTTCGCTCCTTTTCCTTTATACCTCGTTCTCTGTTATCGTGGCCACGCGCTTTTCTCAGTGGAAGGACGAGAGAAGGAGAGAGATTTTTGTGCTCTCTCCATGCGAGTAAGATTGAAAAGAAAATCCCAGAATTCACGCAAACGTTTCTCAGGCCTCTATTTGACAGAAAAGCTGTTCTTGCGAGAGCGTAGAAAAAATCAAAAATAACGTGTTAGAGCATATCGGTTAAAATTGTGTGGAACGTTATTTCGTTTTTAAACACGAGGTCAAATTTACAAAGGACTCTGGCATTTTATCCTCCCTTCATAGACTTTGATCTTCAATTCACAATAAGGTGTACTCCCTTCCATTCCATCTAAAACTCCGATTCTCCACCCTCGTTTACCAACGATCTACCCTGTAACACTGCTTTCAACATCTCCTCTCTGCTCAGGACTCGCTCCATCCGTACTTTCTGTCACCTCCGTATCTCATCTAAAAGCTGCCTCTTCTCAACCACAATGTTCAGCACTTCGTCGTTCGTCCTCCTCTCCGTCCACTTATTAATTTTGACATTGATTGGAAACGGCCACATAATTTCTCTTTCAATTCGCGATAGATATGTGCTTGGTCGTCGAAGTTGGTACAGAGAGTAGAAGATCTGATCTTTCCTCCTCCTTCGGCGCGCTCACTGAATTTCTGTCCACGACCACCCCTTCGTCGCGTTGCCTCCTCCGGCCCTATTTGTTTTGGCAGCACCTTCGTCCCCCCACCACCACCCTCGTGACTCGCGGAGGCGAGAGCACGCGTGACTGAGAAGCGGCAGCGTGCCGTGTCCTCAACTGGAGCACGTACTTCCACGCGTCTGCGCCGCCGGTAGACGCTTAAAGGACAAGAAAGAGTGAATATTCGCATATTCACCGGTGGAAATCCTAAAACCATGTAAAACAAATTAGGACTATTCTACGGCCGCGCAGTAATATAGTAAAATTGATTCCCGAAGGCCGTGCTCTTTAGCGGACGAGAGAAAAGTTTCGGCTGCAAAGAAAGCCAATGATTTAACTCACTGTAAAAATTACATTATTAATTGAAATTTATTAATTACAATGAATTAATTGTATAGCAAATGATAAAATCAGGAAAATAAAAAAAGCTCGCTCATTCAATCATTTTAGTGCATTTTCTTACTTTTTTGACTTATTTTTTTACCCAATCCCTTTTCTTACCTAGTAAAGAGTGCGTCCTCAGGAAAGTTACTTATTCAAACCCGAAACTAGGTTGCACGGGCGGGCGTGCCTTGAAAATCTGGGGGTGGTGGTGGTCGCATCGCCCCCTGACGGACTAATTGCGCCCCCCTTTCGAAGTGACGAGTGCGGCTGCCACCCGAGAAGCGCCCCCGACGGAGACTGAGTGAGTTATGCGTCCCTATCTCTCTCCCCTCTCTTCCCCGTCATTTCTTTCTAACCCCCCCCCCCCCCCACATCCCCTCTTCCCAAACGCCCTTCTATTTTCCCTTTCGTCGCCCCGCGGGGGAGTCGGGGCGCGGATTCGGACAAGTCAAATTGCTTCATTCCCGCGCGCGCGAAATTAAAGGGTAAACGAATCCGCGGACCAGACGGAAAGTGTTTTATTTAATTCCCGTCCTGTCAACTGCCGAGGCATTTCTAATTATACAGCTGTAAAAGTCGCTCCTTCGCGCCGTAATAAACCGCCTTGATCTCAATTTTACATTTTCACGCGTTCCCATAGGTCTACGTTTTATTGCCTCTCCAGTCGGCGGCGTCAGTGTATTGGAATTATAACTGGCTGCAGTTTTTCACACATGCCGTCTTCTTGCCGCTAAATGTGAGCAAATTCAACTCTAACATTTACATTATCGTCGTTCGTGTTCGCGCCTGATTTCGATTAGTTAAGGGGCATAACATTTTCATGTTCCATGATGAATTTTTTTATTCTATTTCTTTCAAAAACCGAACCATTTCTTTTAGTCTTAGTTAACATTTTTAAAACTCGTGGAGCATGTAGATACGTTCTGGTTTCTTTGTCACAATGCATAATGGGCATTCCTTATTACTTTATACGTGTACGTACATTCGAACTTGACAAAAATTAGAGGGTTGTACGAATGAAAGCTTGCAATAATCTCACTTTTTTCTTGATCCCTCGTGAAATGCCTCTCTGAAGTTTCCAAAGCAAGTACTGACACTTTTTATGTATTTTTTCCATTATCGTCGTGATGAAAATGTGATCCTAATGTGCTTCCTGCTCTTGCCCTGGAATCTACCCAATTTGTCGACGTGGTAGTAGTCTTTCTTTGTAGTTTAATTAAAGCTGCAGCAAATACATTATTTTGCCACTTGGGTTGATTCAGTCGTTGAATCACATAAGTTCTCCAATTCTTTCGATTTTCCCTTCTCTGCCTTTGCATCCAAAGCAAACACTATTATGCGACTTAAGAAAGGAAAATGCTTCCCCTTTGGCTTTCTCTTAAGCCTGAATTATACCATAATATATTTCCGTCCCTCATAGTGATAGGCAGTGGCGCCGACTCCATGGGGCCTGAGGGGACCCCAGCCCCCTCAAAAATTCATTATGGGTGTGAGGAAAAATGTGTCAGGCTTGTCAATTTTCCCCGGAGTGTCCAGATATCGAGATTCGAGTTATCAGGGTTCTTATGTTGATCATATGACTCTTCTAAAATGCTTAAAAAAAACTTAAAACTCACTGCTTATAAAATTTCCTGGGGCAAGATCCCCGGTTTGGGCCCCCCCAATATTTTTTGTAAATCGGCATCCCTGGTGATAGGTCCAGCGATAGTTTTTAGGGACGATAAGAATGATCGCTCGACCCATCACTTTCTGAATCACAAGATCATTCCCACCGTCCCTTTGTCCATCCCTTATTCCGTCACCTTTCCCTTTTAAAACTCTCCTTCCATTGAAATCCAAGTGTGACATTACAATTGCTGTCAGTGGCCGTGCATTCTGATTGGCGGAAAGACGATAGGTACTAGTGATTGAGAAAGGTATGAGCCGAGTGAGGGAAAAAGGGGATGGAATTTCCATCCTTGGAACCTTCGCGGAAAATGATTGTGTGAAACGGTCATTTTGCCGCCGTCATTGGAGCGATCGCTGGAGCTATCGCTCGGAAGGGACGAAAAGATAGGCTCGTGAGATTCAGACTTCACTGTTTAGCTTGATTTGAAATATTGCCCGCAGCGACAACAGCCAAGCTCCCGCCTATGTCCACAATCCCTCCTTCGACCTGACCATCAAGGGGTCATGCCAGATTCAATGCTCAACTGAGTTTGTTTTTTTTTAGTAGGACAAACACTTGGGGCACTATCGTTGACACGATGAAAGGAGATGCATTGGCCACTTTACTCTTCTAATCTTAAGTGTTGAAATGCCTTAACGTCCAGACGATGAGCATTGTTTGGCAGCTGTGCTTTGGTTGCATTGCCTGAAGTGAGGGGTTTAGATTTCAGAGCACTTTTGTCCTACAATCTCTGTAAGGATGTGGCTGACCTAGTTAAGGGGCCATCTTGGTAATTATGACAAGCGAGTAGCATGACTTGATGCCACTCGCTGGTAAGTAGTAAGGAAACCTCTTGTTCTAAAATATCTGGGCATTTAACGTTAAATTTTATTTCTCCAAGGATCTTTCCTTTGGTGAAATTTGATCATCGTATTGGCATAATTACCGTTCCCTTCTTCTTCTTCTGTAAATTCTGGGGTCCACATTTTTTTTAACCAGAATAGCGTCGTGAAATAGGCTCAACTTGAGTGCGAGATTATCTGTCATTCCTTCCTTTCGATGGGTTGCCATTTTGTAGGGATGGAGCTCAAAATAGTGGTTTACATTGCATCTCCTGGAAAGTCTGTAATACTCGTTACTTTACTTCAGAATGGCGTCATAAAATGGTCACGCCTCCAGCGCGAAATCCGCTTTCTCTTCTGATATCTTCTTCTTTTCGGGGAGAGAATTTCTAATTACCTTAAGGAAATGTTTAAGAATAGGTCAGAAACCACTCAGGTGACATCTCCCACAAAGGACTATTCTTTGCGTTATCCAATCCCACGTACAACTGCCTACCAAAAATCATATCTCATCACCGTATCTAAATTTTGGAATAATCTTCCTGAGAACTGAAAACAGATGGGCTTTCGTGCATTCAACAATGAATTATACATGGCTCTACTCAATGTAGAGAAAAATCAAACTTACTGTGCCAAATAAATCACAGCCGACAAATTACAAATATTGTCAAATTTAAATTCTTGTTTATTAATTATACTGTAATAATTTTTTATCATACTGTTATATCTATTTTTTACTGCTATATCTCTATTTTTGTGTACACAGCTATTTACTTTTGTATTTTTCATATATCTAATGAGATTTTTGCGGAGCCAATAATTGAATATTGTCTTTTAGTTGAGGTCAGGCTGTACACCAGATGAAAGACTCAATTGATGCCAAAATTTTGAAAACCGAGTCGGTTTTCGTCTTCAGAGCAAGTTGCGTTAATGAAGAGAGATGGTGAAAAAGAACAGGGTTCATTGATAAAATATCAAGAAACATGGTTTTAAAAACAAGAAACATGGAAACTGGACTGCCCGAGTTCAAATACAAGACATCATTCGCCGCGAAACGACGAGAGCATGCTATAGTAAATTGTGTTTTGCTCCAAGGGTGATGTTCAGATCATAATAAATATACGTTCCATTCTTTAAAAAATCTGTACCATGGTGGGGGGTTGGGCTATTGGCGAGGGTGGAACTCCAAGCAATTGAGCAGACGGCTGGTGCGAGAGTTGTTAAGGGTCGTGGGCGTCCAATCACAGTCGCATCTTTCAAATCACTCCGCGGAACGGTTCGTGGCGGGTGGCGGGCCGCCAGCTGCCCAATTGAAAGCCATTAAAGAGCCGTTTAAGAGCGGACCCCTTGGAGAGGGATGTATGTATGTACGTACCTAGCGGTGGATTGCGTGCAATGTGTCGCGGGGCAGGAGATTCTTTGGCTCTGAGCGGTCATTAGGCTGCACCCACCCTCCGTTCACCGCCCGCCAAGGGTCACTCATATAAAAAGGGCACGCGCTGGGTGGTGCGTGGACAATGATGGCGCTGCGGCATTGTCTTCCTTGGTTTGAGAGCTGAGGAGCGGCCACACAACACGCAGAAGCAGAGGATCTTGAAGGAATGGGGTTTATCCGTAATTTTATATCACGAGAAACATTTATTCCGCATTTAAATCAATTTTAAAGGTTTCCGCGAGTTTTGCAGCTTAAGAGGTTTCGGGTTTGAGTCAAGTAAACTCTCTTCTTTAGTGGAAATAGCTAACCATTATTGTGGAATCCAAATATTCGTTCAGAGGATTAGTTTCAGATCAGAGATTGGGGGAGTTTATCATATCAATTTTGCGCCCATTTTCTAGTAATTCTTACCCAATATATTTGTAATATTGGCAGTGGTATCTTGCATAAAAATGGACTAATTTTACCGATAAAAAATATGTTGTAGTTTTGAAGCAACTATGAAATTATCGTCCTACCTTTATCGTGTCGGATTGTAAACTGTGCTACAAATTTCGTGGCACTAGATGATTACGTCCCGGGCTGTCTACTTGGCTATAGTTTAATCTTTACCGTTAACTCCTTTTCTCTCAATCTTTCTTGGAGGGTTTCACTTTCATGGTGCTCTTCTAGGGATAGTTAGGGTTTTTCGTGGTGAGGGTAAGGCAAAAAAATCTACGAAATGTTTAAAGAAAAAATGTCGCAAATTGTGATCGGCGCTACCGAACGACAAGGAATCGTGCCCCCTCCCCCTCATTCATCCCTCGGCTGGAATCTGAACGTATTGTTCTTGTCATCCTCTGATTTGGTGAGTGTTTGTTCCACTCGTCCCCTCGATCCCTGTCGAGGCGGGCGTCAATTCGCCCTGCCCTTCGGCCGTTGGCCCTCCCATCGTGTTGGTGAGGAGTCATAGCCTGGGGGTCATCCTTCCGCGTCCCATCGCCACGAGGAGGACATTAATTTGGGCGTGAAGCGTTTCAGCAGGCCCTCCCCTCCCAGTGGACTGGAGCAGTCTCGCCGCGCCGGAAGAGCGACTCTCAAGCTATTCGTCTCACTCGATGTCGTCCCGACAGGCGCGGAGAGTCGACGACAGCCAATCCCCGTGAGCGGTCCTCGTGTCCTCATTCCCCTTTCGTTTTCTTGTAGTCATGGACGCAAAAATTCCCCGAAACTCGTGTTTGAATATCACGATCTCCTCCATTTACACTTGAAATCAAGGGTCTTCAACTCGCGGCCCGCCGACAAATTTCTTGCGGTCCCTAGAGGCTAAGAATGTTTTGTTACTGCAAAAATAAAACCAAATATCGACACACTCGTCAAAAATTAGCAATGTAAAAAAACGCATTAATTGATTGAACTTTTTGACTTATAAAGATTATAACTTTTTGAAATTATATATTTTTTATATTATCGATGTGATGATTAAGAGACGTGGAACATTTTGGCTCCTGCATTAAAAAAGCTTGAAGATCCCTACTTTAAATAATCAACCCATTCTCTCTGACTTATCCACTTTTAATTTAGGCGTCACTTTTGTCCACAAATTAACTTTCCATGACCACATAAAAATCATTGTTAACAAGGCTATGACAGTCGTTTGCATCTTATACCGTCTGAACGAGATCTCCGAAACACGTGCTTTAAAATCCGAACAGAAAGGAAATCAAGGATTACAGCTCGTTAAGAAACCATCCAAGCATCCATTAAACAATAAGTTCCTACGTATTAAATTTCAGCCTCAATTTAAATACCTAATTACCTAAGGATCAAAATAGAGTCAGTGCATTCGAATCCAAAGAGATTTTCTGGCTTCTGATGCTTGGAAAAACACTGTTTAAAGGAGTTCATCGATAAGTTTATATTAGAATCACATTCGCGCTTAAATATTATCAGAGATGAAACCAAGAAAATAAATGCATTTGAGGTTGGGGAGCAGGGAAGAGCTAGGTCGTACTTCGTTGCAACTTAAGTGTAATTCACGGAATGGGTTATTGAAATTCAATATTGCAAACTGAACCGCAATTAACCTCCTCTCTCTCTCTCAAATCCGCAATTAAGTTGCAAGAGCAAATATTTTCTGTAAAAATTCTATAAACTTAAGAATCAAATGCTTTCCCATTCAACGTAGCCACGTATGGCACACAATGGCGCACTTGCGTGCACGGTGTCTCAAGAATTTTCGTTACCTCCAGGGGAAATTATGATTTCACGACAGCGAAAACAAGGTGAAAGTGAGTAAGCCACATGAATCCGGTCGGATACTGAAAATTCCTTTCATCCTAAAGCGCACGAGGATGCCCGCTCTGACAACAGGCGGGTGTCCGATTCCTCCGCCAACGCCAACGAGCTCATCACTTCGCGGGAGTTAATACGTGAGAAATTCCAGCGTGGAATGAGGGAAGGAGTGCGTACGGACGGCCGTATTATATCCCCGCTTAAACTCCTTAGAATTTCAAAACGTTTGTATATTTTTCACCCGCCTCCCTGGCTGCTATGAATTGCAAAGGAGGGCGGGCGGCAGCGCCAACTAATTTGCTATTCAGTCACGATGGCGCGGGAGTGGAATCTGATCTTCATCACGGCGAGAGGCGGGCGCGAAAACTTTCTCACGATGACCTTGGCGGCGATATCACACTCCAAAAGGCGCGAAAGATGAGACGGATAGTTTTGTTTAAACTTTGGGGATATCCCCGCGGGGGGGGGGGGGGATATGCGGGAATTTAGCTGCTCCCATCCCTCCCCGAAATACCTCGGCTCGTAATCGAGACAGGGGCGGATTCAGCATAAAATTTAGGGGGGGAGGGTCATGGCCTGGGTTCGGGGAGTATGGAATACAGTTCCCCGGTAGTGCCTAGATAATATTTTCTACGATAAATAGCTCAAACTTCTCTCAAGCTTGAAACTTGTAGGTATGCATTTGTATATACAGGGTGTTTCAAAAAGGACTTTACAACTTTGAAAATTCGTATAAATTTTATTAAACAAGGTATAGAGCTGGTTTTGGTGTTATGTTAAAGGAAAAAACTTCAAGTAGTTTTTACATCAAACTAAAAATGTTCTATGTGGCTTCCGTTGGTTATTCTGCAGACATCCCATCGGTAGTCGATTTCTTCCCAGACTCCTAGCATTTCAGGTGTAACTCGCTTAGCAGCAGCGTAAATTCTTGCTCTAAGTTCAACTAGAGTGGCCGGCAAAGGAGGTACGTACACCATATCTTTTGTGAAACCCCAGAAGAAAAAACCGAGTGGGGTCAGGTCTGGGGCCATGCAATTGGCGCATCACGGCCAATCCATTGACCTGGGAAGCGGTCATTTAGAAAATCCCGGGCGTCAGTCAGATAGTGTGGTGGTGCGCCATCTTGCATAAAGAAAACATTTCGTTCTCGGTCATCCTCATCAATCTGTGGTAATAAAAATTGTTGCCATAATACAGTTGTAAAGTCCTTTTTGAAACACCCTGTACACTCCCTTCACTCATTTACAATAACACAAAAACTACTAATCAAAAATTTTAAAATTTGATAAAATATGGGGGGTTTTATGACCCATGTGACCCCCCTGAATCCGCCTTTGAATCGAGGGATGACTGCGCGGTCCTGCTCGTTTTTTAGATGAGTGTTAATAATTTTGGGGAACGACCGCACACTAACCAGTGGTAAATGTTAAACGGAGCCACCCGCAAAGTCTCACAGCGAAAACTTCACAGAGGAAACATATTTCGACTTGATTTGGTCGCGACTTGGAATGCCATGATGACAGACGTAAAAGATGAGCTTTGTAACTTTCTACTTTAAAAGTAGAAGGGAATAGATATTTAAGAAGTTTACCTTTTATTTTGGCCATTCTATATTTCCACAAAATGAAGCCAGAAGTTTTAATTTTTATTTAGAATGTCTACCACGAATGTGCACGGAGTGCACCAACCATTGCTTTCCTATATTCCTCTGCGGATTTTTTGAGACTTTGGACGCTGAAGAAGAAAGAAAGGAGACTCCAGTTCATCAATTATTTGGAATAATTATGATAATCGATTTGTACATTCCCGATTGCTGTAATGACTTCCGTGAAGCTAGTTCAGATATAATGCGGATTTTAAGCACACCGCATAAAGGGAATCTTCTATTATCAATAGCGATTTATTCTTCTGTTGAAAATGCCAAAGAAATAAGTTTTTCATTTTAAATGCAAGGAGAAAATCCTACAGATATTTTACCCTTAAATCTCACTATGTCTTTTACACAAACCAAAATTATTTAGCACAAATATTACTCCAACCTAAATTCTTCTTCCACCCCAGTATAACTTTAATTATCCGTTTAAATTTAAATTCATCTGGATAACATGAATTATGAGAAACTGTGATATCATCAATGACTTTCGGCAGCGTTAGCAGTGATTCTTGATTGGTGGGACCTCATTGAAACTGCTTCCGACCCAGCCTCGTCCTCGTGAATGAAACGAAATTAATCACGAGCGTGAAAATAGCCGGAATGGACGCCATCAATTACATTGTCATCGGGCGTGAATGTGTAAGAACGCGTCCTTCGTGGCGATAACGCTTGGCTCACGTCATCATCATATGTGGCTACCTCACTTTTCATTTTGCATAACCCAAAAAGTTGACTTGTAATACATTCACTCCAAGGTCTCATTTTGTTATACATTTTATCTTTCAAGGTTCAAGTTGCGAACGTTGACTCCGCAATTTGTATGCCGCATTTTTTGTTTGACGTAGAAGGAAAATAGAAATAGTAATTTAATAATAATTGTTCAATCCATGTCGTCCTTATTTGTTTACAGTGAATTGTTTTTCAATCGTTAAATCAGCCACCCCGTGGCCATTGCCCCCGCAGGAAAAAGCGAGCTGTGACAGAAAAATGCAGTAAATGAGACAAATTCACATAAAGAAGCAAAATAGCGAAAAATCATTAAAACATTAATGATGAGTGGAGGAAAAATAATTTCCTTCGCTGGGACTCTAACCATGGAACTTAATATCTAGAGTCCAGCACGCTAACCGCTGCGGTTATCACCTAGCTATGGCAGAGAGGCAATGACAATGGTAAGGTTGATTTCTCAGTTTGAAAATAATTACAATGAAACATCGGTAAGTTATACCGAACAACTATTACATTATCATCTCTTTTTGCCTTCTGCACCAAGCAAAATAAATACGACATTCAACTCGCGTAATATACGTTCGTAGCTTCCCCTCGTCAGTATTTTATTCATATTTGATATTTTTACGTCGTTTAATTCTTTTTTCCACACTAAAAATCCTGTTAAAACCCCTCTCCCTCGTCCTCCCTATCTCAACTCACACCACTATTCTTTATGATACATAATGAATTTTTTGCGCTAATTTTGAATTTATTACTTAAAAATTAGCAAATTTTTATAGATCATCGTGATTTCCGCCTTTTGCATGTAAAATCCTTAAGTTTTTGAGCTCTTTAAGGATCGAGGTACCATGTAAAAGAAATATCTGGTAATTCTGGGAAATTCGGAAGTGTGCGCGCTGTTGGATAATCTCCCTTGACAATGGTCGCAAATGCTGGACATCTCCGTGCCACTCCACACCATCTAGCGTCGAGAGAAGGAAGCACGCGGGGAACAACAGCAGTTCCTACGCGCGCTCCTCTTAACAACCTCATACGATAGCCGTCCTCTTCAAAATGTCTCCGAACGCTCCGATTTTCGCCTTTTATTCAATTTTGCTGCTGTTGCACGATATTAAGCATTGGTGGCGAAATTTACGATTTATTTCCTCTTAAAAAACAATTTTGCTGACCTTTAAGTCTTATAAAAAGTACTAACTACGATGAAATCGCGAAAATCGAAGAGCGCTAAGCATCCTCCTTCCCTCACCTTCCATCGAAAGAATTAAGCACTGAAAATATCGCAAAATTTTCATGTCGATCGTGGTAACTTTTAAAATTGTTGCTTTAAATTAAGTTGCGGCTGACTTAATCCCGAGTCATACGATCATTTTTTCCGCCCTTGCAAGCGATAGCTCCAGGGAATGATGGCGGAAAAATGTAATATAAATAAAATTAAATGTAGATGAATTTTATTTTCGCGGACAGTAATTTTTTAATACTTTTTGATAATTTTTTTCTTGAGTCGTTCCGCTTTCTCGTGGGTTTGCTACCAACGCGTTGCAACGTTTCCCCTCCGATTCGGGAGACCTTTCAGGGTGGAATGGTCCGTCAGCTCATTACAACGGGTATTTAGGTGTGTTACAACGGGTGGGATGAAGATTGAGAAAGGGTGAGGTTATTCCTCTTGAAGATACTGTCTCTCAAATCTTAAAGCTATGCATTGCTGATATTTTTTCCCGTGTCCCTGCTAAAATTGTTGGTAGTGCTTTTTCCTTATCTCTAGCCCCTCTCGAATCACGCCGCTTCTATAGTGTCTACTTCTCGATATGAATTTCACGCCGAGGATATCTATAATATGACCAACCTCGGCGTGTTCGGCGACTCCGGAGCATTGAACGTCATGGATTGTAATGCCTGATAGATGCTCCTTACACCTCGTTTTTCTATAGGTTTATACGAGTTTCCAGCCATGAGAAGGTGATAATGAGCACTTTCAACACCTTTACCCGGATGGAAACCCGAAGAAACTCTTAAACCTTCGTCATGAAAATCAAAGAATTTACGTCAATTAATTTTCCATCCGAATAAAATCCGAATATCCAAGCGTGATGAAGTGGAATTTTTCCATGTTGAAATAAAAACTTGCAATTTTCCACGATTATAAAATTTATTCCCGACCTAGATGATGCAGTAATATTGCAACCTATAATTAAATAATAACTAACTAATAAATAATTAATTTTATAACCAATTAAAATTGTAAGGGTTTATTTTTAAAAAATTCTATCCATTTACCGCAAATATGATATGAACTATGATGTTTTTGTCAGATTTGATCCCTTTTTTTATGCCAATGACTCATTTTTGCTCTCCTCCCTCCCTCTCCTATTATAGATTTCGCCGCTCTGCTGACGGGCAGGACGACTCCGGGTGATCCCCAGACGGCCGCCGTGGCCACCGGTCGCTTCACCTTCCATCGCAAGAGCCTCTACTACTCTTTCTACCACTCGACCTCGCTGCCCGCGCCCAAGAAGGTACAGTTCCTGGACGCCGAAGGCAGCATCCTGGACGAGCACGAAGTCACTCTCGACGTCTACCAGAACGCCACCGGCAAGGTGTGCGGCGTCTGGCGCCGACTCCCTAGGGCGTACCGCAAGTACCTCAGGGAGGGGACCCTGAGCGTGGGGTTGGTGTGGGACAGGCCGACCGGAAAAGGATCCGCTTCGGACACCCTCTCGGGCCGCATCGGCCGCTACAAGGCTCTGCCCACGGAGATGTTTAGCGCCGTGTTGGAGGCGGTGGACGTGGCTCCGACGGCGGGCCCCAATGGTCGGCCGCCGCTCGAGGAGGAGGCCTCGCCCGTGAGCGGTGTCCACTGGGGCAAGCGGGTGGTGGAGAGCGGGGGACGGGCCCCGCTCCTCCGCGGCGCCGGTGGCACGGCGATAGTGTCGGCATCCGCGGCCACCCCGAGCATCCACGTGCAGCTGCTGTTCAACGGCGCCTTTTCGCCCCACGATGTGTCGGACGTGCCGCTCGTCGTGCGCCTCGAGTCCGACAAGATCCTGGTCGTCGAAGAGATCGTCCGAATCCCGAAACCCGATCATGTGAGTTGACCCGTCTTTTGCCGTGTCCACGCACTCTTGTCTCTGTTCATGTTTAAAGTAATCCTTCATGCAAAGGGGCTTGTCCTGACATATTAACTGACTGGTACAATCTCTAGTCAATGCATTTCCTAGACCACTAGATAGTCCTGTATGTTATGTTTTCATTTTTCTCTCTCAGCATATGCGTATATGTGGTCCGGGGTATCATTTTCAAGACGGTTAACGTAAATATCATGAATTTTGTTGAATATAATTTGCAGTAGCAGAGGTTGCGCATATTCATGGTCATGATGAAGTCATTTTCACGTCATGAGAAGAGGCGAACTAAATCTTGACGACAACCTCGTCAACTTGACGTCACCTGAACGTCATTTTGACTTTTGTTTCCGCTAGGGTAGTCTCAAAAAGTTCTGTTTTTGAAAAATCTCCGCCAACGCTGGGATTTGAACCCGAATCCACCGCTTTAGATGCGAACGCTCTTGCTACCACACCAACTCGGGAAAGAGAATGCCGTTTTTTTCTCGTGTGCTTAATGATTTTCTCTCTCTATCCTGCAGGAGATGAACGTGATCGAAGTGCGGTCTGCGGTGAAGGCGGGCGACTTGCGTCTGCTGGCCCGTGGCCGTCTGCACCTCGCGGTCTTCTCTCGGAGGCACCCCGAGTACCGTCTGGAGGGCGTGGTGCACACGAGAGTCGCCTGCGACCTCTTCCAGGCCACGCTGTCCCCACCCCCGGAGGGCGAGGAGACCGCGGCCGCCCCAACCAACGCCGCCACCGCGCCTGCCCCCAGCCGCGCCTCCGGCCTCGCCTGGATGTTCCTCACCCGGGACGGAGCCCTCGTCTACCGGGTCCGCCTCGATGACATGGACGCCCCACTCATGTCACTCCGCATGGCCTCCAGGTAGGGCGCACTGCCAACCATCCGGGATCTACAGGAAAATCTGTGGATTATTTTTATTTATGCAACATTCTTCCATTTATCTGGGAACAGCAAATTCGGTTTCGCTAGCGATAGCTCCCATCGCCGTAATGTTGGCGTCGGGATTCTCTCATCTCAAACCTTCCTACCTTATCCTTGCCTCCGGAGGCGTCGTCGGGCTCCGTATCGCGGCGGCGCCTCCGTCCTTTTTCCCTCCCAGAACTCGATTCTATTGACGACCTTCCAGAATGATGTGATGTTGTGCAGGGTTAACCTGGAGCGCTGTTACAAATAAGACATGGTTACCATTTTGTAAACTTTCCTTTAAGCCCTTAGGGCCTAAGATATGTAATCAAATGACCAGGGGCAATCCAGATTTTTAGTTAAACATTGTGTCAGATAGGCCAAGCCCGAAGATAATAATCGCAATGCTCTACATCCAGAAACGTGGATGGTTTATGAGCATTCTTTTATTGAAAATACACATTTAAATCACCGCCCACTGTAGGTAATTGATATAAATTGCAAATGAAAATGCTTAAACTGGCAAGTACTAGCTTTTCTCTCTTGTGAATTTAGATAATTTCTTTTCATTTTGTTGTCAGGCATATGTTGAGTTATGCTGTTTCATGTCATTTTGGGCCAGCCTACCCTTTTCTTGAGTTCTAAACTACATAGCCCCACCAAGTTTCATCAAGTTAAGTTTACTTTTTCTGAAATTCCAATTGAATTAAGGTGGTAATTGTTAATTTCAGGGCTCCAGTTGGGCCGCAGCAGTTGCGTGGGATCCCACCTCCCAGGAGGCATGAAATGGACGAGGACTTAACGCCTAGTTTCCGTGATGGATGGGCCAATGGCTCATTGGATCGCTTGAGCCCCAGGGAGCTGGAGCAGTTATATGCAGGCGAGGCGTGGGTGATGGGGGTGAGCGATGACCCAAGCGGATCTTCACTCAAGGGTCGGCTGACCGTGCACCCAGCTGCAGGGGCCAGAGCCTCCGAAGGCCCAATCCTACTCAAGAGGAATGACCTGTCAACGCCTGCTGCCCTTGTGGGTATCGCCTGGGTGGCGGTGGACAGCGACTGCAACTTGCAATATGAGGTGAGTCACAACAGCACATACCCACCAATACATGTACGATTAAGGGCTCAAACGCAATCAACATGTACTGTGCCATGGTACCTCTGGTGGTGAAATGCAAAAATATTTACCCATAGAAATAGTATAGGAGAGAACATGCGTCACATGTTTCTACATGTTTGTTTGTGTCTTATCACTAAGGTTAGTTGAGGTTTATCTGTTGTCATTTCTAGTTCACATGTAATATCACACAGTATGCATTGATCCACTGTCACAGCTTAGTAGAGTTGATGGGGTAGATGGGCCGTGAGTGCATTTGTATCTCCCTAAAGATTTATTCTGCTAAAATAAATGAAGTTTCTCTGAAATTAAGACAAATAATTCATTCATTCTTTGTCTTAAAAAATATAGAACCTCAATTCCACAATGTGTAATGATTCAATCTATATCCCAAGTACTCTTCCAGCTCACATGCATTTGGTCTTAGCTAGGTGCTCACACAGAGATGGTTTCCTTATACCTGCAACCCTAAAATCAGGTGGAAATTGAGGGTTGCATAATCGTGGGGTGGTTTCCTCAAAGCCTGCAGGTCTAACATTATAGCATCCAAATATTGATTTCTTTCTGTGCTGCCTTGGTTCGTTGGTTTAATCATCATCTTAATGATCCTAAAATGATCATATTTAAAAGTCAAGGTGGTGGTATATCTGGTGAAATATCATTGGACAATTATGGGTGTAAAACATTGATTCAGAAGTGAAAGAATGCTTGAATATAAGATTTAATGATGATTTTTTCTTATTTTCATGCCATAGTGTTCTAATTTTCTTCTTCTCATGTGCACTGCTACCTGCTTAAGTGAGAATCTTAGGATGTTGTACATAAACCAACAATTATTTCTATTTTAATTTTACTGATTGGCTCTCTGTGTAATACTCTCCTCAGATGGAGATCGACTGAAACCTCAATTTTGCTCAACCCTTGTTCTGCAATCATTACAGATTATGTTATCGGGACTGGAGGACTGGGTTGGACCAGGCGACAGGCCCCTAAATCTTTACCTGGAGGACACCCCAGCAATGGTGCCTGGAGCTCCTGTGTCTAGGCGACTTCTTGACGAATTCCGTGGTCCCCAACTAGAGGGTTTCACCATGAACCTCTCAGACAGCGAGCTGGCAAGGATTGAATATGGCGTGGCTTTCCTTGAAGTGGTTGATCCCTCACCATCGGCCACTCAACAGTCACTCCTTCGGGCCAGAATCACTCAGGTACTGCATATTTTAAATCATGCATAGCATTAGACACGTTGAGATACTTAGAAGGTTTGAATCTGTTAGGGTTTTACTATCCATCTCTGCATGATCCATTATTTACTTATTTTTTTCTGAGTAGCAAAAAATCATAAATTTACATGCAAAGAAAAATATACCATTAACCATTTAAAAACATCAGTTATCCTCTTGAAATATCTGAAGCTGAAAAGAGGGAATTGTTAAAACAAATGCATAATTCAGGAAAAAATCATTGAACTTCTATTATCTTTGTTGAAATAGATTGTAATGTATTACTATAAAAACAAGGGAGAAAATTGATAAAAACCTTATACATGGTGATAAATTTTACAAATATTTGTTCACTTGTAGGTACATATTTTCATTATTTCAGAGAAAACATTCAATATTTTAGGAGTAGGTATGATGTAGTATATCGCTTGCCATGTAATCAAATTTTTTTGTACTATGATAATGTATTTTATCATTTTGCATTGGTGAATGAAATAGCAATTTTCCACTTAAATTCATTTGGCTGTTTGATAAAACTGTGGTTGATGGAAAAGATCCACCAAAAGTAACTCAACTGTCTTGCATCATTTTCTCAGTCTTTTCATCACAACGAAAAAATTAGTTGAGATGCATTGTTTACTCTACTGTTTGGTCATTGTGCTATGGATATGCATTGTTATTTCTATGCCATCAAAAGAGGATTTCCAGAGAGATAAAAGTATTTAGAGAATCATTTATGTAATTAATTGATTTGTGATGATTTTTTCCGACTGTAGGTTCGTGTACCAATGTCGTGCTTGCCCCCAGAAACAAACAGTCTCACCACGCAGGATGACAACCAACTGCCAAACTCCAACTCCTGTTACTACGAAGGGAGTTTCTACAATGAAGGTGATCAGTGGATTCCCAACAGAGAGTCCTGTGCAATGTGCAGTTGCCACCATAGGCAAGTCAAGTGTGAGCCAGTCCTCTGTCCTCCGACGTCCTGCCCAAGGGGAGTCACTGCTGTGAACAAATCAGGCGACTGCTGTCCATCATGCTCGAGTGAGTCCTTAAAATTAACAATTCTAACTTCATCATCGTCACAATGTTTTATAATGCAAACAGCTTGTTCAGTTCAATCCCTACATAAAATTACCTGAACAACTTTATTGAAATAACCAGTGAATATGTTATAATTATTACAACAGGTTATTCTAGCTTTAAATTCGTAAGTTTACATACTTGTATACTTTACTTAAATGAGAACTCTGCCTTTGAATATTTTTTACTCTAATATATATTTTCACCATGAATACACTGCCACACCCCTCTGAAAAATGTTTTTTTTAACTCATTTTCTGTTTTCAGATTCCACTGGTTCCCATGAAAGTAATACCAGTGAAACTCGAGGATGCTACTTAGCCAAACAGTTCTACAAAGCTGGAACAAGTTGGCATCCTTATGTACCGCCTTTTGGATTTGACACATGTGCTGTCTGCACATGTGATGTAAGTACTTTTTATTTCAATTTTTGGGAATTGAATTGTTCCTGGAAGTGATTCATCATTTACAGGCTAAATAATTCATCTAGCGGTTGGATTTTTTTAGAAATTGGGGTCCAATGAAATTGCACTTATAAGCTATCTATTTGAACCCACTCACTCTGTGATTCAACTGTAGGTTTGGTATCAATAGGATAGGGTAGAGCTCACCCCAGACGTTACCTCAGGCTTGTGAGTATCATTCATTAAGAGCACGGGGGACAGCTCCTTTCCCTACTCCACCTTGCACCTCTAGAATTGAAGTATTTTTAATTTCCTCTTCACAGCTTGCACATACATATATTTGCTTAGTATTGCATTGTGGGATTAGTTTACTACAGCTCTCAATTTTTCCCCATCTTGTGGCAAGTCTTTTATCCTTGTGTACCATCTTCCCCTTATTCTTCTAGCCTTTGCCCCAATACCTGTCTGTCGGTCTTCCTCAGAGGACTTCTATCATGTTTTCCTCACAATTGCTAACAGATGATATAATTATTCATAGTGTTTTTATTTGGAATGTGAGGCCCAACAATTTCATTAACCCTCCCTGCTGGTAATTTCTCTTGCTGCTTACCCAGTCAAAAAAATGCATTTAGTCTGGGTAGTTTTTCCTTTGGTGAAGCACATTTGCAGCTCTCCTTGAGAGAGTGCATACTGCAACCATCTATCATTAGAAATGAGGTACTACGTCACCATTAAAGAAGTTAATATGGCTTAAGTATTAGACTGGGACTTCATGTGGTTCTCAGAACAACATTATGAAAACCTTGAGTGAGTGGAAATCGTCATAGCATGAATGCTTGCCTAAGCCTGATTATTAATACTTATTTCATGCTCATATACTATGTAATCTTGCAAGTACTCAATTGGGAGATTGATTTTTAACTTGATTGATTCCGTAGATTCAAACCCTGGAGATTCGCTGTCCGAGGATGCAGTGTCCCCCTCTGAGCTGTCCTGAAAAGGAGGCCATCAGGCCGAACAAGAAGGCCTGCTGCAAAGAATGCCCACCCACTGTCCCGCATGATACAAACCAGCTCAAGGATCAAGGAAACCCTCGCAGTGAAGAAGACATCCTGGCTGCTGGAGGGTGCAAATTCACTGTGGGGGGTCCATTTGAAAATGGAAGGGAGTGGCATCCAAGGATACACCCACATGGCGAAGAAAAATGTATCAAATGCCGCTGCAAGGTATGTCTTTACACTGTATATGACAAAAAATCTGAACTCTTCATTCTCTTGTTATTGATAGATGAACACTGGCATATACAATTGTAAAAGGCTGCTAATTCTCTTAGAAAATTATTAAAATATTGATAATGTTTGTTTCCTGATATTTCTACTTTTAATTTGAAGCTGCTAAGCATTTTTCAATGGTTGAAAGAGGAGGAAAGAAAGGCCTGTAGTCCGTTAACTCACCCTTTATTTCAATTTTAGAATTCAATTTGATTCATTACCAATAAAATTTCCTTTATAATTGAAATAAGCTCTATTCACAGAAAATATTTTCTGAATTTTTCTAGCCAATTATCACCCTCCTTCCAGGAATGTGCCTATTTCCATGATTGGGAATAATAGGGACAGGAATAATAAAGAACTTGTCGGAGTTATAGAGAGGGAGATGCCCTATTTTTAAACTCTTGCTCTCATTATGTTTTTCTGAATTCTCTGTTGAATTGGTCAAGGAATAATAATTGTTTCTTTAGAATTATGCCAACATTTCAGCGAATTCATTCGCCTTCATCATGGCTACTTCTGTGTTTGTTATGTTTAACTCAGTAAGCTATGACGAACAATATGCAGTTTGAATCTAACAAATAACTATTGTGATCTTTTTCCTTTCTTCCAGGATGGTGCTGTGAAATGTGACCGAAAGAGATGCCCAAGATCAACATGCAAACGACGCTCTCACCATGACAAGGATCCTGCAAGGGACGATGAGTGCTGCAATCAGTGTCGAAGGAATCGCTCGTCGGCCAGGGGTCATCGGAGGGGGCAGCACGCCATGGCACACACCAAGAGTTGAATTTCATGGGACGTGTGTCTGTGAGTCTGAATAGAGGCTAACTCTCTGCACCACATAATGGGCGTAGTGTCCCACAGTTTCTTGTTGCCCTGACTCAATTTGCCTCTGTCTGATTTAATTTTGGATCGTTAGACTAACACCTTGAGGGGGTAGATGGCAGCAGTGAGATTGATCTATGTGAATTCAACCAAAGAAGACTGAACTGAAGGTCAAGCTTGGAGATGACATTTCATGAAGATATGAAAGTGTGTGTATTTATTTAAACAATTTATTATATTTTTTGTTCTCTACTTAAGTGTGCCATGTTTACCTGCTTTAAATCCTCCCTTATCGGCCATTTTAATAGGTTTCACTAAAAGGGTGGTGGCAGGGTTTAATTATGGTGAGGATGGAATGGAATCTAATATTTATTGTAATGTGAGATCAATGCACTTGGTCATGCAGTGCCAAGTAATTCACGAGAAATGAGCATGTTTCTCATAAGAGCCCTGAAATATCCTATTCTCCCATGTTATTTTTAACTTCAATAAATTTTTTAGAGATCTTATTGGAAATGTTATTAAATTAAATCAGATGCCTGCAATGCCTGCGATTTTAGTTTACATTATTTATGTCCTATCAAGAATCTCAGTACAGTACGATAGATCTATGGGGTTTTACTCTATTGGGCATTGTTTTTGTGTGAAATTTTATCATTGTTATAGCAAAATGCATAATTGATTGTTCTGATCACCCACTGCTTGTATACAGCTAATTGTATGTGCAGTGGTTTAGTCGTTTATTTGGATTGGCAGAGCCGCTTTGGGGACTACCCCTGTGAGCATTAGCAATGTGAGGAACAAGAGTGGGAATTAGGAATATGAAGATTTTGATAGAATGAGTTCTCTACACACAAAAAGATCAAGAGACCTCTTCCCTCCTTTTGTCATCAGGCATACATTATGCACAGAAATGCAATAATTTAAAATAGGGCTCTTAATATTCTTCCACCTGGATATTTGCTGAAAGGCAAATGTGAATTTTTATCGTATTGTAAAACAGAAATAATGGAAAATCCATGTTTTCTGGTTGTCTATTATTCATGAATGTATTAACCAGTTGTAGATAATTTATGATTGTGTACTGTTGTTCAATGTACCTGTAACTCTAGATGGAAGTGTAAATGGACCCTCAATCATGTGTACATTTTTTATGGATGTGTGTAATATTTTGTGAATGATCGTTGGCGTACATATATTTCTGTACATTTGATTCAACAGCCATGCAATATGCAGACTTCAAACAATGGATAGTAAGCAACTATGAATAGCTTGTTAACCTCATCAGAAAGTCTATATTAATAATTCAATGACATATCAACTGCTGATATAGTATAATCTTATTTTATGACCCTGAGATTGAAAGTATCTATGAAATTACTAGTAGTAATGTTAAATTTACTGAGAATATAAAGCATTATAGAGAAAGAGCGTAGTGCATGATTTGTCATTTCATGCTCAATTTCTATAATTTGATACCTATCGTTAATGTTAATGTAGTGCAGGTGTCATGAATTTAGTGTCTGTGATTACATTTTATCAGAAACTAATTTTAGAGGAATTTTCTCAATAGAAATTTCAGTTTTATCCTTTTTCGCAATACCCAAGTACTTACCAACATAAAATTAAGCTTATATCATGCTTTACCAATGCTGATTCATGTAAGCAGGTATATTGGAGCTAGATGTTATTCAAGTATATTCCCTATAAATATACAATATATCATTCTCATGTACAATATTTTGCTAATGAGGCTATGAAATACTTTTGCTAACTGAAGGAATGCAAAAGTATAAGACTGTGATGAAAATGGTAACGAGGGTAGCAAGAGTATTTCAAACCAGAAATTTCTCTCAGTCATTCAGCAAATTCAATGTCTGTGATCAGTAGGTACAGTTTCCACTGGAAATTTTCATGTAATTATACAGTTGAGCATTTCATTAATGATTCAATAAGGCTTCTTTCTTAGTATCTCGTAATTTATGATGACAGAGCACGCAGTTGATTTCAAATGTAGAAAGAACTGTCATGTAAGCTCAAATAAGCAATCTTTGTTGTAAATACTATAAGTACTAGAAGTTGTAATATTCATAGGAGTGATGATGTCATGAGTGACTCATTGACTAATGTTGTGGTAATTTTCCTAGAACCTACTCCAAACTCATGATGGAGGGCACTCTTATTTTAGATTTCAGATCAAATAATGCAAGTTCACCTTTCTAAAGTATTTTGAAAATTGTATTAAAATTTTTTCATGAGCATTTCCAGCACAATTCGATTCTTTCTTGTAAATTTTACATGATAAAATACATTAAGGTTTTAAGGTAGCTAAGGTAATGTGAAATTTTAAAGTGTTACTTGAAGTACATTCAAATGCAGGTCATGCATATAATTTGGCAAGTCAATAGATGATATTTAAATACATGTATGTTAAATTGTTTTCCAATTCAAAAGTAAAAATCTCTTCCCCAATGCCCTAAGAAACATTATATCCACAATTATACACCAACCTACCTCTTTTTGAAGCCTTGACTACCTTTTGGCTTGCATGAAGACGACCAACAGGAAATGTTGGAATTGATGAATCATATGTTCAATAACTTGCCTCCTTCTTTTCGAGGGAAAATTCATTAATGTGCACTCCACCAGCAGCATATGTAAATAATCATCCTAAGCAATGAATTTGTATTTATGCTTGTAAATTGTATCTTTATTCATAATAAATAATATAAACATTATCAATTTGAATTAACATTTTTCCTTCAAAATCACCAAAAATAGAATCATTTTGAGTGCAAAAAGCATCAGGATTACTCTACCGACAATTTTTCTTTAAAATCTACTATATCGACAATACTCACTGTGATAATATATATGTACATATATCACCACATTTGATGCTTGTTTATGAGCCTGTTTCAAGGCAGCCTCAGTGTACATGAAGCTATCACTTAAGCAAATATCCAACATCACTGGGAGCATTAAATGTGAGACTGGTAAATTCATGTCCTCAGAGGAGAGTACGGTATCACAGTGGGTAGACTGCTTGGCTACAGATCAAAGCATCCTGGGTTAAATTATGGGGTGAAGTGTTCGAAACCCCCACCAAAATTTCTCAATTTGTGAGGTGGCACTAGGAAAGGAACTAGCACCCTTAACCTGGATGCATGATGTTCCAGTTCCCTTGGCTTAGCCTGTGTTGATCTCTGCCCTTACCAATCCAAATCAACCCTCACACTGAATCACTGAGGGAGTGAGTTACGTCTTCAGCTGGTATGCTGCTGATTATGCACCCTTCTGCAGAGGAAAAGAAAATAATGATCATACATATCTTACAATTCAATTAGCACTGCCATCCTATACCATTTACCATGAGCAATTGCCATCCTTCATGATCCTAACCTAATGGGCCCCTCTATATCAATATTGAAAAGGCAACATCAAAGTGTTCATTGCATAGATAACGGATGCCTCTCTCATAAAATAAATTTTCCACTGGCATTCCCCCTTCTATTGCTATGGCATTGCATGGATAAGTAACTAATTGACGTCCACCTTGTAATTCTCACCAGTTAATGGGGACTATTAGCCTAATATCGCACGTGGCGTAAGTGGTAATGGATAATTTGAACAGACGAATTGAGGCGCGGGCAAACGATTATTTTGGCGAAGATCAGTTTGGTTTTAAAAATGGGAAATCAACTCGTGATACAATAGCAATAATGAGGTCCCTGGTCGAGAGGAACCTAGAATATGAGCAGGATGTGTATGCCTGTTCCGTGGATTTTGAAAAAGCATTTGATAGAGTGAAATGGGAAAAGTTTATGGATAATCTCAAGAAAATGGGCGTAGATTGGAGGGATAGGCGACTCATTTGTAATCTTAATATGGCTCAGACTGCGCAAGTGAGGGTAGCGGATGGAGACTCTGGTTGGGCAAGCATTGGCCTAAGTGTGTAGCAAGGCTGTCCTCTATCGCCGTTGCTTTTTAACGTGTACGCTGAGGAGGGAGGCGTGGGAT